>NC_138872.1:14065202-15265202 GCF_965194805.1 Balaenoptera borealis
ATTAGGTTACTAGGTTGGTAGTCTTGGGCAGGGCCTCTGTGTCCTGGGTAGAATGGGGATCACCACATCTACCTTGTAGGTTTGTCTCGAGGACCAAGGAGGTGACTCCTGACCCAGTGCCATGCACACAGGGAGAGATTTACACTTTTTATCCCTATAATCAAAGGCTTCTGGGTATGGGTTATAATATGCTAGAAACTGAAAGTCACCGTAAACGTAAAGTACTTATTTATTTATTTATTTTTACTCCAGACACCTAAATTTGACAATGAATGAAATGGACAAATTACTCAAAAGCTACAAACTACCGAAACTCAGGGTGAAATAGCTGCAACTATTAAAGAAATGGAAATCATAGTTAAAAACCTCCTGAAAAATGAAATCTCCAGGTCTAGATGGTTTCACTGGAGAATTCTACCAAACATTTCAAGAAGAATAGCACCAATTCACCACATTTCAAGAAGAATAGCACCAATTCACCACATTTCAAGAAGAATAGCACCAATTCACCACAATCTCTTCCAGAAAACAGAAGAGGAGGCAACACTTCCCATCTCATTTTTTGAGGCCATTATTACCCAGACACCAAAACCTATGGATAAGAAGAGTATTTAAAAAAACACCCTCATTTTTCAAGTAAAAAGTGTTCATCATTTACCAGCTCCAGGCAGTTTGTGTTCCTTTAACAGCACCTATAGTGCCCTTAGGGAAACATTATATGATTCCCGGGCTGGTCTTTTGAGGTCAGTGGGGCAGGAACTGTTATTCCAATTTTACAGATGAGCAAACCTCTATTTAGTTCCAAAATATTTTCATCACCCCCAAAGGAAACCCCACACCCACGAAGAAGTTGCTCCCCATTCTCCCTCCCCTCCGGCCCCTGGTAATGACCAATCTGTATCCTGCCTCTGTGGATTTACCTATTCTGGATACTTCATGTAAATGGAATCATACAGTGTATGACCTTTTGTGCCTGGCTTCTTTCCCCTTAGCATAATGTTTTTGGGGTTTGTCCACACTGAGCATGTATTAAGTACTCCATTCCTTTTTATGGCTGAAAATATTCCATTGTACGAATATCCTAGGATGTGTTTATCCATTCAACCATTGATGGACATTTCCAAAGAGATTCTTAAACTGCATATTTCTCTTTGAATTAGGTCCTATTGGGGAACTTGCATCAGCGCTTTCCCCTCTCTGCCATCGGAAGGGCCCACAAGTTCACTAATTCACAGAGGAATTGTAGGAAGCAGGCACAGTGGGGGGAACCTCTTATTTCCCTGTCAAAGTCAACCCCCCATACAACCGCCTTGATACCTTCCTGCCACTCACCCAGTGACACCCTCATCACCAAAGGCTCACGGGAATTCCAGTGATCTTTGCACAGCTCAGGAGCCCTATTGTTGGGAAGTAAACACCGTAAAAAAGTGCAGGTGGGGCGCTGGGGGAGACGGCTTCTCAACCTGCTAGTTAAGTGTAAAGGAAAATTGTTCCCATTATTTAGGTGCGCAAGGTGCCCGGGATTTTTTCCCCACCACTTATCAGTGTGAGCAGCACCCCCTCTATTTACAGCGGACAAAAGAGCTTCTCATTCTAACCCAACCAACAATTTGTTGTAGGTTTTGCACAGGAGATTTGAATCCCTCTTATTATTATTATCATTATTTTTTTTTTCAGATGCCCTCCAGCATTCGTTGAAAGGTGGGGCTAGAGAAAAAAAGTTGGCCAAAGTAGTCTGGGAAAGCAGTCGCGTTTGTTAAATTTGGGGGCGGAAAATGAGGAGTACTCAGGAGTCTTAACTAGCTCAGAAACCCTCCACCTAAGTAGAAATGGTCTCTCTCCAAGCAGCCAAGAGCTCGGGGCTTCAAAGAAAGTCTCTGCTAATGAGCGCTTTTCTGACAACCCCAAACCATCTCTGAAATATATTTTATGTTGGAAGTAATCCTTTAATGCTCTAAAATACATGAGCAGAGGCACTTGGCATGGAGGCCCAGTGGCTCAGGGAAGAACTATTACAGGGGATTAAATCTACAAAGGGTACCACTCCCCTGCCCACGGCCCCTCCAACTGTCATTCACCTCTAGGACATCTTTGAAAGCATTTCCAACCTCTTCCTCATCCACCCCCGCCAGAATGACAACGGCAGATGTTCGCGTCTTGCCCTTACTGGATGGAATACAGTGACTAGTTAAGTCACCACCCCTGGTCCTACAAAGAAAATAATCATTGCTTGAGAAGGCCAATTAAAGTCATCATTTCTTTATTAGCCACAAAGACTAAATACCTTTTACTTAACTGAAAAGAGAGTGGCGGGGCGGGGGTGGGGATGGGGTGGGGGTTGGGGGTAAGGGGTGGGGGGAGGTGGGGATGGAGATTTAAATACAAGGTTTAACCCCCAGTGGGGGAAAGAAATCTCCGACTTCCTCAGAAAATCCTTTCCAAATTGTATTCATCTTGACTTAATCCACATCTACCGAGTGAATTAGGCAGTATTTATTTTGAAAATCTATTTTATAGAGTTCCAAGGACTCTGTTTTCCTTGGGCAGGGCTGACTCCATTTCAGAGCTGGAGGCCGCTGTGAGGGCCCCGGCCAGGCCTTTAAACGTCCAAGGTGCTGGCCTCACATGGTTAACACAATGTAAATAAACACAGCTGAGCCCAGAGAAATTGGAAGGTTTTCTCATTAAAGAAATAAAATAAACAGATGTCCTTAAGCACTTTGGCTTGTGTTTGTCAAAGGATGGAGAGCTCTAGATGTCTGAAAGGCAGAAATGAATCAGAGTCACATCTCAAGGTAGAAGGGGGAAAAAGAAAGAAAAGAATCTGTGGTCCTCTGAATTAACTAATCGTCCTCCAGGGAGGGCACTTTTGATTTGAACCTTAGCAACTTCTACAAATAGTTTTTAACTGCTGGGTCATAAAACCAGGGATTTTATTTCTTCTCAGTTTGTAAAGCAGTAACGGACAGGCCAAGCCGCGTCTCGCCAACTGGATCTGATTGAATCCTGATGGCACTGTGCTGGGTATTGGATTCCGGAATCCGAGCCGGAATCACGTAATTACACCCGCTGAGGGATGGGGGAGGACCGTGGCTGGTCGGAGAGGGCAGGGGAGCCCCAGGGGGAGATGTGTAGAGCCAAAATCTGGCCAGGCTCTCTCTGCCCAGTCTCTCCTAGGTACACAAAGAGGCTGGCAGGATCCACGAGAAAAGTCGTCACCAGGTGAATTCATGGCTTACATCTTGCCTCACAGACTAATGTGTGAAGGTGTTGAGTTTAAATGTCCATTCTGGTTCAGTATATCTGGGCTGGGACCCGAGACCCTGCATTTTTTTTTTTTTTTTCTTTTGTCTGCGTTGGGTCGTTGAGGCATGCAGGATCTTTCGTTGTGGCGCGTAGGCTTCTCTCTAGTTGTGGCGCGCGGGCTCCAGGGTGCGTGGGCTCTGTAGTTGCGGCACGCGGGCTCTAGTTGAGGCACACGAGCTCAGTAGTTGTGGCGCACAGGCTTCGCTGTCCCGCGGCACGTGGGATCTTAGTTCCCCTACCAGGGATCGAACCTGCGTCCCCTGCATTGCAAGGTGGATTCTTTATCACTGGATCACCAGGGAAGTCCCGACTCTGCATTTCTAACAGCTCCCTGATGATGCCTGTCCCTGAACCACACTTTGAGGGGCCAGGAGGGCTTACATTACAACAGGGATCTGGCGATGCGGAGTTTCAGTTCCTATAAGAACCCATCGTGAAGATGTCTGAACATTCAGGCATACTTAATGCCTTACTCTGGTCTCCCCCGTGATGCAGACCCTGAGCCTGGGATTCAGGTGCAAGCAGTTTATCTGGGAGGTGACCCCAGGAAGCACTGGTGACTGAGTATGGAAGTGAGGGGGGGAGGGAAGGAAATCAACAGGGGCAGGTCCACGAGCAGGCTGCTGCTGTGGGCTCTCTCCCTCGGTGGACACCTGGGAGACTGCACCCCAGCTTGTCACAGGTACTTGCAGAGGAAACCGTCATGTCTGTGGGAATAGGGAGGGCTGCAGGGATAAAGGTGAGGCATTGACAGCATCTGCTCCAATGGAAATTCAGTCCCAGCCATTTAACGATGATAATGATGATGTTATTCTATCATCAAATAATCACATCAAGAAATGAATAACTGCAACTGTATTATGGCAAGCCCTCCATGAGTCATCTCGATAGGGCGTTTCGATCTAGTCGGAAGGCTGGAGAGACCCTCCTAAGGAAGGGACGCTGGATAATAGCACGGCTTCTCTTTTATTTGTTGGAGGAGGGGAAGTGATAGACTTTAAACCACATTTAGTGAACAGAATTCCCAGCCATGATAATGGATCCCCAAGACAGATGATCTTTAGGAAGTAAGTAGCCTGTGCTTTGTGGGGAGTATGGTATGGTTTCTGAACCACCTGACAAAGCTTGGAAGCTGGGTGGAGGGAACCAGGGATGCCTGTGTCCCGCAGTCTACGCGGAGGACCCGGAGGGCATGGGGACCAGTAACCTCTGCCCCACGTATCCCACCTACTCTGGGCACAACCTGGCATTGGCAGGTCACAAATGTAAATGCCACTGGGTGGGGGGCGGGCGGTGAAGGAGGCACCACGGACCCATAACCCACAGCCCAGGGAGGATGTGTAACTCCAGGGAGTGAAGGGGGCAGAGGTGAGCCCCAGGTCACACGTCCTATCAAAGGGTCTCCACTCTTTGAAAACTCAGGTCTGGTGTTGCCAGATCTTCCTATTTTCCAAGAGAAGTGAGATATCCAGGTGTTTAGGTAAAACATCCAGATTTTAAAATATTGGCAATGAATTCAGAACTTAAGGAAATGCCAGGGGATCAACCTGTCTTCAAGCCAGATTTGACATAGCCAGTTTGAAACCTCTTATTTTTTCAGATTGAGCAGGGCCTGGCCCTTTCAAAGGGGTGACCTGGAGGGAAGCCCTGGATGGGATCCTGCTCGGGTAGGCATCAAGGATCACCTGGCTCCACTGCAGGTCCCCCACCAGCCAAAGGGCCCCTGACTCCAAGCCTGCCTGGAGGAGCCACTTGCTCAACATTCCACAGCCTCTGCTGAGCCCCTGCTGTGGGCCCAGCTCTGGGTTAGGTCGGGCCAGGCTGGCACCCAGCATCTTGGCCCCGGAGAGACGCTGACAGGCCCCTATCTTGTCATGTGTGTGGTTATTTGTTCCCTGCAGGGCAGGCACCTTGGAATCTCATTTCTGCAGTGCTTGCAACCACACATGCTGAAAACTCCCTACCCACGAGCTATTTATTTGTTTATTCAACAAATATTTATCAAGTGGATGTGCCAGGCACTGCCTGGTGCCGGGGGATGAAGCTATGAAGACATTAGATCCAGTCAGTGTGCTCGTGGAGCTCAGTCAAGCAGAAGAGTTCATGCCAATGGCTTTTAATTTTCACCCTGAGGACATTCACGTGGATCACTGGGGATGCAGTTTAGATACATGGTTAAGAGCAGTGGGCCACCTCCTGGCTTTCATCTCCTTCAAGGTAGGTGACCTTGGCTGAATTATGCTACCTCTCTGAGCCTCAGGTTTTTCCAGAGATGGGTATAATAGGAGCAGTCATACCTTATAGGTTTGTGGTGTAAAGCTCAGAGCAGTTCATAAAGGATGCTCGTCACAGCATTGTCTGTGCTGGTGGGGAGCTGGGGGGAGTTTGGGTGTCCTCCCTGGAGGAAGGGGGCATAAGGAAGACGTGGGACCCTGGGATTCAGAGCAGCAGGTGGATGTAGGGTTTCTCACCCGCAGCACTATAGACACTTGGAGCTAGATAATTCTCTGTTGTGGGGACTGTCCTGTGCATTACAGGATGTTTAGCGTTATCGCTGGCCTCTACTCTCTAGATGCTAGGAGCAAACCCCAAGTCATGACAACCAAAAATGCTTGATGTTGCCAAATGTTGCTTGGGGAGCAAAATCACCTCCAGTTGAGGACCACTGAGTTAGAGCAATGGAGTTGGACATAGGGCAACGTGGAAGGACCTAGGGCCACAGTGCAGAGGGAGAAAAGTGAGAAACAAGGGGTATTTAAATTTCATTTACAGACAGAAGAAATAAATGCACACAAGAAGACAATATGTATTTTACAGGAAAGTAAACAAAAGGCTACACAGTCAACTATGGGGAGGGGAGGAGGAAGAGTACAAATGGGTCTACAAAGAAACATACGTTTGTACCCACGTGATACAAGAAAGAGGCCTGCGTGGACAAAGAATGTGAATAACTCAACGTTGGCACTTGAGGTCCAACTCAGAAAAAAAAAAAAAAACATTCACAGTGGAGTACTTGGTATATAGTGAATGCACCAAAAAAAAAATAAATAAATAAAAAGGGGAAAATTTTTTCAAGAGGAATTTGTCAGTTGGCAATAGAGGGAAAAGAGATCAGGTCCCTTCAGAGGGAGACCATGAACAGAAAGTAAGTAAGACATCTCTGGAGCCCAGGGAGTGAGAATAAGGAATCGCTTTTCATTCTTTATCTGCGGTTGGTTCTGCCTTCAAAATATATCCAGGCTGCTGCACTTCTCATCTTCCTCATCTCATCCCTCCTGGTCCAAAAAACCATTATAGGACTGGACTGTTGCAGTAGCCCCCTCACAGGTCTTCCTGCTTCCAGCCT
Source organism: Balaenoptera borealis (assembly GCF_965194805.1). Lineage (NCBI taxonomy): Eukaryota > Metazoa > Chordata > Mammalia > Artiodactyla > Balaenopteridae > Balaenoptera > Balaenoptera borealis. The sequence continues at coordinate 14,071,855 of NC_138872.1, forward strand.
GCCACCCAATAGCTTCCTTTCCTGGGGAGCAGCAAGAGGGATTCTTTAGAAATATAAGCAACAAAGCTCATGGCTCCCACTTCAGAGTAAAAGCTAGTTGAGTTCTACTTGACTTGTGCTCCAACCATGCTAGCATCTTTATTGTCCCTCAAATCCATCAAACTGCTGCCTCAGGGCCTTTGCACTTGCTGTTCCCTCTTGCTCTTCCACTAGATATCTGTTCCTCCACTTCCTTTTAAGTCTTTATTCAAAATTCAGCTTCCCCATGAGGGCTCCTTCCCTGGCCACCTTTTAAAAAATTTAATTTCAACCCCTTTCACCCTGTAATACTTCATATACTTCAAAGGACATTATCAATAAGGGGAAAAGACCACCCACAGAATGGGAGAAAATATTTGCAAATCACATATCCGATAATGGACTGTTACCCAGAATATATAAAGAACTCTTACAACTCAAAAATAAATGACAAATAAACCAATTAAAAACGGGCAAAGGGTCCATCAACAGGTGAAAAGATAAAGAAGATATATATATGTGTATACACACACACACACACACACACACACACACACGCACACACAATGGAATACTACTCAGCCATAAAAAAGAATGAAATAATGTCATTTGCAGCAACATGGATGGACTTAGAAATGATCATACTAAGTGAAGTAAGTCAGACAGAGAAAAGACAAATCTCATATGATATCACTTATATGTGGAATCTAAGATATGACACAAGTGAACTTATTTACAAAACAGGAACAGACTCTCAGACATAGAAAACAAACTTATGATTACCAAAGGGGAAAGGTGGGATTAGCACCTTTCCCCTTTGGGATAAATTAGGAGTTTGGGATTAGCAGATACAAACTACTATATACAAAATAGATAAACAACAAGGTCCTACTGTATAGCACAGGGAACTATATTCAATATCTTGTAATAAACTAATGGAAAAAAATGAAAAATTATATATATATATATATATATATATATATATATATATATATATATATATATATAAAACTGAATCACTTTGCTGTACACCAGAAAATAACACAATATTGTAAATCAACTATACTTCTATTAAGAAAACCAATAAATGATTTAATAGGTATTTCTCTAAAGAAGATGCTACAAATGGCCAATAAGTACGTGGAAATATCATTAGTCATTTGTCAACATAATTAGTCAGAGGAATGTAAACCAAAACCACAAGACATCACTTCACATCCACTAAGAGGACTATAAGCAAAAAGACAGATGATAACAAGTGTTGGTGAGGATGTGGAGAAACTGGAACCCTTATCCTTTGTTTATGGGAATGCAAAATGGTGCAACTACTCTGGAAAAGAGTCTGGCAATTTCTCAAAAGGTGAAACAGAGTTGCCATATAACCCAGCAATTCCAATCCTAGGTATATACCCAAGTGAATTGAAAACATATGTCTATGCAAAAACTTGTACATGAGTGTTCACAGCAGCTTTATTCATAATAGCTGAAAACCCAACTGTCCATCAACTGATGAATGGATAGACAAAATGTAGTATATTCACACACTGTAAAATTATGCAACAATAAAAATGAAGTATTGGTATATGCTACAACATAGATGAATTTCAAAAACATTATACTAAGTGAAAGAAGCCAGTCACAAAAGACCACATATTGTGTGATTCCATTTATAAGAAATGTCCAGAAGAGGCAAATCTATAGAGACAGGAAGTAGATTAGTGGTTGCCAGGGGCTGGGGTGGGCGGTGCCGGAGGAAATGGGGAATGATTACTAATGGGTATGGGGTTTCTTTCTGGGGTGATGAAAATGTTCTAAAATTAGATGCTGGTGATGGTTGCACAACTCTGAATATACGAAAAACTAATGAATTGTACACAGTGAAATGGTAGATTTATGGTATGTGGGTTATTTCTCAATAAAGCTGTTTGTTATTAAAACACACACACACACACACACACACACACACACACACACACACACACAACTGGGCCTAGAGTTGAGCTTCCAACTGGTACTGAGCTGCCTGCAAGGCAGGGCACTAAAGGAGGAGTCAGGGCTGACCCACTGTGAACCCAGGAAGACTGCTGATCAGTTCCCCTTATGAGCCCTTCCTGGCCACAGGCAAAGGCTCCTGACCACCTTGCATTTGTCTAATCCCAGCTGGAAAAAACAGAGTTCAGGGACTGCAGGGAGGTGGGGTGGGAGGAGAGGTTAGGAAAGAGGCGGCCGGCAATCACTGGCGTCTCTGGCTCTCCAGGGAACCTCTAATGGATCCACAAGATGTGGGGAGGTACAGCTACCAAAGGGATGCTCTGGTTTTGAGCGCTGGGTAGGAAGAGATGGAAAGGAAGTGGAGAGATGACAGCCTTGAGCAGCACATGCCCTGATTGGGAACAGGAAAAGGGCCCAGTTTCTGTTTTAAAAGTCAAACACTCTGTTTTTGAATCATTTCTTAATCATTTTAGCTCTGTTGGTCTTATTTCCCTAAGTAAACAGTGAGTCGCTCCTTCGGCTGGGACCACAACTGATATGATATCTGCTTCCTGTACAGTGCTTAACACAATGGCCATGAGCAAAGAGCTGCTGGTCCTTGGTGTAGATGTATGGAGGGTCACGACCTTCAGAGCCCACTCTGGACACACTCCTCCCTCCAGGATCCTCACCATCTTCTGGAAAGAGCACTTCAGTTTTCTCTGGGGTACCATCCCTCCCCAGCTCCATCCATTTGGTTGGGATGGAGCTGACCTCTACTCCCTCCATGCCAGGCTCTTGATCTAGGCTGGCTACACAGAGCCACAGAGTTTGATGTTTGGATGGGCATTTGACCCAGTTTGAGCCAATGAGATTCAAGCCTGGGAGTTGTGCTGGAATTTGGGAAGTAGGTCTTCTTTTTCAGTTGGGATTTCTGAGAAGGAGTTGCCACATGGAAAAAGTCAGCTGAGGGATGCAGAAAGACCAAGCCCTAAGAACACCGCTTGAGCTTCTGGATCCAGCCCAGGCTGAATCCCATTACCTCTGGGTTTTTCAATTATTGTCATCTAATAAATTCCCTTTGTAGCTTAAACACTCCGTGCTGCAAGCTGAGAGTCCCACTTGACACCAGCTATTAATAATGGGTTCCATGTGGCTGCAGCTATTGGAAGAGCACAAACAGAAAGAGATGTGGGCCAAAAGTCAAGGCCATGAATTTAAGTTCCATTATGAATACCCTGACTACATAACCTCCCTGTGTCTCAGTTGTTCTGTCTGCAGAATGGGGCTCACACACCTCTACGTCCTCTCCTCTCCTCTGTCTTCCAAGTTTATAGCTGTAGCCCAGACCTCTCTTTGGAGCTTCAGACCCACAAATACAGTTGTCCTCTAGGTGTCTTGAACAGAACGAATTTTATTTTTCCTCAACAATTTTCTCTTTCATTGTTCTTCCTCTTACTAATGGTATTTTGTGCTAGAAAATGCTAGCTGTCCTCTAATATCCCTTCTTCCTTTCTCCCTCTCAGAATAATAGAATCCTTGAATTTTAATAGAGCACATGACTAGACTACATTTCCCAGACTCCTTTGCAGCTGAAGGTAGCCATGTGATCACGTTCCAGCCAATGGCACGTGAGCAGAAACGATCTGTGCAACTTCTGGATCTGGCCCTCCAAAGAGAGGGAAAAAAATAAAAATGAAAAAGAGAGAGGTGGACTCACCTTTTCCTGCTTCCCCTTCTTACTGCCCGGAATGCAGACATGGGGGTGAGCTACGTTTCATCTTGCCAACGAAGGCAATGCTCCGGGAATGGTAAAGAAAAAGATGGAAGGAGGTCTCCATCCCTGGTACTGGGTAGCAGCCTTACCAGCCTGAACTGCTTATGCCTGGACTACAAGGTGAGAGGAATAAACTTCTATCTTGGTTAAGCCATGGTTAGTTTGGGTCTCTCTTAGGGTGGCTGGATTTAGGAAAACCAACCAACCAACCAACCAACCAACCTCATTCCTCACTTAAAAGAGCTGGAGGAGTAGAAAATTCTAGAAGAGGAATAATGATGGCACTGGAGACCTGGGGGCTCCAAGAGCATCTCACCTTAGTTTTCCCTGGACATCCTGGGAACACCCAGAGAGGCAAGTGCACCTGAGGTCTACCTCTCATTATCTCCTGGATGACCTCACTCTCTCTGGGCCTCAGTTTCTCCTACTGTACCATGGAGACTAATTGACGTTATGGTCTCCCAGGTCCTTCCAGCTCTGACCTTCAGTGGTTCTGTAATTCTAGGATGGATGTTGAAACTCAGATGCCAATGGGGTCAGGAGGGTCCCCTAAACAGGCCAAGTGGGGCTGTGGATGGGCTGGAGAGTGTACACCCCCGCTAACTGGGCAGCTGTTACTCAGCCCCTGCTGATTGCTGCCACATGGGAATGCAGGATTGCTAGGTTTTCTAATTTTTCAAGAAGACTTGGAAATTGCGATTGTTTTGGTCTGTGCAATCTCCTGATTTTTTAAATGCTGGCGACAAATTCACATTTTTTCGAACACTCTAGGGGCCAAACACAAATGTCTGCAGGCAGAATTTGGCGGGTGGCCCCTAGTTAGGAATTTTTTGTTTTGATACTATTTTCTATCCTACCTACCTTCATTCACCAAATATTTATTCGATGCCTACTAGGTGGGGGGCACTGTTCTATGCTCTGGGGACAAAACAGAAAAAAAAAGTGCCTGTCGTCATGTTGCTTTCATTCTAGAGGATCATCCCGATTCATTTTCCCAACAAATACGTATTGAGCAATCTGGTCCATGCACTGTGCTTAGTTGGGTTGATAAAAAATGTTCATGGTCTCTGTCCTCAGGGCACATATAGCTTAGAAGGGAGACAGAAAATAAGTGCATAATTATAATATAAATGAAAAATAGAGTTATGGGGAGAGATGCAATTTAGATGGGGGTGGGGGTGGTTAGGAAAGTCCTCTTGGAGGAAGCTACCTTGAAAATGGGAACTGAAAGATAAGTATGATTTAACCTAATACCTGAACTTTCTGGAACATTCTAGATTATAGCAGAAGCTTCCAGTGTGCCCCTCTTCTGTATCCTCTCAACATGCAGAGGCTTCCTCCTGTTAGGACCTGTGATTCCCTGCCCTAGGGTTTTCATGGGACAGGCCAGGACAGGGAAATAACCCCCCCGAGATAAAGCCCTCAACCCACGATGGAAGGGAATGTGTAGATAAATATCCCAGCACCCTTGCTCCTTGGGGGAGTCAATTCTGAGGTGTGTTCCGGAGTAGCCCAGAGGTCCCCGGTGGTTCTGAGTCCCAGGTACCCGCAGCCATAGCTATTTACGTACCCTGTATTGGCTGCCCTCCCTTCCCCGCCTCACTTGCCCACTCTGCACCTAGTGCTCCCTGGGGTCACCCCCCACCTAAACTACCAGCACTCACTCCTGGTCTCAGGCTCTGCTTCTGGGAAAAACTCAGAAGAGATGGGAGAGACGGTGGCAGGTTCCGAGGACAAAAAGCAACTCGGGACAAGTAAGAGAAAACAGGGCTGGAGAGTAGGGCAGAAGCCAGCTCATGAAGGGCCTTGGAGGCTGGGCTTGGGGTTTGTCAATGGGGAAGCCACTGACGATTTTTCAGTAGAGGAGAGACCAGGCTTGTATTTTAGGATGACCCCTCTGTAGGGGGCTGGAAAGGGCAAGAGTGGAGACCAGACAGCTGGAGGGGAAGGTGGCTGGGATTGGGTGATGGGATTGGAGAGAGCTGGCTGGTGATAAGTGACATGGACCAGGTGTCATGGGGCCCAGAACAGAGCTCTGGGCTTTGTCCCTGTCTTGAACGAGGCTGTAACTTGGTTTAAAGAGTGGTAGTGAGACACAGACACAAAAATCTTAGCCTAGATTACAAAGCCCTACGCAATCCATGGGAACTGAATTGTTGCACGAAGCTGTGGAACTTCTCAAAGGGTAAGAAGAGTGAAGGAATGGTTCTTGGGGGCGGGGGGCGGTGGCTTTACTGGGGTGGTTAAAAACCATAGTACACCCAGCCTGGGTGGGCAACTCACTACTGCAGCCCCTTTGGGAAAGCCCAGTTTTTTTGCAATAGCTGCCAAGTCCGCTTTGGTGCTTTTCAGCAGCTCTGGACTCTGCCATCCTTTACCTAAGCTGTGCACACTCCAAAAACGCATGCCGGATTTCCCGCAGGCACTGCTAGACACATTAACAGCATTCCTCCTCGGCAAGAGATTTCTGCACCACCAACACCATTTTTATATTCTTTACAACATAATGGCAGACGATAAATCTATCTTGCTAATTACACATCCAGCTTGTTATAACCCTCATAAAAAACACGAGCAGCTGGAAAAGCCATGAGGTGATGTCAAATCATATTCCTGGGCTCTAAACAGAAACAGAAATATTTTCCAGGCGCTGGTGAGTCTCATGGTTCCCACTCATGTGTGGGAGCAGCTGCCAACAGGTCGCTTACCTCGGACGAGCTGACAGTGCGTCTGTCCCCTAAAGCCCCGCCCTGCCACCTCTACCTGTCTCCCTGAAGAGACAGCAGGCGTCTGGAGCATCCACATGTGGTTTGATACAAAGCCCACGGGATCGGCAGGGTTTGGGTTTCAGCAGTTGGGTTCATTTTTGCATTATTAAGGGCGTTTTGACATTTCTTGCATGGACCACCAGTCAACCGACAGCATCTGCCCGGAGCTCTAACTGGATGGTTCCCCGACATAATTTGTCGGTGATACATTTGCAAAGCTGTTGCTAAGATCCATGCTGGAGCTGACAAAATGCCTCCCCCTTGTCTCAGAAAAATGGAAGGAAAATTAAATTCATCTGCCGGAGACACTAAAATAAACAACAGGGAAGAAGAAAAGTACCTCGTTTTTCAGCTAGGATTACTGGGTTTGGCTGAAGCATCTCCTAGCCCTCTTAGGAGGAGGGAGACAGCCGAAGACTACAAGCTTATATCCTATCAAGTGGATGTTGAATGTTTCATGTGTTGGAAGAAAAGGCATGGGAGACAATGGGAGAAGCTAATTAAAATTTCACATGTCAAGGGAAAATTCCATAGGCCTTCCAAAGCCCGGCTGACGCAAAGGGGCAGCTTGTTGGAGAAGCTGTTGTATCAACTGCCCTCACAATTACCAAGACAAACCAGCTGGACAGACTGTCACGTTGGAAAAAAAAAAAAAAAAGGAGACAAAATGGATTCTTACCTTCCCGTATCTGGAGGCAAAAGTCCCCGTGAGTAAGGAGTGAAAAATAATTATTGTCTCATCCAAGTCCCACACGAACACACGCTGTGATGAAAGAGAGGGAGAGAAAGGAGACAAATGCACTTGCTTGCATTTGACTTAATGTCTGCAGAAATTAATTCCCTGGGAGGAAAATATGTCTTAAAAAACATTATCTTTAAGTTATAAAACATGTGACTCACGCATGTATCCTCGAGTCCCCATTCAACCTCAGCTGTGTAAAATATATTCTGATGGCCAATTTTTTGGGTTCCTATCAACCCTTAGATGCCAGAACCAAGACGCCTGTTCTTGCCTTTCACATAAAAGCTCAAAAAAGGGGGAGTTCAGTCCAAAAACAATAAAAATCATATAACTCATTTGACAAAATGAAATACTACCATTTTACATTCACTGCTCACCATAAGCCCAGCTACTTCTAAACATTTCTATTTTTAGCAATTCTGCTGATTACCTTTATAACTCTAAATAACATACTTTTACTTATTGATTTGCCAACTTTAAACAATATCTTTTGACTGGGCAATGTGAAAGATGAGGGTTTAGCTCATGGTAAATCTCCCGCCTTTCTCCAGAATTTAATATTTTTCACATATGCGAACCCCTCTATTTCCAATTCCCATCAGCACTGGATATTTTCTCTTGGCTAAAACAGCAAACCCAATATGGAAAATATGGACATCGGTGTCCCTACCCTTTCCCACTACCTCCTCGCCTCTTGAATAGCTGAGCTTTAGCCTCACTTTCGCATTGTCAGTGTGGATAAACTGGTTTGTGCACTGGGTTTTATAATTGTACTTAAGACTTCTGTGCTCTGTCTGTATGTTGATTTTAAAAGTTGGTAACCAGTATAGAGCATTTATGTACATCTTGTGATTACTGTTCACTGCAGAGTGAAGTAATATGCTAGGATTTCACTTCCTTCTCTATGTATCTAATGTCATAACTCCAGAGCCACTTTAAGGAGACTGTTCCTACCACCAAGGTCATGTGTATTCTCCTTTCTTGTACTCCATCCTGATTAAAATCGTGCCATATCTCAATTTGTTCATAGGAATCACGCCTGCCTGGAATAACTTTTTGTTTTTGCTGGAGCTTATTAATTGCTTTAATTCCTTCCTTGTTTCCAATAACATGCCTTCAGTAGAATTTCAAATTCAGCCACACCCTCTATATCACAGATGTTCTTCCTCTGTGACAGAATGTTCCAATGTGGACTGGATCATCTTCAGGCTTGTCACACAGCTAGCGTCCTGAGACTTCCCTTTACTGCATTTCTGGGTCAGATCCACTGTTTTCTGGATCCCAAGTCTCTTTCTTGGTTTTCTTCCTTGTTTTGCTTGAGTACATCCTTAAGTTGCTTCTTCTGAAAGGAGCATGGAAAGTAACCTTCCTGCATTTTTGCTAATCTGATCATGTCTTTATTTTGCTCTAAGGTTCCTCTGGGTGCAGAATTCCAATTGGAAAATAATGCCCTCTAGATCTTTGAAAGAATCTATCTTGTGTCAAGCATGATTAATGAGAAGTCTGATGTTTCACTGATCCCCAGTTCTTTACAGGTTTTCCTTTTTTTCTCTTTGGATTTTTTAGGCTCTTTTCTTTGTACTTGGCATCCTCAAATCCCATGAGGATATATCTAGGTGTTGTCTTTTTTCATTCATACTGTTCAGCACTCAAACATTTCTCAAGCCTATTTCTTTAAATAACGTCCTCCTATCTTTCCCATTGTTATATCTTTCTGGAATTCCCAATAGACAAATTAGATCTTTTGGATTGATATTGCTTATCCTTTAAAAACAGTGTTCTGTAATTTTGTCTTTTTGATCTATGTTCTCAGAGATTTCTTTAACTTTCTCTTCCAACCCTTCTATGAAACTTTTGATTCTCACTATCATTTAAAAATTTACAGTAGCTTTTACTTTGTCTCTGAGTGTTCCTTTCCCAATAGCCTGCACTTCCTTCTTCGTGGATACAAGACCTCCTTGAATCTTTATAAGAAAACCAATCAGAATTTTTCTAAGATCTTTTGTGTTTCTTAAATTACCTCTCATAGTTTATCCTATTCATTTATCTTGGCCTCAATTTTTTATACTGCTGGTTTTCATAATTTTTTCTGGTGATCATTATTTTTAAGAACAAAAGGCCTGCGTGATCATTTATGTAGCTGGTGTTGGGGGCAACAAAGGCACCTACTCAGTCTACCATCTTGAATGGGCCACCTTGGAAAACTCTCGGGGGGTCAGTGGTTGTATTTACACATTTGCAATGCCTTTAAAAGTAAAGAGAAAGGTAGTATCTAGAAAGAAAAAGGTCAATTAATGCAGGTTTTCAAAACAATTAGTAGACTTGAATATTATTTTGTGAATTTTTTTTTTTTTTGCCTCATGTGTCCATCTTGGCATCTCCCAATTCACGCCACTGGCCCAACTCCTTGCAAAAGTCCATTTTTACATGGAAATGATTCATTTAAGATAATTAGACAGCCATAAGTTTTTACTTATTCATTCAGAAACAATTTTTAGTGAATATTATTGGAATATTATTTTGTAAATTTTTTGATCTTTTACATTTATGTGTATGTAAATGCTGGGTCATGATAATAAGTATTGTTCTTATTATGGGTCATGGTAAAAAAAAAAGTTTGAAAACCACTGTTTTTGAAGAGAGCTTCTGGGGTTTAAATATGCTAACTCCTAATTTATCTGAACTAACTAGGATGGATCAGTTAAACTTAGAAATTTTGGTAAGAGAATTCTTTAAAAAATCAAGTAATTTCAAATTTAATGCTGACTCCTGAATTTACTGCCTATATCCTCTCTGAAGAGGGTCTGTCCCTCTTTCCCACTAGCCCCCCATTCTATCTCCCTGTGTTAGATTCTCAGTGGGTATACTGTTCCTGGTGGACACTCTGCTCGTGACCCTAACTCTTTAGCCCACCAGGGTTTGGGCCAGGGGTGGGCCCCTAACCCCAGCTGGGTCAGAGGCCTTTCCTTGGGAACTCAAAATTGAAACCTGGAAAGAAATTCATCGTCTTTGGGTGGCTGTTGGTAGCAACGTGATCTGAAGGACAGGGAAGACTAGTTTGCAGAGAGAGAGGAACAGAGGGGTGAAAGATGGAAACACGACCCAACACTTTTGCAGGACTTGGTTTTAGTTAGAAGTAGAGTGAGGGGCCTGGAGGAGAGTCATGCCCACTGAAAAGACAGTATCGCTTGGGGATTCTAGCACCTACACTGTGGAACATAGGGAGAGAAGGTGTAAACGCGTTTCCTTGCCCCTCCTACCTTCTGGTTCCAATATCTTGCTGACACTTGCTGTACCCTTGGCACTTGGGTTCTAAGAGAATCCCTGTATCCTTAAAATAAACTCTGCTTTTTCACTTAAGCTAGCTCAAGTTGGTTTCTGGCACCTGCAGTCGAGGGATTTTAACTAATACATACTCAGAATTTTCCTCCTTTCCACTTCTCTACCTAATTTCTCTCTCGTGGGCTGCTGCCATTAGCAACAGTGCCAAAGACTTAAGAGGTGCGACCCATGCAAAACCTCTGTGCTGATATTGAGCACGGTGGTGAAACACAGCTCACACCTTTTCAACTGTTCCTGCCCAGTGGTACTTACTCTGGAATCAAGAAGCAGATGTTTCCAGAATAATATCACCCCATAATCCTTCCATGCCCCCCCACCCCCTTCTCAGCTTAATGGAAAAATGTCTCTCCGTCCCCACTGTCCCCTACCAAGAGCAGAAACCACGTCAGGTGATCGAATACATTTTTAAAAAATATTAAAGTACGTGTTGCTCTCCAGGATTTCTATAGCTCTGCCACTTCAAGCTGGTAGAAAATCCTCAGGCATCTGGGAAGGCAGAAAGCAAGGGTGATCAAGAGTCAGTAACTTTTCTTCTAGCCTTGTGCAAAGGCCTAATCCCCCTGAAGGGTTTGTACCAAGTCTCCTTGGTTTTAGAAGGTGGTGGCTTTAAGAATTAGAGGAAAAGCAAGAACAGAATCTTCTGGACTGAGAAGAGTCCCATGAACAGTGGGAATACTTGCTCTCTGGCAGGTCCCGAGGGCAGTTGAGCTCACAGAAGAGATGGCTGTATATACCAAGTGTAGGGGACGAGCGTGATGTTCAAAATATTTAACACTTTCTAGGATGATCGGAACAGACACCAGCCATAAACAACTGCTACTGCTCTCTTAGTGAATACTGGCTGACTAGCACAGCCCTACTAGTGACACCGGTTAGCTAGTACAGCCCTACCAGTGAACACTGGCTAAGTATCAAGTGTCTGGGTATTGGCCATTCGTTGTTGGGGTCCCCAGCATCCATCTCCTTCTTAGAAGGAGCACCTCGATTTTCTTTTCCCTTTGTGTGCTATCTTGGTGAGACTCTCAATCAGGGGCAAGCATGAGGATCCAGGCCAGGCCAATGGGATGCTGCCTCCTTGGAATCGGACATCAAGTGACATGGCGCTAGAATCTCAAATATCTCGCTCTCCAGAAGGGGCCGGCACCCTGAAGGTTCCCCAGATTCCCCAACGTGGCCTTTGTTACTATTCTTTCTAACCTTGGTTGTATCACTTCCTCTCCATGCTGTTCCCTCCCAGTAGATCCTTTTTTGCTTAAGTAACCAGAATTGGTTTCTGTTGCTTGCAACCAAAGGATCGTAGCTAATACTCCAACGTTCTTACTCTCGACAAGGATTTCTATGCCCAACATATGGCATGGAGACCCCAGAGAACAGCTGGACTTTCAGTGACCACTGCAGGTACTGACAATGAAAAAGGCAGCGGCCGCCAAGCCACAATGGACAAAAGAGGCTATTATTCTGTTTTCTGAGACCACTTGAACCCTGAGATTCTCATATAATTCTGGGAGGGGAAAGGCCCCAATAATGAAATGGAATTTCCTACCACCCTGGTGGGTGGGGACTCAGAGTCAAAATGGCGCTGATTTTAAGGAAATGATGAAAACGGTATTTCTTAGCTTATCTGAGTTTGCTGGCTGAACTTTGTAGCTGCTCCATAATTTGTACAGGATTATCCACAGGGATGTGATGATGCTGCATTTGGATATCCTGACAGTGACTCAAGCTTTGCCAATACCACCCATGTATACCCATGGCACACTCAAGCCAGCAAAATGACTGCCTTCTGCAAACAAGTACAAACTCGTGCATGTGCCCATTTTTCTCCCTTGATAGGTAACACTTGCTTCTGTCTGTTTTGGGGGCATCCATCTTGCCTCTGTCCCTTCTAGTGGTCTTCCCCATCTTTCATGCATGTTGTTCTTTTTTGTTTGTTTGCTTGGGAAAATGTCAGTGCCTGACCAATAACCGCACACTTGCTTTATTACAATAAAGATTGGCGCATCCCTTAGACCAGTAGTTCTCAGCCTGGGCTGCAATGGAATCACCTAGGGAGCTTAAACATACTGACACCTGGGTCCCACCCCCAGGGAATCTGATTTAATTGATCTGGGCTTGAGAATGAAGGTTTCTCAAAGCTCCCCAGGAGATTCTCATGTGCAGCCCAGACTGAGAACCACCGAGAAACTCAGAATTACAGAAATGATGCAAACTTATTTGAGCCAGCCTCCTGTCTTCAGGTAGATAAATATCTAAGCCATAGTAGAATCACTAGGGGAACTTTCAGAACTCCCTGAAACGTCTAGTTAATTAGTCTGGGATGGGGCCTGGGCATCTGAATTTTAAAAAGCATCCCAGGTGATTCTATCATGTAGCCAAGGTTAAGAATCACTCTAACCCAGTGGGGAAGGTCCACTGTCCAATGTCATCTTTACTGGAGGCTCTCAAAGTGTGGTGCCCAATGCACATCAGCATTGTCTAGGAATTTGTTGGAAATGCGAATTCTCAGGCCCTGCCCCAGATCTACTGAATTGGAAACTCTAGGGGGTGGCCCCAGCTGTCTGGGTTTTCGCAGGCCCCCAGGTGATGTTGTTGTGGCTCACATTTGACAATCACCCATCTTTACCATCTCTAGGGTCACTTTTCCTAGCCTGGTCAGTCAACAGTGCTTCCGTGTGGCCAACCGAATTCTTCCCTCCTTTTCATCAAGGGCCCATTTCTCTGTTCCTGCACTTTGTGAACACACAGGGCCATTCTCCCCCAGACAGAACTCTGCCCCCCCCGCTTCCTGTTCCGGCCACATGTGGAGATGACATTCACCAAGTCAGGCAGAAGCCTCTGAGTTACCTCAATCTCACTGTCCCCTGCTGGGGAGGGGTCACTGCTCCGCTTCGACCGGCCTCGGAGCTTCCCGTCGGAGGCCCGGTGCGGCCTGTCTGTGTCTCCCTCTTTTGCTGGCGTGGAAGGTCCATTGTGCGTGTTATGTTCACCTGGCGTAGGAGAGGGAAGGGCAGACATATCAGAGGCTTGGCTGAGTGTGTCCTCCCACGAACTATTACACCAGAACCATCTAACACCAAAGTGGGAGGTCCCCAAGGCAGCAGAGAAGGCAAAGATCACGTAGAATCAAAATTACTCTTGAAAGTGCCTTAAACCGCCTATTCATAATCATTCATACATCCAGCAAAGATTTACTGAGTAGGTATGGTTCCAGGCACTGGTTCCATAGCACCTAAATTCTAGAGAGAGGAGAGACACATTAGACAGACAAGTAAATAGATAATATGCCAGGTGGGGACATGTGTTATAGAGAATTGACAAATCGGGTAAGAGTCCAGGAGTGCTGGGAGGTTACTAATTGTTTTTTTTTTTTGCATCTTTATTGGAGTATAATTGCTTTACAATGTTGTGTTAGTTTCTGCTGTACAATAAAGTGATTCAGCTACATGTATACCTATATCCCCATATCCCCTCCCTCTTGCGCCTCCCTCCCACCCTCCCTATTCCACCCCTCTAGGTGGTCACAAAGCACTGAGCTGATCTCCCTGTGCCATGCATAGGGGAGGCCTCATGGATAAGGGGACAGCTGAGCAGGGATCTGAGAGAAGTGAGGGCGGGGGCAGCTGGGGAGCTACAATTCCAGTGAACGGAGTTTTGTGTTTACAACTGTCTATATATCCTAAAGCCTGAGAATCCCTAGACCAACAGGAGGAAGAAAATAACATATATATATATACATATATATATAGCTGGGCATCAAACTCTTCTACCTTTAAGAGATCCCTCCCTTGGGGTGAATGGGGCATGTGTGGGGAGAATTCTCTAGGTTCCTATCCCTAGGCGGCTTGCTCCACTTTCTCTACTAAAAGCAAGTCATTTAAGCTTTACTTGTTAAGAAATTTGTCAATTTGAGATTATATAGGCGAAAGCGACCAGCACAGGGCTGGCAATTAGGAGATGTCAGTAAATGATTTAAATTGTGTTCTGGCTTGACTAGACCTACATACACATGAGGATCAGTGAGAAGGTGCACGGCCGAGGGTGGGTGTTCTCATCGAGGCTTCTCATCGAGGTGGTGTTTCCGGACACGGTGTACTGAGAGGCTACCGGGGTCCTGCCCTTGGGCAACTGTTTAATAATCCTGAATGAACAAGTGGGCAGCACTTGTTCCCAGCACTCAGGTCCCAAAGCCAGCATCCAAGTTGTGTTGTTTTTTAAGCACAGAAGTTTTAAATACATCTTATTAGACTTTATTATCTTTATTTAACTAACAAGGGAACTGAGGCTTAGTGAGATGACGTAATCCTGTTGTTACCCTGCAAATTAGTGGTAGAGTCAGAAGTCAAATTTGGGCCTGCCCTTGTCACTAGAGTGACAGAACTGTAAACCAGCATGGAACCTTAGAGGACATTCCATCCCACTCTCATCTTACAGCTGCTCGTTTTAGCTCCCAAATGTACCCTGTGGACTCCATCTCTCCTTCCATAATTGCCAGTTCTTGGATCATCGGGGGGAAAATGCTTTTGTATAAAAATGCTTGGCAATGGACTAATTTTTTTCCTACCCTGGAAGGAATATTTCCCTCCAAAACCCAAGGGACTGAATTTTTTTTGTTTAATATTTATAAAACTTCTTAGCAGACTAAGGACATAATAAGAAAAGATGTGATTTTGAGTTGTCAGAACTGTTGGGCTGTCTCCAACTCCCCCAAATTTTTAGGATACAGCCTTAGAGATTCCCAAACATCAAACTAGCAAAGACTTTCTTTTGGAGGATGAGGAACAGGCACTAAATAAATTCACAGATGCTTAAGAGTCATAAATAAAGTTTATCCTGATTCACTAGGTAGTTCTAAGGCTAGGGAGGCTTAGAAAACACTTGTTGGCCCCATTAAAATCCAGGCAAATATTAAAAAGAGGAGGAAACACCAGCTACCTACAAAATGTCCCAATAAGGTGTTATGTAGAGTCAATTTATTAGGGGTGCCAAAAAAAGCAGCCCTTTCTGACCATATACATTCTTGAGAATGAAGGGTCAAAATTCAAGGTCAAAGTCAGAGGTACACATGCTAGAGCAATTTATAGGAATCTTTCTTGGAGTCATTTCCCTTTTTTTATTTCTCCCTTTTTAATGTTTTTACTTCTTTATTTTAACAACTGTATTGAGGTATAATTGACATACAATAAACCACACATACTTAGAGCACACAGTTTGGTAAGTTTTGACATATGGTCACATCTATGAAACCATCACCACAATCAAGATAATGAACAAATCCAGCACCCAAGAGTTTCCTTGTAATTCCTTTATAGTCTCTTCCTCCTGCTACCCCCCCAGGCAACCATGGATTTGCTTTCTTTCACTATAAATTAGTTTATATTTTTTAGAGTTTTAAACAAATGGCATCACTCGATATGCGTGTACACACACGCACACACACACACACACACACTTGTCTGGCTTCTTTCAGCCAGCATAACTGTTCTGAGATTCAATCCATGTTGTCATGTATATCAATAGTTCATTCCTTTGTGTTGCTGAGTACTATTCTATTGTGTGGATGTATCACCATTTGTTCACCTGTTCACCTCGGGATGGACATTTGGGTTGATTCTAGTTTTTGGCTGGACTAAATAAAGCTTTTATGAACAGTCACTCATCAGTCTTTGTACAGACATAAGCTTTCTTCTTATGAGAGAGCATGATTACTAGGATATATGGTAGGTCTACGTTTGACCTTTTTTTAAAAAAAATATTTATTTGGTTGCATCAGGTCTTAGTTGAGGCAGGTGGGCTCCTTAGTTGTGGCTCGTGGGCTCCTTAGTTTTGGCTCTCCGGTTCCTTAGTTGTGGCATGTGAACTCTTAGTTGCAGCATGCGAACTCTTAGTTGCAGCATGCATGTGGGATCTAGTTCCCGGACCCGGGATCAAATCTGGGCCTCCTGCATTGGGAGCGCAGAGTCTTATCCACTGCACCACCAGCGAAGTCCCTACGTTTGACTTTTTAAGAAACTGCTAAATTGTTTTCCAAAGTGGTTGTACCATTTCACATTCCCACCAGCAGGGTTAAGGGAGTTCTAGTTGCTCTGCAACCTTGCCAGCCTTTGGTATGGTCAGTCTTTATAATTATAGCCTTTCTAGGGGGTATGTAGTAGTATCTCACTGAGGATTTAATTTGCATTTCTCTAATGACTAATACTCAGCATCTTAATCATGTGCTTTTTTTTGCCATGCCTGTATCTTCTTTGGTGAAATGTCTATTCAAGTACTTTGCCCATTTCTTTATTGGGTTACTTGTTTTCTTATTACTGGTTTTGAGAGTTTTAAAAAATATATTCTGGATGGTTAATTTTATGTCAACTTGACTGGGCCAAGGGAGGCCCAGATAGCTAGGAAAACATTATTTCTGGGTGTGTCTGTGAGGGGTATCTCCAGAAGAGATTAGCATTTGAATCAGTAGGCTTAGTAGAGAAGAGCTGCCCTAATCAATGTGGGTGGGCATCATCCAATCCATTGAGGGCCCAAATAAAACAAAAAGGCATAGGAAGGGCAAATTCTCTCTCTTCTTGAGCTGGGACATTCATCTCCTGCCCTCAGACATTGGAACTCCTGGTTCTTGGGCCTTCTGACTCAGACCGAATTATAATATTGGCTTTTCTGGTTCTCCAGCTTGCGCAAAGCAGATTGTGAGACTTCTTGGCCTCCATAACCACATGAGTCAATTCTTATAATAAATCTCTATCTATATCATCTATATCTATCTGTCTATATCTACATCTATATCCTACTGCTTCTATTTCCCTGGAGACCTCTAACTAATACAACTTACTTTATCATATATATGTTTTGCAATTATATTCTTCTGGACCATGACTTGTCTTTTCATTCTCCTAACAGTGTCTTTTGAAGAGCAAAAGTTTTAAATTTTCATGAAGTCCAATTTATATCAAATATTTTTTTCCTTTTGGATCATGCTTTTAGTGTTATATATGAGAATCCTTTGCCTAACCCAAAAGCACAAAGATTTTCTCCTGTTTTCTTATATAAGTTTTATATTTAGGTCTATGCTCTATTTTGTGTTAATTTTTGTATGTCATGTGAGGTATGTACTGAAGTACAGTTTTTTCTGGATATAGATATCCAGTCATTTTAGCATCTTTTGTTGAGAAGACTATCCGTTATTGCTTTTGAATCTTTGTCAAAAACGTTCATATACATGTGGTTTATTTCTGCACTCTCTATGCTGGTCCACTGATCTACTGATCTACTGGTCTGGTCTATCTTTATGTCAATACCATACTGTCTTGATTACTGCGGCTTTGTAGTAAGTCTTAAAGTCAGGTAGTGTTAGTATTCTAATTTTGTTCTTCTATATCAGAGCTGTTAAGGCTATTCTAGGTCCTTTGTACTTCCATATGAAGTTCAGGATCAACTTGGCAGTTTCTACAAAAAAAAAAAAGCCTGGGATGTTGACAGAGGTTGTGTTTGATCAATTTGTAGAGAATTGATATCTTAACAATAGTAAGTCTTCTGACCTGTGAATGAGATATATCTCTTCATTAATTAAAGTCTTCTTTAACCTCTCCCAGTAGTGTTTTGTAGTTTGAAGGGTACAAGTATTGCACATCTTTTGTCACATTTATCCCTAAATATTTCATATTTTTCGATGCTACTGTAAATGGCATTTAAAAATATTCTATTTCTTGGGCTTCCCTGGTGGCGCAGTGGTTGAGAATCTGCCTGCCAATGCAGGGGACACGGGTTCGAGCCCTGGTCTGGGAAGATCCCACATGCCGCGGAGCAACTGGGCCTGTGAGCCACAACTACTGAGCCTGCGCATCTGGAGCTTGTGCTCTGCAACAAGAGAGGCCGCGATAGTGAGAGGCCCGCGCACCGCGATGAAGAGTGGCTCCTGCTTGCCACAACTAGAGAAAGCTCTCGCACAGAAACGAAGACCCAACACAGCCAAAAATAAATATAAATAAATAAATAAATAAATAAAAATTAAAAAAAATATTCTATTTCCTACTGCTTGTTGTTAGCATAAAGAAATACACTTGGTTTTTATAGTACCCTGCAACATTGCTAAACTCACTTTTTAGTTCTAGCAGCTTTCTGTAGATGCTATCTGATTTTCTCCATAGGTGATCATGTCATTTTACTTCTTTTTACTTCATAAAGTTTTGAATTTTCTTCTCCAGTATAGATGCCTTTCATTTATTTTTCTTCCCTTATTGCACTGCCTAAAACCTCTAGTATAATGCTGAATAGAACTGGTAAGAGTGGACATCCTTGTCTTGTTTCTGGTCCTAGGGGGGGTACCTGTAGGTTTTTTGTAGCTGTCCTATTTTAGTCAGTTTGGGCTGCTATAAAAAAATACCATAGACTGGGTTGCTTAAACAATAGAGATTTTTTCTCACAGTTCTGGAGGCTGGGAAGTTCAAGATCAAGGCTCTAGCCAGTTTGGTTCCTGGTGAGAGTCCTCTTCTTGTTTTCAGATGGATGTCTTTTTGCTGTATCCACACATGGTGGGGAGAGAGAGAGATATCATCTCTCTTGTACCTCTTCTTATTAGGGCACTAATCCCACTTTGAGGACTCCACCCTTATGACCTAATTACTTCCCAAAGACCCCCACCTCCAAGTACCATTACACTGGGGATTAGGTCTTCAACACATAAATTGTGGGGGGAGGGATATAAACATTCAGTCCACTGCATGCCTTTTTCTGATAAAGGAAGTTCCTTTCTACGCCTAATTTGGAATTTTTATCAGAAACAAATGATAGATTCTGTCAAATGTTTTTCTGTGCATCTGTTGAGATAATCTCTTTTTTTTCTTTCTAGTTACTTAATATGGTGAATTACATTAATTTTCAAATTTTAAACCAACTTTGCATCCTTAAGATAAACCCCACTTAGTCATGATATAGTATCCTTTAATATACAGTTGGGCTAATTTGCTAACATTGTGTCTAGAAATTTTGTATCTATGTTTATGAGAAATATTGGTCTGTTGTTTTCTTTCAATGTCTTTGCCTAGTTTTGGCATCAGGGTAATGCGTTCCTCATAGAATGAGTTTGGAAGTATCCCTTCCTTTTCAATTTTCCTGAAGAATTAATGTAGAACTGATATTTCTTACTTAAATGTTTGGTAGAATTAATCAGTGAAGACATTTAGGCCTGGCAATTTCTTTGTGGGAACATTTTTAACAAAAAAAAATCTCAGTTTATTTAGTAGATATAGGCCTATTTCTTTGAAAAAGCTTCAGAAGTTTTTGTCCCACAAGGAATTTCTTCATTTCATCTAAGTTGTTGACTGTTGCATTGTTAGCCTTTTAATATCTGTAGGGTCTGTAGTGATGTTACCTCTCATTTTACTGGTAATTTATATCTTCTCTTTTTTACCCATATCAGCTTGTGTAGAGTACTATCAATTTTATTGGTCTTCTCAAAGAACCAAGTTTGGGTTTCAGTGATTTTCTCTATTGTTTTTCTGTTTTCAGATTTCATGGATTTCCATTCTGATCTTTGTTATTTCCTGTCCTCTACTTACTCTGGGTGTAGTTTGCCTTTCTTTGTCTAGTTTCTTAAGGTGGAAGATAAGGTGTTTGGTTTAAAACCCTTCTTCTTTTCTAATATAGGGATTTAGTGCCACAAATTTCCCTTTAAGTACTGTGTTAGTGACATTCCATAAATT
The DNA here is from genome assembly GCF_965194805.1 of Balaenoptera borealis. NCBI lineage: Eukaryota > Metazoa > Chordata > Mammalia > Artiodactyla > Balaenopteridae > Balaenoptera > Balaenoptera borealis. Next base: position 14,092,168 of record NC_138872.1, read on the forward strand.
CTGATACGCTGTGTTTTCATTTTCATTAGGTTCAAAATACTTTTAAATTTACCTTTGATTTTTCTTTTGACTTGTGGTGTATTAGCCAGGGTTCTCCAGAGAAACAGAACATATGTGTATATATATATATATTCATATATATGGAGACTTATTATAGGAATTGACTCATGCAGTTACAGAGGCCAAAAAGTCCCACAATTTGCCACTTGCAAGCTGGAGAACCAGGAAAACTGGTGGTATAATTCGGTCTGAGTCTAAAGACCTGAGAACCAGGGGAGCCAATGGTGTAACTCCCAGTCTGAGCCTGAAGGCCTGAGATCCAGGGGTGCGGGATAAAAAAGGGGCCCCCACTGATGTAAGTCTTGGAGTCCAAAGGCTTAGAACTAGAAGCCCCAATGTCTCAGGAAAAGATGAATGTCACAGCTTAATAAAAGAGAGAGAGAGATCACTCTTCATCTGCCTTTTTGTTCTGTAAGATGAGCCCTCATTGGATTTAAATGATGCCTGCCCTCATTGGTGGGGGCCATCTCCTTTACTCAGTCTACTGATTCAAATACTAGTGTTTTCTGGAGACACTCTCATAGACACACCCAGAAATAATGTTTAACCAGCTGTCTGGGCATCCCATAGCCTGGACAGTTGACACATAAAATTAACCATCACACATGGGTTATTTAGAAGTGTGCTATTTTGTTTCTGAATATTTGAGAATTTTCCAAAAATCTTCTTGTTATTTATTTCTAATTTAATTCCACTGTTTTCAGAGAACATATTTTGTATGCCTTGAAACCTTTTAAAAGTAATGAGACTTCATGATTTATGGCCCAGAATATGTCTATTTTGGTAAATGTTTCATGTGCACGTGAAAAAAATGTGAATTTTGCTGTTAAGTGGAGTGGCCTGTTGTCTGTTACATCAAGTCTTTTCCCTCTAGTTTCCTCCCCAGAGAAAATGACTGTTAACAGTTTTTTTGCACCCTTCCAGAAATTTCCTATGCAAATATGGGTATTAAACTATACTTATATTTAAAAAAACTCCAGGATCATATTATGCACATAGTTCTGCCACTATCATAGTTTTTCACCTATCACAATAGCTCAAAGAGAGATCCATATTAGTGAAGATATAACTAGCTTACTTATTCTTTTTAACAGATGTATAGTGTGCCAATGGTGGATACACCATCATTTATTTCACCTGACTCCTATCAATGGATATTTAGGTTGTTTTCAGTCTTTTGCTATGGCAATGCTGCAAAAAATATTCTTTTTTTTTTTAAACATCTTTATTGGAGTATAATTGCTTTACAATGGTGTGTTAGTTTCTGCTTTATAACAAAGTGAATCAGTTATACATATACATATGTTCCCATATCTCTTCCCTCTTGCATCTCCCTCCCTCCCACCCTCCCTATCCCACCCCTCTAGGTGGTCACAAAGCACCGAGCTGATCTCCCTGTGCTATGCGGCTGCTTCCCACTAGCTATCTATTTTACGTTTGGTAGTGTATATATGTCCATGACACTCTCTCACCCTGTCACATCTCACCCCTCCCCCTCCCCATATCCTCAAGTCCATTCTCTAGTAGGTCTGTGTCTTTATTCCCATCTTGCCACTAGGTTCTTCATGACCTTTTTTTTTTTTTTTCCTTAGATTCCATATATATGTGTTAGCATACTGTACTTGTTTTTCTCTTTCTGACTTACTTCACTCTGTATGACAGACTCTAACTCCATCCACCTCACTACAAATACCTCCATTTCATTTCTTTTTATGGCTGAGTAATATTCCATTGTATATATGTGCCACATCTTCTTTATCCATTCATCCGATGATGGACACTTAGGTTGCTTCCATGTCCTGGCTATTGTAAATAGAGCTGCAATGAACATTTTGGTACATGACTCTTTTTGAATTATGGTTTTCTGAGGGTATATGCCCAGTAGTGGGATTGCTGGGTCGTATGGTAGTTCTATTTTTAGTTTTTTAAGGAACCTCCATACTGTTCTCCATAGCAGCTGTATCAATTTACATTCCCACCAACAGTGCAAGAGTGTTCCCTTTTCTCCACACCCTCTCCAGCATTTACTGTTTATAGATTTTTTGATGATGGCCATTCTGACCGGTGTGAGATGATATCTCATTGTAGTTTTGATTTGCATTTCTCTAATGATTAATGATGTTGAGTATTCTTTCATGTGTCTGTTGGCAATCTGTATATCTTCTTTGGAGAAATGTCTATTTAGGTCTTCTGCCCATTTTTGGATTGGGTTGTTTGTTTTTTTGTTATTGAGCTGCATGAGCTGCTTGTAAATCTTGGAGATTAATCCTTTGTCAGTTTTTTCATTTGCAAATATTTTCTCCCATTCTGAGGGTTGTCTTTTGGTCTTGTTTATGGTTTCCTTTGCTGTGCAAAAGCTTTTAAGTTTCATTAGGTCCCATTTGTTTATTTGTGTTTTTATTTCCATTTCTCTAGGAGGTGGGTCAAAAAGGATCTTGTTGTGATTTATGTCATAGAGTGTTCTGCCTATGTTTTCCTCTAAGAGTTTGATAGTGTCTGCCCTTACACTTAGGTCTTTAATCCATTTTGAGTTTATTTTTGTGTATGGTGTCAGGGAGTGTTCTAATTTCATACTTTTACATGTACCTGTCCAATTTTCCCAGCACCACTTATTGAAGAGGCTGTCTTTTCTTCACTGTATATGCTTGCCTCCTTTATCAAAGATAAGGTGACCATATGTGCGTGGGTTTATCTCTGGGCTTTCTATCCTGTTCCATTGATCTATATTTCTGTTTTTGTGCCAGTATCAAACTGTCTTGATTACTGTAGCTTTGTAATATAGTCTGAAGTCAGGGAGCCTGATTCCTCCAGCTCCATTTTTCGTTCTCAAGATTGCTTTGGCTATTCGGGGTCTTTTGTGTTTCCATACAAATTGTGAAATTTTTTGTTCTAGTTCTGTGAAAAATGCCATTGGTAGTTTGAAAGGGATTGCATTGAATCTGTAGATTGCTTTGGGTAGTAGAGTCATTTTCACAATGTTGATTCTTCCAATCCAAGAACATGGTATATCTCTCCATCTACTTGTATCATCTTTAATTTCTTTCATCAGTGTCCTATAATTTTCTGCATACAGGTCTTTTGTCTCCTTAGGTAGGTGTATTCCTAGATATTTTATTCTTTTTGTTGCAATGGTAAATGGGAGTGTTTTCTTAATTTCACTTTCAGATTTTTCATCATTAGTATATAGGAATGCAAGAGATTTCTGTGCATTAATTTTGTATCCTGCTACTTTACCAAATTCATTGATTAGCTCTAGTAGTTTTCTGGTGGCATCTTTAGGATTCTCTATGTATAGTATTATGTCATCTGCAAACAGTGACAGCTTTACTTCTTCTTTTCCAATTTGGATTCCTTTTATTTCTTTTTCTTCTCTGATTGCCGTGGCTAACACTTCCAAAACTATGTTGAATAATAGTGGTGAGAGTGGGCAACCTTGTCTTGTTCCTGATCTTAGTGGAAATGGTTTCAGTTTTTCACCATTGAGGACAATGTTGGCTATGGGTTTGTCATATATGGCCTTTATTATGTTGAGGAAAGTTCCCTCTATGCCTACTTTCTGCAGGGCTTTTATCATAAATGGGTGTTGAATTTTGTCAAAAGCTTTCTCTGCATCTATTGAGATGATCATATGGTTTTTCTCCTTCAATTTGTTAATATGATGTATCACATTGATTGATTTGCGTATATTGAAGAATCCTTGCATTCCTGGAATAAACCCCACTTGATCATGGTGTATGATCCTTTTAATGTGCTGTTGGATTCTGTTTGCTAGTATTTTGTTGAGGATTTTTGCATCTATGTTCATCAGTGATATTGGCCTGTAGTTTTCTTTCTTTGTGACATCTTTGTCTGGTTTTGGTATCAGGGTGATGGTGGCCTCATAGAATGAGTTTGGGAGTGTTCCTCCCTCTGCAATATTTTGGAAGAGTTTGAGAAGGATAGGTGTTAGCTCTTCTCTAAATGTTTGATAGAATTCGCCTGTGAAGCCATCTGGTCCTGGGCTTTTGTTTGTTGGAAGATTTGTAATCACAGTTTCAATTTCAGTGCTTGTGATTGGTCTGTTCATATTTTCTATTTCTTCCTGGTTCAGTCTCGGCAGGTTGTGCATTTCTAAGAATCTGTCCATTTCTTCCAGGTTGTCCATTTTATTGGCATAGAGTTGCTTATAGTAATCTCTCATGATCGTTTGTATTTCTGCAGTGTCAGTGGTTACTTCTCCTTTTTCATTTCTAATTCTATTGATTTGAGTCTTCTCCCTTTTTCTCTTGATGAGTCTGGCTAATGGTTTATCAATTTTGTTTATCTTCTCAAAGAACCAGCTTTTAGTTTCATTGATCTTTGCTATTGTTTCCTTCATTTCTTTTTCATTTATTTCTGATCTGATCTTTATGATTTCTTTCCTTCTGCTAGCTTTGGGGTTTTTTTGTTCTTCTTTCTCTAATTGCTTTAGGTGCAAGGTTAGGTTGTTTATTCGAGATGTTTCCTGTTTCTTGATGTAGGCTTGTATTGCTATAAACTTCCCTCTTAGAACTGCTTTTGCTGCATCAAAATATTCTTTTAATTTAAGTCTTTGTACCTATGTGGGAATTTATCTTTAGGATAAGTTTCTAGAAGTAGAATAACTGGGTTAAATAGTACATGCATTTTCAATTTTGTTAGATGTTGCCAAATTGCATGAAAGTACCTTGCAAGTTTCTTCTTGAGAGATTAAAAAAAACTCCTCCTTCTATTGACTGAGGGAGAAGATCTAAGAAATTTAAAATATACTACAACTTCTTTTTAGATAATTTGTAACATACTTAAAAGCTTAAAAAGAAAAAAGTCCTCAAGCAACCACTACTGATTTGTCTTTTCTCTTGAGTAACGTCAGATGTTCAGATTTTGCCGTCTCCATCAGCGAACTGCCCTGCAATCATCTGCAAATTGTTGGGGCTTAATGTAACTGTTAATGCATGTCGATGCAGATGGTGCTGTGGCAGGGCTGGGGGCCAGGGAGGAGAAGAGCATTAGGATACCATATCCGGGCAACGCAAAGAGTGAGCATGATCTGTCGGTAATATATAAACCTCTTGAGCCTCTGGAATTTGGAACCAACCACTCAAGCAGATCCTGGATAATTTCAAAAGTGGAGTTTTTATGGGAAATTTTAAGAGAGTGCATAAGCATGTGCGTGTGTGCATGGGCAAAAGAGTATGCTTAAATGCCGTTCCTTTATAACGGACACTGGGGAGAAGAGGCAAGAGACCTCAGTTATAGCTGACAATTATTTATGTCATTAGATTTTATGTGAGCTTGTTAGACACACAGTAAAAACCATCTCAACCACTTATTGTTGAACCTTAGACCAGGGGATACATGAAGAACAGGGGGAAACAATAAAGAAAAATTTCAAAGACACAATGAGCCTTTATGTTCACTCCTGATGGGGAACAAAAGCGACCTTCCCACATAACCCAAATTCTTGGGAAGTAATTCTTTGGAATCCAGTTCACCATCAAATTATAGATTGATAGTAGCATCTATTGGAAGATTTCCTGCTTATATTTCATTTCTGAAACCAGTGTGGAGAGGCCACATTATGAAAAGCAGGATGGGCAAAGATAATTCAGGATTATGACAAAGAAAAGTTTGTTACACTTCATACTCTTCCAAGGAAGCAATTTGGAAATTGGAATGTGGGTATTAGGCATTTATTCCATACTCTGGGACGAGGTCACAATGACCAAAATCAATGCTCAAACCCTAAACGTCCTTCAAAGTTGACTTAAAAATGCTTGGCCACATTGTCTCCATTTGTCACCAAACCAATGTTATCTAACTCACCCCAACTGATGGAAAATACAAGGGCTAAAAGCAACAGCTGCACCAAGAACTTCAGGAACAAAGAGGTGAGTCTTCACTATTGTTCTTTCTCTAGCTATCAACCAATAAATATTTATTGAATGAACGTTCACAAACCATCATGCTCGTTCAGCTTCTACAAAGCCCCAGAAACAGGAAGTTTCAGAAAAGAAGAAAAAAGAATAAAATGCAATGATATCTACTATCATTGGATGTTCTAATTTATGGCTGTCATGTTATTTAGTGGTGACGAGCCTAAATCACCTCATAAAAGAGAAGACATGTGCATAGCAGATTTACGGAATGAATGAATGAATCCGTAGGCTGGCGAGTTAGTTGCATAGTGATGTACATCACCAAAGGGCCTGGATGTGGAGTCATGTGTACCCTGTCTAAACAGGGCAGACATTACTCAGCTCCAGCCAAGCACTGTCACTTAATAATGTGGACCTAGGGTGACCAGATCGTCTTTCAAGAGAAGGCAGGGCTTCCCTGGTGGCGCAGTGGTTGAGAGTCTGCCTGCCAATGCAGGGGACGCAGATTCGAGCCCTGGTCTGGGAAGATCCCACGTGACGCGGAGCAACTGGGCCCGTGAGCCACGGTTGCTGAGCCTGCGCGTCTGGAGCCTGTGCTCCGCAACAAGAGAGGCCACAATAATGAGAGGCCCGCGCACCGCGATGAAGAGTGGCCCCCACTCGCCACAACTAGAGAAAGTCCTCGCACAGAAACGAAGACCCAACACAGCCATAAATAAATAAATAAATAAACTCAAAAAAAAAAAAAAAGAGAAGGCAGACATTAGAATTTTTAGGTAAAAATCTGTAACTTTTAAACATGGGTGCAATTAAATAACACAAACACACACACACACACACACACACACACACACACACACAAAGAAAAGCCAACAAAAGATGAAGTTAGCTCTTGGGTGACCGGTTCATTACAACTGGGACCTATGTCCAGTCCATCCTTCATATAAGAGCTCAGACCACAGCCAGGAATGACCACACGACAGTGACTGTACTTACCGCCAAGCGACTCAGAACTCTGGCTGGGGACGTTGTGAGGTTCCTCCTGCAGGACGTAGGTGGATGTGGAGAGGGGAGAGGAGCAGATGCTGCCGGCCGGGACGTAAGGAGGGCTGTAGGACGAGCTGTAATACTGGGAGTACTGGCTCTGTGGGAAGCCGGGGTAGGAAGGATAGTCCTGGAGAGGGAAACCCACAAGGAAGGCTGTCAGGCTGATGTGGGTAAGGGGCCTCCCAGGCTGGGTCTGTTGTGTCTGTCCCTGTCTCCCCACTATTACAGTAAAAGCTCTATGAGGGCTTTTATAAAAATAAAAGCTCTAGGGGCTCTTTATAGAATAAAAGCTCTAGGGGCTTTCCCTAGAAGCAAATCTCCAAGACAAGGATTCAAGTGCAAGTAGCGGATTTGGGGTGTGAAGGAGAGACCAGCTGGGGAGTGGGGAAGCGAGACAGCAAAGGGGAGAAGGGAAGGCAGCCAGCACAGGGGCTTCTCCAGTGGGAACTGGAGCTGAATTCTACCAGGGAGATGCTGGGGTGGTAGAAAACACATCTCAGAAAGATCTCTCCCAAGGGGCAAGGGAGCTGGGGTATTTATATACCAAGTCCAGCCAGTCTTTGCTTGAGAGCTGCTCCCAGGGAACACTTAATTCCCTGGCACTTCCTGCCTGCTGTATACATTGGTTCCAGAAAACACCCTTGGGCCCAGGGGTACAGAGCCTGGCAGCTAGAGGTCAACAGGTGCACCCTGAGGGACATGCATGTGGCCCTGACAGCGTCCGTCTTGGTCACGGCTGTGCTGGGCACATATGGGCACTCAATAAATACTGGAAAAATTAGTGAACAAATGAATGAGTAAGAAAGACCACATACACATACCCCAGAGACTAGGTGACATTTTAGGTTCACGGTGGGGGGGGGGGGGCGTTGTGCAAACACAGTAGCGCCTACACAGCATTAGGGATCCAGAATCTCCTATGAGGGAGTCCTGGAGATGAAATCGAAGAATGCCAATCTTCTTTATCAAGCTTTGCTTAAACTGACCAGATCGTCCAACTCCCCGACAACAGTCATTGTTTCAAATGTTCGGCCCCACCACAAAGCAGTGCTTCTCAACCCTGCAAGGAGCTCACGGAAGGTTCTTACAGGAAAGGTGCATGAATAGTGCCCAGAGTTCCCGTCCACCTTTAGCGGGTTAATTCTTAATTCACGCTCTAAGTGAAACCAGGACACTCAGACTATTAGCCAGCATCCATCCATTTTCGCAGTGTTGACTAAATTCAATCTAACAAGCATTTATAAAGCTCCCACTCTGTGTCGGGCACTCGACACTGGGATGCAGAGGCGAAGAAGATATAATTTCACCCTGGAGAAGCTTGGGGTCTGGTGAAAGACCACAGGTTATTGCATCCATCCATCCCAGATTCAACAGCCAATGGGTGTCTTAGACTCAGATCAAGATGGAACATATAACGCAGCCCATGTCATCTTGGAAATCTGCCAGCAATTCCAATTTCTCTGCCTCTACACTGTATCTTTCCAATGGCTGTTGGTACGGTCTGGCCCCTGTGTTCTCCAAAACCAGGGAATCAGAGACACGGTTTCTGGTAGGGCTCATAGGTACAAGGGGTCTCTCTGCGTGCCTGGATTTAAGGGGACTATTTAAGGGTGGGGAGCTCTGCCTACCTGGTGCACAGTTCCAAAGCCAGCTGCATTGGTCAGTCCATTTGCTCCTTGATAGATCCCTGCTGTGCCTGCAGGAAGGAGGGACAGGTGAGGTTTTTTACAGTCAGAGAGGGACACGGAGGAGAAAGACGCAGCAGAGAGGTGGGGTCTTTGAGGTCCTCCGACAGGTTGGGATGGAACCTGTGACTCTGGCAACCTCTCTCAACCTCAGTGCTCTCAACGAATTAATGAATAACGTGAATAATATTTTAATTAATAATAAATTAATAATATTAATGAATAAAATATAAATAACACCTTCAAAGGATTCTGGTGAGAAATAAATGAGAGTGCACACAACACAGTTTCTGGTACTCGATAGTTATGTTTTAAAAATTATTTATTTAAAAAAATTGTAAATGTACATAACATGAAATTTACCCTTTTAACCATTTTTAAAAACTTTTAAAAATTGAAGTATAGTTAATTTACAATGTTGTGTTAGTTTTAGGTGTACAGCAAAATGATTCAGTTATACATATATGTATCTATTCCTTTTCAGATTATTTTCCATTATAGGTTATTACAAGATGTTGAATATAGTTCCCTGTGCTGTACAGTAGGACGTTGTTGTTTGTCTATTTTATATCATTTAAACCACTTTTAAGTGTACAGTTCAGTGGCATTAAGTACATTCACAATGTTGTGCAACCGTCACCACCATCCATCTCTAGAACCTTTTTCCATCTGGCAAAACTAGAACCATGTGCCCATTAAACAGTAAGTCCCATTTTACCCCCTCCCCTCAGCCCCTAGCAACCACCATTCTACTTTCTGTCTCTATGAATCTAGCTACCCTAGGGAACTCATATAAGTGGAGTCATACAGTATTTATCCTTTTGTGACTGGCTTATTTTACTTAGTATAATGTCTTTAAGGTGCATCCATGTTACAGCATGTGTCTGTCAGCATTTCCTTCCTTTTTAAGACTGAATAATATTTCATAGTGTATATATATCCCATTTTTGTTTATCCATTCATCTGCTGATGGCCATTGGTTTGCTTTTACCTTTTTGCTCTTGTGAATAATGTTGCTATGAACACAAGTATACAAATGTCTCTTTGAGACCCTGCTTTCAATTCTTTTGGGTATATACGCAGAAGTAGAATTGCTGGGTCATTTGGCAATTCTATTTTTAACTTTTTGAGGACCCGCCATACTGTTTTGCCACAGTGGTTGCCTCATTTTACATTCCCACCAACAGTGAGCAAGGGTTTCAATTTCTCTACATCCTTGCCAACACTTATTTTCTGTTTTTTTTTTAAATTGTAGCCATTCTAAAGAGTGTAAGGTGGTAATAATTATGTTTTGAATTAAATGAATGAGTGTAATGACTTCTCCTCTTTGAGCTTCAGTTGTCCCACCTGTAAAATGGGGATAAAAATGATACTACTACTACTACTACTACTACTAGAAAATGCTGCTTAGTGAATGAATGAGTAAATGAATGAATGAGTGTGGTGTCATTTCAGGTAGGGTGGTCAGGGAAGACCTCTGAGATGACATTTGAGTTGAGCCAGGAATGATAAGAGGAAGCCAGTGATGGAAATATCCTGGGGGCAGAGTATTCACAGACACTGAGGTCAAAGACCCTGAGGTAAGGATTAGCTTGACAGTTTAAAGAAAGAGGAAAAGGGTCAATGGAGCAGGAGCCCAGAGAAAGAAGAGGGTGGTGACAGCAATAACAGCAGTGAACTCGTGTGTGTCAGGGCTTCTCACGGGGAAAGCGAGCAGAGAAAAAAGTTAAGTAGCGTGCTCAAGGCAACAGAGATGGTGAGTGACAGCCGCTGGGGCTGGAACCCGGGCAGTCTGGCTCAAGTCTGCATTTTCAACATGACTCTAGACTGTCGTTGCTGCTTCTTTTTAGAATTGTTTTTTGGGATATAATACTATACAATTATATACTATACCATTTATATACTATACAATTCCTCCATTGTAAAAATGTCACTTTTTAAAGTAAATTTCCTTTTTAAAGTAAATCGCTATAATTGTGCAGCCGTCACCACGATGCAGTTTTAGAACATTTCCATCACCCCCAAAGTTCCCTCTGCCTGTCTGCAGTCAACCCCCACTCCCATCCCCAGCCTCAGGCAGCAGTTGATCTGTTGCTTATTCTAGAGTTTGCCTTTTCTAGATATTTCTTAGAAACAGGATCATTACAACATGTATTTGTGTCTGGCCTCTTTCCCTTAGCATCATGCTTTAGAAGTTCATCCATGTTGTAATATGCATTAGTAATTTATTCCTTTTTATTGCTGAATAGTATTCCATGCTATGGACGGACCACATCCCATTTTTGGCTATTATGGATAATGCTGCTATAATTATTTGCATACAAGTCCTGTGTGGATATATGTTTCCATTTCTCTCGGGAGAATCCCTAGGAGTAAGACTGTGAAGTCATGTGGTGAGAGTATATTTCACTTTTTAAGAAATGGCCAAACTGAAAAAAACCCCAAAACACAAAAAAACAGAACCCCCAAAAACCCCAAACAAACAAAAAAGGGAATTCCCTGGCTGTCCAGTGGTTAGGACTCTGCACTTTCACTGCTGAGGGCCCAGGTTCAATCCCCAGTCAGGGAAATAAGATCTTACAAGCTGCATGGCACAGCTAAAAAAAACAAAGAAATGGCCAAACTGTCTTCCAATGCGTCAGTGCCATTTTACATTCCTACCAGCAATGTATGTTTTATATTCCCACCAGCAATGGAAGAGAGTTCCAGTTTTCCAGCACTTGGTATGTTCAGTCTTTGTGATTATAGCCATTCTAGTAGGTGTGCAGTGGTATCTCATTTTGGCTTTAAGTAGCGTTTCTCTAATGACTAACCATGTTGGGCATCTTTTCATGTGTTTATCAGTCATGCATCTTCTTTGATGAAGGTCCATTCAAATCTTTTTCCCACTAAAAAAAAAGTTGGGCTTGTCCTCTTAATACTGAATTGTAAGAGTTCCTTATATGTTCTGGAAACAAGTTCTTTATCAGACATATTATTTACAAATATTATCTCCCAGTCTGTAGCTTGTCTTTTCATTTTCTTAATGGTGTCTGTTGAAAAGCAGAGCAAAAGTTTTAGTTACCAATTTTTTATCATGAATCTTGCTTTTGCTGCCTAACCCAAGGTCATAAAGATTCTTTATGTTTTCTTCTAGAAATTTTATAGTTTTGGGTCTTACATTTAGGTCTATGATATAATATAAGTTAATTTTTGTGTACAGTGTGAGGTAAGGGTCTAAATTAATCTTTTTGCATATGGCTATCCAGTTGTTCCAACACAACCGTAAAAATTTATCCTTTCCCTCACTGAATTACTTGAAACCTTTATCAAAAATTAATTGACAATATATAGAATGGATAAACAACAAGGCCCTACTGTATAGCACAGGGAACTATATTCAACATCCTGTGATAAACCATAATGGAAAAGAATATGAAAAAGAATATGTATATATATAACTGAGTCACTTTGCTATACAGCAGAAATTAACACAACATTGTATATCAACTATATTTCAATAAAATTAAAAAAAATTAATTGACAATAGATGTGAAAGTTTATTTCTGGACTCTCTATTCTTTTCCACTGAGATATCTATCCTATACTAATTCCATCCTGTCTTTTTTTTTTTTTTAAATAGATGTTTTTGTTTTTTTAAAAATTTATTTATTTATGTATTTATTTTTAGCTGCGTTGGGTCTTTGTTTCTGTACGAGGGCTTTCTCTAGTTGCGGCGAGCGGGGGCCACTCTTCATCGCGGTGCGCGGGCCTCTCACTGTCGCGGCCTCTCTTGTTGCGGAGCACAGGCTCCAGACGCGCAGGCTCAGTAGTTGTGGCTCACGGGCGTAGTTGCTCCACGGCATGTGGGATCCTCCCAGACCAGGGCTCGAACCCGTGTCCCCTGCATTGGCAGGCAGATTCTCAACCACTGCGCCACCAGGGAAGCCCCCATTCTGTCTTTTTTAAAAATTTTTATTTTATATTGGAGCACAGTTGATTAACAATGTTGTGTTACTTTCAGGAGTACAGCAAAGTGATTCAGTTATACATATACACATATCTATTTTTTTTCAAATTCTTTTCCCACTTAATGGGGAACAGAATAATAACTTGGGTTATTACAGAGTATTGAGCAGAGTTCCCTGTGCTATACAGTAGGTCCTTAATCCTGTCTTGATTACTGTAGCTTTATAGCAAGTTTTGAAACCAGCTAGTGTAAGTTCTCTAACTTTGTTTTTCTTTTCCAAGATTGTTTTGGCTTCTCAGTATAAACTTGGCATTTACATATTAATTTTTGAATAAGCTTGTCAATTTCTATTGGCTAGAAGAAAGTGGTACAACAATTTTCAAGAGTATCAACTCAGAATTCTATATCCTTCAGAAATGAAGGGAAATCAATATATTCTAGAATGAAGGAGATCTAAGAGAACTTGTCACTATAGATCTACCCTGAAATAATGGATACAGGAAGTTCTTGAAAGAGACAGGAAATTTTAAAAAGAAAAGAAAAAAGGAATCTTGAAACATCAGGAAGGAAGAAAGAAAAAGAAAAAGAGTAAAAATACTGTATGGGTAAATAAAGTCTCTTCTCCAAGAGGTTATACCAGTAACTCAATATACTAGGTTCATAACAGTTTGCTATTAAATTTTAGGAATTACTTTTTCCAGTGTGTTTTATAATTATATAAAACATTGAAATGGTTCTAAAGTCAAATTGACAAAATAAGCTAACCATATCCTTATCCAGAGGTGAGGGGGATTATGTCCCGGGCACTGGGAAGGCAGTGGAGAGGTAAGCTGCCAGTAAGTGCTTTCACTGGGAGCCTGGGGGGCACAGGGAAGGGTTCTGAAATGCCAGCTGGTGAGGGGTGGAGCCAGGGAGGGCTTCCTGGAGGAAATGACATCTAAACTAACCTCTGGAGGATGAGTAGGAGTTAGCCAGGTGAAGAGAGCAAGAACCAGGAATACTGCCACACCTGGGCATCCCCTCCTGACCTTCATTACATGTGTAACAGAGAAGAGCAAAATTTGACTCCATGCTGGATGTTTCTTTTACTTTAACCTTTGCTTTTCGTTGCTTTTGTTATTATAATCTGCCTCAGGGAACCCTGCCCCTCTGCCTGAATACTAAAGGGTCTTTGTTCAGCTCATAGGGAGACAATCTGACCCTGCCTACCTGTGAATCGCTGAAGAAAAGAAGAAATTAACACATCCCCTCGCCAATGCTGGCCAAGCCAGGAGATGTTTTGCAAGACTAATGGCCTTTTTACTTTACTTTCTCACCTCCTCCCCCACTCTCTGTTCTATAAAAGAAACTGGCATCCAGACCCCAATAAGATGGTTTTTGGGGACGCTAGTCTGCCATCTTCTCCATCTGCTGGCTTTCCGAATAAAGTCGCTATTCCTTGCCTCAACACCTTGTCTCCCGATTTATTGGCCTGTCGTGCGGCAAGCAGAGTGAGCTTGGACTCGGTAACACATGGAGGCCTATCTAGGACACAGAAACCAGAGAATTTGTCCACGCTAGTATGGCATGATGTGCTGGAATCCCATTCGTTCCTCAATGGCCTGTCCAGACACATCTGGCAGAAAGTCTAGGCCAGTCTATTCCATTCAAGGTCATTTTTGGGGTCCTGGTTACCATGGCAACTCTACCTGCTAAATCATAGGAACACGCCTGCCTTAGGAAGTCACTTCTGGATGCAGTGTTTTCTCTCCTGATTTCTCTTTTCTTTTATGGCAACCTTCTGAATGACAATATAAGGCAGGTTTGGAAATAAACAGGCCACAGTCTTGTCCCTTGGTATTCCTTCTCCAAAATGGCCTCTTGTTTGTTTTCATTTTATGACCCAGGGGCATGAGAAGAATGGACAGCTGGACAAATTGCAGTGTGCTGAGGGCAGTCCCAGAGCCCCTGCAGTGAGAGAGCCCTCCCATGCCAGAGAGGACGCTGAGGAGGGGGGCACATCGTCCCAGAAATCTCGTGCCATGCATGTGGTTTGCAAATGGACCCACCTGGAGCTGCAGTGTTAAATGCTGACCTCTTGCCTCCATCTGGCTGGTGGGAGGCCTGGTGAGGGCTGGGGAAGGCAAGGACGAGATGAGGAAAACATCCTCTCTTAAGGTGATGATGGTGGCAGCTCCTGCTAGGGGCCCCTCCAAAATCCATTCATTCCTTCTCTCTCATATTAATAGAATCTCTGCTTTCAAGCTGAGCACATGGCCAATTAGAATAAGCACTACATTTCCCAGCTTCCCTTGTGGCTGGTGTGGCTATATGATGAGTTCTAGAGAAGGGAAGAGGGACAAGTAATGTGTGTGCGACGTCCTGTTCGTGCCCTTAAAGGGCAGAGGCAGGTTCTTCCTTTCCTGGGAATGGAGCTATCTTGGACCACAGAGCTGAGCAACTAAACATAGGAGCTTGGACCCCTGCCACATTTGCAGACCAGAACCATCACATCAGTGTGGACTTTTAGGTGAGAAAGAAATGCCCTTCTTTCTTATTGAAGACATTGTAATTGTGTGTGTCATATCAGAGAACTGCTTTTTCTTTGGCTGACTGGTTTTCTTGGGTTTTAAGTAAAAGTAGACTTTCATTGCCTGGCTCAGTAAAACAATTTTTTTTTTTTTAAGAAATATTTGTTTTTTTAAAAAAATATTTATTTATTTATTTGGCTGTGTTGGGTCTTAGTTGCGGCATGTGGGATCTTTGTTACGGCGCACGGGCGTCTCTTTAGTTGTGGTGCATGGGCTCCAGAGCGTGCGGGCTCAGCAGCTGCGGCGTGCAGGCTCTAGAGCTCATGGCCTTAGTTGCCCCGCAGCATGCGGGATCTTAGTTCCCCAACCAGGGCTCGAACCTGCGTCCCCTGCGTTGGAAGGCAGATTCTTAACCACTGGACCACCAGGGAAGCCCCTCAGTAAAACGATTTTTAAGTGGATGGTCATTCATTCATTCAACAATCATTTCCAAGTGATGTACCAAATATTCCTGTGTCAGGCACTTTTCTAGTACAGTAAGCAAGGGTTGACACGTTCAGAGAGGACAGACAGAACACCGCTGAGTGAACAGATACACAAGGAGTTGAGATAATTCCAGACAGATCAAAACACAGTGATGCATGAGCGCAGCCTTACTGAAATGTGGACTGGGGACTGGGGCCTGCCCACAAACTGGTAATTACCAGTTGGTGATGAGATGAATACAAAAATTGAGAGCCAGTGTGTAGAACTGTCTGCTGAATCTGATAATAAAAAATCAGGGCTTATAATTTGCAACTTTAAAGTAAGTTCTATTGTTTCTCAATCTTTTTTTCATTATTGCCACTCCTCTCCCCCCCATCCTTTTTAGATTCCCCCAATCTCCCCTCCCCCTATAAAATTTTAATATTACAGATATACTTCATATCTGTTTATATCTTATACTTTACTATGTTTATTTTAATATATATTTAATACTTAATATGTATTTATATTTAAATACTTATATATAGGTGTGCTTAACACAAAAACAGGAAGATGTTTTTGCCTCCCCGAGAACCATTTTTTGTCCCCTTTGGGTGATACCTTCCCCATCGAGAATGGATGTTCTAGTGATTCATTTTTATTGTATTTTACACTAAATTAAGGAAAAAACCCTGGTCCTTCACCCCAGAGAGTATGTGAAGTACTGGGTGATACAGCACCTGGAGGTGGCCCTCCGTATCAAGTAAAGACATTCCCAGAATTGGATGCTGTTACATATAGTGACCTGTTTAATGCTGCTGTTCACCCTCCACAGTAGAAATTGTTATTCAGTTTACAGAAACTCAGTGTTGGAAGAGTTCCATGGCTTGCCCAACCACATCTGAGCTGAAAACTGCTGCTCCTTCACATCTGCTAGGTTGACCATAAAAAACCCAAAAAAAGGGGCTTCCCTGGTGGCGCGGTGGTTGGGAGTCTGCCTGCCAATGCAGGGGACACGGGTTCGAGCCCTGGTCTGGGAAGATCCCACATGCCGCGGAGCAACTGGGCTCGTGAGCCACAACTACTGAGCCTGCGCGTCTGGAGCCTGTGCCCTGCAACGGGAGGGGCCGCGATAGTGAAAGGCCCGCACACCACGATGAGGAGTGGCCCCCGCTTGCCACAACTGGAGAAGGCCCTCGCGCAGAAGCGAAGACCCAACACAGCCATAAATAAATAAATAAATAAATAAAATAAAGTAGCTATTAATTTAAAAAACAAACAAACAAAAACCCCAAAAAAACACAAAGCAGAAAATAACAAGAGTTGGCGACGTTGTGAAGAAATTTGAAGCCTCGTACATCATTGGTGGGAATATAAAATGGTGCAGCCACTGTGGAAAAGTCTGAAGATGCCTCACATAGTTAAACATAGAATTACTATATGATCCAGCAATTCCACTCCTGGGTATGTGCCCAAAAGAACTGAAAACAGGTGTTCAAACAAAAACTTGTTCACAAACGTTCACAGCAGCACTATTCTCAATTGCCAAAAGGTGGAAACAACCCAATGTCCATCAACTGATGAAAGAATAAACAAAATGTGGCATATCTATTCAATGGAATATTATTCAGCTATAAAAAGGAATGAAGTACATGTTACAACACGGATGAATCTCAAAAACATTATGCTAAGTGGAAGAAGCCAGACACCAAAGGCCACATATTCTACGATCCAATTTATATGAAATGTCCAGAATAGGCAAATCCATCGATACAGAAAGTAGATTAGTGGTTGCCAGCGGCTTGTGGGGAAGGGGGAATTGGGATTGAGAGCTTAATGGGTATGTGGTTTCCTTTCGGGGTGAGGAAAATGTCTTGGAATTAGATAGAGGTGGTGGTTGCCCAACATTGTGAATGCACTAACCACTGAACTGTATGCTTTAAAATGGTCAATGGTTTAATTCTAAGTTAAGTGAATTTTATCTCAGTTAAAAAGAAAACAAAACTGCTGCTTCTGCTACCTCCCAATATTGTCTCCACAGCCCATCTCCCAGGCAGCAGTAAAGGAAGGAAGGGTACAGAGGGGCCCAGAAACATGATGACACCCACCTCGGCCACAGCCCTGGACACTCCCCACCTCGAGCCCCGAGAGAAGAGGTGATATCTGAGTCTCATTCCTTCCACCCACCCCGATTTCAGGGAGAAATTCTTGTCCCTACCCTCTGTGGGACCAACCTCGTGTTCCCTTTTCATGTTCTCTTTCCCTTTGTTGGCAGTATTATGGCTCCATCATAACCAGGCTGCCAAGATTCTCCGCAGAAGGTTCTTCTGAACGCAGGTCAGACAAGCTGGTCCCGCCCCCCAGGCAACACGCACCACTTTCTGAGACCATCAGACAGCTCTCGCACGCAGGGGGTGCTTACAATATGGGTGAGATTTGGGATCTTTCAAATGTTGTCAGTTCAAAAAGATCCATCCTCCTTTATTACAGCTGTCAAGAGGAGAACCGGGTTCCCTTAATTACACTCTGTGTAAATTGGGAAGTGAACATGTTTATGGTGTGATTCTTGCACACGATACTAAGCCTTCTTGTTTGCCCAAATTAACTGCATAAAAGAGCTGGTGCCTGCCTGTGACACGGAAGACCTGCCCGCAAACCTGGCACCAGATGTGCAATCGAGAGGGCACTTCGGAGTGGCCTGTGACATTCCAGAGCAGATTCTACATGGTGGGTTAGACAATCAGAAATCATATCTATAGGGATATGTTTAATGGAGAGGTCCGAAAGAAAATGCGGAGAGGTGTGAACTTTCTGCGTGTTTCTCCTCAACTTTCCCACTGAGAAATCGCTCCTGTGGTGTGTCTGACGTGGATGCTCTAATTCCACTCTTCCTTCCTCCACCGGGTAGCTCTCACCACGCAATCACAAGTGAGAGGTGGAAAGCAAATCCGGGATCAGAGGGGGAAGGCAAGCGTGTCAGGGCCACGCTCTGATACACTTTGGGACTCCTCCTCCCAGATGGTCACATCGGGGTCACGGACCCTGAGGCTGGGTGCACAGCATGGGTAGAAGAAGAAGAAAGATGTAGCAGGAATGAGTTATCTCAGCTCTTCTGATCCAACGTGTAGGTGCCAGAGTCTGGGAGGATCTGACATGCAGGCTAATGTTTCTTGAACTCTCTGTAAAGGACTGGTTTTTAAATGTCTAACCTTTTGGGGAAGAAGATGTGACAATTCATGGTGTGATTCGACAGCTCCAAAACTGCTCTACACCCTGTGCTAGGAGACGAGTCCACGATCACGTGCTCGAATGTTGGGGCAATAGCGAATCACTGTGAAAGTTTCTCACTCCGGTCCCGTATTTATGTTATTACAGGCCAGCAAGTCTGTGGACTGACCCCACTCGGCAGGCCAACTAAGAATGAGGTTGAGGTAGGTAAGAAATAGAAGGAAAGAAGGTTTTTCTTAAGGTGTGGGGTGGAGGGGGGAGGGGGATGCAATTCTCCTGGTTAGAGAAACAGGGCAGAGCAAGAGGGAAGGGAAAAGAGTGAGTGGAGTAGAATGAGGATGAGCGGGAGTCCTGGGGCAGACGGATTCTATTCTCTGCACCTGCATACAGCTGCTGAGAAAGCAGCAAGACCCCCAAATCAGAAGTGGCTGTGTGTGCTGAGTCTAAGGTCGGCAGCACTCAAAACCTTACAGGCCCAGCAGGGGAAGGAGGCCAGAGGAGCTGGTGCAGACACAATGAAAAATGGTGACTGACGCACAGTTTTGGTGTCGGGGAACAAGAGGGGGTGGTGTGGATTGTGGCAAACTGGAATGCACAATTTCCATCTAAGGGGGCAGCAGTTTGTGGCAGACGCTACTTGGTTCCCCAGGAAGCACTCCCAATTCCTTTCTGCCTGGCAGCTTCAGGGCGGCCATGTAATCTAGCTCTGGCCAAGGGGGCTTCTGGGAGAGACTTTTCTTTTGTTCCTCTGCCGGATCCTCCCCTGGATTATGTGAGGATGTAACGTCTGGAGTTACAGCAGCTATCTTGGAACAGGAGGTCACAAACATAAAAGCAAAAAGCCCACATGCTAAGGCAGAAGGAGTAAAAGGATGAAAAGAACTTGGTCCTTGAAGATAAAATTGAGCTGACAAACAACCTTGGGGTCTAGGCTTGTTAAATACACAGTAAGTACCAATATGGTTTAAGCTGGTGGGAGTTGGGCTTTTTGTTCCTTGCAGCCCAAAGCATTCCTAACTCATACAATACTACTTAGCTCCAGCTGACCCTTGTCACCTAGACATGTGAGTCGAATGTAGCCAGGGCTTCTTATTTTTCCAAACAAGTCAGAAATCTGGATTTGTATATAAAATGTCCCAATTTTTAAATGTAGGCAACAAATACAAAGTAGTTGGACAAAACAAAAACAAAACAAAATAAAACAAACAAAAACATGATTGCAGGGTGGGTGAGGCCTATGGGTTTTCAGTTTGTGATCTCTGGTCTAGGAAGACAGGGCAATAAAAGATTCCTGTGCCCACGATGTGGCAAAGACACAGGGATGAAGAGCCCCAGACCCAAAAGGGCCACGTGGACCAAGACAGTGGATGACCCAGCAGCAGCCTGGGCCCCAGTGATGGAAGATGGGATGGGACCCTGCTCCCACAACACACTGGCACTAGGTAAGATTCTGGAACCATGGTCAAAATTCTGGAGAGTTTGGGGAAAGCCCTGAAACACTAAGATGAAACTTTCTTACCAGCCCAGGGGAATGGTGGCTCAAAATACAAATCCTGTTGAGATGCTGAAAATAAAGTCAGTTCTATCTTTTAATCCCCTTAAGTTCGCAGACTGAGATTTATACCTACTATACAAGGGACCGAGGAATTCTTTATGTCCCTGGAACCATGCCTCCACCAACGTCAGAGAACCTGTGTGGACAGCATCCTCTTTTGCCATCCTGCAAAAGGTCAGGTGCTGATGAGTTCATTCAAGTTCACTGCACCTTTTCCTCATGAGTGCACCCAAGACCTCTCTTTTTAAAAATTTGTTTCCGGTCACTCTCTGTCACTCCATAGGTGTGTGTTTGTGCATATCCTTTTGTTTCTGTGTTCTTGCAAAAAGTGCACTAGTGTTTTGTGGGCAGGTATAATTTCTGTAAATTCTGTGTGTTGCATTTCTCAGTTTTTTTCACCCAGCGTTAGGTTCTTATCTTTGTGACTGTGGGTACATCTCGCCTGTCGCGCAGGCAGCTGCCCAGCCCTCCCTCATGTGCTTTCTCCATATCTCTCCTGCTCCCTCCTCCATCCAGGAGAGGACCTGGGATACCTTCATCTCCGCCCACCACAAACAAGGCTGCTGTGAACATCCTTGGACCTCTTCCCTCGTGGCCTGTGTGTGCGTTTACTCGGGATGTATCCCCATGTGTGGGACTGCTGGGTCCCAAGGTCGAACAGACCGAGTTTCCCTAAGGGCTGAGTGAGTGCTCTCGGCGCAGCTGCCCAGGGCATGTTCCCACCGGCAGTGGCATCGGGTCCCCGACCCCCGCATCCCCACCAGCAGCTGGCATCATCCCACTTGCTAATCTTTGCTATCCTACTAGGACCAACATGTTATCTCATTTATTGTCTTTAATTCACATTTCTCTGATTACTGGTGACTCTGCACATCCCTTCTTGCGCTTGTTGCCTTCTGGATTTCCTTTTTAAGGAGATGGTGACAGTCACCAATGAAAACCTCTCCTCCCTCTCCTGGGCCAAGCTCAGCTTTAACTTAATCTAAGCCCTTAGAAACTTCAGTTACTGACGTTAGCAGCTGGACTAATAATAATAATGGCCTCCATTTATTGAGCACTTATGACCTTCCCCAGGGCTGGTCATTTTATATGCATTATCTTTTAAAATTTCCATCACAACCCTAAGAAGGAGGTCCTATTAGGAAGTGACAGAGCAGGGTTCAAGCCCAGGTCAGCCTGACTCCAAAGCCCAGGCTCCCAGCCTGTGTGCAGCCCAGCCTTCCAAGCAGCTGTGGAAATAGCACAGGTCACTGCCATCCTGATTTCACTGTCACCCATAGGTCTGACATGCCATCCCAAGCAAAGGAAATCTCACGGATAATCCCAATGAACAAGCATCCCCTCATCAACGTTACTTGCTTTGGAATCCATCTTACAATTTCTTTCCCTACAACGAAGGGACCTACTCGACTAGGGCCACAGTGACACTCAAAAACAGGTACCCGTTCAGCAATTAAGTCTGACTGCTGCCAGTATTCAAATAAAGTTGAAGAAAACATACCAGGGCTGCAAGTGAAAAAGGTCTGGATATGCAACTGGGGGAGGGGGGTGATATAAAAAGTCGTCAGCAGATAATGTATAACAGAAGAACCACAAGTAGAGAGAGGTGAGCCCGCTGCAAAACCCCACCCGCTCAAGTACCCCAGCCATGGCCCAGGTTCCAAAAAGCGACAAACCACAGCTCTTCATAGGTCCATTTTCTGCTTCTTTTCTTTACCCAGAATCCAAAGTGGTGAAGGCAAAGACCTGGCAAGCCCTGGCCCTGCCCTTTACCTACTGTGTTCACGCACCCAGGCATTCATTCATTTATTCAATAAATATTTGCTCAGTGCCTCGTATGTGCCAAGATTTCTATCTTGAGAAAGAGCTGGGTCCCGTCTTCTTGGATCTAAGAGCCTGGAAGGGGTGGACGACAACAGCAAATCCATATGTAATTGATTATTTGCCCTGGTGACTATGGACAAGTGGCTGAAATGTCTAAACCTCAGTTTCCTCATCTGTAAAATGGAGCTGAGCATAGTTTATTTATTTGATTTATTATGAGGATTCTGTGAGATAAGGCTTATGAAAGGCAGAGCCCAGCACCAAGTAAGTGTTCAATAAATGGTAGCTGGGATTATTGCTCTCTGCATGTTCATAATCACCGCCAGAGGTATCAACAATGCTAATATTTCATTGATCCGCTATTTTAAAAATATTCAGGGGAATAAAAACATCCAAGGAAAGTTAAAAAAAATAAAACAATTTGGATAGGGCCGAACAGCAGATCCCAAATGAAAACAAAGGATTTTGGACCCAGATCGAGCTCCCAGCTCTGAGACCCACACGTGATCCACATGCCAGGAAGGGAGGCTCCCATGTCCATCTTGCTGACGCTGAGTCAGCTAGCCCATTCTGCCATCTTAAAAAATCCAAACACGCCCCCAGCGCCTGTCCTCCTGCATCTTTGCTCCACATGGAGTCCAGCCCACATCTGTGTTTAATCAAATCAGTTGCTAAATGTCACAATGGCCTCATTCACAGGTAGCATAAAGCATATTTAACTGGTAATAAAACAATCCACATTCCTGAGAATGCCATTTCAGATAGGCTGTCCTGTCACTGCGTTTCTGTCACACGAGTCAAAATAATGCCGGAGCAGAGATGGGGGAGAAGGGGGCCAAGAAGGGTAACGATGCTATGAGGAGAAAGCCATCACATGCAGATCCACGTGTGCTGGTGTGGGAAGATGTCCAACAGGCAGTGCTGGGTGACAAATGGCAAGACGCAGAATCGTGAGGCTATTCTGAGCACACACGAGAGGAAACGTTGACATTTGTTAATTTCAGTTACGTGGAAGATTGATAAAGCTGGAGGGCCTCTTCGAGGAGGTGGCAGTTGAGCAGAAGCTAAATGGATGAGAAAGAGCCAGCCACGTGAAGGGCTGGGGAAAGAGCACTCCGGGTTGGGGGCAACAGCAAAATGTAAAGGCCCTGAGGTAGGAAGAACAAAAAGAAAGCCAGTGTGAGTGAAATGGAAAGGATTGGGGGCAGTCTGCACGATGAGGTCAGAAAGGGTCTTCAGGGGCTGAATCAGGCTAGGCTTGGCAGGGGGTAGTTACAGCAAGGCACTGGCATTTATTTCTGATTGCAACGGGAAAGCCCAGAGGGGCTTTCAAGCAGGGGAGTGGCATGATCTGGTACAACACGGGAAAGGACTGACTGTGACTTCTACACTCAGTGTGGTGGAAACAGATCAGGGGGTCACAATGGATCCCAAGACCAAATGCATTATTCTTACTGCCAAGTATCTCTGGAGAGATTCTTGAGAATGGTAACCCATAAAGATCAGAGATTCTGAAACACATTATACTGTGGGAGAGAAATTTTCAGATATCAAGTGCCTATGGAAGGCACTAAGGTTAGACGTGCCTTATATTGCCCTGGTGGAAATTTGGCAGGAATGGAGTATGTGACCCAGCTTGGACCAATTAGTGCATCACATTCCCCTGAGCACAATGATCGCTTTAGGGGAGTGCATCTGAACTAAGCAGGTCCAAATGACAAGGAATCTCAAGATGTTGTACGGTAAAAAGGCTGGAGCTGCTGCAGCCACTTGGTCACCATGAGGGCACTTGGCATTTACATGACTGCCCTCCTCCAAAAAGAGATAACATACCCATTTTTCACTGACTAGATATGTAAAAAATGTCTGTTGAAAGAACAGATGGATGACTGAATCATCATCTTTGATGCTCTCCCCCTCTCATAGATCTAAATACCAACACTAATTTCTGTGAATAGGGTCTCTAGAATATCCTGCAATTCTATCCATTTTTCTCCATCTTCACCACCACCACCTCCATGCCTCCATCATCTCTTTGCCCAGGGTATGCGTAGTTTCTTCATTGATTTTCCTGCATCCACCCTGACCCTGGTTCAATTCCTTATCCTCAAAGCTGCTCTTTTCCAGCCTCCCTGGCTTCCCCTTGTATTTATAACCCTCCACCATGTCCACAGGCCTGCTGTGACCCGCCTCTTCTCTGACCTCACTGAGCTCCACCTTTCTGCCCTGTTGTGGGTTGAATTGTGTCCCCTGGAAAGAACGATTCAAGTCCTAGCCCCAGGACCTATGAATGTGACCTTATTTGGAAACAGGGTCTTTGCAAATGTAATCAAGCTAAGATGAGGTCATCCTGGATTAGGGTGGGCCCTGATCCAATGACTGGTGTCCTCACGAGAAGAGAGAAATTTGGACACAGGCCTGCAGAGGGAAAAAGGCCCTGTGAAGACAGAGGCAGAGACCAGAGTGATGAGTCTCCAATAAGCCAAGGAAGGCCAAGGATTGCTGGCCACCACCAGAAGCTGGGAGAGGGGCAAGGAACAGATTCTCCCTCAGAGCCTTCAAAGGAACCAACCCTGCAAACACCTTGATATTGGACTTCTGGCCTCCAGAATCGTGAGGGAATAAATTTCTGTTGTTTTAAACCACCCAGTTTGTGGCACTTTGTACTGCAACCCTAGCAAACCAGGACACCCGCGCTTTGCCTCCCTCCAGCCACCTGGCCATCGAGAACATCATTTTAGGATGTCTGTGTTTGCTCCTCCCTCTGCCTGGAATACCTTCTCGTAGCCCAAATGTTACTGTGCACAGGAATCATCTAGAGATCCTGTTAAAAAGTAGATTCTGCAGGTTCTGGGTGAGACCTGGGATTTCTAACCCTCTTCTGGGTGAGGCCGATGTTACCAGACCAGGAACCACAGCTGGAAGCCCTGACCCCTCCCCATGGCTGGCTGCCTCCTCAGTCAGATGCCAGCTCCGAAATGACACTCCGTGACCACGCCAGCTAGAGCAGTCCCCACCAACCCACCACTCCAGCCACACCTTACACATTACCCTGGTTTTGATTTTTTTCTTTCAGTAGCACTGACAGCCTCTGAAATCATCTTACGCTTTTAGACACACATTTATTGTTTATCTCATTCCCACTTGGATGTAAGCTCCCTGAGTGCAGGGACTTTGTCTTTTATTCACTGTTTTATGCTCGGTTTCTAGAAGAGTAGGTGGTATATGACGGGCTCTCTGGAAATAATTTTTGAAAAAAAAAAGTCTGTTTTGTTTTTGGCACTATTTTTAGCTCCTAGCACCCTACGTGACAAATTACAAACATTCAATAGTTATTTATTGAATGAATTTAAAAAGTGAATAAACTGACTGATAACTTTCTGATTACTGAGCATGTATTATGTGCCAGGAACTATGCTAGGTCCCTCACCGTGATTATCCTAGTTTATCCCCCTTCTGACAAGGAGAACAGAACAACGTAGGCTCTATGTGACCTCTTTTCAATCATTTCACCAATGTTTACTGAGCACCTATTATATGCCAGTCTGCCCTAAGCACTAAGGACACAGCAACGGACAAGATGATGGAAACCACTGCCTCCGTGGAGCTGACCTCCTAGTGAGGAGGGGCTGAAAGTGAGTAAGTATGTGAAATAATATGTTAGATGGTGACAGGAGCTAGAGTCAGCCAAAGCAAGGACGGGAACTACGGAACGCTGGGGTACAGGGTGGGTGGTCAGGGAAGGCTCCGCATTTTAGTAAAGACTTGTGGGAGGTGAGAGAGCCAAGCCCAGAGAGGATGAGCTACTCACAGTTTATAACTCAAGAGACTATAAGTGGCAGAGTTGGGATTCACACCCAGGACTGTCTGACTCTGGATCCTGCTGTTCTCCACCTCAACGTTCTCCCACCTCCAACTTGCTGGAATTTCCATCCGCTTGGAAGGTTCGTTAATAGTTTTAGTGGGTGATTGATTCCACCTAGCTAAAAGTTCCTTTCCCCCCTCTTCCTTGCAGTTGTACCTGTTACACAGGGTTCTGATTCCCCGACAGCAGACAGCTGCCTGCTGGGCTGTCTTGATCATGTTTTGTGATGCCAGCCGCACGCGCTGTGGCCAGGCTGCCACGGTGAAGCCCCGCAGAACGCGTGTTTCTAACCCCCTGGCAGCCAGCACTCAGCAAGCAGGGCAAAGTCTGCTGGAGGCCAGGGGCTCGCCCTGGGGCAAACAGAGGCCAACATCTGGTTCATGACAGGGTGGCCGTCCAAAAGCCACGGTACGGCCTCTGGTCTAAAGTTTCCTGGCAGTAAAGACAACCTTCTCCAAATTGATACTTTTTCAAATAGAGAGGTCAAGTGCTCCCCAAAATGACCTCCCACGGCAATCCTCGAACGCCTCATAAGCTCACAAATCCTACATCTGTCCGACTTGACGGGGCAAAGAGCCTCGTAAAACGGTACATCCTTCTCAGGTACCCTTTACAGAAGTACTGGGCTTGCTTTCTCTGAATGCTCCGCTCCTCTGCTTACAAAGCTGCCTCTCTTAAGTGTTTACCGTTAGGAATAAGGTTCCTTCTGCAGACCTGTAAATTCCAAGTGGGTCCATCTAAGGTACCCCAGGAGGATGTGGGAATACCTTACGCAAAGGCCACAGCTTTCCTTAAGATGTCTCCCACTTTTAGATCAAAGCCGACTTGTCCTGGGTCCCAAGAGCCATAATTCACTCCTTGCCCTAAAACCTCACGTGGCTTTTAAAGATTTGATGGTCCGAGCAGCTGCGGACCTTGGCTTTCATCTCTGCTGGATTTATTTCCCCTTCTCTGGACAGCAATTCCAATCTTTGTAGCTTCAATTATTTCCGAAGTCCCAGAATTTGGGTGTCATTCTACCCCACTCCCGCCATCACTAGTGGGTGTTTTTAAGTCTGTCTTAAAACTCAGAGGGGCATTCACACACACAAACCACACCCTACGTATTAGGTCAGCCCAAGGGATGGATGAGGCCTGCTGACGAGTCCCGCTGCATATTTTGTGTTTATTTTATATTTTCCCTTCTCTCTACACAAGGAAAGCATTTAAACCAAAGGGTTATAGGTCATGGACTCTGCTGATCAAAGTTAACATCATGGGTAATAAGAAAGACTGATATCCTGTAGCCCTGATA
The DNA here is from genome assembly GCF_965194805.1 of Balaenoptera borealis. Taxonomy (NCBI): domain Eukaryota; kingdom Metazoa; phylum Chordata; class Mammalia; order Artiodactyla; family Balaenopteridae; genus Balaenoptera; species Balaenoptera borealis. The sequence continues at coordinate 14,119,526 of NC_138872.1, forward strand.
AGATGCACTGAGGGTACAACATCACGCGTGTGGTCTCCTTGTCCCAAATGCACAACAGCAATCTAACCTTGAGAAAACATTAGACAAACCCAATTGAGGGACATTTGACAAAAATGTCTGATGGGTATTCATCAAAGTGTCAAGGCCATGAAAGACTGGAGGTCTGCTGCAGATTGGGGACCAGGAGAGACCAAATAACTAAATGCGATGTGGGATCCTGGAACAGAAAATGGCTGTTTGTGGAAAAACTGGTAAATTTCAAATAAGGGCAGTAGTGCACTTAAAAGCACAGTGCCCCTGTTAATTTCCTAGTTTTGATCACTGAACTATGGTTCTGGAAGACTCACATTAGGGGAAGCTGGGTGAAGGGTACACAGGAACTCTCTGTCCTATTTTTGCAACTTTTCTGTAAGTCTAAACTCACTTTAAAAGAAAAACTTAAAAAAAGAAAAAGAACAGATTCTGACAGAGTTTGAATCTGTTACTTACTGGCTAGGTGACCCTGTGCAAATTAAGTAACTCCTTTGTGCCTCAATTTCTCCATCTGTAAAATGGGTATTGAAGATAATACCCACCTTACAGGTCATCATGAATATTAAATGAATTAATACATGCACTGTGTTGAGAACTGGATCTGGTACAGAAATGCTGGAACAAATGTCATCCACTGTTAGTATCATTAATCTTATCGTTCTCACTTCTGCTATTTCTCTTTTGTTGGGAGAGAATGGGGTGAAACAAGTATAGCAATTCAGTGTCCTCTGTCAGCTTATCAACCTGGACATTTCATAATATGTGCCAGGCAACTGCTGCATAATATTTTTAAAACTAACACAAGTTAGTAATTTCATATAAAAATCCATATTTTGCACTTCTGTTTGAGCAAAAAAGTGAGGGAGGCTCTGGAAAAATGGGTCTACTTTCTGCCATGCAGTCTCACACTACAAATGAGTAGTGTCTGCCCCTTTTATATGGAGCATGTGTTCCCCATGGAACCATACTCCACTCCCCTCCCCTCCCTATTGCCTTCCCACCACTAAGGATAAATCCTATCATCCTTGGCTTGATATATTTCCTACAGTTAAAAAAAAAGTTTCTGTGTATCTGTAGTTGGTTGAATAATGGCCCCCAAAGATGTCTATGTCCTAAGCCCCAGAACCTGTGAATAAGTTACTTTATGTGGCAAAAGAACTTTTCCGATGTGATGTAGGATCTTGAGATGCAGAGATGATCCTGGATTAGCCAAGTGAGCCCAATATAATCACAAGGGTCTTAATGAGAGGGAGGCAGGAAGGTCTGAGTGAGGGAGGAGATAAAACAATGGAAGCAGAGGTTGAAGGGATATAATTTGAAGATGGAGTAAGGAGGCACCAGCCAAGGAATGTGAGCAGCCTCTAGAAGCTGGAAAAGGCAACGGAATGTTTTCTCCCCTGCAGCCTCCAGGAGGATTTAAAAATTCTGACCTTCAAGACAAAAAGATAACATATTTGTGTTTTTTTCTTTTTAAAATTTATTTACTGATTTTTTGGCTGCGTTGGGTCTTCGCTGCTGCACGCGGGCTTTCTCTAGTTGCGGAGAGCAGGGGCTACTCTTCGTTGTGGTGGGCGGGCTTCTCATTGCGGTGACTTCTCTTGTCACGGAGCGTGGGCTCTAGGCATGCGGGCTTCAGTAGTTGTGGCACGCAGGCTCAGTAGCTGTGGCTCATGGGCTCTAGAGCACAGGCTCGGTAGTTGTGGCACATGGGCTTAGTTGCTCCGCGGCATGTGGGATCTTCCCGGACCAGGGCTCGAACCCGTGTCCCCTGCATTGGCAGGAGGATTCTTAACCACTGAGCCACCAGGGAAGCCCCTGTGTTGTTTTAAGCCACTAAATTTGTGGTAATTTGTTGTAGCACCAATGGGACACTAACATAGTACTCGTGTCTCTAACAAAAATAAGAGAGAGAAAACTGCAGCAGAGGTCACCCAATTTCTCTTCGGCTCAGTCCACTTTACTCACTTGTGTGACCTGCCCTCTTCCTATGGCCATTTGTGTTTGCTGTCCCTGGACCAGAAGCCTCATATCATTCATTCATCCATGCATGCACACCTTGTAATTACTCACTGAGGATAAAATGAGGAATAAGACACAGCCCCTGCCCTTAAGAACCTTATAGTCTAAGTGGATATTCAAGCGGATTAAATATAACATTTAAGCTTCAAAAACAGAAAAATCATATTCTTTGAGAAATATACAAAATAGACAAAATTTTAGAGAAATGGACAAGTTACCCCAATGTTATCTAAGTTTTGTCTTCACAATAACCTGGAGGAAATAGATATCATACCCCACCGCGATCATCTCAAAAGTAAGGAAAGTGAAGCTCAGAGAAGTTAATTAACAGATTTAAGGTTGCACAGCTGGTAAGTGGCAAGCTAGCTCCAGTAGGAGCCTGTGCTTGTTCCGTATTTCCATGCGGCAGCTCAAATCTGTCGGAGCTTCCTTGAGGAACACACCAAGCTGCTGAACTCTTTTTTTTTTAAATTAAATTTATTTATTTATTTTTGGCTGCGTTGGGTCTTTGTTGCGGTGCGCAGACTTTCTCTAGTTGCAGCAAGCAGAGGCTACTCTTCGTTGCGGTATGCAGGCTTCTCATTGCAGTGGCTTCTCTTGCTGTGGAGCACGGGCTCTAGGCACGCAGGCTTCAGTAGTCATGGCGCGTGGGCTCAGTAGTTGTGGTTTGCAGGCTCTAGAGCGCAGGCTCAGTAGTTGTGCCGCACAGGCTGAGTTGCTCCGCGGCATGTGGGATCTTCCCAGACCAGGGCTCAAACCCGTGTCCCCTGTATTGGCAGGCGGATTCTTAACCACTGTGCCACCAGGGAAGCCCGCTGCTGAACTCTTGAACTGAAGCCTTACCAGTCTGCACTTAAGCAGTCGCACATTTTACAGTGATAAACCTGGCCCAGGGCTGGCCCTGGGCTAGGCTGTTTGTGGCTGCAGCCACTTGGTGACACATTTGGAGCAGATGAAATGACTGGTCCAGAAAAAGCAGATCAGCACTAACTCCACACTTGGCTGGGAGGGCTTGGATCCCATCCACCCACAACACCAGCCTTCCATCAAAGCTCACACACTGGACATTTATACCAAGAGAGGGCTGGGAATTCCAGTGGGCAGCCGTAGACGACTGCTCTGTGCAGAGATGATGACAGACTCAGTCACTGTCGTCCTTGGGCATATCCACATGCTGGTTCCCCTCATCAGCCCCAGGTGTCAGAGCCTGATGACGGCCCCCAATGTTCATCCCTTCCTTCTCTCTCATAGGGACAAAGCTTGCAAGCTTGAGCGGGGCCCATGGCCGTCCTGACATCTCCCAACTTCCCCTGCAGCTAGGTGTGGCCAAGTGTCTAAGAGCTGGCCACCATCACATGAGTAGATGTGTGATGTGCAACACCTATGTTGTGCTCTTAAAAAGAAGGTGTGGCCCTATTGTTCCACTCGTCCCCCTTCCCTCTGGCTGGGCTAAGCTTGGTGTGAGCCATCCTGGGTCATGTGGAAGAGGGGAGCACTAGGGACTGTGGAGCAACAAGAGGGAAGGGGTCTGGGTGTCAAACTCTGCAGAGCTGCTTACACCCAGACTGTTATGTAGGAGAGATATAAACTGCTATCCTGTTGAATCATTTTTAGTTTTGGTCTTTATTACAGCAGCTGAGCATACACCCCAATGCTATTCCCAAACCCTCATACACCACTGATGTCAAACAAAACTCTCAAAGACAGGGTTCTACCAATTTTCTGATAGGAGTTCTCTTGGTCCGACAATAATTCCATTTCTTATGCAGGTGTTTAGGAAAAGAAGCTGAGGAAAAGGATAGGTGCAGCCCCAGACAAAAGTTCCTTCCAATGAGAAATCCATGGGAACACTGCATTCCAACTACTCTGGAAACTTGTAAGAAGTTTTTAAGACAGAATGTGGTAGGATGCCTTCAAATATGGCTGCTAAGAATTCCTCAAATCTTGTATGTAGATGCTGTTTCTTCTATCTGGTGGTGGGGCCGCTTTCCCTTCCCCTTGAATCTGGACTGGCCTTGTGACTTACTCTGACCGACAATAACATGTGGCAGACTGATGTTTTGGAACTTCCAAGCTCAGGCCTTAAGAGAACTGGCAGTTTCTGTCTTCATTTTCTTGGAACCCAGCCGCCCTGCTGTAAGGAAGCTGACTAGTCACCTGGAGGAAGAGAGGCTCATGTGGGGGAGAAGTAAGGTGCCCAGCCTAGAGCAGCACCAGCTGCCAGATGAGAAGGTATGGCCCTCTTGGACATGTCAGCTGAACGTGAGAGCATGGTGACGCCAGGCATCACCAGGAGGAGCACAAAAACCAGCCAGCTGAGCCCAATCAACCCAAGAATTGTGAGAAATAACACTGCTGCTGTTTTAAGCCACTGATTTTGGGGGTGGTCTGTTACATAGCAATAGCCAGTCCATACACAGGAACTGTTTTATTTTTCTTTATATTTCCCCAGGTCCAGTGACAGCCCCTCAAAGCCCCTTGCGCTCTTCTTTCATAGCAACAGTCACATCGCAATTATTTAATTCATGTGATTATCTTTTTAGTATATTTAAGTGGTAGGAAGTGTGCATTTGGGAGGTTCTCAGACCTGGATTCAGAACCAGGTTCTACTGCTCCCTGGCTGTGTGACCTTGGGCAGCTCACTTTGCCTCTCTGGGACTCAATTTGCTCATTTACAAAATGGGAGAAATATTAGTACTTACTTCATGAGATTTTTGTGAGATTCAATGAGAGAATGTTAGTTAAGCTCTCAGCATGGTGTCTGGTACACAGCATGCCCTCGATTAATATTTATTGAGTGAAGGAATGAAAGGGTTGTCATAACAGTTCTACAAATACTCGTTGGCTGAATGAGCCAACTACTCAATGTCACCTTCTTGGTCAGACCTAGCCTGATGGAAAGGTGCAGCTCATCCTCACCACCACACCCCAATCCTCCTGCTGCTGACCCGACTCTGTTCTTCATTCTTAGTATTTATCACACTACAACAAAATGTACTTATTTGTTCTATTTCCTATGTTGGTTTTTGTCTGTCTTTCCCACCACAAAAATAGATTTTTAGCTATTTTGTTCCCCGAAGCATCTCAAGTGCCTGGAACCATGTCCAGCACATGTAGGTGTCAACAAACATTTGATGAATGAATGACTAAACCTAAGAAGTGTTCATGGGGATCCATGGCTTTTTGGAAGTGTGGACACAAGCATATGCGAAGTAGCCCCATTAGAAGGCCCTTCACTTTTTCAAGACACATTAATACCACATGTTGAAAATGGTCCTGATGACTATATAAGTCTGTGATGACTTTGATGTGAAGGGTACCATCTGGGATTGTGTAAAACCAACAGCAGAGCCCTGATGGGAAGGGAGACGCTGATAAACAGTGCCCAGCTCTGTTCGACATCAACCAAGCCCATGAATACCTTTCCAAAGCCTTCTCTCCAAAAACAGATTTAGGTTTGTGGTTAAAAGGATTTTCCGTCTCTGGACAACTTCATTGGGATCCCAAATCTCATAATGTTGAACTATTCCTCTTGACCACTGCAAAAATGAGATAATTACTCAAAAGCTGCCCAAACTGAGAAGGTGTCAATGTCTGTTGACCCTTTCATGTGGGACAATAATGGTGATGATGATGATGATACAATAACCTTAATTCAGAGCTTATTATGTGCCAGGAAAGTCTCTGTGAACTTTATATGTATTAATTCATTTAATCCTCATAATAATTCTATGAACTGGGGATATCATCATAAGCCCATTATACAGATGAGAATATTGTGGAACACAGAGGTTAAGGAACTTGAGCAAGGCCACCTAGCTAGAAAGTGATGGGAAAAATGCTAAGTCGGACAAGGTCATAAATAAACGGAGAAACTGCCTTACGAGTGAAGCATTGTAGGAAGGGTGCTGGCAGGCTACGTGAAAAATGTGGTCTATGCTCATGACCACGGGCACCTGGGAAGAAGTAAGACTGGCTCCAAGGCCACTTCCTGCCCCCGGCTGTAGCTGGAAGGCACCTGACACATTCTTCCTGAGACATCTATGTGACCTTCCCAGGCTGAACGTTTGCCTCCCCCTTTTAAAACATTCCCTTTCCATGGGTCCCCTGCCTATGCCTCCTGTCGTACTTAAATATACATCTGCACTGTGGTGAACTTTCATTCCCCTGGAATAAGTTTGCCAGTAAAAACAAAAGTGGCCTCAACATGTAGAAGTTCACGGAGAAGCCCATTTATGGAAAAATATAGCATTCACGCTGTTGGGCACTGAACTCCTTAGGAGGGAGAAGGAGGAACATTCTTTTATCATAGCTCTGTAGAGCTGGGAGGGGTCTGAGGGATTAATCCTCCCCTTCTTCCTTTCATTTTGAGCATTTATAGTCACCTAATGGTTGCCTACCCAATATCCATTTCCTCTTCATTCTTGTTAAGAGAAGCCACCTGGAGTAGCAACGCACCTAGGTAAAAATAATTACTTCTCTAGCCTCCCTTGCAGTCAAGGGTGGCCATATGACACAAATCCAGCCAATACAGCAAGACCTGAAAACTTCAGCTTTCCTGATCATGCCTTTGCTCCTTCTTGATGCTTCCTTCTGCATGCCTGGAATGTGGAGGTGAGGGCTGGAGGTGAAGCAGCCATTTGGTGACTATTAGGTGACAAGAATGAGGATGAAAGCTAGAGGTTAAGGACAATAGGGCAGACAGACCAAGGGAAGCTGGGACATTGGGTTTTCTGTTGCTTCTGGCTGAATGAACTCTAACTGAAAATGTGTGCCAGATGCCATGGGTCCTATGTGATTAAGAGATGGTTCTTGCCATCTAGTAGCTCAAATATAGCCCAACCCTTGTACTTTACAGATAGGAAAATAGAAGATCAGAGACTGAATGACCAGGGTCATATATGAATTAGTAACAGAAACAGGACTGGAACCCAGACTTCTGTCCTAAGTCTAGTTTTGCTTCTTTTACTAGTCCAGAGGTCCCAGAGTGTGACAGAAATCCCTAGTGGGTGTACAAAAGATAATTCTGGATGAATCCCTTTTTAATTCTCTCTTAATCTATCTCATAGGCAGCCTACTCAGAGGTTAAGAGCTTGGACTCTGGAACTAGACTGCTTGGGTGGGTCCAAATCCTGGCTTCACTACTCATTAGCTGAGTGACCTTGAACATGTTATTGGCCCTCTCTGTGCCTCAGTTTCCTCTTCTATAAAACAGACATGATAATTTCTATTTTATACAGTAGTTGTGAACGGTTAATGAGGTAGCACCTGGAACATAGCATTAAATAAATATTATTAATAGGTCAAGGAGAAATCTCTAATACTCACTAATCTCTCTTTTTAGTTAAGAGGTTCAGAGCCTTGGCTAGGATTTAATAATACTGTTTTATTTTCAGTGAACTTATTTTTACCAGTTCTTTCCATTTATGGCAAACAATACTGGCTTTTCACTTAAGGTAATGCTATAAATTTGCCTTTTAAAATGAATTTATTTTAAGTCAAAAGAAGTCTATAAATTTTAAAAAACCAACAAATAACAATACAGGTGACAAAATCATGAATAAGGTATCGAGTGCCTGAAGTTTAGGAAACACTTTCTGGACCAAGAGAGAAAAATCTGCACATCCACCCTATAAAACCCCCTTCCATGATCACAGCAGACATCACTAATTGATCCCCACATGCTTTCCCACTAAGGCCAAACAAAGCCTCAGATGTTTACCAAATGAAATTCACCAATGGCCTCCTTGATTTGTCCAGTTCTCTCTGACAGAATCCAGAACTTGACACTACAAGCTGATGATGAGAAGAACACACCAGAGTGAGCTGCAGGCAGTAGCTGAAAGGCTGTGAGTCCTGGTTGGTTTAGGGTCGGACTTTCATCATTTGTATAAAAATTGTCAAATGTGACCTGCACAGACTATCTCTGGAAGGATACCCAAGAACTAGTGACAGGGGTTGCTTCCGGAGAAGAGTCATGGGTGGCAGTGGGACAGGGGCAGGGGGAAGATATAATTGCTACCTCTGTACTATGTGTGCATGTATTAACTATTCATAAAACGTAATTAATATATCGTGAAAGGAAAGGGCATGGGGGGGGATTTTCTGGTGGGTCAGAGTTGCCAAAGTTTCTGGACATCTTGAAGATCAGAGGGTCCTTTAAACACTGGAGAAGCAAAACCAAGTTTGTTGGCAGAGTTTAACTCCCAGGGGTAGAGGTGACAGCTGAGCTCCTGGTCTGGCTCCAGCAGGCCAGGGGGTGTGATGCCCACCTGCTGGTTATTTAACTTCCTTGGGGGGGGTGGGGGGGTGGTTTATGCTTACAGTCAGGCCTAAGCTGCTTACCTGCAGGAGCCCCAGTGGTGCTTCTGGTCCCCTGCAGCTCTGAGCACACAGTTTGGCACGCCAAGGGTTAACCGAACACGTGCTATTCAGTGATAAGTCTCTGGATCTCCTTCCCCTCTTTCTGCCCCCTCCCATTTCTACTGACAGTTCAACACAGTAGTAACAGCAATGCATCTTGACCAGAAAGGCTGAGTTCAGACCCAAGCCCCACTACTTCCTAGCTGTGTGATTTCAAGGAACTCGCTTAACATCTCTGTGCCTTAGTCACCTTCTCTGTCCTATGAGGCTAGTTTCACCACCTACCTGTTGGTACCGGTGCTGTTAACCCTGTAGTGCACTGAAAACAGTTACTGCTATATGGGGGTGGTTTTTATTGTGTGAAGACAGAGTTTGTAACAGAAACAGGAATGAAAAAAACAGTGGTGGCTGCATGTCCTGAGTGTCTCCGAAGGCCAGGCCAAGCGCTGAGCCCCTAACTCTGTATTTCCCACTAGTTGTCAGGTCAGCTCTACAGGGTAAGATACTATCTCCATTCTACAGAACAGAAAGAAAACAGAGCCTCAGATTGTGGAAGGAAGCTGCCCAAAGTCCCCCTTTCAGGAAGAGGCAGAGAGGAGATGGGTTCTAACCCAAGCATATTATAGCATTCTTCAAAGACCACAATGTTTCCACTACTCTTGTAATAGGGAAGAACGAATCAGACTCCTTATTGGATCTGTTTCTTTTACTTTAACCTTTGTATTCTATTACTTTTGCTACAAGTTAAGAATGTTGCAGATAGCCTGAAATATACAGGATAGCCCATTCTCAAGGCTCTGACCTTTAAAGCTGTAACACTTTTCCATTCACACAGAGATAAAAAGTTGCAGAACAAAGAATAACATTTGTTTTGTTGCAGGTGTTTTACAGAAACATCATGACCTGACCTACAGGGACCGCTGCAAGAACAAAGGATTCTGACACCAAGAAGTTTGCAACAACTAGCCACACCCTCTCTCCTTTTAGTACGAAAGAAGCCTGAATTCTAACTCGGGTAAGATGGTTCTTCGGGACACTAGTCCACCATCTTCTCAGTCTGCTGGCTTTCCAAATAAAGTCGCTATTCCTTGCCTCAACAACTGTCTCTCGATTTTGTGGCCTGTTGTGCGGTGAACAGTATGAGCTTGGACTCGGTAACACTCTGTGGAACAGTATTTAAAAACTGGGCAGACCCACTGATGGGCCAGAAGACGAATCTAGAGATGGAGCCACTGCTGTAGAAGAGATGAACTTTGGTGCTTAAAATGGCCAACACTTGTCTGGTGTACCATCTACGCCACACACAGCTAAATGTTGCACTTCTATTTAGGAATTTAATCTTCACAACAACGCCAGGAAATATTCTCCCCATTTCAGAGATGAAAAAGCTGAAGCACAGAGAGGTTAAATAATATCCCATGGTCACACAGCTAACAGCAAAACCAGGATTTGAACCCCAGCAGGTCGGTTCCACAATTCATATGCTTTATCACTAGAGGACCCCTGCCTCAATAGAAGAGAAAAGAACTGGAAATGCTGGACCTATCTCAGGTGTGGGGGGCATGACTTATTTTGCTGATACTTCCTTTCAATTGTGTGTATATCCATGTCACCATGCTTAAGCGTGAGTGCCTGAATAGTGTTAAAATATAACACTATATTATATAGTGTTATATTAGAATAGTGTTATATTATAGTGTTAACATATAACACTATATTATAATAGTGTTATAATCTCTCTGTCGGTCTAGACTGGGGGACAGGAAAACCTTTTCTGTAAAGCGCCAGATAGCAAAATGTTTTCTGCTTTGGCTGTATGGTCTCTGCTGCAGCTACTCAACTCTGCCCCTATAGAGTGAAAGCAGCCACAGGCAACACGTGAATGAATAAAAGGGGCGGTGGGCAAATAAAACTTTATTTGTGGACACTGAAATTTGACTTTAATATCATTTTCATGTGTCATGAAATATTCTTCTTCTTTCAGTATTTTCCCTCAAATGTCTGAATGTGTAAAAAAAATCACTCTGAGCTCCTGGGCTATATACAAAGACAGGCAGTGGGAAGGTTTGGGCTTGTGAGTCACGGTAAGCGCACACCTGGTCCAGGGCAAAAATGTTTGGTACTCACTGCTACAGAGCTTTTGTCCACACCTGCCCTTCTGTTTCTACAAGTCTATTTTGTTCTTTAAAAAGGCCTCTCAGGAGACAGATACTGCATGATTTTACTTCTAAGAGGTATCTAAAGTAGTCAAACTCTTAGAAACAGGAAGCAGAATGGTAGTCACCATGGGATGGGAGGAGGGGAAAATGGGGCTTTGTTGTTTGATGGATATACTTTCAGTTTGGTAAGATGAAAAAATTCTGCAGATCTGTTGCACAAAAGTGTGCATACAGTTAACACTACTATACTGTACACTTAAAAATAATTTTGATGGTAAATTTTATGTTATGTGTTTTTACCACAATAAATATACACACACACACACACACACACACACACAACCTCAGGGTTTCTTCTGGTCTTAGCAGATCTGTCCCAGGAGCATTCATGTGGGCAGAAGCAATGACCGATCTGTCCCACTGTAAATGTGAGACGCTCTCCTGCATGACAGGGGATGGAGGAGGCCCTTCCCTGACCTTTGACCCTCCAGCCCAGGGCCACAGGATCCATGGGTCTCCCAGCCTGGGTCAGGACAGGGCTGCTCTATGGTGGTGATTTTCACCACCTCCTCCCCTTCACTGAGGAGTCATGCCCCTCCTCTCCTGGACTCCCTGCAGCCAGCCCTTGTCTGCCTACAGAGGACTCTCCACACAGCAGATCCTGCGAGAACCCAGAGTGGAATGAATTGTGTCCACCCCCCGCCCCCAAATTCGTGTCCACCCAGAGCCTTAGAACGTGACCTTATTTGGAAATAGGGTCTTTGCAGATGTAATCAAGGTAAGGACGAGGATGAGATCCTCCTGGATTAGGGTGGGTCCTAAATCCAATAAGAGTGTCCTTAAAAGAGAGGAAAGAACACAGAGACACAGAGAGAAGATGATGTGAAGACGGAAGCAGAGATTGGAGGGATGCAACTATCAGCCTAGGAACTCCTGGAGCCCCGAGAAGCTGGAAGAGGCAAGAAGGATCCTCCTCTACAACCTTCCGAGGGATCAGGGCCCTGCTGCACCTGGATTTCAGACTTTTGGCCTCCTGAACTGTGAGAGGATACATTTCTGTTGCCACGCAGTTTGTGGTAACTTGTTACAGCAGCCCTAGGAAAGTGATACAGAACCCAAGTCCGAGCCCGTCCCTCCTCCCACCCTTCCCACCTCACTTGAGGCGAAGCCGCAGTCCTCACAGTGGTCCACCCAACCTGGCCCCATCACTAACTCTTGGCCTCATCTCTTCCCTTTCCCCCTCATTACCTCCACTGCAGCGCGCTGGTCCCTGGGCTGCCCCTCAGACCCGCAGATGCACTGCCGCCTTTGCAGTACTGTTCCTTCCGCCTGGAATGCCCTTCCCAGACCTCCCTGCAGGGCGCCCTTCCTCTCCTTTGGTCTCTGCTCCAATTCACCTTCTCAGCGAGGCTCTCCCTAACGTCCACCCCTATCTAAAATCGCTTCTGCTCTGTACCAGCTTCCCAATCCCCTCCTCTGCTCTGTTTTTCTGCACAAATCCATCATTCTCCGAAACACTATGAAATTTACTTATAAGAAAAATGAAAAAAGAATCTTATTGATTTTCTATCTCCCTTTGTTAGAATGGAAGCTCTGCAAGGGCAGTGGTTTTTTTAAAACTTTCTACATTTATTTATTACTAATCAACACACATTTCCTATTGTGGGCTAAGCCTCACGTTGGATGCTGGGGATACATAGATAAAACAGGCCACCCTCAAGGAGGTATTGGTCACGAAGCCACACCTTCATCAAGGTACCCTCATTTTTCCCCGTCTTGGGGGAAAAAGGAATCCCCAGACCACACAGACCAGGAACTTCTCATCTCAGTGAACTGGTAAGAATAATCCTTTTACTGGCCCACACATGAATTCCCACACAGCTCCTGCAGCACTTGAGATGTTCAGGCATTGTCTGTCATTCAGGCAGTCATTTAGCAGTGGTCCCCAACCTTTTTGGCACCAGGGACCGGTTTTGTGGAAGACAATTTTTCCACAGATGGGGGGCGGGAGGGGTGGTTCAGGCGGTAATGCGAGTGATGGGGAGCGGCAGATGAAGCTTCGCTCGCTCGCCTGCCGCTCACCTCCTGCTGTGCAGCCCGGTTCCTAACAGGGTGGCCCAGGGGTTAGCGACCCTGGGTTTATGAGGTTGGGCCTCTTACATTGGCCAGTGACCGCTGGACACTTCCCAGGATTGACCTTAACCAGCTTTGATGGGTCTCCAGGATCCAAGCATTTGATGCCACAATAGCCAGGACAGCATTTCTGCTCCTTCGGACACTGCCAGCCACTCTGGCATTGAGGGGGTTCCTGCATAAGGCATGTCACGGGGGTCTGAAGGGGCAGGCTCCCTGTTTAGCTTTTTCTTTGCTGGCACCTTCCAGAGCCCAGGACGTCGGGATTTCGAGGGCAGGGAGCACCATGAAGGAGACGAAGCTGCTGAGCTTCATAGTGAGGACAGCTGGAGCTGTAATGGAGGAGTTTTTATCTGTTTTGTCACTGCTGTGACCCCAAACCTGACACACAGTGTGTACCATGAATAAATATTTGTTACTGATGAGTGGATGAGTGAGTGAGGTAAACAGAATAATGCCTCCTGCCCACCCCCAAAGACATCCATCCTAATCCCTGGAATCTGTGAATGTATTAGGTTACCTGGCAAAAGGGGATTAAAGTTGCAGATGGAATTAAAGTTGCTAATCAGCTGACTTTAAACTGGGGAGAAGATCCTGGATTATCCAGGTGGGTGCAGTGTTATCACAGGGTCCTTAAAAGTGGAAGAGGGAGGCAGGAGAGAGATGTAACCACAGAATATCAGGGTGATGCTATGTGAGCAGGACTTGACCCACTGCTTTGGGCTCTGAAGATGGAGGGAGGGGCCACAAGCCAAGGAATGCGGGCAGCCTCTAGAAGATGGAAAAGGCTAGGAAATGGATTCTCCCCTGGCGACTCCAGAAGGAATGTAGTCCTGCTGACACCTTGATTTTAGCTCAGTGAGACCTTCTGACCTTGGACTTTTGAACTCCGGAACTGTAAGGTAACAAATTTGTGCTGTTTTAAGCCACCAATTTTGTGGTAATTTGTTATAGCAGCAATAGAAAACAAATACAGTAATACTCATAATAATGATAATACTCATGAACATGTGGTGCTTCTTCTGTGCCATGCTCTATTCTCAGGGTTTTACACTGACTCATTTAATCCTTACAACAATCTTACAGCAACACAACTGACAAGGTGGAGACGCCTGTGATCTGAATCTTACACATGTGGAAACTGAGGCCAGAAAAGTGAAGCTGCTTGCCTGTCACGCAGCTATTAGATGGTAGAGCTGGAATAGGAACTCAGGGTCCGGGTGCAGAGGCCACCGCCTGCACCCCCATCCTTGGTTATGAGGATTACGTGAGGTCATGTGTGTGACATCGCAGGACCTACCAGAAGGGAATCATGAAAGACAAGGACTTCTTATCCAGGCTGCCTGGAGAAGCGTCCTGGCCGGTGCCAAGCCTGTGGCAAAGGAAAAATGCCCGCTCCTAAAAAATGCCTTTACCAAAATATCCTCTCGTATTTTGAACCAAGTGGAAAAAAGTTATCAAACACTCCAAATTCAAAAAGCATGACTATATATAAAACCCCAAATATACAAAGCTGTCAAAGCTGTTTGCACACCCTCACAGACCCACCTGGCAGGACCCCATGACCGTGTGCGCCCTAGTCATGGGACGACTGGAAACAACTGTTCCCCGTGCACAATAATGCGAGGCTTTAGAACAAACAAATGTCAACCGTCTGTCTTCCTTTAAAAATTCGACACTTTCTTCATGGGGGTTTTTGGGCACTGACCTTGACTCTTCTAAATATTGTATTAAAATATTGATCATGATTACTAAGTTGGGGGCACCTCCTTAAATTCTGCACCTGGGAGAATGCCTTGCTTGCTTTACGTTAGTCCCAGCCCTCACCCTGGTATGGCACGTCCCCGCTCTGTGACTTCCTTCCTCAGAGCCTCAGTTACCTCATCTGTCAAGTGGCAGCGAACTTGCCACGAGTGCTCAAGTGAGGACCAAGGGAGTGAATGCAGGCGAAGTGCTCAGCCTGGGCCCTGGACCCCGGAAGCCCTCCCCCCGTGTTAGCTATTTTCATGATGGCTCGGCACCTGTCGCTAAATGGGCCATTGATTTCATGGTGGCCGTGATGTGGTTGGCGGTCACTAAATATTTGTCAAACAAATGCTGGATATTAGGACACACCATGAGAGTCACTGCCCCAGGGTTCCGAGAGCCATCAGAGAGCAGAGAACAGAGGCACATGCTGGAGAAACATCTATTATGAATTTTTTTCCCCTTGGGGAGGCAGTGGCGGGTGGTGGACAGAAGGGGCCAGTTTAAAAATAATAAAGTCAATTTGGTACGGTCTGCTTTGGTATTTTGAGATCTTTGAAAGAGATATTGTGTGGCTGCGGGAGCGGGGTGGCCGGGAAGGGGGTTGTATTTATACTGTAAAGAGGGAGCCCTGACCTTTGCTGGCGGCGGCCGCTCCTTGTCGAACTTGCCGGGGTCTGGACCGCCTTTGCCGCCACAGACTTAGACTGAGACTAATGCAAGCCAGCTGAGCGGCAGGGGCCTTGACCGACCTCTCTCGCTTGGGTGGTTTCAATTTTTTTGCACAGCCCACACATCTCAGGGACAGAGCACAGCTCTCAGCCCCAGCCTCTTGCTACTCAGCGTGGGGACCCCGGGTGGGCGATGCTGTGGGTTGAACGGTGCCCCCGAAAAGATCTATTCAACTCCTAACCCCTGGTCCCTGTGAATGTGACCTTATTTAGAGATAGGGTCTCTGAAGATGTAATTGAGGTAAGATGAGGTCATCCTGGATTAGGGTGGCACCTAACCCAATGACTGGTGCCCTTTTAAGAGGAGGGGCATTTGGGCACAGACACCCAGGGAGAATATCAGGGGAAGGGGAAGGCAGAGAGTAGATGCCAAGGGTTGCCAGCAGCCACTGGAAGCTAGGACAGAGGCATGGCTCAGATGCTCCCTTGGAGCCTCCAGAAGGAACCAACCTTGTAAATGACATCTTGATTTCAAACTTCTACCTCCAGAACTGTGACACAATAAAGTTTTATTCTCGAAGGCACCCAGTTTGTGGTACCTTGTTATGGCAGCCTTAGGAAATGAAGCCAGGTGATCTTGTTGACTTGCTGGCATTCATCACTTTTTGTTGCAACTTTAGCAGGGACAGGGTCATGGGCACAAGGACAGCCTGGCCTCTGAACTGCAGAATTCAGGGATGCCTCCTGGCCCTGTCACTGGGAAGCTGGGTCACCCCAGGCAGAGCATGTCCCCAGTCTGAGCCTCCATCTCCATGTCTGTGCAAGGAAGATATCAAACTAGATCCATGTATCCAGACTTTATCTCCCTACCTCTTTACGATCTTCACCACATCTCCAAACCACCTGTACTTATTTTACTTAATATTTCCCTTAAATCAACTTTAGATTGACTCATGTTTAGAAAACTTAGCTTTGTCCTAAGTCATAGTATCTACAAAATCACTGTTTTTCTTAAATAAATTTGTCTGAGGAAAAGACTTTATATCACTACCGTAAAGAGAAAATCAATACCACTTGCCATCAGTTATGAAAATGTAAAAATAGAAAATACATAGAAAACAAATGGTTTTAGTTCTAGCTAAATACTGTTGCCTGCCAAAGCCTTCAAACTTGGGCTTGCCTCTACTCCTGTGTCCTTGAGTGACCAAAAATACCGCATGGAATTGAGTCCTCAACTAACATTATAGATAAAGCCTCAAACAAAAAAAAATCACAGAATTCATCAAGCACAATAGCTTATGTTTATCAAGCACGTACTGTGTTCCAGGCGCTATTCTGTGTAGCTCATAAATACTCCTTCCATCTTTACAACAATCCTATAAGTAGGGACTATTATTGTCTTTCCGGCTGAAGAAGCTGAGGCACAGAAAGGTTAAGTAACTGGACTGAGGTCACACATCCTCTAAGGTGGCAGAGCTGGAATCCAGACCTTGGCAGCTGGGCACCAGAGGCCACACACTCAGGTGAACACTGCTTGGCTATGTTTCTTGAGACTAAATTTAGTAGAACTCCAAGTTAAAAGTGAATAAAACACTCACCATGCCTACTAAACTTTTGGAATCTGTATAAATGATGAGAAATTTTACCCAAAGAAAGTTCAGGTGTGAATCCCATGTCTCTGTTCAATTTCTCTACAGTGACTATATATTGAGAGAGTTTTATAGAGATTCAATTAACACGACTTAAAGATGAATGGCTCTTCTTATCTTGAAAAGCCATCCCCACTGCTCACTGGCAGACAGAAGGGACTAAATATTGGCCATCTACTGTTTTGGTCTGCCTACCCGTTGCCCCTCCCCACCCCCCTTTGCTGCAGGATGGGCATCTGACCCAGGCTGAGCCAATCACAATCTCCGACCACAGGGACTGGTTTAAGAACCACTTAGAGATCTTTTCTGGAATTTCTGAAACTGGAGCTGGGAGATAGAAGCCTCTTTTCCTGTCTCATTATGAAACTGAGAAGCTTTAAGCCCCAAGGTACAGGAGGCAGTGTGCAGCACTGTGGAACCATTTGATAGAAGGACACAGACGAAGGGTGAGAACCAGATGCCAGATATTTCCATCTCTGGTTCCAGGTCCCTGAGGCCAGCTGCACTTGCCCTGCTTCTATGAACCAACACATGCCTTTTAAAATCCTAAACTACCTTGAATTGGATTTTGATAACCAGCAGAAGGGCCTTGGGTTGGCTGGCATGACTGTGGAGAACACGAAGGACCAGAGAGGCACACTAATCTGTCCACAGTCACACAGCAGTTAGTGGAAGACCAGAACCCACAACCTCTCCAGAAACATAGTTTAAACCATGGCTAGGGCGTGTCCTGTGGACCCACGGCCACTCTGGATTATGCTGTTCTCCTGGCATAATTATTAATGGTGTTCTTTTTCATACTAAAAAAATGTCCAGGTTCAGGCAATAAATTAAATGGTCACTCCAAGTGTAGCACTATTAAATAAGAAGAAATGTCTTTTTTTCCTTCATTTTAACCTAGTCATTTACATTTCATTCTGGAAACCAAAGCAAGCCAAGAACTTCAGGGTTTTATCAAATTACATTTTTAATACTTTTTTTTTGGCTGTGCTGTGTAGCATGTGGGATCTTAGTTCCCTGACTAGGGATTGAACCCATACCCCCTGCAGTGGAAGCATGGAGTCTTAACCACTGGACTGCCAGGGAAGTCCCCTATTTTAATGCATTTAATAGATGTCCTTAAGAAGGACCAGATAGCCAAACATGGCACACTGATGTGAACACAAATATATTCTTTGTGGCATCATCTATTAACTCAGGGGCAGCAAACGTTTCCTGTGAAGGGCTAGATGGTAGCTGTTTTCTTTTCAGGCCACGAGGTCTCTGTTGCAACTACTCAGCTCTGCCATTACAATTAGAAAGCAGCTGTAGGCAATACAAACATGAGTGGGTGTGGGGATATTCCAATAAAACTTTATTTATAAATACAGCTGCTTGGCTGTTCAGCTGTAATTTGCTGCCCCCTGGATGAGATGGAAAAAGCTGGTAACTCCTTAAATGCCCATCATTATGTGACTCATTAAATAAATTATGGCACACCGATTCAGTGGGTACCACAAGGTCCTTCAAAAGCATGTTTGCAAAGAAAGTTCAATAAGATGAAAACTGCACACCGTATTAAAAAACCCCACAAAACCTAAATCTATTCATTCAACACAACCTTAATTTGTTCAAGACTATACATACGCTAAGGTTAAAAACTTAAATCTAGGAACTGGTGGAACCAAAGATAAAACGAAGAAGCTTAATCAAATGGAGGGAATATAGATTATTAATACAAATTTCTTCATTGCGCTTTTATGGTATTTTTCAAAGATTCCACAATGAACATATAATACTTTTAAAGTCAAGCAAAAATAAATGATTGTTTAAAGAAAAATTCAGCCATCTCATCACCAAGCTATCACCAGAAAGGACCTTGGAAATCAACTTGTCCAGAGTCCCAAACTGTAGACCACGACCCATCAGTGGGAGGCAAAATCAATTTCTGTGTCCTGACCAGCAAGGTTTTAAATAAAATAGAAGAGGATTATGTTTTGTTTCTATTAGTTTTTCTTCAGTGAAATAGAAGGGAAAATATCAGAGGTCAAAACACATAGTAAGAGTGAGTGGGGTTTTTTTGTTTTTGCACAAACGTCATGCACGCAAGTATCTGTACATTAAGTGTGTCCTGGGCTGTGATGTAGAATGTCTTTTTTCGTGTGGATTATGATCACAGAAGGTTGAAAGCCACTGATTCCTAGTCCAACTCTCTCATTTTACAGGTGGGAAAGGTTGAGTCCCAGAGAGAAGGGTATGTTATCCCTGACATCGTCCCACGCTGGGCCAACACCAGAAGATGACTCCACCTATCCCTTTTATTTGATTTTTTAAATTTTTATTTATTTATTTATTTGGTTGCACCAGGTCTTAGTTGAGGCAAGCAGGCTCCTTAGTTGCGGCTCACCGGCTCCTTAGCTGTGGCAATGCGAACTCTTAGTTGCAGCATGCATGTGGGATCTAGTTCCCTGACCAGGGATTGAACCCCGGGCTGCCTGCATTGGGAGCTCGGAGTCTTAACCACTGCGCCACCAGGGAAGTCCCCACCTGTCTCTTTTACTAACCTGCCCCACCTTTCCTGGCCAGGGCAATCGGCCAGCCATTCCAATGTGCAATATCAGATGTCCACATGGTGAATGACCCCGTGGCAGGTCACTCGCCATGAGAGAGGTTAAAGCCTCAGCAACAACAAACCCTAAGAATCTGGGCCTCCGAGGTCACAAGTCCCACTCCCTCCCCCAAGGTGGAGTCCTCCTGGGCATCCTTTTAGCCACATCCCTATTTTGGCCCCAGGGGTCTATAATGAGATCATTCAGAGAAGCCTGGAGAATTTAAAGGTCAGGCAGCTGATTGGGGCCCAAATGCAGCAGCAGCTGGGATGGCCCTGGGCTATGGTTTGGGGGGTCGCACAACCATTTGAGTAGCCGCTTCTTGGAGACCACACTTTAGGGCTGGAGTAGCAGAGATGCAAGGTTTGGTGAGACCTGGAGAGGTTTGCTGAAGAGGTTGGAAGGGGGCCCTGGTTGACCCAAAGGGAGACAAAGACACGCACAGAGATGGGGATCACCAGTACAAAGTAGCAGGGGCAGCAGATGGCCCAACAACCGAAGTTCCAGCCTGGCCACTAATACTCCAGGGGAACAACCCATACCCTGGGGCAGAAAAGGTACAGAGACTACGAGCTTCAGAGGAGGCAAAAACAGTGAGATGCTGGGAACCATCTAATTGCCTGTCCAAAGAGCAATGGCTAAATACCATGATTTATCCATATGAATAATAATAGCCAACGCTAATGAAGTGCCCTTACTCTTCCAGGCACCGTCCTAAGCCCCATGCACTACTACCTGGCATCCAGAGCCACAACAGATCAGCTACTCCTAGACTCCGTTTCACAGATGAGAAAACCAAGTCTCAGAGATGTTACTGGCCTGCAGTCACACAGCCAGTAAGTGGTGATGCTGGGATTCAAACCCAGGTGCCTGGTTTTCCTCATGGAGCAGTAGGAGGCCAGAAAATAGAATAATCTGCGTATATTTGAACTGACTTCGAAAGATCTTCAAATCATGTTACTTAGTGAAAAATATAAAAGGCAGTTTATAAAACAAGATGAACAGCAAGGTATGTTTTTTAAAAAAAGGAATTTTCCAGTTGTGGGAGGAGAAATATGCACACACACGCTTGCACGCGCACACACACGCACACGCAAGCACAGAGAAGTTCCAGAACATACAACACTAGTGTTATTATGCGATTTAAAATAAATATATGAAGAATTACAAAGCAGTATAAAAAGGCAGGTGGATTAGGGTCTGGAGGATAATGCTGCCTGCCTGGGGCATGTGGAAACTATTGAATGGGAAATGACGCTGAAAGAGAGAAACTTATGCTGAGAGAATCAGAGAAATTCTCTGCAAGTTTCCTCAGATCAGGGCGAGAGGCACAGGTATCCAGGGTGGGATATGGGCTCTGGTCTCCCTTTACTAACTGAACTTTTAGGAGCAGAAAGGGTCTGATTTGCTCTAAGGGTACAAATTATGTATCCCTAGCCTGGTTCCGTCCTGCCTTCGGCTTCTCTCTGAGTGAAGATGGATTTGCAGTATCTGTTTATCTGTGTCTCTCCCCTAATCAATAGCTCCCTGCCTAAGGCTGTGTATCCTCCCTTCCCTTGCTGCCCACCCCTTAACTATCCATTTCAATCCCCAGCAGAAGGCCCACTGCCCCGGGCTGGGAGCAGACCGCTCCCTTCTTTCATCTCTGAGGAGTTGCCATGGCAGGGACTTGTACCTTGAATAAGACTCTCCATTTTGTGTGTCTGTAGTTTTTTGTTTTTTGGTTCGTTTTTTTTTCCTTTTCTTACTCCCCTCACCTCCTACTCTTTGACCACAATTATCAGAGAGATTTATTCTGCCACATTTTCAACAGATTTTGCGGACACCGACCTTGGTGTGGGCTCAATTCCAGTTTCACTGACATTATCAGAACTAAAAATGAAAACAAATGACACCAGAGGGACATGTCAAAGCCCTTCTCTGGGTCTCTGTTCCTTCAGGAGTGAAAGGATAAGTTGGGATGATGCTGAAACCATGCGATTGGGACTTGAACCCATGGTCTTTTAAAATTTTTTTCTTTTAATTTATTTTTGGCTGTGTTGGGTCTTCGTTGCTGCGCACAGGCTTTCTCTAGTTGCGGTGAGCGGGGGCTACTCTTCATTGTGGTGCATGGGCTTCTCACTGCGGTGGCTTCTCTTGTTGCTTCTCTTCTCTAGGCGTGCGGGCCTCAGTAGTTGTGGTGCATGGGCTTAGCTGCTCCGCGGCATGAGGGATCTTCCCGGGCCAGGGCTCGAACCCGTGTCCCCTGCACTGGCAGGTGGATTCTTAACCACTGCGCCACTGGGGAAGCCCCCCACAGTCTTTTTAAATTGAGATCACACATCTGGTCCCAGGACTTAATGAATCTCAGGTTCTTGATGTCTCATTGCAGAAAGCATTCAGTGAGAGACAAAGTGATAGGTAAGAAGTGGATTTATTTACAGAGAAACATACTCCACAGACAGAGTGTGGGCCATCTCAGAAGGTGAAAGGCCCTGAAATATGGAGTGGTTAGTTTTTATGGGCTGGGTAATTTCATAGGCTAATGAGTGGAAGGATTATTCCAACTATTTTGGGGAAGGGGTGGGGATTTCCAGGAATTTTGCCACCGCCCACCTTTTGGCCTTTTATGGTTAGCCTCGGAACTGTCATGGTGCTGGTGGGTATGTCATTTAGCATGCTAATATATTACAATGAGTGCATAATAAGGCTCAAGGTCTACTGGAAGTCAAATCTTCCACCATCTTGGACCTAGTTGGTTCTAACCAGTTTTTGTCATGTCCTATGGCTATGTCATTCTTCTAAAGGTTGTGCTCTGCCCCCTTCCCTCTTGTTTCAATTCTAGAATGTTCTGAACAGGGTCTCCGGGACCTAGTAGGTGTTGTTACAGGCAAGTTCTGTGAATATGGGCTCCAACGTGCCTGCCCTAAAGACCCTGAGGGAGGGGAGAACCTGGGGTGGGGTGGTGGCCGGAGAGACCTTCCTCTTGGTCTCCATGCATCTTCCATGACCCCCCTATAGTCCACTCACCCCACAGTAGCCGACTGGTCTTTCTAAGATGCAAACCAGATCCCCCTCCCTGTTTTAAAACCCCTGATGGCTGCCTGGTCCTCTCAAGATGAAACCCAAACACCTCCATGTGGCCACAAGGCTCTGCAAGATCTGGCCTCACCCACCTTCAGACCTTATCCTCCCACCCTCTACCCTCCTGCACTCCAGCCACTGGGCCTCCTGTCTGTCTGGAACACTCATGACCCACGAACACCCTTCTTAATTTCCAGGTATCAGCTCTACCGTCACCTCCTCAGAGACCCTGCTGTGCCCACCCCCCAAATTAGACCCTTCTTCCCCAATTTCTCTCCGATACATCCTCCTGTTTATTTCCTCCAGAGCACTCATCACTGGCGAAATGATCTTGTCATTTGCACATTACCTTGCTCACTGTCTGTCACAGACTGAATTGTGACACCCCTCAACCCCACCCCCATTCGCATGTTGAAGTCCCAAACACAATGTTGGGAGATGGGACCTTTTGGGAGGTAATTAAGGTTAAATGAGGACATAAGGGTGGGGCTCTAGTCCAATGGAACTTGTCCTTATAAGAACAGAGACACCAGAGATCTCTCCTCTCAGGCACGTGGAGGAAAGGTCACGTGAGGGCACAGCGAGAAGGTCGCCATCTTCAAGCCAGGAAGAGACCTCTCGCCAGAAACAATCTGCCAGCACCTCAGTCTGGGACTCCCCGCTCTTCAGAACTGTGAGCAAATATATTTCTGTTGTTTAAGCCACCCAGTCTATGATATTTTGTTAAGGCAGCTAGAGCAGACTAATACAGTGTATCCTCTCCTTGGGATATAACTTCCATAAAGGCAGGACTCGACTGTCAGCTCAGGGCTGTACGCCGGCCGGCACCTAGCACGCTGCCTGAAGCAGAGCTGGTGCTCGTGAATGTTTGTTGAGTGAATGACAGATAGTCTTTCCTGCACATATAGCCACCTCTCCCCACTGCCTGTACTTGCCATTGTGTACACCAGTGGTTGTCAAGGGCACTGTGGTACCACTGGGCGTGCTTGGAAATTGTGGGGACACTTTTACTGGGGACACAGTAGCATTTAGTAGGTAGGAGACAGGAGTGCTAGATACTCTGCAATTCATGGACTAGTCCAGCAAAATGAAGCATTTTCCAGGTCCTGCCTGACTTTTGAATATCTGACCAGACAGTCACATAGATGAAGACCTGGCTTTAATGATCTGATCCTACAACACAGGGGTTGGCTAACTACAGTCCCAGGGCCAAATCCAGCTCACCACCTGTTTTAAATGTAAGATTTTATTGGAAAACAGGCTTGCCCACTTATTTATGTATCGTGTATGGCTGCTTTCAAGCTATAATGGCAGAGTTACAAGTAATTGGGAGAGAGATCTATGGCATGAAAAGTCTAAAATAGGTACTATCTGGCCCTTTAACCAAAAAAGTTTGCTAACCCCTGTCTTAGCACATCAGTCCATTATACCCATAAATACAAAGGACTTTTTTCCCCCTGGGTTTTAACATTCACTAAACTTTGCAGTAATGCTACTATAATGTGTTCAATTGCAACTGTACTGCACTATAATGTGTTCAATTATTCTTAATCCACTATTTGACAATATTCAATTATGCTACGTAGAAAACAAGAAAAAAAGATGGGATGCAATCGGAAAATGGGCATAAGACCTAAATAGACATTTCTCCAAAGAAGACATACAGATGGCCAACGGGCACATGAAAAGATGCTCCACATCACTAATTATTAGAGAAATGCAAATCAAAACTACAATGAGGTATCACCTCACACTGGTCAGAATGGTCATCATTAAAAAGTCTACAAATAACAAATGCTGGAGAGGGTGTGGAGAAAAGGGAGCCCTCCTACACTGTTGGCAGGAATGTAAGTTGGTGCAGCCACTATGGAAAACATTATGGAGGTTCCTCAGGAAACTAAAAGTAGAATTACCACATGATCCAGCAATCCCACTCCTGGGCATATACCCAGACAAAACTATAATTCAAAAAGATACACGCACCCCTACGTTCACAGCAGCACTATTCACAATAGCCAAGACATGGAAAAAACCTAAGTGTCCATTAACAGATGAATGGATAAAGAAGATGGGGTACATTTATTCAGTGGAATACTACTCAGCCATAAAAAAGAACGAAATAATGCCATTTGCAGCAACATGGATGCTACTAGAGATTACTCTCATACTAAGTGAAGTAAGTCAGAAAGAGAAAGACAAATACCATATGATATCACTTATATGTGGAATCTAAAATATGGTACAAATGAATCTATCTACAAAACAGAAACAGACTCACAGACATAGAAAACAGACTTTTGGTTGCCAAGGGGGAGCAGGGAAGGGAGAGGGATGGACTGGAAATTTGGGGTTAGTAGATGTAAACTATTACATTTAGAATGGATAAACAACAAGGTCCTACTGTACAGCACAGGGAACTATATCCAGTCTCCTGGGATAAACCAGAATGGAAGAGAATATAAAAAAGAATGTAGGGAATTCCCTGGCAATCCAGTGGTTAGGACTCGGTGCGTCCACTGCCGGGGGCCACGGGTTTGATCCCTGGTCGGGGAACTAAGATCCCGCATGCCTCATGGCACGGCACGCCCCCCAGCAAAAAAAAAAAAAAAAAAACACTACCAAGAAAAAAAGTATAACTGATTCACTTTGCTGTACAGCAGAAATTAGCACAACACTGTAAATCAACTATACTTCAATAAAGAAAAACAAAATTCATTTGCCCCCTACCAAGAAAAAAAGAGATAGGATGGATCAAACATAAGAAGCATTATATAAACTTAGGCGAGTAGCTTGTGAGATACGGGCAAAATTCTAAAGATGTGTTAAGAACAGAGAATAAGAAAGTTAGTAACCTTGTATGACGCATTAAAAATAGAATGAACGGAACATGTGGTAAAAAGGATGGAAGAAACACAAGTGTTACTCATATAGAAAGGAGGGAAAGGAGGAGGTCAACCTTAAACTGTAAGAGGAACCGGTTTCTGCCATCGCTACGCCGACAGTTATGTCAACCCCACGCTGGCCACCCGCTGATAAGAACCAGTCTGTGCCACTCTGGCCCCAAGCACCCTCTGCCCTAGAAATATAGCTGAAAGTCACGGCTGCCCATCAGGGTAACCAGAGAGCTACACTGGAACCAGGCAGAGCTGCCCGTCTCCCGTAGAGCAGGGTGGGCTGACTCTCCAGGTAACTTTCACCTGATGAGCCCCTTGTTCAGCTTGAATTCCAGTCCCACTGACCACACACACCATCATCAGGAAGGCTGATGGGGCTGAGAGAGAGAGAGACAGGACGTATACAGAACCCAGGACCCAGGCCGTGTGGCCCTTCCACCTCCTTGTACCCTGCCCTAAGTGGGTCAACTCCATCTCTCTCCCCTTGTTTTTCAGTTTAAGTTGATTTAATAAACCGTGTTATCTGAGCATCTTAATTTGTTCTATGAGCCTTATGCCTATGACCTCTGGGAGAACATGTCCCTGAAGGCTGTCACTGCTTCAGGGCAATGTCCCAAGGATGCCACCACTGTCCATAGAAGGATCGCTGTCCTTTGGTTTGGATTTTACCAAGGCTTGTCTACTGTTCTGGAAGTTCATGTTGCTGACGGCCACACTGCTGGCGACGTCTGGGCTGGCCGTGTAGCCCAGCGTGTCAGCCATGATCTTGTGAGTCTTCACATGGGTCTGTCTGACTATTTCACTATGTCCTCTAGTGGGGTCATGCCTGGGCAATTACATGTTCAAAAATACAGTTTACAAATTACTTTCTTTATTTTACAGTAAGGGCATTCTGCTTGACTTAAAAAGATACATGTAAGTAGGTTAAATTATGTACAAATTAAATTTCAACAGAGTGAAGGGGCTTTCTAGGATATTTGTTATAAAAAGGGGGCACTGGGTCTGATGGGGTTAGAAACCTGGATGTAAACAGCCTGGTGTCCAGGCTGCTCTCCACGCAAAGACCTCAACTACCTTCTGAGGGAAACTGGGCTTGAAAATGAAGCTCCTTCCCTGGGCCCCAGAGGGAGACAGCCCAGGAGCTTCCTCTCCCTAACGGCCCAAATACCTCCCGTCCACACCCCGCAATCGATCCATCAGCAATTCCACACTCAAAATATACCCAGAATCTGACCACCTCTCCCCACCTCCACCTCGACCTGCAAGTCAAGCCTCCATCGCCTCTCACCTGAACTACTGCAGTCACTTCCACACTGGTCTCCTGCTTCATTCTTGCCCTTGCACTCTATTCTCTACGTGGTGGCCGGAGGGAGCTTGTTAAAACTAAGATGTATCATGTCACTCCCCTGCTCAAAACCCTCCACTGCTCCCCATATCTGATAGTGAAACCGAGCAGGACCCCGTGGGGCTGCTGGGCACAAAAGCCTTTCTGTGTCCCCTGTTCCTTGTTTGTAGGGGACAGACTCCAGCCTCCATGACCTTCCCTGAGTCCCAAAGGGCAGATTCAAACAGTTGCTAATCAGGGAAGGGAGGGGATGCAGAGACAAGGAAGGAGCAGCCGAGAAACAGTAGCGCAGCCCTGGGGCGGGGTCCTGGTCCCGCCTCAAGGGATACACAGAACGGTATCTTTTGAGCTCTTTATAGAACTAAAACCCCAATAAATGGAAGATGTCAGTGCTCTTCATTCCAGAGAAGACCACCCGAGGCCAGATTAAAAGGAATCAGAGAAGCTCATGAGACCAGATTAAAGGAGTGCAGGCCCTGCACACACCCTCTTACCAGCAACCCCACCCTTGAACCACTGCTATAAAACTCCTTACCAAATCCTCCCGGGTTGGGACACACAGTTCTAGAGGGCAGGAGCCTGCTGTGTTCCCCTTTGCCCGGCAAAGCAAAAAAGCTATTCTTTTCTACTTCACCCAAACTCTGTCTCAGAGATTCGATTCGGTGCCGGTGCACAGAGACTGAGTTTTCCGCATCGGTACTCAGAGCAGAAGCCAAAGTTCTCTCAGTGGCCCCACAGGGCCTTCCTGAGCAGCCCTTCCCTCCCCTCCCCCCTACTAGTTACCCTCACCCAACTCCAGCAGGAACTAAGTTACGAGTTCGTTTTTAATCACCCCTTAGAATTGCACTGCCCAATATGGCAGCCACCAGCCACATTTATGTTTACATTATAATTAATTAAAAATCAAATGAAACTTCAGTTCCTCAGTTGCATCAGCCACATTTCAATGCTCAATAGCCACATGTGGCTAGCAGCTACCATATTGGACAACACAGATAAAGAACGTTTCCATCATCACAGAAAGGTCTGTAGGCCGGCGCTGCCTTAGTGAACTGTTGTTTATAAAAATCCTTCCTGATCCCCAAACTAACTCTCAATCTCTCCAGCTGTTTTCATCGGTCACCTCCAGCGGTTTTTGGAGATGTGGGTGACCAAATCAAACTTGTTCTATGACCAGAGGAAAAGACCATCCATTTAACCTTGATATGTCCTAAATCCAGCAGACTTCAGCCCAAGTGGGAGGCAGCGAGCCCACCAACACACGTGAAGGTGGCGAGAAGGTAACCAGCAGGGCGGAGGCACGGCGTGGCACAGGAGCGCTAACAGGTATCGGAAAACCTCACCCACGTCATCGTGTGCAGAAGAGTTGCTGATTCACACCAGGGAACCTGACCTCAGTCCAGGAACCCGAGGGATGCCAAGCCTGGCTCCTGTCTTGACCGACACAGTGAGACCAGGCAGACTTAGCCGGCTCAAAACTAGCTGAGCCAGGACAGGCTGAAAGTTGCTGCTGCCCAGAAGAAACAGGGAAATACTTGACTTCACAGGAGGCCACTGGGTTCCAACTCAGCTATAACCACACCCACCATTCAAATCTTCTGGGGCGTGCCTCACTGGTGAAATAAGTCAGAGGTGGGGACCAAAAGGGGTGATCTTTCCAGCTCCCCAAGTCATCACTTGGCTTGGAATTTTCTCCTTCCATTCCTGGTCTCATAATCTGTGGTTCAATTAAGAAAATATGGAACCAGATTACAAGATAGAGGCATAAATAAAGAGAGTGTTTAAATCCATTGCCAATGTTGAAAAAGAATGAGATTTTTACATTAAAATATAGTTTTGAGGATTATCTTGAAAAATGGAAAGATCTGGCCTCTCTGGGGTCCCATTCTAGTGTAGTAGCAATGAGCTAAAGCTGAAATAACACCCTGCCCCCCCCACCCCCCCAAGTCTGATGGGTGTGTACCCTCCAACTGCCACAGCCCTTACCACTCCCTGTAACAGTACGCCTAGCTCACTTCCCTTTTATTTACAAGAATCACATCCGGGAGGAGTTTAATTCACAGAACTGTAAAATCACTTGAAAAAGAGTAACAATTTGTTTCTGATTTGAGACAGTAAACATTTCATTCCAGGGTGCCATTTGATTTCTGTTTTGTTTGTTTGTTTTTGTTGCTCTGATGTGTCTTCTGGTGTTCTCTGCCATACCAAAACAAAGACAAAAACAAAACAAACACCCACAGTCAAACTTGTCAGTCTTTTCATTGATGACATCTGGATTTCTGAGTCATGGTTAGAAAAGCCTTTTCCACTTCAAGGTTATAAAAATTTTGTTCATTCTTGTTCTAGTACTTTTATAGTTTTACTTTTGATGTTTAAACTGTTGATCCATTTGGATTTTTTTCTGGTATATAGTAATAGGAATGGATCTTTTTTCCCCCCTGATGGCTACCCAGTTGTTCCAATACCATTCACTGAATACTCTGTCTTTTACCACTGACCTAAGATGCCATCTGCCCCATGTGCTGAACTTCCTGACATGTTTTGCCTCATTCTGGACTGTATGTTCTCCTCTACTAGTCAATCAGTCTATTCAAATACCTGAACCACGCTATTTTGATTATTGAAGCTTTATGTTTCAATACTGATATGCTTAGTACCTTACCACTCTTCTTTGGTACAGTTTTTCAAGTCTAATCTCCTAGTCCACAGAAAAGGAAACACAAACTGGTCAAAGATCTGAAAAGATGCTCAACCTTGTACGACACACCTAGAAATTAGTAGCACACTGAGATACTGTTTTTCTTGTGCATCAGATTGGCAAAAACTCCAATGTTAGATTACACTGGGTTGGCAAAACATGCACTCTCAGACACTGCTGGTGGGAGTTTAAATTGATAGGATCCCTATGGAGGGTAACTTGGAGATATCTACCAAATTTAAATAGGGACTTTCCCCTTGACCCTGAATTCCACTTTTGGGAACTTGCCCATCAGATATACTTGCAGAAAACCAAAATGATATACATATAGGGATATTCATAGCCATATTGGTGGTAATTGCAAAAGACTGGAAACACCCAATAAGGAACTGGTTAAATCATTTACAGCACATCATTCAATGGAATAATAGGCATCTGTGGAAAGAATGAGGAATCATTTTCTATAGACTGACTTAGAAAGTTCCCCAAGGTATATAGCTAACTGAAGTAAGTGAAGTGCAGACATTGTGTATAGTATGTTACCTATGAAAACAAAAAAATATACAAGTGTTTTTGCTATAATCTGAGAGGCCATACATTGTGCACTAAAATAATGGGGCCTATGGGAAAAAACAGGGTTGAGGCAGATTGCTCAAAAGCAATGCAACTTAGTAACCACAGCATTAACAAAAGCAATAATAATCCCAATAAAAATAATAGCACAGTGAAAAAATAAATAAGTAAATAAGTACTATACAGAGAAGTGCCACATTAAATACAGGACGTCCCCTTAAAAAGGAGGTGAACGTATCTTGACGGAAGGGGGTGTACAGACGACAGAGGTGTTGAACTATGGAAACAAGGGCAAAATGCACAAAGATTGGGGGAAGCTGCAACATAAATTCTTCAAAAATAGAGCACATGGCCAAATTGAGGTCAGAGGAAAAATACGGGTCACCAGAGACTGAACTGTATTCCTACAAGGCTTGTTGCCTTTACCTGTGCTATGTATTTTGCATTCAGCTGCTGTTACCATATGTGCTGGGGAAAAATGCCAATGAATTAATGCAGCAGTACCTCCAGTTCTGGCCAAGACTGAGTCCCAGTGACTGGATTTACCCTCCAACAGGAAATAGTTTAAAAACAAGATTGCCAAGACATTGGGCATCAGATATGAAAGACAATGATCCTTGAGAGAGAGGAAACAAGTGGTGATTGTAAGACCGTCCCAGTGTTGAGAGCTTCCAAGGAGGAGGACCCAGGTGGCACCCATTGATCTCTCTGAATTGAGGAGATGGAGCTGCAAGTCCAGAGAGGCCAAGGTGGTTAGAATTCGCAGAGCGGGGTACCAGAAAAGAGGGCTGCACAGACAGAGTGTGCTGAAGATTTGCAGAGAGTTCCCTGTGAGCGTTCACTTGAGAACTGACTACCACACGCCTGTGAAAAATTAGTTAAGGCCAGGAGAGAACCACTTGATAAGATTAGAAGGAACAATCCTCAGAGCTCGTAACAGAATTGGGAATAGTTCCTGTTCCCACCAGCCCGACTGGAGAACCTCATAATTCATGGGGCATTGGGAGGAATACTCAGAAAGGTTTGCCTCAGTGCTGGGAAAATCTGCTAGGTAGAGACAGCTCTAGACCAGATGCTGCTCTGCTTCCCCCGAACGAAGCTTAAAGCAAGACTTGAAAGACCCGATCTACTTTTATGTAACAACTGCATCCCGGAGCAAAGCTCAAGAATATTCACAGGAATAGAAAGATGTCGAGCAGCCAACAAGGCAAAATGCACAGGTCTGACATCCAATCAAAACTTATCAAACATGCAAAGAAGCAGGAAAATATAACTTATAATGAGGAGAAAAATCAATGAAAACCTCAAAATGACACAGATGACAGAATTAGTAGATAAGCACATTAAAACAGTACTGTATTCTGTCTGTTCAAGGAGCCAGAGGAGATATTGGACATGTTAAGTAGAGACATGGAAGGTAAAAAAAAAAGACCCAAATCAAACTTCTAGAGATGAAAACTATGTATAAGATGAAAAAAAATGACTGGAGAGTAATTAACAAGCAGATCAGATATGCAGAAGAAAAGATTAGTGAACTTGAAGACATGGTGGGGGGAATATTTGAATAATGGCCAAAAATTTTCCAAATTTGATAAAAACTATAAACTCACAGATCTAAGAAGCTCAATGAACACAAAGCACTAGAAT
Organism: Balaenoptera borealis; assembly: GCF_965194805.1. NCBI lineage: Eukaryota > Metazoa > Chordata > Mammalia > Artiodactyla > Balaenopteridae > Balaenoptera > Balaenoptera borealis. The sequence continues at coordinate 14,151,107 of NC_138872.1, forward strand.
CATGAAGACTACACCAAGACCCATCAAAATTAAACTGCTTAAAACCAGTGATAAGGAGAAAATCTTAAAACAAATGAACCAAGACACCTTTGGAGTTATACTGACATCATTTCCTTGTTTATGAATCACATATGAGTTAGTTCTTGTCACAGAACTATGCAGTATAATAGACTGTGTTCATGATTGCTTATATTTGCAGAAGGAAATTCTGGATGGGTTCACAGGAACCTAGTACACATGGTTAAGTATTGGGGATTTAGAAGCTGAATGGCTGTTGGATGAGGGTGGCATAGAGATTTCTGTAGATGTTTAAAGTAGATAAATGCATAACCTGCTCAAAAATTAATATAAAGGAGTAACTTTAAATGTATCTTTTTTTTATTACAAAAGGAAATAACATTGGCAGGAAGGGAATTAGGGAATGATGGCTAATGGGCATGGAGTTTCTTTTGGGGGTGATGAAAATGTTGTGGGATTAAGATAGTGGTGACGCAGCAAAGGAAACCATAAACAAGACCAAAAGACAACCATCAGAATGGGAGAAAATATTTGCAAATGAAGCAACTGACAAAGGATTAATCTCCAAGATTTACAAGCAGCTCATGCAGCTCAATAACAAAAAAAAAAAACAACCCAATCCAAAAATGGGCAGAAGACCTAAATAGACATTTCTCCAAAGAAGATATACAGATGGCCAACAGACACATGAAAGAATGCTCAACATCATTAATCATTAGAGAAATGCAAATCAAAACTACAATGAGATATCATCTCACACCGGTCAGAATGGCCATCATCAAAAAATCTAGAAACAATAAATGCTGGAGAGGGTGTGGAGGAAAGGGAACACTCTTGCACTGTTGGTGGGAATGTAAATTGATACAGCCACTATGGAGAACAGTATGGAGGTTCCTTAAAAAACTAAAAATAGAACTACCATATGACCCAGCAATCCCACTACTGGGCATAAACCCTGAGAAAACCATAATTCAAAAAGAGTCATGTACCAAAATGTTCATTGCAGCTCTATTTACTATAGCCAGGACATGGAAGCAACCTAAGTGTCCATCATCGGATGAATGGATAAAGAAGATGTGGCACATATATACAATGGAATATTACTCAGCCATAAAAAGAAATGAAATGGAGGTATTTGTAATGAGGTGGATGGAGTTAGAGTCTGTCATACAGAGTGAAGTAAGTCAGAAAGAGAAAAACAAATACAGTATGCTAACACATATATATGGAATCTAAGAAAAAAAAAAAAAAAGGTCATGAAGAACCTAGTGGCAAGACAGGAATAAAGACACAGACCTACTAGAGAATGGACTTGAGGATATGGGGAGGGGGAGGGGTGAGATGTGACAGGGTGAGAGAGTGTCATGGACATATATACACTACCAAATGTAAAATAGATAGCTAGTGGGAAGCAGCCGCATAGCACAGGGAGATCAGCTCGGTGCTTTGTGACCACCTAGAGGGGTGGGATAGGGAGGGTGGGAGGGAGGGAGATGCAAGAGGGAAGAGATATGGGAACATATGTATATGTATAACTGATTCACTTTGTTATAAAGCAGAAACTAACACACCATTGTAAAGCAATTATACTCCAATAAAGATGTTTAAAAAAAAAAAAAAGTGGTGATGGTTGCACAACTTCGTGAATACAGTAAAATCACTGAATTGTACACTTTAAAAGGATGAATTTTATGGTATGTGAATTAATCTCATCAAAAAATAAATTAACTAAAATACAGGGAAAAAAAGGAATACATGCATGTTCATCATTAAAAAAATTACAGAATCAAAGAATTTTAACACAGGAACGGGCCTAACGGTCATTACATCCAGGGCTTCCCAGTGAGCAGAGAACATTAGTTTGGGCAGAGGGTCCCTGTTCAAGTCTACCTGGGAAAACTGACTACTGAATTCTCTTGGAGAGTCACAAGGTGCATCAGTCTGCAAAGGCTCTGAAAAGTCCTGGAGTGAAGACATCTAACTTCATGCTACACACTATTTATCAAATGTATTTGATGTATTTGACAATGACCTTCCCCAACCTCTTTATTTTTCAGTGAGTATTTGTGAGCGCTAGAGCTGTGAAACACAGATTGTGAAAGTTCAGTGACTTGTCCAAAGTCGCACAGCTTGCTGGTACCAGAAATGGTGCTAGATTTCACAAGTCCAGCACAAACTGACCTCAGAGGTCTTGGGCTGAGACCATTGGCTTAGACCCTTCCACTGGACTTTTGGTTTTCCTACACATCCTCGAATCACACGTTTCCATGTTGCTCCTGAATGGCTCAGGTTGGGTTCCCGAGGTCAGTATTAACAACCCCTGCCTTTGGTAAATACAGAAGTAATTTCCATAGAAAAAGGCGCTTCCACGGTTTTTAAGGCCCCCCTTTAATGCAGATTTCACCAGAAGGGGGGTTGATGCTGATGTGGGTGGCTCAACAGCCTCAAATTGGTATTCCTCTTTTCTCTTACCAAAACTATTTCCTAAAACTAAGAGTTCAAGGAAAGAGAAGTGAATTTGGGAAAAACATAAGACCCTCAAATCTGAAACTAGGATAGAAATAACATTTTACATTTGTAGAGCACTTAGTTTGTGTCAGTGCTGTTTGAAATATTTCACACACATTAACTCATTTAATTATCACGGCACCCCATGCGTAGGTACTATTCGTATCCCCATTTTACAGGGGAAGAAACCGAGGTACTAGGAAGTAACTCAGCTCAAAGTCACAAGCTGGTACATGGATTGCACAACTGGGAAGTGAACTCAGCCTGACTTCAGAGTTACAGCTTTTAACTCTCATGTTACAGAAGCAATGAGAGAAATAATAAAAAGTACACCCAGCCTTGATGGACCTCATCTGATGTGCCCACGGTCATTCCATCTAGTCCTCCAACAGCCCCATGGGGTCATCTCTCTTGCTATAATGCTAGTTCCACAGGTGAGGAGAGCGAGGCCTGGAGAAGCCAAGCGCCTCACCCAGGTCATGCCTTGGGACACAGCCTGACTGCAACCGGGTCCAGGGCTCTTAACCCCTCCGGGGCACCAGCAAGTTCTTACACCACACTCTCAAGATGTTCTTTTCTTCTCTTTTTAATCTTTGTGGTCACTTCCGTGAACAGCAGTGTTTTAGCAGGAGAAGCCAAAATGGAACAACAAAAAAAATCAAACCCATAAGAAATACGTTTCAGCTACAAAAACTCCAGGTGAACTTAAAAAAAGAAAATAAACAACCATGAAAAAGCTAAAGGAGGGCCATGAACTTCTCTCTTCTACGTTTACTGCACATTTGGTGGGGGGTAATGCTATCTAAGCAGATACAGATCTCCAACCAGGGCCTTGTGGCAGGGGGAGAGGGCGAGATGGCTCTGCTGAAATTTTCGGAAGTTTCTGAGATCAGGTAGAGGACCTAGGCAGAGGCATCCCAGCTTACTTAATGCTTGATCTGGGACCCTACACAAGCCACTCTGCTGCGGTGCCTCAGTTTACGCATCTGTAAACGATGGAGTGGTCTCTCTCTACTCAGGTTCCTTTTGCTTCTATAAAATGATGATTTTAATTCTTAGAAAGGAAAAGGACTCGGCTCAGCTTCTGAACATGGACCAGTTTTACGCCAAGTCGGTACTTTCAGGCCTAAAGCTCAGTCTCAATCTCCTTCTTCATTCCCTTCTTTGTCCAAAAAACTAAGCTCAACCAATGTCTTCCATTCTGAAATGCACACAGAGTAGTTGGAGAGTTTATTTCTCCTCTGGAACAACTTGAAAAAAAAAGTTAATAGGAAGCACATGGGCATGGTGTGTGAGCCTTCTATGTGTTTGTGTTTGAAAAAAAAATACTTAAGGAGGAATATGTCAGGCTTGCAAAACGCCTGGGCTGTCTCAAGAGCAGTTTATGGCCATTAGCATTAGACTGAAGGCAGTTAATTGGGACAAAGTCCAGCTGGCATCTGGGCCATGAAGACGATAAGAAAATAACCTGGACTATTCCTGTGGTAGGGTGGGAACAGAGCAGCAGATGTTTTTCCATTTGTGAGGGGCTGATGGGGATGGAGGCGGGTCGTGGGGTCTAGGCCAGGGCTCATCCATGGAGGATCATCTTCTAGATGGATCTATGAGAGTGTGGAGGGCAGGGTGGTGTTGGGGTTACGTGCCTGGGCTCTGGAGTGGAACCACCTGGCTTCAAATCCCATTGCCACAGCCATGTGACCTTGGGCAAGCTACTTTACCATGCTGTGCCTCAGTTTTTCCACCTGTGAGATGGGGATACTTACAGAACCTACGTCACAGGGCTACTGGGAAGATCAAGGGGAATGGTGTATACGTAGAGCTAGGGCGGTATCTGGAGTCCTGAAGGAGTATAGGAAATAGCACTTGGAGGAAACAGCATAGGCTCTGGAATTGTACTCTGAATCCCAGCTCTCAACACTTATTGGCCCTGGGGTCCCTGGGTAAGTCACTTCCCCTCTCTGAGCCTCACCTTCATCATGTGTAAAGCAGAGCTGATGCAGCCCACCTCCTATGGCTGCTGTAAGGACCAGAGGAGAAATAACATATTCTCTATGCCCCAGTCCAGGGAGGCCTCCTGCTTCACTTTCCAGTCTCATCTCCCCTACTCACTACACCCAGGTTCAAGAGTCTCCTTTGGACTCTTTCAACACTGCGAGCCTTTTCCTGCCTCCGGGCATTTGCCCTTGCTGGTCCCTCTGCCTGGGCTGTCCAGTCTCCAGCTACTCACAGGCTGGCTCCTTTCCCTCACTCAGGTCTCCCTAACCACCTGGGTAGCGTCCATCACCACTCCTTTCATCATGGCCCATCACACCACCCTGTTTTGGTCCTCCACACGATTTAGCACAATCTGTAACGATCGATTTATGTAATTGATCACTGTCTATCTCCTTAGAAGCCCTGAGGCAGTCAGTTCCATTTCTATAGGAAGAGCTGAAAAAAACTGGTTGAGATTGACCCAAATGCAAGTTCAAGTTCACTGTCTTCACAAGCCTTTATGATCAGGGATTGTGCCATAATTCACTCCCCATTTGAGGAGGGGTCCCAGCAGCTTATTCCCTTCAGTGGGACTCAGAAAGACCGCCCGGGGAGACAGAGATGACAGCCGAAGCAGAGGAGGCAGGAGGTACCATGGCGAAGAGCAGGCTTTGAGTGAGGATTGGCTTTGGGAATTCACCAGACCCCCAAGAGACTTGATGCAACCTGTTTCCCACTGCGCTTGCAATAAAATCTAAGCTCTTTGCCCTGACGCTGGGCAGGGCAGGCATTCCCTCTATGACGCAGTTTCTCCTCCTATAAAATGGGAATTATGCCAGAACCAACACTTCGGAGTGTCATGAAGGTTGTATGAGATGATTAGCCACCTCTTGTGGCACGTGGTGAGTGCTTGGTCAATGTTAGCTGATGGTGTCATCAACAAACTCTGTTGCAGATCTTTACGTGGAAGCTATTCCAAGGTCTGGGCATTAATGCTCATCACCCCCTTTCTTTTACGTACCCCGAAGATCACAATGCTTTTTCCTGAAAGGCTGCCCTTGACATCCATTTAAATTGTTTCCTTAATTAAAAAGACGAAGCGGCAATACCTGCAATTTTTTTTTTTTTTAAAGAAAAGTAGCACCATGCATTAGCCCACCACCTTGTCATTGCTCTTTCAGTTTTTCATATTACTTTTCAGACTGTTGGTGGTCATTTTTACCAGCTTTCATGAACAAAAAAAATATCAGGGTGAGGATCCCCCAAATTACTGCCACTGGCCCTCTGCTCCGTGCATCAGCTCCAACATGCTCCCCATGGGGCACCAGAGAAGAGAAGGGGCCTTTGGATGGTAACAGAGTGCAGGTGGGCACAGGAGAATCCAGCAGGCCAGTTTCTTAGGGTATGTGGGGTGGGAGTCACACACTGGAGTTTCTTCCCTTTCTAAGGCTACCCAATGGGGATGCAGAGCCCAGAACTTCCTGCCTGGAATAATAGCTCCTTTACCAACTGTCTAGTATTCCCAACACCAGGCATTTCTCTGAGTCTACAATGGACTTGCCTGTCCCATCACAGTTAAAATCAAAGCCAACACCTTCCCTCAGCCCTCAAGGCCCTGCATGATTTGGCCCTGCTCTCTCCCCAAGGCTCTCTCCTCTCACATCCCCCTGACCCTGCTTCCGCCCCACTGGCTCCTATTCTGTGCCTCGAACACATTAAGACACTTCCCTCCATACAGCTTTTGCAACGGCTCTTCCCTCTGCCTGGAATGCTCTTCCCATAGGTCTGCACATGGCTGGTTCTGCCTCATAGTTTGGGTCTCTGTCCAATGTCACGTCTTCAAAGAGCCTTCCCCGATGACTCTATCTAAAGTTACCTCTCCCACCTCTCCTGACCCCTCAACTGTTCGTCACTCTCTGTCCGAACACCACGTTTACTTGCTTCATTGCATTCAACCCCTTCCGAAATTAGCCGTCTATTTGCTGCCTTGTTGATTGTCAGTCTCTCCCTCCTGCCCTGTAATTGCCATGAGGGCAGAAGTCGTATCTCCTCTGTCCCCCACTGCAACTCTAGTACTTGAGAGAGATCCCGGCACACAGTAGGTTCTCAGTAAAACTGCTAAATAAACGAATGAACGACTGGACACCCAGCTCAGGCAGCGCCTTAGAGACGGCAGGGAGGGGCCGCAGCGCCACACTCACCGTGCATCTGGTAGGTGTACGGGCTCTGTCCAGTGGGGGCGGTGCTGAAGCTGGAGCCATAGCTGAGGAATCCACTCTGGCCAGGGGAATGGTTCAAGCTGTCTTCTGTCTTGATGCCTTGGAAGGAGCAGAGAGAAGCATCAGGCACACATAATTAGGATGCTTCCTTGTCACCCGCAGAAGAGCTACTGCGTCAAGAGAGCACGTGGTTTTATCAGCTTCCAGACTGGCTGCAAACTGGTGATTTGTGAGCTGAAGTTAGCCTACACACGTGTCTTGCTTGGCCTGTGTATTTTAAAGGAAAATCTGAAATTGGCTGTTTTTGTTTAAAAATCAGGAGATTTCTCCAAAAAATCTAGACTTACGGCTTCTCTTGAGCAATAGGATGATCTAGAAACCTCACCCCTGTGTTGTTCCCGTGATGACAGGCTGCCCCCGTAGCTCCCGATTTGTGTGTTTCCCAGGTCACCATGGAGCCCATATTGTCTCTGAGACATGGAGGCTAGTTTTAAGGTACTATTTTTTCATTGCCGTTTTTTTGGTGTTTTTTGCTTGTCTGTTTTTACATCCTAGGACACGTTCAAAAGTGAGAAAGGGAAAGTCAGGCTAAGAGCATCTCCTATTTTGCACATGCAGTCAGCTTCAGGCTTCCTGCCTGGCTCTGAGGGTAGTGAGTTTACAACCCCTTACTCCAAGGACTAGCTCCACGTACGGCTTAAAAGTACATCAGGATTTGGGGTGAAGGTATTACATGAACCACCTCTCCTCTGTAAAGATGATGCCACTTCACCCTAAGACACACTCTCCACTCTTCTCATGGGTGGACCTGCTTATCCAAAGGCCACAGTTACAAATCTGCCTCCTGCTTCAGCCAAACTCTGACATGTTTCCCCAAGGCACAGGCACCAATTCCATGAGCAACTGGCTGGAGAAGGAATTGTATTGAGGGAGGAGGCTGATCCGCCAGTGGCCCATACATGGTATTTTTATTGAAAATATAATCAACTTTGCTAACCTTTGTCTTATAGGTGTACAATAGTATTTCAATACTATTTAAATGTGCATTTTTTAAAAAGAACTCTGCTAGTTCTGGGGATGGTTTTGTAGCTATGGTTTCCCTCCTTCTCACCCATTCACCCCCATAAATAAAGAGAATGCTTAGCGACGTGAAAATGATGGATTTTGAGTCAAGTGGTCTGGGCTGGAGTCCAGGATGGTTTGCTTCATTACTTGGTGACCTGGACAGTTTCTCCTTCAACCCCAGCCTGGAAGTCTCCTCTCTTATGAAATAAGATGCTGATCTCCACTGGCAGGATTGTTGGGAGATGAAAAGAACGGGAAAGAATGAACATATAAAGCTGTGGATGAGGTACTCAGAAACACACACCTCTTTCATCTTCACAACAATCCCATGAAACAGGCAATACTACTTTCCCTATTTTAAAGATGTGGAGACTGAGGTTCAGAAAGCCAGGCCACTCGATCAGCATCTTGTAATCAGCAGGTAACTCTGAAGTCTAGGTTTTCTTTTCCTTCTCGATACCTCTCAATAATGGGTGTGAAAGGATTTTCTGCACTAGATGGTGCTCAACTTCAGTGACGATAGTGACGACAGCAACAAGCAATATTTATACGGCACCTTCTTTTGCTTCATCTGCCAGGGATGGTTAACGGTATATTCAGTACAGTCTGTCTCCTGGTGCAACTAGAGTCAAATCTAAACTCCTTGGGTGACGTGTTCCTATATGGGCTCTGCTCACCCCTCTGACCTCTGCCTTCTCCAGGCTCCCTCCTCACTCTGCTCAAGCAGTGTTCTCAGTCACTTCACTCATTTTACTGGCTGAATGGAAATTCAAAGTAAGGAATATCACTGCTCATTCAGCCAGTCTCCTGATGATGGATTCTAGGTCTATTCCAATTTTTTTTTTTCTATCACAATCCAAGATAGAATGGCCAAAATTAAAATGTTTGTCTAGGATGGATACAAGAAGAGGAATTGCTAAGTCAGAGGGGAAATACATTTTTCATTTTAAACTAGATACAGACAAAACTGCAAGAATGTGTCTTTAGACTCAGGGCCTTTGCACATGCTGTTCTCTCTGCCCTGGAATGCACTTCCCTCCACCCCCTTCTTTATCGGGCTAATGCCTTCTCATCCTTGATTTCTCAGCTTAAATGTTGCTTCCCCAGAAAGGCCTTCCATGACCTGAGTCAGCCCCCTGATTACTCCCTCCAGAGCACCCAGTTTTTTCTATGGCTCTCATCACAGTTCATGGGCTTAACATCTGTTCTCTCCTTAGGCTGAGAGCTCCAGGAGGGTGGGGGCTGGGCTTGGCTTGTCCACTGTGGCATCCCCACACCTGGCTCAGTGCCAGGCACACAGCAGGTGCCAATAAATATCTGTCGAATGAATGAATATGGAAGAAAACAAACAAAAAAATTTCACCTCTCCTTCTGTTTGGTGAAGTGGATGGATCATAATATTCTAACCCATGAGAAAGGGGAGAGAATACGGTGGAGGCACACAAAAGGCTTAGTTCTGTACATCAGGGTTGCCCATATTTGGTCCATGAATCAGTCACCAGCTCATGATAAGAAAGCACAGAAATTGAGAAGTAAGTATTTAGAAACTTTCATAGCAACTTGAAATTGCTACGGCATCTAAGGTCATATCTCTAGGCTTCTATTTTGTATGAGTTTTTTAAAAATTTCATTTTTCTAGTAATTATTTTTGTTGCATTTTACCAAAGAGTCAGTCCATGATGAATTAGAAATTAAAAAGCAAAAAACCAAAAACTGGTCTTTTACCTCCAGGTGAGAAGCACTGCTCTAAGAGATTCAGTTCAAAGGAAATCTGGTGATGGTCTGGTCTGAGGACAGGCTGGTGGCATCAGCTCTCCTGCCCTCTAAGCATTTCTCATGAATATCTTTATGGCAAAGAGAACAAGGCCCCCAAAGATGCTCAAGAACTACCTACAGGTTCCACTGTCTTCAGCTCATGGGAGCACAGAAGGGAGCATGTGCATTTCAAAGAGGTTGTCAGCCACAGAGATGCGCTGGGCATTCATTCATTCATTCATTTCACAAACATGCAAAATAATACTCTACACCTGGGGTCAGCTAACTCTGGCCCATGGGGCGAAGGTGATCTGCTACCTGTTTTTGTAGATAAAGTTTTATTGAAACACAGATACAGGCATGCCTCAGAGATATTATGGGTTCAGTTCCAGACCACCACAATAAATCGAATATTGCAATGAAGCAAGTCACATGGATTTTCTGGTTTCCTAGTGCATGTAACAGTTATGTTTACACTATACTGTAAATTAGCAACTGAATTTGTGTAATATTCTAAATCCTATGTTGTCATTTCTATAATCTTCACAGCATCTTCACCAGGAATAGATTCCATCTCAAGAAACCACTTTCTTTGCTCATCCATAAGAAGCAACTCCTCATCCAGTTTTATCATGAGTTTGCAGAAATTCAGTCCCGTCTTCAAGGACCCCACTTCGAATTCTGGTTCTCTTGCTATTTCTACCACATCTGCAGTTACTTCATTTCCTTCACTGAAGTCTTGAACTTCTCAAAGTCATCCATTAGTGTTGGAATCAACTTCTTCCAAACTGCTATTAATGTTGACATTTTGACCTCTTCCCATGAATCACCATCTAGACTGGTGAATGCTTTCCTGAAGGTTTTTAATTCACTTTGCCCAGGTCCATCAGAGGAATCACTATCTAAACCAACAAGAGCCTTACAAAATGTGTTCCTGAATAATAAGATTTGAGAGTTGAAATTACTCCTGATCCATGGGCTGCAGAGTGGACGCTGTGTCAGCAGCATGACAACAACATTCGTCTAATCGTCCAGCTCCATCTTAGCTCTGGGGTGACCAGGTGCATGACCAATGAGCAGTAACATCTTGAAAGGAATCTTCTTCTCTGAGAGCGAGGTCTCTACAGTGGGCTTAAAATATTCAGTAAACCATGCTGTAAATGGATGTGCTCTCATTCAGGCTTTGTTGTTCCATTTATAGAGCACAGGCAGAGTAGATTTAGCATAATTCTTAAGGGCCCTAGGCTTTTCAGGATGGTAAATGAGCACTGGCTTCAACTTAAAGTCACCAGCTGCATTAGTCCCTAACAAGAGACTGAGACTGTCCTTTGAAGCTTTAAAGCCAGGCATTGACTTCTCCTCTCTAGCTATGAAAGCCCTAAATGGCATTTTCGTTTTTTTTTTTTCTTTCCAGGTATGTGGTAAATTAGTGTTTCCTTTGTTTTATTTTAATTACAATTTCTTTCCTACTCAGAAACATTTTCAAAGTATGATATCTGTGTCAATTAAAAAAAAAACTATGGAAATAAATAGCACAGACATAAAGAATGATAAGGATGTATGTTTCATGGAGCATCCTAAATACCTATTTGAAAATTTTGAAGTATCTGGAATACTTTCTTACTGAATATCTTAACTGTACATATCTATCACTGAGACATTTAACTGTACATATCTATCACTGAGACATTTATTTTAAACTAAAAAGTTCTTCCTTGTTTGTAAAAGTAGTACCTACCAGGCTTCACTGCATTTTTCTTTAAATATCCACAGTTGTTTTGTATATACTGTCAGAGTACAAGATTAATTATTTCTAAAAGGAATGAAACTTATGGAAAAGGAACAAAATTAACTTAGCATTTCCTTCTATTCAACAGAGCTATGGCACAGAAAAAAACAAAACAAAATGAAACAAAAAAATAAACAAGCGAGACAGATGGATGGGTAGGGCCAAAAAAGGGAGGAGAAAGGATAGGACCAGATCCTAGTGAGCTACAAATCTCACCAGAGGGTTGATGGAAATTGAGATTGGTGGATCAGGCCAGGAGACAGAGCTAAGTAGGAGAGGAGTTCCTAATAGAATCAAAAAGAGGGTTGGAAGTTAGGAAAGAGTAGTAGTAAATGTGATCATATGGAAAAGGGAATGGGTTCTTAAACCCATAGCATCTTTTGAACATTAAGATATTTCTACAAGGATAGGTGTGTGCCTTCCACATTTCCCTGCAGACTGTTTTGAATGTGCCTTGAATTCATATTCCACAGTTGCAGAACAAACTGCCACAAACTTAGTGGCTTAAAACAAAACTCACTTATTCACTCACAATTCTGTAGGTCAGAAGTCTGGGTGGGCTCAACTGGGTTCCATGCTTAGAGTCTCACAAGGCTGAAATCAAAGTTTTGGCCAAACTGGGCTCTTATGTGGGAGCTCTGGGGAAGCATCCATTTCCAGGCTCATTCAGATTCTTGGAAAAATCCAGTTCCTGTATCTGTAGATTTGAAATCCCTTCATCCTTACTGGCTGTCAGCTGGGGACCATTTTTGGCTCCTGGATTCCACTTGCATTCCTTCTCACCCCCTCCATCTTCCAATCAGTAATGTTCCATCAAGTCCTTTACATGACTTCCATCTCTCTGACTTCCTCTTCTGTCACCAGCCATAGAAAACTTTCTGCTAAATGGCATTTTCTAATCGAAGGCTCCATCTACATTGATAATCTGTTGTCTAGTGTAGCCACCTTTATGAATTATCTTAGCTAGATCTTCTGGGTAACTTGCTGCAGCTTCTACATCAGCACTTGCTGCTTCACCTTGCACGTTTACGTTATGAAGCTGGCTTCTTTCCTTAAACCTCGTGAACCAACCTCTGCTAGCTTTAAACTTTTCTTCTACAGCTTCCTCACCTCTCTCAGCCTTCACAGAGTTGACGAGAGTTAGGGCCTTGTGCTGGATTAGTCTTTGGCTTAAGGGAATGTTGTGGCTGGTTTGATCTTCTATTCAGACCACTAAAACTTTCTCCATATCCGCAATAAGGCTGTTTCACTTTCTTACCATTCATGCGCTCACTGCAGTAGCACTTTTTAATGTCCTTCAAAACTTTTTCCTTTGTATTCACAACTTGGCTAACTGTTTGGTGCCAGAGGCCTAGCTTTCAGCCTGTCTTGGCTTTTGACATGCCTTCCTCACTAAGCTTAATCATTTTTAGTTTTTTCTTATTTTAAAGTGAGATATGCATGACTCTTTTTTTTTTTTTTCACTTGAATACTTTGAGGCCATTGTAGGGTTATTAATTGGCCTAATTTCATATTGTTGTGTGTCAGGGAATAGGGAGGCCCGAGGAGAGGGAGAGAGATGGGGGAACGGCTGGTTGGTGGGGCAGTCAGAACACACAACATTTATTGACTAAATTCGCCATCTTATATGGGCACATTTCATGGAGCTCCCAAACAATTACAATAGTAACACCAAAGACCACTGATCACAGATCACCATAACAAATATAGTAATAAGGCAAAAGTTCAAAATATTGCCAAATTGCCAAAATGTGACACAGAGACACAAAGTGAGCAAATGCTGTCGTAAAAATGGCACCAGCGGACTTGCTGGAAGCAGGGTTGCCACAAAACTTCAATTTGTAAAAAACGCAGTATCTGTGAAGTGTAATAAAGCGAAATGCAATAAAACAAGGTATGTCTGTACACCCATTCGTTTATGTATTATCTGTGGCTGCTTTCAAGATACAGGGTAGACCTGAAGAGTTCTGATAGACACTGTATGGCCTGCAAAGCAAAAAATATTTATTATCAGGCTCTTCACAGAAAAAGACTGCCGACCTCTATTCTTCATAAAGAAATGCAGAGCAACGATAAACAGCAAATCCAGGGGCGTGGGTATCTGACAAGAAAGGGAGGTAACCTCCCTTTATTTTTCATGTTGGACGGTCAGCTCATGGGTATTTGTAGTGCTACTCTTTCCGCTTTTACATATGTCTTAAATGTTGCATAATAAATTGAGAAAAAAATACTCCACAGTCCTGACCTCCTTGCCTCTAGTTTGCTCAACTGTGTTATTATTTCCCTGCAGCTATTTAAACAAAGGTAGTAATGCTATTTGCCAAGGAGCAAGGAAAAAAGTTTCCTAACAAGATTCAGCAAGGTTTGTCCAGACAGTGAGCAAACACTGCTTGCTCGGGCACAGGCATATGTGAAGGGAAAGGGCTTTTCATCCCAGCTGTCGTTACTTAGTGATGTGGACATTCCAGGTGTGTGTGTAGCAGCCTGGCTTCAGCTGTATTGACTGAACATTTCCCTTGGGCCAGGCCCTGTGAGCTAAACCCTTTATAGAGATCAGGGGTTGACACATGATGGCCCGGGGGCCAAGTCTGGCCCACTGCCTGTTTGTGTAAATAAAGTTTTATTAGAACACAGATACACCCATTAGTTTACATATTGTTTGGCTGCTTTCATGCTTCAATGGCAGTGTTGAGTGGCCCAGAAAGCTGAAAATATTTATGATCTGGCCCTTTACAGAAAAAGGTAGCTGATCCCCAGTGTAGATGATCTCATTTAATGCAACGACAATCGTTAGGAAGCCAGACTTAGTATCACTCTCATTGTATGAAGGAGGAAAACTGCCCAGAGTCTGAGGACCAGCAAGGGGCAGAGGTGGGGTGTGAATCCGGAACATGTGATCTTACCACTTATGCTGTACTGTGAGGGCACAGAGCCTCTGAAAGTAACTGGGACTGTAAAATGACTTTGAACCAAATTAATTTCCACCGGATGCCATGTTTTGTCTGGGAACAGGGCTAGTTTTCTCTTTTATGCTGAAAAATAATCCAGCTTCATGTTTCTTGGCTGTCAGCCAGGCAGGGTAACTTACGTGTGATTTTATCACAAGTCTTCTGGCACAGGAGGGACAGAAGTTAGAAGAGATGCCCACACCAGTTGGCCAAGGTCTGTCATAGGTAATCCCCCAGGATTTCTGGAATGCGTGCTCAGGCAGTGGAGCTCAGCAGCGAGGGGCTCAGACTCCAGATCCAGGCTGCCTGGGTGTAATTCCACCTCTGCCACTGACCAACTGGGGGACCTTGGGCGAGTTATTTACCCTCTCTGAGCCTCCATTTATTTATACCTTGAAAGGGACTTTCCTTGGAGGGTTGAGTGGGGCTTTAAAAGAACAAGTAGACACAGAGCCCTGAGAACTGTGGGTGGCAGCATCTCAGTGATGCAGCATCTCAAAGATGCAGTATCTCAGGGAATACCCTGGGGGCCCAGTGGTTAGGACTTCGTGCTTTCACTGCTGAGGGTCTGGTTTCAGTCCCTGGTCAGGGAACTAAGATCCCACAAGCTGTGTGGCGCAGCCAAAAAAAAAAGCGTTTTTTTTTTTTTTTTTTTTGAAGATGAAGCATCTCAGTGGTGCACATCTCAGTGATACACATCTCAGTGATACAGTACCTCAATGATGGTGTCCGTGACCAACGCCTGACCTGGTGCTCCGTGACTTGTCACTCCTAACTCCACAACTGCTCTTGAATATGTCTACTTCTGTCTGTTCACTGCCCCCCAGGTCTCCACCATTGCTCTACTCCAGACTTTACCAGTCTCCCAACCTACCTTCCTGTTTCTCCTCTTGCTTCCCTCCAATCCAGCCTCCCCACAGCAGCCAAAGTGATCTTTAAAAAACCCAGATTGTATTAGATAGCCCTCTGTTTATAAATCTGCCAATGAGTTCCTGCTTCACTTGGAATAAAATCCTTCCCAGGCGCTAAGGCTCTGCCCACCTCGCCTACCTCATCTGTGTACTGTGTTCCAGCCACTGGGCTTCCTGGATTTGCCAAGTCCATCTTCCCAGGGGTGGTCGCCTTGGCCTGGATGCCCTCCCTCCCGTGCTTACGAATGGTCATCTCTCAGTTCTCAGCTGAATCAGCTCCTCATGTAAAAGGCCTTCCCTGGCGCTGGGACCTATAGTAAATCTTGCTTGTTCTTTACCCTTTCACAGCCTTCTTGTCTTCCTTTATATCACGTATCATAATGTGAAATAACACCTACAATTTTTAAAAGTTCATGTAATTTCTTTCTTCCTCTAGGCCAGGGGTTGCAAACTTACATGTCTTCAGGGGACAGGCAGCTAACTCAAGTGAGTAATGAGGGTGGGGAGGACTGTGGTGAACTCAGGCTAATAGGGTCAGCCCTACTCAGAGCCGCCTACTCCTGACACAAAAAATGCGGGCCCAATGCTGCCCGATCATCCGTCGTTTTTTTTTAAAGACATTAGGAATATGAACTTCTATGTAAACATTTCCCATTTAAAAACTGGCAATTAATTTTTTAAATGTCAAGTATATTTTATAGGTTAAAAAAAATATCCAAGGGCCACATTATCTGTTGGCCTTCACTTTGCAGCCTCTGTTCTAGACTGTAAGCTCCACAAACACAGGGCCCATTCTGCTTGTTGACCACTGTATGCCCAGCACATGACCCAATGCTGAATGAATGAATGAATGAATGAACAAAAGAACAGGGCAGAGGAAGGGAGGGAGAAGAGGGAGGAAAAAAATTCAAGATTCAGTCTCTGCACTGAAGCCACACCATCTGGTTGGCAAGATAAGATGATCTGATTAATTTAACCGTTGAAGAAGCTGAGGTGTGGAGAAGCCAGGGGCAGTTGAGTCTGGAAGGAAGGCCTCCTGCCTGCAATCCTGTTCTTTCTACTGGATACCATGGATTTGGGTGGATCGGAAAGCCATCTGTGTGGATGTCTGTGCTTTCTGCCTGCCCCCTCCTCCTTTGGGGACCACCCCTTCCTCACACTCAGATCAGTTCTCTGGGGTGAGCCTGACCTGATCAATGGTACCATGGGTGGACATGTGGCCATCCAGAGCATTCCATCTTTCTGCCCCAGGCTCTGACCATGGGGGTCCAGGTAGGGAGATCTCTGGGACAATGTGGCAAGTCCTGGACAGCGGAGGCTCTCTTTTTGGGGAGTTCCAGCCTGGAACTGCTAGGGCTGCCTTTGGCACCACAGTGGAGAGCCTGCCTGAGACGGAAGCCCACACAAAGGGAAGCAGAGAGACTAATTCCTCCTATTATCATACCTGGATCCAACCCTGCCTGAAGCTAAAGCCCTAAGATTTTTCAGCTATGTTTGCAATAAACATCCTTATTTTCTTAAGTTAATTAGCATTGGATTTTTGTTGTTTGCTACCAAAAGGGCTTTGGTTGATACATCAGTTAAGATGGGAAGAAATCACATGAATAAAAGCCACAGACAGTGTGATGGTTAACCTTATGTGTCAACTTGGACCACGGGGTATCTAGACATTTGGTCACACATTATACTGTGTCTGCGAGGGTGTTTCTGGATGAGATTAATTTGAATCAGTGGACTGAGTAAAGCAGATTGCCCTCCCTGATGTTGGTGGGCCCCATCCAATCAACTGGAAACCTGAACAGAACAACAGACTAAGTAAGAGGGAACTCCTTCTGTCTGAGTGCTGAGCTGGGACATTGGTCTTTTCCTGTCTTCAGACTCGAACTGAAAAATCAGCTCTTCTTGGGTTTGGGCCTGCCGGCTTTTGGACTAGAACTCACAACATCAGCCCTCCTGGTTCTCAGGCCTTCAGACTCAGGCTGGAATGACATCCTCTACCATCTCCTGGGTCTTTAGCTTGCCAACTGCAGATCTAGGGACTTCTCAGCTTCCATTAATGGGTGAGCCAATTCCTATGATAAATTTCTCTCTCTGTCTCTATCTATCTATCTCAGCTCCATCCCATTGGTTCCGTTTCTCTGGAGAACCCTGATGAATGCTGACAGGGACAGGTGAGCAGTGGACAGGTGAGCAGGTGAGCCTGGTTCACTGAGCCTCCAGGTCTTGGCAATAGGGTTCTGACTATCAAGGTTGTATGTCTCTTGTTTTTGCCTTCCCAGCATCCATTTTTCCTTCTTCTGATACCACCACTGGGTTTTCCTTTAAGAGAACCATCCCTTCCTCATATACAATCCATATGCTTCACCCTCCGATTATCTCCCTCACCCCCACCTCCTTGCTTGTGCTAAGCATTGTCACGTGACCCAATTTGGGCCAATGAGGGTCAACACTGGGTTCTGGTGGAGCTACTGGGAAAGATGAGACCTCCTTCCGCTGAGAGTGCTGAGCTGAAAGCATGCAAACCTGGAGTTGACAGGTACAATCTTTGCTGTCACATGGGAAGAACCCATGTGGAGGTAAAGACAACTCAGAGGAAAACATCTGAAGATGGAGTGAGACATCTTCCTCGTGACATCATTCAAGCACCTGGATCCAGCCATACCTGCTATCAGTTGTATCCCCAAATTTACCAGTATGTGAATCATTATATTTCCATTTTCCCTAAGCCAGCTTGGGTTGTGTCTTACTCTTGCAGTCAAAAGAGGTCTTGATATAGTCTCTAGATCTTGAACCATATTTAAAGTGTCTGTCCTTCTCCTCTATCTCCAATTCAAAATTAGGCTGGCTGCATTTATCATTCTGCATTTCACTGAAGCAATAGGGCAAAATAAAGACCATGATGGTGGGGATCCCAGGGGGAAAGCAAGAGCTTGGTCAGGTACTCACTGTAAGAAGGGATTCCATAGGCTTGTGCTGGAGGTGGGTAAGCTGTGTAGGAGGTGGCCTGCTGGATCCCCGCACTGTACTGAGTCTGGCCGTAGGCTGCCATGGCCGTGGGATGCTGGCTGGGCAGGACACGTGGGCAAGGTCTGCATGGAAGGAGAGAAGATGAAATCTCCAAGCCCAAGCCCAACCCAGCATCTCTCCCCCCTTATTCTGGTATCACCACCACCACTATTTTCCTTTGGGGGTATTTATTCTTTTCTTTTCTTTTTTTTTTTTTTGGCCACTTGGCTTGCAGGATCTTAGTTCCTTGACCAGGGATTGAACCTGGACCCCGGCAGTGAAAGCACTGAGTCCTAATCACTGGACCGTCAGGGAATTCCCTGGGTATTCACTCTTTCCAGGGGAAAGACAGCTTACATATTCATCAAATCCTATTTCATTTTCCTTTCCTGGGCACCAGGAAGATTACACTTCCTGTCTCTCTTGCAGTCAGATTCAACCACATGACTGGGTTCTGCCTGACAGAATGCCTAAACCATTCATAGGTCTGGCCAACAAAACCATCCCCTTCCTCTTTCGGCAGCAACTGTGGAGGGTACCAGTTGAGAGGGCGGAGCCAACACAGTTACATCCTGGATCCCTGAGTCAGCCTGTGGAGGAGAGGTGCCCTGGAGAGTTTCATGGGATCCACATTGGACTTTATATAAGAAACAAACCTTTGTTGTGCTAAGCCACCGAGACCAAGGTTTATTGATTACTGCAGTATAGCCTATTCCACCGTGATTATCTACCCTAATTTAGACACCTTCCCAATTGATTGCAGCTTTGACAGGGTTGTCATTCAAGATGCCCTGCTCTTGGCCATGGGGTGGGCACATGGTGCAAGATCATCCAATCAGACTTTGTTCTGGGAATTTAAATCTTGGGCTGAATAATTCATTCCAACAACCACATTCTGAAGAGACTGTTTTTTAGTTCCTTCCTATTGCTTGGATCCTAGAAGCTGTCCTACTCTTGGTCTTTCTCAAGTCCTGATTATTCCACTTTTGCTTCCATTGTGAGCTACTCCAGATCTTCCAAAAAAAGTACTTTTGTGCTTACATCAGCTGGGGTCTATTTCTGTTACTTGCAACCAAAGAACACAAATGGATTCCTTACTCCAAGATGAATAACAGGTTCCATGGAGGGCTAGGATTTAACGGGCCACTGACCTAAGACATCTGGAATATAACGACTGCTAGTGATCACTGCGCTCTGACCACGGGCTAGGAACTGTGTCACATGGGCCTAATATGTGCACTGAATCACATCGGATACTGATATCAATTCTCTGGGGTAGAGGCTCTTCTAACTCCCATTTTAGAGAAGAGAAAACTGAAGCTCAGAAACCGCAAGTCACAGTTAGAAAGTGGGAAATCCGGAACTTAAACTCGTAAGTCTGACTCCAGAGCCCACACTTGTAATCACGAAGCTTTGCTGCTTCTCAGTGACGGGCCTGGGATTGACTCAGCCCTGTATTTATTGCTCCTGTAGGGAGCAATAAATAAAGTCAAGGTAGGTTGTTCTAACAGGAAGGGGACAAGATGGTGAACCTACGGATATAATTTCTTTGGCCAGTGCAGTTTTTTCTTAATTTGAAGTTGCCAGTATTTTAAAACCAGAAGATTCACACATACACGCACACACACACACACACACACACACACACACACACATACACACTCTCTCTCTCTCCTTATTTCCCCCTTCTCTTGCAAAGCAGATGCTTTGGAAAGCCTGGGTCTGCTCTGTGTGCTGCCATCAATTCTTGGGCCTACGATATGCCAGGCACTGTCCCAATTATTGCATGTAGACTGGCTCATTTAAACCTGATAGCAACTGTGACAGCTCTTGGAGGCAGTTACTACTCCCATCCCCATTTTACAGATAAGAAAACTGAGGCAGAGAGAGATGAAGGAACCAAAAGCACACAGCTGATACACAATTTGAACCCTGGCTCCAGAGGCCACGCCCTTAACCACTCCACCTCTGTGCAACTTGACAAACTGTATCTAACCATCCTGGCCACGAGTTTATCAGTAGATGGTAATGAGATTCCCAAACCTGTATCTGATTCCATTTTGATTACATCACCTTAGTAAAAACCTGTTGGTTTCCAGAGTTCCTCCTACATACGAAGCCTGATGGCAGGTGTGAGACAGATGCAAAAGTTCACGGAATTATAAAAAGATGTTCTCAGGTCCTCTTTCTTTTTGACAACTACTGTGCTGAAGGGTTGGGGAACTTGTTCCAAGATGCCTAAGAAACTTGTTTGAGCTGGAGACGCCAGAATCGGTACTGGAAGGCGTTTCAGCAGTCAAGATTCTTACCCTGTGAGGTGCTTGGAAACGCATCTGGAGCATCGGGACTTAGTGCTGAGCAGAGAACCTGATTTGAAAATGTTCCCAACTTATACCTGTCTTTGGAAGTAGAAGGTGGAAATCGGAGATGATCAACTCCTGCTTCCCATCAAAACCGATGTGAAATTCTCGGATAAAACTGGGGCTCAAGTGAAAAGCCAGAGAGAGGACAGTGGAGCTCTCTAACCTCAAGGCCATAAAACAAGTTAGGTAGATTTAACAGACCTCAGTTGCTACCGACAACCCCCAAAACATCTTCTGGAGGGAAAGAAAGGATGAGAAAGTGTGCTCCTTATAAACAGCTTCTACAGTCTCATCCAGGGAGGAGCATGTCCAGCCATGGAGGAGCTGAGTATCCAGACTGAGGGCCATGCTGACTGTCTTGCCAAACCCGGGGCTTCTCACACTAGGGGGTGCAGATGGGCAGCCCCTGAGGACCCTGGGTAAGCCCTGTCCATCACTGGGCTCCCACTAACCCCTGTGCACGGCTCTCACGGAGCATTTGTACCGTCCGCTCTATTGAGATCTCTGATCTACTGGTCTCTCTCCCCACTAGACTGGAAGCTCTCCGAGGGTAGGGACTGTGTCTCACTGATCTCGCGAGTCTCCAGTGCTCCTACGAGATTTGGTACTGAGGAGTGTTGGGTGAAAGTTGGAGCAGGAAGAGGGAGGAAGGAGGGGGGAGGAGGGAGGAAGAAGGATAGAGGGGGGCAGAGAGAGAAAGATGGGGCAGGAGGAAGGAAGAGGAGGGAGAGCACAAGAGAGAGAGAGGGCAAAGAGAGAGGGAGGGAGACAGAAAAGGAGAGAGAGGAAAGGAAGGAGAAAAGACAAGAGAGGGAGAGACAGAGAAGCAGGAAGGGAGAGAGGAATTGAGAAAGTCTATGATAGGAAAGAACAGGAAGGAAAGGAGAAAAAGACTGAAAAAAAGAAGAAAGAAGAAAACAACAGCCAACACTCTCAGGACAGTCTGTTCCAGACCCCTTTCTAAGCGCCCTTTACGTGGGGCAGGCATCATGATTGTCCCCCTTTTCCAGACGGCGAGACTGAGGCCTGGGGAGGTGGGGTTGTTTGCTCAAGGTCACTCAGCCAGTAAGAGTAGTGCTGGGATTCTTTTCTAGGGAGTCTGGTTCCAGAGCCTCTGCCCTCCAAGAAAGAGAGAGGGAGAGAGCGTGAGAGGGAGATAAAGCAAGGGTACTCACCTTGCAAAGAGCTGGGACACACTCAGAGCCGATGTGGTGATGCCTGGAGGGGAGAAAAAAAACATTTGAAGGGCTTGAGCTGTCAGAGCGATGTTCCCCAGAAGCTGTGACTTCAGACGCCAGGTTGAGGGGGAAGAAACTCAGAGAGTTGCTGCCAGGGACTTTCTCAACCACACAAGCTTATCTGAGGCACACCATTGTAGCACTCTCCTTCTTGAAAACCTTTTCTGGGTGTGCTTTGTCTCCAGATACTAATTGTAGGACTACGTATAAAGAACCTGTAGCATCTTGAAACATCAGAGTAGAATCCATCCCCCCACTCATTGTACAGATGGAGAAAGGAGGGCAAAGAGACAGAAAGAACGTGCTTGAGCCAGGTCACACGACTAGCTGGCAGCTGGCGCCATTTCTACTCCTGGATGGAGACCCACTCCCTTCCTTGCCTTAAAGGCAACCCCAGAAACCTAGAAAGGCAGACACTGGTTGGCTTTGATTATCCAACACCTATTTTCCTTCTTCTGATGATGTCACCTTGATATTCCTCCTCTCCCTCCCCAGTTTCAGTTCATTGGGTTCAGGTGGGGCTGGCCCCAGCACTTAGGGGGGGCACATCTTGGATTATCTCCTAGGCTCCAGCTAGAGTGTGGGGCAGGGAGATGGAAGAGGCCTGAGGTCCTGATACAAGTGCTCTACACTGTATCTCTGGGCACTCAGCCTCTAATAATGGTTGGGAGGCAATATTCAGGAGATGATGAAAACGTGATAGAATTTTGCTGGGAGAGACATTTCCAAGAGGATAATTTTACAAACGAACAGTTCACTGGGGAGGATTTTGTGCTGTGTCATTTTAAGTAATACCATGCAATGTCCTCAGTGTGGAGCCCTGGCAAGTTCTAGATGATGTGTCTACTGATTGTACCAACCTGCCAATTCACACGCCCTGGTATGCAGGGCAGTGGCTGAGGCGCCCCTGGGCCTCCTGAGAAACGCCCCAAGCCCTCCAGAGCTCTGAGCCTCTCTGTAAACCAACCTGCAATTCCAACTCTAGCACTCAGTAAGCAAAGAGACTTCGGGCAGACTGCCTATAGTCTCTGGGCCTCAGGGTACCCTCCTGCGAAATGGGGAAAAAACATTTATCTCACAAGGATGCATGAGGATTAAATGAGATGATGATGATTCTATCCATCATTTACCCAGTGCCTGTTACATGCCAAGCTGTCTTCTAAATCCATTACCTGGATTATTCTAATCCTCATAATCACCCCTTGAGGAGGGTTCTCTTCACGCCCCCATGTTACAGATGAAGGGCAGGAGGCGCAGAGAGTTTACATAACTCACTCAAGGCCACACAGGTCCTAAAGGGTGGAGCTGTGATCTGAACTCGGGTGGTCTGGCTCCTGACTCTGGCTTCCCAACCAGGACACAGCAGCCCACGATGACAATCATCATCATAATAGCAACCAGCACCCGCTTAGATGTTCACCACGTGCCGGGCCCGTGTTAACTGCCTACATGCATGAACTCATTTAATCCTCATGGCAATGCTACAAGGCCGACAATGTCATTATCCCCATTGCACTGACGAGGAAGCTGAGGGTCCAAAGGCTAAGTGCCTTGCTCAAGCCACACAGCCTGTGGACATGGGAACTGGGACTTGAACCCAAGGGCTATTTGAGTCCCAAGTCCATCTCCTTAATCACCTCCCTGGCAGAGTCACATTCTGTTCGAGTCCCAAGCCACTGGGGTGAGAGGGCGAGTCCTGAAGTCCAGCTGGTCCAGTGGTAAAGAATCCGCCTTACAATGCAGGGGACGTGGGTTCAATCCCTGGTCAGGGAACTAAGATCTCACATGCCACGGGGCAGCTAATCCCGCGCCACAACTACTGAGCTCGTGTGCCTCAACTAGTGAGCCCGCGTGTCGCAAACTATAGAGCCCATGTACCCTGGAGCCTGCGCGCCACAACTAGAGAAGAGAAAACCTGTACGCCACAATTAGAGAGAAGCCCGCGCGCTGCAATGAAGAGCCCGCGCGCTTCAACGAAAGATCCTGCGTGCTGCAACGAAAAATCCCATGTACCGTAACTAAGACCCGACACAGCCAAAAATAAAGAAAATACAAAGATAAATAATAAATAAATCTTAAAAAAAAAAAGGCTGGACAGCATCAGCGTATATTGATCATACTAAGGAGGAGTTGTGGGATACTTTTGTTCCAGTTGTAGACGTGAGAATGTGTTGTGTATGTGTTGTGTGTGTGCTGAATGCCTGTGTAAAAATATATTTCTTACTATGTGTCATATTTTTAAAAAGTCGAGACAGCAGGGATCTAACGCCAAGGAAAGGTGCTGGCGCACAGTAGGTGCTCACTCACTGCTAATTTCCCTGCTCCGGGTTTCCTGCCCCAGGCAGAGCCTCCCACATCCCCTTCCTCATCCTCCCCCAGGATGGTCTCATTCTGAAACAGCCCCAGTCTCATTACTGGTAAAAGCCCATGATTTGAGTTATGTTTAGTAATATATGTTACTGAATTAAACATTTTGAATATGTTTTCTTTAATAAATATGTAAATATTCATAAAAATCAAAATCTATGGAAACAGTCCTAGGGGCTTGGATTAACTCCGCATTCTAGAAATCTGAAGCAAGCATCTCCCCCTGCCCCCAACCTCTGCGCCCTGATTTGCATGTTCACCTCGCTTCCCCTCCTGTTCCTCTGAACTGTTATGCAATCAGCCTTCCCTACCAGGGCAGTTCTCCCTCTCCTGCTGTGCAAACCTATGGTCCTCTTCCACCCCAGCAACCCCCAGGAAGACTGTGCAAGGAAGAAACAGGCATTTAGTCAGTGCTAAGAGATTTTCCTTCTGCAGACTGTGTGATTTTTGAAAAGCACAGGCTCTTTTTTTTTTTTTTTTTTTTTAACTGGTATCACATTTAACTTTTTTATCCTGGGACACTTGGGAGAATTGAGAACCTGGAAAATGAATGTATTATATATAGAATAATCTCCTTCCCTTTCATGCCCTCCCTTTCTTCTTCCTTTATTCGCTGGCAAGGATGGCGCAGACCTCATGGAGACTCCTGATGGTCTGTGCCAGTGTAGGGCCCCCAAGCTCCTTCCCTTCCTCAGGGACCTGGGGTGGGACTGTGTAAAGGACAACCACGCTCAGTGCTTTGGGTGCAAAGGTGGAGCAGGAACTCCCCAAGAGCAGAGAGCCTCTCTCTTCCTCTGAAGCTCTTGCTGTGGTTCAGGGCTATTAGTCCGCAGAGGTCCTGTGGACCAGGAGGCCCAGATGCAGGTGGAGCCATCCGTCATGTGCGTACCAGGCAATGGGCCTGACAGTGATTGCGTGGGCAGCGCACGCTCCAGCGTGAAAGGCGGAGGAGTGGGCATCATTGTTCAAGTCGCAGGAACTACCTCGTCCTCAACGTAGCCCAGGATGTCTTTCGGTGATCCCCTAGACGCCCGCATCACCACTTTCTGGATGCTGTTGTGTTTGACAGCTTTCTCCAAATGGTAAGTCAGAGCCAGACAGATACACTGAAGTGGAGACATGGGAGGCCATGCCACAGAGCGTCCCACGCAGCTCAGGAATGGTCTGGCCCATAGACATGGCAATGCCATTGGATGCAGGCATGATGCTCTGGACAGCGGCACGGTCATCGCACCTCAGCTTGCCAGAGGGGCAGAGAGGGCGTGGACTGTGGTCATGAGTCCCTCCATGATGCCAGCGTCACAGACCCAGAGGGCATGCTGGCAATCTAGGGGGAGTGGTCATACTTCTCCTGGTCACTGCATCACAAACATGGAGCCCTCAGCACAAGGGGCAGATGACCCTTTGACTCCAGTCCTCACGTGGGCCCCAAGCATCTTCAGGGTGGTGAAGACACCACATGCAGTAGAAGCAGCAGCCCTTTGATACTGGTGAGATCTGGTGCCTGGCAGTTGGAGATGCCCTTCCCACTGACCACAGGTTCCTGTTCTCAAACTCGGCAGTGCCACTGAACTTGCTTGATCAACAAGATTGGGGTCAGTGGCGGAATCATTGATGGCAACTTGTATCCACGTTGCCAGTGGTGAAAGCAGCCCTGGTGACCTGACTCAATGTAGTCAAATCTATTTATTTCAAGCTTCACCATGTGTCTCCGAGGGATGTGGCTAGCACATCAAATGGGGCAGCCGGCTCCCAAGGGAGGGGCAGAGAGCCTCCTCCATTTACTTGTGAATTTAAAACTCTAAGCCCCTCCTCCTGCCCAGGTTCCAACGGGCGAAGGGAGAAGGATTAGCTAAACAGATGGCCAGAGCCTCAGGGTGAGCTTGTTCATTCGTTCATTCATTCATTCATTCACCGCCTGCCATGTGCCAGCAAAAGCAGTCAGAGTTCCTGTCCTCATGGACGCCCCAGTTTAGTGGGGGAGATAGATGGTAAACAAATACTTAAATAGATAAGGAAAGTACTTAATTACAATGATAACAAGGTGCAAAGGAAGGAAGTGGATGATACAGAGCAGAGCACCTGGAACATTAATATGCACAGGATTCGCCTGGGGAATCTTATGAAAATGCAGACTCCAGTCTTTAGGTCAAGGAAGCTCCCAGGTGATGCTGACACGGCAGGCCCAGACACCATACTTTGAGTAGCGAGGGTTTACACCACAGGCTAATGAAGAACTGCAAATTACGAAAAAGTCCCAACTCTGGGTTCATAAAAATAAATCTCCATCCCAGAAGTCACAAACTCAAATGCATACTGGGGCCAAGAAGGGAATATAAATGATCTGATGTAATATGAGGAAACCAGAGCTGGGGTCTGTGTGTGTGAGTGCACACATATTGTGTGATTGTGTGTGTGCGTGACTCTGGGATGTGACTTACCCAACGACACACACAGCTGGTTCATTCATTCATGCATTCAACAAATGCTCACGATGCACCTACTGTGGGTCAGATCTACAATCCAAATCTCATAATTTGTTATCTTAATGTTGCTTCCAAAAAGAATAGCACGTGGGCTGAAGGGGTCAGACCCAAATTCAAATCCTGACTCTGCTGCACGGTATAACCGTGTGGCCCTGAGCCCATCACTTCCTTTCTCTAAACCTCAGTTTCCACATCCACAAAATGGGGTACTATCTCATCCCTGCAGGGCTGTCGCAAGGATTACACGAGGCAGGTACCTGCCAAATGGTAACTGCTCAACACACAGGAGCTATTATTAGTCTTCTATTCTCCTGGGGCCCTTGCTTCAGCCACTTCAATTGTGAGCCCAATTTGAATGTTCACACTTTTTTTTTTTAACCTCTCACTGGGAGGATTAAGAAGCTAATGATTCTAAAAGCAGCAACCACTATTATATTGCCTAATTGGATCCCAGGGGCCACTTCTAACTGATCCCCCATGAGATGAGACAACTTCTAATGCAAGATGTCTTGAGGAAGGTCTTGGCTACGAAAGCTGCGTGTCTGTAAATTTCATCAGCTCATCTCCTTAGTGTGGGTGCTTTAGACAGCACTCAGACCAGGGTCAGCGACAGCAGGAGGGAGCACTGTATTAGGAGTTCAGCATGTGTGCCGCACAGGTAGAGGTCGTTCTGGGTGCTGAGGCCCCCAGGAAGCTGGCTGAGAAAGGCTTAAAAGTGCAAAGGATGAAACTGATCTGTGGCTCCCCAGGCCAGACCTGGGCAAAGCTCTGGGCAGCTCAACCTTGCTTGGGTGAAATGAAAGAAAATCTGCCAGCCCCTGGCTAGAACCGGTGAGACTGAAACTGGAAATTACACCATATCATGCCCAGGGCAGAGGAGGGACAGGCAGTCTGAGTGAGGATGACAGCCCAGGTTGTTCTGCGGTGATTTCACCTCTCCGAGGAAACACTTAATGAGATTATAGCCTCAGCTTTTGCAAAATGTGTCTGCGTTTCAAAAGAAAAAATTTTTTTCTCGATTCAGTTTTGCTTTCTTAGTTCCATAACTTTTTCCCTCCTCCTTCCAGAAGATGGGATACAACTCAAATCCAAATTTCCCTTAAATAGTAATGAACGATAGCTTATATTTCTCAAGTGGTTCCTACAAGCCAGGGACTCTGCTAAGGACTACATGGGTCTTATCTCTTCTATTCCCCATAACAACTCGACGAGGAAGTTGTTCTCTCTACTTTATAGATATGGAAAATGAGGCAAGGGGAAGTTAAAGAAACTTTACTAAGGATTCAAAGGCAATATCAATCTGAAGTTATCTGTGGTTCCTAAAGGTTACTCTATTCATCCACCACCCACCTATCACCCATCCATCTACCTACCCAACCATTCACCCAAGGTCCATCCACTCACCCACCCACTCGCCCACCTACCCAACCATAAATAATTTTTAAGGACCTACCATGAGCCAGGCACTGAGCTGTCTGCTAATTAGGAACAGAAATTTAAATACATATGTAGGAATAAAAAATTGTCTTTGTCCTGGAGGAATTCACCACCTAGAGCAATGGTTCTCAACCTTGGGTGCACAGTACTGGGTGCCTTTGGAGAGCTTTAAAAAAATTTCATTGCCTGGGTCACTCTTCTGACCAATTAAATCAGACTCTGGGGGTAAGATCTGGACATTAGCATTAAATTTTTAAAAAAAACTTCCCAGGAGAGTCCAATGTGCAGACAGGTTTAAAACCAGCCCTGGAGGCTAGTTCTCAAAGTTTGGTCCCTGGACTGGCAACATCAGTGTTGTCTGGGAATTGTTAGAAATGCAAATTCGGGCTTCCCTGGTGGCGCAGTGGTTGAGAATCCGCCTGCCAATGCAGGAGACACGGGTTCGAGCCCTGGTCTGGGAAGATCCCACATGCTGCAGAGCAACTCGGCCCGTGAGCCACAACTACTGAGCCTGCACGTCTGGAGCCTGTGCTCCGCAACAAGAGAGGCCACGATAGTGAGAGGCCCGCGCACCGCGATGAAGAGTGGCCCCCGCTTGCCACAACTAGAGGAAGCCCTAGCACAGAAACGAAGACCCAATATAGCAATCAATCAATCAATCAATAAATCTTTAAAAAAAAAAAAAAGAGCATATACTCCCGACTAATATAGAACATATGGAAATTAAAAAAAAAAAAAAAAAAGAAATGCAAATTCTTGGGCCCCACCACAAACCATTACAGAATCAGAATTGCTGGGGATGGGGCTCTGCAACCGGTGTGCCAAAAGAACTTGCAAGGTGGTTTTGATGCACAGGAGAATTTGAGACATAAATATACATACTTAAATTATAGAAATATACGTTTCCACACATGTAATGCATAGAGAAAGTCTTCCATAACAGGAACACAAAACAGTGGTTACTGCTGGGGAGGGGAGGTGACGACTAAGATTGGGTGGATGTGGTAAAGGGGGATTTGACCTAATGTTCAAGCTTTCATAAGGATCGTGTATTTATGTGTTACCTGGTGACCAGAAATTGGATTGTCTTGAAAAAAAAAAAGAGGAAAGGGAGGGTGCTGCAGGCAGGGGACACAGCATGTGTTAAGGCTGTGAGATGTCATACCACAGGGGGCTCACAGAGGGTAGCACTCATTCAATCACCCTGTCCTATAGTCCTGCAGAGTGCTCTGTCTTCTGTCTTCATTCCTTCCACAAGTATTTCTTTTTTTTTTTTAAAATGGCAAGTATCATTTTTAAAAATCGAAGTATAGTTGATTTACAATGTTTCAGGTGTACAGCAAAGTGATTCATATATATATATTCTTTCTCAGATTCTTTTCCATTATAGGTTGTTACAAGATATTGAGTATAGTTCTCTGTGCTATACAGTAGGTCCTTGTTATTTATGTATTTTATATACAGTAGTGTGTATCAGTTAATTCCAAACTCCTAATTTATCCCCCTCCCCCTCCCCCTTTGGTAACCATAAGTTTGTTTTCTATCGACAAGTATTTCTTAAGTACCTACTAGGCGTCATACCTTGTTCTCAGTGGTCAAGATACGTAGGCATAAAGTGGGCAAGATCTGCCTTCAGAGAACTTACATTCTGGTGGGGAGGCAGACAAACAGCAAGTGAATAAACACATAACTTCCAGCAGAGAGTGGGAATATGAAGAAAATATTAAACAAACCAAATACCGCGGCTGAATGTTCTGTTGGCTCTCCCCTCAAACTTGATCCAGAATCTGACCTGTTCTCACCACTCCATCACTACCACCCCATCTAAGCCACCTTGGTCTCTCACTTGGGTTATTGTAATGCCTTCGTTGTTACCCGGGCTCCCATTCTGTCCCCACCCGCAGTCCGTTCTCATGTGCAGCCTGAGGGAGCCTGTCAATCTGTAGATCAGATTGTCCCTCATCTGGTCCCAACCGCACCGCTCCGCCACGGCTCCCATCTCACTCAGGGTAGAAGCCAAGTCCCTCCAATGGCTCACAAAGTCCAGCATGGTCTGACCCTGGGTATCTCTCTGATCTCAGCTCCCCGTCACTGGCCCCTCGCTCACTGGGCTCCAGCCACAACAGCCTTCCTATTGCTTCTCACGTGCTCTGGAACCGCTGCTCCCTCAGGACCTTTGCATTTGCTATCTTCTCTGCTCCTAAGGCTCTTCTTCCCTGTGACCAAGAAGTGCCCGTCCACACCTCCTTCAGGTCTTTATTCAAGTGTTACCTTCCCAGTGACATCATTTCTAGCCACCCTAACAAAAACTGCAACCCCATATCGCTGCATTTCGCATCCCACCCTGCTTTCCCCCCCAGTACATATCACCATGCAACATGCTATATATTTTGATATCTATATATTTTATGTGTGTATGTGTGTGTGTGTGTGTGTGTGTGTGTGTGTGTGTGTGTGTATAAAACATGCTATATATCTATTGTTGTCATCAGACTCTTGCCCTGCCAGCACCCTAGGCAGGGCTCCAAGAGGCAGGGGTTTTGTGTTGTCTTCCTAGTACTTAGAACAATGCTGGGCACGTGTTTGAGTGAACATTTGTTGAATGAATGAATGAACAAATGATTACTTTTGATAGGAAAGACCTCTCTGATGAGAACTGAAGGATGAGGGGATGGTCCTGCAGAGATGGGGGGAAGCCTGGTCCAGGCAGAGGAACAGCAAGTGCAAAGGCCCTGCTGGCAGAGTCACGCTTGTGAGTTAGAGCAAAAGAAATAAGGCCAGGGGCTGGGTCCAGTGAGCAGAGGTGACGGGGTAGAGATGAGTCTGAGAGGCTGGCAGGGACAGGCAAGTAGAGCCCACCTGGGGACTTCCCTGGTGGCGCAGTGGTTAAGAATCCGCCTGCCAATGCAGGGGACATGGGTTCGAGCCCTGGTCCGGGAAGATTCCACATGCCGTGGAGCTACTAAGCCCGTGCGCCGCAACTACTGAGCCTGTGCTCCAGAGCCCACGAGCCACAACTACTGAGCCCACGTGCCACAACTACTGAAGCCCGTGCGCCTAGAGCCCGTGCTCTGCAACAAGAGAAGCCAGTGCAATGAGAAGCCCGCGCGCCGCAATGAAGAGTAGCTCCTGCTCACCACAACTAGAGAAAGCCCGCGTGCAGCAACGAAGACCCAATGCAGCCAAAAATAAATTAAAAAAAAAAAAAAAAAAGTAGAGCCTACTTGGCCAAGGGGAAGGAATTTAGATCTTATTCTATACCTTTTTAAAACACCAAGTCCTCTCCATTTTAAATCATTTTATCCTCCCATCAATTCTATGAGGTTGGTGGCATAATTATTCCATTTAACAGAAGAGGCAAATGAGCCCCCAAGAGGTTAGGCCACTAGACCAGGGACTTACAACTGGTAGGAGGCAGAGCCAGAAATGCAATGGGAGCCACCGGGGGGCTTTTGGGGTCCACGTTCCCCCCACCCCAGAGCCCCCCCCGAGTGTAGGCCTCATGCCTCATGGCTACTGGGGTCCTCCTTGGACCTGGACCCTTGCAGTCACTCAATAACTTTCACTCTGTAACAGAAGGAAGGGCCCAGGAGGAGGGAGACCAGAGGCCAGGCAGGAAGGGCAGCTGAGTCTGGCACTTGAGGCCACAACTAGGGTGGAATGTCTCCTGCAGAGTCCTGGAGCTCACCGCCCATGTCAACAATCAAGAGAAAGAAACGTGTGTGGGGGGGGGGGGGAAGAGAGAGAGAGAGAGAGAGAGAGAGAGAGAGAGAGAGAGAGAGAGAGAGAGAGAGCTGACCCTGCCAGCCCCCTGCCTGCTCTGAATTTGGAAGCAACCTCTTTCTGCCCCATTGCTCACTCCCAAAGCCTTCGCCTTGGCCTCAGATTGCCCCAGGTCAGTAAAGGGTACAGACAGCTCCAAGTCACAAAAAGGAGACAGACAATGTGTTTGTGGGTGCCACCACTGTGCAGGATGGACATCTGGGGTCTGCAGACCCTTAAGATCTTTGCAGAAAGTGATTATTGACTTTAGACGTGAGGACTCTGGAGCCAGAGTGCCTGGGTCTGATTCCTGGCCCTGCCACAAGTTGTATGACTTTAAGCTGGTTACTCAACTCCCCAAGCCTCAACTTCCACATCCGTGAAATGGCCTCGTAGCCTAATAGGGGTGTAATAATTACAGGGGAAACAGTACAGTGTTCTGATTAGGAAAACAGACTTTGGAGTCAGACTACTTAGGTTCAAATTTTGGCTGTCGCTTAACTGTCATTTCAGACAAGTTACTTAGCCTCTCTGTGCCTCAGTTTCCTCATCTGTAAAACGAGTATCCACTTCTTAGAGTTGCAGACACTAAAGAGTTAATACATTTTAATGCCTGACACATAGCAGGTGCCAAGAGTTTGCTTTGATAGTGATGGAGGAGGAGGAGAATTAATTTCAATTTCTATTGCTCTGAAGAGTGCCTGGGACAAAGTAGGTGCTCACAAAAAATGAAGGACAAGAGGAAGTGGCAGGCACTCATCTTCTTGACAGCTGCCCCTCAGCTCCTACTAGCGGAAGCCAGGTGGGAACACGGGCCCAGCACTTCTAAAGAATTCGGCATCTCAAGAGAAACTAGAAATCCAGATATTTACGTGAGCTCTCCCAATTTTTACAAGTTCACTTTTATTTAAAGCACAGTATAAACCAAACAAAGACATACCTGAGGGCCAGGCTTGGCAGCCAGTTTGCAATCACGGTTTTGAGTTCCCTGTGGCTATTTGATTCAATGGGATAATAAGTTTATTTACTATGCCCCCAAGGTGTGCCAGGCGCTTTACATAACATCACCCCATTTGATCCTTGCAGTAAGCATCCTATGAAGTGGTCATGATTCTGCCCCCATTTGGCAGGTGAGAAAGTTGAGGCTCAGGAAGGTTAAACAATTTGCCCAAGATCATTTGGCTGGGAAGTAGTGGGGTTGGGAGTCAGCCTGGGATCTTCCTCCCTCGGCAGTCTATGCCTTTTCCTGTCTCTACTGGCTCTGAAATGAAGAGTCTGTAGTTGATTGGTGCCTTCACTCAGAAGGAAAAGGATGACTGTCTTTGAACAGGGCTCAATAAATTATCTCAAACTCTAAAAGAACCCAGGGTGGCTTACACAGACGCTCCAAAGGACCAGGAGGAACGAGGGCGTGCTGGTCACAGGAGCCCAGACCCTCTTGATGGTATTTTTAGCAGGGCTGTTCCAGCTTCATGACCAGCACACAAGACATTATTACTGCTATCTTGGTGACGGCAGTAATTATTCCCAAGAGCCTGGAGCTGCTTAAAAGCAAATTCCTTCTGACGTTATATTCAACTAGACTCACGTCTCTTTGGTTTTCCATGACAATTACATAGCACTGTGCCCCCATGAGCTGGCATCAAACACAGACAGTGAAGGAGAGACAGCTGGGAGTTTCGGAACACCACCAGCAAATCCCAAAGCTGCTCAAACAAAGGGTTAAGCCCAATGGTTAAACATAATAGCTTAATGCCTTTCGCTAAGTAACTCTGCGCTCTACCAGGAAGGCTGACAGATCCCAAACAGTGCAAACAATAGCTGGAATTGTCTAGCGAAAACTAGTCTGACTGCATCATTTGCCAATAGTTTTTTAAACAGCTTAACTCTCCTCTGCTTCCTTGACTGCAACCCAACCTGAAAGCAAAAGGCAGATGAGTTCTTGTCCCAACGTCAAACCCCCATAAACAAGACGCCTGCTTGGATGTGGCGATGGCAAGAGAGAACTCAGAGGTCCAGCCCCAGAGCCTGCAGGTCATGCCTGGGGCCTGGGCCTGGGATACACCCCAAACCGACTAGCGTCTATGGAGGTGTCAGCATTTCCTGGAACTGGAGACCGAGACAGGATGTTCAGAACAGGAACGAGCACACTTTTACCTCTAATGACTAGACAAAATTGTTAGCAACATACGCGAAAGTTTTGGTCCGGAGTCAACAATCTAATTGGGTGGGAGGAGAAATTGTCATTAACGACAGTACTTGTGAGAGGATGTGTGCCGAAGGCTATCAGTCCCTTACCATATTCCGTGGGGCGAGCGGGGATCACCACAGGGCCCACCAAAACGCACACCAGGAGGCCTACCTTCTATGTCACTCAGAGTCCAGACATCAGCGTCGGCACAGTTAACCTTCAGTTTACCCGGACGATCGCTGTTTACAGTAAGGCTGGGAGAGATCACTAGTTCTAGCATTTCCTTGTACCTGAAAGAAAACAAAGGGAAATATAATTTATTCATTAATTATGCATGCTTACTAATGATTCCTATTTCTTTCCCTAGGAGTATAAATATTAAAGCTGATTACCTAAACCCAGCCATCTTATAAATTCTACATCATAAAAATTCACTAAACTTTCCATCAAAGGGAAATGAGGAATTGAAATGAAGTACTTGCTCCCCTCTGGAGAATACACCCACTTGATTAAAACTTTCCCCTCCTTCCCGTTGTATTTTGTCATTAGAAAAATTTTATTTGGGTCTCTTTTAAATGTCATCTGAATGAGCTGGAGCGAGCCAGGGAGACCTTCCAGTAGAGGAAGGGAGAAACGGGTAGAGAGGGAGTGGATTGGGTTCCTAAAGGCCAGAGGCATGAAGAGAAGGTGGAGTTGACTGTAGTTAAGAGAGAATGGACATGGTGTTACACGGTGTCACCTGTACAGATGGACAAGGGCTCAAAAGGTGTCATCGATACTTAAAAAGTCCCTCTAGGCAGCAGAGCCCCACAGCCCAGCACCGCGGTCCCTACCAAGAAAGAACACACTAGCTCCTGAATTACCCATGATCTTGATAAATGCTATTGGGGGCAGGAGTAGGAAAGAATAGGGACAAGTCTCCTGGGTCATTCTCTTTTTTCACTGAAAACTTTTCCAACTCTTGTGCTATGTCAGTACTTATTCCTCCTAAATTCCTACCCACTGTGGTCAGGGAATGAGGTTTCTTTTTTTTTTAAATTTATTTTATTGAAATATAGTTGATTTACAATGTTGCGTCAACTTCTGCTGCACAGCAAAGTGATTCAGTTATACATATATATATATATACACACACATTCTTTTTCATATTCTTTTCCATTATGGTTTATCACAGGATATTAAATATAGTTTAATATTAATATAATTTAATATTTAATAGACTGACAATAGAACCTTGTTGTTTATCCATTCTATGTATAGTACTTTGCATCTGCTAATCCCAGACTCCCAATCCCTCCCTCCCCCATGGCAACCACAAGTCTGTTCTCTATGTCTGTGAGTCTGTTTCTAAAAGGTACATGCACCCCAACGTTCACTGCAGCACTGTTTACAATAGCCAAGACATGGAAACAACCTAAATGTCCATCAACAGATGAATGGATAAAGAAGATGTGGTACATATATACAATGGAATACTACTCAGCCATAAAAAAGAATGAAATAGTGCCATTTGCAGCAACATGGATGGACCTAGAGATTATCATTCTAAGTGAAGTAAGTCAGAAAGAGAAAGACAAATACCATATGATGTCACTTATATAGGGAGTGAGGTCTCTGGTTAACATGCACAACATCAGACATGGTGATTTTCAAAGGACTAAACTACAACCAATAACGTGTGCCACTGATTCAAGTTGCCCTCAGCAAAAGGTTAAGTTTAATCACTGCAAATCAGTATCTAAGGTCATCCTTGGCAGGATATGTTTATCACCATCCTAACAGAACACAGTGTACCGACTGATGGCGACATGGTTATAAACTCAGATTCCACTGTAAAACGGTTGTGGATTCAAATTCCATTTCACTACTCAGTACCTTGACCAAGTTACCAAACTGCTCTAAGTCAAAAGTTTTCTCGTTTGGACAGTGGGGATTATCAGTATCTCCCTAACAAGGTCATGGTGAAGATGACAAGAGATGAGACCTGTAAAGAAAGGACTTAGCAGGCAGCAACCTAAATGTCCATTCACTACCATAGGAATGAAGAATACAGGCAGAATGGTCACACAATGGAATACAATACAGCAGTGAAAATGGAATACAATACAGCAGTGAAAAAGACTGCTCTGGAGCTCCACTCAGCACCATGGACAGACTGCCAAACAAAGTACCAGGCAATGAGACAGAAGGGTACCCAAGGTATGATACCATTTCTGTGAAATTCAAAATATACAAATCAATATTATACACTATTTAGGGATACAGACATAAGCAATAAAAAGATAACAGTATGTATAGGAATGATAGACACCCATTTCAAGAGAATGGTTAGCTAGGGATCATTGGGGGATGCAATCTGGGGAGAGGTACCCTGGGGCTTCAACTGTGCAACAATGTCGTTCAGAGGTTGACACAAACTCTGGCCCATCCAAATCCAGCTTAGCATCTGTTTTTGTGTGACCCATGAACCAAGAATGGCTTTCACATTTTTAAATGGTTGAACAAAATCCTAAGAAGGATAACATTTCACGGCCTGCGAAAATTATGTGAAATTCAAATTTCAGTGTCCATTAGTAAAGTTTTCTCGGAACACAGCCCTGCTTGGTGGTTTACTGTATCATTCTTGGCTACTTTCACGTTGCAACTTCTGAGTAAAGTAGTGGCCATAGAGACCTGCAAAGCTGAAAATATTTCATATCTGGCAGAAAAAGTTTGCTACCCCCTGTTTTTTAGTCTATACGCAAGGTGGTGGGCGTACTGCGGTCAGAGGGTTACTCTTCATCTCTGTGTCTGAAACACTTAATTTTTAACAAAGAAAGAAATCACTTATCCCAGGACTTGCATATAGGAAGTACTTTATACATAGTTTTTAATCAGATGAGAAAATTCCACACAAATCAGCTTCCAGTGTTGAAGTCTTTATGTTAGCTGATGAACATTTGGGTCCTAAGTGTTCCCATGTATACATGGGTTTTCTTTCCCCAAATGCCACAAGGCACTTCAGAAAGAGGCCTTGGTATCTCTTTCCTTTAATATGTCAAAACATATTGTATGGAGCTTGGCAAATAGCAGACATTGAACCTATTGTCTGACTGTAGCTGCCAGAAATTTGCATTTTATCCAAACTCACTCCCTTCATCCTTTTGGGTATATGCAAATAACTGAAGGTTCAAAAATAAACAACGTTGTAAAAAATTACATTGGTCTCTAAACATCCAGACACTATGAGTACGGGTATTAAAGGCAGCAAATTGTTAGCTAAATGACCAAATCCAGTTAAAAATAAAACGAATTGTTTTTCCTCCTCCTCAGGGTTTAAAAATATTTGAAGTATTTGCCAATATTTAAAAAACAAGGCGATTTCACATAAAAATCTAGAGTTTCAGCTTCTCTTGAAGAATGGAAGAATACTGACAGGTTCCTGCATGGCAACTATCAGCTGGCTGCCCAATCTGGTCAAGGCATATGAGCTCCAGTTGACCACAGTCCCCACCACTCCCTAGTGTCTTATATTTGACCCTCTTTTTCCATTTCCTTGTATTTCCTCCTGGTCTCTACAGGCCTTTGCATTTGAGCCCCATGGATTATGTGTCATCAGACAAGCCTGATGAGGAAATAAACAGCAATGTGACACTTCTGGCCTCAGTCACATAGCTTATGATTTTACTGAGTACTGCTGTCACCCTCAAGAGCAATTAGCACATCGAAATAGCATTTGTTGATGTTATAGCAGAACAAGAAGGTGTCTGTGAGTTTTAACTCTAGGACTGAGTATTGCTACTAAAGCTTTGGTGTCTTCACCAAGGACCTTGCCTAAGGTCCTTCAGGGCCAGGCCAACGTGGAGATCATCCTTATTTCCCCCATGGCACCTGATACAGGATCTTGTTCATTCTGTCATCCGATTAACATTTGTCGGAGGATGACAGGAAGGAAGCGACGGAGGAAGACAGGAACTTGGAAGGAGAGAGGGAGAGACGAAATCCATAACTGAGCAATTAGCTTCTTTAAAAAAATTTTTTAAAATTCCTATTTATTTTCATTTTACACCCCGTCCTACACAATGCCTCTAATGTATTAAATATGTAAATATGTCCCCTTGTAAATGATGCTATACTGTTTATGTGACGTGTGTGTGTGTGTGTGTGTGTTTGGCAGTGCCGTGAGGCATGTGGGATCTTAGTTCCCTGACCAGGGATCGAACCTGTGCCCCCTGTATTGGGAGTGCAGAGTCTTAACCACTGGACTGCCAGAGAAGTCCTGTAACATGTGTTTTAATGTACATGAATAGTGTTATGCATGAGACCTCATTCTGTTCATTGGGATTTTTTTCCAGTCTGCAAAATGATTTGATAATGTGTGATAATTGCTGGATGGTTACTTAGCTTGTAGCTAGAATTCCATACTGCATACCCACTCTATTGTGTTTATGCATTGCCCTAGTGATGAACATCTAGGATGCCTTCATCTCTCAGCTACCATAAACAATACTGCAATGAATATGTTCATTAAAAAAATATACATATATATGTAATGTGTACCTATATATGTGTGCTTACATATACACATACACATTCTTAAAATGTATAAATATTTGAGGAGGATTTCTGTGTCATTGGGTATATGTGAACTGAACTTGACCAAGTACTAGCAGATTGTTCTTTACAATTCCTGTGCTAATCCAGATTCCCACCAGTAGTGCATAAACGTTCTAATTTCATAAATTCTTGCTAACACTTGGCATTGTCCAGCTTTCTGATTTTTGCCAAACTGTTGGATGGAAAGCAATTATCTCATAGTTGTTTTAATTTTCATTTCTATGATTACTAGAGAGTTTGAGCATATATTCACATAATTGTGGGCCACAAGAGTTTCTAGGAACTGTCTATTCATATCTTTTATCCTTGCCCATTTTTCTACTGGGTTTTTCTTTTCCCCCTTTTTTGTTGATTTGCTCTATAGAGTGCCTTGTAGAGTCTAGGTATTAGTCCATTGTTGGTTTTATTTATTTATTTATTTATTTTTGCTGACAAAGCAAAAGACTTTATTGGAAATGGGCGCCCGGTCAGGGAGCAGTGGGGTAAGGGAATGCAGGAGAACTGCTCTCCATTGTTGGTTTTAGATGTTGTAAATTTCTTTTCTTAACCTTTCATCTGTCTGTTTTTTTAAAATATATGATGTCTTGTAGAACAAAAAAAAAATCTTATATATTTACCCAATAATGAATGTTTTCCCTAGGTGTAGAAATGATTTCCCTAACCCCGGGATATTAAAATTTGTCTACATTTAAAACTATTGACTTGGAATTTCACCTTTTATAGTTAAACCTTTAATTAATCTGGAGTTTTCCTTTTAATATGGGTTAAATTTGCATTTTCTTCCAATATTGGAGAAAATGAAAATAAGCCATTTTTCCTAATTTGTATTAAGCTCTCCAAT
Source organism: Balaenoptera borealis (assembly GCF_965194805.1). Classification (NCBI taxonomy): domain Eukaryota; kingdom Metazoa; phylum Chordata; class Mammalia; order Artiodactyla; family Balaenopteridae; genus Balaenoptera; species Balaenoptera borealis. The sequence continues at coordinate 14,190,581 of NC_138872.1, forward strand.
TGAATTCACCTCCCAGTTACGATGGAACGGTTTCTATTTTTGGTTCAATCTCACTATCACAATAAAAAATAAAATCTACAAAACATTGTTTTAAGGCCTTGCAGGGCAACTAAGGTAGGACTTGAGGGCCCAGGATCCCAGAGAGATGTGAGACACGTATTAAGTTAAGTCTGACCTCTACTACTTTTCACCTCAAGACATTTGCCGATTTATAAGCACAGAAGAAAAAAGAAGCAGCTTAGAGTTTTCCAGTCTCACTGAGTTGGGGAGACAAAAATTGGACTTCAGGATACTAAGGCGGCTAGGACCCAAGGAGCTAAGATCCTAGAGATGAGAACCACAGAGAAGTTAGCCTGACATTGTTGACAGTCATCACCCTTGGGGCGTTTGCTGAAACCTAAGCTGGGTGGGGTAAGAGTCAAAGAAGTCAAGCAGAAAGGGGTGGCTAAGAAGGCAAGAGACGAAGCAGAGCTTTTGGCAATCTCCCAGTACTAGGGAGACAAAATTGGAGTTCATGGCCCATCAAGGATAAGAATCCTTGGGACTTCCCTGGTGGTGCAGCGGTTAAGGTTCCATGCTCCCAATGCAGGGGGCCTGGGTTCGATCCCTGGCCAGGGAACTAGATCCCACATGCATGCCGCAACTAAGAGTTCACATGCCACAACTAAGGAGCCGGCTAGCCGCAATCAAGGAGTCTGCCTGCCGCAACTAAGACCTGGCACAACCAAATAAATAAATAAGTGAAATATTTTCCCAGCAATCAATGAAAAAAATGTTAAAAATTTACAAAAAAAAAAAAAGGATGAGAATCCTTGGTAAACACACCAGGCTTTTAATGAGACCCCTGAAAGGTCACTCCCTTGGAGTAAAGACCAACCAAATAGATCCTGTCTTGAATCATTTTAATCCCTTACCGGATCAAAGTGATTTGCCTGTACTATCACCACCTGCCAGGAGAGCAACTTTTCTTTCGGGGAAGATGTCATCTTCCAGAGTTTCCACAATTTTTCATACACAATGTTTAGCATGTAATAAAAAATTACCAGGTATGCAAGGAGACAAAGCCAAACAATCAAAAACCAAGACAAAAAAACCAAATTCATATATAAGATTCAGATATTAGAGTAACTAAACATGGACTTCCCAGCAACCTTGATAATATGATCAAGAAAAGAGATTTACAATGGACAATGTTACTAGAGAACTAGAATCCTTAAAAAAAATCAAATGGAAATTCTAAACCTGAAAAATACAATAATTGAAATTCAGAACTCAATAGAGCAGTTGAACCACAGACTGGATATAGCAGAAGAAAAGAATGAACTTGAAGATAAGTCAGTAGACACATCTCAGAAAGAAGTCTGGAAAACAGGTTTTAAAAAAAGCATAAAGGAGACATGGGACATGGAGAAAAGGTCTAACATACATGTAATAGGGGCCACAGAAGAGAGGAGAGAGAGAACAACTTAGAAACAATATTTAATGAAAAACTGACAGAAAACCTTCCAAGACTGATGAAAGACATCAAGTCAATGGAATCAAGAAGCTCTGTCAATCAGAAGCAGGATAAGTACAGAGAAAAATACTTCTGGGCATATCATAGTCAAACTATACATACGTGAGAATATATTAATATATTCAGCCAGAGGGTAAATAAGACAAATCTTTAAAGAAGGACTAATAAGACTTCTCAACAGAAATGATGGAAACTAGAAAACAACGGAATTGCACCTGCCAAGGTAGAATCCTATGTCAGCAAAAAAATCCTTCAAAAATGAAGACATGGGCTTCCCTGGTGGCGCAGTGGTTGAGAATCTGCCTGCCAATGCAGGGGACACGGGTTCGTGCCCTGGTCTGGGAAGATTCCACATGCCGTGGAGCGACTAGGCCCGTGAGCCACAATTGCTGAGCCTGCGCGTCTGGAGCCTGTGCTCCGCAACAAGAGAGGCCGCGATAGTGAGAGGCCCGCACACCGCGATGAAGAGTGGCCCCCACTTGCCGCAACTAGAGAAAGCCCTTGCAGAGCAACGAAGACCCAACACAGCCATAAATAAATAAATAAATAAATAAATAAATAAATAAATAAATAAATAAATAAAATAAATAAAATTTAAAAAAAAATGAAGACAAAAATGAAATAAACTAAAATTAAGATTATTTGCCACTTTGTAGCAAATAGACTTGCACTACAAAAGAATACTCTGGAAGCATGAAAATTCAGCAAGGGATGGAGAGTAACATAAAAGGGTCAATTCAAGAGTAGGAGAGGACTAAATGAACTTAACATGTTCTAAGGACCTTGCATTTTCCTTGAGGTGGTTACAAGTACTAATTTATAGTAAACTTTTTAAGATTTATCAAGGATGCATTCTATAATCTTTAGGGTAACTGCTTAGAGAATAAAAATAATAAATGTATGCCAACAAGCTAATGGAGGAGAAAATGGAATAATAAAAATACTTGATTAATCCAAAGAAGGCAAGAAAGTAGAGAAAAAGAAACAAAGAAGAGATGGAACAAATAGAAAAAAATGATAGATTTAAACTTAAATTTATCAATAATTACATTTAATGCACTAGGGTCTTTGTTAGGTAACGCAAGATCTAAAATTCAAACATACCTAGAGCAGTTCAAACGCATCATCCTTTGGAGGCAAATAAATAAATATCACTAACAAAGCCAAAACAATAGAAATGTTAGACCTGGGAATTCCCTGGAGGTCCAGTGGTTAGGCCTCCGTACTCTCACTGCTGAGGGCCCGGGTTCGATCCCTAGTTGGGGAACTAAGATCCCACAAGCTGCGCAGTGCGGCAAAAAACAAACAAACAAAACACAAAAAAGTAGTCCTTAAAATAAATACAATATATTTAAAAAAAAAAAGTTAGTCCTCACACAGTAAACAGGACCATGAGTTAAGAACCTGACCATTGTTTTTCCTGCTGCCGGCTATAGCTTATGGGCACTGCTATCTTGTAGAAGCAAACCATTAACAATAAAGTATAGCAACATGAATAGTTCAAGACAACTCAGGGAGAAAAATCCTTCCAAAAATTCTAACCATAGCTCCCATTTCCCAAGCACCTATTACGTGCCAGGCAATTTCCCTGATTACTTTTACATTATCTCCTTTAATTCTCTCAACCACCCAGGGAGATATAATTATCAACTTCTATCTCCCAACAGGCCAACTAAACAGATTTAGGTCTGAGCAAAGCATAGGCACGAAGGAAATGCGAATTGTTCCTGTTTGGTGAACATTTCCTGTTCTGCCATGAGGATCTAAAAAAAAAAAGCTTCGTGAACTTCCCTGGTGGGGCAGTGGTTAAGAATCCGCCTGCCAATGCAGGGGACACGGGTTCGAGCCCTGGTCCGGGAAGATCCCACATGCCGCAGAGCAACTAAGCCCATGCGCCACAACTACTGAGACTGTGCTCTAGAGCCCGCAAGCCACAACTACTGAGCCCACGTGCTGCAACTACTGAAGCCCGCATGCCTGGAGCCCATGCTCTACAAGAGAGGCCACCACAATGAGAAGCCCACACACCATAACGAAGAGTGGCCCCCACTCACCACAACTAGAGAAAGCCCGCATGCAGCAACAAAGACCCAACGCAGCTAAAAATAAAAAAATAAATAAAATTTAAAAATAAATAAATAAAAAGCTTGGTAAATTTCAGCGCAGGGCGAATTCTGTGTTCCTGTTTTATGGGTCATACTGTTTTATTATTGAATTACCTGGGGCAGCAGAGGAGGGGGCGCTGATCTTTTTGGTGTTTTGAGAGCTCTGAAGGTCCCAACCTGGCCCCACTTATAGTGCTCATTTTACAGATGACAGAAATAAAAATAGCTAACACTTCAAGAGCATTTACTCTGGAGCCAGGAGCTCTTTGCATGTATTGGCTCATCTCAATCCTATGAAGTGGGTGGAGATGAGGAGACTGAAGTTCAGAAAGTGAACTGCTAGTTAGTGGTGGAGCCAGGATTCACAACCAGGTGGTCTGGCTCCAGGGTCTGTGCTCTTAACCACAGCTTGCAAGTAAAATTGGGTCAGAATTTGAACCCAGGATCCATCCAGCTCCAACACCCACTAAGCAACCTGGTGGGAGTACCAGCTCTGTCATCTGCTACACGGGTTCAAATCCTAGCTTTGTGTCTTATGAGCTTTGTGACCTTGGGCAAGTTATTTAACTTCTCTGAGCCTCATCCAAAAAAATGGAGAAAATAATAGTACCCTCCCAGGCAGGTTATCCTGCAGATTAAGTCAGAAAAGGCATGAGTGAGCGGGTGTTCAATAAAGGGTAATTACTGACATTATTTGCATTCACACAGACAAAAGCTTGAAACACACAGTTCATTTTATGCCAGGTCGACACTGGGAAGTGCCATGAGGACCATCTGGAAACCACTGGTTCCTACTGTGGTCTGATGGGCAGAGTTCAGTTCTCTTGCAATTTGGGGGGAGACGTCCTTTGCTTTCTCCCCCTCCTCCCCTCCTTACAATTATCTGAAATAGGAGACCAGCTTATTCTCTTTGCAGGGGAGGTTAGAGAGAAATCAGACAGTCTTAACAGAGTCTGAGGGGAGGAGAAAGACTCAGCTTCCCTTTCATGAAGGCAGGGAAAGGAAGCAAAGGCGTGGGATTCATTTACAAAAAAATTTTTTTTTCCTGTGTTGCACTGTTGCAAAACCCCAATACCCCTGCTGCTTCAGATCCGGGCTAGGAGGAGCGAGAAGAAAGAGGCATCCGAAAGCCCCTACCCTCTGCCTTCTCCTTAGCCTGCTGCTGCCAGCGGCTTGCCGTCATTTGTTACCCTTGTCACCACCCCTGTCCCCGGGGATGGAGAAACTCTGGGGGAGCGTGGGGCTGCTGGGGGAGCCCAAGAGATGACAGCTGGAGGGTGGGGGCTGGGGGCGACTTCAAAGGCTGGGAAGGATCAAAAGCAGATGGAGGGTCCCAGGCGGGTGGGCGGCTCACCTTTCCACACTCCCCCACCGAGTGCACTGCTACCTTGGCTGGGAACAGTGGCCCTGCCTGCTGGATGGAGAGGACAGATGGCCAGTCGACCAAGGGGCCCTTAGAGAGGGCCAACTCCCAGCATCTTTCAAGGACTTAGAAATCCAAACCTGCCGACAGCAATCACAGGCTTCTGGATAGACAACAGCTGTGGCCCAAACCTGGACGTTTCTGGCCGCCTATACCTCATTTGAGTTCATTCGAAATACATCTGCTAATCGTGAACTGGCTCTGCCCTCATCTCCCCTATCGCGGGTGGGGGGTGGAGGGCCCTGCTGCTCGCACCAAAAGCCCAGGATCATCCTCCCTCCTCCCTCTCCTTCAACTCTCACATCCAATCCATCACTGGGTGTTGTCAAGTTCATCTCCTAAACAGCCACGGAACCCGTGAACCCTCCACCCCACGGCCATTGCCCAGGGCCAAGCCGCCACGCTCTCTGCCCTGGACAACTACCACGGCCGCTGTACCTGTCTCCCTGGGGCCATTCTGGCCTCCCTCCAGCTTGTTCTCTGTATACCAGTCAGGGGGACTTCTGACAACATAAATCTGAACATGTCCCTGCCCCCTTCACCTCATCCTTGCTTATAACCTCTGATTGTTCTTAGAACAAAGCAAAGACTTCTGAACACAGCTTTGATCCGGCTTCCCTTCACTCGCTGTCTCGTTCCAGGGCGCTGGCCTTCCTCTCACTCCACACTCCCTGTCACGAGGCCTTTGCACATGCTGTTCTCTCTGCCTGGAACACCATTCCCTCCTGCTCGCCCTTCAGACGTCTCAGCTCTAGCATGACTTCCCCAGGCCCTTCCTGAATGGGGCCCCTTCTCCCACAGCACCTTCCACAGACCCATGCCCCTCTCTTTCACATGCCAGTCACTATAACAGTTTTTAGACATGTTTATACATTATTTGATGTCCATCTGTCTTCCCAACCAGACTATAACCTCCCTGATGGCAGGGATTTTATTTTGTCCACCACTACATTCCCAGAATCTCCTGCAGGGCCTGGTTCTTGATAACTCTTTATTAAACATTTGTCGCGGGTTCCTGGCATTTTGGCCTGGTGGGTCTCATGGCAATAGCGTCTTTTCTTTCTTTGGGGGAACTGCCTCTCCCCCACTCTCTGTCCACGCGGCTTGGGTGGGGCTAACCGACGAACAGGCCCAGAGCCTGGCAATTTGCATCTCCCATCCCTCTGTCTAGTGACTGGCTCGTAGGGTGGTGGTCACATGATTCAATGGGGCCCAATGAGAGGCCTGGGATTAACTGCTGGAGAAGAGATGCTCTTTCCCACGGGACATGAACCTTGGAAGGTGTCTGTTTTACTGGCAGTGCAAGTCCACAGACCACCTTTGAGTAGCTAGTCTTAGAAGACTGTGACCCCCATTCTGATACCTGTACATCGCATCTTTGGTGTTCAGTGTGAAACTTAGAGTAGGAATAAACTGCAGACACAGTGAAATTCAGGGGCTGCTGTCACCATGGACGACTTCAGCATCTAGGGGGAAGGATGCCACGTGCTGACTGGTAAGTCACAAGCCCCTCCTCCTGTCCACACCTCCATCCTCCATCCTGTCCCCTTATAGTGGGGAAGATGTTACTTAATAAAAGTTGTGGGGTTAGGCTGGGATACATAGGGAACCACCTCCCCAGATGAATAAGGTACTTTCAGTCTCCTCTCCAAAGGCTATGAAGAAGGCAGATAAATAAAGTAGGGACACAGTTGACACTAAATTCATTCACTGATTCGTTCATTGAGTCAGGCTGCCAATCATTTAGAATCACTGACTCTATTCATATGACATACCAAAAAGCAAAGCTGTTACTCATTCACTAATTTATTTCACTTTCTTTTTGAAGACCAGGGATTGTTCCAGGCACTGAGGATACAGTGTCGAATCAGCCAGACAAGTTCCCTGCTCTCATGAAGTTGACACTCTAGATTGGGATTTGCTCTCCAGTCTTAGGTGGCATTCATCAATGGGTGACCCCAGATGGCTGGGTTAGATCTCCCAGTCACATAGATGTATCTTCTCCTGCTGAGAAAATAGCTCTATTACCTGTATTGTACTTTCCTATGATACAGTTTTAATGGCCCAGGTAATATCTCAAAATGTGTCAATAAATTTTAGAATTTTAGATAAAATTATAGCCACCTTTGATCATTATCTCCTATCAGCTGTATCCACAATTACTAATACAATGAATAGCTTTGCAGACCTTTTTCTAGTCATAAACACACAAAACACCCACATATATCCCTAAAGTACACAGTATATTGTTTTAGAAATATATTTTATGAATGTCTTTTTATCAATGTCATTGACCTGAACATCCTGTTCTAGGACATTTTTTGCTCTAATAAGACAATGTCTCGTTGTTCATCCATTTCATGACACGGAGATCTAGCTTATTCTTTTTAGCTGCTGCATAGGATTCCCAGGGCTCTGGGCCAGTCCTCAGTTCTCCCAGGTTTGGTTATAACTAATGCCACACTGCCTGAGATGGGGCTTCTCGGGTGCACATGCATGTAGTTCTCTAGGGGTGACACCCAAAGTAAAACTGTTGGGTCTGCCTTTAAAATTGTAAGGGACATTGGCAAATTGCCTCGGAGTGTCTGATCTAATTTATATTCCCAATGGCCACGCCCGGTCCTCACACCTTGTACTGTTTCCATTCCCTTATCTGAAAGCCTTTATCCAAAACTCTCTTAGGAAGACAGAGCCGTGCTTTGAATACAGGTACGCCCACACAGCAGTCCACTCCTCAGCACCGGCTTTCAGCCAAGCAGATGAAGTTCTTATGTCAGAAAGAAAAGTTTTATATCTTACGTCAGAAAGGAAAACCAGCCTGGGTCTTGAATCTTAGCCCCAGACTAAGCTCTCTCTTTCAGGTCTGATAAATTCTCTTGCAGGTGAACTTGGTGCAGAATAAAAACCGTCAATGGGAGAGCTTTAGTATGCTTCCCTCAGCCCTGATAGCATGTAAGACAAGGGCCCATTGTTTTGAAGAATCCAGTTTTGCTTTTTATTTTGAGATCACTGCAGAGTCATAAGAAGTTGTAAAAAATATACAGAGAGATCCTGGATACCCTTCATTCAAATCCCTCCCCCCGGCCCCAAGATTATATCTTCCATAACCGTAGTACAGTATCAAAACCAGGATATTGACATTGGTGCAGTGTGTCTGTATCTCTGTGTCATCTTACCTCATCTGCAGATTCATGTAACCACCACTGCAATCAAGAGAGAACTATTCCATCACCAAAAAGGTCTCCCCTGTGCTACCCCTTCAGAAGCACCTCTACCCTAATCCCTCCAGCACCGCTAACCCCTGGCAATCACTAATCCTTTCTCCATCTCTAAAATGTCACTTTAAGTATATTATATAAATGGAATCATATAGTATATGACCTCCTGAGATTGGCTAAAGTTCACATGACTCAAGTTCAGATGCTTGCATTTTACAATGCGTTTTCCAATATTCACTAGACCCACAAGAGGCAACCTTCAAAAAAGCACCCGCCCGATGTGTGCGGTGACAATGGAGATGGGACCACACACATTCCGCTGATTTCAGGTTGGGTTCAGCACAGCCCTGGAGCAAAACGCAGAACTTTATAGAATATTTCTCATGCAGAGCCAGAAAAAAAACCCAACCCACAACCAACAAAACAAGGCACAAAGCAGAACACCAGGGGACTCTTACTGTAGGGGAAGGCCTGCCCTTGCCAGGGATGGCTGGAGAGCATCAAGTGCTCGGAGGCCACGGGGAGCCCCAGGACCTCGCCAACAGGCAAGCAAGCCGCAGCCGGCAGAAGGCAGCGTTTCTCGAATCACGAAGGCATTTTGCCCTGAGTCCAGTCCCAGCTTTCAGCAGACACGACAGTGACACCGCTGCCCATCCCTGTTCTCTCCTTCTAACTCACCCAACCGCAGTCACCACAAGGGCCGGATCCACTTGAAGCCATGGAGAAACTGGTTCTGAGGCTACAGAGCAAGGACATTGCAATGTGAATGCAGGGGTATGGTTTGCAGAAAGACACTGGAAAAACGGGAAAAGAAACAATACTAAAAACTAAATAGTAGAATACTTTCATCCTACCCAAATCCTCAGTGGTGCCCCTATGGAGCACTGACCATTACAAAACTGAAAAATACTAATTCTCATGCAGTGAATGCTGTCTAGGAACTACGCACTGTTGCTGTTTTTGGCTCCACCACACAGCATGCAGGATTAGACCCCCGACCGGGGATCAAACCCACGCCCCCTGCAGTGGAAGCATGGAGTCTTAACCACTGGACCGCCAGGGAAGTCCCACCAGGCACTGTTTTGTTTTTTTTAATTAATTAATTAATTATTTTTTGGCTGCGTTGGGTTTTCATTGCCGTGTGCAGGCTTCTCACTGCAGTGGCTTCTCGTTGTGGAGCACGGGCTCTAGGTTCGCGGGCTCAGTAGTTGTGGCTCGCAGGCTGTAGAGCACAGGCTCAGTAGTTGTGGCGCACGGGCTTAGTTGCTCCGTGGCATGTGGGATCTTCCTGGACCAGGGCTCGAACCCGTGTCCCCTGCATTGGCAGGCGGATTCTTAACCACTGCACCACCAGGGAAATCCCCAGGCACTGTTTTAAGTGCTTTTTCAGGTTTGAGCTCATGTTATCTTCCCAATAGCCCCTATGAGATTGGCTGAATTTAGATCCCATCTTATAGATAAGGAAAGCAAGGACAAGAAGTTTAAGTCACTTGTCTAGAATCAACTACAAGTAGCAGAGATGGATTTAAAGCCAGGATGTCTGATTCTGAATGTTGTACTCTCTCGCCATCTGCCACATCGGCAGCAGATGTCTTACAATTAATCTTCCCTAATGACGGATCTCCTCTAATTACATCATTATCCTGAAACTGAATGGGCCATGCAGTGACTCATGAGTTCTTAAATGTTTTTCTTCTTGTTTTGAGGTTAGTTCAATTTTATGCAATTTCATATAGTTAGGGTTTTTTTTTCCTCCTTTTTTGGTAAGATGGTTTCATGGTAAGGGCTAGAAATTATTTTAATGAAAAATCTGAATCATACGCCAAAGCAGAGAGGATGGTAAAATGAATCACTGAGCACCACTCAGATTCAACAGTTTTCAAGATTTTGCCACACGTGTCTCTTCAAAGCTTTTTGGTTTTGTCTTGTTTTGTTTTTTGGTGAAATTTTTAAACTAATTCTTGAAGTCTCCTCTCTCCACCGTACTTCATTTAAAAATATGGACACTTTCTATTATCACACCTAACGAAAGTCACAATATTTCCTGGTGCCATCTTGAACATAGTTCATCTTCAACCTTCCCAGTTGTCTCCACATGCCCTTAGTTGGTTTATAAAATTCGGGATCTAAACAAAGGCCACATATCACATTTGTTTATTGTGTCTCTTACATTTATTTAAGCTAGAATAGCCTCCCCCCCACCAACCTTTTTTTTTACAGACTATTGACATGTTGGAGAAGTAGGTTAGTTGTCTTGTAGGCTATCTCATGTTCTGGATTTTTCCGTTTGCTTCCTCATGGTGTTGTTAACTCATTTCTCTTTCTACCACATTTCCCATGATTTTGCTTTAAAAAGAGATTAGGTTTGGATTAATTGGGTGGGGGAACAATGCTTCAGAGTGGTGCTGAGTTCTCCCCATCGCATCACATCAGGAGGGGCACGATGTCCAGGTGTCCCCCTTCTGGTGATGCTAGTAAGGGTCAGCTGGCCTGGCTGGCAACACCCTGCCTCCTCCATCACCAAGTTCCCCGCAAACCTTTCATCTAATGTTTCATCCACCGATGCTCATGGCCTGAATCAATTATTTCATTAGGGGTTTGGAAATTTTTTTTTAACTTTTTATTTTATATTGGAGTATGGCCGATTAACAATGTTGTGATAGTTTCAGGTGCACAGCAAAGGGACTCAGCCATACATATACATGTATCTATCCACCCTCCCCCAAACTCCCCTCCCATCTAGGTTACCACATAACATTGAGCAGAGTTCCCTGTGCAATACAGTAGGTCGATATCATATGGTATTTCTCTTTCTCTGTCTGACTTACTTCACTCAGTATGACAATCTCTAGGTCCATCCATGTTGCTGCAAATGGCATTATTTCACTCTTTTTAATGGCTGAGTAATATTCCATTGTACATATTGGAAATTTAAAAAACTGTATTTTGAATGAAGAGAATGACCCGAGAGTATTACAATCATATGAATACATTTGTGTAGCGTCTACATTCTTGCAAATCGCTGCCACAAACCTTTCTTCACTGCCCTGTCCCATCCAGCCTGTGAGCTGGGCAGAGCCAGCAGGAACCCAGAACAGTGGGGTGACTAAGCAGACCCCCTTGGGTGCCCAGGTGCCTGGGTTCAAATCCCAGCTCTATCACTTACCAGTGGTATGGGATCTTGCTTGACTTCTCTGCCTCAATTTTCTCACCTGTCAAATGGGGATAAATGGTACCACCTGGATCTATTGTGAGGCTGACTTACTGCTTGTACAGTTCGTAGAACAGAATAGGATACAGAGTAAACTCTTTTCTCTACCCTTCCAAGTAAAGAAACTGAGAGGCCAACAAGCTAAATAAATGTCCTCAGGTCCCAGAGCTAATGACAGGGAGCTGAACAGGACACAAATCTCGGTCCATTGCATTCCACTGTGTCAATGGAATGTTCTTCCATCCACATTTTGAAAATAATTGCAAATAATTAGGAAAAACACCTTTTGGCCATAATCAGAGTAATACCTAAATGGCTTAATATAACACCAGATCTAAGGCGCCACACGATGTGGGCCCTGAGCACCCCTCCAATATTATCTAGTGGAAGTGAGACAGGCTGGGACCTGGACCCTTTGCTGCAGTGCTTACACCTGGACAAACATCTCCTCCAGCGACAGAGTACAAAGAAACCATAAGGGACTAAAAATAACTGCTCAAATAACTGTGCGCATGCGTAGTTGGGGCAAATTATGAACAACAAGATACAAAAAGACCAAACACCCAACGCCACTTCTTAGGTGCCAGGAACAAAAGCAGGGTACTTGCACATGCACCCTGCACACAGCACCATCAAGGGGGTGGGCAGACCACCCAAGCCACGCCTCAGGCTCGGCCCCTCAACCCACCCCTACCCTCACCCCATTTAAGGGACCAGCTCGCCCCCTCTCAGGGAGCCAGCAAGGGAACCTATTACTTGTTTTTGCTCCCTTGTGCTGCAGCACGAGTCCCAGTAAAGCCTTGCCTGAATTTCTCCTCTGGCCTCTTATCAATTTCTATTGATTAAAGAGTCCAAGAACCGGGGTAGGTAACAGAAGGTCTGCCCTTCCTCCGTCTCCTGCAGGGACACTGGGCGTTTTGCTTTACTCAAGCCATCCCATGGCCTTGCACTAGTTCCTTCCGCCACACATCCTCTTCCCCAGAGCTTTCCCAGAGACTTCCTTCAGGTGTTTTCTCAAATGTCACCTCCTCAGAGATGCCTTCCCTGATCATAGTAGCAAACCCATTTCCCCAGTTAACCACTCCCCACGCTGTATCCCCTGACCCTGCTGTGTTCGTCTTTACAAGTCTGATCATGATCTTAACACATGCTGCCTATTCATTGGTTCACGTTCTGAGGGACTTTGTCTTGCTCACTGCTGAATCCTTAGCATCTAGTATCGTCACTGTACTTGGCACTAAACGGTCAGCAGATAAGTAGTGAATATTAAATGAAGACCCTAGAGCCTCACAGCCTTATACACAATCATGCATGCACCATTTATCGATAGCTTTTTTATATTTAACTCTTTTTTACAAAAGAAAAGCAAATTGCTCATGATAAAAGAGTTGATTAGAGCAACGTATAACGGAAAAAGATAAAGTCCTCCATAGTTCCACTGGTCTGTACTAACCATCCTTCACAGTTTGAGCTATGCCACGGTAGAGTTTGTTAGGTGATCCCCAGAACTCTTCTCTTCTCCCCTTCTTTTACAGTCAAGGAATCTGTGATTCTAGGCACGGCATACAGGCACCCAGAATGAATATCCCAGCTTTCCCTGCGGTTAGGCTGTGGTCATGTGACTAAATTATGGTCAGGATGCAATCAAAAGTGATGCATCCAACACACAGGTAATGTCCTTAAAAAAGTGGGGTGAACTTCCCCTTTTCTCCCATTCTTACTTGCTAGATTGCAATGTGATAGTCATCTCTGATCATGAGGAAAAGGGCAGCACTTTACGGATGATGTAGCAAGATGGAAGGAGTCTGGGCTGCTGATGACCTCACAGAGCAGAGCTGCTTTGTCAGCTCAGGCTTTTTTTTTTTTGGGTTCTCATTAGTTATCCATTTTATACATAGTAGTGTATATATGTCAATCGCAATCTCCCAATTCATCCCATGCCCGCCCTTCCCCCTTGGTATCCATATGTTTGTTCTCTACATATGTATGCCAGCTCAGACTTTTATATAAAAGAGAGATAAACTTGTTCTCTACATCTGTATGTCAGCTCAGACTTTTATATAAAAGAGAGAGAAACTTCTAGACTATTTATGCCACTATGATTTCAGTTCTCTGTTACAGAGCCAAATCTGTGTCTGTATGTCTGTTTACATCTATTTATCAAGTATCCCATATTTTCTTCAATGCATTTGTGTGTGTGTGTGTGTGTGTGTGTGTGTAGCAACTTTATATTATGTGGAATCCTAAACACTTACAAAAATACCCAAACTCATCTAATGAATCTCTCTCTGCCCATCACCCAGCCCCCAAAACCAACTCATGGCCAATCCTGTTCCATTTCCATCCCATCTCCTTCCCCTTTCGTAGTATTTGGAAGCAAATCCCAGACAAAATATACTTTCATCTGTAAATATTATCTGTAAATGAATTTCTAAAAAAACCCAAAAACTTTTGAAAACAGCCATAATACTATTATCATGCCTAGAAAAATTCCTTAATATTACTAAAACAGATATTAATTTACTTTAACAAAAAAACTATGTAAAAAACATACTGTGGGCAATTTTCAACATCAGTACCCATAGAGCCACCTAATTCTTTTTAATAGCTGCACAGTATTCCAAGGAAATGATAAACCAAAGTTTATTTAGTCATTCCCCAGTTTATGGACGTTCATGTTATTTTCGGGGTTTTTGGCCAATGATGCAATGGACCTCTATCTATCCCAGGATTTCTCAGCTTTGGCACTCTTCAGATTTTGGGCTGGATGATTCTTTGCTGTGCGGAGCTGGTCTGTGGATTGCAGGCTATTCTGCAGCATCCTTGGCCCTTGTCCTCACCGGATAAAAGTGGCACTTCCCTCCGCCAATTGTAACAACCAAAAATATCTCATCTCTAGGCATTGCCAAATGTCCCCTGGGGTCAGAATCCCCCTGGTCAAGAACCACACCTCTAAATATTTATACACACACTTATATACAAGTAGAAAGCCCTCATATCTACAGTGGAGACCAGCAGAGAAATGGAAACAGATGAGTTCACAAAATGGTGGCCACTTGAGAAAGATAGCAGTTCACACTCACGCTGGATTGTAGTGACTACTTTCACTGTGCTTTCATCATGCTTATTGTGGAAACCTGAGAATTGATTTTTCACAAAAAACTGCAGTTAGTGTCTGCAAATTTATCATGTCAGCCAAAGACCCCTTGAGTTGATCTGTTTTGTCTGTTTGTGGCTGCACCACACGGCTTGTGGGATCTTAGTTCCCCGACCAGGGACTGAACCCGGACCCTGGCAGTGAAAGCGCCGAGTCCTAACCACTGGACCACCAGGGAATTCCCTGAGTTGATCTGTTTTTGAACATTGTGCTTCAGATCAGGATCCAATGGAAGAACAAGAGGTACATTTTATGAAACTGGCTTAGGGATGGGAATGCCATCCTGACTTACGGTCTGGTTTTCTTTCAGCGGTAGGGTTAGGTTTCAGGGACATGTGTGAGCCTTTGTATCCCCTTTTCCCCTACATGTAATAAGAAGCTGTATTACCATGGTGTTTGTACACAAAAGGGGAAAGGACTTCCAAATTCTACATGCAGCCAAAATCCAAAAGCACACCCCTTCTGCCGAGATCTGCCCCTGGCAAGGTTTAATATTCAGCCAGAACCTGCTGGGGAAAATCAAACAAACCCCCAAACGGTGCCTCGTGGGGTTGAAACAGGCTAAGGGGATGACTAAAACAGGTTCGAGGCTCCTGAGTTAGGTTGGCCCAGCTGATGATGCTTTAGCTGATATCAGCACCAAAGAATCCTCGGGATCTATAATTCCTGGGGTGGTAAAAACGCAGCTATAGCAAAAAACAAAGTAAAAATTTTTAAAAAGTAAAAAAAAAAAAAAAAAAAGTAAAACAAACACAAAGGAAGACAAGGAAGAATAGGAGAAACCTTAAGGGGGAACCTAAAAAAATAGTTTTATAGATATTCACAAGGGTTTAAGTCACTTATTCATTCAAGAAATGCTGCGAGCACCTACTATGTGCCAGGTACTGATCTAACTTCCGGGCATCCACTGGTGGGGCAAGACAGATGGCACCCCTGACTCCCAGAATCAACATCCTGGTAGATTTCACTGCAGATCATGGAATTCACTCTTGCTGGTAAAATCCAGCTAGCAGTTCCTGTTAGCTGAAGAGAGACAGGACAGAGGGGCATCTGAGCCACATCTTCACATTGAGAAAGAGCTCATTGTACACCACACACTATGTTAGTTGCTTTCCATATATTGGCTCATTTAATCCTCAAAATAAATGAGGTCAATAATATTGTCCCTCCCGCCCTTTTACAGGAGAGGAAACTGAGGACCAGAAAGATTAAATAGCCTGCGCAAAGTTACAGAGCTACCCAGATGGCTGGCAGTAAAACATCTTTTAGAGCAGAGGTTCTTATTGGGGGGGGGGGCGCGATATTGATTTTGTCCTGCAGGGGCCACTTGGCAACGTCTGGACACATTTTTGGTTGTCACAACTGCGGAGGGTACTACTGGGATCTAGTGGGTAGAGGTCAGGGAGGCTGTTAAACATCCTACAAGGTACAGAATGCCCCCACAGTAAAGAATCAAATGTCCAAATATCCAAAGTGCCAAAGAGAAACCCTGTTTTAGAAGAATGCTGTTCCGGGGGAAAATAAACTTTCCAAACGAACACATTAAAAAAACGGAGATGCAGTACAGAATGGTGGTTAAAAACAGCCGAAACACCTGGGTGTGAATTCTGGCTTACCTGTACAACCGGGATAAGAGGGATACTGAGAGGATGAAGTGAGATAAGGTGCTCTGAAGAATGCCTGGCAAGTAGTAAGTGGTAAGTAAATGTTTTCTCACTCCACACAGAGCACCTCACAGTAAGCTATACGGACGCGCTTAACGGCAATTTACCGGATGCCTGGCAACGGTGGCCCAGGAGGGTCAAGAAAGTCAAGGGCCTAGGTGAGCCACTAGGTCTGCACATCTCTTGGCCTCTCCTACAGGCAGAAGATGTCACAAGCCACAGGTCCAAGCAACACAACTTACTATGACCCTATCCAGAGCAGGAAGGAAGGAAGTGTAAAAGGGGACTCCCCCCCACCCCCAAGCCCCTTTCATGTTATCAGTATCCCAGAGGACTATCTCTACCAGCATCCTCCAGCACACATCGACGTATGTCTCATCCGTGAGAACTGGATCACGGTAAAGGGCCTGAGTCTAATCATCCTTCATCCCTCTGGCCTGAGCACATGGCCAACCAAATAAGACTGGGGGTCTGTTGGTCCAGAAGAGGAGCAACGGTTGCTGGCTGAGCCATCATCACGGCTGTCCTGGAGGAATCCAATACACCGGCCAAGACAACTTCTAGATGTGTGATTTGCTTGTTTGTGTTTTCGGCCGCGCCATGTGGCATGTGGGATCTTAGTTCCCCGACCAGGGATCGAATCCGCACCCCCTGCATTGGAAGTGCGGAGTTTTAACCACTGGACCGCCAGGCAAGTCCCTAGACGTGTGGAATAACTAAAAGTTGTAGCTGCCCCTCCAAGTGCCAGTTGTCATTTATCAGTGCAGCCGCATTCTGCACCAGACCCATGCTGGCCACTTCAGGTGACCCTGCCACTCTCTCCCATCACGTCGCTCACTACTCTACCCTCTAGTGACACTGGCATTCCACCCTTTGTCCCTCAAAAGAAGCAAGCTCCTCTCCACCTTGGCGTCTATGCACAGCTGTTACCTCTGCCCTGGATGCTCACCCCCACCTTTAGGTTTTTGCATAAATGTCACAATGTCGCTGCCACCAGGAAGCCTTCCCTGACCACCCCCCAACCCCTTACTGCAGTTTTCACTGCACCCTGCACTTTTCAATCATGGCATTTATTACCATTGCAATGAATAATTAGCTGAATATTTAGTTACATGATGCTTACCTTTCCTGCTACGTCCTATATAGCAGCCATGAGCCATGTGTGGCTCTTGAGCACTTGAAATGTGGCTAGTCCAAACATACCCTGGAACTCTAAGACTCAGTACCAAGAAAGTTTAAGATAATGCATTAGTAATGGTAAAAATATTGATTATATATTAAAATGATACTAGTTTTTGATGTATTAGGTAAAATTTCACTACTAGGAAATTTCAAATTACACTTGCGGCTCGTGTTTCTAACTTGCATTACACTTCTATTTGGACGATGCTGCTTGAGACCCAACATGTTCCATGAGAATAGAGGCCGTAACTAGACTGTCCCTGATCTATCCCAAGTGCTTAGGACAGTGCCTGGCACAGAATGGAGTGAATGAACGAATGAACAAAACTTAAGAGACTGTAAGAGGTTGCCTAGTTCATATCCTGGTTGTCAAGAACAGTTTGTTTGTATACTGCATTTTAAAGTTCTCCAAACATGCACCAGGTGCTATGTTCATGGAATTACAATTCTTTCACTTGCCTAGTCTTGGCCAACATGGGCACCAGCTTTTGGCTGGTTACCCCGCTTCCTTACCTGATTCTACACCCCAAGAAAAGGCGAGACTTGAGAGAAACGTCCGCAGCAACACAGCAGCCAGAGTCTCCCCAAAAAAGCCAACAGACGGTGGCTCGGGGAGTCTGTCAACCTTGACAGGACAAACACAGTATAGAAAGGGCCACTCGTACTTGCAGGGGATGGCATGGAGGACGGGAGCCAAGGCAGGCAAGGCTGTGCCAACTTGGGGAAGTCAAGAGGCCACAACCAACTGTCTGGGAGGCTGAACAAGCCTGGGCCTGAACCAGCCAGGTGAGGTCACCTGTCTCCATCCTACGCCAAGGAAAACAGCTCTCTGAGACGAGACAGGAAGGAGGCAGACCAGGTCAGGCTCAGGAGCTGCCCAGGCCATGTGGCCCCTGGGGGCTGTGAGTCTGTAGCACTCTCTGAGGCTGCCCCCTCCCGCGGCCTTCATGGGCCTGGGTGCAGGGGCCCAACTGAGCCTGAAGCTCTAATTTGGGTCCACTGTTGGGTAGAGAGAAGAGATTAAGGATTTGAGGGAGCAGAAGAGAAATAAACCTCGGTGTCTTGGCCTCTTTTAAACTGGGCTTTAGGGCCTTCCCTGGTGGTCCAGTGGGTAAGACTCTGTGCTCCCAATGCAGGGGGCCCGGGTTCAATCCCTGGTCAGGGAACTAGATCCCGCATGCATGCTGCAACTAAGAAGTCTGCATGCCACAACTAAGAAGCCCGCATGCCACAACTAAGAAGCCTGCATGCCACAGCTAAGACTCAGCACAGCCTAAATAAATAAATAAATATTAATAAATAAAAAAACTGTGCTTTAGGTACTTGGGAGTGAACTGGCTACGAGCTTGAACCCCGACCCTGGCCTTGGCACTTGTATTCCTGTTTGACCTTCAATAGTAGGGACTGACAGCTCATACTTGGAAAGGGGTCACCACTGCAGGCCAGAATTGGTTCGAAGTCCTTGACAACGAGTGCCTAATAACAAGAGCTAACACTGGTCTGGCATGTCAGCAACCCAGAGGGCCAGGGGCAGAGGTGGGATCCAAACCCTGGTAGTTGGAGCTGCCGTTCTGTTCGCTAGTTATGTGGGTGTGAACCCCAGCTTTACTACTGACTTGCTATATTACTTTGGGGGACTGTAATAGCACCAGTAACTATTTAGCTAGCATTCACTGAGCTCCGGCTAGTCACTGCTCTATGTGTATTACTCACTGAATGTATTGCTCATTGAATCCTCATGACAACCCTCAGCTATTATTCAAACTCAGGCACTTTGGCGCCCATGGACCCTCTGCTGATGCTGGAGAACATAGACTCTGGAGCTGCACTGCCTGGCTGGAGTCCCAGCGGTGCAACTTGATCGTAGCTGTGACCTTATCCTCTCTGGGCCTCAGTTTCTTCATCTATAAAATAGGAATAATAATAGCACCTACCAATGGAGTTGTTGTGAGGGTATTAAATGAGCTAATACTTGAAAGGCTTTAGCAGAGTGTCTAGCAAAGAGGAAGTGTTCAAAGAAGAGCCCAAGGTCCGTCATGCACACAATACCTGAGCCACAGGAAAGGTGGCAAGTCAGGGTCAGGGCTCCCCAGGGAGGGCTGGGAGGCAGAACCTGAAATTCAACCTTCCAACCCTCTGGCCCCTCCACTCCCCTGGCACTTCTTGTGGGGACATGCATCCTCTTGGCAGCTACCTGCAGGCCCTCCGTGCCCGGGACACCATTCAGGTCTCATCCTCGCTTCCCAATGACCCAGCCCAGCAGCCCCCAGGGGCGCCTCCCAGCCTCCACGGCCCACCTCCCCTGAAACCGTTCTCCATGTTCCTCGTATAAGATTTTTAAACATAAATCTGACCTTGTCACGCCCCCACTAAAACCTCTTTAATGGCTCCCCATCGCCTTTGGGCTCAATTCCAAACTTTCACGGGGGCTAAAAACAGTGGCTTTCAAAATCTTTGAGACGCACAGTAAGAAACACATTTTACAATGCCGTGTAGTGTACACCTTTGTAAAACTTGAAATAAAAGTTTCAAGAAACCACACTGACCTCATGTGCAACACACATGAATATTTTCTATTCTATTCTTTTTTTCCCCCCAGTGCCAGCTGTGGCCCACTAAACTGATTTCATGACCCACTGAGGCATTCAGACCTGCAGTCTGAACAACATTGGTTTCAGAACTCTCAGACCCAGGCCCTGGCAGCCGTTCAGACTCATCTCTCCCCACCCCCTCCTGGCAGCCCAAGCTCTGGTCATGCTGAACCCCCTGCATCATATTCCCTCTTGCCACTGGGCCTTTGCACATGCCGTTCCCGCTTCCTGATTGTTCATCTGGCTTAGCCAAAGGCCACCTCCTTAGGGAAGCTGCCTGCCCATCCACTGAATGTTGTCTCACTGTCACCTGTGACCCACCTTCAGACAGTCCTGAACCTTATAACCACCTTGGGTGTTGCTTTTTTTTTAAAAAAACCAATGCCTAGTCCCGACTTCAAATTAATTGAATCAGGCATTTCTGGGGGTGAAGCCTGAACATCAATCAGCCTTTTAAAAAAATCCCCAGTGACTATGGAGAACCCCTAGGTCTAGCAAGTCACTCTATTTTATTTCCTCCAGAGCACTTAAGACGATCTGAACTAGTAGTTTATGTATTTGCTTATTTGTTTGCATGTTTGGGATTAAATGAACCGAGCGGAAAGAGTCTTAGGTTTCCTTCTATTCCTCTCCCTTCCCCGGGGGCTGAGGACGGTGCCCACACACATGTTGCTGACCCAATCTTAAACCAAGAAACATGATGGAGATGAGAAGTCAGCTTTCTGAGGGTACCTCCACAGCACCTCCTAGGATATGGGCTTTCTTTCCAGTCGCTGCCAAATGCTCACTTGTTTAAACCCACAAAATACACCCCAAATCCAGCAGGCTGTGGAGGTCCCATGGCTCAGGTGGTAGGATGGTGATCAGAGAAGGTCCCAGAGCAGAGTCAGCAAAGGTTTTCTATCAAGGGCCAGAGAGTAAATCTTCCAGGCTGTGTGGGTCACACCATCTCTGCTGCAACTGGTCAACTCTGCCATTGTAGTTCGAAAGCAGCTCCATGTCAATGAATGGGCATGGCTGTGTCTCAATAAAACTTTATTTACAAAAACAGGCAGTGGGTTGGATTTGGTCCTCGAGACATAGTTTGCCCATCTCTGCACTAGATATGGCTTAAGAGCTGGACCACTGGAGCCCACCCATGGGACCTTGGGCAAGTCACTTAACCTCTCTGTGCCTCAGTTCTCTCATCCGTCAATGGGAATCATAAAGGGATCTAGTTCATAGGGTGGTTGAGGATGAAATAAATTAATGGGCATAAAGTGTTCCAGACAGTACCTGGCACTCAGTAAACACATCAGTAATCTTAGCTACTCTTATTATTACTACCTAGAAGCAGAAACAGCCTTGAGATCAAATCCCAGCTACTCCTCTTACTAGGTGTGTCCCTTGGGCAAAGAGGTCTCTCTCAGCCTCCATTTCCTCAGCTGTAAAATGGGATAATAATAGTGTCCCCCTCCAGGGTTGTTGTAGGATGAAATGAGCATATATATGCCAAGTACTTTGCCAAGTGCATAGTTAAGGGCTCAACAGCCAAAGTCAAGAGCAGTACTTCCCAGAAGGATACCAAGAGAAACACTACAAATCAGAGCAAAACCTGGGCACACTATGGCCCTGGCTGTAAGCTCAGGCTGCTGACCTGGCCTGAATCTGGTATCTGTGTGGTTGGAGGGGCCCTTTTTAAAGTTTTCTTGCAACCCTTTCCACACAACCCCTTCCTGAGATTTCAAAGGCAAAGAAAAACACAGGGCAGGCAGTTTCCACATTCCCCTGCCCTATCCCTCTACATCTGGAGCTCCTGCTGACTTCAGTGGGACGGGATGCTTGGAGACTTTCAGAGAGGAGACACCCTCGACAGCGACCGGGTTCCGGGTTCAGTAAGTGGACAGTCGGGAAGGGAGGGAATAACAGAGAACCTTCATTCTCCGACACGTTTATATGCCAAAGTGGGGGCAGCTGAAGTTGAAGTCCACGTGCGTGTGTGTGTTCGTGTGTGTGTTCGTGTGTGTGTGTGTGTGTGTGTGTGTGTGTTGGGGGTACAAATAGCAGGCTGATGGAGGAGGAGGGAGAGGACACTGTCAGGGGGATGCAGTGAAGTTCTGCAGAGGGACGGCGCCTCCCTAGGATCAGCTAAAGCAGTGATGGGGGCGATTTTGCCTCCAGGGGACCCTGGGCAACATCTGGACATTTTTGGCCATCAGAACTGGGGAAGGAGTGCTACTGGCATTTAGTGGGTAGGGGCCAGGGATGCTGCTAGACAGCCTACAGTGCACAGGACAGTTCCCCACAACAAAGAATTATCCAGCTCAAAATCTTGATAATGCCAAGGCTGAGAAACTCTGAGCTAAGGGGAAGGATTTTACTGTACACAGTGATGGATGCAAATGCAATTAGATCTTTGGAATCTAAAATATGGCACAAATGAACCTATCTACAAAACAGAAACAGACTCACAGACATAGAGAACAGATTTGTGGTTGCCAAGGGGTAGAGGAGGGATGGACTGGGAGTTTGGGGTTAGTAGATGCGAACTATTACATTTAGAATGGATAAACAACAAGGTGCTACCGTATAGCACAGGGAACTATATTCAACATCCTGGGATAAACCATAATGGGAAAGACTATAAAAAGAATGTGTGTGTATATACATGTGTGTGTGTATGTATATATAACTGAGTCACTTTGCTATACAGCAGAAATTAACACAACACTGTAAATCAACTATTCAATAAAAAAGAAAGGTCTTTGTGACTCAGTCAGCTCCATTTTTCACATATTTATTCACTCAACACTTATTTCCTGAGCATCTACTATGTTTCAGGTGTCGAGGAATAAATGGGGTCCCTTATGGGAATGTTATTTTTTATTTCTATAATACTACTACCTTCACATCATCCGTCAGTGGAAAACTATATGTTCATGGTTTTCTCATAATTATAGAAAACGTGGGCTCAGATTCATCAAATATCATGAAGTTTTATTGCAACCAGGCATGTTTTATCTCCCTGCCAAACTCATCTCTTAAGTCATGACTGGAAGTTGGCTAGAAGCGAAGTTGGCTTGGCTGGGCACTTGGATTTTTCTCTTCTGGGAGCAGGAGAGCCCATGGGACTGTTGGGCAGAGGAATAACTTTGGAAAACCCTACCCAGGCAGCATCGTGGCAGGTGGCGTGGAGGGAAGTGTAGGGGCAGGCAGGCGGATCAGTTTTGTAGATGAAAGTTCCAGATTAGGCAAAAAAACATCAACGCTACAACTAAGGGCGTGATGGTGAGAATAAAGTGTTGGGGTGGATCTAGAGCAATTTCTGAGCCATTTTGACAAACCCTTCGTGATGGATGCAACAGGGTACAAGAGGGGAGGGATTGGGAGGAGGCCAGCGAGAATTTGGGGCTTCCAGCGTGAGTCATGAGTGGATGGTAGAGTTCACAGTCAACAGGAAAAATCTGGTAGGAGGGAGCAGGGAACTTGGTTTGGGACATGCTGCAAGTTATGGTGCTTATGTATTTTATTCCTAAGAGATCCTCAGAAAACTTCTTGGTGTATTAGTTTCCTGCATTAGGTCTTGAGAGCATTACAGTATCGAACAGTACCAAACCACATGTTTACAATCACCAAGGTAGCATCTGTTGAGTGCTTCCTCTGTACCGTAATTGCTTTACCTTAATTAAGTCATTTAATTCTTAAGGCAGAAATGCTTATGTGGGCACCACAGTCCAGCTTTTCTTCCTTCTCAACACAGATCTAGATTATTTCCCAGCCTCCCGTGCAGTTAGATGCAGCCAATGACTGAGTTCTGGCCGATGAACTATAAGCAGAAATGTTGTGTGCAATGTATAGGTTTGGCTGGTAAAGAGTTTAACACTTGATCATTCCCTCTCTTTCTTTATCCACCTGCTGACTGGACTAGCCTCTGAGGCACTAAAGGAGGCAGAGCTAAGGGGAGCCCAGGTCCCTGGTGGACCACACGCAGAACACCGGTCTACCAGGAACACTGTTACGGTCTTTAAGTGAGTGAGAAATCAGCTGTGACTGTGTTAAGCCCACAGACTATAAGACTTATTTGTTACAGCAGCTAGCATTACCTACACCAATACAGATCATCTACCTACACAATGGAATTTTACACAGCCACTGAGAATAATAAGTAAGAGTGATACCAATTGTCTCGGAGGCAATTCCATGAATAACACTGAGAAAAAAAATTTGATGCTAAGCATGTGTAATATATTATTTTAAAAAGCCATCAGTGATTCCTTCTGCCTCTTCTCAACCCTCAAAAAAAAAAAAAAAAAATCAAAAAACCAAGTAAGCCCAAACTTAAACTCATGTGTTTAGGAACACAGGAGTATAGAGAAAAATGTGGAAGACTACAAGGTCAGGGATTGGCAAACTATGGTCTGAAGGCCAAATCTGGTCTACTACCTGATGTCTAAATAAAGTTTCATCGAAACACCGCCATGCCCCTTGGTTTACATATTTCTATGGCTGTTTTCGTGCTATGATGATGACAGGGTTGAGTAGTTGCCATGGAGACTGTTGAGTAGTTGCGATATTTACTATCTGGCCCTTTACAGAAACAGTTTGCTGATCCTTGTACCAGGTGGCCAACATAGGAAAAATAAAGATTATGCTATACCTGCCAATGAACCTACTGACAGCGTCTGATATGGAAAAATGTCCACCATATAAAAGTGGAAGGTAGGAAGTTGCAGTGTGCAAAGTCTGATCCCATTTTTGTAAAAAGAAAACTATATGACTTTGTACGATGGTTTGCGTATATATTACGACACATCTTCAAAACGTACACACCCGACAATTACCAGCGGTCCCATCGAAGAGGAAACATGGGGACTTCCTACCTTTTACTTTATATATTTCAGCGTCATCTCAAGCCTGTTACTTTTGTAATTAAAAATAAAACAATACAGGAAAAAAAAAGTCACAAGAAACTTGAACCCCAAAGAGTGTGGAGCAGAAATTGTGGAGAGCAGTTCTTATACCTCCTCAGACTTCCTAAATGGCGGGCTGGGGCCTGGCTGGCACACAGTAGGTGCTCATTAAGTGTATGCTCACTGCATGAGCAGATGTTGGAGAAAATCAGTAATACAGCAAAAGAACGAAAAGAAGAGAAAGAAAAGAAATCCCTACCTCCTTCTGTTCACCCAGCAGTACCTGGAAATCAACCCAGCCACAGGCTGACGTTCCATTCTGACCTTCAGAATAACCAAAGGTATGGCACTGCTTCTTCCCTACCCCCAAATCAAGGCAAACAAACAAACAAAAAACCTAGAATAAGTCCTCTGTCAAAAATGTTCGGCTGGCAGACCACACCAGCCAGCCTTCCCTGGGCACCACACATGCCTCATTGTAAGAACTCTGCATCATCAGAGCTCGTTTCCCTTTGGATCCGGTTCAAGGGTGACATGAACTCACAGCTCTGCTCAAGGCTGAGCAGGAGACGTTGAGGAGGACGAGGTGGCTCTGGGTGCTTCCTGGTGTTTGGGGGACAACACATAAGAGTCCTTCAGTCACTCACCAGCTCGAGGAAGGAGCATCTGCTTATGTTACTGCTGTTTTAACATGGGTCACTCATCAGCATGGTATTTCTGGAAAGAGGCAGCATAAAAATCACATTAATGTGTTCTCTCAAAGGGAGCTAGCTGCCTGGAGCCTGTTTGCTACACAAATCTTTTGTCCGTAAACCACAAATTCAAAATGAGCTGGAATTTAGAGAGAAACGCAGCTGTGTGGGTTGTGAGACTGCGCCTTTACCGTAAGCTCCTAAGTTTACTGATTTTATTTTTCTTCATTGTTCTCCTTCCTCCCTCCCTCCCTCTCTCTCTCCTTCCCTCCTTCCACAAATATATATTGAACTTTGACTATGTGCCAAGCATTGTTCTAGGGTTGGGAGATGGAACAGTAAACAAAACAAAGTCCCAGCCCTCCAGAAGTTGACATTCTAGTGGGGGAGACAGTGAACAGGGGACACGTAACTATTCTAGACAGGGTGACCAGGGAAGGTCTCTTGGAGGAGGTGACATTTGAACAGACACTTGATGTAGATAACAAGTGATGTGAAGAGGAGGCAGGGATGAGTGACCAGGCAGAGCAGCATATGCAAAGGCCCTGAGGTGGAAATGAGCCAGGTGTGTCGGAAAAACAGAAAGAATAACACAACAGTGGGAATGTGGTGAGTAAGAGTAAAAGGGATAGGAGAACACATCCAAGAAGCAGCCAGGGGCCAGATCATGCAGGGCCTTGTAGGCCTTGGTAAGGCTGAGTATACTGGGAATTCGCTATAAAGTTTTGAACAAGAGTGGCATGATTCAATTTGTTATAAAGCAGAAACTAACACACCAATGTAAAGCAATTATACTCCAATAAAGATGTTAAAAAAAAAAAAAAAGAGTGGCATGATCCTTTCTAATGGGAGCTTCTTTGTTCCAACTTACTTACAAAATCCAAGCTTATCTATTAAAGGAACTTTGGAAGCCATAGAAAAGAAAAAGGAAGGAAAAATGCTACCTGTGATCTTAGCACCTCTATCCGTATAGTTCTCAACCAGGATGATTTCACCCACCATGGGAGACTTGGCAATGACTGGAGAAATTTTTGGTTGTTACACTGGGAGGTGGTGGCGGCGGCTGCTACTAGCACCTAGTGGACAGAGGCTAGAGATGCTGATACACATCCTACGATGCACGGGGCAGCCCCCACCAAAAAGGATCAAATGTCAATATTGCCAAGGTTGAAAACACCTGTTCCAGGCCAATGTTTTGGGACATCTCCCCTGCCCCCAACTCTTCTAGTTCTCATATTCATTTATTTTTAATATAGTTGAGCTACTATGGGATATTCTACATTGATGCTAATCTTTCCACCAAACATGAAAGCGCAATCCACTGTTCCCCAAGATTTTTTACAAACACTATGATGGTACCATATTCCTTAGGGTTGGGTGTCATAACTGGCTTAACGTAGTGTGGAGGTTATGGACACAGCTTCTGGGCCCCTCCTACCAGCTGGGTTAACTTGGGGAGTGACTGAGCCTTGTGACCTCAGTTTCCCCATCTGTAACATGGGCTTAACATTTAACTTGCCCCAGAGGATCATCATGAAGATTAAATGAATTAGTATATGTAAAGCAACAACCAGGGGCACATTACTAAGTAGCAGAGAAACATTAAGCTATGACGATCACTCAACTATCTCTCTTTTGCTTCTTCCAAGTTTTAATATGAGAAATAATGTTAAAACTTTATTTCAAGTTAAAATATTTCAAAAAAATAGAGTTCTGGGACTTTAAACATCAGTTCCCTTAGAGTAGGATGATATTTGAAAATTGAATTACATGAGTTGTGCAAAACTGAAATAGAATGAAATGGAAATATGGATGAACTCCCATTTTCTGTGCATGTAGATACAGCATGACTCCCTGACCCTCATTACTCTGGGGAAATGCCTTGAGTTTTGCATCTTAAACTCATTGGGGACGTAACCTCTTCTGTAAAAGTCTTAGGATGCCCTGCTTCTATGCCAGCAGGGCTGACCTGGAGTGAGGATCTTGTAGAGTGAGTATGGGCACTGCTGACCCCAGGGGATCAGTGGGGTTGGACTGAGCCCCACACTCTGTGGAAGAAGAGCTCCAGTGGTGGCTCGGGGTCGGGGGCAGCCTATGGTGGAGGCTGGGCTTCACTTTTTCTTGGTGCACAGCCTCGCACCCACCTTTAAACAGGCATGCACTGAGAACTCCCTCAGTTATTGAGTGCTTGCTCTGTGCCAGGCACTTTGCACTCACCGCGGCTAAAAACATGGGCTCTGGGACCAGACGGTTGCGTGTGCACCCCATCCAGCTCTCACTAAGCCCAAGCCACTCAGCCTCTCTGTGTCACGCTTTCCTCGTGTGTCATATACATGTTACGATAGTACCTACTTCACAGGGAGGTTGTGAAGATTCAATAATACATGGAAATCCCTGAGGACAGCACTTGACTCTTTGTGAGCCGTCAGGAGGCGGTAAATATTACTACGACCTCCTTTGAACTTCCTAGCAACTCTGCGAGGTCGGAGCTCTTCTTAGGTTCCATTGTGCAGAAGCAGAACTGAGGGAAACAGAGGTTGAGACCCTTGCCCAAAGCCACACAGTAAGCGGTGCAGCCAAGGCTGCAATCAAAGCAATCTGCTTCACCCTTAACCTCTGGGCCATACACAGGCAAATGCACACAAGTCTTAAAACGGGTATCAACTTAACACTTAAACAAAAGCATCAACCATTCGAGCCAATCTTCTTCTTCTTTTTTTTTAACATCTTTATTGGAGTATAACTGCTTTACAATGGTGTGTTAGTTTCTGCTTTATAACAAAGTGAATCAGTTATACATATGCATACGTTCCTCGAGCCAATCTTGAGCAGTCTGTTCATTCAATAAATATTTACTGAGCACCTACTATGTGCCTGAGAGGATGTGGGGATGGAGCTACCCCTACCATCTAGCTCTATATACAGTCTGAAGTTTAAGTCGCAAAAATGGAGGCGAATAAAATCAAGAGGCAGAAAGCACCTGGAATCCTGATTGCCTCACCTGAGCCCTGAACCACCTATACCTGAATGCAGAACCAGCTATACCTGGACTCTCAGTTCCTTGAACCTATAAATTCCCTTTACTCACTAAGCCAGTCTGAATTGGGTTTTCTGTCACTTGTAACTGTAAGTCTTGACCATGAGAGTTAGGTTTGGTCCGACTTATTCTCATACTTGGAACAGTTTCTAAAGCATTATGCCCCAATTTCACTCCTAATCTCAATTTTTCCATAAAAGAAAATGGGTCATCTATGTTTTTGGTATTACCTGATGGAGCACATTATAGTATATTTCCAAGCTAAACCCTTAACCCCTTAAAAACCCCTCAAATGCCAACCACAATTTAAAACCTTGTCTTTGAGATAACTAATATGGTAGTTATGAATGCTGTTCATCAAATATTCCAGGTTTGTCTGTTGGGTAGGACTATACCTCTTCATCCTATTTTAAAGTTATGGTCATGTGAGTTACTTTGGCCAAAGAAGTGTTAAAGGAAATGACAAGCAACCTTTCTGGGCAGAGGCTTGGAGAACTAGTGTGTGATGTGCTGTAGCTTCAGAGTCCCAAGAAGACCCAGGAGGGACACGGAGCAGGAGCAATAAATAAATATCTGTTGATTTAAAGTCACTCAGATTTGGGGCTATTTGTTACTACAGCAGAGTCAAGCCTATCCTGACTGATATTAATAGAAAATATGAGAGTGTACTGCATGTAGTAAGAATCAGTATTGTTTCTTGAAACTTTTATTTATATATATATTTTGTGTGGTGGTGGTGGTGCTGTTGGGGGGTACGTCTTCTGTGTGCACATGTGGTTTTTCTTTTTTATGTCATTACAAGATTGTAATAAATGTTTCTTACTGAGAATCATTGTCAAAAGTGTTTAAAAACAGTAGCCTGGAACTTTGGAAAAAACTTAGGGTCCAGAAAAGAACATCTAAAATATTTGGAGGGGGAATTCCCTGGTGGTCCAGTGGTTAGGGCTCCACGCTTCCACTGCAGGGGGCACAGGTTGTATCCCTGGTCAGGGAACTAAGATCCCACAAGCCGTGAGGTGTGGCCAAAAATAAATAAATACATACATACATACATACATACAAACATTTGGAGGACTAGACAGGAGAACTCTGGATAAAAGGTCTAAGATGCTAAGTTTGGAGGAGTTGATTTCAATGCTCTTCATGTACATGAAAAGAAAGGGTGTTTTCCAAGCCCTTTTCCAACTCTCTAGGGCAGGGGTCAGCAAACGTTTTCTGTGAAGGGCTAGACATTAAATATTTTAGGCTTTGGAGGCCCAGAGGTCTCTGTCACAACTACTCTGACTCTGTCGATGTAGGGAGAAGGCAGGCACAGACCATACAGAAGTGAGTGGGCATGGCTGTGTTCCAATAGAACTTTAATGACAAAATAGGCATCTGGCCAGATTTGACCTGTAGGCTGCAGTTTGCTGGCCCCTGCTCCAGGGGATCAAACAATGAGGTAGAAACAGGTTGAAATGTAAGGACTTACATTTGAGATCCACAGAAGAACTAAAGATGAGTTCTTAGTAGAAGAACAAGGGCCCCATCATCTACGTTAGGGGTCAGTAAACTACCACCCCCAGGCCAAATTCTAGCTGCCTTCTGTTTTTGTAAATAAAGTTTTGTTAGTTTAGGTGTTGTCTACGGTTGCTTTCATGCGATGGCAGTAAAGTTGAGTAGTTGCAAAACAGACCACTGGACCGCAAAGCCTAAAATATTTATTATCTGGCTCTTTACAGAAAGTGTTTGCTGATTCCTGGCCTACACGGCCTCAAGGATGCCCAGGCTCATGTTCAAACAATGGTGTTTGGGGGCTTAGGGTGGATCCAGAGCCACATCCAGAAAAGAACTTAGAACAAAGGCAGCCCCAAGCAGAACAATATTTTCAATAAGGTAAATAGGGCAAAAGCCAAAACGAATCAAAATAACCTCTGGCCCTGCACCCTGGAGAGATTTTGACCACAGTGATGCGCAAGAAATGTGTTCACAGCTAAGACGTGCTCCATAAATGTTAAAATAACAAGAACGATACACAGTAATAAAACACAAAGCCACACACCCTGTCTCCACAGGCAAGACCTTCCAGGGTTTTGAGCTTAGAAGTAAGGAGGGAGCAGCCCTCACCACCAGTGGCCCATCTTGGCAGAGGGTTTGATGGTCCTACAGGGACCCAACGCGCGAGGTCCAGAGGAGGAAGAAGTTCAAACACAAGCAGGCACTGCAGAAAAGCCAATCTCGACCATGAGACTCTAACTTCCACTGGTAAATGGTACCCAGATCCCAAGGTCAACACTTATTCTTGAGGCCCTCAGCGCTCAGGGTCTTCTGTGCCAGGACCACCTGGGTTCCAAGTCAGCCCTCATCCCAGGCACACACGATCCCAAGTGCTGGACCTTAAGCCAGAGTAGGACAGCTCAGTGTCTTTCATGCTGTGAGACTCGCCAGCTGGTGGATTGATCTGATTGTTCCAGCACCTCCACCCTCTGCTGTGGAGCCTGCTAGAGGTCTGAAAAGCTAAAGCAAAACACCCAGTCGTCACATCGAGAGCTTGCTACAAAAGCTGACGAGGCAGAGAGGAGCAAAGATGCATCCCTCCCTGCAACACGCCCAGCAGGGCCCGGCGGGCCACAGAGGTGAAAGGCAGATCCCGGCCAAAATCATCAAATGCCGAGGCGTAAGAGAGGTCGAACTCTCCGAAATGGCTTGCAGTTGGTTAAAAACAGGGAGCTTGAGCTTTCTAAAAATCCAACGGATTGGCACTCAGAGTCCAGCTGCCCAGGCTCACTCCGGCCAGTTCTTACACAGCACTTAGGAAATGGCAGGCATTGTTGTAGGCACTTTACACGGAAGATCTCATTCAATCCACAATATGATGCAGATTCTATAATTAGCCCCATTTTACTGAGGGAAATGAGGAAACTGAGGCCCAGGGAAACTAAGGCTACCCAGATAAAGGAGGAACCTTCCCACTGCTATTCCAGGGGCATATTTTTTCAAAGAACCATATTTTTTTTCAAATGAATTGCCAAGAAATAGTAAATGCAGCATTGTTACCTTTTATGCTCCTCTCCTTTCCTACCTGATACCTCTTCTCAGTACACAGTTGGCATCAATTAGGTAAGATTTGAGACACGCTATGGTCTGAATGTTTCTGCCTCCCCCAAAATCCATATGTTGAAATGTAACCCCCTGTGTGGTGTAATCTGGAGGTGGGGCCTTTGGGAGGTGATTAGGTCATGGGTGTGGAGCCCTCTTGAATGGGATTAGCGCCCCTTTAAAAAAATCCCACAGAGTTCCCCAGCCCCTTCCAACAGGACACAATGATAAGATTGCCGTGTGTGAACCAGGAAGTGAGCTCTTACCAGACACCAGATCTGCCTTGATCTTGGAATTCCAGCCCCCAGAACTGTAAGAAGTAAACATTTGTTGTTTAAGCCACCCAGCCTATGGTAACTTGTTATAGCAGCCCAAACTGACTAAGACAAGACGTAAACATAACAAACTCCTCTGAACACTAATTACGTGACAGGTCCTACTGGGAGCTTGACAGCAAACAGCTGGTTGGATCATCCCAACAATGCTATAGAGTGGATGCTATTTCCCCCCCCATCTCAGAGACAAAGCTGCAAGGTTCAAAAAATGCCCTTGAGATGCAGTGACACCAATGGCTGGCAGCCCTGAGCCCTCACCAAGCACTGCCAGATGCGTGACACACACGCTGCGTTCTTCTCCTCACAGGCCCCTCACCCCAGCACTCTGAACAGCCCCTTACTCTCCCATTGCCCACATGAGGAGACTGAGGCTGCAGCTGGCCCAAAGCTATGCAGCCCTTACTAACCCCTCACAGAATCAGAGATGTCCACCATCGGAAAGGGCCTTTGGGCATCTTGTCCCCAGCCCCAACCCCGGTCCTCAGGGCTGGAGTGAGGGGAGCCTTGGCTCCCTGTTTCAGCTGTTTCTGAGGCTCCCCGGGGCCAGCCAGCGAAGACAGAACAGGGAGGAGCTTGGAAACCTGCTCAGAGAGCGTTTGGAGGCTCCAAGCTAACCCCGGGAGCTTTCAGCATCCACCCTGTTTGTTTTTGGCCCAAGCCAACTTCCTGTACTTGAGAGAAAAGGCATCTTTTATTCTTTTTTTTTCCTTTAAGAAAAAAATTTTTTTAACATCTTTATTGGAGCATAATTGCTTTACGATGGTGTGATGGCATCTTTTTAAAGAGAAAGAAAAGAGGAGAGAGGGAGAGAGAGAAAAGCAAAAGATAAAAATAATGGGCTTCAAGCCGCGGAGAGGTTCTATTAACAGAAAGGCGTCTTGAGGAATTACAAACAGGCAACAACACGTGGATTAAGTTTCCCTTAAAATTCTTACAGCTTTGGAAATTAGCGAGGAGGGGGAACACCGGGGGGCCAAATTGATTCTAGCTTCCTTCTGCACACTCTGCTGCCATCCTTTTTTGTTTAGGTGTATGTCACCCTTGAAATCCTTCGGGGATAAAAGTTTGAACTGGAAGAAATTCACGCTGAACACAGGCAAGCTGGCCTCCAGGGTGAGCCTTCCTGCCCAAATGCTGGATCTGGGACTCTGTGCCCCCTGGTTACAACATTCATTCAACAGCTGACAACAGTTACTGGGCCTAGAGGGGGCCATGCCTCAGGCCGGGCACTTCAGTGGATTTTTCTCCTTAAATCTCATGACAAATCTGTGAGGTATATATATATCCTCTCCATGCTAGGAGAAAGCTGAGACTTGGAGACAGCAAGTTTTGTTTAGTCATTCAACAAACACGAGCACTTACTGTTTACTGGCACTGTGCTAAGGCCCGTACACTCGGTCAGGATTTCTGTTGACACTGCTGACGTTTGGGGCTGGATAATTCTCTGTTGGGGGGCTGTCCTGGGCACTGTTTAGCAGCATCCCTGGCCTTTACCCACTAGATGCTTGTAGCATCCTCTCCCCAGTTGTGACAAAGATCTCTGCAGACACTATTAAATGTCCCTTGGGGGGGAGGGGCAAAAGTCACCCCTGGTTGGGAACCACTGCCCTACGAGGATTCACTCACAGAATCCTCCCTGTGAGGCAGGTCTGTTGGGGTCCTCATTTCACGGACGAGAGAACCTGGCTTGGGGAGGTTAGGTCGCCTGCTCTTGCCCAAAGTCACACAGCTAGTGTCAGAGAGGGGACTTGAGCCCAGCGGAGAGCCCTGCTCACACTTAATTCGGCGGTAAGTACATATTCAAGGCTGCGCAGCTGGTTGTTGGAAGCCTTCGAGAAGTTGCATTTTGGAGCTGTGTGAACTCAACTGTTAGGTTCTCTCAACTACATGAAAAATGTCCCTAGGTCAGTGGGCCCTTTGCCCCGCTCCTCATCTTTTCTCTAAGAAGGTCCTTCTCTTACAAAATGGTGCCTTTCCTCGGCTTGTCCACTGTACCCTCCTTGGTGAGGAATGTTCTAGAAAGAATGTCAATAATAAGAAGTCTAGTAACAATTACTTCACAACTGACAAGCACTTTCATAATATGAAAAGCCAGCGTCTATTGTGTACTCACCACTATGCTCTGAGGGCTTTTAAAATATTTCCTCTAACCGTTATGACAAGCCTTTGAGACAAGCCTTTGAGGATCTCCATGTTACAAATGAGGAAACCGAGGCACAGAGAGGGGAAGTAACTTGCTCCAGGTCAGACAGCTGGTAGGTGGGCACTGTTACCTACCAGGATAAACTGCCTCTCCTAATGGTGCTGACTCAAGTTCTACGCACAGTGCAATTATTTTCTCACCCTAGCCCTGGAAGATAGATAAGACGGATATTGTCACCCTGTTTCAGGAATTTTAGAAGCTGAGCCCCAGAAAGATTAGAGACTGCTGAGGCCACAGCTAAGGATGTGAACCTAGGAGTTTGGTTCTAGAGATTGTGTCTAATTTACATCATCTCACTAAATCCTTCCACTGCCACTTTACAGAAGACACACGTGATACTGTGCTCCAGTGAGGGGACTTGCCCAGAGCCAGGATTTGAATCTGGGCCTGTGGGATTCCAAGGCACAGGCCTTCCCACTGCACCATCCGGCACGTGGTCTCCTTGCTGATGCCCCCGACCAGCTTTCTCCACCAAATACACCTTGGCAGCCAGCAGTCCTGGGGCTTACGGAAGGTGGCATATCTTACACAGCTCCCACTGTTTATTTTGTAGTTGTTTCCCCATTTACACCAAAGGGAACCATCAGAAGTGGCCCTTCCAGGTGGTGAGACAGATGGCGAGTCAGGAGGCCGAGGAGCCGGCAGGCAGATCGTTCACCTTGGGGTCACTGGCTCGCTCTGCAGGTCCCCTGAGGCGGCAGGCACCATTCCCCCCCCACAGCTGTTGGGCCTCGCCTGTGAGAGGCCTGGGGGCGCCCAGCCGGGTCTGGGGGAGACAGCTGGCCACAGCCCCCAATGCTCCCAGCTGCCTGGAGCCGTCCACTCCTCCCTCAGCTGGCCTGTCGCCTTCTTCTCCCAGAGTCCTTTGCCTTGGCCTGGCCACCATCGCAGATCAAAGTGTTTAACCCCTCGAGGGCCAAAGGCCCACAGAGATGGCCCAAGCCCTGGCTAGATGGGTGATCTTTTGTGCCTTTTCTTTTATATCCTTATCACCATTTGAGTTTTGTACCGGTGCCTATAAGCTATGTGACCTCAATAATTGCTGTTGTTACTTTCATTTATTTTTAAAATTAGTAATAGTAGTATTTACAGAGTGATTAAGAATGTGGGCTCTGGATCCAGACATACCAATCCTGGGTCCCCACTCAGGACCAAAGTGATCTTGGGCCAATGATTTAACCTCTCGGTGCTTCTGTGTCCTTATCTGTGAAACAGTTCATTGATTGATGTTTCTGCCCACTCTGTCTAGGAAGCCATCTATCTATTTATTTATGTTTTTAAATTTGGGTGAATCCTTGAAAGGCTAGATCAAGCCTTTTCTCCTCCATGGAGATTCCTGAGATATCAGGCAGGCATATCATACTTCTTGTATATCTTCTCACAGATCTTTGAACAATATTGGGCACACAGAAGATCTTTCATCTAACAACAACTATGAATGGCTACGTTTTACTGGGCACTTACTATATACCCAGCACTGTCCTAATGCTTAACATATATTACTTTACTCTTCCCTCAAACTTTATGTCTTGTTAATATATCCATTTTACAGATAAGGAAACTGAGGCTTACAGAGAGTAAGTGACTTACCCAAGATCCCAGCAGTAATAAGTGGAACAACTAGGCCTTGATGAATTTCCTGGGGATGGGCAGGCTCATTATGCAGGGCAGGAAGTCTAGAGTTTTCGCTGCACCATCTCTTACAAATAGAGGGCAGAAAGCGAAGAGCTCTGATTTCTAAGAATATCAATCCTGCTTTCTTATAGCGAAGTTCTGCTGCGAATGAATTAGTTTCTGTGGTAAGGATTTATAGTAAATCATTCTCTTTCCCTGGAAGATGCGTACATTAGGACCATTTTTCGTGCAAATGACAGGAAGTTTAGCTGGTTTAAGTAAAAGAGAGAATTTACTGGCTCACATAACTGGAAACCTGAGGAGTAACTAGCTTCAGATATAGCTTGATCAAGGGATTTAAAAAATAGTAAAGTCATTACTTCTCTCCCTGTCTTTCTCTCTCTCTCTCTCTCTCTCTTTTGCTTTCCTCCATGTTGGCTTCATTCTCAGGCATTCTCTCCCCCAAGTTGTTGGCAAAGATAGTCCTTGGTGTGTCCAGCCTGACCCCCTGCCAGCTCTTCAATCCCAGTACATAGTAAGATCATACTATTTTTCCCTAATAGTACCAGCTAAAATGCAGGAATTATCCTGATTGGCTAAGCTTGGATCATGTGACCATCTCTGAACCAATCACCATCACCAGGGTGATGCTATGCACTCATTGGTCAGATCTGTGTCATATGCTCACCATATGGGAAGGGGAGTGAGACCCTCCTGAACTGGGAGTGGGGAAGGAGTGTTTCCCAAAAGGACAATCAAAGTGATTTTATGTCAAGAAGGTGGAATGGATCTGGACTGGCAACTCACAGTCCAGTGGTTGAGAGAGAGAGAGAGAGAGAGAGAGAGAGAGATGTGTAAGCTCCTCATGAAACTTTGGGGTAAAGGTAACATAATGAAACAACACATCACAGAACTAGAACAGAGGCAAAAGCCTGCAGCCTGAGAGTGGGTAAGGGGCTCTTCAAGGGAAATCAAGGCAAGTTAGCAAAAGAAGAGGAAGCTAGCCCCAAACCTAGTCTCTCCGGGTCTGGAATGGCAGGTCTGGAAGAGACCAATTAACTGGCTTCTCTTCACAACAACCCCAAGATGTAGGTATTGGTAGTATGCCCATTATAAAGATGGGGAAATATAGAGCATTTAAACAACCTGCCCAGCTGAGTAGCACTGGAACTTCAACCCAGGCAGTGGGCTGAGTCTTAACCACTATGCTGATTGTCCCTCCTAAGAGAGGCAGAATCTGAACCATGTGATTTAACTTGTCCAGGAAGGAGCACTTCCCATCTTCAGGTTGCCTTAAGCATCACAAGCTGATGCACTGAATTCCAGACAACCCCCACTTCTTAAAGACATGTTGACTTCCCAATGCTCGTTCATCCCTAAATCTGACCATTTCCCTTTCCCTAACTCCCTCTCACCTCTACAATCTAAGGCAGACTCCATCTTTGAGATTTCTCTTCCATCCATCCCCCCCTCTCCATCCCAAGACCGATACACAGTTCAGGATACACCCTCATGTCTTTCTGGGATGACCCACAGGTTCTGACTGCCCCTCTGTCTCTCCTCTGTCCCCTCCAAAAGCCTGACCACTGCACTGTTTCAGACCCTTCAGAGGTGCCGTGGGGCTCACAGATGATGTTCAAACTCTCCACTGTGCAAAGTGATCAGCTATCTCCCTTGTTGGCTGGCACCGCCTTTGAACACTTCTCCCACCTGGGGGAATTCCCACAGCATGGGCCCCAGATCCCCATAGAAGATGCCAGAAATTTGCTTTCTCAGCCTCCCGTGCAACTAGAATGCAGACATGGGACCTGTGCTCCACCAATCAGACTCTCCCTCCTGAAACTTACGATTAGGAGCCGATGGCTCAAAGGAGAAGATGTGCCATACAGAATCCATCCAGTGTTGGCAAAGACAACGGCTTCCAGAAGCAGCCAGAGCAGATGTTCCAGCAGCCACATCCTTGCCAGGGCCTGGGAAGGATTTTCAGGGTCTGGGACCTGGTTGTGGCACTCATCATCCACTGGAGCAGCCCCCAGGTCTGGGCCAGGCACTATGTGACCACCATGCCTTTTCTTGGCCCTTCCCTCACTTCTGCTTAAACTAGCAGAAGTGGATTCTGTTATTTGCAACTAAGATCATTATTGATCCACACGATTTAGCCGGCCCTACCTGAGCTGCTGCTGCCCCTTCCTGACTCCCAATAACACCTTTCGCCTCTCTGCCCCTTGCACTCTCTGATTCAACTGCCCCAAACCTCCTTCAGTTCTACCAGTTGGCTGGGCTTCTTCATCTCTGGGCTGTGGAACATGCTGTTCTCACTCCCTGGAACACTTTTCGCCATTTTTTGCTGGGTCACACCTACTCATCCCTCAAGTCTCATCGTTGCTGTTACCTTCCCTTGGAAGTCTTCCCTGAGCCTTGCCCCCAACCAAACTTGGTTAGATGCCCTGTGGTCTATATGGTCTACATGGTAGGATGTCCTGGAGGACCCCCGGGGTACCCTGTACGTCCTCTAGCTATGAGCAACACTTATCACACTGAACAGTTATTCATCATATGACTGTTTGTTTCTTTTCCCCAGAGGGTGGTACTGGGCAGACTCTACAATGTCACCTATGCAGTATTCCTGACAAAAATGTTTAACCTGAATAACCATAAGGAAACGTCAAATAAATCCAAATTGAGAACATTCTACAAAATAAATGGCCTGGATTCTTCAAGAAATGCCAATGTTTTGAACGACAAAACAAAAACACACAAATAAACAAAAAATAACTGAAGAATTGCCGCAGATTAAAAGAGACCAAAGAAACACAACTAGTAAGTACAATGCAGGATCCTAGACTGGACCCTAGACTAAATTTTAAAATCTGATCTAAAAGACATTATGAAGAACTTTGAATAGGAATGAATATCAGATGGTAGTACAGTATTAATAATAAATATCCTGAGTATGATAATAGTATTGGAGTTGTGTAGAATCTCCTTGTAACCAGTATCCAAGATGCCCCAGTGATCTCTACTTCCTGGTTTTCATACTCCTGTGAAGTCCCCTCCCACATGGTGCCAGGGCTGCTCTGTGTAACCAGTAGCATTCGGCACAAGTGATGATATATCACTTATGAGATTAGGTTATAAAAGACTGTGGCTTTCATCCTGGCTTCTTGGCAGCTCACCCCCCTCTTTTTCTTTTTCTCTCTCTCCTTCTCTCCATTTCTCTCCATCTCTCCCTGTCACTCTCTCTCTCTCATTGCTCACTTTGTGGGAAGCCAGCTGACATGTCATAAGCAGCCCTGCAAAGAGGCCCATGTGGAGAGGGGCTGAGGCCTCCTGCCAACAGCCAAGTGAGTGAGCGCAGTGATGCCTCACATGAATGCAGCCCCAGCTGAGGCCTTGATTCCAGACTAGTGACGGACCCTGCAGCAGAGGACCTAGATAAGCTGCATCCAGATTCCTGCCCCACAACACTATGATATAATAAATATTTGTTTTATCAAGCCATTACATTTGGGGGGTAATTTGTTACACAGTAATAGATAACTACTATATACACTAAAATATTTAAGGATGAAGAATTCAAGTAACTCTCAAATGGTCGAGCAAAAATTTAGAGAGAAAGAGAGTAATAAAGCAAATGTGGCAAACTCTTAACAATTGGTGACATGTGACAGGTATCTGATGTTCACTGTACCAAACTGGTAAATTCTGTCGGTTTGATATTTTCCAAATTAAAAAACTGGGGAGAAAAAGAGAATAGACTTTGGAGGGTTGAATCTGGACTCTATGTAAGTAGCCCTTTGGGTTACTTAACCTCTCTGTTCCTCAGTTTTCTCATCTGTATATTGGGAATGCAAACAGCATCTATCATAGGATTGTGGTGATGATTAAGTGGATTGATGTAGGTACAGCTCTGGTACAAATCAGGGTTTGGTTCCCCAAAGAGTCAGCTGTACTACGTCATGCTTGCTTTGTACCCTGAGCCTGGCACAGAGACCTGGCAAATAGTAAGCCCACAAGAAATATTTGTAGAATGAATGAATGAGTCAATTTTCTAACCAGTGGGTTGCAGGCTTCTCTTGGTTTTGAAGAGTTCCTCTGTTAGCTGATGTGGCCAGAATAAATCTCTCTGGAATTCAAGAATTCTAAAATGCTTTGCTGGAAGCATGTCCTGAAAGGTTGAATTAAAAAAGAAAAAAAAAAAAAAAATCAAGGCACGATGAAATGCATGCATTGGACTCCCAAGCTAGAAAACCAAGGAGAAACAGACAATTATAGGTTTCTCTTGCAAACAACAAGGCCATTCTCTAGACTGGCTTTCCTGTGCGCCAAGCAGAAAATTACCACCAACCCCCAAACAAAAGTCTGTATAAGGTAATAGTAACTAACCCTTACCAAGTGTGTTCAGTGTTCCAGGCAGTGTTCTTCCTTATGCCTAATAATTCCTTTAATCCTTACAACAACGCTAGAAACTAGTACTATTATTCTTCCATTGTACAGATGAGGCACAGAGAAGTGAAGTAACTTGCTTAAGGTCACACAGCTTTGGAAGTTGTGATCTCAGGCAGTCTCAGATCAAATCCATATAAATAAAAAATGTACGATGATTATAAAATCCTTATTCTCCTTAAGTTCCTCCTGTAGGTTCAGGTACATGAGTTCAACCCCAATGCCCCAACCAGCAGATTTTTTTCCTTCTGAAACATGAGCTAGATTTGTCTTTACTTTTAACGTACACAAAGGAATTTATTACTTTGCAGTCAAACTGCTCCAGAGCAGTGTTGTCTTTTTTCTTCACAGGGCAAGACTGTCATAAATTAAAAGGGCTCCCCATTCTGCCTGGCACTTAGCTGGGCCACTTAAAATCACTTTGGACTCTGCCCTCAACTGACCTTTCCAAACCACTTTCCAGGCATTACTCCTTCCGGGACCTGAGTGGGGTTGATCATAAGAACTTGACTCTTGTAAATGGAGCCACAAATTATTCCAGGCATGAGGGAAAAAAAAAAAATCCCCAAGTCAGAACACCAAAACGCCAGCTATAGTCGAATCCTGGCAATAACAGGATTGTCAGGAGGAGTGGGGGACACCCCTCTAATTATCCTGGGAGAACTGAGTTGGGGAGAGGAACCAGCCTCATTTTCCTGTCCCAACTGAAGAGGGCTGGGGGCAAGTATTCCTCAATTGATGTCTTTTCACCCCATCCAAGGAGCAATATTTAATACCTGTGTGATCTGGGAGAAAGGCATCTGCCTTTGTGGGAGGAAATGGTGTCCCTTTTGTCCGCAAAACCAAATGCTGTCATTTCCCCTCAAAGTATTTGATGGGAAGATGATGATACTGATAATAGCCGCTATTTAATAAGCCCTCATTATGTCATAACCTCACTTAATTATCACAATTACTCCTACTCATTAAAAATATACTACTACTACTGATATTTATTTGCTGTATGTTGAGAGCATATTATGTGCCAGGAACTTTTCTAAGCACTTCACACGATTTATTTAATTCATACAGCAGCCCTGTAAGCAGGTACTAAGATTAGCCCTGTTTTTTTTTTCAGATGAGGAATCTGAGGCACAGAGAGGTGACATCATTTGCCCAAGGTCACAGAGCTGCTAAGTGGTTTACTTCTCCACTAAGGTACATGATATCAAGGTCCCCATTTTCCAAGAGAGTCAGATGAGTATAGGGAGGTGACGTGCCTTGAAGACAGTCATGGTAATAATAGTAATTACTAACGTCACCATTTATTGAGCATTTTTTATGTGCCAAACACTTGGCCAGCATGGTCCCATTTAATCCTCATGACAACCCCACGAGGCAGGTACTATCACTAAGCCATTTAGTGGAGGAGACCAAGGCCCAGAGAGGTGAGGCAGGTCACATAGACGGTAGTGCTCGCAGCAGCAAAGATTCAAATCTAGCCTGAGTAATTCAGTTGGTGGCAGCCTATGCAAGCAGATGCTACACAACTGTTCCCAGCAGGCTGCCCTGAAGGGGCAGCACACGAGAGCCTAGAAATCGGCCTCAAGTACTCCCTCTATATAGTCCAGGTTTGCCTTTGATTACAGCTATGATTCTGGGGAAAAGTGCTCCACACCCCAGCTAAGTCTTATCCTTTCCTGCCTGCACTGGTGCACCAGCCTCCCCCCTGGCCTCCCTGCCTTGAGACTCAGCGTCTCCAGTCTGGTTTCCTTTCACTGCCCTTGGGTATCAAGAAAACATAACCAAGGAGCTTGTTTATTCACATAGTAGGTGCTCAGCAAATTTGTATTGGATGAATGAATAAATTCTAAAACACAAATTGGACCATAGCCCTTTCCTCTTTGAATCACTTGACATTCAAGACCTCTGGTCACCTGGCCCCTGCTCAATTCTCCAACCTTTCCCACCTACCCATCTCCCGCTCCAACTCCCTGTGCTCCAAGCAGGTGAGCTCCTTTTTGTTTCCTAAACATGTCATTTTACACCTTTGGGCCTTTGCTCGTGCTGTTCCTTCTTCCTGAGATTCCCTTCCCCTCACTCCAGGTCCCCCATCTCACCTTTTGAACTCTCATTCAGTCCATGCAATCAGGCTGAAATAAACTGTCTTCTTCAAGGGTCTAGTTGACACCTGTTGTTAGTACCTGCCCAGCAATCCTCTCGTCTTCT
This sequence comes from Balaenoptera borealis, assembly GCF_965194805.1. Taxonomy (NCBI): domain Eukaryota; kingdom Metazoa; phylum Chordata; class Mammalia; order Artiodactyla; family Balaenopteridae; genus Balaenoptera; species Balaenoptera borealis. Next base: position 14,233,150 of record NC_138872.1, read on the forward strand.
CTAACAGCATCCTGACTTTCCTCTAGAGAACTCCACCTCCATTCTCCGTCCACACAGTTTGGATGAAGCTGACAGTCCCACAGTGCCGTTTAAAGGGATGAGCACAGGTCCCAAGCCTAGACAATCAGAGCCTTACCCCGGCCCTGACCAATGTGATTGAGGGACACATGCTCCAAGCCTGGTCAATCAGAGCCTCGACCCATCCCTGGCCACCCGTGATTGGTTCAGGGATGGGCACATGACCCAATGTGGACCAATGAGAGCCAATCCTGTGACTCTGGAGGAGCTTTTGGAAACGAGCAGGCCTGTGGGCCTAAGGGGATGCAGGAGCTGACACCAAGCTCTTCTTATCCATGTTGCTGCCTAAATCCATGTGGGCGGGTTGTCTCCTTATTGGCCATATTCATGGAGGTGTGGCCAGCCAACCGGCAGCTGCCAGCCTCTCTCACCTCTTCTGATGTCCGCCCCCCGCCCCCATCTAAAGGGGTCTCCTTATGCCTCACCTGCCCTGAGCTAACATTTATTGAGTCCTTACCACATGCTCAGTGGTGCCAAGCACCTACCTAACACACTTCTCTCCTTAAAAGGATCCTATGAGGAAGGTGCCGATCAGCCTTCCCATTCTACAGGGCCAGAAACTGAGGTTCACAGAGAGTAAGCCCCTTACCTATCCTTAAGCAGAGCTGCGGTTTAAAACCCATTCCAGGGACTTCCCTGGCAGTCCAGTGGTTAAGACTTTGCCTTCCAATGCAGGGGGTGCAAGTTTGATCCCTGGTCGGGGAGCTAAGATCCCACATGACTCCAGGCCAAAAAACCAAGACATAAAACAGAAGCAACATTGTAACAAATTCAATAAAGACTTTAAAAATGGTCCACATCAAAAAAATCTTTCAAAAAATATAAAAAATAAAACCCATTCCAGGTCCCACACCCTGCAAAAACATCTATGATCTGCTAGCGGGAGGCAGAGGTGGTGGCACCAGGCTTGAAGGATGTTGGTATTTAGCCATGTGGAGACTAGAAAGGTGGCCATGGGAATAAAAAGTGGGTATTCTAGGTGGGGGAACTAGGCAGACAAAGGCCTGGAGGTGGGAACTCAGGGGGCCACGCAACAAATCCATTTGGCTGATGTGTGGGAGGGCAGAAGTAGGCTATGGTGGGGGTAGTAGTGGGAGGGTGAAATTAAAAACAATCAAACTACTTAATCTCATCCTGCCCCCTGCAATTCCTGAGAAGTCCCCCAGCTAAACAGGCTGAGTAGCTAAGGCAGCCCTGTGGCTTTTCTGGCTGCCGAGCTGGCACCCTGAGTAAATTTCAGGGGATAGGAGATTACAGCGCTGAGGACACAGTGTTCGAGCTATTTGTGGCCACATGAATTAATCTCTTCCATGTGCAAAGATATTTCCATAATCCTCCTGAGATTCCTATTGGTGGGGAAGGCGAATGCTTGATCAGCTTGGATGGCTTCTTCTTGGGACACTCAAGCCCCATCTGGTTACTCCTGCAGCCCGGAGATGACTGCTCAGTGGTCAGTGAAAAATCGACCCAATTGCAACCCCAGGGCTCGACTGCAGAGAAGCAGAGTCAGCCACTTAGGCGACTGTGCCCTGATGTATGTCACTGGGGTCTGAGTTCCAGGTGTGAGTACGTGAAATGGATTTAAAAGCCTGCAAATAAGAATAACAGCTCACGGCTTCCCTGGTGGTGCAGTGGTTGAGAATCTGCCTGTCAATGCAGGGAACACGGGTTCGAGCCCTGGTCTGGGAGGATCCCACATGCCGCGGAGCAACTAGGCCCGTGAGCCACGATTACTGAGCCTGCGCGTCTGGAGCCTGTGCTCCGCAACAAGAGAGGCCGCGACGGTGAGAGGCCCGCGCACTGCGATGAAGAGTGGCCCCCGCTTGCCGCAACTAGAGAAAGCCCTCGCACAGAAACGATGACCCAACACAGCCATAAATAAATAAATAAACCCAAAGTTAAAAAAAAAAAAATTTATTAAATGAAAATTAAAAAAAAAAAAGAATAACAGCTCATATTCATCAATGCTGAATATCGATCTGCCAGGCACTGTTTTACTCTGTGTCATTTAATCCTCAGAACAACTCTATGAAGAGGTACTGTCGTTAACCCCATTTTACAGAGAAGAAAACTGAGGCCCAGAGATGTTAAGTAACATGCCAGGGTTTCCAAGCTGGCAAGTGGATTGAATAAAGGCATTTGGCTCCACAGCCCGCGCTCTTGGCCACCATGCTATCAGCTGATCTTTTTTTTTAAAGACATTTTTTTTTTTAGAGCAGTTTTAGGTTCACAGCAAAATTGAGCAGAAGGTACAGGGATTTCCTAAATACACTCTGCACTTACGCATGCACAGTTGCTTCTACCATCAACACTCCCCTACCAGAGTGGTACATTTTTACAATCAAAGAACACGCATTGACACATCATTATCACCTAAAGTCCATACTTTACATCAGGGCTCACTCTTGGTGGTGTACATTCTGTGGGTTTGGACAAATGTATAATGACATGGAGGAGTTCACTGCCCTGAAGATCCCTGTGCTCCACCTATTCATCCTTCCTTCCTCCCGACCCCTGGCAACCACAGATCTTTTAACTGTCTCCTTAGTTTTGCCTTTTACACAATGTTGGAATCACAGAGCATATAATTGGCTTCTTTCACTTAGTAATATGCATTTAAGGTTCCTCCATATCTTTTCATGGCTTAATAGGTCATTTCTTTTTAGTGCTAAATCATTTTCCACAGCCTATTTATTCATTCACTTACTCAAGGACATCTTCGGTGCTTCCCAGTTTTGGCAGTTATGAATAAAGCTGCTATAAACATCCACGTGCACGTCTTTGTGTAGACATAAGTTTTCAACTCCTTTGGGTAAATACCAAGGAGCATGATTTCTGGATCACAGTAAGAGTATGTTTAGTTTCATAAGAAACCACCAAACTCTCTTCCAAGTGGCTGCACCATTTTGCTTTCGCACCAGCAATGAATGACAGTTCCTGTTGCACACATCCTTGGCAGCACTTGCTGCTGTCCAGCCTACTTTTAAGATGTTAATGAAATACCTGTACCTCCTCTAAGACATCCACTGCCATTAAAAAGAAAAGATTCAATCTGCATTTTAGTCCCAGCCCGGGGTAACCCTGGGGTCAAGTCTGGGCCCAGGTCTTCATCAGCTGGTTTTCTAAGTTCCCTACTGAAATACTTCGATTCTCAGCTCTACTACTAATAACTACATGTCCCCAGGCAAATCCCTCCCCTTCTCTCAGCCTCGGTTTTCTCATCTATAATGTGGACATCAAGCCCATTAGCTGGAGAGGTGATTGAAGACAATACGTATGACACGCCCAGTCACAGGAGGCCAGTGGTTCTCAACCAGGAGGCATTTGGCAATGTCTGGAAACATCTTTGATTGTCACAACTTGAGAGGGTGGGGGATGCTCCTGGCATCCAGTGGATAGAGGCCAGGGGTGCTGTTAAGTACCCTACAGCGTTCAGTGCCCGCACGTCAGAATTATCCAGCCCCAAACTGTAAGCTGAGAAACCCTGCAGTAGGCACTCCAAAGTGACCTCTATAGTCAATGTGACTACTTCTCAGGGTCATGGTGAGGACTAGATGGTTTGATATCTACCTATCTAAGGTTCCTAGGTTCCTAGTACAGTGCCTGGCACAGAGCAGACTCTTCCAAAACAGCTTGCTTTCTCCCTCTCTGCCCCCCTCCCATCAAGGTCAAAAGGAGAGGAGAAACTGTTTATTAGTTTCTCTTTTAACGCGCATCTGTGCCTTCTCTGCAGAATTTCTCAAAATGCGCAATCTAGAAAGCAAACCACAACCTCCTTTTTTGTCCTCATCTCTCTTCCGGTTATCTTCTGGTCCCTTCTGCAGCATCATCCACCTCCCCATCCTCTCCCTCTTCTCAGACTTCACACAAGTCTCACCCTGAGCAGAGGACAACAGAGAATTCTGTATATGAGTCTAATTTGGGCTCTCGAGTCAAAAACAAAAAACCTGGCAGTCACCCTCTCTGTAGAGCAAAGCAAGTTACTTCACCTCTCTGAGCCCATCTCCTCATCTCTAAGATGGGATTAATTAAATACAACAATATATGAAAAGCTCTTAGCAGAGAATCCAAAAACTGGCAGCTATTATTGCCTTTATTTTTAAGTTTTAAAAAATTTTAATCAAAGGTCATATAATTACATACATGTAATTTACAAATTTACATACTAACACAGAATGGATACTTAAGAGAAAACTCACCTCCAGCCCAGTTCTCAAGGGGCAAACACTGTCAACTTTTTTAGCTGTTCCTTCCGGTAATTAACTCCACATTTCTAAATAATATGCTGACACGGCCATTTCTCAATGTGTCAGTTTTAGGCTTGATTTTACATGCATTCCCCCTATCCTGTTTCATCCAAATCAGAAGCATATTTTCCTTGAATCACAGAATCTTAGCAATGGAACAGACTTGGACATTATCTAATCCTGATATTTCCAGACTTTTACATTCCACAAACTGGTAATTTTATAAAGGACACTGAAACACCCAAATATAGGAAGGGCATAGTCTCAAAGGACGGTCTTTTAAATAGACATCAATTTCATCTTTTGGATTCAAACCTCACTACTCACTCCTCTTAGCCCTGACACACAGACCAGTCAGTGTTTGTGAACCTTTGCTCAAGTCCTGCATCCTAACTCAAAGCTGAAATCCCTGTACCATCACGCAGGCTCTGCTTAAATGCTTCTGGGGACGGTCCACTCACTACTGCATGAGACAGCCTCCTGGCGGCATCAGAAGGTCTAACTAGTGTGGAGTTGGAACTGCCCTTATAATCTTTTATCCCATGATTCTTGTTTGTCCCAGGAACTCTAATTTCCTCAAAAAAAGGGCCTTTTCTCCATCACCCTCTCGACCCACAAGCTTACCCTCCTGCCCCACATCCTGCACTAACGATCCCTCCATCAATCTCACTCTGTTCCTTCCAGCCTCTAGATACAATTTTCCTCCTCCAAACGTTCCCCAGCTCCTTTAGCTGAGGTTCCACAGGACCACAGGATCGTGACCCTGCGAGAGCTCGTTTCTCCAGCCCTCTCTTGCTTTCAGGTTGAAGAAAAAGCTTTCTGACTTTATTATTATTATTATTATTGTACAACTTATTTGTGATGGCAAAGCACGTCTCCAGGCCTCTCCCACCCCACCGTTCCCTGAGCCTGCTCCAAACCCTCAGGAACAATGCTTCCATTTTGCTATTTTCTCACAAGTTTCTCTCCTTATGATAGTCTGCCTTCACTAAAAGTAGCTGTTGGCAGCAGGATCTGCATTTAAAGTAGCCTGGGTGGGAGAGCAGGGCCAGAACACAATGTGCTCTTGTTGGAGGGAAGAATTTGCTTGGAGTTCCGAGGTAGAGGCCCCCGACAACAGCGCAGTGCTGCTTCCGGGCCACACAACATTCTAGAACCCTCTCCATAAAGCAGTCCCTGAAAGCTGCCCCCCCGCCCCTGCTCCCCACACCGCCATCCGCATCCTGACCCAGCAGAGGAGGAAATGGAGACCCCAACGACAGCTGAGGTCAATTTTCCACGAGCAGATGTAACATCACCACCTCAAGCATTGGCGATTTTTCATGCCCAGTGCCGTGTCCCAGGCACCACAGAAAATAGCTCTCATCCTCAAGACAGCTCCCCGAGGGCCCAGGCCAGGGGACGGTGACAGATCCAGGTTCTGCAATCACAGAAACATGGCTTCAGACTCCATCTCTGCCACTTACGGGCTGCCAAAGATTTTTGAACCACTCTGAACCTCAGTCTTCTCATCTATAAAATGGGAACAACAGTACTTACCACATAGGGTTCAAGTTCAAGACTAAAAGGAGACATGTAACGTACTTGTCACAGCACCTGGCACCTAGCAGGTGTTCAATAAATAGCAGATGTTACTACTATTCTCATCCCCATTTACGTATGACAAAAATGAAATTCATGAAACTAAGAGTGGCCCAGGCAGCACTTGAAAGATCAGAGACTCGCGCCCAGAGTGGACTTTGGCTGAGGGTTTTGGAGTTTTCATTTTCCCATTCATTTAGATTCACGCCCCTGAACTCACTGAACAGAACGGTGAAGCCAAGGAAGGGCAGTCTCTGAGCTAGACTGCCTGGGTTCAAATCCCACCTCCTCCCCTAGCCAGAGCTATGCAACCTCGGGCAAGATATTTAACCTCTATACCTCAGTTTCCTTATCTGTAAAGTAAGAATAATTAAACTATCTACTTCATAGAGTTACAGGGGAGAGTAAATACACGCGGAGGGCCTAGAAGGGTCACCTACCTGGTGACTCTCTCTTATTCAATGAGAATCAGCACCAACTTGAGATTTTCTTCTGAATTTAAAAGAATTGAAAAGTGAATGGAAATGAGATTTTTAAAAAAATCACTAAGTGATTTAATGTTATCCAAGGCTCCATTGGCATAACGCTGAAAAACCACCACTGGAAGAGGTGTCCCGTGCTTTAGGTCAGTACTGGTTGAATAGCTAAGAGTGTGGGTTCTGGACAGAGAAGTGAGAATACTGCTCTGGCGCTGACTCGCTCTGGGTCTTGAGAAAACTTCACCTCCCTGACCTTCAGCTTTTTCATCTGTGAAAATGAGCATGTTAATCGTGCCTGATGTCAGGGGTCTCTGAGGAGTAAAGGACATAACTGGCCTGAGTCTTGCTATCCAATAAATGCTATTATGATGATGTATTTTTGTTGAGAGCAACTTTTTTTTTTTTTTTTTTTTGAGAGCAACTTTTTAAAGTTTTTCTTTGGAAATAATTTCAGACTTACTAGTGCAAAGAACACACCTGTATCTTTTATCCAGATGCACCTGCTGTAAGCATCTTATCCCATTTGATTTATCAATTGCTTTTTTTCTCCATACACGTGTGCATGCATGCGCACACACACACACATCTAATTTTTTTTCTGAACCATTTAAGAGTAAGTTACAGACACATGGCCCTCTACTCCTAAATACTTCATTCATTCAGGATGTATTTCCTAAGAATAAGGACTTTTTCTTACCTAATCACAGGACAATTACCATCAGTACACTGAATGCCAATATATACAGTATTTTACCTAATCCACTCTCCGCACTACAGTTTGTCAACTAACAATGTCCCTCATAGCATTTCCCCTCCTATGTAGGATCCAGTCTAGAATTAGTCTCTGCAGTTAGTTGTCTTATCTCTTCAGGCTCCTTTAATCTGGCCTTCCTCTGTCTTTCACAACACTGGCATTTTAAAAGAAGAAGGTGGGTTTTTTGGAAATAGAATGTTCCACGTTCTGGGCTCCTCTGCCGTTTCCTCATGATTAGATTCAGGTTCTGCATCCTCGGCCAGACCACTACACGGGGTGACGGTGTGTCCTTCTAAGGGCACTCATCCTCCTCTACTCATCCTCCCCTCCCTGATGACATTAATACTGATCACCCAGGCAATGTGTTTTCTGATTTCCCCAGTGTACGGTGACTATCTTTCCCCTTGAAATTAATAAGCCGTTGGTGGGGAGACCCTTTAAGAGCATGCAAATCTCCTGGTCCTCATCCACAACCCCACCCCAGATTTAATATCCATGGATGATTCCTGACTGAACCCATCTTTTACCATAATGGTTACAACATGACGTGTTTCTAATCCAGCCCTCTCTCCACATTTCCTATTGGCCCTTGTCATTCTACTGTAAATAAGAAACCTCCCTCTCCCCTGTTTATTTACTTATCTATTTATTATTGGCATAGACTCGTGGATTCATATTTTTTCAATGGTTTGTAATTCACTGTTTGATAGTCTGTGTCCCAGCTGAAAGCCAGCTACTGTTACATTACAAAATTCACTGTTTATTTGAATATAAAACAATCCATGCCCCTAGCAAACATTTTCAGAATGTACACAGAGTATATACAGTGAAAAACAAAAGTCTCCTCTCTCCCCATTCCATGTCGCATAGGTAACTGCAGTTAACTATTTCCTCTCCCATCTTCCAGAAGTTTTCTAGACATCTAAAATTACTATTTGTACTACACTTCCTATGATTCTGTGATGCAGTTAGGGTCTTCCCTGACCTTGCTCCGGCTGCTCATCAAATCACTTTACATTCTCCTCCCCTGAGGTGGAGGTGCCCTGGGTATTAAAAACTGCTTTTCTTCCCCAGACTGAAAGTTGGTGAGGATGATCCAAGGGGGGAAAAAAGTTAACTTGCTTCCCCTCCCTTTCCGTGCTTCAGATCCCTCATCAACAAAAACAGGCCAATGATGTCTTGTAGAAGTGAGTTCAATTGCTATGAAAAGGCTTTCAAGAGGGCTTTATAAATGAAAGGGAGTGTTACTATGATTAGAGGAAGCAGGGCAACTCGGCAAATGGAACCAACTGTATTAGTCCTAGCAAGTGGAAGAAAAGTTGTTCAAGTGTTTTTAAGTAAATGAAAAATAATTGAATAGAGCATGGTATCTAGCTTCAGGAATGGCTGGATCCAGGTGCTCACATGATGTCGTCAGGAATCTTTGGCCTCCATATCTTGTCTCTATTTTCCTCTGGGTTGTCTTCATTCTCAGGTAGGCCTCCTCGAAGCAAGATGGTCACACTCTACTAAGTTAGCCAGCCAGAGCAGAAAGTGCACCTTTCCCCAGCAATTCCAGCAAAGTTCCCAGGATTGGGTCCCACTCAACCTGAGTCACATATCTGTCCCTAAACCAATCCTGAGGGCCGGGGGATGGAATCCTGTGATTGTCCAGGTCTACACCTTGAACTGGAGAGAAAAGTCTACACCTGATCACAGGTCTACACCTGGAACGGAGGAGTAAGGTAATGGCCTGAAAGTGCAGGGGGAACCGGAAAGGAAAGAAACGAAAACCAAAAGATGGAATGGCTGCTAGGCATTACCCACTACATAGGGCTAAAAATGGACATGACAGAAAATAAATTATGGATGTCCTTTGTAAACTGTAAAGTGCTGTACAGGCACAATAACAAGAGGTTACTGTCCGGTCCTCAGCACAGGACCTAGAACCCAGTCCCGAGGAAACACCTGGGCCTGTCTTGTCTGATCTACTAGTCTCTAAACTCTTTGAGGAGAGGGCCAGGATTTTTCCCGCCCCAGGTCTCTCTACAGCTGCCGTCACAGTGTCCTCACCCTGGAGTCTCCCCAGTTAAAAGTCGACCAAATTATTTACAATAGCCAAGACATGGAAACAACTTGTGTCCCTCGATGGACGAGTAGATCGAGAAGTCACGGTTTATATATACAATGAATATTATTCAGCCATAAAAACTGAAGAAATCCTACCATTTCAAAAACATGGATGGATCTTGAAGGCATTATGCTAATAAGTGAAATAACTCAGAGAAAGACGAATACTGTATGATCTCACTTATATGTGGAATCTGAAAAAAAAAAAAAAAACAAAAAAAACCCCAAACCAAACTCAGAAAAAAAGATCAGACTTGTGGTTACCAGAGGCAGAGGGTGGTGGGAGGGGGAACTGGAAGAATGTGGTCAAAACGTATAAATTCCCAGTTATAAGATAAATCAGTTCTAGGGATGTCATGTACAACACAATGACTGTAGTTAACACTGCTGTGATAGACATAAGAAAGTTGTTGAGATTAAATCCTGAGTTCTCATTACAAGGGGAAAAGTTTTTTTCCTTTTTCCCCTTCTTTCTTTTCTTTTCATTGTATCTATACGAGAAGATGGGTGTTACCTGAACCTATAGTGGTGATCATTTCACAACATATGTAAATCAACCCATCATGCTGTACTTCTTAAACCTATACAGTGCTGCCTGTCAATTATTTCTCAATAAAACTGCAAGGAAAAAGAAGCCCGCCAAGGTTTGGCCACAGCTAGGGTATGGAGAGGTGGCACCTGGGCAGCCCCCAAGCTGACAACAAGTGACTGGGGGTCAACAGGGGGCAGAATTTCAGAGGTGAACCCTTGCTCAGCAAGTAGTTATGATTAACCTTTATGAGATGGGTCTGGATTGGTCTAGAAAAGGAAAAGAAAATCTGCTTTATGCCAAAACCAAAGCAGGTGGGCAGAGCCCGTGAAGAGATGCTGTGTCACCCAGAGGCATCCCAGTGGCTCCTGTTTCCCCCAGAGGGATGGTGGGTCCTGCCTTCTCAGACAACCTGCTAAGGGTAGGCTCTGGCCATCTCGGGAGGCCTGAGGACAAGTCCTGGAGATACTGCTCTGGCTTCTGTTTTTGTGTCACTGGCGCTTGGAGTGAGGAAGACACACCTGCCCTCACTGCGGAGAAGGGGAAATGGTGAAGCGAATCTGAGGGAAGTCGGAGTGCGGGGAAGGGGGGTTCAGGGATTTCGCCGACTGGCTTGATAACATCTCAAGAGGAAACTGGAGGATTCCACCAACTAGAAAATCTCAAAGACAAGAAAAAAACTGGGCAAGCCAACATAAAGGAGCTGCCATTTCGATTTGCCAAGTAGAGTTTAAAAACAACAAATGAGAAATTTTATAGCCATAAATATTACCTTTAAAGTAGAAAGGAAATAAAAATAATAGACCATTCTTTCTGTGTGTATGATCCCTATTCTGAATGGTGCTTTTATATTTATTTGTTTGTTTACTTATTTATTTATATTGAAGTACAGTTGATTTACAATGTTGTATTAGTTTCTGGTGTACAGCAAAGTCAGTTATACAAATATATATTCTTTTTCAGATTCTTCTCCATTATAGGTTATTACAAGATATTGAAAATAGCTCCCTGTGCTATACAGTAGGACCTTGTTGTTTATCTATTTTATATATAGTAGTGTGTATCTGTTAATCCCAAGCTCCTAATTCATCCCTCTCCCCCGCTTTCCCTTTTGGTAACTGTAAGTTTGTTTTCTGTGTCTAACAGACCATTCTTTACATGGAACCAGTCTAGCTTCGTGAAACTCTCGGCATCCACCTCATTTTCCCAATTTTGCCATGGGTCAGCTGTCGTGGTCCGACCCATGTACAGGTGCTTCCCCCAAAGTTCACAGCCTGAGAGTCATGAGTTCGAAATATAGCTCTGCCACATCTTAGCTGTGAGCCCCTCTGAACCTTGATTTCCTCATCGATAAAATGGGGACAGTAATTCCTGCCTCGCAGGGTGTCCATGCGGTCACGCGTTATTATTTCCTGAGCATCTACTGTTATGCCTGGAACTCTCCCGGATGCTGGGAACACAACAGTGAAATGACCACACAGCCCTGGTTCAAAGGAGTCCGATAGAACTCTGCATAAGATTACACAACTAAGTATTTAATGACAAGTTTAAGTGCTTTGAGGAAGTACAAGGTGTTAGAAGGGTTTCCCAGCTTAGGGGTGGGCTGACCACTTGACCACTCCCAAGTATTGTGAGGACTAAATCAAACCATCATTCCTGATTTTGTCACATCCACAAAACCACCTGTACTATTTACATATTTTTCCTCTAAATGGACTCTTTTCCCCGTTAAACAAATTGGGCCTCATTCTAAGAACTACTACTCATTATGTGCTTTATAGATTATCTTTACTTCCTCCTAACACACACGAGAAAGAACAGGTCAGTATTCAAAGAAAGTTCCACGGCTCACTTTGGAATGCAGAGAGAGAATCTTCACACCAAGTTCTGACACACAGCCGGCATTCTGAAAATGTGAGTCTCTTTTCTCTTGGTCAGCTCTTCTGGAATGATTATTCTAAAAACTTGGTATCCCCAACTCTTCTCTCCACGAGCCCCCCAGTATGCCCCAGAAAGAAGGAACATCAATTTTAACACAACCTTAACGTAGCTCCCTGTTACACCATTAAAAGAGAGTTAAAACCACTTGGCTTTGCACCCTGGCTTAAATTTACAGCAAAGTCCAGAAGTGCCAGTGCCAAAGCCAGGGAAAAAAACACTTTCATCCAGTTCTATTCAGGGGAAATCCCATAAATCAAGAACGCATCACATAGGCACACAGCACACATGTGTGCACACACACGCGTACTCATTCAGACTCACACACGTGGTCTTTCTTGAGCAATTAAAAATTATTTAAACTTCTTAATTTGGCTTAATAGCATTTCAAGTTTCACAGAAGTGGAGCAGATTTTGGTCAAAGAAGTTTAATTCTGTCTTTAAAAAATAAGTGGAAACTATGGCCCTGGCATGGAGGGGTCACAAACATGATGCTGGCAGAAAAGGGGAAGGGAGCATCAGTGAGTAACGAGGGCTGGCTATTTAGACACTGATGTATTCTGTTTGCATATTAAATTCACAGAAATTTTCTTCCCTGCCACAAAGAAATAATGCTGTGTACCATTAATTTTTAAACAAGCAGCCATTTCGCTTCATCTTTTGTTCCTTTGTATTTGATATAAAGACACAAGTTCAAGAAATATTTTACTTTCCTCTTAACTCCACCATAAGAGAACCAGGAAGGGAAGCTCTGTGATGGCAACTGACATTCAGCCCCACGTGTCCGGGGAGACGACAGGGAGGGGTGGGGGCTGTGGCAAAAGGAAGACATACTCTGGCTAAAGGGAGTGGACATTACTGAGATCCTCAACTGTCACCATGCAGGAAGGCAGACCTGATTTGGCACATCTCCCAGTGGTCGAAGAGAAGCCAGAAAGCTGGGTTTTTATATGGCATCTCCTGATTTTTAAATGCTGGCAACTCATTCAAATTAAAACACTCTCGGGCCAAAGAAAGCACATCTGTGGGGCAGAGGTGGCCACAGCCTGCCCATGAGTGACCTCTGATGAAGGAGGAAGAGTAATGGCCCTGGAATAAAGAGATCTGGGTCTGGCCGAGGCCCGGAGACCAACTTAGCCTGTGGCTCTCCTCCTTGGCCTCTCCGGGCCTCAGTTTTCCCATCTGTGTAATGCAAGGGCGGCCAGAGATAACATCCACACTCTGCCATCTTGGACTCTCCACCGAAGCAGTGAGTGGAAAGAGTGGCGTATGTAGGCCATGAAAGTGGGGTATAACCTGACACCCTTTCAAAAACCAGTAATTCAATGAGAAATGTTTCTCTTCCCCGGCTGAGGTTTCTGTGAGGCAGTGGGCGTGTTTTTAAAAAAACACAACACGCCAAGTCAGGAATTTCATCAGGAAAACCGTGGCAGCCCCGAATGGGCTCCCATCTGGGGATTTGCTTGTGGAGAGAACAGGCTGTTCTGCCTTCGACAAATGACAACTCAAGGCAGCCGACTCTGCGGGGCTGAGGTCGGCTCCTCTGGGAGCGCCGACAGCAGTAAATGGCCGAGGACCGGCCGCCTGGTGAGCACAGCAGAACCCAGACAGCGGCCTCCAACCTCCAGGATCACAGAAAGAAAGAAAGAAAGAAAAAAAGGCCAAACCACAAAGCTCTCAGGCATGACATGCTTCACAACCCCTCGTCCCCACCCCAGCTTCAGAAGGCAAGTCACCTTTGGTCTACAATTAAACCCGACTTTCTAATTCTTTCTCTCAAACCATAATGGTCCTGAGACCCTCCATTTGCCCAGTGTGGACTCTGGGCCAAGCACCTTATGTTCATTATCTCATTTAATTTGAGAGGAACTCTTACATGTTTAACCCCACTTCTGGGCTGGGTTTTTGTTTTTTTTTAATTAATTAATTTATTTATTTTTGGCTGTGTTGGGTCTCCGTTTCTGTGCAAGGGCTTTCTCTAGTTGCGGCGAGCGGGGGCCCCTCTTCATCGCGGTGCGCGGGCCTCTCACTGTCGCGGCCTCTCTTGTTGCGGAGCACAGGCTCCAGATGCGCAGGCTCAGTAGTTGTGGCTCACGGGCCTAGTTGCTCCGCGGCTTGTGGGATCTTCCCGGACCAGGGCTCGAACCCGTGTGCCCTGCATTGGCAGGCAGATTCTCAACCACCGCGCCACCAGGGAAGCCCTGAGAGGAACTCTTAGTGCGTCCATGGCACAGATGGAAAAACTGAGGCTCAGGCAGGTAAAGCTATTCAGCAGTGGAGTCTGGATTTAAACCTATGTCTGCCCCAAACCAAAGCCTTCTAAGCTATTGACTACTAATTATTTTTAAGTGTGAGTTCTCCTGTAGAATACTAATCTTCATGGGTTAATCCAACAAATTTGTCATAGAAAGAGGCCAGCAATGGATCCACTGAGCAGAACCCACCTGTACCTGGCATGAACCCCTGGAGAGCTCTTTCTGAACAAGGGAGAGGCTTTTGGTTCCTTGGTTAGTTCCTTTGAAGAAATTTTCTGCTTCCATTTCCTCAAAACGAAGAGGAGGAATGGGGCCGGGAGAGCTGAGAAAACATGGTAGAAGAGCTGGGAGGTGGTGGCGGGGCAGGAGGTAGTTCTGGCCTGGCCAGGTTCCAGCGGGGTCATTTGGGGCATGCAGTTTAACCTCTCTGAGTCGCTGTCACATCCTCTCTAAAATGGGATAATCAAAGAACCCACTTGTTAGCATGGAAGGAGAAGGTGTGCATTTAAGCCCTTGCTCAAGGCTAGGTTCATAGAAGGTGCTCCTAACCTTCCTTCCCAACCTGCTCCTCCTCTTGTCTCCCCATCTCGGGAAACATTGGCTCCATTCTCCCAGATGCTCAGGCCAAAAACCTTGGCGTCACCTTGGATGCTTCGTATCACTTCCCAGATCCATTCCGTCAGCAAATCCCATTGGCTCCACCTTCAAAAATACATACAGAATCCAACGACTTCTCCCCACCCCTGCCCTGCTGCTACCCTCCTAGTCCAAGTCACCATCATCTCTCGCTGTAACAGTCTCCCAACAGGTTTACTTGCTCTGTCTTTGCCCCCCATTCTCACGGCAGCCAGAGGGATTCTGCCAGATGTAAATCGGATCCTGTCTCTCTTCTGCTTGGAGCCCTCCAGGGGCTCCCACTTCATTCAGAGTAGAAGCCAAAAATCCAACCACGGCTTAAAATGCTTACATCATCTGCCTCTGGCTACCTCTCTGACCACATGTCCTGTCCGTCTCCCCCTATCTGTTCCAGCTACAATGGGCTCTGGGCTATCCCTGAACACACCAGGCACAATCCCACTCAGGTCTTCTGTGCGTGCTCTTTGGCCAGAGAGTTTACGGTGAGGCCTTCCCCACCAGTGGCGTGCTGGAGCCGGCCAGCACCAGCCTGCAAGAAATGACTGTTACATTTGTGTGAATATTGTGAGCTGGTTATTAAACCAACAGGAGCTTGAAATCAGCCATGGTGGGAGTATTTACACCATGGGAAGTGGCAAATGTTGTTAAGTCAGGACCTTTTATTTCCAGAGAGCCAACTTCCCAGCACGCCACTGCACTGAGCACTTTATTTTAAATTAAAATTCAATTAAAAATACCACCCTTCCCTGCTGCACCCCAGCACTCCCTATTCCCTCCCTCCCTGCTTTATTTTTCTCCATAGCGCTTAATACTCTGTGTCACACTCTACGTATTTTTGCTTGTGTTCTTGTTATTATCCATCTCTCTTCCACCAAAAACACAGCTCCATGAGAGCAAGGACTTGGTCGGTTTTGCTCTCAGCTTCCTGCCAAGTGCCTGGAACAGTGGCTGCCTCATAGCAGGTGTTCAATTAATAGGTGTTGAATGGCTGACTGGCACCTATTATTGTTAGTATGGGAAACCTAAGCATGGACACTATTTCAGACACTGGATAGGATTTGGAGCACTGGTGAAAGGCCAAAACAAAACAAAGCAAATCAAAAAAGCCCTCCACACCACATCGTACACAGTACTGGCCTAGGGAAGGCTGATTTCCCCCCTTGGACAACCATCACTGCTCCCCTGGGTTTCCGTCACAGACCATCACTATGAGATGCGGCAATGCAGCAGGCAACATACTAAACCAGTCTTGGGGAAATTCACTCTTTGAGGTGCAGCTCACAGAACCAGAGCTGGAAGAGACACCCAGAGATCATTTGGTCCCTCCCTCTGCTCTCCAACAAGGCTCGATGCCTGTCCACACTCTGTAGCAGAACCTACCGTTTGCAAACCTTTTGAGAGTAGCAGCCACAACGGCCTCTCTCAGCTGAAAGTTAAGAAATTCTCCAAAGACTCTTTAAGATGGTTCAACCTCTCATTCACGCTGAAGTCCTTCTATAACGTCTTAGACAGGCCGTCGCAAGTGGCCTCAATGGTTGGCACGTTCACCTATGATTAAACCCAAGTCAGCCAACTCAGAACCTCTACTGCCAACGCTGGGCCCGCCAGCATGCAATTCAGAGGAAGAACAGTTTTTTTTTCACTTACGGTAACTCTTCTTACCAAACTGGTGGTGGATGCCTGGAGTTCAGGGAACTGTTTACTTCTGAAAGGGGTATGGTCCATGTATGGACATGGTAAATACCCTCCTATAATGCAAGGACAGGCCGCCACAAAAGGAACCGTCCAACCTCAAATGTTAATAGTGCCAAGGCTGAGAAACCTTGACTGACCCCGAAACACATGCTTTTTCTCATTCTTCTTAATACTAACGACCAACTTGATTTATACTTCATTTTCACACTTTTGATGAAGACCTGGATACAGGAAAGACTTCCTTCCCTCTGAAATCTACTATAGGACAGCCAACAGCACCATCCCAATGGTCAATGGCAACTAACCCTGAACCCCAGTGTCAGGGAGACAACAGAGAGAGGTGGGGACTGTGCTGAACTGAGAACCCATCCATCTAAAAGAGACAGTCATTTCCCAGTTCCAGCCAATTGAAGTCCTGTGAAAATGTGGGCACAGTGTTGACAGATCTTCTGATTTTTTAATGGAAGCCAGAAATCTTCATTTTTGTGTGGAATGTCCAGATTTTCAAATGTTGGCTCCAGTTTCTATTTTAAATGTTCTGCAGACCAAACAAAATGCCTTTTGGCTGCCAGTTTGCAACCTCTGTATTGCATGAGATGTTATTGCAGGGCCACTAAAGGGAGCAGGAAAAAGGCAATAATGGAGTGGAGGCAATAATGAAGGGCAAAGCTCAGAGGAGGAAAAGAAACACAGGCTGATCATCAGAGGGCCATAAACATAAGCACAGTCTAGCCAGGGTCACTCTGGCCACTCCAAGTGATATTGAGGCATTTCTATCTTTTCCTCAGAAGTCCAGTGCCTCTCCCATGCCTGGGTGGAGTGTCCCAAATATTGAGCGCTAATTTTGTACAAGATATCATGAAAAAAGATGACCCTCTCTGAACACCCTTACCTGAAATAAAAGGTCATCCTCTAGGCCTGTGGGAAAGAGCACATGGGAGGGAGAATAGCAGCACGTCTTAAAAGTGCCATCCTCAAAGGAGTGTTTGAGGAGAAAGGAGATGATACACACACAGTGTAGCACAGCACCTGGAAAACCCACACATTTCACAAATGGCACTGTAGCCCAGTAGAAGAGGGGTGGCCAAGGCATATCTAGAGGTGCATTATGCTGACGTTTGGGGGTCCACAGGGAACCAGTCCACCCCCCACTTCCAGCCAATGTTGCTGACTTCAGTTGGGGAATCTACCTCTCTCCCACTCCATCCCAAGTTCCAGAAGTGGTGCATGACAAAGTACCGAATCCTCCTTAATTAAAAGATGGGCACATCACCTATGTCTCAGCTCTTGAACCAGCCACACCTGAAACCAGATCTCCCCAGAACTTTACATTTCCCCGAGTCAGTACATTTCCTTTTTAACTTAAACCAACTCAGAAGTAAGTTTTCTGTTACTTACATCCAGAAGAATCTTGACAGCTTTGTGGGCCCTTGGCAGGGTGTTTGCTTGACTCAGCTTTGGGGTGGAGAAGGCAGACTATGAATTCAGTGTTCTCAGCCTGGGCGTCCCAGGTCTTTAGGGCTCTTGAACCCTCTCCTCACCCTCGCAGCCCCGCCACCCCTGACTAATTACTCAATTTTCCAATCACTTTGTGTGGAATCCTTCAAGGCCCCCCCTCCTTTTATCCCCTTTCACGTCTGTAGCCACTGGAAACTATCACCACAGTCCTTACGATGTGAACAACACAAGAAGTTCCCTGCCGTTCTAAACAGTGGCTGACAACCATTTACGAAACCTGCAAACATTTCACCACTCCTAAATCAACCCCAGATGACAAAATAATCATCATGAAACTAATGGAAACCCGAAAGAGGATGGATTTGGACCATGTTTGTCATTACCCATGATGAGGGGTGATCAGGAAAAAGTCTTGAGAAAGACATGAAAATGAAGCAAACTGATTGCTCCTTGGACGACGTCTCAGCCCCCATCCTCATGAGATTCAAGTCCTACTTTTTCCTGGAAACAATTGGTAGCATCTCTTAGCACCCTTCTGGTCAGGAATTGGTAAAAAGAAAAGAAAAGAGAGCATGAGAGAAAGGCTCAATGCCTTGTCACTGAAATTAGACTCCCAGGGTCTACAGGGATGTTTGGAAGAGAGGTCTCAAACTGCGAGCTTGCACCTGCATGCTGGTGGTTCCTCACGATGATTTTAAAATCAGGACATTTCTCATAAAAGTCCAGATTTCAGTGTCTTTTGAAAAATCAGAACACGTGGCAATATGGAATCAGCATTCCCCCTGGTTAATTACCCTGCTCATTTCATTAACTTCTTACCTGTCTGGCTATCTGAATTTGCAATGATTGATTTCAGATTTAGATCCTATGTACTTTTAAAAAGTCATTTAAAAATTATGATACTATTGACTTCAGACATGTCTGATTGACACAGAATGGCTCTACCTGATGGGGCCCCTCCACCATGATTTCATCTCCGCCAGCCCCCTGCTTACTGGCCCCAGCTGCACTGGCCTCCAGGTGGCTCCCATCTGAGGGCTTTTGCCCTTGCTGTTTCTTCTTTCTAGAATATTCTTCCCCAGATATGGGCAGAGCTCACTCACTCCAGCTCTGTGCTCAGAGGCCGCCTGCTCAGAGAGCCCTCCCCTGCCCCCCTCCCCCCCACACTTTCTATCCACCTTCTCTTGATTTTTCCCCACAGACTCATGACCATCTGACATTCTGTGTACTTTACACATTTAGGTTTTTATCTTTGGTCTTTCCCCACTCAACTGCAGCTCCACGAAGGAGTAGATTTTGGTTGTTTCCGTTCTCTACTGTATTTCTCGTGTCCAGAGTAGGTCCTGGTACACAGCTGGTGCTCAGTACATATTTTTGAATGAATGAATGAAATTCCGTTTTCTGCATTCAAGAGGAAATGGAGAGGGGCTGAAGTGGAGGAGAAAGGCGAAAGGAGGCAAACCCAGATAGTCTGCACACCTGGTCACTGAAAATCCAGCAGTGGCTTCTGGAGAAAAGGACATTTTCCACGACAGAAGAAAGGGAATAAGAAGAAAAATGAAATCAGAGGCTACCACGGCGTTTGAGTTTGCACAGACAAGCGGGCAAGGATTTTTGGAAGCATTCTTCTCTGCCTCTGACCCGTGCCGCCCAAAGTCCAACTCTTCCTGGGAGGTGGGGGGAAGGGGGGGTCCGCGCTGCCGGGCACTGGTCACGTGACAGGCAAGTCCCGCCCCCGGGGGCCGCGGTGTCCTCATCCGCACAGATTTTAATCCCGGAGGGCTGGGCGTTCCAGGCTGCCTGCTGCGGACTTGTCTCTGCAACTTCTCACGTGGGGACGAGGAAAGACAGTGTCTCTGACCTTATCTGGAAAAACCTGAGCCGTTTTCCAGCTCGAGCCCCGCACCCCTGGGAATTTCCCTTCTCTTCCACTCCAAACTGTACCCAACTGCAACAGTGCCCCACCGTGAGATATGATTTCCATAGTTACTTTTGCTCCAACAGGTAATAAACGGTAATGGACAATCAGATGTGTATCAGATGCCCTTCTACGCAGGTCATAGTTGTTAACTCTGATGATGTAGATTCATGATCCTCACTTCCTAAGTGGGGAAACTGACGTTAGAAGAACTTAAGTAAACCCAGGGTCATGAGGATAGTAAGTAGTACACTTGGACAGACTGGCTCTTAACCTCTGTATTATGCTGCGCCTGAGGCTGATAGAATACACCAATACATCCTCGTAAAATACTGAAAAATTACAATTAAGACTGATGGTCCCTTTGTTTCCCTCTCATGCCTGTCCCTAATTAATTGTCCAGTTAAGTGAAGGTCAAAGAGAAGGAAATTTTAATTCTTTCTATGGTGGTTAAGGAGGCAGGGAGTGCAGGGGTTATGAAGACAACCTCTAGAACCATCTGCATACAAAGCCTGGCTCTACTCCTTACTTGCTGTGTGACCTCGAGAAAGTCACTTAACCTCTCTGTTCCTTACTTTCCTCCTGAAAATATGAAGAGTAATAGACTTCCTTCATAGAATTGTTGTGAGGAATAAGTCAGTTGATCCCTATACTCAATCAGAACAGATCCTGTCATCGAGTAAGCACGCAGAGGTCATTTTAATTAGCATCATATTCATCCAAAGGCCAGCCATTCCTCTTTCAAAGACGTAAGACACAGACTGAATGTGTCCAGACACATGCTCTGAGATGACTTTACCGACATTCTTGACAGACTCATCTGTTTTACTTTATTCCCCTGAAAACTGAGCGCAGAACTGAAATTCTGGTTAGTAGAAAATTCTGTTATTTGAGGCATTTGCTGTAAGCAGCTTGCAGGGACAAGCTTTAGGAATAAAGGATTTCATTTACATGAAGAGATCTCGGGGAAAATTTCACACATTCAGATGCGTGTTTCTCTTTCTTCATTCATGAATCCTGCCATACCCGGATGCCGCTTTTGCTATAATTACCTGGTGGACTTGATTTTTAAACCGTTTTTGTCTTATGCAGTTAAAAACATGTGAAACCATTTGTCTGAAATGCTTGCTATATCTTTTCCAAACACATAATAAGATAAAGACAGAACTCTAAAGAAAAAAATTCATGCATGTTGTAAGTTAATATGGAAAGGGTACACCCCCCCATTAAAAAGAAGATTGCCCTTCAGAGACTAGTAGATTCTTCCAGAACGTGCGAAATCCCAAGACTGCAGCTACCTGGAGAACAGGAAGGAATATTCCCCAGGCAAGTAAGCTTCACTTTCACTCTTTTCTTTGAGTACTTCTGGGGATGGTGCAAGTAAGAACCGACACTCTCTGAATGAGCAGGCCATGTTCCCATCCATCACTGTATTGAAGCTCTCTAACAAACCTAATATGGATGGCATCTGCCCCATGAACTGGGGGAGAGTCTGGGGCTTAGAGAGCCCGAGTCCTCTGCCCAATGTCACACAGCCGGTAGGTGGTGGAGTGGGGAGTCCATTCCATGCGCTCCCCATCAGCTGCCCAACCTCCCTCATCTCTGCCTTTGGGCCCCACATCACAGCCAAGGACCCAGCCTGGTCTGAGGAGGAGGTCATGCCCCCCACTGGTTGGCAAGAAATGCCAGAGGTTCTTAAGAAATGTCACCTAGAGAAGGATGTCATGATCCACCGCCATTCCTTTTTCCATTGTTGTTTTAGAAGAAGTCCATTTATTCTCAATGGAAAGCCCACTAAAACAGGCTCACTGAGGATGAAGGATGCTATTGAA
Organism: Balaenoptera borealis; assembly: GCF_965194805.1. Lineage (NCBI taxonomy): Eukaryota > Metazoa > Chordata > Mammalia > Artiodactyla > Balaenopteridae > Balaenoptera > Balaenoptera borealis. The sequence goes on from NC_138872.1 coordinate 14,254,659, forward strand.
AGGTAAGAAGAGACCGTCAATAAAGGTCAGTGGGTCACAGAGAAGTCTCTGGGATTGTCTGTGCCCTTGTCCTAGGAGGGCTGCAGGTCACGTGGTAGAACCAGCCTGTGCTTTGGGTTAGAGAGACCTGGAATGTCATCGGGCAGCCACTTGACCTGTGCAAGCCTCAGTTTTCCCATTTGTTAATCGAACACACATATGTCATGGGATTTTTTTTTTTTTTTTTTGGAGAGGATTAAATGAGCTTGGTGAAAGTGTCTGGCATATCCTAACTCCTGTGAGAGATTTTAAAATCCACTTCTTCCCTCTCCAATTCCCCTCCCTGAATATTGAGATGATTTTGATTCAAAATTCTCAGATAAAGGCATACCTGTATGCCTTTAATTCTTCAAAGTCCCAAAAGTCTGGGGAAGTTTCATTGATTAGATAACAGCACAAGGTAGCACAGGGAACTACAGTCAATATCTTGTAATAACATATAATGGAAAAGAATCTGAAAAAGAATATATATATATATATATATATATATATATATATGTATATATATGTATAACTGAATCACTTTGCTGTACACCTGAAACAATTCAACATTGTAAATTAACTGTATTATTATTACTATAATATATAGTTAAATATATCACTATATTAACTATATTATTATTGTATAATAACTTCAATTTTTAAAAATGATTTTAAAAAACCATCAATAGGGATAGCTAACTCTTACATCCTCTCACTACAACCCTATGCAGTAGATATTTTATCTCTGTTCTATGATATGGAAACTGAGGCATAGTTAGGGGAGACAGAGCTGGGATTTGAACCAGCAGCTGAGCTCTCAGGTCTCAGCTCTCACTGATATACCAACATCTATAAAACCTGACGAAGACCAGAATTTATACTAGCTTAGCTGGTAGAGCATATCAGATCTGGAACGTTCTGAGCAGGTACCTTTCAAAGCTGGGATTAGGAGGGGGCCACGCGTCTTTGGCAGGATAAGGTAGCAGAAGAAAAATGAGTAATCTTTTGCTTTTCTTTTTCAATTCATTAAGGTTTGTTGGGGTGAGCAAGAACCTCATTTTTTTTCTTCCCACGACTTTCCTTTCATTTTAACGGGGAAACGTGCGTGCATTTCAAAGACCACTCAATAGCAGCGTTGAAGTCTCAAGTTCAATCACAATGTCCCCATTGTGGCTGGGGGACTCCTTGGCCTTTAAGCTTGGGTTATAAAAATTTGGTCTGAGCCCAAAGTCTGGCTTTAATAGAATATTTTAATTTTGTTTAATGAATATAATTTTAAATCTGTTTGGCAGTTTTAAAATGTGTTCTTTTATTTTCAAATTAAAATTTACTAATGTTCAGTGCTTTCCTGGGGGTGGGAGTGAGGCAAGGAGTGGGTGTGATAATAATACAAGCATTTATTGAGGGCTTACTATGTGCCAGACACCCTGCTACCTCTTTTAACCCTCACAACCTCCTAACGTACAGCGACCGTTGCCTCTACTGTTTGGGAAGTTGAGTGGGGCTCAGTCCCCAACCCGAGACAGCATAGTTAGTGAGTGATGGACTTACAGTTCAGACCAAACTGTCTGAGTTCAGGGTCTGTGTTATTAACCACTGCCCTACATTCTCTTGATGCTGAAAAAGGACTCCATTGACCAATAGCTTAAAGGCACATCATTGGCCCAGTATGTAATTCCCTATAACCTCAAACGTAATGACAGCTGGCTTGAGCATAATAGCTGGCTTACTGAGCATTCAATGTGGGCAGGCACTGTAGCAAAGCAAAGTGTTTTACATGTACTGCCTCATTTAAATTGTCACAATGGCCTTTTGAAGCAGTTATTATTGTCATTATTATCATCATCCCCATTTTACAGAGGGGAAACTGAGACTCAGAGAGCTTAGGGTCATGTAAGCTTGTAAATAATACATTTAACCTTAAATAATAATAATAATAACAACAATAATACTGTAGCTGACTCTGATATAGCTCGTACTATTTGCCATGTACTACTGCAAACACTTTATATTTATTAGCTTGATCTCCATGATAACCACCCTGTATTACAGGTGAAGAAACCAAGGCACATAACAGTTAGGTAGCTTGCCCAAAACTAAATAGTTGGTTAATGCTGAGCAAGGATTTGAACCCAAGCAGCCTGGCTCCTGGCTCACAAATCTTAGAGATTCATGCTCTTAATCTCTAGGCTGTGTCAGAGCCAAGGCTTGAATTTGGAAAGATTCTCCCTTTTCCTACCTGTTCTCCCCACCACCTCTTAAGGGAAGCAGAAGGTCATTGTCTGTCTGAGGCAGGGAGTAAGCCATGGGCATTGTCCGACACAGCTGGCCATGGGCATTGTCCGACACTAGTCACAGAAGCCAGTGTACTGCTCTTATCAAGTTGGGCATGGCTTCTTTGAATACGAGTCTGCAAAGTTGGGTCTTTCTCTCCATCCTTCTGCTTGAATATTAGAAAGCTCAAGAAGTCTTATCTCTGCCCCCTGAAACCTCAAGGGGAAAGAAGAGGCAAGGTGCTATTGGTGAAAACACCCTGGGATCCTGCCATCAGAGGTGACAGATTGGGTCCTTCTTGCCTTTGGGTCGCAATTAGCCCAATGCCTAGAACACAGCTCAGTAAATAATGCTGAATAAATGAGGGAAAGAATGAATGCATTTGGAACTTTCCCCCATCACCATGCAACACGTGAGGCACGTAGGAGGCACTCAATAAATAATAAATCAGTGGAATGGTATATGTAATGTCCCAAGCGCATGATCTTCCTGTCAACAAAATCTGTCTTGTCAGATTGCAATAGCTCAGGGGTCAGCAAACATTCTATAGAAGGCCATGCAGTCCCTATAGTAACTACTCAACTCTGCTAGCACAGAAGGGGCCACAGACAATAGCTTAGACCGGCTAGCTGCAGTGATGCAGCCATCATTTCAACAGATTTCAACTCTAAATTTTAGTTATTCTGCAAGGACAGGCTCAAGGTTCTGTGAGAATCAGGTGATGTCTCTTATTTTGAACCCAACTTTTATACCTGACCATCACTTAATATCCTCCAAGCAAAACGATTGGAGACTGACTTTAAAATCTAGCTCTCCAGGGCAGACATGTAGAGAAAACGTAGCTCTCGTTACATGAGCACGCGTGGGGTGGGGTGGGCGTGGAGGCTGGATATCCTAGTGGTTAGGAATCAAAACTGGGTTCAATCCTGGTTCTGACATGAGCCATATAACCTTGGACGACTTACTTCTCCATGAGATTCAATTTTCGCATCTGTAAAATAGGGGTGATAATAATAGCACATTCCATCTAAGGCTATTTGGAGTCAGAAATATAAGTGTTTGCTTTGCACAGTGCCTGGCACATAATAAGTGTTCAATAACTATGGGTCACTCGTTATTCTCAAACAAACCTTGTTTCTTTTTAAAAAACAAAACAAAAAAACAATTCACTAAAAATAGGCACAAAGATACGCCAGCAAAGCTGCAGGGAAAGACATTTCCAAATCAGTTTCCTAAAGACACTCAGCAAGGCATTCCAGAGCTCCCGAGGTGTCAGAAAACTCTCCACTCTAGATCAAACCACTAGAAAGTCCCCTCATCTCTCTGCTCACCCCCCCCATCCCCCCAAAAGCCTGCTTCTGTGTCCTTTTATCACTTTGTCTTTCTTGTGGGTGCCAGAGCAATGCTGAAGACATTCGGAGCGTTTCAGACATTTGCTGTGTTTAAGACATTCTTTCTCCCTCCCACCCCCCTTCCCTCCACACTCCAAAATTAAAGTCTCCGGGGAGTATGGTCTCTTTAGCATGAGGAGAACACCAGAGAGCCCCGGTGGCCCGTCACAGACCGGAGGTGAATAATCTTCTCGCCTCCATTCTTTTTCACGGCTGGATGGGGCCAAAACTTTGTTTACAACACAAGCGGCAAGTCACAACTTGTTATGCCACATGACACCTTCCAAGCCGCGAGTCACCGCTTCCCTCTACTGTACCAGTCGCACAAAAGGCTAGAGGTGCAGGAATCTGCCCCCTGTGCTCCTCCCCCCCCCACCCCCTTCCCAACTGGGAAGGGCATTCAGACCTTTGCTGGGGAGACAAGTGTTTCTAGAACACCGTGAAACAAAAGTCCCCATACGTGCAAATAATACACACCCACAAAAGGAAACAATCTTTTTTGCAGCGATACCCTTTCTGTCTTTCCTATGAGGAGGTTTCCTCCCTGCGTGGAATTTCCATCAGCACTGGGGTTGATACCAAACTCGGGGATGCAGCGGACATTCTCCGCATTTCGGGGAGCTGCCCATTAACGAAGACCTAAAAGTTTGTACTTACACGTTGCACCCCACATGCCAGAAAAACACATATGTGTTCCCAGGAACAAAAAAATTGTTCTGGAAACTACTAACACCTTAACCACTTAAGTTACTACAGGAAGGGGATGGGAGGTGAAGAAATTGACCAGAAGGAATGCAAGCCATTTTTGACCTTTGGCTTCTGCATATCCAAACAACAGGAAAGAAACATCTCCTTTGGAGGAAGGGATGCCCCGGAACCTGCTTTTTCAGTGGAGCCTGAGAGGGAGTGATCCGAAGGAGATGGGAATTCCAGCCCTCCCATCCCGCTTTACCCCAAGAACATCTTTGGAACCCAAATCAAATCGAGATCTTTCAACCGTGGACTCAGAAACCCCCTTTCTGTGTCCACTTGAATCAAACACGTCAAACAGGCAGGAATTTGACTTGGCCGAGGTGAGGAGAACTGGTGGTTTTCGCCCTGTTTTGGTGACCTTCAAGGGCTTATTTATGCACTTCAAACTCATGACCTAATACATGTTGGTTTGGCTTCTCTTCTCATAATAGCAGCCTGTAAAAAGCTTTTGAGAATTCCCCGTGTTTTCTTATTTTGGGTCAAGAAAATAAAATCGATATCTAAGTAACCTTAAAAAAAAACTCAGCCTGCACAATCTAAAAATTTGGAATGTTTCCACTACGACTATGGCTATCTCTGAAAGCCTCAAGATCATCAGAGTTAAGCCCCACATTTGCCATTTTTAAGGTGAGATATTTGGTAACAGCATATGTGAGAATTAGCTAAGAGGGACTTTTTGACATAAGTCAAACAATGACATTTAAAACTCACGTTAAAGCAATTACCGTGTGGAATTTTTCCGTGTTTTTCCCATTTCTCAATCAGAAGTGTATATGTTTTCAACATAGTTTCTTGCTGTAATTTTCTTTCTTGGCAAACCACATCTTACCATGAAACCCAAAGTATGCATGCTACAGAAACAATAATGGTTGAAACAGACTCGGCCGTCTCTGGCATGATTTTTCTTTGCAAAATTAAAACATCTTTTGGCTAATATACTGTACATTTCAGTTATGAAAGACCATTCTTGGGAGATGAACAGAAAAGAAAGGGGAGCTAACAGATTCAGCTGATGCGAGACAAAAGTAAGTTGCTGTCTTCAGACAGTAGTCAAACCCTCCAGTTCCTCATTCTTTGGGGGGAAAAATGTCGATTTTATCATTTTTTCCTTTAGTTAAAATCATAGAGAGCTGACAATTCTCCTCAGAATGATTGTGAGTAGATATGTACGGATATGTTAAATCTGGGAATGCACAGATTTTTAAAATCTAACTTTACTAGATCTTCAAAAGGAAACCAGAGGGGGAAAAAAATCCAGTGCCATTGAAATCACAACCCGTTTTCACGTTATTGACACACTACTGTGGAGACTAAGTGACAAAATAATTTCTGGCCCCTTTTAAATCCTTGGTTCATTTTAAAATATGTCTAAATGGACATTACGGGGCAAAGACAATCGGCCACGTGCACATTCTCAAAACTGGTGAGAAGTAAACCTGTCTCCCTTGGCTGTCTGTTTCTCTGAGCTCCTGTTTTAAATTTCTGCATACATACGAAGGCAGAGGCAGCCTTTGCAAAACAGCACCAGCAGCTACATCTGCGCCCTCACTAGTATCATCAGATGGGTGATGACAGGAATGACGAAGCCCTGCTTTCTACAGACCTGGGTCTGTGTGCCGAGACGCCCTCATCCATCCCTCTAGGCTTCATCCCAAAGTGGGGGCCCTCCCAGCCCTCCCCGACCCTCAGGCTGCCTGTCCCAGATTCAGGCAACCTCCAGCCTCCCCTAATCTTCAAAGTGGCAAAGATAAATCGTTCCAGTTACCTGACTCTTGGGACCACCTGTTCCAAATTATTCTTTGCTCTCCAAATGTTTATAATCTAACCCCCAAGCAACAACCCACCCATAGCGATCCAGCACCTTCTGGTAAACTGGATTTGGACAGCCTACCGTAACATTTTAGGGCCTTGCCACTGCCGGTAAATTTATTGACTCTTTTTAGGAACTAAAATGGGTGGCGTTATAGTATTGAAGGAACAAATCAAATTAGCCCTTGTAAATGGTCGTTTTCTTTTCCCTTTACATAACCATGTACAACCTTCTAAATATCATGACTCACCAGAGTCCAGATTTGTGTTTTCTAAATACTTAATATGATTTTTCTGCCGTCTAAGACAACAGCAAAAAACATCAGGGTAGAGTCAGAAAATAATCGTGTTCAGCGCATTTAAAACTATCCAAATACAGCATCTCTCTCCAAGGGAAACGAGAGCAGAAATGTTCTCTGAGGCAAGGTTTTCATAGCCCCGTCGGCAGAGGGCTAAAGGCCTAGATTCTGGCCTCACTCACTCTTCAGCCTCTTGTAAGTCATTTGACTTGTGACTCAGTTTCTTTGTTAACAAAGTTGGGAAAATAATAATAGTAATAGTAAAAAAAAAAAAATAATAGTGATACCTAACTCAAAATGTTGTTGTGCGAGCCATCCTGAAAATACATGTCAAGAGCTAATTTCAGGCCTGGCATGTAAATGCTCAGCTATTTTTCATCATTATGAAATACACGGATATAATTTAAGCAGAGAGACATGGCAAAGGCACCAACAGAATGAAAATGAGCAAAAAGAAAGAAAAAAAAGCAGCAAAAAAAAAAAAAAAAAATTAAAGCCTGTGGCTTTCTTCGTCCTCTTCCTCTCAATCTACCTGGCAGGTACTCTCATATCTTGAAACTGATTTTAAATCACACGCAACAAAGAACTAGTCCTGGCCCCTCTGATTCCTTTACAGCAAGACAGTGGGTCTGAGACAGTCATTTCAAGTATTTGTCACCTGATTGAGGGGGTTTATCCTCGGATTAGAAGAGGTGTTAGTTAAACACCATTAGGCCAGTTACGATCTTCAAATAGGAAGATGAAGCATTGTCTCCAGCTAATTCTCTGCTAATTGTTTCCCTACCGGAGCCTTCTTTTTGTTTTGTATGTTTGGGACTGTTTGAACAGCCACAAACGGTAGGGGGACAAAAAGTGGGCCCTTCCGAAGGCTGTTATGACACTGGGGGATGGGGGGTCAGGGAGGAAGATGGGGAGTGAGCAAGGCCTTGTGGGGAGAGTGAGTGTATGTGTGTGTTTTCTGTCAACAGGCCATGTTTTCTCAACTCTGGGGTTAATTCTCTGTAAAGAGATTCCTTTTGATCCAAGTCCACCGACTCCTTTTTCAGAGCAGATAGCTAGGAAAAAAAAGTTTCCTTCCATCAACAAAACCCAGTCTTGGCAAGAGTCAGAAGGTTCAGCCTTTGGAGGTAACTGAATAACCAGCCACTTCACCTCCACAAACCCCCCAGATAAGGAGAACTACATCAGGAGAACGAGGTAAAAAATCTTAGGGGGAGAAAGTTATCCTCTCCCAGAAGGAGCTGATGTCAGGCCGGAGAGCCTTGCATTTTACCTGTGCCTAGTGGAGAGGAAGCCTTTGCACCCAGTCTACACCCACACACACTCAACACTCCAACACTCAACACTACACCTCAGACCTGTGGCCACTGCCTAATACTTATGGTTTTACTTCTTCCCCAAGCATTTTTATGCTAAGCAGGCCTGTCCCACAAAGACAAAACTCAACGCCTGTTACAATGCATCTCCTTGGAGAAGATAATGCGCTGTGTGTGGTGTGCTTGGATATTGAGGGCCAGGCAAAAATCTAAGCAAGATACCTCCACTCCCTTCATTTTTTCCTGACAGCCATGGGCTCTTTCTGCCGAGAGAGAGGCATCTGTCATGAACTGCTAGGAACCCCACTAATGCACCATCACGGCCTGCGATTTTATTGTACAAGGAGTTTATTGCTGGCCTAATTAGTTTCAAACTGGGCATTCCAGCTGAGGACACCTAGAAAACATCTGGTGGAAGGAGTAAGAATGAGTCCTCGTTTCAGAGCTGGTTAGGTTGGCTTTCGGCATAACTCTGGTCTCCTGCGCCTGACACAAGTTATCTTTGGAAAAGTAACTGAAAAAATAAGGAAACGGTTTCTTCTTTGTGGGAAAGGAGTCTTCTTGTCCTGGGGGAACCCAAAACGTCTTAAAGTGGACGTGCCTGGATTGTGGATACCTTTTTTCAAACTGCCCGGGGTCTCAGTAGCCAGCTCAACCTAATTCAAAATATACTTAGCTACATTGCCTTTTTTTTTTTTTTTTTTTTTTTTGCCGAGGACTATTTTGCTTTCCCAACAGCAGCTAGCATTTTATCAATTTATCCGTCTGGAACAAGGCTTGTGATCTCTTACATACAATTTAAACCAGAAGTAATACCGCCTATTTGAAACAGCATGTCTTGGGTGTTTTTGCCAAATGGTAATCCTATAACAAGTCAACAAATTATATTTCTTTATGATGTGTTTAATACAACACAAAAGGCATAAAAAGAAGATTCTAAAACTCCAGTGATTAAATCATCTGTTTTTTTTAAATCTCAAAATATTGGGATAACGACATTTTGTTGTATTTCCTTTAGTTATTTCATATTAGGAAAGATGTATGTGTTTATAGAATATTCTCATACACGCGGCCACTATACTAGGTGAGCTATTTCAAGACAGGAAAAATGCCAAGACCTTTCAGGTAAAATAGTTAATCATATCGTGAAGCTAAAGTTATAAGAATGGAGCTACTAACTAACTTGGTATGGGACACATGAACTGCTTTTTTAAAAGTTCAAGTCCTTTCAGATCTAGCCACCTGGGTCGAAATCGCAAAATTTAGAATTTCCTCAAAAGGCGAGGAGACCTGGAATACAAATGTGATTTTATGCTTACTCTAAAGCAAGATTCAAACGGTCACCATTTGTTATATAAATTACTTATTAACTTTTCCTAGTCTGAGGATGTCTAAATGCAAAGAAGTATAAAGTTTAAGATGCTTAAGGTGATGCGGAGAGAAAAGTCAAAAAAAAAAAAAAAGAAAGAAACTTTCTTGGGTAAAGTTGCCTGAAAGATTTTTTCACAAACATTATTTTAAAAAGGAGGTCCTCCTTCTCTCCCCCCGCCCCCAAAAGGGCCATAGGCTGGTAAAGCGGCTACTAAGCTCATACTCTGCTAGTAGAAATTTTACTCAAGCAAGACAGAGCTCGCGAAATTAACAGATTCGGTTTGAAACACAATTGTCCGCTGGTTATAATTTCCTTTGGAAGGGAGCTCCCTAACTCAAACCCAATTCAGCACTCAGATTCTCACCTGATGTTTGTAAATCATTATACCTCCGCTCTGACTTGCCCACAACACCCAACTCCGATGTTCACTCATTTCACTGCACCTCGTAATTAAAAAGTACCTCCACCACGGGTGATTTATATCTACCTCAACCTTATATATACATATATAAAAGTAATTCTGAAGATTACGTTGCATTTCGGGGAAAGGGGGGAGAAAAGAAAACGGTATCCATCAAAACCGCGGCATCAGTCTTGCTTTTTAAAGAGCATTCGCAACGCAGCAACGCGTATGCTCGCTGTCAACTCTTAGCCCAGTCGAGGCTTCGTTTAGGGGAAGTAGGAACCCCTCACCCGTCAGAGCGCTTCACTTTCAGCAGCTGAGGATTTTGCGCACTGAGGATTTTGTGATGCGAATGTTTCGCCCTGTCAAGCTGTCCTAATATTCCTTGAGTTTATAACCTATTTGCTTGGGGGCAGGGAATATATTTAAGGGCCAGTACGGCCGTTTAACCTCCAGGCTGCAAGGCTAAAAAACCATTCAATTCTCCGCTTTGTCCCATTACAACAAAACCCTCGCTTCCTTCTAAACATCCTTTTGATGTTCCAAGTTTCAACTCCAACTTCAGCCAGCGCCAGGACGCGGGTTCCGGTACAAAGCCGGGAGAGCTGGACCAGCGCGGGCCAAGCGCAAACGGACTTTAAAAAAAGAAATGCAGCTAGAAAAAAGGCTCAGTGGGCCATTCCAGCCCCATCCCGGGAATTCCAGCCATTTGCTCCACCGTTACCCCATAACCAGCGCCCGAGGGCGTGAGTTTGGCTGCCGGCGCCTCTTGGTCCGGTTAGGGGAGCGCCCCTCATCGCGAGCCACCCGGGCCATAAAACGAACCAAACGCAGAGGACCCAGGCGAGTCTACACCGCCTGCGCTCTATGCACTTGTCCCGCGCGCGGGGGTGCAAATTTCAGGGTCTTCGCCTCCCGGGCGCACGGGGAAACTGAGGCCTGGAGCCCAGGACAGACTTTCCCGAGACAGGATCTGCCCGGTGTACCCGCTGCCCTTGTGCCTGAGGCGCCCTGGGAGCCCCGGGCGCCCCGACAGCTGCGGAGGCCCCGGCTGGCCGAGTGCGGGAGAGACGCCCCAGGCCAGGGGGTTCGGGTCAACCCCGGCCCGGCGAATCGCGGCGGGCGGCCCGGGCTGGGCGCCGCGGTTGGTACTCACCGCGCGCAGTGGAGAGGGCGCCCCGGCGCGGTGCGGTGCCGGCGGCCGGGCGGGCGCGGGTCGGACGCGGCGGGGCTGACTGCGGCGGGCACGTTGCTACCTCCGCTGCCGCCGTTGCCTCCGCCTCCTGGGCTGCCGCGGCCGCTGCCTGCGCGTGGAGGACCGGCCCCTTCCCCTCCCTCGGCCGGGCCCTCCCTCTGCCCCCGCCCGGGTCCCCGCGCCGCGGCGTGGGCGCGTGGGGGCGCCGAGGCGCGACGCCGGGCTGCGCGGGCGCACACCCCCGGCGGCTGGACGCGCGGCGCGGCGCTCCGGCCCTGCAGCTGCCTCCGCGCTGTTCTCTGCGCCTGCCGCCCAGCCGGACGCGCTAGCTCCAGCCGGTCCTAGAGGAGGCGAGGGCCCAGCCTCCTCCCCACCCACCGACACCCACACCTCCTCCCTCTGCAACCCAGGCATGGCCCCCGAGAAGAGAAAGACTGCTTGGAAGGGACCTCAAGGGTGACACTGAATTCATTCATTCAGCCACCTATTCATTCATTCATTCATTCAACATATATGGAATATCTACTGCGCCAGGTACAGCTAGCTCCTCGGAGATTCAGCTAGAACAAGACAGACTAGTTTTGTGCCTTCCCGGAACTTATTCTCACATGGGGAGACAGACCGTAAACAAACAATCAAGTAAATAATCAAGACAACTTCAGAAAGTTATCATTATTATGGAGGGGGAAAAATTACGTTCTGGGGCAAGGGAACAGTAATCTTGGCTGGAGCAGTCAGGGAGGACCTCTCTGAGGAGGTGACATTTGTATGATGAGAAAGTGCCATTTCTGGTTATATCTGCAGGAGGAGAGTTCAAGAATCTCCTTTCACCCATTTTACAGGTAGGGGAAACTGAAGTCCCAAGAACTTAATTGGCTTACCCAAAGTCAGTGGTATAACCCCCTCCACACATACCCTCAAATTAAGGCACCCCACTTGCTTCATCCTCTCCTGTCCACCTGTTTCAGTCTTCCCCATAATAAACTGTTATGAACAGAGTCTATGCAGCATTTTTCTCCCTCTCACGCACTTTCTAATATTTATGAAGCCCTGTTATGGAACACTCAGATGCCTCAGTCCGAAAACAGTGTCAACCACTGCCATTTGTTAAGCTCAAGAAATACAGGGTGCCCAGATAAATGTGAATTACAGAAAAACAAGGAATAACTTTTAGAATAAGTATGTCCTAGGTGATACATGCTTAAACTAAAAAAGTATTCACTTTTCTCTGAAATTTCAGTTTAACTGGATGTCCTATATTTTTCTTTGCTAAATCTGGCTGCTCTAAGCCCATCCAGTTTGCGGGACCCTTCTTATCTCCTCTGGTCCCCCAAAGAGACTGGAAGATAGATGCTGCCAGCATGCCCATTTTTACAAATGATCAAGTCTTAGCTCAAAGAAGGCAGAAAGTGTCTGAGCCAGGGCTGAAGTTCAGGTACAGCTGTCTCCAAAGCCCTTGCTCTAGAGATATAATATAGAGCCTTCAACTCCACTTGTGGGGTTACTGGGAAGCCAGTGAAACTTAAGCTCCTGGGCCCCTCACTTGACGTGTCTCTTTCTAAGGCCCTGACAGGGACCTAGAAATGCATTCACGGGGTCACTTGTTCATGTAGAATTTACAAAAGTCGTTTGCTTTCCATAGTTAGTGGCAACCAGCAGAGACCACCATCACTCTCCACTCTGATTCCCCACTGGAGCACTTGACCTTGAGTAGGGTGGTATGGGAGTGGTCGCTGGCATTTTGGGGATCCAGCCGAGGGGAAGTTGAGTTGGGAATCTGTGGTATTTTTCAGCTTCTTAAAATATGCATTTGTTGTGATTTCTTAATTCAAAGAACTATTCATTTTGTACCTAATTTCGGACTCATAATTTCGTATTCTTTTTCTTAAATAATGCCCCCAAGTTGTATAAACAGCAGGCCCCGCTCTACTGGGAGCCACCTCTGGTCAAAGCTTATTCCATCCCCTTTTGCTCCCCAAACTTCAGGCAAGCAAATGTATTCAGTGAGCACACTTATTCTCCTCCCGCAAGGAGGGTGAGGTTAGATCTGCTGCTCCTGGATGAAGATAACTCTTCTGCTTCCTAGCTGCAGGACATAAGTACGTACTTAGCGTTGACTTTCTCATCTCTAAACTGGAGATAACAGTACCCATCTTGTATTATTATCGGGACAGTTTGCTGAGATCATGCTCCTGAAACACTTTCTACTGTGACTGTAGCTGGCATAAGCAATTGCTCAACTGTACAAACTTCACTTCCCATAGCAGCTTTGCAAAAAGCTCTCAGTCATTATAAACTGACCATCTTAATGCTCTCCAGAGGTGTTTAATTTATCTGGGCCCATGAGCCTTCATAGAATATTGTTTAAACAGTGGCAGTAAGCAGGCTTTTTTTTTTCTAAAGGAAAATAATGGAATAGACTGGAATAGAAAACACCAAGTGAATTGCATGAAATCAGAGTAAGACTCTGTGTGTGTGTGTACTGGGTCAGGATGTGAAATGTGTTTCTTCTTGCAGATCATGGGCAAAATGTTGACGAACACTTATTAACCAAGAGTACTCTATGGAATACAAAGGGTTAATCTGTTTCCTTCAAGCCCTCTCACTCCTTCACCAGAATCTGGCCCATTATCTCATAAATCGCAGCCACACCCCACGGCCCCCTGAGAGATAAACAGGAGGCAGGTGCTTATTAATTTTATTTTTTTCTTTCTCTTAGGGCAGTGGTCTCAACCCTGGCTTGCACATTAGAATCTCCAGGGGAGCTTTTAAAAATCCCCATGCGGAGGCCCTACCCCAGACCAATTAAACCAGACTCTCTGGGGAAGGGACTGCGGCATCAGGATTTTTTTTAAAGCTCCCGGTGATTCCAAGTGTGCAGCGGAGGGTGAGAGTCTCCATGTTTGGGAGAAAAAGGACTTGACCACAGATTTGCAGCAGATGAGATAGAAACTCAGATAAGACTTAAGGCTCCCACTTCTTACTCAAGATCACTTAAAATCCAGCCCCCTTCCTGTGCAAGAGCACCCCCTTCCTGTCCCTCTTTCCCTTGATTTCTTCTTAATAAGTATTTGTCCTCATTTTATAATGACCAGAAAAATAACCCCAGACAAAATCTGAAAATGCTAAACCATAAAGCAGATTCTTTGGAGTGTAGACCACAGGCACGTCTGCCCTGGAGTAAAACACTTTTTTTTTTTTCCCCTGGAGTCTTCCAAGTATAAATGTCCCCTGAAGCCAGAAGACCAGCTTAACTTTCAAAACGACAAACTTCACAACGTTTCCAACATGTATATACATATCCTACAAACACACATGTGTACTCTCCATGCCAAATTATGCCTTATTTCTATACACATTCCTTTCCCATCTGCAAAAACCTCCTCTACAGAAAAAGTATTCCTTTTTGTTTTAATGCACTCATTTAAACCTTGGCTCTTTCCACAAAGGATTTGAGTTTGCATGCAAAAACATACATGTGGCAGCAGAATGAGAAAACAAGAAAAGCAGGTGAAGGGGAAACATGGGGAGGGAAAGAAAAGAAAGTCAAGGTGAGATTCTCATAAATATGTAGGCTAGGAGGCCCTGAGCACTTGTTAGTGGTGGACTGAGAATTAGATGCTGAGCTTCCTGGCAGACAATGCAAAGAGGAAAATGTGATCAATTACATCAGTGGCTTTCAAACTTTCTTGTATTCAAAAATAAGCATATTGTGCTTGCTTTGGCAGCACATATACTAAAATTGGAATGATATGGAGATTAGCATGGCCTCTCAGCAAGGATGACATGCAAATTTGTGAAGCATTTCACGTTTTTATACAGATCAATTAAAAAGGAAAAAAAGCAAGCATAGGGAATTCCCTAGCAATCCAGTGGTTAGGACTCTGCACTTTTGCTGCGGAGGGCCCGGGTTCAATGCCTGGTTGGGGAACTATGATCCCACAAGCCTTGCTGCATGGCCAAAAAAAAAAAAAAAAGCAAGCACATATAGAATCACCATATGGAAAACAGAGGCTAAAAATCCCAGGCTCTGTTGAAGAGCTCATATTTTCCATTTTTAACCCATCCACCTGGAATCACCCTTGTTGCCCTGGCTTATAAATGAGACAGCAACCCCAGTTTGGCCTGAGAAGTCCAAGGTGATAAATGGCTAGATGACTGTTTTTCATACTGTCTCTGGAATGGATAAATGTGTCAGAATTAAAAGCTTATGCTTTAGCATCAGAGGGGAAAAATGAAATAAAGCTGTGTTGTCACCTGCCTGGTAGTGAATAAACACCAGAGATCGAAAAAAAAAAAATCTCAGCCTCATGGCTTGCACCTTGCTCCTGTGGGTACTTGTAAAGGGTCTTGAAGGAGCACCCAGAGCTCTGCAGAGTCAAGATTGAAAGTCATGGATTTCAAAGTGCTTCACTGTGTTTGTGATTTTCAAAGCCTATAAGATAGAAACCAACAGAACTACTTGAACAAATCTTATAGGATTTTCAAAGCCTATAAGATAGAAACCAACAGAACTACTTGAACTACTTGAATATCAGCTTCCTGATATTGGTACAGGAGAGAGTGGAACTTTTGAGAGTGAAATGGGCGCTATTAATAATAAAGCATGTTTGGGGTTAGCAGATGTGAACTAGTATATAGAGAATGGAAAAACAACAAGGTCCTACTGTATAGCACAAGGAACTATATTCAATATCCTGTAATAAACCATAATGGAAAAGAATATGAAAAAGTATATATATGTATAACTGAGTCACTTTGCTGTACACCAGAAACTAACACAACATTGTAAATCAATTATATTTCAATAAAAAAAATGAAAAATCAAATCAAATAAAGCATAAACCAGGACTGTTCCAGGCAAACTGGGACAGATGGCCACCCTGCCTAAACAGGATGATTTAGATATGTCCTGAGGATCAAAGACGTGTGAAATTCAATCAAGTAATCACACGGGAGGCAGTAACAGACATACATGAGTAGACCAGGGGCTGTGAGCAATCCTTCTTTTTTTTTTTTAATTATTAGCACCTTTAATTATTTAATTGTTTATTTATTTATTTATTTATTTATTTATTTGGTTGTGTTGGGTCTTCGTTTCTGTGCGAGGGCTTTCTCTGGTTGTGGCAAGTGGGGGCCACTCTTCATCGCGGTGCGCGGGCCTCTCACTATCGCGGCCTCTCTTGTTGCAGAGCACAAGCTCCAGATGCGCAGGCTCAGTAGTTGTGGCTCACGGGCCTAGTTGCTCCCCAGCATGTGGGATCTTCCCAGACCAGGGCTCGAACCCGTGTCCCCTGCATTGGCAGGCAGACTCTCAACCACTGCGCCTCCAGGGAAGCCCAATCCTTCTTAAAATTACAAAATCATCAGCATAACAATTCGTGGTGTGGTTCGGGGCATCCCATCCACATTTCTGACAAGACTCCAGTCAGCCCTCTTGCCCAAATCTCTGGTTGTTATGCAACGTCATCGTCCTAAGAAAGGGTCTCCCCGAACCAGGTGGGCTGACATGATGGATTCCTACATGCATATCGAGAGCACTTTCCCTTGATGTCTGCAGGTTCTTATCTCTTACTCTGCTGGAATCTCTAGAACATCTGCCAGGGACCTCTTTGGCAGTCTGCTTAAGTCTAAGGACATCTTCTCAGAAAAATGCTTCTATATAAACAAAAATGCTTATAATGGACATAGGGTGCTGGGAAACTGAATACTGATAAGAAACAATTTAATGTCTTATTTCTTATTGATAAGAAAAAAATTTACCTCACATTATTCACAAAAATTAACTCAGAATGGATCACAGCCCTAAATGGAAAGCCTAGAACCATAAACCTTCCAGAAGACAACATAGGGAGAAAATCATTGCAACTTTGCGGTAGTCAAACATTTCTTAGAACACTGAAAGTACAAACCATGAACACTGGTAAACTGAGCTTTGTCAAAATATAAAACTTTTGTTCTTCAAAAGACAAAAGTGAGAAAATAAAGGGCAAGCTATAGACTAGAAGAAATATAATACTTCTATCAGACAGATATAAAAAATATAAGGGATATATAACGAATACATGAAGAACTTTAACAACTCAATAACTTTTACAAAACAAATAACTCAATTAAAAACTGGGAAAACTTTAGAACCAACACTTTCTAGGAGAAGATATACGAATTGCCAATAGGCACAAAAATAGATGCTGAACATCATCAATCATCACGGAAATGTACATTAAAATATAATGAAATACCACTACATATCCATTAGATTGGCTAAAATTAAAAAGACTGACTGTACCAAGTGCTGACAAGGATATGGAGCAGCTAAACTCTTATACACTGCTGGTTGGGATGTAAAATGGTGCAACCGCTTTGGAAAACAATTTGGCAGTTCCTCAAAAAGTTAAACATCCCCCTACCATATGACCCAGCCATCTGACACCCAAGAGAAAGGAAAACACAAATCCACGCAAAGAATTGTATATGAATGTTAATAGTAAGTCTATTTGTAACTGCTAAGAATTGGAAACAGTGAAACTATCCATTAGCAGGTAAATGAATAAACAGATTGTGGTATATCCATGCAATGGATTACTACTCAGCAATAAAAGAACGTATGATACACACACAACATAGATGAATATCAAAATCCTTATGTTGAGTGAAAATGCCAGAAGCCTCACTCTCCCCAAAAAGACCCAACACATGATTCCAATTATATAAATTTCTCAAAAATGCAAACTAATTTACAGTGACAGAAAGCAAAGCAATTGTCACCTGTGGGTGGGTGTGGAGGGAACGATGGATTACAGAGGGGCTCAAAGAAACTGTTGGGGATGTGATAGAAAAGTCCAGTGTGTGAATTGTGTTGTTGGTTTCACGGTATATATATTGACATATATATATATATCAAAAATGATAAAATTTAACCCTTAAAATATTTCCAGTTTATTATACTTCAATTATACCTCAATAAAAATATTGAAATATTATGATGGAGTCATGTGAGTTCCTTTATTAGTACGTTAAATAGTAAGATCTAGCAGCAGGCCTATAAGTTCCATAATGTTGAAGTAATGCTGAGTATAAAGATATTTCAAGGTGTTTGCAATAGCCATAATATGATATGGAAATACCTGTGATTTCTACTGGCAACAGAGTCAAGGTCCTGCTCATATACTACAGTTTGTTGCCACATTCACATTTGAAGGGAATGCTAAATTTCAGTTAGAAGTTGGTGAAAATAAAGATACATTTTTTACATCCAACTTTACAGACCCCCCGAGTTCTATCCACACACCCCAAGTTAAGAAGTCTAGTTGGAAACAACCTCAGCTACCTGAGGGTAATAATCTCCCTAGAAGATAAGCATCTTTAAACCCCAGGAACATTTAGAGTTGACTATAGAAATAGCCTAAATGGGAAAGCAATTTTATCAGGAAGCATATTTTAAATGAGATAAGATTCAGAAATAAAGTGGAAATATTCAACAAGGTCAAAATCATCACATTAATATGTTTTGTTAAGAAGGAAAGTGTTCATATTTAGTAATCTACATACTTTAAGAGACTTATGTTTAAGAGACTTAGACCTTTCAGAGTAGCATATTGGTCAGACTCGTTAATTATCATTTTGAATGTAACTGAAGCATTGCTTAAATGTGCAATTTTTACATCAATGTCTAAGGTTTTTTTAAATTTTATTTTTTATACAGCAGGTTCTTATTAGTTATCTATTTTATACATATTAGTGTATAGATGTCAATCCCAATCTCCCAGTTCATTCCACCAACACTGCCCCCACCAAAGTCTTACAAAGTTTATATGCAATCATTTAGAACACTTAAGAGAATTTAAGATTTACTATATGTGACCTGATAGATTTATAAGATTGATTGAGAAGTAGAAACATTGAATAATTAAAGTACTTGCAAAGAAAATCCAGATTATCAAATTTAGAAATGCAGTTTCAAGTGGCTTAAGGCATTTACTTAGCTAAGTTTATAAGTGGGACCAAACATTAATCCATGACTTCCTTAAAAACAAGGCTGAATTTGTTACTGTGTTCTTAGAAATGGAACAATAGATTTCAAAAAGGAAACTTAAAAACTCAAGGGGGAGAAGCTAGGTTTGGTAAATTGTAACTTTAGTAATTGAAACTTATTTCCTAGAATTTGTGTACAGCTTATTCTGTACATAAAAACCACTCAAACATATGTATAGCAGTATGGATGATTGAAAATGGAATGAGCCACAGGAAATCCAGGATCCTTCTCTCATCCCATGTTTAGTTTTGACCTAAGGGTCCCCCCGTCCCCTTATTTGGGCCTCTGCCATTAAGAAATTAGCCACAAACACAAGAAAATTCTTTTTAGTGACCTAAGGAGAAGAAAGGTCATTCGTTACACTCGGATTAGGAAAAAATTTTAAATAGTGAACCACTTAAATTTTCAAAACAGTGGAATCTAAACAAAAGCTACACTGGTGAACAAATGTGGATTCATTGCCAAAACCCCAGTTGGTTTGGACAGCATTTCTTCCTGGTTCCTTCAACAGAGCTGAATCCCTTGGCCTTCTCTCTCCAACAGTGTAGAAAAATCCCAAGGGGAATAAAATAGTTGTACTATAAGCATTTTTAACAATCTGCAACATTAATGGCAGTTAAATACCTATATACAAACTTCCCTCCTCATAGAATTACTGGGAAGATCAAATAAAATAATCTTTTTATAATCCCCCCAGTTGGAATGATGACTTCTTTTTACCAGATAATTATCTTCCAGCATTTAGTAATTGCATTATTTAGGTTATCAGTTTGGCTACTGTGACAGAAAGACATTCCCCAAAAGTGGCTTTTATTTGATGCACTTTCCTTTTTCCCCCTTAAAAGTCTGGGTTGGTAGTTGATGGCTGGTTTGGAGGCTCCACAATCATCTGGGACCCAGGGTCCTTCTGTTTTGTTGCTCTGCCATCAACTAGTGGCTTCCAGTTCATAGTCCAAGATGGCTGCCCTAACTCCAGTAATCACATCTGCATTCCAGCCAGCAGGAAGCGGGAAAAGAGCTATTGGGCTCGCTCTTTTCTCCTAAAGGATCTGCCCAGAAATTGAATGCATCACCTCAATCACATTCTACTGACCAGAATTTAGTGCTCTGACTGTGTCTAGCTGCATGGGAGTTTGGGAAATGTGGATTTTATTTTTATTTACACAGACAGACAGTGCCAAGTTAAATACAGTTGACCCTTGAACAATGCGGGGGTTAGACGTGCCGACCGACCTGGAGTCAAAAATCTAAGTATAACTTTACAGTGGGTCCTCTGTATCTGTGGTTCCAAATCTGTAGATTCAACCAACTGCTGATTGTGTAGTACTATACTATGTATTTATTGAAAAAATCCGTGTATATAAAAATTCATGTTGCTCAAGTGTCAGCTGTATTCTATTCCTAAGTTAGGAAGGGAGAATACATACTCAGTCTCTGCCACAATTCAACATTAAACTCTACAGGTTATTGGGTTTTGTGTGCATAATGATTTCTCTTGTGAAATATTCCTTGTAAGTTCAAATTGGTGTGACCACTGAAGAGAGAAATTTGGGAATACCAATTAAAGTGTAAAGAGTAACCCAGGAATTCTATAATCCAACTCCTCTCTAGAGAAACAGGTAAAGTAGCCTACAGTGAGCATATACAAGAAGATTTCATCAAACCTTGTTTCTAAGAGTAAGCAGATGGAGGGACTTCCCTGGTGGTCCAGTGGTTAAGACTCTGGGCTTCCAATGCAGGGGGCGCAGGTTCGATCCCTGGTTGGGGAACTAAGATCCCACATGCTATGTGGTGCCTCCAAAAAAAAAAAAAAAAAAAAAAAGAGTAAGCAGATGGAAACAAAAGACAACTAAAGAGAAATGGATAAGTGCCCTGGTGTATCCATATTTGACAGTATTTAAAAAGGAGGTGAATCTATATGTGTGGGAAATGTAATTTGTAGGATGTCATAAACAGTATGACAGTGTTTAAGTATTATAAAAAGAATAAACAGAAGATAAACAAAACTGACAAACCTTTAGGTAGACTTACCAAGAAAAAAGAGAGAGAGGGCTCAAATAAATAAAATCAGTAATGATAAATGTACACCTGATACCACAGAAACACAGAAGATCATAGGAGACTATTATGAACAATCATAGGAGACCATGATGCCAACCAACTGAACAACCTAGAAGAAATGGATAAATTCCTAGAAACATACAACCTACCAAGACTGAATCACGATGAAATAGAAAATCTGAACAGACTGATTGCTAACAAGGAGATTGAATCCGTAATCAAAAACCTCTGAACAAACAAAAGTTGAGGACCAGATGGTGAATTCTACTAAACACTCAAAGAAGAATTAATACCAATCCTTCTCAAACTCTTCCAAAAAATAGAAGAGGAGAGAACTCTTCTGAACACATTTTAAGAGTCCAGCATTACCCTGATACCAAAACCAGACAAGGATGCTACAGAAAAAGAAATTTACAGGCCAATATTCCTGATGAAGTTAGATGTGAAATCTTCAACAAAATATTAGCAAATGGAATCCAACAATACATTAAAAGCATCATATGCCATGATCAAGTGGGATTTTTTCCAGGGATGCAAGGATGGTTTAACACCTACAAATCAGTCAATGTGATACACACCACATTAACAAAATGAAGGATAAAAATCATATGATCACTCAGTAGATGCAAAAAAAGCATTTGACAAAATTCAATATCCATTTATGATTAAAAGAAACCTCTCAACACTGTGGATATAGAGGAAATGTAATTCAACATGATAAAGGCCATACATATATGACAAGCCCACAGCTAACATCATTCTCAGTGGTGAAAAGGTGAAAGCTATCTCTTTAAAATTGGAACAAGACAAGGATGCCCACTTTTGCCAATTCTATCCAACATAGTATTGGAGGCCATAGCCAAAGCAATTAGGCATAGATCAATAGAAGAGAATATAGAAAGCCCAGAAATAAACCCATGCATATATGATCAATTAATTTACAACAAAGGAAACAAGAATATACAATGGGGAAAGGATAGTCTCTTTGATAAATGGTGTTGGGAAAATTGGACAGCCACATGCAAAGCAAATGAAACTGGATTCCTACTGAAAAGGCAACATACTGAATGGGAGAAAAATAATTTTAAATCATATATCTAATAAGGTGCTAATAACCAAAATATATAAAGAACACATATAACTCAATAGCAAAAATCAAACAATTTGATTAAAAAATGGAAAGAAGATCTGAACAGACGTTTTTGCAAAGAAGACATCAGATGGCCAGCAGGCACAGGAAAAGATGCTCAACATCACTAATCATCAGGGAAATGCAAATCAAAACCAAATGAGATATTACCTCATCCGTGTTAGAATGGCTATTATCAAAAAGACAAGAAATAACAAGTGTTGGTGAGGATGTAGAAAAAAGGGAACCCTTGTGCACTGTTGGTGGGAATGTAAATTGGTGCAAGCACTATGGAAAACAGTATGTTGGTTCCTCAAAAAATTAAAAATAGAACAACCATATGATCCAGCAATTCCACTCTGGATATTTATCTGAAGGAAATGAAAACATCTGAAAAGATATATGCACCCCCATGTTTGTTGCAGCATTATTTACAGTAGCCAAGGTATGGAAACAACCTAAGTGTTCATTGATGGATGAATGGATAAAGAAATTGCGATATACGTATATATACAGTGAAATATTATTCAGCCATAAAAAGAAGGAAATTCTGCCATTTGCAACAACATGGATGGACCTCAATGGCATTATGCTAAGTGAAATAAGTCAGACAGAGAAAGACAAATACTGTATCATCTCTCTAACATGGACTCTAAAAACAAAACAAACAAACAAAAACCCAAAGAAAACCCAAGCTCATAGATACAGAGAACAGATTGATGGTTGCAAGAGGGGGAGCTGGGGATGCGGGTAGGTGGGAGAAATGGGTGAACTGTCTTTTTTTCTTAATTTAAATAAACTGAATTTTAAAAATCACAGCATTATCAACCAAGTGATAGGTATGGGGGTGAAGTGGTGGTTGGGAATTGTGGGAAAAAATAAACAGTAAAATCCCAAAGATCTAACAAGTGATGATAAAGGAACTGACCAATTATTATTACTATTATTATTATTATTATTATTTTTATGGGGAGAGGGAGTGAATCAGGGTAATGAGGAGAGTCATAGCCCATGGATAGGCCACACCTAGGGCATGGTGAACTACGCTAGGTAAACCTAGAGTAGTATGTGGTAAATTAAGTAATGAGAATTCTGCAGAAGCTGGAAATCTAATCAGAAGTTACTAGGTAAACCAGAAATATCCAGAAATTTTTAAAAAGAGGGAGAGAAAGAATCTTGGGGAATGGTACTACATCTTGGATGGGCATTTAATATAATTTCAATAGAATTTCAGGGTCAGGGTGACCTTGCTTAGTTGAGTGTGCTGAAGTCTGTCATCCTTAACTCTTGTAACACTCAGTTATTGTAATAAACATTTTTGCAGTCACAACTTTGTCTTCTATTTCTTTTAAGGAACTGACCAATTATTAACTCTCTGTAACCATCTCTGTAACCAAGAATTGCAATATGAAAATATTGACATCCTTTCTAACTAAGATGGGATAACAGGGACCAGATTTACCCTCCTGCTTTAAAGAGTCAAAAACCTAGACAAAACGGAATGGCAAGCATTTAAACGACACTGGAGATCAGATAATGAAGAACTGTGTTCCTTTTAGATGGGAAACAAACAAGGTGAGCCCTACCATTGTCCCAGCTCACTACCTTGAGAGAGTTTGCAGCACAGGGAGGGAAAACACAGGCAGAGCCCAGCTGACTCCTTGAGTTGAAAGGCAGAAATGAGATTCCAGGAAGACCAATGCAAAAAAGTAAAAGAAATAAAAAAGAAAAAAACAAAAAGAATATGTGTGAATACACAAGTACTTATAAATATCCAGAGAACTGTCCAGAAGAATTTGTATATTAGAAAGATCCGGAAAGATTTATATCTTAAAAAAAAAAGTATATATTTTAAAATATAATGTATATTTTAAAAGAAAGCAATGACAGTATTTCAATATGTAATGTATATAATACTATATATTATAACATACATAAAACATATTATATAATATATAATACCACATATGATAATACGCTATATGATATACTATAATATGGTATTACATATTACAGAATATGCTATTATTGATAAAATGCCAGTTGTTTGCAGAATGTCTCTCATTTAGATTAATCTGGTGTTGTCTCCTGATTAGATTCAGGTTATGTATCTTTGGCAAGAATACCACAGAAGCGATGATGTGTTCTTCATAGCACACATTTTCTTTTTTTTTTTTTCTTTTTTTTTTCACATCTTTATTGGAGTATAATTGCTTTACAATGGTGTGTTAGTTTTTGCTTTATAACAAAGTGAATCAGCTATACATATACATATATCCCCATATCTCCTGCCTCTTGTGTCTCCCTCCCTATCCCACCCCTCTAGGTGGACACAAAGCACCGAGCTGATCTCCCTGTGCTATGCGGCTGCTTCCCACTAGCTGTCTACTTTACATTTGGTAGTGTATATATGTCCATGCTACTCTCTCACTTCGTCCCAGCTTACCCTTCCCCCTCCCAGTTTCCTCAAGTCCATTCTCTACATCTGCGTCTTTATTCCTGTCCTGCCCCTAGGTTCTTCAGAACCTTTTTTTTTTTAGATTCCATATATATGTGTTAGGATACGGTATTCGTTTTTCTCTTTCTGACTTACTTCACTCTGTATGACAGTCTCTAGGTCCATCCACCTCACTACAGATAACTCAATTTTGTTCCTTTTTGTGGCTGAGTAATATTCCATTGTATATATGGGCCACATCTTCTTTATCCATTCATCTGTCGATGGACACTTAGGTTGCTTCCATGTCCTGGCTATTGTAAATAGAGCTGCAATGAACATTGTGGTACATGACTCCTTTTGAATTATGGTTTTCTCAGGGTATATGCCCAGTAGTAGGATCATAGCACACATTTTCAATTTGTCTGGTGATATTAACTCTGATGCTTAATTAAAGTGGTATCTGCCAGGCTTCTCCACTGTCAAGTTACTCTTTTTTTCCTTTGTAATTAATAGGTATTTTGTGGGGATAAACTTTGAGACTATGTACATATTCTGTTTCTCATCAGACTTTCAATGCATTAACTTATTTATTCATACTCTTTTCTTTGATGGGTATCATCTGTTACTATCTATTTATTTTCATGACCAGACTGTCCCAGATGCGGCCAGTGGGAGCCTCTTCATTCTGGCTTCTGTGTCCATGTGACATGTCCCCATCATTCTTTGAGTACTTCCTTCCTTTCTGGCACAAGATGCTCAGGTTCATCTTCTACTTGTCTTGATCCAGTCCTGGAATTAGCCATTTCTCCAAAAATCTTTGGTTCCTTATAGCGGAAAATAATTTTTAGAAACCAACATCTGGGTGCTAAGTGTGTCCATTGCTACTGTTGTGTCTCTGCTTTCAGGCTCCCTCAGTAGACAGAGCTATACACACATATACAGACAGACTCATATACACACAGATGCGTGTACATATATATGTATACATACAGATGCATATACACATACAGATATATCAATATTTAGGAGTGTGATAAGCTGATTCCATAATTCATCTGACAAAAGAGGAAACGTGTGACAAAAACATCTTAAAAATGAATAACAAATTGCCTGACCAGATATCAGAACAGATAAAGGAGTTACAGTGATTAAAACTGAAAAATGTTGGCATAAAGACACAAACAGATCAATGTAATAGAATATGGAGTCTAGGAACAAACACATATTAATGCAAATTTGTTTTGCTCAGTGGGGAAAGTATGGATCACTCAATGCTGTTGGAACAATCAGTTTTCCATTGGGAAAGGCTAATTCTTACCTCTCTTCAGTCATTAAAACAAGTTCCATGTGTAAAAAAATAAAATACATATTAAAAAATAAGAAAGATATTAGAAAAATAACATGGCACTACTTCTGCAACATTACAGCAGGGAGGCCTTCCTTGAGCAAAATCAAATAACAACAACAACTAAAACAAAACAAAATAAACAAAAAGGCAAAAGCTATAATGAAGAAGATTGATGAATTTGACTACAAAAAGTTTAAAACTTTGTATAGCAAAAGAGATCAAATTAAAAGACAAGGGACAGTTTAGAAGAAAGATTTGCTAAATATAAAACAGAATACTTTTATCAAGAGTTCCTAAAAATCAGTAAGAAAAAAACAAACAACTCAGTAGACTAGTGAATAAAGAGTATGAATATGCAGTTAATAAACCACAAAGTGGAAATGGCCAATAAGCACTTTAAAAGATGCTCAACCTCATTAAAAGTCAGGACTACCCAAAATAAAACACACTGAAATACCCTTTTGTACCTGCAGGTTGGTAAACACACAAAAAGATGAATAACCAGTTTGGCTACAGTCGTAAGCAAATGGATATGCTCATAAAGTATTGGGATATGTATATATTATTCAGCCTTTATAGAGGAAAATTCAACAATAATAATATATGTATGTATATATTTATACATACTTTAAAATTTATGTATTTATATTCTTTTGTTTTAAATTTTTATATATTCATATAAATTTAAGGTGTGCATATCTTTTGGCTCAGAATGTCAACTTCTATTTATCTATCTTAGAAAAAGAATCATGTAGGGGCACAAGAAAGCATATACAAGGATCTTCATCAAAGTATTATAATAGCAAAAAATTGGAAAGCAGTTAAACCGATAGGGAATTGGTTAAATAAATTAGAGTATAGAAATTCTATGCAGCAGTTAAAAAGAATGAAGTAGAGGTGTATGTTCATAAACACGTAACAGGATATATTATTAAGTGAAAGGGAATTACAAAACAAATATGTAAAATATGGTCCCATTTATGTAAAAATAAAAATCCCACAATACACAACTCTCTTTCTCCTCTCTCTCTTTTGCTCCCTCCCTCCTCTGTCTCCCCCAACATATACTCTGAACATGTACATATAAAGCTAATACCAGTGGTTCCTTAAAGGGAAGGGGATTGGTTTTAGAGGAAGGATAGAAGATGGGTCAAGGGAAACTTCACTTTATTTGTATTCTTTTTGAAATGATTTTTAAAATGACGATAATGTATTAGTATATTATTGGGGTAATTAAAAATAAATTGTAAAATGATCATTTCAAAAAGAGAAATTATTTTAGGTTAAAATAATAATCTATGCAAATCACATAGCACAGACTTGGTACATAATAAAATGCTAGCTATCATTATTCTATTTTGAGGTATGTGATTTTTGGACAAAATCCACTTCCCAGGAGGCAGGATTCCTAGTTCCTGGCTTTATCACTGCTCCCATTTCTGATTCCAGGGGCTCCTCTGAAAAATGAAAGGGTTGGACTACAGTCTTTCTCAGCATTAAAGAAGTTCTATAATTAGACACATTTGCAAAAGTCCTCATAAATGAATTCTATATTAGTTTTCTATTGCTGTGCAGCCAATTATCATAAACTAAGTGGCTTAAAACAACATACATTTACTAGCCCACAGCTTCTGTGGGTCAGGAGTCCAGGCACAGCTTCACTTGGTCCTCTGCACAATGTCTCACCAGCCACAGTCAGGGTCTAGCCAGGCTACGTTTTTACCTGGAGGCTTAATAACTCGGGAAGGACCTACTCCCAATCTCATTCAAGTTGGTGGCACAATTCATTTCCCTGTGGCTGCAGTGACTGAGGGCCCAGCTCCTGAAAGGCCATCAGCTGGAGGCCACCCTCAGATCCCAGAGGCTACCTGCAGTTTCCTGCCACGTGGTCCTCACCATAGGCAGTTCATCACAGAGAGCTCACACTCACCCTAAAGAGTTCACACTCACCTAGGGAGATCATGAGACAGGCTGGGACCTGGGACCTGGACCCTTTGCTGCAGTGCTTGCACCTGGACAAACATCTCCTCCAGTGATGGCGTACAAAGAAACTAACAGGACTAAAAATAACCGCACGCATGCACAGCTGGGGCAAAATATGAACAGTAAGATACAAAAAGGCCACAAACCAACTGCCACTTCTGAGGTGCCTGGAGCAAAAGCAGGGTCCTGTACCTGATCCCTGCACACAGAACCAGCAAGGGGGTGGCCAGGGCACCTGAGCCACGCCCCCCAACCCCACCCACCGATCTGCCCCACCCCCTCACCCCATTTAAGGGACCAGCCCACCCTCTTCCGGAGCTAGCAAGAGCACCTGTTACTAGCTCTTCCTACCTCGTGCTGCATCTTGAGTCCCAATAAATCCTTCCTGAATTTCTCATCTGGACTCATCAATTTCTATAGATTAAAGAGTTCAAGGATCTGGGTCAGTAACACTCACACTCTAGGGAGCTCACACTCACCATAGAGAGTTCACACTCACTCTAGGGAGTTCACACTCACCATAGCGAGCTCACACATAGCTGTTTGCTTCAAGGCCAGAATCTCTCTCTCTTACGCTAGTGCGTGCTAGCAACAGGGTTCCCTCTCTCTTTCTCTCTCTCTCTCTCTCTCACACACACACACACACACATAAAATCTTTATATACATATTATATATATAAAATTCCTGTGAAGTTTTATATATATAAAATATACTATTTATATTAATTCAATAATATATGTATATATATAAAAATCACAGGAGTGACCACCTTCACCTTTGCCATATAATGTAACCTAATTAAGGGAGAGACATCCCATCACCTTTGCCAAATTCTACTGGCTAGGAGCAAGTCACAAGGGCCTCCGCACTAGGGGAGGGAATTCTACAGGGCGTTAACATCAGGGAGGAGACCACGGGGACCATCTTAGAATTTCTCTGGCCACAACATCTCTAAGTTGCAATTATTAAAACAACAATCCTCTATCTTTCCACTGACAAAATCATTTAGACAGTGGAATAGGGGGAGGAAAGTGGATTTATCAGGAAGGCAGAATTTTGTTTAGACAAAATAGAGTTTTGCAGCCAAGATGACAAAGTTTAACTGCTAGAGTTTTTATTTTATGATTCAGAGCCTACTCTATACACTAATTTAAAATTGTCCCTTCAGGCCATAGAACACTGAAAAATACATATTTAAAGAGCATGTGAAATCGAATCACCTCTAGACAATTACTTTGAAAAATTAATTCTTGCCTGATTATTTAAAAAATCTAGTCCATCATTTGGATTCCATTTTCGCCATAATTTTTTGTACAGTTATATTAAAAATCAAGGCTCTAGGTATCTCTGGCATGCTTGGAGGGCAAAGTTAAGACTGAAGGACCGAATACAATGAGTCCCCTTTGAAATGTGCATTTAGGCAGTGATCATTTGCATGAAATTGTGTGAAGCAAGGAGGATAGGAGGATAGGAATTAACCTGACATTCTTTCAAAAAATATGACAATATCAGCCAAGAAGCAGGCTCAGATAATAAAGACAGACAGGAGGAAGAGGAAGGAAGAACGATCTTCCCACGGACAGTTGCGTGTTAGGATTGCGTGGAAATTCCACTGTGATTATCAAGGTCTCCCTACCGGGTGCTGAATTTGCAGTGCTGAATTGTAAACTTGCATCCCAACTGTACAGGAGGGCACCATCCCATGCCAAGACAACTTTGGCCTCTCTTAAAGAGAGAAACAAACAAATCCGCAAATGCTTTCAGAAGCTGGCCTCTCTTGTAGGGGAGAAAGGTTTGGCTGTTCTTCTTAGTCTCCCAGCAAATGGATGATTTGCCCCAACAGTTAAGACAAATGTTTCTGTTAGGGAGCCACTTTCCAGGCGAATAAACATCTTCAGCAGAAGTAAACATTAAGGGTGTGAGGACAGGGCAACATAAAGTACTTTCCAACCAATGTTGCCAGTGAAGTTGAAATGTAGTTACGAGTGACAGTATTTTAAAGCAGCTGAGTTCAGGGTGGATTTTGTTTGTCCAGTGTTACAAAAAATTGTTTTAAAAAATTAGATGGCGTCATGAATAATAAAAAAAATTTCTATAACATCTGGATTCCTGGTTTCTCCTGAAATAATTGGAACATCTATCAATAGTCAGCTTCTATTCCTGCCTAAATGGCAGCAGCTGATGGAGCTGAGTAGTGGTTTTTTCTCACCAGGTCACCACAGTCTCCACCACTCCCTGTGTTGTCGCTCCTGGACTTCTTCATTCATATATCTTTTCTCTTTGGCCCCTACAGTCATTTGAACTTGCAGCCCTTAGTTTGATGCATATCTAAGCTTTTTAACTTGGCGAACATCAAGGCTGATGCTCTGATTTTACAAATGGGGAAACTGAGGCAATCACGTAGTTAGGTAAAGGCTGAACTGACTTCAGGTCAGTTGGTCCTGGTGTTCTGACTTCTCTAAGTGACTTCTTCCTTTGCTGTGGCCTTGTTCTATTTCTCCACATTCATCATTAGGAGTTGAAATTCTCAAGCTTTCTCTCCTACTAGGCAACTAAAATGTGTTATTGAATTTTCTCCTTTTTTTTTGGAGAAGACTTGGTTGCTTGGCATCTATTTTAGCAGAAAGCCTGCTCTAAGGCTTTTAACTCCTCTCATTGGAATTCATAATTTAGGGCAGTGTCTCCAAGTTGGAGTAGGTCAGCTTATCCATTGGGATCAAGGAAAACAACATAAGAACTTCTAAGCACACTTTTTTTTTTAAGCACACTTTTAAACTAAAATAATAAGAAAGATATTCAGCTCTATTAATATTTAATATTCCATTTGGCAGTGATGCCCGCTTTGACTGTGAGTTAGATAGTCTTGGGACCTTTAGGGGGTTTGAGACCTCCAGAGGGAAGAGCTGGAGTTTTCCAATGTTGAGGGGCTGGAAGCAACATACTTTCATTCATTCACTTATTTGTCACGTGTTGAAGGTAAGTTGATTAACTTATGCTACTTAGAAATTAACAAACGCTACTTAGAAATCATTTGTGTACCCTCTCCATTCTTGGACAACCATTCATTTTCACCCTATATTTTTCGGAATATCTTTCACGTTGACAGTGGAAGTGATTACAGCAGCCCTTGAAATGGGTTTTTAGGTTTGGGGAGGAACTGAGAAATTTTCTCTTTCCCAGTCCCCCAGAGCGAATCATCTCATATTGGTAGGTTCAGACTTTCAGATCTACGCCAGTCCACCATTCACTGATTTGGTGGACACTGTGGTCTCTAACTGGGAGAATGCAAATCCTGGTGCACTGTCCTGTTGCAGGCTAGCAGCCTCCTAGAGCCCTCTGGCAACAAGAGCTCAAGTGAGAGTGCCCGATACACGGATGGCATTTGATGAAGAGCCCCACTGAATGGCCTTCTGAAGTGGCTGCCCATGTAGAGGAGACAGCTGAGTGACACCAATTTGCCCCAGTCAACTGCCCCCATCAATTTGCAGGACCCAGGGCAATTGTACAAATGGAGGCCCACTTGCCATATGTCTAAATATAAAAATATTAAATAAAGCATTTTCTAGCCTCCTACTTTTACAAATATACCTTACGATGACCTGGAAAGCCAGGTTCAGATGTAGAATTCTTGAACTTCTCCATGTTCTGGCTGGGATGTCACCCGGCCCACCTCCCTTTTCCTCCTATACCTCCAGCTCCGTCCTACCACAAGGAGCTCTGTGCACACGTTTGCACGTGCCAGCCCGTATGTCCTAGCTCTGACCCCCTGTCCTTGGCCTCCTCTGGGGCTGCAGGGTGTGGACCTTGCTGATGCAATCTGTTCTTGGGAGGATGGTCCTGGGGAAGAAGCTCAAACAGCCCTGGAATGAAATTCCAGGATCCAGGGTGGGGTGGTCTGGGAGATGATGTGTGGCCTCTGGGTGTATACATCCCCTTCGCCTCGCTGACTTCTCCCCCATGGAGAGGGCACAGCTGGAGGAGGACCAGATGGGGGCTCTGTGGCCACTCTAGCTGTAATTGAACCAACCCTTCCCAAAAGGCAATGAACAAGTGGCCAAAGAGATTCCTTGGGGAGAAGATGATAAGAATCATGCAGGCAGAGAAAGAGGGCAAAGTTCACATTTTTCCTACTCCTGCCGTTTGGTCAGCCACACGCTTATTCAGGGCCTTCAGGGTAAGGGTGGCACTTAAAAATGAGAGAGAAAAGGATTGCTTTTTGAAAGAAAATTGGGCTACAGAGAGAACACTTTGAAAACAAATGTTTGGGAATATTCTTGTTCAGGGATTACTGTTGATATATTTACATTATTCAAAATTATGTAAATTACCTATATAAATGCTCAAAACTGTACCCAATTTAAGGACCTGGAAATGGAATTTTCTAATATAATTTAAAATCATCCCATTGTATATAACAAAACAAAAAATAAAATCATCCCAACCTAACATTTCAGTGAATTTTAAACTCATGTGTTACAAGCGTAAAAATTCAACACTTTTCAATTTGTTTTGAAGAACAATAGCTTAACCTCATGGAAGACAGAAGTAACCACACAGATTTCAACCAAAACCTTTGCAAAATTGGTGTATGGAATGGAAAAGATGGAAAGCATTTTTAAAAATAACTACAGCAAGTAAAACCCTTCTTCCAGTTGGAAGACATATCTTTATGAGGTTACTTTTCCATTTTTGACAGCCATTAAAATCAAGTATTGATTTTAAAATCTAACATATAATTATAAACCAAGAATTTAAAAACAATGAAGGCTATTAAGTCACATTGTTTTCAATATTCAAATAGTAATAATGGTTTAACGAGAGTAAAAAGATTTTTTAATGTCATTGAGTCATTTTTTTCAAAATATTATTTATTTCTTCCTTATCACTTCCTCTTACACTTTTTCTTGCATCTACTTCACCATTCACAGAATATGTTAATAGAGTAGAATATGTATATAATTTGTAAATAAATAAATAAATATTGGGGTGGTTGTTTCAAAATGTTGTGCCTGATCAGGAGTTTGAAGAGCACTGGTTTAGGATAGAATGTGATCCAGGATGAAGCCACAAGTGGCCCCTTTGCCATCGACACTGGCAGGTCTATCTGAGAGTGGTTGTTTTCTTCTTATTCCTCTTAGACCTTTGCAAATAAATTGTACCATCTGGTTCTGGGGGAGGGCGGGGCTGGGGTTGTTTGTTAGTCTATTGCATTCAGCACTCAGGAGTCTCTGGTTTCTATTTCATAACTGGAGTGATGCAGGCAGCCAGAGTCACAGTTTGCTTTTGTTTAAACTGTTGGTTTTTAGGACTGATCTGAGGAATCCTGTTTACTTAGTCCCAAAGAGAGAAGTCACTGCTGAGGGCAAGAGACAGCAAAAGCCACCAAGCAGTAGTGAACATGCTGGCGCTATGTGAGCAAGTGTTCGATAACAGATGTGAAAAAACTAGCAGTAATAATCACCATCAGCTACAGAATGCTTATCCAGCGCTGCGCTGCGGGCTTTATGTGTGTTCAATCCACATAACATCCCTATACGGTAAGAACTATAATTTACCCAATTTTCAATTTTGCATTTTGAAATAATTTTAGACTTTCAGAAGAACTGCAGAAATAGTACAGAGTTCCCGTATACCCTTCATCCAGCTTCCCCTAATGTTAGCAATTTACATACCATAGTACAAGTATCAATTTCCAATCTCAGGAAATTCACATTGGAGCAATTCTCGTAACTAAACTACAGACCTTATTCAAATTTCACCAGTTTTCCCACTCACGTCCTTTTTCTGTCCCAAAATCCACTCCAAGAACCAACATTGCATTTAGATGTTTTGTCTCTTAGTCTCCTCCACTCTGTGACAATTTCTCCACCTTCCTTGTTTTTCATTGCCTTTGATTGATAAGTAGTGGTCAGTTATGTCTTTCCATTTGGGTTAGTCTGGTGTTTTCTCAGGATTAGTTTGAGGTTGTTCATCTTTGGCAAGAACACTGCAGAAGTGATGCTGTATCCTCAGGGCATCTTATCAGGCGCTACACGATGTCCATATGTCTTATTACTGGTGATGTTAACCTTGATCACTTGGTCAATGTTGTGCCTGTTGGGTTTCTCCATTGTAAAGTTATACGGTTTCCCTGTGTAATTAATAAATATATTGGGGGTGATACTTTGAGGTTCTGTGAATATCCTGTTTCTCTGCAAACTTTCTCCCACTTACTTTAGTATTTGTGGGTAGATCTTGCCTGCAACAATTATTACTGTGGTGTTTGCCTAATGGGATTCACTCTCATTTCATATATGAAGCAAATGAGGCTTACAGAACTGATGCCACTTGCCCAAGGCCACAAAACCCATGACCCTCCTCTGCTCAGAATCCTGCCATGGCCTCCACGTCAGGCAGGGGAAGAGCCAAAGTCCTGACAAGAGTCCTGAAGGCCCCCCACAACCTGGCCCCCATGATCTCCCTGACTTTATTCATAGCCATTCTCCCTGTCACCCACTTCCCCTGGGCCACACTGGCTTCCTTGCTCTTCCTAGAAAATACTCCCACTTCTGGACCTTTGCACTGGCTGTTACCACAGCCTGTAACACTCCCTTCCCCCAATATCTGCTGTGTGCACTTCTTCACTTCCTTGAGTCTTTGCTCAAATATCACCTTCTCAGTTCTCTGACGACCCTATTTATCCCACCCACAACCCTGGCACTGTTTATCCTCCTTCCCTGCTTTCTTTCTCTCCACCTGATATACTATTTTTACTGATGTTTTATGTATGTATGCAAATAGGTGTTATTGATTGCCTGTCAACACTCCTAGCTGGATTCTCCATGAGGCCAGGGAGTTTGTGTGTTTGGATTACTGCTCTGTCCCCAGAGTCTAGGTTAGTGCTGAGCACGTAGAAGACATTCAATAAACGACTGTTGAATGAATGAATAAGCTTTGGAACATGAATGAAGGACTTAGGGATATTCTGTTTACAGGTAGCAGAAAAACACAACTCAAACTGACTTTTCTCTAAAGGAAGGTCAGAGGTTCTCCTAAGTGCAAGACTAGGGATGGAGAAGGCTCCAGAAGGATGCTTTCAGAACTCTGGTCTTACTTCTCTGTGATATTCTCAGCTCTCTGGGTCTGCTGCATGTGCTGCTCCGCCAGGAATCTCTAGAATCATCTTTTTCCCTAATTCAGCTCCATTTTGCCGACTGAAGGCTTCAATCTCCAGTGGGCTTCACCCTCCAGTGGGCTTCACCAGGTGGTGGCCCCTGGCCACTGCAGGCTCACATCACCCTCACATCAGTGCTTCCAATGGAAAGAGAGGACTTCTCTTTCATAAGATTTCCAATAAAATTCTGGGACTGGGGCTCACAGGCTCAGGTTGCATTCAATGCCCATCCCTGAACCTATCACTGTGGACAGAGGGACCAAATTCTCTGGTTGGCCAGGCCTAGGTCATATGCTCACTCTTGGTACTGGGGCTGAATCATCCCCTCCAACAACTGCCAGGACTGAAACTTGGAAAAGCGGGTTTCAGAAGGAAAACTTGGGTTTCTAAAGGAAAGGGGAATATATGCTGGCTGGGAGAAAACATTACCCTTCTGTATGTCAAATGTTATATACCCTCCCTGGTCACACCCACTGGGATTCTGCTTCTTTAGGTCTGGGGAGGGGTCCAAGCATTTGTATTTTTAGGAAGCATGCCAAGGGCATTTTGATTTACAGCCAAGATTGGGAATGACTGGTTTATGGAATTTGCTCTAACCTCCCTGGAATAAGAAGGGGGCCCATTTCACAAATGTGATTCTAAAGTTTCTCAGCTAAAAGGCATTGACAGGAGTTCACATCCGTTATGTTGGAGACTGTGGTAGGGGACATCTGCCACACTGTGCGCTCAGCATGCTTCCTTCCTCCCACCTAAGGGCCATCAATGTCATGGCCCTGCCTCTCCTACTTCAGGGCTGACCATGTTACTCAGAGTTATCCATCTCCTGGCTATTGTGATTGGTTCAAGAATGGGTACCTGACTCAAGTCAGGCCATAGAAGTCCCTTTCTGGGACTTTGTTTGGAGATGTCTGGGAAGCGTTGCTCCATTTACTTATACAAGTAAGGACCATGTGAGCCCAGAACTTGACAACAGTGTTTATCTCAAAGTGGGAAAAGACCTGCCTGTAAACAAGCCAACCTAAAGGAGAGAAAAGGGACTAGCGATATGCTGTTAGTGTCCTGAGTTTGGCCGCGACTGAAGTTGACACAATGATTAGACTTTCAGTTGCCTGGGCTAACGAATTTCCTTTGTTCTGTTTAAGTCAGTTAGGGTTGTGTTTCTGTAACTGGAACCAGAGGAGTCCTGATTAACTCAGTATGAATTACAACCACCTCCACTTTAAGATGAGGTAAAGAGTGGCATAAGAAATGTCTTGAATTTTGAAGAATAAGCCATCCCATATATCTGTACAAATATTATATTCAAGTCAACCTGTATACTGAATACCTTCTAGGTACAAGGCATGGTGTGAGACACTATGGGACAAGTAAGGAACATCTTAAAGATGAATAAGACATGGTCCAGCCCCTGAAGCCTGTAAAATGCTGTACAGTCATTCTTAAACTTTGTGCATAAATAAATATCACCTGGGGAACTTATCCCTAGTTCTCTGGGTCTCAGTCCCAGAGACTGATTTATTAGGTCTGGGGTAGGGACCAAGAATCTGCATTTTTTCAAGTTTTCCCCACCCTTCATCTTGCAGGTGATTCAGACCCCACTTTGAAACTGATCTAGTAGGAGAGAAGAAAAGAGCAACAATGAGGCAGAAAAAAATTTGAAGAAATAATGCTGAAAATGTGATGAAAATTTGATGAAAGACACAAACTCCCAGATTCAGGATGCTTAATGAACACCAAGAAGAATACAGATATGAAAGTTCATGCTGAAGTCAACCTGAAGAGCAAATCATGAAAGCAGCAAGAGAAAAACAACATATTACAAACATGGGCAAAGATTTGATTAATGTTTGACATCCCATTGGAAAACACAGAGCAGAAGAGTGAAGCCACATAATTAAAATGATGAAAGAGAGAAAAGAATTGTCAACCTAGAATTCTACATCCAGTATGAATGTATTCTACATTCATCAAGAATGAAGGATATTATCAGATAAAAGAAAACTAAAAGTATTTGTTTTGCCAGCGGTTCTGCTTGTAAGAAATGCTAATGGAAGTTCTTCAGGCCAAAGGGAAATGCTACCAAATGGAAACTTCTTGTCTTAGAAAAGAATGAAGACCACTGCAAATGTTTAATAGTATGAATACCGAAGTCTATGCTTTTGTTATTTCCCTTTTAATTTCTTTATAATACATATCTCTGTTTAAAAAAATGTTATAACACTGTCTTGGGTATAATGTATGTTGATTTAATACAGATAACAATTATAGCACGAAAGATGGGGGAATGTGGACCTATACAATTACAGTATTTCTACGTTTTACATGAAGTGGCACAAGGCTAATTGTAAATAGACTATGCAAAGTTGAGAATATACATTGTAAAGCAACCATTAAAAAATAATGCAAAGATGTATAGTTAAAAGTTAATGCAAAAATTAAATAGAATTATAAAACAAACTGTAATGGACTGAATTGTGTTCCCCCTCCCCTAAATTCATATGTTGAAGTCCTAATCTTCAGAACCTCAGAATATGACTGTATTTGAAGATGGGGGTCTTTAAAGAGGTAGTGAAGTTAAAATGAGATCATTAGGGTGGACCTTAATCCAATATCACTGATGTCTACATAAGAAGAGGAAATCTGGACACAGATGGGCACAGAGGAAAAGACTACATGAAGACACAGGGAGAAGACAGCCAACTAGAGGCCCAGGAGAGAGGCTGCAGAAGAAACCAATACTTTGATCTCTTCAGACGTTTAGCCTCCAGAACTGTGAAAAAATTAATTTCTGTCATCTAAGCCACCCAGTCTGTGGTACTTTGTTATGGCAGCCCAAGCAAATTAATACAGTAGTTAATACTTTTTAAAAGGGAGAAGAGGAGGAATAGAGGAACAAAAAAATCAGAGGAAATTAATTGAAAATAAACAATAAAATGACAGATCGAAGCCCAATCATAAAAAATTATATTAAATAGTAATGGTATAAACATTTTAGTTAAAAGGCAGAGACTTTCAGATAAAAAAGCAAGACCCAATAATGTCCCTTCTACAAGAGACACTCTTCACATATAAAGACACAGATAAGTCAAATATAAAAGGGTGGAAAAATGTATACAAAATCTGCCAACAGTCAGTGTAAGAAGGCAGGAATGACTATACTAATAGGAAATAAAATAGGTTTAAAGTTTAAAAAAAAAAGGGAAAATTTCAAAATGATAAAAGGGTAATTTCAACAGGCAGACATAATAATTGTAAATGTGTATGTGGCTAGTAATAGAGCTTCCAAATAAATGAAGCAAAAATTGACAAAATTAAAGGGAGATATAAAAGATTCTATAATTATATTGTAGACTTTAATATTCCTCTCTCAACAATTGAGAAAACAATTAGCAAAGCCATAGAAGATTTGAGCAACACTATCAATCACAATGACTTAATTTGTATTTATAGAAAATTATATCCAACTGCAGAATATAAAATTCTTCTCAAGAGCACCATAATGAACCCAACTTCAGTCTATTTACAAAGATTGAAATCATACAGGTTATGTTCCCTAATCACATGGAATTAAATATCAATAACACTAAGATACCTAGGAAAGTTCCCAAATATTTGGGGATTAAACAGAACACATCTCAAGGAAGAAGCCATGAAATAAATTAGAAAATGTTTTAAACTGAATAATAATGATAATAAAACACATAAAAATTTATGGGATGCAGTTAAAGCAGTAGAGGAAAATTTGTATCTTTAAATGTTTATGTTAGAATATAAAAAAGATTTATATCTTAATTATCTAAGATTCCACTTTAAGAAATTAAGAAAACCAAATTAAAAGGAAGGAAACAATAAACAAAAATCAATGAACTAAAACAAACAATAGAGAAATCAATGAAACTAAAAGCTGTTTCTATGCAAAGGTCAATAAAATTGATAAATATTTAGCTAGACTGATCAAGAAAGAAAAAAAGGATAAAAGACTAATTTCCAATATAAGTCATGGAAGAGGGAACATCACTACAGATCCTAAAAATAATAAAAGGGTAAGGAAGGGAATAGTATGAACACCTTTATGACATAAATTTGACAACTAGATGAAATGAGCAAATTACTTGAAAAGCACAACTTAAAAGAATGGATGTGTGTTATACAGTAGGAAACAGCTGAACTGTCTGCTTCCAGAGCCCATGCTCCTAAGCACACCATCCATAATATAAAGTCTACTTATGAGTATTCTCATTCCTGTTTTAGTCTAACATGAAGAAATATTCTAAGTTAATTATTCAAAGGTGAAATGAATTCCCTCTAAGGGTTTACACAGAAGCTGGGTGGCCATTGGGTGGGGGGAGGTTGTGGGATTCATACCTCAAAATGTCTTATTTATATCTTGCACCCCTCAAATATTGGAATCATTACTTTTACAGATGTGTGGCCAGGGGGAGGGGTCAAGTGTTGGGAAGGACCATGCATCACTTGATTGCAGCTCTTTTAAAAAAATTTTTAAAACTTAAATTTAATTAATTTATGTATTTATGTATTTATTTTGATTGCAGCTCTTGATTGTGAATCCTGGAACCCTGCTCTTGGCAATCTTGAGTAAAAGAGACTTTATGGTAAGGCTATCAGGAGCTCATGGAATTGTTGGGAAGGCTGCAGAACACAGGAGAGGAACAGGCAGGACCAAGGACACTGCAGAAGGAGGCAGGAATGAACTCACCTGTGTCTTTTAGTCACTCTGAGCTCAAATTCCTGAGAGGGAGCCCCTGTTATCCTAGCTTGGGTCCCTCCTACGCCCTCTCCTAGGCCAGAGGTAGGTCTTACCTGATCAACAACACTGATGTGGTCCCTAAGACACATACAATGGGGGAAGAGAAGTCATAGTCCTTGGACTGGATATGGAAGGAGAGATTAGAAAATCATTCATTCATTCACCCAGAAAATGTTTAATTTGTGCCTATGGGGACCAAGCTCTAGGATGGCCACCTGGGCCAGACCCAGGTAGGAAAGGTAAGAAGAGACAAATTCTGGCTGGCAGGGATCTGCGGCTAACTTTGTCCACACCCCGAGCAGGCAGTGGGGTCCAGTGGATGCCGGATACACTTGGGTTGGCATCTCAGCTCTGCTCCTCTCTGGTGACTTTGGACAGGTCCACTCACTGCTCTGAGCCTGTTTTCTCCTCTGTGAAATGAGAATAAGAATCCCTACCTCCAGGGCAGGAAGCTGTGTGGTAGAGCCTGAAGATTATATATAACTTTGGGGGATCCTTTTTGAGAATAAGGATAGATATAGGTCTGACTGTTGCCAGTGTTACCACACAGGCCCTTATAAGCTTTTTCCAGGGGCTTCTCTTTAACTTTAATAGCCTCAAGGTAAACCCACTTTTGCTTACCTGCAGCGTTTTTATCTTTATTTTTTTTATGATGAAACGAAATAAGGCACGTAAAGAACTCAGTGCTGTGTCCTAGCACAGAAATGCTCCTTATGAACAGCAAACAATTAAATAGCACTTTCCGTGAGCCAGACAATGCTCTAAGCACTTAATAGAAATTAACTTGTTTAATCCTCACAGTGGATTTATTGGGGAGTTGCAATTGACTACTCCATTTTACAGATGAGAAAATCGAGGCCCCGAGGGTTCAGTGATCCATGCCACGTCTCCCAACTTGTGAGTGATCTGGCAATCTGGCTTCAGGGTCCCGGCTCTTAACCACTTGGACTTTATGGCTCTTGTTGAAAGGCAGGGGGTTTTTATTACCTTTTCTTGAATATCATGAGCATGCCCCATTGCAAGAAAGTCTCTCTAAGCAAAATGAGACCTTTATCCTGTAATGTAGGTGAAAGCCCCTTTGGAACCCCAGAAGCCTGCTTTCTGAAGGTCGCACTCCTGGTGAAAGAAAACTTCTCCTCTCCCAGGGAGCTCGTGTGAAAACGCTACCCCCCAGAACACGTTACACGTGACCTGCTTGCCAGAGCCCCAATTCCCCGACGTTACACAGTGAACTCGGAACTCAATTAACTTCCGCCTCTACTTTATATGATCTCTAATGGGAAAACCGGGGACAAATCCAGTTGTACTTTCCATGCAATTTACCTACGCGTAGAAGCAGACTTGCAGACACTGTCTTATGTGCGGAACTTGCCCCATATGGTTCTTTCCAAGGCGGGATTTGTCCTCCTATGGGGGATGGCCATGGCCCGCCTGCAGGGTGACGACTGAGGTTGCTGAAGGTAAACTCTGCCCATTTGCTAGAAGCACTTGGGCCGTTTGCTACAAGAAGCACAGTTTTTTAAAAAACAATTGCAGGGCATGGTGTGCAGTGGCCCTTGGTACAAGCAACCTCTTATCTCAGCTGAGGAATGAAATCACTTGAATGAATCACAGCAAACAGCATAATGACCAGAGGGGCCATCTTGTCCTGGAAAAGCATCTCTGGGTCCTTACATGAATTAGAGGAGCACGTATCACTTGAATGGGTTTTGCTGGAAAACATGATTGCCAAATTGCTTTAATAGGGTTGTTTTCCAGATCTGACCTTGAAGGCAATGCTTTTCCCCTCTCTCCCCACTCTCTGCAAAGCTGTTAACTCATCAAATTTGAAGGCAATTTAGAATCTTCAGTCTCCTTCAAATCCTGCAGTGGCTTCTCGCGGCCCTTGGGAGAAAGCCTCAGGTGGTTCAGACACCCTGCGGGACCTGCTTCTGCTGGCCTGACCTCCCAGGGTCACCTCTCACATTGTCAGCTCTGATGCAGCACCTCGAGTGCTGAATGTTTCCCGGGTCCTCCAAAGCATCACAAGTTCTCTTCGGTCTTCACAGCCTCTGCCTGGAACTCTCCTTTCCTTCCTTCTTCCCCCAGAATCGGGTTTTTTTTTTTGCTGACTCAGCATAGTTCCCTCTTCTGGTAATAGCATCTCAGTCTCCTTGGGAACCCACCCTCCCCCAGATCTGTCTACATAATTTGGGTAGATGTGATCACACTACGGAAGTGGAATAGGACCCGCGCCTGGCATATATATATATACACATACACATATATACATACATACATATCTCTTACTGGTTCTGTTTCTCTGGAGCCCGATTAAGAGCCCGCTATTTCACAGCATTTACAAGTGCAAGCTATTGTACCAATCCAAGATTTGCAATAATTCTTAAGAATGAAATAAACAACAGCTTCCTAGGAATGAAATCCCTGAGTGAGCTGGACAATGTAGATTGACATACCCACACTCCCCTTTCTTCTCCACTGCAGGGTCTAGAAAGCTGCAAACTACATTTTCCAGCCCCTACCCCATCCCCCTTTAGAAGGCTTCCTATAGATTCTACAGACAGGAGGCGTTGTGGAGTTAATGGAAGGAGGGAGAGAAAAGAGGCCATTTTCCCAGCTCCTGGTGATACCTCTGACAGGTGACAGTGGCAGCACCAGCAGCAGCAGTGGTGGCAGAGTGACATGTGGCTTGTGACCCTGCCCAGGCAGCTGGTTCCCATCAGCAGCGGACTCAGAGGCACTACGCCTGTGGACTCTGGTAACCTCACATCCTCCGTTTCGTTCCTCCAGCCCTGCCAACACCTTAATAATCAATTCCCTGCATTAAATTCCCTCAGTGAAATACGAGATTGGATACTGACTGATAAAATGAACTGGTGTAATACACACTTTTGGGTTATCTACCCTAGCCCGTGGTCCCCTTCGCTGAGAACATCCTCCAATGACCCACGGAAGGAATCGCGGAAGCCAAGTGTTCACCATGCGGCTCCCCCCACCTCCCTCTTTGGCCATTGTTGACTCACCTGATTGAAGACGAACCGTCAGATTTGTCCTCCGGGGAATTAGAACATGTGACCCTCAATCACTGAGTGGTCTCTGCTATTGCTCAAATTTAAAACAGGTCCATATGGTCAGTGTAGCAGGTCTCACCTGGGGTGACACTGTCCTCTATGGCAATATCTGGAGACGTTTTTTGGTTGTCACAACTTGGGAGGTGCTACTGCCATCTAGTGGCTGGAGGCCAGGGATGCTGCTAAACGTCCGGCAATGCACAGGACAGCCTCCACCACAAAGAATGAGCCAACCCCAGATGTCAACAGCAATGATACAGAGGCTGGAGGCTTGGAGGCGGCCATGCTTGCCCACATGCCTGCTGGGGGGAAAAAAAAATAGCGGCAAGTGAAGGAGGAAACAATGCAGACACATCCAGGTGGTGGATATACAGGGAAATTTTATCCTCTAATTAACTGATTCCTCATGAACCCTCTTCCACGGAAAGAAATTTACTCTTATCTCTATTTGGTTAAAATGTTGTCTAGTGAGAATGAATGAACCACAGCTTCATGAAACAACATGGATAAATCTCAGCAATAAAATGTCACATTTGAAAAGCCAGTCCCTTTAAATTACTGACAATATAATATTAGTTTTATAAAGCTCCCGCCAAGTGAAATTTTTACAAATGTTGCTTAGGGAGACATACATATTTGATAAAACTATGACATAAAAAGTTGAAAGGTAAACAAAAAATTGACAACGTGGTCCCCTTGGGGCAGGGTGGAGGGAGGCTGGGTGACTGATGGGAGAAGGGAAAGTATAGGGTCAGTGGTGTTAGTAATATTTTGAGGGTTAAGTTGGGTACTGGGTTCACAGACTTTTGGTTTATTCTTATGCTTTATAATGTATATTTTTACATATAATTTTTTGCATGAATCAAATATTACAGGGGCCAGGGAACTCTGGCCCAGTGGCCAAATCTGCCTGTGGCTTGTTTTTGTAAGACCTTCAAGCTAGGTTTGGTTTTTATGATTTTGAAATGGTTAAGGAAAATCAAAAGAATATTTCATGACCCTTGAAAATTATATGAAATTCAAATTTCAGGGACTTCCCTGGTGGCGCAGTGGTTAAGATCCACCTGCCAATGCAGGGGACACGGGTTCGAGCCCTGGTCCAGGAAGATCCCACATGCCGCGGAGCAACTAAGCCCATGCGCCACAACTACTGAAGCCCACAGGCCTAGAGCCTGTGCCCCGCAACAAGAGAAGCCACCGCAATGAAGAGTAGCCCCTGCTCGCCGCAACTAGAGAAAGCCTGCATGCAGCAACAAAGACCCAACACAGCCAAAAATAAAATAAAATAATTAATTAATTAATTAAAACAACAACAACAACAAATATCAGTGTCCATAAAGTCTTACTGGAACATGGACACGTCCATTTGTTTACAAATGCCTAAGGCTGTTTTCTGAGTACAACAGCAGAATTGAGTATTCACGATGGAGACCGTGTAGCTCAGAAAACTTAAAATATTTACTCTCTGGCCCTTTATAGAAAAAGTTTGCTGACCCCTTAAATATTACCTTAAAGAAGAAAAATTTTTTTAAATAAATTTATTTATTTTATTTATTTTTTACAGGCTCTAGGTGTGCAGGCTTCAGTAGTTGTGGCACACGGGCTTAGTTGCTCCACAGCATGTGGGATCTTCCCAGACCAGGGCTTGAACCCGTGTCCCCTGCATTGGCAGGCGGATTCTTAACCACTGTGCCACAAGGGAAGTCCCAAGACAAAAATTTTTAAACTATTTTATAAAAAGAGTCTAATCTAGTGATTCAAATACTTCTTCTAGGTAACGCTCAGATGTTGGGTTAATCAGGTCTCCTATTTCTGTGTCTGCTCTGCCGAGATGATCTCCAGGTGCTTGGGGGCAGGGTGAGCGCGGGTGGCCCGAAGGGAAGATGTCCTTGCATCCACAGCCTGTCCTGCTGTCATGGCTCCTTGGGTCCCTAGAGGCCCTGGGGTTCTCCACAGTGGAAGCTGATGGCTGATGTAGCAGGACATCTGTTCTTCCTCAGCTTGGCCAGAACCTGACCATTAACTTGTTCTCTGCTTAGCTTTGGGACTCTTTGAGCCAAGCCCCTCCCGCTCTGAGTGACTGCTGTGCCTCCCCTTTACC
The DNA here is from genome assembly GCF_965194805.1 of Balaenoptera borealis. NCBI lineage: Eukaryota > Metazoa > Chordata > Mammalia > Artiodactyla > Balaenopteridae > Balaenoptera > Balaenoptera borealis. The sequence goes on from NC_138872.1 coordinate 14,299,582, forward strand.
CCCAACCCTCACTGGCCTTCTGGCCAGGGCAGTCCACCTTCCATCCCAGGCTCTGCAGTGAGTCATGCTGCCCTCACCACCCCAGGTACCATAACACATGTGCTAGATTTCGACTTAGCTGCCTTCTGAGTCCCAATTTATGAAGCCACAGGGACTGCCAGGTCTCATCCTTACTGTGTAGGAACCAGGAATAGCAGGGGAAAGCAAAAAGCCAAGGCTGCCCTTGGCCTCACCAACTTGCTGCTCCAAGTTCACTTCCACTGTGACATCCCTGGGTGTAGACAAGTCAGCAGGAGGAAGCCAGAGAGTTTGTCAGAGTTGTACATGGAAATTGAGGCTCCGGAGCCTCAATTTCTGAGCCTCTTCCCTCAGACTCGCCCACACCTGTCTGATGCAAGGCCCCTGTCTCCTAGCCCAAGTCCATGGCGGAAAATTAAGATGCAGACATCCTCTTTTCTCTTCTTCTCTCCGTCAAGTCATTCCTTGCCCCACCTGGTGATAATAAGTCTCCAGACTTGGATCCAAGGAAGGAAGCTGCACATAGACTGAGATTCAAAGGACAATATCCAGGTGTACCTTTTCCTGCAAATAATTGCAGAGAGGAGACACCATGTTGTCCCAGAAGGAGAGTCTGGGAAGCCATTGTCTTCACCCCAATAGTTTTTCATTCTTGTCTTGGACTTGCTGAGGTAGCCTGCATGTTCAGACTTTGGAGTCCATAGAACATCTCTGATTCCTTATAACAAATTCCTTTGTTTGGTTTAGAAGGGCCCCATTGCAACTTTAATTTTCTCTTACTCTCAATAAAGAGCCGACCTAACCCAACCCACCTCTCAAAGAATTCTGTAATGCAGTCACATCTTTTAGTAGACATGTCCTTGATGAGGGGAGGCGAGGAAAGTTCTTCCTAAGCACTAATATTTCACTGTTGATGATGTCTTTAAACACCACCCCTCCACCCCAGCACACATAGTTACTCAGACATTTGGTCCCGAATTAAAATCAGTTTCTCCCCTTCATCCTCAACTCTTCAGGGGTGTTGAATGATTTTTAAAGTAGACAGTCTGGGAGAAATAATGAAAAAGATTAAGGTGTATTTACTCAACAGACTCACATGCAGACAGATGGAAGACAAACAAAAAGCCTGGCTCAAGGTAGCAAATCATCATGGCAGCCATCGTTTCTTCAGATGCTGCTCTGTGCCGGGGACTGAGCTGAGTTTGTGACACACTTTAGCCCATTTAATACCATCAACATGGGATCTAGCTATTACTATTCTCATTATATAGATGAGGAAACCAGGGTAGAAAGGGGTTATATGATTTGCACAACCTGATCCTATAATTTGCACTGGAACGGCTCAAATGGAAACACAGGTTTGGTACCAAACCCTCAGCTCCTTAGCATGTGGCTACGTTGCATAAAGTATACACCAGAGGTCGCAAACTGTGGCCTGTGGGCCACCTGTTTTTGCAAAAAGTTTTCATTGGAACACAGCCACACCCATTCCTTTAGGTATTGCCTGTGGCTGTTTTTGCGATTTTAACAATGGCAGACTCAAGTAATTGGAAAGAGACTGTCTGGCCTGCAAAGTCTAAAATATTTACCATTAGGCCCTTTACAGAGAAAGTTTGCTGACCCCTGGTGTATACAATATTTTATCAAGTGTAAAAAAGCAAACCACAAACTGTAACTATATGGCTCCCCCCCAAACGCAATACACGGATAATGGTTAAACAAGGCCAGGAAAAAAAATTGTGTATATATGTTTAAGCAAATGGATTAAAGATGTGTTTTTTTCCCCCTGAGGGGTGGGAAGGCTTAAAGTTGTTCTAATAATAAATAAAAATTCAAATTAAGATGTCAATTGATTGGACTTTTTAAAAAACTGAAACAGAAATTGGAACATCTCTGCTTGAGTTGGATGGTGTTTGTGAAACACACAAGTGTAGTCTCCTCGGGTTAAAACAGCCCTCCTGCGAGATGATCTGTCTCTTGCTAACTTGTCAGGAGAGAGAAGAATTCGGGGGCATCTCAAAAGGCAAATCATTGCAAAATGTGGGAAACACTGAGGTCAAAGGCTGCTGTCTGCTGGGGAAATTTCGAAATTTTTATTGTCTTGGAATTGGACATTTTGAGTTTTCCAAGGATAACCTGGGGGCAGGGCTTGGGGGTGGGTGGTCAAGAGAAGAAATGGGTGATGAAACTGCCCAAACAGTCTTGTTCAACTACTTTCTTCTTAGCCTGTTTTGCTGTAGCTTGGGGGAGTGTGTGTCTAGAAAGAAAACATAGGCAACGTCGTTGGGAACACAGATTCTGCTACTGATGAGCTGGGTAACTCTGGATGTGACATCTCTATTGTTGCATTTGAAAAATGGGGAAAATAATAGGGTTAGGGTTAGTTGGGAGGAGTAAGTGGGATCATGCTTGTAAAATGCCCAGAACAGGGGTCTGGTGCAGCCATTTCTTTTTATTATTTTTGAACTTTGTCATTCATAGATGGATACCAATCTCAGGCCACAAACTCAGGTCAGCAACAGATGCCACATTCCTTTATGTTCTATACATCAGTATTTCACAAAGTGCATGAAAAAACTCCAATGACTTAGGTGAGAGCAGGTTTTGATGTACGGACCTGGCTTTAGATAACATTTACTCCCATGGAGAGAAATGTATCCCCTCGTCCATTCTCCGTCCTTGGGGTGCTAGTCTGTCTTAACATATAACACAGACCCGTGTTTTTTGGTAACAGAGGAAAGGGCTCAGGAAGGCAAAAATACTTACATAGGGCTTCCCTGGTGGCGCAGTGGTTGAGAATCTGCCTGCCAATGCAGGGGACACGGGTTCGAGCCCTGGTCTGGGAAGATCCCACATGCCGCGGAGCAACTAGGCCAGTGAGCCACAGCTACTGAACCTGCGCGTCTGGAGCCTGTGCTCCGCAACAAGAGAGGCCGCGATAGTGAGAGGCCCGCGCACTGCAACGAAGAGTGGCCCCCGCTTACCGCAGCTGGAGGAGGCCCTCGCACAGAAACGAAGACCCAACACAGCCATAAATAAATAAATAAATAAATAAAAACCCAACGTTAAAAAAAAAAAAAAAAAAGGATCTACAATAAATTAGGTGACCTTCAGAATATTAAAAAAAAAAAAATACTTACATAGAATTTATTAACATAGCTTGACCCTAATTGGATATCATTTGTCAGTTACCTCTGCTTAAGACAAACGATATCTTAAAGTGATAGCTCTGTTTTGATTAGTGACATGACATTCTTTTTAAGAATAACTTTGTCAAAAGAAAATGTAATATGGATTTAAAGAAAATATTAACTAAGTGTTCGAACAATTGGTTTGTTCTCATAACGTATATGAGGTGGTTGTGGTTATTACAGTAAAAACCTTGGTTGGGAGGTAGCGTTGCCAGATTTTGCAAGAATACAAGATGCTCTGTTAAATGAGAATTTTAAATAAACAGATAACTGTTTAGTATAAGTAGGTCCCAAATATTGAGGGGAGGGTGGGGAGAGGGTGCTCAGGAGAAAGACAGAGGTAACAGCTCCCAAAAGCTTGCTCAGCTAATTTCTTCTAAGCAATATTTGGGGCATACTAATACTGAGAAATTATTTGCTATTTATCTGAAATTCATATTTAACTGGGCATCCTATAGTTATCTGGCAACTCTGCATGCAGATGGTTTGCTAATGACTGAAATTTTAGAAATGCAGCTCTAAATCTATCTCATTTCCAGTCTGTCCTGAGCCTGGAATTGGACCCGCACCTCTGGATTGTAGGAAGATTTGAGGTTCTGGAGTTTGAGGTAGTACCAGTCACTGGTACCCACTGGTTGCACATGAGGGGTTCACTGTTCCAGCCCATAGGGCCCCTTTAGATACAGTGGCTCTGATGCCCCCTTCCAGGTCTGGGGCAGGAGACCTTGGCTGAAACGCGGAGCTAAAGCGACAGATTTGGAGGGTGGTGGCAGCCTCCTTGGAAACCTACCATATCCTCAGGGCACTGCCAGGGAGCAGGGAGCCATCCCTGGGGCTCTGGAACCCACAGAAGTCTCTCTCTCTTCTTTTACCCAGCTTGGGGAAATCTCTTCTTAGTCTAGAAAAACCCCAATTCTCTATAAATGGGCTACGGTTTTTGGAAATAAAATCCAGGAAGCCTTGCCGCAAAAATCTCCTGAAACAAGGTCTCACAGAGCCATGTGAATGGGGGAGAAGAAACATGATGGAATGCATGAAGATTCATAAAGCAAATATCTGAAACAGCCAGCCTTCCAAAGGCAATTAGAAGCCACCACCAAACAACCAGAATGGAAACTCCCCATCATGTCAAAGCGGGCCACAGCTTTTTTGCTCAAGTCCAGCATGGAGTGTCTCTCTAGATATGCCTGTCTTAGGGATGCTGGCTCCCTTTATCCCAAGAGATTGGGAGCCAGCTCACCTGAGTTAGATCATGTGTTAGCTGAGTGACACTGGGGAAGTTTAAACTCCCTGGAACTCAACTTTCCTTACCTGTAAACTATGGCTCCAGCCTTACAAACTGGCTTATTATGAGCATTAAATGAGGTAATACGTGTAAAGGGCTTAGAAGAGGGCCTGGCACGTGCCCAACCACTCTATTTGTGCTAGCTATTATTTTTATCTTTTGTGCCAAAATACTTTCATGTCACCTTTCCAGGGGACCCTCGATATTATTTTACCAACATGTTTAGGTCTATTAACAATAAACACATACTTGATTTTTTTTTTTTTTTTTTACAGATTGTAAGCATTTTCACATTCAGTAAATGGGCTAATGTACAAAATAACTCTGCTAGATGGGGATTGCTATCTCCCCATTTCACAGATGAGAAAAATGAGGCTAAGAGAGGTGTGTCAGTTATCTATCACTGTGTGACAAATCACTCCAACACTTACTGGGATAAAACAACAACGATTTCTCCTTTCTCATGGTTCTGGTTGGATAGGCAGTTTCTCTGCTGATTGACCAGGGCCTACCAATGTGGCTGCATAGCTGGGAGATGGGTTGAGGCTTAAAGGGCCCAAATACACTCTTCCATGTCTGGATGGCTGTTGAATGGGGCACCTTGATCCTCCTCCACAGAGTGTCTCATCCCCCAGGAGGCTAGACCCACCACCTTACGTGATGGTCTCAAAGTTCCAGGAAGGTGAAGGCAGAAACTTCAAGCTCTCTTAAGAACAAGCTCTGGAACCCCACATCATATTGGTTGAAGCAAATCACAAAGTCAAGCTCAAATTCAAAGGGGTGGAGAATTATACCGCTCCTCTGGACGGGAGAAGAAGCAGTCACGTTGTAAAGGGCTGTGTATGCTGGATGGGAGGAATCTGTGGCCATTAAACAATTAACCAGGAGAGGGCTGGGAAAGACAGAAGCAGGCAGAGTCTCAGGGAAAATATTTTAAAGAAGAGGCAGTGGCCTGTAATTCAGTTACAATTCCGAGACACGTCTGGTGTCATTTTGTAGCCAGGGTTTGTGGTTTGCTCTGGCTTGGATGCCCGTGTTAGTCTATTTGGGCTGCTATAACAAACTACCAGAAACCGGGAGGCTTACAAACAACAGAAATTGATTTCTCATGGTTCTGGAGGCTGGAAGTGCAAGATCATGGTGCCAGCAGATACCGTGTCTGGTGAGGACCCGCTTCCTGGTTCTTAGCTAGTGCCTTTCTGATGTGACCTCACGTGGCAGAAGGGGTGAGGGAGCTCCGTGGGGCCCTTTTTTTAAAAATTTAATTTAATTTTTATTTATTTATTTTTGGTTGCATTGGGTCTTCGTTGCTGTGCGCAGGCTTTCTCTAGTTGCAGCAAGCGGGGGCTACTCTTCGTTGCGGTGCGCGGGCTTCTCAGTGCGGTGGCTTCTCTTGTGGAGCACTGGCTCTAGGCGCACGGGCTTCAGTAGTTGCAGCACGTGGGCTCAGTAGTTGTGGCTCGCGGGCTCTAGAGCACAGGCTTCAGTAGTTGTGGCGCACGGGCTTAGTTGCTCCGCGGCATGTGGGGTCTTCCCAGACCAGGGCTTGAACCTGTGTCCCCTGCATTGGCAGGTGGATTCTTAACCACTGCACCACCAGGGAAGTCCCCATGGGGCCTTTTTTATAAGGGCACTAATCCCAATCCACTCCCAAAGGTCCACATCCTAATACCATTGCCTTGGGGACTAGGATTTCAACATACAAATTTTGGGGGGATAGAAACATTCAGTCCGTAGCCATGCCTGTGTGCAGTCTCTACCCTCAAGCTGGGGTCCCTGTTGGGTGATATTCTATGGATTCTACTTTCTCTGTCTGGGCTGAGAACACTCCCTCTATTTCTTGAGAAGCTCTAATTTTTTAGCGTTTGAATTACCTTTTCAATGAAAACTTCTTTCCTCGACAACCTTCAGTCATTCAGTAAACACTTTGGGGGCTTCGAATACAATCTTCATGGTGACAGCTCCCTCTGTTTACCTCCAGCCCAGACCCTTCCCTGCATTCCAGACTCGGTCCCCTACCATCTACTCAACACCTGCTATTGTGTGTCTAATGGGCATTTCAAACTTCATGGTCCGAACTAACTCCTGGTCTGACCCAAGCCAACATCATCTCTCACATGGCTCACTGTATATACAATCCTCAACTAGTCCCCCCTCCATGATCTATTTTCAATACAGTTTCCTGAGTAGTCCTATGAAAACCTAAAACAGAACTTCCTGTTTTTCTGCACAGAACCCTCCAGCTGCTTCCCATCCCATGCAGAGTAAAAGCCAAAGTCCTTATAATGGTGCACAAACCCTGAATGGTCTTTCCTTCCCAATTCCCATCACTTCTCTGATGCATCTTATCCCACTCCCTCAGCTCTAGCGACCCTGAAGCTGCTCCTTGAAAACTGTAGGGATCTCAAGATCTTGGTCCTTGCTATTGCCTGTGCCCGAATGCTCCACCCATGTAAGACGGCCTGATGTAAAAGCTGTGACCAGCAATCATCTTCCCCTGGGGGAATTTGAATTTGAAACTAAGCTCATTGGTTTCTTGGGAGCAATTAAAACGATGATTCCAAAATTCTTTTATTTAGTCACGAATAAAATTAAATTTCTAATCAGAAGCCACACATTTTTAATTGCAACTTAAGAAAAAGGGACATTTTGAACTATGAACGCAAGTCCTTCAAAATAGAAAGCCTTGAGCCAGCCATTACATTTGGTTATCTACATTAAGGTGAAAACTGTTGGATGCTTGTTAGTCAGATCTTGAAGACTTCAAAAATGTTAATATAAGCAGGGTGGATGGGAAGGTTCTTTTCTATCAGATTTATGCATATTCTATAACTTGTCCTCATAAAATTTAATTCAACTGTATGTTTTTTTAATGTAACCTTGAGTTTGAATTTACAAACCAGCCTCTTAATATTTAACTCAATGACAATGACTTCATTGATCTTCTTAATCTCTTGGACTTAGGGGAAAATAAAACCTATTTTCTTCCAGGTGTAAATTACAAAGCAAGTAAAAATAAATTATGGTCATAGCAGAAGGAATTAAAATGATCTCCACTTTCCCCACCATGTTCAGTAGCATCAGTAGCGGAAAAGGCAGAAAGAGGTGGGTGATGGAAGGGCCTGATGGCCACTCCTGCTTCTGTAACTAAACCCAAGTTTTCGGGGAACACAACGGATATTGCACCAGATGGACATGAGTTCAAGTCCCTGCTCCTGCCTTTTCCAGCCTTGTGACCTTAGGCAGATCGTTGTACTTCCTCTCTGCCTTTCTCTCCTCAACTGTAGAAATAATGTCCTTGTATCAAGGTGGTTATGGGTCTGAAATGAGATAATGCCTGTGAATTGTTTACTTAGCACAGAGTGTGGCCCAGAATTAATTGTTAGGCTCTTTCTGAGGTCGTCTAATTTACCTCGGGATGTCTTTGATCCTTGAAAACATTCAAAGCCCAAAGGAGCAATGAGTCCCAGACTGGTTGGATCACTTGCCCAAGGTCCCAAAGCCGGGGAATGGTAGAGCCGGGATTTGAACCCGCATATGTCTGACTCCATCTAGTGCTCTTTCCAAGTCCATGAGTTTTTCTGGAACTTCAACCGCTCAGTAGCCACCTTCACCTCACACTTTTCACCAGATATGCACACCACCTGCAATATTATTTTCTTAAAGGATTTCTTTAAATCAATTCATTTTATTACTGCAATAAATTTATTTAAATATGAAACGTGACATCTCTAGTCAGAATGGAAAACCAGCATCACTATAACACATAGACAGTAACTCTTATATTTTATATGTATGTACTTACATGTACGTATTTTTTTAATGAAACCAAAACAATGCTGTTCAATCCCATCTAGATGCTGTGATCTGCTGAGAGCTCTGAGCCTGAAGCTGCGTCTGCCTCAATGACAAAGGGAGATTAACAAATATTAGTGTTAAAAGCATCCTCGCCCCCGAATGAGACTTTTTCCTGGATGTATCAGAATATTTGAAAGATAATTGAACAGGGATTATTAATGTTATCACTATGTGATAAAGTGTTATTTAATATCATATACATATGCAGTTTGCGGCCGAAACATCATTTCCCATACTGCCACGGGAAAATGCCTCACACTTTGCGAAACGCTGCCTTACACTGAGGAACCTCTATAAGAGGTCTTGTAGTAGACTATTTTTCAAAATTCTACAACCACCACTGATGGTAGCAAATACATACCCACATTCATCACCATATCTGTATTCTTATTCATATCTCTATCTGTAAGGATATCTATATCTGTATACAGCCTCGGCTGTATCTGGAACAATGCATAACAAAGTACCTATGATATATGCACATGTCCTACTCTAGATTACTTTCACGGTTCTCATTCCAGATACACACCCTCGTGGGAAGTAACAAAAACTGCCACTTTTATCCATTTTTACACATGGATATTTCATTCCCGTCCCTTTCTTTTCCTTTCCTATCCTTATCTATTTAATTTTTAAAAATGCTAACCAGAACCAGTAATATAAATACTGAAGTTATACCAAAAAGGCAATGATAGATAAAGGATAAGAAGTTTTCTGTAGACAGGGGGAGAGAGAGAGAGAGAGAGAGAGAGAGAGAGAGAGAGAGGGAGATCTCAGTGTTTCTAAGTATTCTAATACTTAAACTGTGCTTCAGGGGGCCCTGGGCTCCCCCAGAGCCTTCAGGGAATCCGCAAGATCAAAACTTATTTTTGTTTTGATATAACGATAATAAGATGCTATTTGTCTTTTCCACTCTCATTCTCTCACAAGTGCCCAGTGGAGTTTTCCAGAGGTCACATGGCGTATGATGATGTCATCCCCTGGTATAAACATGGACTGGGCTTGTTACTGTTCTTCGCACGTAAATTAATACGTATTTTTAAACTTTCTCAGTTTTAATTTCTAATGCGGTAAAAATCAATAGATAGAACCCACATAAACAAACGTTCTTTGGGGTCCTCTATCATTCTTAAGAGTGTACAGGGTTCATGAGGACAACAGCCTTGAGAACTGCTTCCTTTAAAATGATCTGTTGGATTAATGAATGAAGAATGAAGTTGTGTAGTGGGCTGAGGGAAAGAAATAAAAGTTTGTGTTGAACTGTGGTGTTCAGGGCGGGCTCCACGTGATGGAGGTAGAGCTCCACTTGGGTACTGAAAGTAGAAATGGGTTTGTTTAGTCATGGGAGGGTGGGCATTCCAGGAAGCTGGCCCCGTATGTGCAAAGGCAAGATGGTGAGAAAGGGAAAGGGGTGGATCTGGGTGGTGAGGAGACCTGCCTTGCTTGGTTGGAAGGTGCAGTTTAGAGTTGAGATCTTGGGAATCAGTGTTGAAGACCCTTCCACCCCTTGGTGGTCTCTGAAGCTGACTCAGAGGCCCCCGTGGCCAGAGAAAACCAAACAGTCTGGTTTACACTCCATAAGTGTTCCCACCCGCTGCTCCTGGGAGCTGAGACCTCACCCAGGGGTGCCCCACACCGCATGGGGAGGGAGTCTCCAGTCAACCACAGAGCAGAGCAAAACCTAAACTGTTTCTTTTCTTTGGAAGGCCTCTAGAAACAGGAAGAGAGGCTGTTTTCTAGGATTTGCCAAGAGTTAAGTCATTCCTTGCTGATACAAACAATTTCTCGGGTTACTCTTTGGGGTCCAGGAACATTCATGAACTGCCCTGGGTTTGAACTCTTCAACTCTGAACTTGAGTTCCCTGGGTTGTCTGCCTGGGGCTGGGGCACAGTTCTCTGGCCCTGCCTGGGTTTTCAGAGACATGGTTCAGCCACCTCTGGGGTGAGACCTCAGAGAAATTCTCATCCAGAGCTGTTGTGACAAGGAAACTGACTTCAGTCTTTCTCTGGAGTTAGATCAATGGATGCCAGGCAACCAGAAGCATGTAGCCAGATGTGTTACAGGTAAAGTAATGCACGGATGTAGAGGCAGCAGAAGAGAGTGTGCAAAATCAGAAAAGCACCATTTACTGAGCTTGGCATTTATTGTGCCATGCCCTGTCCTGAGCACTGGACATGTTTTCTCTCATTTAATTCTCATGACCACCTAGCAAGGTGCAGTGTAGTGGGGAAGAAGAATGTCTCTGGAGCCACCTCCCATGCTTGAACCAATCACTGTGGCTGGGTGAACAACGCTGTGATTGGCTGAGCCTCGGTCACATGCCCATCCCTGGCACTAGGGCATGGGATCGGACCTACCTAAATCACATGGACCGAGAGTAGGAGTGAGAAAGTTTTTCCCAAAGGAAAGTCAGACTGAATGAGCTGGAGGAAAGGATTCATGCTGAGAAGCCAAAATTACCTGATGTCTGCCAGGAGGATTGGAGTGGATCAATGGCTTTCTAGTCTGGGTTCAGGGGAGACGTAAAGGGAATCCCCAAATAGTCAAAACATTTTATTTATGTTAAAATCATACCTTCACATAGTTCAAAATTCAAACACTATACTCTTTTCATTCTACAGCTTTTCACTCCTGCCCTTCAAATAACTATTCCCCTTTCCCGGATGCAACTATGAAACCCAAGTTTTCTTGGGTACTTGTATTAGTGTCCTGTTGCTGCTGTAACAGATTGCCACACATTTAGTGGCTGAAAACAACACAGATTTATTATCTTTTAGTTCACTAAGTTGGAAGTCTGACACAGGTCTTATTGGCTAAAATCAAAGTGACGTGTATTTTAATCTAAAACAATAAAAAGCAGTGTTGCACATTCAAATGTGGTATATACCTAATTTTTAACCTACTGAAAATGTACAACCTATTAATTGCCCTGGATCAAGACCATCATTTATTTTTAAGGAGATAGAATGCATAGCACATAAAAAAAGTAAGTATTGCTTTGTGAAACTTTTGTTTCAGCCTTTTTGTGGTTGAGAGCATATGTGTGAACTGGGTCATGATATAAAAAGTATTTTTTACTTTTTACTGTGAGTCACAGTAAAAAATGTAGGGAAGTTATTATTATATAGTTTAGTGGTTATGTGAGGTTTTTCTGGGGTCAGACTGTCTGGCTCCATCCCTTACCAGCTGTGTGACCTTGAATAACTGATAATCTCTCTGGGCCTCAGTTTCCTTGTCTCTAAAATGGGGGTAATAATTGTACCCTCACCTTATAGGATTTGTGGGAGGATCAGGAGAGCTGAAATGTGCTAAGTGCTTGGCAAATGATAAGCACTTGTTATTATCATCATTTTTTTTTTTTGGCCATGCCACGTGGCTTGCAGGATCTTAGTTGACTGATCAGGGATTGAACCTGGGCCCTTGGCAGTGAAAGCGTGTAGTCCTAACCACTGGACCTCCAGGGAATTCCTATCATCCTTGTTTGTATTACCTTTATTATGCCTTTAAAGGCAGAGAGGGGGCGAGATTTTCAGGGGAGAAAGAGCAGAGGTTAGACAGAGATTTCTGTATAGACAGGAAACGTGGCCTCAGCTCAGAGGAGGGCAGGCAGTCCTGGGTGGGATGGCTGTGGGAAGAGTTCTTGTGTTAATCCAGACCAGGTGAGAGGTCACCCTGCTCTCGTGCTCAGTATTCCAGCTCCAAGTGAATGTTTGGGAGGTACCTTATTACGTGATGACACGTAAATAAGTTTGTAATCTGAGGGGGGCCAATCATTAACCCATCAGAATCCTCCAAATCTGAGCACAAATCAGTTGATCTCATTCATCCATCCAGTCAGTAAGTATTTATGGAGTCCTTAACGTGGGTCAGGTCCTGTCTCGGGGGTGCGGACACAGCCGAGAGCCAGGAGACAGTGTCCTCGTTCCCGTGGCGTGCAGGCACCAGACGGGTAGGTAATCACAGGTGTGTTGGATGGTGTTAAGGAAACGTACAGACTGTTAAGGGCAGGTAAAATGGGGGACTCTGATGTATGGTGGGGGGGGTGGCCACAGGGGAATTCCCGGTGGAGGTGTTTATGGCCAGCTATCTGCGAGATGAGTAGAAGCAAGCAAGATCAAGGGTTTTGGGGTGAGGAGGAGAACTTTAGGTGGATAGCAGGGGATCTGCAAAGACCTTGGTGTGAGAGACGGTATGGCCTTGTGTGGGGACTGAGGCAAATTCAGTGTGTCATGAAGAGCCCGAAGGAGGGAGGCATCAAATAGGAGGCAGGGAGAACGGGACTCAGGACAGGGCTGTTGAAAGTGGCTGTAGAAAAGAGAGGCTGACGTTTTCTGGAGTCCTAGGTGCGGGGGAAGCCTTGAGGTCTTGGGGATTTGGGAAGGTAGACCTCCCCTCAAAAAACAAAACAAGGGACTTCCTTGGTGGCGCAGTGGTTAAGAATCCACCTGCCAATGCAGGGGACACGGGTTCGATCCCTGGTCCGGGAAGATACCACATGCCGTGGAGCAACTAAGCCCGTGCGCCACAGCTACTGAGCCTGAGCTCTAGAGCCCGCGAGCCACAACCACTGAAGCCCGTGCGCCTAGAGCCTGTGTTCCACAACAAGAAAAGCCACCGCAATGAGAAGCCCGTGCACCACAACGAAGAGTAGCCCCCGCTCCCCACCACTAGCGGAAGCCCGCGTGCAAAAACGAAGACCCAACACAGCCAAAAATAAATAAATAAATAAATATTTTAAAAATTAAAAAAAAATCAAATCCCAACAATGCCCAAACCAATAACTGTACAAAAAACAAAAACAAAGACAGAAACAAAAAAAAAACCCAGGGACTTCTCTGGCGGTCTAGTGGTTAAGACTCTGCACTTCCACTGCAGGGGGTGTGGGCTCAATCCCTGGTCGGGGAACTAGGATCCTGCATGCCACGTGGCATGGCCAGAAAGTAAAAATTAAAAACAAAACTGGAGAGCTTCTTGGGAAGGAAGGCATGCCAGGGCTTAGGGAAGGGAGGGGTGAGAGGCAGCTGTTCAGAACAACAGTCTGGGGAACTACAGATTGGGGTCCCAGGAAAAGCGACAAGAAGGAGACCTCGAGTCAGCTGTGGACCATCTGTCCAAGAAACTACAGACCCCGCGTCACATTCTGACAACATTTCAAAGGTTCCCCAAGGTGAGGATCTATGGGTGAGAACTAACAAGGTAAAATTTCATTAGGATCAATGACGTCAAGGTCAACCTGTAGGGTCATTCATTCCTTCAACAAACATCCATCAAACCAAGCTTTGAAATCAGAAAGGCCTGAGCTGAAACCTGGAGTCTGTCACTTATTAAATTCCTAAGAAAGTGTTTACTCTGTGCCTCAGTTTCCCTACCTGTAACTTGGGGATGGCAATGCCTACTTCCTAAGAGGGTGGTAGGCATTACTGTTGGAATGGGCTTACATTGTAGGCTCCAGAAACTGGTGGTTCTGGACTCTAGACTGGGCTTAGAGGACACAAATGAAAAAGCCTTCTGGTCTCAGGTAGCTGCAGTCTGGTCTCAAGTAGTCTTGTACACTGACAAAAGGAGAAGCAATTACCATATCCTGGGATTAGAGACACGACAGTGGAAGCATTGGAGGCTGTGGAAGCAGACAGAGGGGATCCTTTGGGTCAAAAAAATGAACTTCCATTTAGTTCATAGGGTACCCCTCAGACTTACTTAGGTCTCTTAGTTGCAAGTGACAGAAACTCAACTAAAACTGACTTTATTAGTTCATACAATGGATAAGTACAGGGAGAAAGTCTTCAGGCCTGGCTGGATCCAGGTGCTCAGTGGATGTTCTAAGGATTTGTTCTCACTCTTTTTGACCCACTTTTCTTTCTATTGGCTTCATTCTCAGTCAGGCTTGTGGTGATAAGATGGCCTCCAGTAGCTCCAGGCTTATTTCCTGCCAGGTTAATGACTCCAGTGGAAAGAAAACTTTTCCCCTCCAATAATTCCAAACAGATTCTGAGGACTGAGTCTCATTCCATTGGCTCAAGTCATGTATCCACCCCTGAACCAATCACTGGGGCCAGGAGAATAAACTATGCTGATTGGCTCTACCTGAGTCACATGCTCAGCCTTAGAGCCAGTGCAGGAGGGTGTCTGGGCAGGGCTCAGTTCCACAAGACCACATGGCTCTACTCTCCTCTGTTAGTTTTATTCTCAAATATGCTGTCACCAAGAGGTGGCAAAATGCACCCTGCTCTTTGTCCTTTTCTGCTTGGGTGATTTCTCAAGGCAGAGAAGAGGGTAGGTACATGCCGCAATAGCATGTGCAGCACAAAGCAACTGAGAGGTAGAGTTTCAAGATGCTAGAAAATGGGAGAATGCAAAGCTTGTAATAAGGCTTATCATTAGCTAAATCCTATACCCTGCTTCCAAATATTTGTTAGAGTCATGAAGGAAGATTGAAATTTCTGCCTGGGTCATGTTTCTTTAAATGGGACACTAGTTCTTAACTACAGGGATTCATGAATGTATATGGGTTACACATACATTTTAAACTCTTCTCTTGGTTTCTTATCCCATGCCACATGGTTACAGCCAGTAAAATGCGCCCCCGCCGTCCCCCGCATACTCTAGGCCAGGATCAAGAAAGGGTAACCCTTTTCCCAGCTTCCAGGAATGGGCACATAACTCAGGCCTGGCCATCTGGGACACTCCACCCTCTTGGCCAAGTTTCAGGGATGGGCCAGTGTGAGGCATCTCCAGGATGACTCTTGGGCAAACGACATTGTTTCTACAGAATGTGCTAAGCTTTCAGAATGGAAGCCTAGAGCTGTCGGTGCAGATACATGGGGATCCTCCTCTAAGGTAGAAAGAGTTCTCATGATATCATTTGAATACCTGGATTCAGCTTTGCCTAAACTCCATATCTAGATTTCTTTTGTGTGTGGATACTTGCGTCCATAATATACGCCTCTCTTTTTTAAAAAATTAAATCTTTTCTGAGATGAGTTTCTGTCCCTTGCAACTAAAATATTCTGCTGAATGTAAAGATCATCATCAGTCTCGTCTCTCACATGCCACCACGCAGACAATGACTCTCAATCCAACTCAGTGCTTGACTTTGGATAAATTCACTTTAACAAGCATCTTTTGAGTCCCAACTGTGTCCCAGTCTCAGAGGTAGTCCTATCAATACAGATATGAATAACACATGATCCTCTGCCCTCATGGAGACACATCCGCAGCTTATTATGGCAAACATCAGATTGTGATAAGGGGTAGAATTCCAATTTGTTCAAGGCTTTTGTGAACTATGTACTATGTACATGTGTTGAACTTACTGGTAAGGGCATAATGGTGAGCAAGATGGACACGTTTCCTGTCCCATTGGTATGCATAATATAGGAGAGAAAACTAACAGCAAACTAGCCAATAAATTACAACATAAAATAAAATGAAATAAAAATAAAATATGATCAGTGTTCAAGTAGAAAGGCACAGTGTGCTATGGGTGTGTACAGTCTGGGCAGAGTGTTGTGTATGATGACTAATGTGATGGTTAAATTTGTGTGTCCATTTGACTGGGCCATGGCATGCCCAGATATTTGGCCAGACATTATCCTGAGGGTTTCTGTAAGGGCGTTTTCAAATGACATTTAAATTGGTGGACTGAGTTTGCCCTTCCTGATGTAGGTGGGCCTCATCCAATCAGTTGAAGGCCTGAATTTGAACAAAAAGCCTGCCCCTTTTCCAAGTAAGAGAAATTCCTCCTGCCTGATGGCCTTTGAATTGGGACTCTTCCCTATCTTTGGACTCAAACTAAAGCATCAGGTCTTCTTGGATCTCAAGCTTGGTGGCCGTCAGACTAGAAGCACACTGTTGGCTGTCCTGGTTCCCAGGTCTTCAGACTTGGACTGGGAACTAAACCATCAACTCTCCTGGGTCTCCAGCTTGCCGACTCATCCTCCAGATCTTGGGACTTGTCAGTCTCCAAAGTCACCATGAGCCCCTTCCTTATTCTCTCTCTCTCTCTATATATATATCTGTTTTTCCAGAGAAACAGAACCAGTAGGAGATATATATCAATATATCTATATCTACTGATATAATCTAATCTCCTGTTGGTTCTATATGTCTATATAGATATACAGATAACTATACAGATATACAGTTAGGGATAGAGATTTGTCTGATAGATAGATAGATAGGTAGGTAGATAGATAGATGATAGGTAGATAGATACATCTCCTATTTATTCTGTTTCCCTGGAGAAACAGACATCTGCCTCTGTATCATCTACACCTGTATCATCTATATCTCTCTGCTATTGGTTCTGTTTCTCTGGAGAACCCTGAATACTACTATTACTGCTAAGGTCTTCCTGTGTGTTAGGAATTGTGCGGGATGCTTTATAGGCTTTTTCCTGTTTTATCTACATCACCCCCCTGGGAGCGAGGCATAGTCCTCTTCACAGATAAGGAACCTGAGGCTCACCAAGGTGAAATGATTTGCCGAGGTCCCCCAGCTGTAAGTGGCAGAACTGGCATTTGCACCCAAAGTCCCTTCCCATCTCTCCGCATGTCACTACTCAGAACACAAAGCCAAACACTGGCTCTTTGGAGCGGGGAGGAGGGCAGTGGGTTGTGGGGGAGAACTACATAAATCCCCTGTGAGCCTTCTTGAAGAAAAATAAAGAAAATAATATGCCTCAGGTGTGAGAGAGAAATATAATTACAAATGAAGAAGAAAGCAAAATAATTTTAAGAAAACAGTGTGGGAACTCCATGGCAAAAACATGGAAAATCTAGAGGAAATAAGCAATTTTTAATCAAAATATGAATGACCAAAACTGACTCAAAAAGTGGTCAGAAATGCTAAAAGGCAACTAACCATAGGAAAAAATGAAGTTGTTAAAAATTTACCAAAATGTTATTCAAAGTGTTTCAGTGGAAATTGATGCAAAGTTTCCCCAAATCATTCATCAAAGCAAAGAACAACCTTAATGCCAAGATTTGTCATTCCTAGTACAATTAGGAAAACCCTAGATCATATTCACTTGCGAATAGAGATGCTAAAAATCTGAATAAAATGTCAGCAAATAGAATTCAGCGGCATATTAAAAAGAGTACTATATCATGAGCAATAACGTCCTTTTCAGGAGCAGGAATGGCTCATTAGAAGATCTGGCAATATAATTTATTACATCATTACATCAGCAAATTAAGTGAGGAAAACCGTTTTTATATTAAAAAAATGCTGGAATGGCATTTGATAAAATTCCACAGCTGTTTCTAGGAAAAACTCTAAGGAAAACCAAGGATAGAAAGAAACTACATGAATAGAATAAAAATAATTACTACAAACTAATAGTTGGTACATTAAGATACCGTGAAACATGAATCAGGCCCAGCAAAATAAGACATACAGCAGGATGGCCACTGTCTCCACTGTTATATAAGAGTCAGTTAGCTAAAACTAATGCAATTATATAAGGAAATAGAATAAGTAGTGTAAATATTCAAAGTAAAGAGGCAAAATTGTCTCTCTTGGGGGGCAGATGATATAATTGTAAGCTTAGAAAATTCAAAAGAGGCTATTTTAAAAAATAGTATTCATATGAGTATTTGATATTAGCAAATGGTAATTTATAAACTGCTTGGATATGTTCTACAGATGAATAAATCAAAAGCTTTTCTTTTTATTAGGAATGAATTTAGTGAGAAAGGAACGTAAAAAATTATTTCATTCATATCAGTGATCAAAACTATAAAATACGGTGAAATTTAACAGTAAAAATACAAGGCCCATATCGAAAGGACTTTAAGATTTAATTAAGGACTAAGAAACAAAATCCTAAATAAATGGCATCCAAGGAAACACAGCCCATGTTCCTTCATGGGAAGTGAATTTCACAAAGCTTCAATCCTCCCCAAATTAATCTTTAAGTTGTAGAAAATTCTAATCCTTATCTCAACAAGGTCTTTGGGGGATGTTGATAAGAATCTCCAAGACATTTTTGAAAATGAAGACTCAGGGTGGGGGTGGAGCTAGACACGCTGTCCTACCAGATTGTCTTGGGAGGATATTTCCATCTGGATCTACCCTTCTCTACTTTGCTTGGTGCCCCTGGAAGCTGATCTCTTGGTCTGTGTCCCCAGCTCCCGTGTCCTCTGACATCTGCTGGGGTTTTGGGAGTGGGAGGCACCGCGAGAGTAGGGAGGTGTGAAGAGATCGAAGTCAGCACACTTGTTCCCCCTCCTTCCCTGCTGGGCTGTGGTGGGTGGGTTGTGTCCTACTCGAGACCACAGTTCCTTGCAGACGGCCTTCTCCAGATGACTCTACTCTCCCGATTCCAGACAACACATCTCCCAGTGGTGTGCTGGTAAGCATTGAACAACAGGCTCTGGGGACAAGGAGCTCCGATTTATAGCATTTGCCAATTTCCTTGGTGTAAAATATTCCCACCATGGCTGATTTCAAGTTATCCATGTGGAGTCATGTGTAGCTCAAGAGAGGTGCTAACAACTGGTTCTTGCCAGCGGGTGCAAGCTAGCTCCAGCATTCCTCTGCCTCCTCCCATTTCACTTTCGGGACTTGAGATAGTATCAGCTCCCCTGACACTAGCCCTGTACTGCTTTACCCCTTGTTGGCTTCCATAAACCCTGACCATCCCTTGGCAGATAGTGTATTAAACCCTTTTGTGTTCTCTTGCTTGAGTGGGCCATCTGCTTCCTCTTGAGACCCTGGCTCCTATATTACTAGAAAGCTAGTGAAAGAAAAACATAAGGATAAGCAAATAGATTTGTAGGAAATTGTAGAAACTCCAGAAATTAATCTAAGAATATATGGAAAAAAAATATATTTTTTGGTGGCATTTCAGTTCAGTAGAAATAGGGTGTTTTATTTTAAATTGGTGCTGCCATAAGGGACTGTCCATTTGTAAGAAGGTAGGTTAGACTCTATCTCATACTATATACAAATCAATTCTAGGTGGATCAAATATCTCAATGTAAGAAAATAACAATAACATTTGGGTAATATTTGAGAATGTTTATATACACTCAGGATAGCGTGGGGAGAGATTTACAACGAAAATAACAGGCAAAGATGTAATATTCCTAATCTACAAAGAGCTCCTAGAAATTGACAAGAAAAAGGTAAAACATTTCAATAGCAAACTGGACAAAGGGTATTTACAGGATGACAAATATACATGAAAATATACTGTATTATCTAACCAAATTTTCACTATCATAAACAACACTGCAATAGATTATTCTTGTATTTACATATTTGCATATGTCATTCATCCATTCAGATGACCATTCGTGTTTCTTGTGCCTCCTGTATAGCAGGCGTGGTTTAGGTACTGGGGAAACAGCCCTCGTGGACTTGACATTCAAGTTGTGTGGCACAAAAAGTGAATACGTAACTAAACGCATGTGAAATACAATGTCTGGCAGTGAAGAAAAATAAAACAGGGTAAGGGGGGGCTTCCCTGGTGGCGCAGTGGTTGAGAATCTGCCTGCCAATGCAGGGGACACCGGTTCGAGCCCTGGTCTGGGAAGATCCCACATGCCGCGGAGCAACTAGGCCCATGAGCCACAATCACTGAGCCTGCGCGTCTGGAGCCTGTGCTCCGCAACAAGAGAGGCCGCGATAGTGAGAGGCCCGCGCACCGCGATGAAGAGTGGCCCCCCACTCGCCACAACTAGAGAAAGCCCTCGCACGGAAACGAAGACCCAACACAGCCATAAAAATAAATAAATAAATAAAAGAGCAATGTACATACCTTAATTAAAAAAAAAAAAACAGAGTAAGGGAAAGAGAATGATGGAAGATCCGGGGCAGAGGTCTGCTGCTTTAGGTAAGCTGGTCAGGGAAGGTCTTGATGATGCAGGGACATTTGAGGAGACCTGAAGGAAGAGATGGAGTGAAGTCTGCATTCAAATATATAAAGAAGAAAAGAGAAATAATCTGTAGTCTTACCAACCACAGATAATTCTATTTAACATTTTGGGGCTTTCTTCAGTTATTTTCTATGTAGTTATTTTTTTTAAGCATAAAATTGAAATGATATAGCACAGAGGGTTTTTTTTTTTATTGAAGTACAGTTGATTTACAATGTTTCAGGTGTACAGCAAAGAGATTCAGTTATATATATGTAATCTTTTTCAGACTATTTTCCATTATAGGTTATTACAGCACATAGGTGTTTATGTTCTTTTTTTTCCTCTTTACCCAGACTTTATACTGTGGGCATTTCCTCATGCCCTAAATATGTTTTTCTGATTATTTCCTTAGGATAAACTCCTGAGAGTGAAATTGCTGATTCAAAGGATATGCCCATTTAACATTTTGATAATGAGCATTATACCATTTTACATTCCCACCCAGCAGTAGAGAAGAATCCCCATTTCTCTATATCTCTTTGCCAGGCTGATTACTTATTTTTTTAAGAAAGGAAAACCAATCTCATGGTGGTTTTAATTCTATTTTTGATGTTAATAGAATTCAATAACCCCTTCATTTTTCTAAAAGGAGAAATAGGGGAGAATTTAGGAATTCATTTATTTCTTCAGGCAACAAATATTCAGAGCGTTCTTTGTGCCGGGCGTCACGTTCCTGCAGAAGAGGTCAGGGAACTGCAGAGCTATGAGAGAGACTGGAGATCTGGTACAAGTCCTTGGTTTTGTGGACAAAGAAACTAAAGCACAGAGTTCAGTGATTTGCCCAAGTCACACAGTGATTTAGTTAAAGAGCTGGGTCTAGAACTTGGATCTCAATGCCCTTTTTATGACAAAACGCTGTCTCCATAAACAAAACAAAGATCACTGCAGACTACTTAAGTGGAAAGTATGATTTGGGGAGAGAGGGTTGGCAGGGAGGCTGGAGTGAGGGAAAGTGGTTTAATCAAACCTCAGTAGTTGTGGGGACTAAACTCGGGGTGCAAGCTGCAAACGTGACATCCTGCAGTTGGTCCCGAGAGTGTGGAGAGAGAAGTAAACGTCAGGAAATTAGCTCTGTCGGCCGTCTTTGTCATTCTGAACCCCTCGCCCCCAGTCTTTCCCCCTCCCCAAACCCATTTCAGAAATCCGGTCCCATTTTTCTTGCCTCTGACCCTGGTGGCTGAAATTTCTCTCAGTACCATAAAACCTGGGGTTGTAAAATTCATATTGTAACTTTAAGAGCCACATCTGTTTTAATCATTTTTTTCTCCCTGTTTTAAGAACACAACAGGATTTTAATGGCAGCAATAAAATGGAAAAGTTGAAGGAAATTATCACAGATTTGTAAAGCTATAAGGTAGGTTCCTGGGCTCATGTGAGCAGTCAAATTACAAAGAAACAACCCAATTGCTTTTATTGCAGGCAGATCTCTGGTTTAAGCATTTCTCAGTTTAATCTATTGATGAGGATTAGCATTTTATTCACTCTGGCACTCGAAATGGCTTTGGTACATGTTACCCCGATGGGCCAGACTGGTGAAGATCATGAATCTCAGAGATGCAGAAAAAGCCAGAGAAATGGAATGAGGGGGAAAATATTGAGTCTGGTAAATCAAACAAACCTGGTTTGAATCCTGAATCCGCCATGTTTAACTGGGTATGTGGCTTTAGGCAAAGTCCTACCTTCTCTGAGGTTTGCCTTCCTCGTCTCCACATGGGACTATACGAGCAAGTTCTGCAGTGAAATTACACAAGGAAATCACTCAGCATGATGCCAGGCAAACAGTAGGGCCATCACCTTGTTCTCCTTCTGATAGGTAAGCAACCTGGAGCAGCCACTGTGGCGCCCCATCTACATTCTCTTGCACCGACCTCCTCTCACCAAAGAATGCTTACTGCAAACACCTGCCGTTCTCCACCTGAGGCTCTTTTTCTGGTTCCAGGCACATGCTTGTTGGCCCATATTCAGGGCAAGCCAGAGTGCGGATGAGTTAATGTCCGCAGAAGCAGCCCTCGCCCAATGACAGATGGGAATTGCAGGATAAATACCTGTGCTTCCTCTCCCGGCAGGAAGCATGTGTTTGGGGCTGCAACTCCCCCCTCCTCCCAGAGCACCCCAGTGGGATGAAGCCCTGGCTGCCTGCGGAGGTAACCTCCTTAGTTTTACACACTCTATACTGGCTTCCTTCTCTTCTCTGTCTTCTCTTCTGTCTTAATCTGTTTGGGCTGCTATAAGAAAGCACCACAGACTGGCTGGCTTACAAACGATAGAAGTTGATTTCTCACAGTCCTGGAGGCTAGAAGTCTGAGATCAGGGTGCCAGTATGGTCAGGTTCTGGTAAGAACCCCTGTCTGGGGGGCAGACTGCCAACTTCTCGTTGTATCCTCACCTGTTGAGAGAGAGAGAGAGATCTCTGGGTCCCCTTTTATAAGGGCACTAATCCCATTCCCTCATGACCTAATCACCTCCCA
Source organism: Balaenoptera borealis (assembly GCF_965194805.1). Lineage (NCBI taxonomy): Eukaryota > Metazoa > Chordata > Mammalia > Artiodactyla > Balaenopteridae > Balaenoptera > Balaenoptera borealis. The sequence continues at coordinate 14,322,327 of NC_138872.1, forward strand.
AATGCTCCACCTCCAAGTACCATCATATTGGAGGTTAGATTTCAACATACGAATTTGGGTGGAGGGGTGCAAACCTTCAGTCCATAACATTGTATGGAGAGAAGAGAGGAGAAGGAGGATGGACAAGGAAAATGGTCCCTGGAGGCTCTAATAACCTCTAACTGGCAGTATGGGTATCTGTGCCTGGGAGCTCCTTTCCCTGAAACTGGAAAGCTTTGCTGCCAACAGGAAGAAGTGTCCACGATCTAACACTGCAACACCTCTGAACCAGTGACTCCCAGGAGTCAGTGTATAAACATTCCAGCTCCCTTGCCTGTGGGGCAGAGTAACTCTGAGGCCTGTACTCTGCACTATTTCCCAGGGTTTGTCCGAGGGATGAAGCTGTAGTCACCCAGGTGGCCGCTGGCTTGATAAGAGACGCTGTATTGGCTGTTTTCTCCTGTGTCTCCTTCCCTGCTTCCCTTTGGCTCATGCTTCTCAAATAAACTACATGCCCATGACTGCTTCTGGGCAAACCCAAATGTCAGGTGTCTCTGATATCTGGGTGATGAGAAGTCGGTTTTGAAAACAATTGGGTAAGAGTGGAAGTAAAAGTGCTGCCTGGATCTCTTTCTTTCCTCCCTCCCTCCCTCCCTCCCTCTCCTTCTTTCTTTTTTCTTTTGGGTGGTGCCATTTTTCTGAGATGTGGAAAACTAAGGGAGAATAAGGAGGAATCGAATATCACAGCATAGCAGATAAGAGCTCAGACTCTGGAGCCAGACTCCTGGGTTCGTTTTCCAGCTTTGCCACTTACCATCTTCAGGAACTCAGGCAAGCGACTAAGCCTGACTATGCCTCAGTTTCATCTGTAAGATGGAACTAGACAGTACAGATACGTATTTGGTCCTCGTGAGAACTGAATGAGTTAATACACGTAAAGCACCTAGAACAGCCCTGGTTGCAGTAAACACTCTGTCATCACACCATCATCATCATCATTATTATTATTATTACAACTACTACTGTTACTGCTTCGGATATAAGATTGAGATGCCCATTGACATCCAATTGTATCTGGCCCAAGTGCTCCCAACTCTCCTGGGACAAAGTGGTGCGATAGTAACAGACATGAAAAGGTCTTAGAAATTCTTTGTTTACCCTGCTGTCTTCCCCTCTGAGCTCCAGAGACCGTGACTAACTCGCCTTGGTCCCAGGGCTTGACTCCAGGCTGTTCAGAGCAGGGGCCCAGGGTGTCCACGGAGGGAATAAAGAATCAAAGGAACAGAGCCGCTCTTGCTGGCCACAGGTACGGGAACATTAATGAGATTATTTCAGCAAGGGTCCTGGATCTAGTCAATTCAGGAGCTGCATTCATTGCCCCCAAGACAGCTCCAGGGTTTTTAGAGTTTGTCTGCCCCAGAGTTGAAAGGTCTTTCTGAGAATGAAATGCCGTGCAGGGGCTTTGCAGATCTGTGATAAGGCAGCTCTCAGAGCCTGCGGTAACCTGACCCGGCCCAGGGTTTGGCAGCCCTGTCTGGGTTTTCCTCACCAGTGAGTGAGGACAGAAAGCCAGCCCAGGTAGGCACGCCAGCTCCTGGCTCCTCTCAGACACGGGCCAAAGGTGGAGATAATGACCCTCTGCTGAAAGCAGCTTAATCCCTGGAAAAACCAAGTCCCCTGTCAGTGGGAGTATCAATAGTTATAAACTTTTGCAAAGGCAAACTGACAATATCCAGTGCCTTCCTGACCCATATTGGAGCCTGAGGCCAGAGGAAAATGTGCATCCCTGATAAATATGTTTTTATGTAATTGTTTTCATGGTTAATTTCTTTCCAGAAGTAGATTTTGAAAATATTAGTGATGAGTTTGCTTCCACTAAAGCCGGGAAAGTAAAATTGACACAAATTCAGTCTTGGATATAAATAAAATATTTAAACATAAAATAATGCTGTTTGTTTAATATGCCTAGTTTTCAATATTTTTTCCAACTATTTACTTTAGTATTCTGGAAAAAAGCCATCCCACTCCTGGGCATATATCAGGAGAAAACTACAATTAGAAAAGATACATGCAGCCCTATGTTCATAGCAGCATTATTAACAATAGCCAAGACATGCAAGCAACCTAAATGTCCATCGACAGATGAATGGATAAAGAAGATGTGGTACATATATACAATGGAATACCACTCAGCCACAAAAATGAATGAAATAATGTCATTTGCAGCAACACGTATGGACCTAGAGATTATCATACTAAGTCAGAAAAAGACAAATACCATATGACATCACTTATATGCGAAATCTAAAATATGACACAAATGAACTTATGTATGAAACAGAAACAGACTCACAGACATAGAGAACTGACTTGTGGTTGCCAAGGGGGAGGGGGTGGGGGAGGGATGGATTGGGAGTTTGGGATTAGCAGATGAAAACTATTATATATAGAATGGATAAATAACAAGGTCCTACTGTATAGCACAGGGAACTATATTTAATATCCTGTGATAAACCATAATGGAAAAGAATATGAAAAATAATGCATTCATATGTATAACAATCATTTTGCTGTACAGCAGAAATTAACACAATATAGTAAATCAACTATACTTCAATAAAATAAAATTTTAAAGTATTCTGGAAAAAAATGACCATTAAAGAATACATAAAATTCTGTATTTAGAGACATACCTTTTCTTTGGCCACAGGCTCCAATATAGTTCAGTATGGCACTGCCAGATCCTGTCTGTAAAATTGTGATATTTTGTTCATCATGAACTGTTTTTAGCATTAATCTGGATTTTTAGAACTACTGCATTAAAATATGATTTATCTTGGTTACTGAGTTCTTTTTGGTGTCCTCTTAAATCTTGTGCCTGAGTTGAGTGGCTTGATTGCCTCACCCTAGTCCCAGCCTGGGTAGAGACTAATCCTGCAACACCACCTCCAGGACCTGAAACTACAGGAAATCTCACCGCAGGGCACAAAGATGTGCATTCAGTGGTGTTTGCTGTAACACTGGGGAACCAACCCCGAAGCCCCTCCCAGAGGACTGCTTCAATCCGCGATGGTCCATCATAGGAATGCATATTCTACAGCTGTTAAAAGAATATGATTGCTTTGACTTTTGTGGAATAGAAAAACATCTAAGAACTATTAAGAAAAAAACTTACAAAACAGTATCTACAATAAAGCTAATACTTCTATTTGCACTGTTTGAAATGTTTTGTGTGCATTTGCTTAACCTCACAGCCTTCCTACAAGGTTATAGGTGAAGAAACTGGGGCCCAGAGAAGTTAAGTAATTTTCCTAGGGACATACAGCAGGGGAACAACAGAGTCAGGTTTTTTGAACGCAGTCTGCCCCCAGAGCCCAAGATTTTAACCACTAAGTTAAATCAAATCTCATTTGATTTCGGAGTCTATGTACAGATAATGTAGAAGAAAATCATGGACCCAAACAGAAAACTGTTACTAATGGTTATTTCAGATAGAGGTGAAAGGATAGGATACTTTAGCTTTGAACCTTATCTAGTTTGATAAAGTGTGCATTCTTAACAATGAGTATGTGTTATTTTTATAATAAGAAATAAGAAAAAATATTAATTACTTATTGTGTCTTATGCTAGACACTTTCAATCCACTGTCTCATTTAACGCTTGCAATAGTCCTGTTATTATTCCATTCTACAGATGAGAAAACTGATGTTGGAAAAGGTGAAGTGATCTCACCAAGCTTGCAGAGCTCCAGAGGGCCGGAGCCAGGATCCAGCCTTGAATCCCCAAAGCAGGATTACACTGAACATATTGCTTTGTGACCTGCGTTTCTTCTCTAGCGTATTTTTTCACGGCTGCATGTCAGTGCTTTGCAGAAACCACAGCACATTTTCGAATCAATCCCCTATTGTTGGGCATTTAGGTTACCAACAGGGACTCACTCTTTTTGCAGCGAGGGGGGCCGGGGAGGCCACTCGGCTGGGGGCGGAGGGCGTGGCGAGGTGAAGGGACGAGGGCTTGGCTTCGTCCCACAGCCCAATGCCATTTTCTCGGTGGCCCCTTCCCCAGATTCCAAGCTTTGGGAGGAATCACCGGGGCCCTCACCCCCGCTTTCGTCCCGCCTCCCGGTCCCTGGAGGGTCCTCCGGTGCCTGCTGCCGCGGGCGGCACCATCTGCGCCGCGCAGGTGTGCCCGGCCCCCTGCCCAACCTGGGGGCTGCGAACAGTGGGCCGATTGTGGGCCCCCGCGAGCCCGGCGGGCAGCTGCGCCCGGGCTGCCATCTGTGTGCGCCGGGCCGCCGGGGGAGGCCGAGGGCGGCGCGCGGAGGGGCCGCCGGGACGCGCCCTCGCCGGGCCCCATTCAAGCGTTGCCAAGGCCTAATTGATGAGAAATGGTCCCGAGCAGGTGCGAACCTGTCTCCGGAGGCGGCGGGGCGGAGGGCCGGGGCCCGGGGAGGGGCGGCTGCTTAGTGGGAGCGCAGCTGTCGGGGGTCATTACCGTGGCGGTCTCCCCCGGGTATTCCAGCCTGGGGGCGGGGTGCGGGTGGAGAGAGAGAGTGCAGGGGGAAAGGTGGTGGGCTCGGGGGCGGGGAGGAGAACCGCAATCGCTTTGTCGCACCCAGAGTCTCCTCCTTAGCTCTGTAACCTCGCTTACTGTAGGAGACTGAAGCCAGGTGGGACCAGCCTCGCACCCAAGGACACCCAGCAAGTGGTAGCTCCCCAGGGACTCCTAGTCCAGTGCTGTCCACAAGGGACCCTCAGTGATGTTGAGTGACCCCCTCCACTTCCATTTTTATTGCTACACCAGGTATGTCCCGGAAACGCTGAAGCATGGTTTTGAAATTCCATCCTATTTTAAGTAGCTATTGACTGCATCAACCCTTTGAACCACCCAGCACATGCCAACCCCCATCCCAACCTCCATACCCCGCCCCCCAGCCAAATACCAATCAAGGTACAATCAAATTGGGCTTTTCCTAAGATGCTTACTGGACTGATTTGTACATTTATAGTTACTTAGGGCCCTGCAGACAAGGTGGCCAGTAATGTGGTCAGGGGTCCAATTGGATGGTGAGCCTCTCCTCTATAGGAGGTGAGCCTCTGCTTCCCATCAGCTGCTTGCTCCTTGGCCCTTGGGACTCAGAGGAGAGCTCATTTAGATGTAATTTCCAAAGGTCCAACGCAAGGCCCTCCTTAGCAGTGCGACTGGCCTGGCCAATAAGGGGGTCCTCCTGGTCCCATCCCCCACCTCTCTGACACCTCCTCACTCAGCTGCCCCAAAGCCAGTTGATTGCAACCCACATTCTCAGCGTCAGACACTTTGCCAAGTTTTCACCTGCAGTAGCATCACCCTGCGGCAGCCAGAGAGATCTTTTCAAAATCAGAGCTTGTTTCTTGTGGCTGAAAGCCCTCCATTAATTTCCTATTGAACAAGAATACAATTTTGATCCCTACCATGGCCTACGGGCCCAAGTGGTCTTGCTCCAGGACACCTCTCTGCCCTCATTTCATACTCTGTTTCCCTCTATGCACTGATCCTGCAACAGTGGGGCAGCATTCCACAATAAAGTGCCTACTATGTGCCAGGCACTGCTCTAGGCTCTTGGGAAACAGCAATGAGCAAAACAAACACACACCCCATTTTCCCCTGTATTACCTGGCCCAAGTTACCTACCTTTTCCATACCTCAGTTTTCTCAACTGTAAAATGGGACGATAATAAAAATTCCTTCCTTGCAGAGTTGCTGTGAGGATTAATTAACCTGGGCTTAGAGACCCCCCTGGCACAAAGCTAGAGTTCCCTACCTGTGAGTTCTAATAATTTGTGTATTAAGAAAAAGACAGAAGAGGCATGTCAAACCCCTTCATGGATATGAATTTTAAAAAATAAATCCATTTGAAGAAAAAAATTAAGTGAATACTAAAACATTAATTAAGTGGTTTGTGGACATGAAAATCATCACAGAAGCTGAGAATATGATTGAAGTTTGGGCAACTCTGCTGTGTTGGAGAAAAACCTGTCTCCCGAGCATTTGCTTTCAGAGGCTTCACCAGTGGGTGATGGATGGACGTGCTGAAATCAAGGTGAGCCTGAAGCAGAGTGGTAATGGTGGGATTTCAGTCCTGAGTAGGTGGTCTTTCCTTTTCAATGAAATCCCTGAGGCCTAGGCCTGTTCTCCTAAGGCCATGGCTGGTGAGGATATTGGTGAGGACTAGCCTGTAGTAGGTTGAATAGTGACTCCCCCAAAAGATATGTCCAAATCCTAACCCTGGTACCTATGAATGTGACCTTATTTGGGATAAAGGTCTTTGCAGGTGTAGTTACTGTAAAGAACTCAAGATGAGGTCATCCTGGATTAGGTTTGGCCCTAAATCCAAAGACAAGTGTCCTTATAAGAGGCAGAACAGAAGGCACACAGAGACTCCGGGAAGGGCAGGTGAAGACAGAGGCAGAGATTGGAGTGATGCTACCCAAAGCCAGTGCGTGCCGGGAGCCACCGGAAGCTGGAAGAGGCAAGGAAGGACTCTCCCCTAGAGTCTTCGGACCAAGCGTGGACCTGCCAACTCCTTGATTTCAGATTTCTGGCTTCCAGGACTGTGACTGAATAAATTTCTATTGTTTTAAGCCACCAAGTTTGTGGCAATTTGTTACAATGACCCTAGGAAACAAATACACGCCTCATCACACACAAAAAGCCCCATTTGCTTTCTCTCTCTCTTTGGAACTCTGGCCTGGCCAGGACTCTGTGGGGCTTAGAGAGGGGAAGCTCAGAACATGGACCCCCTTGGAGGCAGATTTCCTGTGAAGTTAATGAAGTTTAAACTTCAGGGCCCATCACTCACCTGGGCACCTTCTAAAACCCTGGGAAGAACCCTAACACCATGTTCACGGAGCCACATTTTTGTGAAATCTGCAAAAGTATGCTATTTTAACTACTACCCCTTAAGACCACCTTGTTGGGGCAGCATGCTAGTGGTCTGGCCAAAGGGAAGTTTGGTTGGGATTGCATTCAGTTGGCCCCATGAGATATTTTATGTGGCTCATAGATATCTCTGTGCTTGTTTAAGTCATTTCTTGTCCACCAGGTGTGAGGATGGCTTCCCAGAAAAATCCTCTCACTCACGGTGGCCCCAGAGACATCGTCACAACACAAGGATGGATGGCATTGACAAACTGGTTGATGAGAGTCATCAGTTAGAGGGTATTTGAGATTAGTCACTGTGCTTGGAAAACTTGAAATGCCTTGAAATGTTTTAACTCATGTAGGAAAGAAACTTGATAGTGTTTTCCCCAAATTTGACAACCATCCTACAAAGGTATGTGTCATGGGCTGAATTATATCCTCCCCAAATTCCTGTGTTAAAGTTCTAACCCCCAGTACCTCAGAATGTGACTGTATTTGGAGACAGGGTCTTTAAGGAGGTAATTAAGTTAAAATGTAGTCATTAAGGTGGGTCCTAATCCAATATGACTGGTGTCCTTATAAGAGGTGGAGGTTAGGACACTGACAGGCACAGAGGAAAGACCATGTGAAGATACAGGGAGATGACGGCCATCTGCAAGGCAAGGAGAGAGGCCTCAGAAGAAACCAACCCTGCCGACACCTGATCTCAGACTTCCAGCCTTCAGAGCTGCGAGAAAATTAATTTCTGTTGTTTAAGCCACCTAGTCTCTGCTACTTTGTTATGACAGCCCTAGCAAATTAACCCAGTATGTGACATTACCGATCACGGATTACCAAACCAAAAGAAACTTTTCTAAAAACTGTCAATTGATTTTTTTTTTTTCTGATCAACTTTTCTGGAGGAAAGGATGAGTTACCTTTCTTTTCTCTCTGTAGAAAGTGCTATTTATAAGACGAGATGATCAAGAGGTCTGTGGTCAAAAAGGGGAAATGGTGATCAACTTTTTCCCTACATGAGCTAAAACATTTCAAGTTTTCTTGTGAAGTGACTAATCTTAATGGTCACTGATAGATAATCCTCAAAGTGTGCCAGGCAGTTAATTAATAAAAATATCGACTTTTTCCCTGGATTTTGTGGTTTGTGTCAGCTTTTTAAAAAGTAATTGTCATTTCTTTTTTTCTAAATATTGTTTTGTTCAAGATTTTGTATTAGTAATTTTGCCTTCTCCTTAAAGAGGGCCCCTCAGACAGTATAAGTTTCAGGCCCAAGACTTTATCTGTCCCAACCCCTCCCCTCCCCATTCAGCCCCAGTGGGTCAATATTTTGGGGGACCTTCACCCCTCAGAGGGGCCCTTTTAGCCTTCAACTGCTCCAAGCCTCTCCCATTTGGGCCCTGCTTTCCCGGGAGGTGAGTGCTGAGTGCAGAAGGGAAAGATGTATAATGGATGAGATTCCAAGCGTGGCTGGGCTAAAGAGGTCAATTAATTATTAAATATAGACCCGGTGGGGAGAAATTTCATTATGGGGTCATTTAATTAAGTGGCGGGCCAGAGGGACATCCCAAGATGGGATTTCAAAGGCTCTTATATTTTCTGAGTTTGGTTCTGGACCAAGTCTGAGTGTGTGAAGAAAAAGGGAATGGCTCTTAAACCTGGAACATCTGTGTGAATCCATCCTCCCCTACACACCCCCTCCCCTCATTTCCTCTCTTCCTTTCATCTGTCCTTCCTTTTTTTTCTTCCTCCTCCCTCCCTCCCAACTTTCCTTCCTTCACTAGTTTGATTGTATTTATTGAGCATCTGCCATGAACCTTTGTTCTAGACATCGAGGCTATGGTGGTGAAAAAACAGCTTCATTGTACTGGGGGAGACAAATAGTAACCAAGTAAAGGAATCAATAAACAGGAAGGCATCCCATAGGTGGGATGGCTGAGCCAAGCTGGAAAGCAGACTGATGGGAGAGCATCTGGTTAGGCTTGTTCAGGAGGTCCCTCTGAGGAGTCACTATCTGAGCTGAGTCTTGAAGCATGACAAGGAAATGGTGAGGTGATGATTGGGCAATAGAAGACTTCAGGCATAAGGAAAAGGAAGTGCAAAGGCCCTGAAGTAGGACAAGCTGGTGTGCTCCAGGAATAGCCAGGACGCTGGAGTAGCTGGAACAAAGTGTGTGTGGGAAAGCCAGGTAAGGTATGAGCTTCAAGAGTGGGCAGGGGCCTAATAGATAATTGATGGACGAGGATTTTTTTTTCAGTAGGAGCTGGGGTAAACTCTCTACCACTCACTGTCTTAGGGCACTTTTCAGCTGTATGTGATAGAAATCCAACTCAAGTTATCTTATTAGAAACAGGGAACTTTACTGGATCATCTATCTGAAAAAAAAACAAAAAACCAGGGGAAAGTGGGTTTCAGGCATGGCTGAATCCAGTAGCCCAGAAGATGTTGATATAATGAATTTTTGATTCTTTGTCTCTCTGTCAGCTGTTTCTCTTTTCAAGCAGGCTTTCCCCATGTCATGGCAAAGGTGGCTTCCAGCAGTTCCACGTTTTAATCCCCAAGCTTAGAAACCTCAGAAGAAACAGAGCACCTCTTCCTAAAAATTTCCATCTAATATCCTGGGTTAAAATTTTATGAAATGGCGTGGGTCAATTGGCCATTGCTCAACCAATCATTGTGGCCAGGAGTGTAGAATACTCTGATTGGCCAAGACTTGGATCAGGGGAGAGATGCATCCTCATAGACTAGAAGCAGGGGAGGGATAGATTTCCCAGTTGATAACTGGGGTTCTAGGGCCAGAAGAAGGAATGGATTCTGGGCAGACATAACCAACAGAGGTCCACTACATTTCTTATTCAGTTGCTTTTTCTTTGCCGGCAAGTCTGTTGCTTTGAAGAATCCATCAGGAGGAATTATCCCATCTTGACGATGGGCATGCATGAACTATGAGCACTGACATAAATCCTGATCACATGGGATTAGCAGGCATGAGTTTTGCGTCAGAAAGGCAGCACGGAAAAACTAGGAAGTGCTCCAGCCCTGGGGCCCAACAAAACGGAATTCAAGGTGAAGAGCTTTGAAAAGGACGAAGGGGGAAATTGCATGTGAACAAGAGGGAGAAACCCACCAAAAAAGAACCTTGAATTTTGGTGTACCTAAAAATGGAAACTCAAAATGTAAAAAGTAATAAAAAATGGGTAAAGCAAAAATGTTCTGGTGGGAGGGTAGTCTGATGCAGCCTTTCTAAAGAGCTGACAGGTGCTGCCGAGTCCAGCTAAGTATATGCAAAATATAGGACCCAGGGATTCTTCTCCCAGGTATCAATCCAAGACAAATTCTCACGAAGGTCATTAAAGGACCTGTCTAAGGACATCATTCCAGCATTTGTGGTGGTGGTGAGGAGAGATTACCTGGGCGTTCATTGCCGGGGAAGTAGATGGATAAAAGGTGGAGGCACTCTTGCAGTTCTGAGCAATGGGTGAGGCCTGAGCACTACAACATGAATGGATTCTAAGAACCTAGTCCTAGTGTGCAGTGCAAGAATTGACAGGCACACAGCGCTTACCATGTACAGAAGGTAAAAGCATGTAAGTACCCAAAATACTACAATTAGTATTTGAGCACATGCAAACCAAAGGTACATCGTGAACTTTAATCAGAAGTCGATTAAAGTGGAATTTTAGAAAATGAATGTCAAATAGCTGTGATTTTTGGAAATGCCAGTTTTCTTGCATAATGATTATTGGAAAATTCAAAAAGAGAGCTCCGAAGCTTCCAGTATATGGCTGGTCTCTTCCATCTTGTCTTCTTCCAGTGGTGCATCAGGTGTCAGGGAAGGACAGGCAACCTGGCAGAGGATGCTTCTCACGTGCTACTTTTCCAAGCAAGTTCTAGAAGCTGGTGTTTCAATGCGCCCTGGCATTGTCTCAAGTCAGACCATCCCTGAAGTCCACCCGGATACCCCAAGAAGGACATACGTCAGTTCTGCCAGTCTGGAGAGTGTGGGCTCTGTCCAGGCTTCCGTGGGTCCAGTGGGGCTTTGTTTCCAGTCCTGTACTTTCTAAATTACAAAACCAATACATATTCATTATGAAAAACAAGCAAACACCCTTATCTTACCTCGTGCGGGTAGTGACTATTGATGGCTTAGTGTCCACTTCCAAAATAATTCTCTGTGCCTACACATGGGTAATTTTACTTTTTATAACTAAGGTGATCATACCCTGTGTGTCTGTCAGGATCCTGCAGGAAACAGATGGCACATTCAGTCTGGGTCATAGAGGGGTGTGCAATGAATGAAATATTTACAGAGGTGTGGGGGGCAGGGAAAGCCATGTAGAACGATGCTGTGCACCTGGGGTACCAGCCGTGGGGAGTCTTTACCTCTCCAGGCCGGAAGGGATGCGGGGAGGGAGCAGCCATCAGAACCATGATGTGACTGATGTGTGGAGAGAGACTGTAATGCCTGGCAGGGAGCAAGAGGGGATAAAGACCCTGCCCTCACTCCGCTTCTGTGCTTTCATCTCCTGCTGGGGCTTCCCACTGGCGGAACCCACAGGAAGCCAGGGGAGAGGGGAGCCCCTGGATTCACCCCCAAGGGTCATCCTCCATGGGTAGCATGTGAGAAGCACCCTGCAGGGACAGCAAAGGAGGCCCACGTGACCTGCCTCCACAGACCTCCTCCTTCTGTCAGCTTGCATGGGAGGGGGCCGTGGGCTCTGCAATTTCTCAGCAAGACCCCCTCCTCCCCTCCCCTACACACCCACTGCTCACCTTTATCCGCCTCGAGCCCATCAAAACTAATCTTTGACCCCCATCTCCATCAGTCACCCCAGGAAGCCCAGACCCTGATCACCCTCTCTTCCCAGGACCCTCATGTCCGCGTGACTTTGTAGACGAGGCAGATCCCTGACCCCTTCCTGTTTTATTTTTCCTCGTAGCACTTGTCCCCATCTGCCGTATTCTTTCTTTGACTTAGTTTTTTTGTTTGTCTTCCTCAACTCGAGCACATATTTTTGTCCTCTTTGCTCCCCATTGTATCCCAAATATTTAGCACAGTGCCTGACAAGCAGTAGGTGCTCAAGAAATAGCAAAGCGTCCAAGCACCTCTGTGTCTTTTAAGTTGGCGCAGAGTATTCTGTCATACTGGGAGAACTACGGTACATGTAGCCATTCCCTTAAAAAGCAGCTTTTAGGTAAGTTCCAGTTTTTCCCCAGGACCGACAATACAGCAGGAAACACCTCTCCCAATGCAGTTTGCCTCACACTTGTGTGACAATTTCTGAAGCATAGCATCAGAGAGGTTGCGCTTTGGGGCAGACGCTGTGCAGTTTTGAGTTCACAAAGAATAAAGAACTGGGCTTTTCTTGGTGCTTAGTACTGTTTTGAGGCAGAGACAGAATTCTCCATCCACTGAGTATCCAGCACTTACTCAGGGGAGGACAGAGCTGTATCTAGTCCAGGCTTTGTCCTTGATGAGCTTGGAGTCTAGTTGAGAGCGTAGGGCATCCCCAGGGCATTCTCTTCCCTTCTGAGCAGGCTCCCAGACAGCCAGGACTGGGGGGGTTCAGAGAGGGCAGGAGTTCTGGGGGCTGGGGACATGGGGAGAACTCTCTGGTGAAAGGGCCACTAATGAGCTTCATTAATCAATTCAACAATAATTTACTGAGCATCTACTGTGTGCCAGGTACCATTCTAGGCACTTGGGAAAACAGTGTCAAAAGAGTTAGAAATGGCTCTTGTTCTCACAGAGGGGACAGTCTACTGAAGGGAGGGAAGTAGTCACCGAGTAAAGAAATCAACAGAGGGGAAGTTATGAAGGAAATAGAATGGGATGATGTCATGGTAACTGATGGGGTGGGCTGGCTGTGTAGACTGGGATGCTCAGGAAGTCTTTCAGGATGTGGCATTGGAGCAAAGATATGAATGACAGGGAGTGAGCCATGGCAAGGAAAGTCTGAGGACAGAGCATTCCTGGGTGAGGAAGGACATCCTCTATGGTTGTGAGGTAGGACTCGGTTTGCAGTGATTAGGGAGCAGACCAGAGCTCATGTGGCTGGAGCAGAGGTCCCCAGGGAACCAATCATGCAGGGCTTGGAAGTCATTGCCAGGAAGTTGGATTTTATTCTAAATGCAATAATTAGTCATTGGTGGATTTGAGGTAAGGTAGGGAGCTGACCTGATTTCTTTTTAAAAAGATCTTTCTGGCTGCTGTATGGAGACTGGCTTAAAACGGGGGGCAAGAATAGAAGCAAGAAGACCAATGAGATGGCAACTGCAGTAATTTAGAGATGATGGTGGTTTGGACCAGAGTGATGGCTATGGAGGTGCTGGAAATTGGATGCGTTTGGGAAATAAGCTTTATTAAGAGCCAATAGGATTTACTGATGGAAAGGATGTGCGGTACGAGGGAAGGAAAGGATAAACTTGCAATTGTGGGACTCAGAGTGGGTTGGATGTTGGGGCGAGCCACAGATTTGGGGGTGTAGGCAAAAGAGGGTGAAATCAAGAAATCAGTTTGCTTTGGCTCTGCCCCGAGTTGAGAAGCGTTGTCTACAGCTTCCCAAATCTTTTCCTACATGAGCATCTTCATCCAGACTTATCTTCCAACAAAGCCTTGAAAGGTTGAGTCTGGACAGAGAGCTCCCCTGAGCCTCTTTTTGGATTTTGGAGATGGTTCACCAAGTTGCTTCTGGGGGGGTGAAACTGACAAGGTCAGGTGCACAAATGCTGTAAATAATAGAAGAGACACATTTGAAATGACAGGCATAACCAAACCAGAAAATCCTCATTTCTAACAAGATACATTAAGTATCTGTTTGTCGTCTCCACCCCAAAGATGTGCACAGCTGTCTGGCACTTGTGGATGGGCTCAGGCTGCCTAACGCCCACTTTCCTGAGGTCAGGCCTCTTTGGTGAACTTGGATGTTTGTGCCACTGCTGCCAGCAGCTTAGATCTGTCCAGCCAGCCAGAGACTTCTGGAGGGAAGAAGAAGGGGAGTTTCATTGAGGGGACATTGGAAGGGGTGTCTGATCGATCTGGGTTCAAAGGCGAACCTAGGATCCAATGCAATCTGATGGGGGACAGTAAGCTTCCTTTCTCCAGCAAGCAGAGGAACTGGGGTGAGATTGGCAGAGGTGGAGTTCTGGGTGGGCAATAACTGGAAGAAGAGCAAGGCATTTTTAATTTGTTTGTTGGTTTTTGGTTTTGGTGGTAGGAGCAATAAGAAGTCAAAAATGAAATTATTTTCAGTGATGGATATTTCTGGTTGACTTGACTATCCAACAGCCATTCCCCCTTCTTTTTTACTCATATACTCTGATTTTGTTCCCAGGCACAGGGTCCAGTCCCAGAGGGTGAGTCAATTGATCCAAGCCAATCACAGCAACTCAGTCTTCCTTGGACAGTTGGACTAGGTGTGGACATGTTACCCAGGGTGTGTCACTGGCTATATAATGAAAGATTTTCCAGAGAGGGAGGGAGAGAGATTTGTTTCTCTTTGGAATGATGAGTGTGATGCTCGGAGCCATGGCAATCATATTATAACCAGGAGGGGAAACCCTGGAGAATCACAGAGGCACAGATTCAAAGTGCTGCCATTGCTGAACTGTTGAACAAACTCTGAAACCATTTAGACTCTGAAACTTCCATTTAGACCAGAGTTCTCAACCTCAGTGCTCAATACCCATTTTGGAGCAGATAATTCTTTGTTGTGGAGAGCTGTCCTGTGCCTTATAGAACGTTTAGCAGCATTCCTGGTCTCCATCCACTAGATGCCAGTAGCACCCATATCTCTGTCATGACAATAAAAAAAAAGTCTGATTGAGCATGACTGCTCCTGAAATCTTGTTAAAATTATATGTCTTGAGTACTTAAGCCATTGCTGACTGGGAATTTTGGTTCTTGCAGCCTAAGCTGCAAATCAGACACAGTCCTTGTTTTCATGTAGCACACAGTCTGGTAGTGGAGACAGAATCACTCATTCATTTATTCATTCATGTTTTTGTTCATGTGTTTATTTATTTAGACAGATATTAACTGAGCACCAACTATGCTCCATGCACTGTTCTAGGGGCGGGGATATTGCAGGGAACAGAGCGACGTCTGACCTCTCAAGAATCTGACATTCCAGTGAGGCAGATGATAAACAAAGCATGAACAATTGGGCAAGTGGTGATATCAGCGATGAAGAAACAAAGCAGGGTGGAGATGTGGAAGGTGCCATGGAGGGGATGCTGCTTCATGTTCGTACTGACGGTCAGATGGATCTTCTGTGACAAGATGACATTTGAGTAACTCGGGAGAATGCAAGAGCCATTCACCAGGATGGGGAAAACTTTTGTGGGAGAAGCAAGTTTGGGAGCAGAAAACCATTTTTGGGGGACATGCTAATCCGAGATGTTCATTAGCTACCCAGTGGAGGTGTGGGACAGGCAGCTGGAGTTAGATTTTGCAGAAACGTGCACTCCAATGAAGTAATTCTCAGACAAATCATTCGTCTCTCTCAGAGCCTTCATAATGCTAGAAAAATTTTATCCTGCCCGGTAAAACTTCGTCACATGGACCCCAAAAAGCCCCACTGTCAAGATTTGTGTGGGAGATGCAAAGGCAAACGCCTATCTTGTGACAGCACTTTCAGTTTCAAATATATCATTTAAATGAATGTGAAAAAACCAAAACACTGGTCCTGCTGAACGTGTGCTAGTGAGAAGACAAGTGAGCTTTTTTCATGCCCCTCCTCCTCCTCTCTGCCGCTCCCTCAAAATACTTCATGAAAGGCTGTATTTGTCAAAGCTGTCAAATAAAAGCATTACAAAACAAAACAAAACAAACAAACAAAACAAAAAACTTCTTCCCTCTGTCTAAAATGCTGTTCCTTCAAGTTATTCAATAGGGTTCAGGTTCAGTGTGACCTATTCAAGGAGATCCCTCCATCTCGCCCCTGCCCCCGCCCCATCCCAGGTCTCCACTTTACACTCAGAGACCCTTAGTCTCCTTAGAGCCTGTGCCACAGTTGAAATTAAACAGCGAAGTTTGTGATGATCTGTTTCTTGCTTGTCTTTCTCAGTTCCCTTCCCAGACTACCAGCTCCATCAGGCCAAGAACTGTGTCTGTTTATATCATCACTCTATCGCCAAGGTTTTATATATTGTAGGTATTCAGGCTTATGAAATTAATGAATGACTACATTTTTCTATTCATTCATTTACTCACCTAGCAGACACTATCAGCCCCCCACCTTCCACCTGTGTCCATTTGTTCTTTATTCAGTGCACCCCAGAACGACTTTCCAGGTGCCAACACTTGCATTCTTTGCCTGAGGGCTTTCACGAGCCACTATGATGAGTTCTGCCCTGCAGGTGGTAGGTAGGAGGTAACAAGGAATTAACGCCCCCTCCTCTCCTGGGAGCAACCCTCAACTAATGACTGATTGGAGTTTGGGAATTACTACAGCTTGCTCACACCCTGGGGGAGGGTAACTAAGGCGCGTGTTCTCCACGGTTACCCCGAGCATCCTAATGGGATTAAGTTCCAATTGCCCACCGTGGAAACCTGCTTGATACCACCCGCCATGGGGTCTGTCTTCCTTCCCGTGTCATTTCCCCACTCCCTTAGTGGTGTTTCCCATTCTTCCCAAATACTCTTCTCGCACTTGAATCCCTGTCTCAGTGTCTGCTTCTGTGGAGACCCAAACAAAGACACTCAAAGATTCCAAGCACCAGCTTGGGGCCAGAGCTGGCTCTGGTCTCCAGGAACAGAATGACCGGGTCCTGTCAAAATGACCGCTTCCTCTGACCGGAATGGACCACAGACCATGAGTAGATCAACAAGAAAGTCATCAGATAATGCTGATGCCACGAAGGGTTAAACAGAACCATGATTTAGAAAGTGTCTGAAGGGGGAAGGCTGTCTTAGTCCCGGTGGTCAAGCAAGGCTTTTCCGAGATGACATCTGAGGTAGACCTGGAGGATGAGGAGAAGCCAGCCACGGGGAGCTCTGAAGGAAAGGTGTTCTGGGCGTAGAGCACGACTAGTGCAAAGGCTGGGGTTGGCATGGGAAGGGGAGAAGGGAAAGATGGGCACGTTGGAGGAGCAGAAAGGAGTGAGTGTGATGGGGCCCATGATCAAGCAAAAGAGGTAAGAAATGAGGTCAGTGAGGTTGCAGTGGCCAGAATGAATGCACGAATGAATGAATGAATGAGCAGATGACCTAGAGCTAGAGAAATTGGAGAGGAGGCCATCTGGGGCAGATCTATCCAGCCCCTAAGGGAGAGGGGAAGTCCCCTGTCTAGGATGGTAGCAGGAACCGTCAGAAATGTTGCAGCTGGACCAGAAATGCTGCTTATTACTTTAATAACCACTTGGAGGTCGGGCGGCGAAGGAAGGGAGCCAGACAAGGTAAGGAGGGAGGGAGGGGGGCGCCCAACTGCAGGGCCTCGGAATCTGACAGCATCTGTCACCAGGAAATCACATGTAATTACCCCAAGGATAAAAATCCGGTTGGGGAAGCACTTAGGGCCGAGCAGCGGGGTGAGTGGGACGGACGTCTGGCCTGTCATGGTCCGCTTCCTTGTAGGCGGGGGAGAGGCCGCTCCCCTGGGATGGAGACTCCCTGGAGGCTCCTGCAGCCCTGTGTGCTGGGGGCTCGCCACTCCCAGGGGCAGGGGGTGGATCTCAGGAAGTGCCGCTTGTTGAATGAAGCTATTGTGGACTCGTGGGGAAGCCAGCTCACTCCCAGGTTGCTGGGCCTGAACGCCCACCACTGGAGCCCCGCCTTTGGACTTGAACTCCCTACCAGAGTCCTGGTGAATACATACCCGTGATACCCAGAAGAGCTAAGCACATTGGCACCTGCTAAAACCTTCATCCAGATGCTTGGTCAGTTGCCAGTGGAACCCATGAGGGGAGGGGACACAGGACAGGTATATTTCGATATGTCAAAGGCAGGTAACTAGTGGTGCCACAAACTTGTTGTAAGAGGTAAAATGTGATTCAAATGGACTTAAACAAATAAGGAATATATTGGTACTTGGAGGGGATTTTTATTGTGGTAAAGTACACATAACATAAATTTAACCTTTTTGATGATTTTTAAAGTGTACAATTCAGTGGCTTTCAGTACCCTTTCACAGTGTTGTGCAACCATCACCACTATTTATTTCCAGAACCTTTTTATCATTCCAAAGAGAAACTCTGTACCCATTCAACAATAGCTTCCCATTCCCCTAAGAATATATTGAGTTTTATAACTAAAAAAACCAGGGGAGGGGGTGCTGGCTTCAGGCACAGCAAGTGCCCAAATGACTTCAGTCTCCATGCTGCCTCCCCTGGGTTGATTCTGAGATGGAATTTCCCTTTGGGAAGTCAAGCTCAAGTCTGACACCCTCACAATGCCAAATCCCAAGACAGAGAAACGAATTCCCCTGACAGTTGCTCAAGCAAAAGCCATAGGATTCACTTGTATTGGCCTGTCTAGCTTGGCTGAAGTCATGTTGCTATGAATTGAATATTTGTGTCCTGCTTAAATTTGTATGTTAAAGCCCTGCTCCCCAATGTGATGTTATTAGGAGGTGGGGCCTTTGGGGAGGTAATTAGGTCATGAGGGTGGAGCCCTCATGGATGGGATTAGTGCCCTTATAAGAAGAGGCACGAGAGAGCTTGCTTCCTCTCTCACTGCTCTCTGCCACATGAGGATATGATGAGAAGATGGCTGTCAGCAAACTAGGAAGAGGGCTTTTACCAGACACTGGATCTGTCGGCACCTTGATCTTGGACTTCCCTACTTCCAGAGCTGTGACAAATAAATGCTTGTTGTTTCAGCCACCCTGTCTATGGTGTCTTGTTATAGTAGCCTGAGCAGACTATGACACATGTGATCGCCCTGAACCAATCACTGTGGCCAGGAGCACTGATTGCTTGGTTGGCTTGTGGACTTCCAGTGGGGGAGAAGGTGGCTTCCCGGAGGAAAATCAGGGTTATGTTATTCGGGGAAAGCACGCTGGTCAGCAAAAATAATAGATGCTCGCTACACCCTGTGCATTGAGCCATCTTTCTGGCCTGAGCAGATGACTCAAGCCAGGGCAGTGAGTGCCATCCCAGGATTCTTGCTGCATGAATATGAACTCGGGTTGCTAAGCTAACTGAAAGCCCAAAACCACTCGAGGCCACCAGACCAAGAGGGCCACCTGGGTCTGAAGCCAATGCAAAGGAAAACAAAGCTGAGGGATGGAGAGGGGCTGTTCCTGACAACACAAGCAAATCCCTGGGCCCAGCCAAGCTTAAAGCCAGTTCTACTTCTGGATGTTATAGTTACATGAGCCAACAAATCTGCTTTTTTGGCTTAAGCCAGTTTGAAGTCTTATATTTTTGTCACTTGTTATCCAAAGACGATTAATGCTAGTTCATGACCACAAATCATTTAAGAAGCATGAAGTTAGATGATTTTTAAACTCCCCTCCAGCCAAACATTCTAAAAAACTTCCTTTCCAAAATTTGACAGCAAAGAATTTTATGCGATCTGGGATAGCTTGTCAAGCCAGTGAAATTTTCCTATAGTCACCAACTCACTGTTCACCTTTGGCTGCTCCTCTTCTCCCTCTTCCTGGTCTGTCCTTCTGCCCCACCCTAGGGATGGAGGACTGGGAGTGCTGGGAGATGACAGTGGTGGTCACAGCTGGAGACTCTGATAAGGTGACATTTGAGCAAAGCCAGGAAAAGGTGAGGGAGGGAGCCATGTGGGATTCTGGAGGACAAGTATTCCAGGGAGAAAAAACAGCAAGTGCAAAGGTCCTGAGGCAAGCATGAGCCCGCTGTGTTCAAGAAGCCTGGTGTGGCTGGAGGAGAGAGAATGAGGGGGTAGAGTGGTACAAGGCGAGTTCAGAGAGAAAATGAGGGAGAGGGCAGACTGTGTGGGAAGCTGGATATTATTTTTAATATTAACATGATGTTCAGGGTTCTGTTTTTGGTCTCACAAATTTTTTCTAGCTTTATTGGGATATAATTGACATATAACATTGTGTAAGTTTAAGGTGTACAATCTGATGATTTGATCACGTATATGTTGTGACATGCTTACCAAAATAAGGTTAATTAACACATCTTTCACCCTACGTAATTCCCATTTTGTTGTTGTTTTATGGTGAGAACGTTCAAGCTCTACTCTCTTAGCAGCTTTCAAGGATGCAATACACTGGTGTTGACCCCAGTCCCCATGTTGTAAGCATTAAACACATTCTCCATCACACACTCATATACCCAAACTCCCACAGGCCCACATACACCCTTCAGACCTGCACCCACATTGACCTATGGACACTTAAGCACACACACGCCCACATGCACACGTACATCCTTTGTCTGGACACACGTACTCCAACACACTCACCCACATTCTGACATGCACTCATGCACACAAGCACGCACACCCAATCGCAAACATGCATGTGCACTCACGTGTGCTCATTTCTACTCACATCTACACGCTCGCCGGCAACAGCCTACCCACACACGTCTCCACTCACACACAGCCCTGATCCCCCTCACGCCCGCCTGACACTCCCGCACACATCTCCCTGCTGACTGCTCACTGTCACTCACAGGCATCCCACACAGATGCAGACCCACAGACAGCCTCATTCTCATCCCCTCGCCGCCATCTCCCCCTACCCCTCATTTTTCGCTCATTGGGATTCATCAATCATGGGGTCAAGACAGACATTTGAAAATCATCCTGCTGTTACATTATTTCAGGGAAAGCTGGGGGCGGGGGAAGTTTATTAAATTTGGAAGGGTTGCTTCTCTGGGGAAACTCTGAAAAAGAAGGGAAAAAAAGGACCCTCGACTGATGATGGAAAGCCGAGCTCAGAGCAGGGGATTACGGGGATCAGCCGAGATCATCTCACTGCTTTCATTAACCCCAGAGTTTATTTTTTCCCTCTCCTTCTTGACAAGTTCACGGGAGACTGACAGCCACAGCCGACGGCTGCCAACCCGGCCTCTCGAAGCAGAGTCCCTGGCGAAGCCCCCTAGGGGCTGTGGCTGGGGGAGACCTGGGTTCTTGTCAGCTCTGCCAGTGTAGTGGTTGAAGAGTGTCCCTCCACATTTGTGTCCACCCGGAACCTCAGAGTGTGATCCAATTTAGAAATAGAGTCTTTGCGGATGTGATTATTTAAGGGTCTCGAGATGAACTCACCCTGGAGCCACGTGAAGGCAGAGGCAGAGATTGGAGGGATGCAGCTACAAGCCAAGGAACGCTGGGGCCCCCAGAAGCTGAAGAGGCACGGAGGATCCTCCCCAAGAGCCTTCAGAGGGAGCACAGCCCCTGCTGACACCTTGATTTCATATTTCTGGCCTCCAGAACCGTGAGAGAATACATTTCTTTGTTTTATGCCACCAAGTTTCTGATGTGTTCCAGCAGCCCGAGGACACTGTACAGACTTTAATTGATCTCATGGCTTGATCAAGTCCCTCACTCTGCTGGTCCTCAGTTAGCTCATCTGTAAAGTGGGATGCCCTTGAACTCGATCTATTCAACAAATGTGTGTTGGGCATCTCTTATGTGCCCGGCATTGGATATATTGCAGGAAGCCAAATAGACAGGAACCCCTGCCCCCATGAAGCTGACATCCCAGAGAGTGGGAGGAAGGTAATATACATGATAATAAGTAAAATACTGTGTATGTCAGGACGTGCAAAATCCTACGGGAAAACATAAAGTGAGGAAGGGGAGCAGACGCACCGGTGGAAGGTGGGGGTCTGTATTGTCAAGAAAGGCCTTACTGGGAAGCTGACATTTGAGCCAGGATAGGAAGGAGATAAACTGTGTTCCAGACGGAAGGCACAGCAAATGCAAAGGCCCTGGGGCAGGAGCAAGCCCTCTGTGCTCAAGAAACAGCAGTGAGGGTAGAACAGAGTGAAAGAAAGGGAAAGTGGATAAATGGTTTCTAAGTCCCCTTCCAGGGCTAGATTTCTAGAAGCCTTTGCTTCCATCTGGCTGATATAGCCAAACCTGGAATGTGTATGTCATGGGAAATTCACACAAATTACAGGGAATTTGTAAGTTTGGCTTCTCTCAGGGAGGTAGGACTGGCGAGAGTGCACAGGGCTCTTTCTTGTAGCCTGCACAAAACTTGATTCCAACATCTGGGCAGTAATAAGGGAGGAGGACAGAAGGTCAGCCTAAAAGGTGACCTTTATGGCTGGACCAGACCTCAGGCTGGATCATCCAGTTAGCGGGGATCCTCTCTTGCTCTTTTGTCCCCAAAGGTAATTCTCCTCTCTGGCTTCTTTCCCTTCCGAGTCACATTTAAGGATGGAAAGTACTTAATTCTCCTGGACCCCAGAGCACACTGAGAATCCCTTGCATAAAGACAAGGATGCTGGCTTTGGTTTCAAGCGGGCCTGGGGCCAAATCCCCAACCAGGATGACTGTGGTTCAGCGTTCAGCTCCCCTACTTGCTGGGTACATGACCCTGGGCATTTAACCTCTCTGTACCTCAGTTTCCTTTTCTGCTAATGGGGTAGTGATGGTTGCAACCTCCTGCCCAGGGTTGTTGTGAGGCTTAACTAGGGCTCCGTGCTGTTAGCCTGAATTACTATTTCTGCCTTTGTTGTTATTGAGCCCTCTCTAGTGGTCATCCTCTGGCAGCGAGGGGGTGTGAGGAAGGACAACCAGAGCGCATGAGACATGCTCCCAGCTCTCAGACCCTTTGTATCAGACATGCTGCATCACAGAGAGACAGTCACCTGCTCCTGACTCTAGCTACGTAGAGTGGGGGAGGGCAGGCACTGGGGCAGTCCAGGAGCGGTGTTGAGGGCGGCTCAACTCTCCCAAGGGTGCGAGTCTGATCTGATGGGTTATTTAAATATTTTTACATCAGGAATGTATTAGCTAATGACCTATGCTTAGGAGCTCATCAACAACATGTGGACAAACTTCTCTGTTGAAGATTATATTCAGTTTGAAGATACTGACTTGCCAGCACTTGAAAAAAAAAAAAAAGAAGCCAAAAGAATGGGTGCCAAAGATTACAGTACCTGAGCCTTTTCAAATGATGTTTAGAGAGCAGAAGAAAAGAGAACATGAAATCTAAATCAGATATTGAAATGGCACGCAGACTGCTCAAAAAACGAGAAGAATCAGAGTGTAAGAAAAACTTCCGAACCAACCCAGTTCCTGCGTTCGTCTTTCTCCCCCTGTATCAGGATACAGTCAAGCAAAATGAAGAACGGAGGAGGTCTATGAAGGAGAAAAACAAAGAAGCTCTTTTGGCCTCGCAGAAGCCGTTTGAGTTTATTGCAAGGGAGGAACAGAAGCAAGCAATTTGGGAAAAGCAGCTGAAAGACTTTTTTAAGTCTAAAAAGAAAACAAACCGATTTAAAGCCAGACCTATACCTCAATCTACTTGTGGTTCAACTATCAATGGCAAGTTAACGGAAGAAGAGCTCTGCAGAAACATTAGGATGCAGCAGAGAACCCAAGACTTTTTACAGAATTCATCCCCTCTGCCTTGAGGTCCAGCTCACAGAAGTTATGCTACAAGGAAGCCCAAGTGTCCTGATCAGGCTGAAAAGTCCAAGTGTAAACACAAGTTTAGGTGCCAGGCTGCTGATTCTGAAGAACTTCCTGAGAGATATCAGAAACATCACTCAGAACAGAAGCGTCCAAAACCCCTGATGCTCTGTGAATCATCTGACCTTCATTCAGTCTCACATGCATCCACTAAAAGAGAGAAAATCTTGGCAGATATTGAAGCAGATGAAGAAAATTTAAAAGAAACACGTTGGCCTTATCTGTCTCCAAGGTGCAGGTCACCAGTAAGAAGTACAAATGCACAAAGCCTGTGCCTTGTGGCTTCAACCCTCCCATGCCCACGGTGTCCTCCAGGGGAAGAGAACAAGCCACAAGAAAGAGTGAAAAGGAAAGGATGAGAGACTACCGACGAGAACTAGAAGAAAGAGAAGAAAAATTAAAAAACAGGCCGCTGCTATTTGAAAGAGTTGCTCAGAAAAATGCAAGAATGGCAGCAGAAAAGCATTATTCTAACACCTTAAAGGTGCTAGGAATATCTGATGAGTTTGTTTCAGAGAAAGGCCAAAGTGGAAACATATTTGAGTACTTCAGCAATCAAAAGATGAAAAGTTTCACTGAAGATACAGAAAGCTTTAATGAAGAAGAAAAAATAGAAGAGAGAGAGGATGGGGAAGAAAATTATCTTACTGATACCAACAGCCAAGATTCTTGCAAGGAAACAGGTGAAGCTGATGAAGAAAGTGGAGAGGAGAATTGTGTTGAAGAATAAAACTGAATCAGTCAGCAGGGTCTCCTCTCTGTGCCCCTGCTGTTATTGGCAGCATCGGGGGTCAGAAGCTGTGCTTGTGGTGTTAAGGACATCTATGGGAACCCGTCTGACACGCGCAGGTCTCTTGAGCAAAGTCCTCATGTAGCCCGAAAAGGCCGAATCCAGCTGATGGGTGATTTGGTCAGTTAGAGTCAGGCTTTGTCTATACAGTTTTTAAAATCACTACCTATGGTCTGTTTGCAACTTTGATCTTACTTCTATTTTTAAAAAGTGTTTGAGAATCACAGCTGTCACAAACTGATTAGGTATAAGAATATACATTATTTCATCATTTTGGGTGGAAAAAATTGCTTAGCATTGAGAGCAGAGGGGAGTATTGGCCTTTGGTGAATTGTTTGAAAAAAACGTTCTAGAAAGCATGAATCAGTAAATATTTTTAAATTGTAAAAAAAAAAAAAAGAATGTATTAGCACAGTGGTTGTTCAAGAAACATTGACTGAGCACCTTGTGAGTGCCAGGCCCCTTGTGAGTGATCTAAGTGCTGGAGACAAAGCAGCGAACAAGACGCAGTCCCTGTGTGGCACGTACAGCCTAGCTCAGAGAGATGTGGAAAAATAAATGAATAAACAGACAATGAAATACACCATCTAATAGCAGGTAGAGAAGTGCTATGAAAAAACGATGAAACAATTTAAGAGATAGAAGAATGAGATGGGGAAAAGGTAGGCGTTCTACGCAGGACAGGGAAAGCGTCGCTGGGGAATGACATCCAAATAAAGCAAGCCAGCCTTGGAGACGGTTAAGGAAAGGGCTCTCCAGGCGGTGGAACCAGCAGCTGCAAAGGCCGGGAGGCAGGGCGATCTTTGTCCCGTTGGAGGAACAGCAAGCAGACCGAGTGTCGCTGGAGCTCAGTGGGTGATGGGCAGTGTGGCAGGAAATGAGGCCTGGGAGAGAGAGAGTTGGGGCCAGCTCAGGTATTTAAATGGAAGAGTGAGTGAAGAGGTATTTAAATAGTGATTTCGAACAGTAATCTTTAAAATCATTACCAATAGAGCCATTTCTGGGGTCACCTTTCCAACCCCCAGTGTGGTGTCTTCTTTCTGGGCTCTGATACTTCTCTCTGGCCCCCACCATCCATAACTAGCCCCCTGCCCCTCACCCCCAGCTCCTTACACAATTCTCTCTCCCACACTGGCTGGCTTTGGCAGAGACTCAGACCTCCAGCTCGGCCTGGTCAGCAGGAAGTCACCCTCGGCTCTGATTCTGAGTAGAATCCTAACCCCCCCGGGCTGGGTATTTCCTTTGGTCGGATGAATAAACTCAAGAGAAGGGGGTTGTAGAGACCACTGAGGGAAGAGATCAACAGGGTCTTGTGAGCAGGGCAGGGTGAGGGAGTCCCCCAAACTTCTCCACCAGAAAGAAATTGGGGTGATAAAGATGCCTCTTTGGGTTCTAAATCCACCATGTCTCTTCCCCCAGGACCTTCCTCCCTCCTTCAGGTCACTGGGACCCCGAGGCCAGGGGACATCTGGAGTCCATTAGAATGGCATCAATCCCACACGGGGATGTTTTGACTGGACCCTTGGATGGATTTCTTGTACATTAACAGTGTTTATTTTCCAATAAAGATTCTGAAGTCAAGATTGCTGCTCTGGCCTCTTCTAAGGGGGGGAGAGGAGCCGGAAAGCCTGCCCTGCTGACCCAAGGGTCCTTGGGTCTTCCAATGAGGATGGTGGAAGCTTCGAGATGTGGTATATCACCTTGTAGGTGGTCAGAACCCAAGATTGAGTCCAACCCTCTCATGATACGTAGTCTCTGTTGTAGCTATTCAGCGGTGCCCCTGCAACACAAACAGCCACAGACAATACAGAAACCAATCAACAGGGCTGTGTGTCGATAAAACTTTATTTGTAAAAACAGAGGGGCCACAGTTTGCTGACCTCTGCCTTGTGGTATCCCTATGCTTCCCAAAAGATCTGGGGCATGGTATGTGATCAATAAATATTTATGATCAATAAATATTTGCTGATTTGATGAATGAATCTTGCTGTTCAGGAGCTCTGAGACCTTGAGCAAGTCACTGCCTCTTTCTGAGTCTCCATTTCCTCATTTGTAGAACAAAGAGGTTGTACCAGGTGAGTTGTGATAGTCTATGAGAGTAAACCCACGGTATTTCTGCATTATTTTCTAATCTTAAAAAAGTGTCGTGTGTGTGTGTGTTCTGCAGGGATTTATACATTTTCTTGGTGCCCTTCTTTGATCAACTTCCTAACGCTATTTCTTTAACTAAAAGGTCTGGTCATAAATTACCGTGGGCCTCTGACCTTCACAGTTCACAAGGGGACAACTGAGCCACCTTCCTGGCCTCTGGTCTATCTTCCACAGCGATGTATTATCAGGACTTCTAGTCATAAGTGACAAAAACGTAAGTGACTAACGCATAAAGAAAATTTATTGGCTCATGAAACTAAAAAGGCCATGTATAATATGGCTTCTAGCACATTGCAGCATGAAACTGTGAGGAGTCTGAGATCTCTACATTCAAACCTGGCCTTCCAGACATATTTGTCAAGGTAGGAGGGAAAAAAAAAGTGCTTAGCTTTGTTTTTACCTTTTCCATATTAGGCATGGGGTATGTAGGCCTCCATTTATACTCTTGTCCTGGGGCCCACAGATGAGCTGAAACTGGATGAGCCGGCCCTTGGCCACTGCGGATGGCCCGAGAAAGGCTGCCGAAGGCTCTGGCTGGGGGCCGGGCAGCAGGTGGCTTAGCAGTGCTCTCTAAAAAGGGACTCAAAAGAAAGTCTAAGTCTCGGGGTTATTGTGAGAAGCGAGTGAGATAACGTGTGCGAGCGGGCTTTGAGAAATCCTATACAACGTCAGGAACTATTATTATTACTGGAAGTGATTAGAGACGGACGTGGTTTCATCACCCTCCTGAGAGATGCTGCCTGAAACCCAGAGGATTCTGGGAAATGCCTGACCCAAGGTGAACAGAGAAGGGCTGTGTGCAGACGGGAGATAAAGCAATGGGCTTAATGTGGCGGGAAATCTTAGGAGCTCCGTAAATATTTAGCTTGCCAACCAGATGTCAGCAGAGCTCTACCTGTGCTAGAAAGTTCTGGAAAAGGCAAGCCGAGTGCCCTGGTATCTAGCCTGAACCTCTCAGAAAAGGAAGGGGTCTTCTCTTTGCTGTCCTGCCCCCCACCCCTGGGAAATCATGATCCAGATAGAGGCTTGGAGCTGTGTGCAGAGGTATGTGGAGAATAGTGCAGAGAGAGGAGAGAGGACAGATAGAGGTGGAGGAGGGGAGAGGAGAAGAGGAGAGAAGAGGGTGGCCAGAGGGAGCAGAGTGGAGATTCCTAGAACTTTAGAGCTGGAAGGGAGTCCACAGATCCTGCCCAACCCCCCAGGAAGTGGATGCTCAGAGAGGTCGAGCAGCCTGCCCAAGGTCACACAGCTAAGCATTGGCCTCCGAAAAGAAAGTCACCAAGGGAGAGTGGTCTGTGGCAAGTGAGAGATGGGGGTGGTCAGAAGACCGCAAAACTACTCCAAACAGACCCCCAGCCGCAGGGTCAGCCAAGCTGGGGGTGGGGTGGAGTGGTAAGGAACAAGGGCAGGAGCTAACAATTACGAAGCACCTGGCCCGTGCCAACTTCCACGCTGGGCCCTTTTCTTACTGACGGAGCGCTGTCCTTCCATTATTCTTGGTCCACAAACTCAGGTAATTTTTTGCTTTTTTTTATTAAGCAACTTGTCTTTGGTCTCCAGAGAACTGTAGGGAAAGCCAAACTCAGTCCTTCTTGGTGCACCCATCCAAGTCCTGTGCAAATATCCTGTGGTCTGGGATAGCTTGCGTCATGGGAGGCCATTCTCACCCATCCACAGTCGCCTCCTGATGAGGCATCCTGTTCCCATATGGTCCCTTTGGGACAGGAAGCCCCAACCACTCACGTGAAGGTTAAGGTACAAAACCTTTGGTAAGATTACGGCCTAAATTCCCCAGGTGCACTTCGCAGCCATCAGCTCTAAGTGGCAGAGGTCAAGGGCACAGACTCTGGAACCAGGTCACCTGGGTTCAAATCATAGCTCTACCACTTATTAGCTGTGCGAACTTGGCAACTGGCTTAACCTCTCTGTGCCTCTCTATGAAATGGAGATAAAAAGTTATGGTGAGCAGTGAATGAGTGAAACCATTTAAGGTACTTAGGATAAGGCCTGGCATAGAGTATGCACTCAATAAATGGCAGCTGGTACTAGCAAATGTCCCGTTTCTCCTTCTTTTTCCTTGGCCTCAGAGGACTCTCTTCTCTCTCCTCATCCTCTGGGATACTTAGCAATGGGCAGTCCCACTGGGCTAATATGGATAAGAATACAGAGCCACTGGGAGGACCTCATGGCATGATGCATGTGAAGGGTTTAGCATGGCGCTTCATATGCATTGCTACCATTTTCATATTTATTATGATCACTGTTGTGTTTCTGGTAACCTCCACAGCGGCACTCAGAAGCACCTGCCCTAGTACAGGAGAAAGTGCACAGCAGAAGTGCAGGGGTAACTGGGTATATGACACTGAGTGGCCGGCGCAGAGGAGGTGGAAGAGGGTAGGTAGGGCGGGGTGGGAGGCAGGGAAAGGGGTGGGGGAGGGTCTAACTCTCCTGGCCTCCCAGAGTCCGGCCCTGCCTTTGCCGGCTACTGGCCCTCCCTGGCCTCAGCTGGCCTTACCTCTTGCCAGACTGGACCCCCCAGCTGGCTTGCTTGGCCCCCGGTATCTCTCTGATCCTCTTCTCTCTACCCTCCCCTTGGACTGCTGCTTCTCACTTGACCAGATTGTCTATGACCTTGGCCAAAGCTCTTGAGCCAAACCAGATTCCAGGTTCTGGTGTTATTACACCCATTTGACAGGTCAGGAAACCCAGGCCCACACGAAGGGCCAGGATTTGTTCTGGATCCCACAGTGAGGCAGGGTCAGGATGCAGACTCCAGTCTCCCACATCCCAACCCCACATTGCTTGCCCTTTCTGGCAAGAGAGGCTGCCTGGGTGATGGGTGAACGCCCAGAGTCTAGACCAGTGGGTCTCACTGATGATATTGCCCTTCAGAGAACATCTGGCAATGTCTGCAGAGGTTTTGGTTGTCACACCTGGGGGACAGGGGTGCCACTGGCGTCTAGTAGGTAGAGAAAAGGAATGCTACTTAAACGTCCTACAATGCACAGGACAGCCACCCCTCCCCCTACAAAGAGTTATCCGGCCCCAAATGACAATAGTGCCAAAGCTGAGAAACTCTGGTCTAGATTCACATGCAGCTTTAAACCTTGCACCCATGATTTAACCCCAAGTTCCTCTAATGTAAAATGGTGATAATAACACCACCAAGCTTGTAGAATTCAGGGAGGATTAAATGACCTAATACATGTAATGAGCCAAACCTGGTGGTTGGTGGAAAGTGAGTTTACTCTAATAAATGGGGGTGCAGGTGTGGGGATGGAGGAACCGTGCACCAGTGGGGTTGGCTCCTGACAGCGTCCCGTAACTAAACTCCAGGACGTGCAAAGGAAGACCACAATCTCCCGAACCAAACCCAAGTGGCACACTTGT
The DNA here is from genome assembly GCF_965194805.1 of Balaenoptera borealis. Classification (NCBI taxonomy): domain Eukaryota; kingdom Metazoa; phylum Chordata; class Mammalia; order Artiodactyla; family Balaenopteridae; genus Balaenoptera; species Balaenoptera borealis. The sequence continues at coordinate 14,352,101 of NC_138872.1, forward strand.
GTCTAATAGAATTTTGAGTTCCTCCCCACCCCCTGCCATCAGCATTTGAGAATTTGAGTGTTAATTTAAAAGGAGAAACTGCATTACCTGTTCACCACGCAGATCTGAACTTCCATTTTAATTTGCCTTCATTATCTCTCTTTCTTATTAAGAACGGTAAATCTGTTTTGTGTTTTCATTATTCCATTAGCTGGAGGAAGCTCATCAGTAATGTGCGGGGACTGCCAACATAAATAGCACAATTTTCATGCAGGGGAGGCAATAATTGACTTAAATCGCTATTCTTTGGAGGCTGCAGCTCACAATTAGAGAAAGCGGCATGATTTAAAAACGAGTTAGAATTGATTGGATTTCAGGGGAAACCAGGTTTGGAATGTGTTAATTGCATTCCGCCTCAACACCAGGTCTAAATGAAGCAGCCAGAGATTTAGGGAAATAACAAAATCTTCTCTAGAAATGGCCCCAAATTGCTTAATAGCATAGGAAAGATCTGATTAAGATGGGGGGGCTAATGGCCTGCTGTATTTCGGGGTGACGGGCTGAATTCTTACCTTAGAAACTGCTCCAGAGAAGAAGTAACATACATCAGTCTGTTGTATGGCCTGGCTGAGTTTGGGGAGCAAATATCAGTGGCACCTCCTTCCTGTTAGAACCTAGGTCTGACTACGTGCTACCTTTGCTCAAAGCCCACCAGTGGCTTTCATCTCATTCCAGGAAAAGCTTAGTCCTTACCATGGCGTGCCAGACTCTATGTGATCCGTCCTGTAAACTTGCTGACCTCCTCACTCACCAGGGTGACAAAGGTCCTTCATTGGCCCCTGCCTATGTCTCTACTCTCATCTTGTCTCTCACTGTTTTTCCTCCCACTCAGCCACCCAGAATTACTGAAAGATCCCTGATGGTCCCATGCTCTGCTGTGCCCCAGAACCTTTGCCTATGTTGTCCCTGCCTCACTCACCTGGTTAATTCCTAAACTGTACGCAGAGCTTACTTGGTTCATGCCCCTCTTCTCCTTTAATCCTTCCTCTTAAAGTTCCTAGAAATTCAGAGAAAAAGAATTAGTGGAAAACTTGTTTTATGTGATTAGCTACCCAAGCACCCCCCAGGTTACTGGACCTTTCCTCTCATCCCCTCTACATACAGAAATGGGAACAGACATGTTTATATACAATGATTCTGCTTCCTGGTCACAGCTTATTGGTCCAAAGGTGGCCATGGATCCAAATTAGACTAATCAGAGTTCTTCCCTGGGAATTTGGAATGTGACCTAAGGATTTGAATCTCAGCCTGGATGCATTTTTATGTCTTTCTCTTTTGCACTCTCTTTTTCTTTCTTTATCCTTTTGCTTAATTTCCTCTTTATACATAATTTTACATGTGTTAGTGTGCATTTTTTAGTACAGTGCTTGGTTCCGTTGTTCCTATTTCCTCCCACTTTCACCTGCATCACCCCTGTAACCAAACATGAGGTTAACCCAGGTTAACACCCCTTAATGTATCATTTCAAAATACCCTGATTTGTCCTTATATTTTTATCTATGTTTATATTTATGTGATACATGCAAATATATGAAAGTGGTTGGGATTTTTTCCAACTAGTCTTTGTTTTACAAAAATGGGATCTGCACACTCTTTTCTGCACCTTGTTCTTTTTCTCTTATTTAAGAATATCTCATAGAAATCTGTCCAGGTCAACTGATAAAGTGCTTCATTCTTGCAAATGGTGGCATGTTGGTCTGGGTTGAGGATACACCAGAAGGAATGGCTATTATTCTCTGAGTAGAAGCAGAGAAAGTGTATCTAAAGACAGAGAAGGAAGCAGGGACTCAGAGAGAAACAGCAAGACAGATGCCTTCCGCGTTTGGGCTGGCATAGACCTCACCTGCCACGAGCCTTCAGATCCGGGAGACCCCACAGCTTCTTTATGAGAAAGTGGCCCTGTCTGGGTTTAAGCCAACTCAGTGGGTATCAATTGGTTGTAACAGAGTCTTAACTAATACAGGTGAACTAGGCCTGATGCTTTATGACTATTTGGGGCTCGTTTGGACCTTGGGTGGTGAGAATGGGATTAGCCAACTCCTCAGTTAATGACATGTTATCATAATTGGTCCAGACAAGTCCCAGCCCTTGACTGACTTGTTCACTTTTGTGTCTATTCACTTTTAGTCCATCCTCCACTTTCACCTCCTACCACTGTCAGCTGTCAGATGTGCTTTTGTCTTTTATTCTGTATTGATTATGCTTAAAATATGCAAGCATTGCTTTGTGAGTATGAATTTTAAAATTATATATGTGGCATTATGGGATAGACTACTTTCCCTCTTTTCGTTTGTTTTGTTTTTCACCCCAGGCTCAGAGCGCTGGGTCAGTCATCCTCCTCTGCTCTCACATTATCATCCTTGGTTATGCAAGGTCCAGGTCTTGTTCTAGAAATCCATTTAGTGCCTCCCATCTCCATTCCCCACTCCGTTTCCTCCCTTTGGCATGTTTGAATGTACCCTGTTTGTATGCGTGTTTTTGCAAAACATGTGTGATTGTTTTGTGTGCATCTATTTCCAACTTCTGTAAATGGTATTGCAGCGTGATTTTAGACCTCCCTGTGTTGCTGTATGCACATCTGGGGCATTGTTTGTAACTGTCTCATAATCTTCCTTGGTGTGTATCTGGCATATTTTCCTTACTGTCAAAGAATAATTCAGAGACATTTAGTTAGTTAGTTGCTTGCTGTTTAGTTCTCACATGAGGAAGACTCACATTTGTAGAGGGCTTCAAGGAACAAAGGCAAAAATGGAATTTGTAAGAGAGAGGAAAGAAAACAAACTGCAGGCAGACTGGGAACAGTGAATCTTGTTTATGAGAAAGAATTTTGCAAGAAACAGTTAATCTTGTTTTTGCAGGGGCAGTGAGACATGGATTATCTGGCATCTAGTGAAGAGGTTTTTTTTTTTTTCTTTTTTCCTTTTTCTTTTCTTTTCTTTTTTTTTTTTGGCTGTGCCACACAGCATATGGGATCTTAGTTCCCCGACTAGGGATCGAACCCGTGCCCCCTGCAGTGGAAGCATGGAGTCTTAACCACTGGACCTCCAGGGAAGTCCCGAGGTCGGTTTGAAATTGTCATTGAATTGTCAACTAGAGGAAGCAAAGAGCCATTTAGGCTGCTCGTGGATTTTCTGAAAACCTGGAGAGTATGACTGTGGAGCACCTGTGACAGGCTGTCTCTGACCTCGAGCATGTTTCCATCAGCACCTCCGTCCTGTATGGCGGGGCGGCCACCATCCTCCCACAGTCACCGGGGAGGAACACTCAGGTCCCATCTCCTCAAGCCATGCTGACACATATATCCAAACACGCGTGTCCTGTACCAGAACCTCACTCGACTATGCATTCTCAATAGGTGTGATACTTCCCCATGGGGGCAAGAATTGAGTCTTGTGGGGGCTGGAAAAATATAACTCTTTTAAAACTTTGTGATAAAATATACATGGCACAAATTTACCATCTTAACCATTTTTAAGCATACAGTTCAGTGGCATTAAGTACATCACATTATTGCCCTACCATCACCACCATCTCCAGAACCCTCTTTATTTGGTAAAACTGAAACTGAATTCCCTGGTGGTCCAGTGGTTAGAACTCCGCACTTCCACTGCAAGGGGCACGGATTCGATCCCTGGTTGGGGAACAAAGATCCAGCAAGCTGCATGGCACAGCCAAAAAAAAAAACAAACCCTGGAACTCTATACCCATTAAACAATAACTCCCCATTTGCTCTCCCTCCAGCTCCTGGCAACTACCCTTCTACTTCCTGTCTCTATGAATCTGACAGCTCTAGGTACATCATATAAGTGGAATCATACAGCATTTTTTTTTTGTGACTGGTTTATTTCACTTAGCATAATGTCCTCGAGGTTCATCCATGTTGTAGCCTGTGTCTTAATTCCCTTCCTCTTTAAGGTGGAGTAATATTCCATTGTAGGTCTAGACCACATTTTGTTTATCCATTCATCTGTCGATGGATGCTTAAACATTTTAACTCTTTTTATGTATAAAGCACAGCTATACCTACAGCACATAAACTCATTAGTATACACAGTATCCCTGTGGTATTAAAATTTCACGGGGGTGGGCACTTAGGAAAAATGCCCCAAAAGGCTCCTTAGGGAATAATAATGACTATTGACATTTGGACCAGATAATTCTCTGATGTGGATGACTGTCCTATGCATTGTAGGATGTTTAGCAGCGTCCCTGGCCTCTACCCATTAGATGCCAGTAGCACCCCCCTGCCCACAATTATCACAGCCAAAAACATCTCCAGACATTGCCACGTGTCCCCTAGGGTACAAGACTGTCCTGGTTGAGGATCCCTGCTCCGGGCTTTCGCCGTGGGGCAGGTTGCCCTGTCCGAGAGCATGTACACACTTACGTTCTCAGAGTGCTGCCACGTGGCTCTCCGAGTGGCCATCCTCTGGCCAGCAGAGCCGAGCATCGCTGTTGGGGAGAAAGCTTTGCAGAGGAGCCTGGCCAAGGCGTACGGTGGCCCCAAGGCTGGAGGGCAGAAGCCTCACCAAGTTGGGCACAAAAAGCCAGGACTTCTTGGCACAGAGTCCCTGTGGCCTCTAGGTCACCTTTCCCAGCTGTGTGCCCAGGGCCGGCCAGGGCCCTCTTCCTGTTCCTGGGTGTCAGGCTCCAGAGGGCGCCTTGAATGGACAAAGCTCAGGTGTTTCCTTCTAACAATACCTCGCCACTCCTCCCCAGCCACTTTCTCACCCTTTCTGAGCACACCCGCCCTTCCACACCCCCGGGTCTTTGTAAATATACATTCATTCCTTTAACGGACAAGTATTTATTAAGCACCTCTTAGGTGCCAAGTACGGTGCTCGGCTCTGAGATATGATTGTGAATAAGACCGGCCAGCTCCCCACCCCAGCCCCACCCAAGAGATTTCAGAAGCCTGTGGGCGCTCGGACGGCTGCACCCCATCCAACTTGGGCAGTCAGGGGAGGAATTCTAGAGAAGGGACGTTGAACCTGACATCTCTGGTGTGAGTCTGCTTCCACACCCTCTGAATAACGGCGACAATTATAACGACAATGGTGTCACCCTTGGTTGACTACTTACCATCTGTTGCCACTTCTTTTTCCACCTTCCAGTGGGTCCCTGCTCGCTGGAGGAGAAGCCAGGGTCCTTGGCGACTTCTAAATTCGTACATCATCTGCCACTGACCTCCAGTTTCTCCTAACTCATCTTCTAGCACTTTCTTTTCAGCCACTCTGATCTTTCAAAAAATCACTTGCTGATCTTTCGAACACGTGAAGCATGCTTCTGCTGCAGCGTCTCTGCACGTACGTTTCAGGTCCCCTGCGACACGCCCCTTTCCTCGCCTCCATCAGGTGAGGTGCTCAATTGTCACCTTCTTGTCATTCTATCCACCATCATAATCCTTCTTGCCAATTCCTGTCTGGGAGCACTGCTTTATTTTTCCTCCTTCCTGCTCAACCCTCTCTATCATATCCCATGTTTTATGTATTTATGTATGTATCTTGTCTGTTCGTCTGTCTCTCCCTGTAGAAATTAGATTCCAGAAGAGCCGGGATTTATGGATCACGTTCCCTGATGTATCCCAGCGTTTGCCACAAAGCCTGGCACATAGTAAGTGCTCAGGAAATGTGTCTAATCAATGAATTGCATGTCCTCCTCACAAAAGCCCTAGGAGTTCAATCAATACTTCTTAAAATTTAACATGCACACAAATCACTTGGAGATCTTGTGAAAACACAGATTCTGGATCGGTGGGTCTGGGCTGGGGTCCAAGGTCCTGCATTTCTAAAGACTCCCAGGCAATGCTCTGCTGCTGGTCCTCTGCCACATTTTGAGCATCAAGGACTCAGCTATGATGACCGGCATCTATGCTACAGATGAGTAAAACCAGCTCAGAGAGGTTAATTACATCGCTAAAGGCACCCAGCTTTGAGAGGTGGGCTGGGTTTGAAGTCTGACTCCCAGATGTTAATGGATCACCCTATCATACTGCAGACCCCAAGGTGGAAAAGTGTCCCCCAGGTGCTTGCAAAACTGAACTTTCCCTGAACACGCCACGTGAGAATATTGTGGGTACCAACTCAGGACCAGCACAGTGAGGCCTGTCACGTGGTGTGACCCTCAGCTTGAACTGGGATACTTTGCTCTCTCTCCAGGCTCTCTGTAAGCTCTCTCTTGTGCTGGGATTTGGGGTGTGTGCGTGTGTGGGTGTGTGTGTGTTGGGAACCTTCCAGAGAACTTTCTTGGCTTATTGATCATGAAAGGAGCTCTCTCCAGGCCTAACCTTGCACTTGGTTGAGTGTAAGCTGGTAAACTTGATAAGCAACTTGGGGAGGAGGGGGGAATTTGCAGCATCATCTCCTCAGAAGGTCAAGGGCCTTGATCTTCTCCCTTTTACTGGTTCCCAGAACTCCATCAGAAACCCCGGAGAGGAAGGCAAAGGTGGCCTCTAGTGCAGAGCCTTCTGATTCTTTCGTACTGTCTAAACTCAATATCGTAGAGACTTTTCAATGAGACGCTCTCACATTCCTGCTCAGCTCTTACCGCCGGCTGATTCCCGAGGCTGCTGTTCCCAAATCTAACCAGCTTCTCCCACGATCAAAGCACAGTCTCTCTCGCTCGGTCAGATCTGTACCACAGCCCGCCTCCCGCCCCGCACCCACCCCAGCCGCCGAACTCCTGGGCCATCACTGCTTTTCCATTCCGTCCAATATCGACGCCAGCTGAGCTCTCCCCCTAGACCCAAGAACAGGATTCTAGTTCTGGTTTCTCTCACAAGCAGGCCCGTGGTTAAAGGCAGGTGAAGTCTGGAAGATTTGAGAGGTCATAAACTCAATGCCTAGCAGAGCTAGGCAGGTAATGTAAATAGCAAAGGTGGGTTAGGTGGGAGGGTGGTCCTGGGAGAGCTTGGGTCAAGCTTCTAAAAAGGCAGCGGAGGCCACAGCTCCACATGAGGGGAAGCCCTGTGTGGCCAGATCTAAACTTCTGTGTGAACACATATTTACATGAGCTCTCCTGATGGTTAAGGTTTGCAGGGGTCAAGTCAGCAGGTGTGACACCCACGTTCAACCCACGAGGTCCACCAGTTTGCAATCTTGGCTTAGAAAGCTGAGGATATGAAAGCTAAGAGAGATCTGTGTCAGTCAGGGTCTGAGGAAGAAATGGGGACATAATTAAAGAGGGTCCTTTGAAGGGAGGTTTCTATTTATTATACAAAGCTGGGCAGGGTGGAGGGAAGCCGGAAGGCATAGTGCCCCTGACATAGGGGTTCTCTTGTCACCCCAAGGCCTGGAGACATGAGGGGAAGAGAAGGGACGGGAACCTGGATGGAGAGCCGTGTGCAGAGGCCACTTCGCAGGGCCATGACCTTGGGTAGGGGGAGGCAGAGTAGAGCTCCTGACCTCACTCTCACGTCTCCCTCCCATCCTGCTAAACCTCCCTGTTGGCCAAATCCAACCAGATCCCACCCAGCTGTGGGAGCCCATTGGCAGAGTCCATGCAGGTGGGCCTCTTGGGCAGAGAGTAGTGTGGACCAAGGTGACGTCAGCTTAAGACCCCATGCCATGGTCACACCTGGCAATCACCATAGCCAAGGCCATGCCCTTTGACCAAAGGAATAGAGGCTTCTGTGTCAATGTTACCTCTCAGCGTTTCTGTATTATTTAGGCTTGTGTTGCCAGCCTATACTTGATCTTCAGATGCGGCCCCTTCTGTGTCTTCCCGTCTGCCACCTTGGATCATTTTGACCTGGATTCTGGTTTTTAAGGTGATACAGAAATAGAAATGAGCTTTGATGTCCAACATCCTGAGTTCAAATGTTGGCTCTGCTGCTTACCAGCTGTGTGATGTTAAGTGAATCAGCCAGTTTCTCTGAGCCTCAATTTGACTTCTGTAATGATGATAAGGGAAGATAAGGATCCCTTCCTTACTGGTCGTTAAAGACTTAGAGATGATGGTCAGATGGTACTAGTACAGTGCCTGCAACTTCACAGGAACTCAGTAAATTTAGATGCTATTATTTTTAACATTACTATTACTCCTCTTTATTTGCTCCAATTTATATCTTGGTTAATATCATCTCTCTATGACCTATACTTCCACCTGGCCCCTCCCCAGTGCTCAGGTTGCCTTTCCTTCCAATTCACCCTGGGCTCCTTTCTCCCTGGAATGCCCTCCCAACTAGAGGGCATGGTTCCCAGCTGCAATCTCCAGTCCCACTTCTAGGACAAAATTTTCTTTCTTGCAATTACTCACTTTGTCAGATTACTGACATCAATTATCCCACTTGCAGAAATCTCCCTGATTTTGACCCAAGGAAAGAATCTGAAATCCAGCAAGAGTATAGTACATGAAGATGTTCATTTCTGTGTTATTCATCATTCTGAAAAATTAGAAACAATCGCAATGTACAGGAATATGGGATACAGGATGAGGGCATATCTTTATGACAGATTATTTAGCCTTTAGAGGTAATATTCATGAAGAGTTTGTAATAACACAGAAAATGAATACAATATAATGAAGTGAAAAAGCATCATTTGAAATTGGAGTTGTATAAGAGGGAGCTGCATGTGTGCCCATTATATGCAAGTAAAGTCACCTATATTCTCTTAAAAAGGGGTCTTTCTGTTTTGCAAATAAGTTCATATGTATCTTATCTTTTTTAGATTCTACATATAAGCAATATCGTATATTTGTCTTTCTCTGTCTGACTTACTTCACTTAGTATGATAATCTCTAGGTCCATCCATGTTGCTGCAAATGGCATTATTTCATCCTTTTTTATGGCTGAGTAATATTCCATTGTATAAATACACCACACCTTCTTTATCAATTCATCTGTCAATGGACATTTAGTTTGCTTCCGTGTCTTGGCTATTGTAAATAGTGCTGCCATCAGCATTGGGGTGCATGTATCAGAAAGAGACTCACAGACATAGAAAACAAACTTTTGGTTACCAAGGGAAAGGGGGGGAGGGATAAACTAGGGGGTTGAGATTAACATATACACACTACTTTATATAAAATAACCAACAAGGACCTACTGTATAGCACAGGGAACTATACTCAATATTCTGTAATAACCTGAAAAGAATATGAAAAAGAGTATATATATACATATACACACACATATAGATAACTGAATCACTGTGTTGTATACCTGAAACTAACGCAATACTCTAAATCAACTATACTTCAATCAATAAATAAATAAAAAGGAAAGAGGAAAAAATTATTTAAAGAGTGCAGGCAATTCCTCTAATTTAATGACAATTTGCCATTAACTGAGTGTGGAGTGGGAGGTGAAACCCTGGGGGGGACAGCTTCCGGTCCCAGTTCTCCTGAGAGCATCTCCCCCTGAATTAGCATCACACTCTGGCAGCTCAAGATATGTAATTTCCAGGCAACATGCATTTTAAAAGCAAGCCAGCTACTCCCTGTGTAGAGAAAACCATTTGGGAGCAATTTAGCAGGTTTCATGGGCATTTTTGCAGTTTCTCTCCAGAGGCATTTTTCTTGATAACCTGACCCCTGTGCACAGGATGACTCCACTGTAGAAATGAAAACAAAAGCCAATATATACCAAAAAAATTTAAGCAAGTACACCAAAATACTATCAGTGGTTGACTATGAAGGAGAAGTGTGGGTGATTTTTTTTCTACCTCCTTCTTTCATTCATTGACAAATATTTACTGAGCATCTACTGAGTGCCAGACGCTATTCTATGCACTGAAAAAAAAAGCAGTGCATAAAAAATTGCAAAAATCCCTGATGGGTAGAGACAGACAACGAACACCTAAGTTAAGTAAAATATAGAGCAGGTTGGGGCTTGGCGCGTGCTTGGGAGAACCAAATAGAGCCAGACAGGGGGACAGGAAGTGCTAGGTTTGGGGTGCGGGGTTTGAATTCAGGTAGGGTGATGAGAAGCCTCACTCAGAAGGTGACAGCTGATGGGGAGGAGAGGAGGGAGTGAGGATATTTGGGGAAAGAAGTTTCCACGTAGAAGGAGCAGCAAGTGCTCACGTGTGTGAAAACCTGCCAGGGGCCAGTGGGACTGGAGCAGAGAGCATCAGAGCTCATTTCTTGGACCTTTGCACTTGCAGTTACCTCTGTGTGCAATGCCTTCTCCAATTGCCCTCCTCTGGCTTTCTCCTTCTCAGTCTTGAATTTCAGAAATCAAGTGGCTTGCTGCACTTCCTATGTTCTCTCTAATGAGAGTATAGAACTTGTACCATGGAAATAAAAGTCCTTTATTATCTTTAAAGGAAGCGAAAAAGAGAGAGGGAGGGAGAGAGGGAGGGAAGACATCTCTTTTCTGGTCCACAGACGGCTGATGGTTTTCTCCTCCTGATCAGTTCTGCATCTGCACAGTGGACCACTTGCCGCGAGACTTGAACATCCCTTCGAGTCGGCCTTTCCCTGGGTTATCACATGGTCAGTGTGGGAGGTGCCTCCGGTCTCAGGACTGCAGGCTGCACCCCTTCCTTCTCTCAGCCCCCGCCACCTGCTGCCCGTTGACAGGAGGAGCAGCAGAGACGAATGTGAGCACCTCACACCCTCCAAGGGCACCTGGGGGTGATGCCAGCCCTGGGAAGAAATCGCCAATAAAGATCCAAGGTGCTGATAAAGAAGTGTTAATCCATTAACTTCACCCGAAGGGAAGAAAAATTTTTTTCAATTACTGGTAGCAGAAAACAAAATAGTGGGAAATCACAAATGACAATCTTTTTCAGGCAGCCCTGGGGCCGCTTCCAGCTGACCCTGTGCATTAACCTGGCAGGGAAATTTTTTACTCTGCTGCTCCCTCCCGTGTCCTTAATAGCATAAAATAAAAAGATTTTAGACAAGATTTCATTCTGTGAATCAATTGGCAAACCACATGAGGCTTCCTGGGGCATTCTGGCCTCAAACTAATGGAAATTATTATTTTTTAAATGAGAATATCGATACTGAATTGGATCCCATAGCAGAAAGCATATACAAAGGATTTCATTTCAACTGGAAATCTCCGGCTTCTTCTGTGCTTTGCTTAACCCAGTACCTGCCAGTGTCTCAAGAAAAGGATGGGAAACAAAATTCAAAATCCTTGTCATCGCTGCACAGCCAGAAAGTCCTGGCCTCTCACTAGTTTTCCACATTGGCCTCTGTTCTGTTCCTTAAACCGAACTAGGGCAACCCTTGGTCCTTTGCACTTGCAGTTACCTCTGTGTGCAATGCTTTCTCCAATTGCCCTCCTCTGGCTTTCTCCTTCTCAGTCTTGAATTTCAAAAATCTTCAACATCAAAAATCACCTACTCAGGGAAGCTGGACTTAACCACAACCTTCTCCCATTATTCACCCTCTCAGGTCCTTCATGACCTGTCACCAACCATAATTACATTAAAATTTGTTAAATGTTTCTGCTACTTCTGCAGAGACGGGGCACATATATGTACAGCCATCCCTCAGTATCCTGGGTGGGGTGGGTGGGGGAGTGTGGATTAGGTTCCAGGACCCGCTGTGGATACCAAAATCCCCAGATGCTCAAGACCCATAGTGAGCCCTCCATATCCACGGTTTCGCATCCGCGGATTCAACCAACCTTGGATCCGGTATTAAGTTTGCTATCGGCGGTTGGTTGAATCTGCGAATGTGGAACCGTAGATACGGAGGGCTGACTGTATTAGTTAATTTCAGTCTCCACTTTAGTGGTGGCCAGTTGTTCTAATCAAGAATTTATTCTCCACAGGTGATCCCCTATCAAGGAATCAGAGAGACCACACTCCAGAGGCAATGACTTTGATGTTTGGTCAATACCACAGACTTTGCTAATTGACACCATGAATGTTAGACATAAGTGGTCATTGGTGAAAGTCGTGGCTGATGATTAGCAAAGTGGATGTTAGAATGTGTTCTCTTCAGTGACTTCAGTGTTACTCAAGGTAAGCGGATTGGAGAAAATATTTTACAGTAGCTCCCTGAGCTTGTATGAACAGGGTTTAATAATCCAGAGCTGTGCTGATACAATAGCTACAAGCCACATTGTGACTATTTCAATTTCATTGTGAACTAACCAAAGTTTAAACAAAATTGAAAATTCAGTTCAGTTCAGTTACACCAGCTGAATTTCAAGTGCTCAACAGCCATGTGGCTGGGGACTAGTGTATTGGACACCACAGAAAAGAAGATTCCTTTGTTGCAGAGAGTACTATTGGACAGAGTTGATCTAGGGGGTGGCACCCTTTACCATCCTAAGTCTGATCCATGAATGGCTTTGGTTCTGACCCCCATGGATGTTAGACAAATCCTGCTGCTGGACTATTGTTGCCTTTGCTCCCATGAGCCTTTTGTGCAAAGCATTTTCTGAGCCTCAAAAAGGACAAGGATCCGGCAGTCCATTAAGCTTCCAGACTGGCTTGTATGACTATTTTCTGCTGCCTGTTAATAAACAATAATTTGTGTAAACTGGCTGTGGTCTGAGATTTACTTTTATCAAAACCTGGATGCCAGTTGCCAGCTGCTCCATTTATTCTTGTATTCATTCAGTAAAGATTTACTGAACATCTACTGTGTGCCAGACACCTGTATGACACCTGTATGGGTGTTGGAGACATAGCAGAGAACCATACAGTTAAGTCCTTGCTCTCATGCAGATTACATTTTTGGTACTGCAGGGGTGGAATAGACAACAAGGAAACCTACAAATGAATATCCTCTTGTCAGCTGGCGATAAGCATCTTGAAGACAGTCAGGCAGCCTGATGACATAGGAGCTGGCTTGGCAGGGCACGGGTGGAGAGAGTATTTGGTGGAGCGCATAGGACACTATAGCAACATCGCTGTCCTTGATGCTGGATTTCCTCCACTTAAAGGCTCTCTGCTGTCCCCTGGACTCCCAGGCCCCCAGACATCCACTCTGGAAGGAAAGTGGAAGTTCCTTTCCCCTGAACTCTACCACTAACTTGCTGTTACCTTAACAAGGTCACTGGCCCTCCTTGGGTCTCCCTGAGTTTCCCCATCTGTAAATTGAAGGCATTAGACCTGCTGATTTTCATACTGTGAGCTGGGACCCATTGAATGAGTCACATGATCAAGTTGGGGGTTGTGACCATCATTTAAGAAAAGGAAATAGAAAACAGCAGAGGGTGACTAGCAGAGCATGAAGAAGGGTGAGTATAGTTTCCTGTAACTTTCGTGTGCCCATGTGCTGGAGCAGGTACTGGGTCACCATGTAAATTTTAGCTCCTGTCGTGGGCTGCAGTCAAAAGAATTGGAAAGTTCTGCACTAGATCACCTCTCCTGGCCTTCTGATTCTAGCAGACTACGAATCCAGCGTTCTTAACCCAGGGGACCAGACAATTTAACAACATGCTCACGAGCAGAGTGGAAATTGAATCGGCGAGTGTGCTCTGAGCAGACATCGCCTACACTTTTATTACTCCCAATACGTAAAAATCACATTAAGGCTACGTTTAAAAACCAGTAATATTGCAGGAGGCTTGGTATTTCCTGGGGATCTGTTCCTGCACTTCCACCCACCACGGTCTGAAACTCTGAAATCCCTCTCTTGGGGGTACAGCCTCTCAGCCTCCCTTCCTCCCATGCTTTCTCTCCAGATGAGTTCTTTCCATTGTCCTAATTAATTCATTCACTCACTCACACACTCATTCATTCGGCCATTGAACACCTGTTTCTTGAGTGCTGCTATGGGCCACACACCGTTTTAGGTGCCGGGGATTCAGGTGGTGAACAAAACGATGAGATCCCATTCTCATGGGGTTTATGGTTGGGTTTGGTGGTGGGTGTGGCCGGTGGAGGGTGAGACAGACAATAAACAGGACAGCAAATCAATGACGACTTTCAGGAGCTATGATAGAAATCAACAAGATGGTGGGGGCAAGGGTGACAGGAGGGGACGGGAGGCCACTTCTGACAGGGTGACCAGGGAAGACCTCCTTAGGGAGCTGATATATGACTTGAGACTTGAATGACCAGAAGGAGTCAGCGGAGAGGGACAGTGCAACAGAGAGAGGGGACACAGAGTGCAAAGGCCCTGAAGCGACCCCCCACTCCTCCCACCTGGCTCCCTGACTTCCCAGTAGCTTTGTACTGACTTCATCTGCCTTTCTGCCTAGACTAGACCCATGGTGAGTCATTTTAAAGATGGAACTCAATGGCCCTGATCCCTCTCCATCCCATGGCCTTTGGGACTCTTAATATATGTTATCTTGTTAATCCTCTCAACGAGCCTGGGAGGCAGCTATTATTTATCCCCATTTTCCAGTTGTAGAAACTGAGGCTCAGAGAAGACATTTGATTTGCCCAAGATCATACGGTTTATATAGTGGTGGAACTGGGGTTGAAGCCAATTCAGTCTGATTTAGAAGCACACAAAATAGGTTTCAGCTGGAACCTAGTTGCTAGTTGACAAATCCTTAGTCTCCTCTTATTGAACCCCTGTGGCTGTTGGGTTTATCTCCTTTGCCTGTTCTGATCAATTCCTCGTGGTTGCTGGAAGCTCACTGTTGACAAGAAATGGGAAGCTGCCCCTGAGTGTAACATTCATTCACTCAAGAAAGATTTGTTAGGCCCCTACTGTGTGCCAGACCCTGTTTTAAGCATTGAGTGTTCCCTGGCAAACAAAACAGTCCTCGTGGAGCTGGCATTCCAACGAAAAGACATAAACAATAAATTAAATTAATAGGGAAATCAGAATCTATGTTAGAAGGTAAGAAATGCAGCAAGCATGGAAAGGGGAATGCTTGCAGTTGTAAATAAAATAGTTAAACCCGATTCTTCCCATGGCCAGCTCCTCCTCAGCCTTTGAATCCCAGATCAAGGATCACCTCCTCCAGAAAGGCTTCCTTGACTGCCTAACATTGTCTGCTGCCTTCCCCCACCATCTGCCTTCCCCCAGTTTTATTTTCTTGCCCTTATCTGACACAGTCTATGTATTTGTTTATCATGTGTGCTTACCCTCGTTAAAATGGAGACCCAGTGCCTAACCTGTACCTGGCACGCGTCATGTGTGCTCAGTAAAAATATGCGGAAGGAAGGGAAGAGCTCTCAGACGATGAGGAAACAGAGGCTCAGAGAGGTGTTGTGATTTGTCTGGTCATACAGCCAATAGGCAGAGGAGCCAACTCAGCTGTGAACTTCAAGCTCTCTCAGTGACTTGAGGACAGAGGCACTAAGGCACTCAGCCTGGCCTGGCGCACACAGGGTCTCCAAAGTGCATGCTTGGACTCAGCCTAGACCTCGGGAGCCCAGCAGATCCCAGCGTGGGGCTCAGGCTGGTGATTCAGCTGCCTGTAATCCCACTTCCCTGCATCCAGAGAAATGGTTAAGCCCATTTGAGAAGGGCTTAATGGTCCTTGCTAATCAGCAAACCAAGGAGTCAGCCCTCCTGGCCTCAGCACTAGCAGGAGGCCCAGCCAAGAGCACAGGGAACCGAGGCGTCTCTGCAGACAGACCGGCTGGAGGGCCTGGAACATCACAGGTTGCTGGGCTCTACCCCAGAGCTTAGAGTTCACTGGGGCCCAAGAACTCACCTTTCCAACAGGGGCCCGGCTGATGCTAAAGCTGCCGTCTCAGGACCTGACTTGGAGCAACAATGGACTGGAGGATGGATGAATTGAGGCAGGGCCTGGTCCAGAGCGCAGGGGACAGAACCGGGCAGGCTCAGACAAGGCCCGGCCCGGATGCCTCGGCCATATTTGCTGGGTCCCTCCTCGGCCAGCACTTTCTTGTTTCTTTACCATGAACAGTACCAACTGCCCTCCAGGGCTGGGAACCACTCCCTCTGGGGCCCCTTGGGTTCCTGCTGATTCAAGGGAGTTTGAGACACATAAGGCTGCTGAGACTGTCTCGTGGAGGACAAGCATCCTTGGTGGCCCAGCAGAGCCTCGTTCCTCCACTGAGGTGCAGCTTCTAGCAGGCCCCTAGCCTGGAATTGTCTTTGCAGCTGGGCCCTTTCGCAGATGGTCGCCATCCTTGGAAGAAGAAGAGAGGTGGGTCATGGGAGACAGGATTACATATGGTGGTTAAGTCGATCCTTAAGCCTAAAAGATAGAGTCCAAAGAATCCCAGTGTTCTCACTTCCTGGTTGTGTGACCTTAGGAAGGTTACTTTATCTCTATGAGCCTCAGTTTCCTCATCTGTAAAGAAGGACAATAAGAGCTATTTTTCTCTGTTAATCATCCTGTTATAGAGCATCTACTCTGGGGCAGGCAGGGTGCTGGGCACACGGCACTGAGCAAGACAGACAAATATAGCTGCCCTTGAAATCCCACTTTCTAGTGGGAGAGAGGGGAATTTTTAAAAAGAATTAAAGTAAATTATATTACGATGTAAGGAGGAGATAAATGCTATGAATGTGGGAAACACTAAAGGACAAACAGCCCATTTTCTTCAAGAGAAAAAAACAAGCACACAAAAAAAGAAGGGGGAACCTATAGATTAAAAGATTTAAGGGGCAGATTAGCCATTCACAATATCTGTACTTTTTTGAATACTCCTTTGAACAAATAAACTGTAAAACTAATTTAGACTATCAGGAATATTTGAACACTGGATTTTTGGTGACACTACGGAATTATTCGTAATTTTTGAAGTCATGTTAATGGTCTCGAGGTGATATTTTTAAAAATTCTCATTTTGGTGATATTTACAAAATGTTTACGGGTTTTAATGACATGATGCCTGTGGTTTGCTTCAAAATCACCCAGTGGGGTAGGTGAGGTGGGCCATCAATGAAGGCAGATGGACCAGGAGTTGGGGCTCAGAGGTGGGTATGTGGGGTCGATCTTACTGCTCTCTCTACTTTGCTTGGGTTTATAAGAAAATGTTTACAGAGAAAGAAAAGTCCCGCTCTGGATAAAGCTGAGATCTGTCCGCTCCCCTGACCATGGTCGTCTCTTGCTGGGCATCTGCAGCAGCCTTCTGGCTCGTCTCCTCCTGTCTCCCCAAAGCTCAAAGGAAATAATGTAAAAAGCACGTCATCGCTGTGCAGAAGACCCCCAGAGACATCCCGCTGCTCTTAGAATGAAGACGGGCCTCCCCTCTGCGGCCCCGCGGGGATCCCCTAGTCTGGCTGCTGCCGGCTCTCTTCTCTCCGCCGGGCCTCCAGCCCACTGCCCCTTCCCGGCCCGGTCTCCAAAGGTGCCAGGCGTGTTCCTGGCGGAAGCACTCATCTCGCTGCTCCTTCTTCGCCAGCTGACCGCTTGTGGACATTCAGCTCGAATGTCCCATCCTCGGAGAGGCCGTCCCCGGACATCGCCCTGGGTGTTCCCCTCCCCCTCCCGCACTGCTCTGGATATGAAGGGACCCTGGGTACCGTCTGTCTTCCCAGACCTTGGCCTCCATTCCCCACACTGTGCACAACACAGCCTGGCACACAGTAGGCGCTTAAAACGCGATTGTTGAGTGGATGCCTACATCCACCCCAACGCCGCCACTCAGTGACTACAGGTGGTATGGAGAGCTTGTTAGTGGAAAAAACTTCTGATATGACCTTAGGTGAAAATCCAGGCCACAGAATCATGCCTCTGGGGTGATTACACCTGTGTTGGAAAACTAACAAAACAAAACAAAAAACGTAAACAACTTTGCTCGAGAAAAAGACAGAAGAAAGTGCTCACTATTTAAATTTTAGCTGCCGCTGGAGGTGGGACTATGGATAGTTTAGATCTCTTTGTTCTTTTTTGTTTTCGCCGCATTTTCTTTAAGGCACGCCTATTTCCTTTATCAGGAAAAAGCTGTTAGTGGAGAGGCAGCAAAGGACCTCTTGCGCCCTCTGCTGCTCGTCATTGGATACTGCCGTGCAGCTCGCAGGTTCTGCCTGAAGTGGCGCATTTGGGGGTGCCCCACCGAAGTTCGGAAGCAGGTAGAAGTGGATGAGAAGAGGGATCGTGACAGACTCGGCCATCCCCTGGGAATCTCTCCAAATTCCCTGGTGCCCTCACCGTCTGTGGAAGGTCCCCAGGACTCCACCCCCCACCTCTCATCCCTCCTTCAACCTGAATGAGCCCCTTCCTCCAAGCTCCTCCACCTCCCATCCCCTGATGAGTCTAATGGCGGGAGGCACAGGAGGGTAGCAGGATCCGGCTTTCTGGGCTGAAATCTTGACCTGACCTTTCATTCCTGTGTGTCACTGGACATATTAATTAACTGCTCTGGACCTCAGTCTCATCCATACAATGGGACAGTGATAAATCAGGGTTTCTTGGCCTCAGCACTACTGACATTCTGGGCCAGATAATTCTCTCTTGCGGGCGCTGTCCTGTGCGCTGTAGGAAGTTTAGCAGCATCCGTGGCCTCTACTCACCAGATGCCAGCGGCACCCCACCCCCTAGTCACAGCAACCCAAAGGGGTTCCAGATAGTAACAAGTGTCCCCTGGGGCCACAGTTTCCCCTGGTTGAGAACCACTGCACTCTTGGTTTCTATTATTACACCCAACACCTTGCTACAGTTCTCTGCTGTTAGAAGGGGCTCAGAAAATACCAACATGAGTTACTAAAGAATAACTTGGGGATTATCTGCTCTAATAAGAAAAAGAGGGAAGAAAGCATCTAAGACTCCCTCCTCCCTGCCTGCATCCCCACCCCAGCTGGCTGCTGCATGCATGCAAGGTGAGCTCACATTCCTGGTCCCCCAGAGACGTCCCCTGCCCCTGCCTGAGCCGGCCCCAGGCTGCAGAGGTGGGCTGGGCCTCCCAGACCCCCTTCGTGCCGGGCCTGTTGTGCTTGGCGCCATCCGCAGGCCTCCACAGCAAGGAGAACGTATTCAATTAACCTAGAAAAACAATAGCAGAAAGGGTCAGAGTTATTGTGAAAAAGGAAAAGTGGTGAAAAGATTCT
Organism: Balaenoptera borealis; assembly: GCF_965194805.1. Taxonomy (NCBI): domain Eukaryota; kingdom Metazoa; phylum Chordata; class Mammalia; order Artiodactyla; family Balaenopteridae; genus Balaenoptera; species Balaenoptera borealis. Next base: position 14,370,980 of record NC_138872.1, read on the forward strand.
GGCGAACAGGTCCCCGGTGGGCGTGGGTGGATAAGAGAGGCCAAACAGCTTGACTAAACTGGGAGAGCCCTCAGAGGTGCGGGGGCATTGGTGTCCCCCTCCAGGGGACAGGGACAGCTAGGAAAACAAAGACTTGCTCCATATCCTGGCCTGTGGGCCTCCCATCTTCGAGTGTGGAGGCAAGAAAAATACAGTGGGATCCAAGTCACCCTGGGTTCCTCCCAGGCTGGAGAAGAGAAAGCCACGAGATGGGCTCAGAGAGTGCTCGCAGGGTTGGGGGTCCGGCTAGGGGTCGGGGGAGTGGGATTCTTACCTCTGCAGTTCCTGGGGCGAGATCTTTCTATTCTCAAAGCCTGGAACCAGAGATTCGAATAGAGGAGTGTTCTCACTGGAGCAGCCTCCTGCTGTGGGTGGAGGGGTGCGGGGACCCTGGCCCCGGGGGAGAGTGGCCTCGGATGTTAACAATTAACAATGACTCTCAGGTCCTGAGTGCAGATTAAAGGGCCCGGCGCTGTGCCAAGTGCTTTACAAAATGATCCCATTAAATCCTCAAAACCCCTTGGTGTGATTGCCTCTAGTCATCCATTTATTCATTCAGCAAATATTGGTTGAGCACCTACTATGTGCATATTTGTTCAGGACCTACTGTGTGCTGGGTTCTATGCTTGGAAGAGATACAACAGTGAGAAGAAAACAGATGTGGGGACGCAGAGCACCTGTTGGTCTCTCACACTGCTGGTGGGAATGCAAAATGGTGCAGCCACTCTGGGAAAAGTCGGATAGTCTCTTATAGTTAAACATACTCTTAACCATACGGCCTAGCAATCCCACTCCTGGGAGTTTCACCTGAGAAACGAAAACCTATGTTCTTGCAAAAACCTGTACATGAACATTTGGAACAGCTTATTCATAATCACCCAAAACTGGAAACAACCCGAATGTCCCTCACCTGGGGAGTGGATAAATAAACTGGCATATCCTGAACTTTGGCCAGTCTGCAGCCTTCTGCTGTAGACTAAGAAATAGCTGAGACCAAAAGCAACTCATAATAGGGTGCTCTGAGCTTGTTAGAAATGCAGTTCTTGGGCTCTGCCAAGGAAGCATCTGGCATGTGCCTCACTCACTTCACATAAGGCTTGTATCTTCACATGTGCTTTTGGCTGCAAGTAACCTATCATCTAGAAGAGGTGTGAACTGTATTTTATAGAAAGTGTGTCACATAACAAGTAGTCCTGAATTAGATGGTCCCAAGTTCAGTTAATTCAGCCTCAATTATGTCAGACAGGAGGATGGGGGCCTCTGCACTCCCCCTGGGCTTTTCCTTGTGGTCACAAGATGGTGGCCACAAATCCAGACATTCTATGTTCAAACGTAGGACAGATGAAGAGAAGTTTCTCAAGGGTCTCTCTCTTATCACACAGGAAAAATCTCTCCCAGAAGCCTCCGTGAGACATGCATTTACATATCATTGGCCAGAACCAGGGCATCTGCCCTCCTATAAACCAATGGCTGGCAAAAGGGAATGATTTAGATCAATAACAATTGTCCCCCTGGGACTGGGGATAGAGCATCTCTCCCTTCAGCACACTGCCATCTGCTCTGTGCTGGAACAAAGGGGACGTTCGCTCAGCCAGGAAGAAGGGAGAACGACAGTCTGTCTGCTGCAGGTCCCAGCATCAGCTTTTACATGTGATCTTTAAATAACGTTATACCCAAGTCACAGAGAAGTACTGCCAGAACTGATCACAGAAGAGATCATAGAAAATCATCAAACTTGGGTCCCACTATCAGACCACGTGAATTACTGTTTTAAAATAAATCCCACCCTCTCTGTCTCTGCCCACTCCCGTTAGGTTGCTGTGTGTGTGCACGCACGTTAGAGGCTTGAGTTTTAAAATCTAACCTTGTAAAAGTGACTTCAATTTTGGTAACTCCATTTTGGACTTTTTTCCTTTTCTTTCTCTTCTTTCTTTCCAATTTTTCACTATAGAGAGAACTAGTTCAGGCTTCTTTTGATCTCTGAGAGTCCCTGCTTGATCCTCTCAACAGCCCTGCAAGGTGGGATTTACTGTCCCCATTGCACAGATGAGAACACTGAGGTCCGGGGGTAGGAAGAGCTCCCGTGCGCATCTCCAGCTTTGCCTGCTCTCCTCCCCACCACATACAGAGAATGGACTCTCACCCTGATTTCCATTAGGAAAGCGCTCAGGAAATGAGCCCTCATGTTCCATTGACAAGGCTGGTAGACTGGACCAAGATGGAGCCAAGAATTGCCCTTGTCACTTATAGGAGACCCCCAAGATGTTTTCCCACACCACGCCTGGTGGTCCAGTGGTTAAAGGGGGCGCGGGTTCAATTCCTGGTCGGGGAGCTATGATCCCACGTGCTGCGCAGTGTGGCCAAAAAATAAAATAAAATAAAATTTAGAAAAAAGTAAAATAAAATGGAAAAGCCAAGGGTGTGTGCATATGTGTATGTGTACACATATATTAAAAAAAAAAAATTACAGCCTCCAAGGACTGTGGCTACAAAAACACTTCTTTAGTAGATGTCTGGCGCACCCTCGTGTGTCTCTATGGGGTAATAACATTGCAGGGTTTTCAAACAATACATCTTTAAAAATAGTAACAACAATAATAATGGCTGCTGTGCCGAGCAATGTATTAAGAAATTTAAACCCACCGTCTCAGTTTTGACATAAAGTTCTTCGTTGGAATAAGTTTTTTTGGAGTAAGTTTTATATGACTATGGTAAAAGGAAAAACTTCACACCATACACAAATGTAGACAGTGAAAAGTTATCTGCCTCTCACCCCCATCCTCCATGATGTGAAAAGTGCCCCCTAATGTCGGGCAGGGCACAACCTGCCCAGACTTGCACTGTGGCCCTGATATGGGTCTGTGTGCAAATGTATCTGTGGGATAAATTCTTAGACATAGAATTGCATGTGTATGCAGTTCTTTCCAGAGGCAATATGCACCATTTTGAATCAGCACTGGCACGAGGTGCAGTGATAGACATTTTTCCTATTATTTCCTTCAAGTGATAAGCTATTACTGAGCACCTACTGGATGCAAGGCATTGTGTTAAGTCCCATGAAAGATTCCAGGGTGACTCGGACTCACTGAGCGACATGGGCATAATCTGAAGGGTCTCCAGGGAGCAGAGAGGCTGTTGCCTACTCCTGCCTTGATGGCCTTGGTCAACTCCCTGGGGATTTCAAAGCCTGTGCCCTGCGGATCCAGAAGCTCATTTCTGAAATGTGATCCAATAAGCAACCTCACAGAGCAGCCAGTGAAACCTGATGGGAAAGCACATGGGGTCAAGACCCAGCTCTGACATTCCAGTGTGTGACATCAGGCAAGTTTCATGTCCTTACTGACATTTGAATTTTCTTACCAATAAAATATGGATAATAATACTTACCTTGGGTGAGGGAGGTGTCAGGGAAACCGAAGTCCTTCAGAAATATTTGTTGAATGAATGGACTGATGAGAATCTTGATGTGAGTTTCGCTAAGGAGACATTTAAGACTAGGTATGTCTCAGATTAAATGCTTAATCATTTCTCCTCCTGGAAGACAATTGCTCCTGTTTCTGTATCAGTCAGGTCTCTTGACTGCAAGGGAAAGAAAAAATAACGTGAACGGGCTTAAAAGAACAAAAAGAAATTTACCGACTCACATATCTAAAAAGTTCATGGATGGGTCTGACTTCGGACATGAGATGCTCAAAAGATGTCATTAGGAATCTATTTCTCTCATCCCCACTCTGCCAAATTCTGTCTTGGCCTCATCCTCAACCAGGCTCTCCTTGCTGGTAGCGTGAAGGCAGAAACAGCTCTAGGCTTACCTCCTATTCCCTCAGAAATCCAGTTTAAAAAGAAAAGAAAAAAGTCTCTCTTACAGGATTTAAAAATGATTCCCAGTTTGCAGTATTGTTGGCTCTGATTGGCTTAAGCTTTGGTCACGTCCCCATTTTTCAACCAATCACTGTAGCCAGGAAGGTAGGGGATGGCATGCTCTCATTGGCCAGGCAGGAGATGGGGTGGTCCCCAAGGAGATAATCGTCAAGAGCCGTCTACTGAGGGTGAGTAGAAGCGGACAGTGTCCAAACAACAGATGTCTGCTTCTGCTGCACCATCCTTCACGGAAAATCTACTGGACTCTCTGCCTTCTTTGAGTGATACTGTCAAAAAGGGACAAGAGAATTAAAAGAAAATGTAGTTCTTTTCTGTATTGGAGTTGAGGCAGGCTGGAGAAAGCCGCCAAAGCTTCAAGGCAGAGAGTGAGAAGTGGAACCTTAATATCCAGGCAAGTGTTGAAGGGGTAAATGAATGCAACGGGGTGTGAGAACGGGGTGTGAGAACGGGTCTCTTTCTGCTTCCAGTTTGGTGGAAGCCACAAAAGCCAAGAGTAACCCCATGGGCAGCAAGTGCCCTCCCCTCCATCTTTGCAGGAATTGCAGAGGAGGTGGTCAAGATTGGTTGCCAGACCCTTAGCTCAGTCCCTACCCTGAGGAGGATGGAGAAGCTGACAGACAGAGAGGACTGGTTTTGGGGAGACACTGCTTTGGAGAAACTGCTTGGAGAAAATGCTGCATCATGTCCTTGCTGCCAGCACCCCAGCCCTGTGGTGGAAAAGAGGATGTACCAGCTCTTCACCTACAGCCAAGTCGGAGAGATGCGGGGGAACTACCTGGAGAGTCTGCTCCTGTCTCCTGGACAAGCCAGTGCCAGACCCAGGCCTAGAACAGTCTACAAGTTTCAGATTGTGGCTGCTCAGCCTCCAAGGATGAGGGATTACTGCCACCTGCAACAGGAAGTGGCTCCAGGGTGGGTCAAAGGTGTGAATTTCTTCCAGGGGACTGGTTCTGAGCCCCACAGAAGCAGCTGGCATGGGATCGCTTGGGATTCTCAGTGGCAGGCCCACCTGGGTGAAGGATGAAGGATCCAAGGGGAGGTGACGGACCACGGGATGCCAAGGATCTGCGTCTGAGGAAGTGCATTCAGAGGTTCCCAGTGGGGGGATGGCCGAGAACCCACGCACGCACCCCAGTAAGAGAAGGAGTTAGCTGCAAATGCCCACTGAGTCCAGAAAGCATGATGCCGCGTCCTAACAGCGCCAGCCAAGTAAGGCCTTTCCTGCCTCTTATCTCTTTGGAGTCCGGTCAGGGGGGATGGGGAGGTGAAGAAAGAGTGGGGGAGGGGAGAGATGTAATGTGAATGAAATTGGGAATTTTGACATGACTCGACCTTTTTTAGTAAATTTATTTATTTATTTATTTTGTCTGAGTTGGGTCTTTGTTGCTGCGTGCAGGCTTTCTCTAGTTGCGGCGAGCGGCGGCTACTCTTTGTTGCGATGCTCAGGCTTCTCATTGTAGTGGCTTCTCTTGTTGTGGAGCACGGGCTCTAGGCTCACGGGCTTCAGTAGTCCTGGCACGCGGGCTCAGTAGTTATGGCTCGCGGACTCTAGAGTGCAGGCTCAGTAGTTGTGTCGCACAGGCTTAGTTACTCTGCGGCATGTGAGATCTTCCCGGACCAGGGCTTGAAACCATGTCCCCTGCATTGGCAGGCGGATTCTTAACCACTGCGCCACCAGGGAAACCCTGGACATTTTAATTACTGAATTTAGACTGTTGTTATACTTAGAAATGACTAAAAGACATTTCATTGTTCTCATCATATTGTTATTTATCATTATCTAAGAGTGAGCAGAAAAGCTATGGGATCTGCCCAGGTAAAGAACCCTCCCACTAACGGTGTTTAAGTGCGCGGTGGGAGGGGAAGTAGAGTTGATTGTTGCACCTGCTGACTTCCCCGCTTTCAATGTACCTGAACGTGTCCGCCCCACAAGCAAGTTCAAAGAGACAGTGGTGGCAGGCGGGATCATTGTATGGAATGAGGCTTCAGATCAGGTGTGAGAAAGGGTGACCCCGGAAGCCTGGAAATCTCAGGTGCTACCATGGGGGTCACATTGTAAATGTCCTCAAAAAATGAACCCACGGTGGCATTAGAGAAGTTAGTATGGCTATTGGTGCTTTAAATGCCATTCAGATCTGAAGATATTGGTAAAGGACAAAGAAGTGTTGATTTGGAGCAAAAATTTTGTATCTCCTGCCAAGAGCTACCTGATCTGGTTCCAACTGTCAAGGATATAGTGAGAACTTATTTTGTGCCCAGTGTTGTGCCAGAAGCATTTCAGGGGGAAGGCAGTGAAAGCTGGCGTCCAAACGCAGTGTCACTGCCAAATTCTCCCACCTCGTGAGTTGACATCTGATTGAGAGATGACCTCAGAACGAGCTTTTTGGATTGTATCTCAGTAACCACCGACCCTGCCTGTCAAACCCAGAGATTTAGGATGGCATAGGACCCCAAATCTGGAAGAACTTAGCAACTTCACAGTGCCAGATCCAGGGGGAAAATATGCACACAGAGAAACCAGAAAAGCATAGAATGATGGGGAGAAAGAAAGAAAATGAAAACACTCTGTTTCCACTGGCAGAAATCAGTCTTTGCCAGGAAAACTGGAATGTTGACTTGGTACGCACATAATTCAATTTTCTACGTGTTCAGAAGTAAAGAAAAAGCGAGACATTGGGAGAAATTGCTGATAAAATTTTTAACATTGGCAAAGGCAATATGTAATGTACATGAACTCAGCCCCATGTCAAATGGCTGATAATCTAAAAAGGTACATGCCACCACATTGACATACAGTATGATCTCAGTGATGTGAAAATACCTATCAAGATGTCTATCTCCATTTTTAACTAGCTTGAGCTCTCATCATAGGCAAAAATTCGATGAACATATGCCAAAATATTGTTAGTAACTGGCAGGGCATGGGCAGTTTTTATTTTTGATCTTTAGACGTTTCAGTGTTTTGCGATTTTTCTAACGTAAAAAAATTTTTTTAATGATTTTTTTTAACCTAACTAGTCCTTTCATTATTGAAACAAGACACATGTACCTGAACTCACATGAATATACATAAAGCATAAAAGGTTGAAAACAGGGAGATACTCTCCTCTCCCAACACTCCCAAGCCCCACTTCCTTGAGATAAGGACTGTTAAATTTTTGTGTTTCTTTTTTTTTTTCTTTTACGTTGTTACCATGAAATATTTATACCAGGAATGAAAACCTGGGTGGGGTGTGTAGCCAACTGCGGGTTCAAAGCCGCATCTAAAGAGAATGGCCGCTTCTCTGTGCCACCTGGTGGCTGGACTTCAGAATGCAGGCCCATTGTGGCCAGATCTCTTTGAAGAAAAGGCAGAAATATGGAGTTATATGTAAAACAACCCAAATTTCAAAAGTTGGCACTATCTCAAAAAATTTAAAAGCAATGTCTGGGCCAAATAGAGTACATGTGAGAACCAATTTTTAGAGCATTGAGGGCTCTGTTTTAAGAAATAAACATAGGGTGCTTTTCTTAAATTATTACCACTAAACAACGTCTAGTGATGAGAGAGATGAGGAATTTTGTTCATCGGCATTCCCTCCACTGCACCTTCTTCCTTTCATTTCCTTGTTTTTATTGGTTATATTATTGCTTATATTATTATTCTACCAGTGACATTTATGACTTTATATGTTATGCTCCATTTAAAAATTTGTATCAACTTTTTACAGCATCTATAATGTAAGGAAAAAAGCATTGTTCTTTAAGTCTCTGGTGCTAAGAAACACCCTTTATTCTATATCAGCAACATTCCAGGCACCTTACATTCACTCGTCCATTCACTCCTTCATTCATACACTCCTTCATTCATTCACTCCTTCATTCATTCATTCAGTAAATATTAAGTGTCTACTTATGTGCTGTTCTAGACACTGTTCTAGACACAGGAAATGCAGAGGTAAACAAAAGAGGCAAAATGCCTTGCCTTTGTGGAACTTATATTCTTGCAGGGGACATGGGTAATAAATTAACAAATAAGTGAGCTACACAGTCTGCTGGAGCGTGACAAGGGCCAAGGGGAAATAAGGAAGCAGGGAAGGGAGAATGCAAAGTGTCAGTGTGTGTGTGTACATGTACGTATGCATGTGTGTATATGCGTGTGTGCATGTGTGCGTGCACATGTAAGTGTGGAATTTTAGCTGTGGTAGCGAGGGAAGGCCTTCCAGAGAAGACGGCTTTAGAATAACACATGGAAAGGAACTGGGCCGTCCAAGTATCTGTCGTGGGCACATTCCTACCACAGGGCACAGAAAGAGCCAAGGACGGGAGTCCGAGTGTCCATGTGTTAGAAGTGATTGAGAAAAGATGAGGTCTGAGAGGAAAGGGTGGGCACCCCACAGAGGGCCTGAGAGGTGGTGATAAGTGCTCCACTGAGTAAGAGGGGGAATCACGGGGAGATCAGATCAGAAGAGTGACGTGGACTGACTTAGGTTTTTCTTTTTAATAAATTTATTTTATTTATTTACTTTTGGCTGTGTTGGGTCTTCGTTGTTACACGCGGGCTTTCTCTAGTTGCGGCGAGCGGGGGCTACTCTTCGTTGTGGTGCGTGGGCTTCTCACTGTGGTGGCTTTTCTTGTTGTGGAACACAGGCTCTAGGTGTGTGGGCTTCAGTAGTTGCAGTACGCAGGCTCAGTAGTTGTGGCTCGCGGGCTCTAGAGCGCAGGCTCAGTAGTTGTGACGCACAGGCTTAGTTGCTCCGCGGCATGTGGGATCTTCCTGGACCAGGGCTCGAACCCGTGTCCCCTGCATTGGCAGGCGGATTCTTAACCACTGTGCCACCAGGGAAGTCCCCTGACTTAGGTTTAGAAAGGCTCCTTCTGGCCGCTGTGTGGAGAACAGATGAGAAGGCAGGAACAGGAGGAAGAAGGCCAGTATCAGGCAGTTGCAATATTCCTGGTGAGAGATGGTGGTGGTGGTGGCGATGGTGATGGAGGGGGTGATTAGAAAGATCGAATTCTGCAGAGCCTGCAGGATGCTCTGACCGATAGGATGTGAGAGAGAAAAAGAGGAGTCAGGGATGCCTCCAAGGTTTTAATCTGAACATTCGAAGGAGGAGGTTGCCTTTTATCTCTCTTCCTATCTAATTAGCTTCATCTGTCATCAGAGATGAGGTTAGACGGATACACACCAAGATATTAGTGATTATATTTGAGTGGTAGGGCTTGGGTGGTTTTTATTTTTCTCCCTGTTTTTCAGTATTTTCTTTTTTTTTTTTTAAACTTATCCCCTTTTTTTAAAATTAATTAATTTATTATTATTTATTTTTGGCTGTGTTGGGTCTTCGTTTCTGTGCGAGGGCTTTCTCCAGCTGCGGTGAGCGGGGACCACTCTTCATCGCGGTGCGCGGGCCTCTCACTATCGCGGCCTCTCTTGTTGCGGAGCACAGGCTCCAGACGCGCAGGCTCAGCAGTTGTGGCTCACGGGCCCAGTTGCTCCGCGGCATGTGGGATCCTCCCAGACCAGGGCTCGAACCCGTGTCCCCTGCATTGGCAGGCAGACTCTCAACCACTGCGTCACCAGGGAAGCCCAGTATTTTCTATTTTTGAAAGCAAAGACTGTATTATTATTATTACCATCATCATTGTTATTTTATTTTAGGGCTTTCAGGCATGGCAACGGTATACTCAGTGGGTGAGGTAAAAACACTTTCTACCTGGGTGGATTCTGTATTAGTCACCATTTGCTGCGTGATAAGCAATTCCAGAATCATAAATTAGTGTTCCTTTCTCACTTTCAGATATGTGAGTTGCCTGGCACAGCCCTGCTGCAGGCTGCAGGTCAAGTTCAGGTGTGTACCAGGTTTCTCATTCTGGGGTCCAGGCTACATGGTTGTTGTTGTTGTTATGGCGAATGTAGAAAGTTCCCAGAGAAGAGAGAGGAGACACCTGCTGCCTCTTAACGTCAAGGCCGGAAACTGGCATCTCGTCCCTTCAGCCTATATCCTATTAGCCAGAGCAAGTCACATGGCCAAACTCAACATCAATGGTTGTTTCCATATCTTGGCTGTTGTGAATAATGCTACAGTGAACATGGTATGCAGATATCTCTTTGGGATACTGATTTCAGTTTCTTCAGATATGTATCCAGGAGTGGAATTGCTGGATCATATGATAGATCTCCTTTTAACTTTTTGAGTAACCGCCATACTGTTTTCTATAGTGGCTGCACCAATTACATCCCCACCAACAGTGCACGAAGGTACCCTTTTCTCTACATCCTCACCAACTTTTGTTCTCTCTTCTTTTTTATTATACTTATCCTCACAGGTGTGATCTCACTGTGGTTTTGATTTGTATTTCCCTGATGATTAGTGATGTTGAGCACCTTTTCACGTACCTGTTGGCCATTTGTATGTCTTTGGGAAAAAAATGTCTATTCAGGTCCATCACCCATTTTTTAATTAGATTATTTGCTTTCTTGCTATAGAGTTGTTTGAGTTCTTTATATATTTTGGAGATTAACCCCTTATCAGATTTTTGGTTTACAAATATTTTCTTCCATTCTGTAGGTTGCCTTTTCAACTTATTGAGTATTTCCTTTGCTGTGCAGAAGGAGCATTTGGAGGGTGAGTATGAGGTTCGAGTTCCTGGGTTTCAAGTGAAACCTGTTTGTCAGGCTGTCTGACCTTTCTGCCTACGTGCAGCAGGTGTGTACATTAATCCAGCATTAGTGTGACTAATCTACAAGAGGGTGTTTGCAGGGATTGATTCTAAGGTTGGGATATGGGATCTAGATTGGACAAGAAGGAGAATGAAGCCCATGAGCTTCTTGATGGATTTTGGAAAAGCAATGGGGTCAGGGATCTGCATTTAGAGGTGAAAGATCTCAGTGAGGTCAGAGAGTTATTGCCTTGGGGAGCATTCGAGTATTAGGAGAAAAGTTAGTACATGGTGACCAGGAAGTGGGATGTTTGATATAAAATATTAAGGGTGAGTAGTGTTTGAGGTTGACCATGTTCAGGATGGAGGAGGTAAAGTGGAGCAGGGGGCCGCTGGGATGGCAGGTACAGAGCCTGGGAGAGCTGTGCTGATGAGGGGTCATCCAAGCGCATGCGGGAGCTGGAGAGGAGAGCGTCAGTCATCAGCCTTGTAAGCCTTGGTTTCCTAACCTGCAAAGTAGGGGTGGAGATTTCCTTTCCAGGTCTGATGACCCATGACCTCAGGCATAGGCTGTGTTTGGTTTCACATCTCGTCCCAGGAGAGGCCAGCCCCTTGGGAGCAGCAGGAAGATGGTAAGTGGGTGTACACAGCCTGCTCCTCTCCTGGAGGAACCCGTCTCCCCCATCCCTTCACTCCTCCGTGAAGGGCACTTGTTGTGGGGACCTCGCTGGTGTCTCACTGGTTCCAGGCTGACACTGCCAACGCTCCTCTCCAGGAGGGTCTGATGTGAGAGTAACTAAGGCCCCCTGTCTCTTTCTTGGTGCTTATGACTTCCTTGATCATCTCACCATAGCGCTGCATTAACCAAAGACTGAGAAGCATATCGCCCGTGGCACTGGAAATGATTTTAGATGGTTCACAAACATCATGTAAATGTGCTGAATCACACCACTGTTCTTTCAATCCAGACACAATCTTAGGTCGGTGCTACTATGTCGTGAACACCTCTCCCACACTTGCTAAGCCCCCTTTTTCAGCACAGAGGAGGCCTTAAGTTCAGAGCCCTCAGTAGACGACAGTATTTCGTGAGAATTCAGTGAAACTGGGTTTCTTTCTACTTCTGTTATTGACATTCATTTTTTTTTTTTTTTTTTTTTTTTTGGTACTCACCAACATCACCAACAAAGGGTATTTGACAGCATTAAGTCTGATCGTGTCAGTCCACTGTTCAAAGTTCTGCGGTGGCTTCCTGGTATGCTTAGAAGAAAGTCTGAAATGCTTTTGTTTTCTGGAAGCTTTTCATGACCTGACCCCTGCTGACTTCCTCCTTGTCTTCTGCCATCACTCTACCCTCCACTCACTCCTCCTTGGCATTCCTCCAAGATGGAATCTCAGTCTTACCTCAGGGCCTTTGCACATGCTGGGCCAGCTGCCTGGGATACTCTTGCCCCAGATCCTTCCATGGCTTCCTCTAGATCATGTAGATCTGTGCTCAGGTGCCACCACCTCAAAGGGGTTCTCTCTGATAATCATCACTAACTGACGCACATCTCTCTCTCTCTCTCTCTCCTTCCTTCCTTCCTTCCTCCCTCCCCCCTCCCTCGTTTCCTTCTTTCCTCTTTCCCTCCCTCCTTCCCTCCCCTTCCTCCCCCTCTCTCTCCACCCACCCCATTTCTAGCTCTTGTTTCCAATTTATCTCCCCCACTAAAATGACCGCTCTTTGTCTTGTTCCCTGCTGTGCCCTCAGGGTCTAGAACAGTGTCCAGCACACAGTAGAAACACAATAAATATGCATTTGAATGAAAAAATAAATTAATATAGTTTCCTTTTAAAATCCATCTATTTAAGTTGAAAAGCAAATCACTTTAAAGCATTCAGTAAGTAGTCTGTATAGTGCAATGTGAGAAACTACAGGAAGGTGCTAGGTGATGGGCACACACGTGAAAGGCTCTGCATGAGAGTAGGATTTGGGAAATGCTTCCCTGAAGTGATTCTGGGATTATCTGGAAGAAGGAGAGCTTCCCAGTCCCCATCCTGCAGATCAATGAACAGATCACATCACTTTTCTGGTTGGTGCTCACAACTTCTGACCACCTAGTAGGTACCCTCAAATTTTAGATTTCTCTGATGCTCCTCCCCTTTCTGAACTGCCCTCACTCTCCTCCTCACCCAGGGCCAGATGCCCCTGGAGGCTGCTGGGGCAGTTACTCAGCCATTTTTGAGCACCTGTGATGAGCCCAGCCCTGAACTAGTGATTGACAGGTATCACCTCTGTAGTGAATAGTATCGTCCCCATTATACAGATGAGCAGTTACTCAAGTCACACACCTAGTTGTCCCAGGGTAATATGTTTGAGATTTCAACCATTTTCCCCTTCATGTCTCTTTCCCTTCTTGTTCAGTAACACCCCTCCCACCTACTCAATTCAAGCTGCTTGGCTACTCGGCTACTTGGCTACTTGCTTTGCTCTGATTTAAGCTGGGATCCTCAAAAACCCAGAAGAAAAGAATATCTCGGAGGACATCAAGAACTGAGGCACAAACTAAAGGCTTTGATTTAGCCACAGGTGTGTTGAGTTGAGCTTAAAAAATGATTTTTTCAATTAAGAATCAATTGCCACTATTTAGAAAATCAGGAAATTTTACACCAAAGTCTGAATTGCTGGAATTTTTTTTTTTGAAAATTCGGATGGTCAGGCCACAATGGGCCCACATTCCTTCATGGCAGGCACCAGCTGGGCTTGAGTGTCAGTCATCCCTGATAGAGAGGCCTGTGTTCACCTGTTTCCACAGACCTCACTACTCCCTATTGTCTTACCACAGTGGACATCACTTACCTGCATCCCCCACCTGATCTATGAGTTTATGACCCTGAACAAAAAAGAGGAGAATCCACCCTAAGACTAGAAGAGCATTCTCCTAGGCTGATAGGAAAGGAGAACTGAGAAGGTTTGGGGCTCCCTGGGGAGAGAATTAGATCTGAAGGGGCCAAAGGGACAGCTGTAAGCAGTGATGGGCTGGTAAATGTTTAATAACTGCTCTCCAGGGAAAAAATGTGTGTGTGTGTGTGTGTGTGTGTGTGTGTGTGTGTGTAAATTTTACTGGAATTAAGGATGTGTTTGTTGCACAAAACTGACAAATTTACAAATAATAATAAACACTTTATTGTAAATACTCTTTATTGTAAATGCCATCTAGCCAATTAATTCTCACAGAAATGTTTTTGTTGATTTTTCTGCCAACCTCTTGATTCCAAAGCCAACTGTCACTGCAATTTAGCCATGATTTAACAAAATTAGACCACGAAGAAATGCTCGACAACAATACGACTCAGCAAAGAAGTTGCTGATGTCACTGAAGCATGAATGCAGTTCTGACATGAATGCTAGTTGAAATTTTTGTTCGTGTTAATGAATAAGACGGAAGTAAAACAACAAAGACGTGTGTCCAGACTCCTTCACCAGTGACATGAGTCACCTGTTGGCTGAACTGGATAATAGTCCCCTCCATTTTTTGTGCCATTCACAATGTATCGACTACAGACAGAACACACTGTTAAGTTTAATTTACATTATTAACATTGTATCCATCACATTCTTAAGACTGGACAATCAACAAAACGACAAATCAAGCCCTGATCTGTGGTGTTCCCCAGTCCCTGTGGTGCAAATACACTCCCCGTGGATCACTGAAGACCCGGCAAGGGATGGGCAGTGCCCTTACCCCACGTTCCTCATGCGATGCAATAGGTATAAATTACCTTAAGAGCACAGATGAGAGCAAAATGTAGTAAAATAAGGAGGTGATGAGTTTTTAGTATGTATTACCTCAGTTTTAATATAATTTATTTAAGTATAAATTTAAATAATTTAATTTTTTAGCAGCTGTGTTTAACAACGAGCTTGCAAAACTCCTGAAAATTTAACAATCAGCTCTCACAAGCCAGCACAAGCCAGCTCCAACACACCACCGGATCTAAGGGAAGTATCTAGAAATGAGAGGCAAGGACTCAGGGGAGGCCAGAGTCCTGCGGGAGAGGAGCTACTTACTCAGTCTCCATCTGACTCACCCTTGGGGGGGGGGGGGTGGCCCTTTACAACGTCCCAAAGGGGGGGACCTGGGTATTGAGGGTGAGCAGAAATCCCATCCATCCTGACCAGCTGAATGGGACCAGATGAAGACCCTCCTGATGGGAGACAGATGTTAAATACACCCCTGTGGGCATAGTCATCCCCATTCTGTAGATGTGGAAACTGAGGCTTAAGGGAGTTGTTACTTATCCAGGGTCACTAGCTGCCAAGAGGTGGAGGCCACACCGACAACCAGGTTTGTTAGCTCCCAGACCCATCTCCTTTCTGCAAAGTCCTCCTGCGCCATCCTGGAAACAGCTCCTGGAGCTCATGACCTGCACTATGATGGTCCTTGGATTTTAGTGCACACAACTCTGGAAGTCTGTTCACCTTTCCCCTAATTAAAACCTATATTCCTGAAAGAGATGACTAGCAACTTGAGAGCAGGGCCCATGCTGAATATCTGTGGTATTGCCAGCACTTAGAATTCCAGCTCATTGGCATCAGAAGAGATCTTAAGAACCACCTGGTTCAGAGCCCCCATTGTACATACAGGGAAAGCTGAGATCCCCAGTCAGACAGCAAGAACACCAGCAGCCTCAGGAGTAGAACTCCTACCAACCATCTGAGTTGCTGGTGAATGACAAATATTCTAGGTAAGAGAATTAGAGGGGTTGAACAAAACGAGATCTGAGAGCCAAAAAGCAGGCTTCCCCCCCAACCCAGAAAGTCCCAACCAGATGGAAAAAGAGAGCAGAGAATATGGTACCCCCAGCTGGATTTAGGGGTGATTCCAGGAGAGACTTCCTGCCAGGGTGGTACCCTCGAGATTCTTTGAGAAAGCCCATGGAGCAACGAAGTCTCCATAAGATGTTCTCATCATAAGTTCATTACTGCAGAGATGCACAGAGTCAGTGGGGAAACTGAGGCAGGAAGGCAGAGTCTCAGGAGCCCTCAGAGCCTGAGACTCCACCTGAAGACTTTTGAGTTCTCAGATGTTCATCCCTTTCGCCCCAGCAAAACAGACCTCTTCCGGAGCAGGGGTGCCTCTTGAAGGACCACCTAGAACTTGTGCTCTGGCATCCAGGCAAGCAGGAAGCTGAAGACTGTCTGCTAAAGCCATGGTTCCAGCATTTTCCAGATGGACTCCTCAGGAGGCCGCAGAGACCTCAATTCGGCTGTACTGGATGCCAGCCGAGCTCTGCCTGTGGCCAAAGCTCAGGGCGAACCTGGAGAGCAGAGAGTAAGTGGGGTCAGAGGGTGACAGGGCCTGGTGGCCTTCCCCGGGGGTGATGGGAGTGGACCATACATGGGATCCCCATCCCATCCCCACCCCACTCCTACCTGACCCTTCCTGCTTCCTGCCTTAATGCGCATTTCCATCTTCTGGACCACCCAGCTGCTCCCCCTGGTCTTCCTGTGTCCACCCACGCCTCCTACAGCCAGTTCTCCTCATCACAGGACTGACCTTTCTAAGCACGAAGACCAACTCCTGTCACTCCTGCTGAGAAGTGACGTCATGCTCAGCCTCAGGTCCAAGCCCCTCTCTGCAGCCGGCCTCTCCCGTGTCACCGCCCTCCCGTCCCAGCTTCCCATTCCACCCCGGCCACATGGGTCTCCTTCTCGCTCTTCAAAACCCCCAACTTGTTCCCACCTCGGGGCCTTTGCTCTGGCTGTTCCCTCTGCCTAGAACACTCTCTTCCAGCTCTTGGAAAAGATGGCCTTTTCTCATTATTCAGGTCTCAGCTCAATGGCCACCTCTTCACAGAGACCTTTGTTGAGCATCCTTTCATTGATTCACTAGAGCTAGAGTCACTGCTGGCCTGTCATGGACCAAGCACTGTTCTAGGCCCTGGGAATAGAGCAGTGAACATAACAGGTGCACACAAATGTCCTTCAATGTCATGAAGAGCTCACGATCAACTTGTGTCATTAATGTACCCATGGTACACTTGGACCCTAGCTAAAGAAATGGAAAGCTCCACACTGCCCCCAGATCCACTGTTCACTCTCTGACAGTTAACCTGCCTTATTTTCCTCATGATATAAACCCCACTCTCATTTATCTTATTCATGCATTTGGCTGTTCTGTAATCCATCTCTCCCCTTTGCATTAAAATGTAACTTCCTCCTCAGTCCAGAGACACGGTGTCTCTTGGTCACAGGTCTGTCCCCTGAGCCTAGTACAGTGCCTGGCTCCTAGCTGGCACTTGGAAATATTTGCTGAAAGTGAATGAACGGATTCCTGAGAAATTGGGCTAAAAGATTTTTGAAAGCTCTTTTGGTGATCATATCACCCTGGGAATGGAAAGGTCTCTTCTGAACCCAAGTAACCTGATGTGAAAGGGAAAGGAACATGCTTATGGCACTCAATGGCCACTGATGGCAAGGGGGTCTGAGCCCCTCAGTTGCTAATGTCTCTCTAAAGGAGCAGAGGAAACAGACCGTTAAGCTGCAGGTCCCCATTTCCAACAAGCACATCTGCGGCATGAGGACACGAATAGAAGTAAACCCCACAGCAGTGGATGGTGGTTCCATCCAGCTTCCATTCTCTCGTCTCCTTGGGGCTCTAGGTCTCCTCTGTTGCATGCGATCTTTGTAGGACTGTCAATAGAGGAGCCTTGCCCTATCCTGGCCAAGTTGGGGGTTAGGGGGGTGGGCACATAAACCAGGCTTAGCCAATCAGACTTTCGCCTGGGAATGTGGTTCTTGTAGGGAGCAACACAGCACTGAGAACAGTTGGTGCTGGAAGGAGGGTCCCATTAGTGCTTGCTTGCAAGATCTCTGGAACTTCCCATGTCCCTATGCTCCCCACAGTTGAGTTTCTTTCTCTCTCTGTGGCCTCTGATATCAGGGGCCCCCTGAATGGTAAGGATTGGAGTGATGACTCACCCAGCCAAAGTTGGCTCCGGACCCAGCCAAAGCCCCTAACTTCCTGTCTTTTCCTGAGGCTGTAGAAGATCCAACCTGCTTTCCCCAAGGTCTGGTCCAGGCTCCTGAGTCCCCAGGTCCAGCTTAGTGTTCCCCTGAGCTGCAATTCCCTCCTGCCTCACCCTAAAGCTGGCTTCTGCCTGCCTTTCTGCCTCCTTAGCTTCTTATTCCAGAGGAAGGGTCTGGAATCTTCTCCCAAGAAAGCCGGTATGGCAGAGATTCCAGGTGGCTCCTAGTATCTGTCCCTCCTTTATGTCTAGTAACAGCACCCTTGATGTTTAGGTGAGCACATGACACCCAGATTAGAGACCATGTTTTTCAGCCGCCCCTGCATGTGGATGTGGCTAAGTTCCGTCCAAAGGGTTGTAGGTGGAAGTGACATGTGGATCTTTCAGGTTGTGTGTCCTCCTCTTCCCCTTCCCTCTTTCAGGGATGTGGTGGCTCCCACGGGCCATGTGGAAAAGTTTACACTGAAGAGATGGCAGAGCAACAAGAAAGAAGGAGCCTGGGGCCCTGGATGACCTCTTGAAGCACAGCTTCAACGCCAGCCCCGGACCCCCTATATTCAGACTATTCCAAGCAGCCAAATCTGTCTCCTAACGAATATGGCTGGACTGCTGAGGGCCCCACAGAAGGTGTCATGCAACAAACTGGGAGTGTGCAGCTGGCAGAGAACACTCTGGGGTGGGGTGGACCAGGTTTGAAGTTTCACATGGACTCGTTCTGCATCCCTTTGGGGGCCAGGTTGGGGCTTGGCAGGAAGCTGCAGGGAGGCAAGTTCCAACTCACCATTAGAATGATTTACCGTTTTAATTTGTTAGGGCCTCCCAGGAATAGAATGGGCAGTCAGACGCTGGTGACTCCCTTTACGACAAGAGGCAACCTGGGGCTTAGGATTATGGTGGTTTCAGGTCCCTTCTGACACCCCCCAGTATTCTTTATTTCAATAGCCCAAAGTCCCTGATGCTAAGATTTTGAACTCCTGTCTAGGACCTACAGACCTTATGTGATCTAGCTCCTGCCCACTTGGCCAATCTGATCTTCTCTCCTCCTCCCCTCCCTCCTTGCTCCGTCTGATCCAGCCACACTGGCTTCCTCGTTGTTCCTTGCATGTGCCAGATACACTCCCAACCTCAGGGTCTTTGCACCTGCTGTTCCCTCTACCTGGAAGGCTCGCCCTGCCTCATCTTTACGTGGCTGCCTCCTTCTCATTAACTTAAATGGCACCTACGCAGGGCGTCCCTCTCTGACCACCCACTCTGATTTAGCCACAACCCTGTGCCCCTCTGTCTCCCTCTCCACCAACCAGACCCTCTCAATGTATTTTGTTCTGTTTCCTTTTCTTCCAGCTACTCACCACTAACTGAAATGCTTTTGTTGCTGCATTCATTGGCTTATTTATTTTCTGTTCCCCTCCCCTAATAGAATGGAAGTTCCGTGAGGACAAGGACTTTCTCCATCTTATTTTCAGACACATTTCCTACGGCCCAGAATACCATGTGGCATATTAACACCCACTGAATGAGTAGATTATGCTCACAGTTCTTTGTGTGTGATTCAAAAGGCCATGATTATAATATTTTGTTTCTCCGAGCTTCCATGACTCTAAGATTCTGTGGTTTTGGGATCTAACTATTCTAACCTCCTATGAGTCCATAACTGCATGATTTTTAAATTCCTATGAGCTGAGCTCAAAGTCAAATAAAACTCTGCTGTAGGAAGACACAAAACAACTCAAGGAAAAGAGTTCATGTATGAAGACAGGACAAAACTCACTGTATCCAGGCAGTAAGAACAACAGGAAGAGAAGAAAAACACTCTTTTGCAAAGGGAAAGTGTAATGACTAAAATCCTGAAGCAAAGTGCTCAGGGTTTGATGCCACTCTTCCCCCCAGGCCAGCCCTGGCCCCCTTACCGTCTCTTCTGGAATTGCTGGTCTATCTCTGTCAGCGACTGGCCTTTTGTTTCAGGGACAAAAAAATAGATGAAGCCCAGGCCGAAGACAGCAGTCAGCCCGTAGAGCAGGAAGGTCCAGGACAAGCCAATGGCACCTGGGAAAAACGGAGTGGGAGTGTGGGCAGGGCACAGCCTGGGCCAACTCCTCAAACACTGAAAATCAGTTCACCCAAAGCAGATCCTCTAGATGGTAGATTTGCAGTATGACTAACACGCTGTCAGATAAAAGTACCTTAAAGCAGGAGTAGGACTGGTTGTCCCAGAGGCAGGCAAAGGGCCAGGGCCCAAATCCACAAACATCTAGGACATGGTGTCTTTATGGGAAAGCCCGCTCACCCACTCACCCACACCCGAAATACTAGCCAGAGGTGCACACTTGGCACCTGAAAATGTGCATGGAGGGAAAATGACATCCACCTCAGCAGCCAAACAGCTGTGGGGGCAGCCTTGGCAAAGCTCAGCTCCGAAAAACCATCCTCAGAAATTCCATGAATTGGTTTTTCAATGAATCAAGCATTCAGCCAATTTGGCCTGTGACTGGTTTGCGAGAGAAGGCAGAAGCCTCAGCTCCATCCAGAAGGCTGTGGAGGCAGAAGCACTAATTACGTTTCAGACACCATTCTCACCTCTAACAGCCAGGGCCACACCTCCTCCAAGCAGCCACCCTTAACCAGCTTGACCTCCACTTAATCCTTATACCAGCAGAGAGAGTGCTGGGCTGGGAGAAGGAAGACGGGGTTCTAGTCTTCTAACTGCCTGGCTAGACTTGGGAAGGACGTATTTCCCAGTCTGTGAGATGGGGATGATAGGGATATGATACAGTTCTAATAAACCCTCCCTCCCTCCCTCCTCCCCTCTCTCCTTCCCTCCCTCCCTCTTTCCCTCCCTTCCTTCCTTCCCTCCTTCCTCTCTCTGTCTCACTCATTCATCCCACATAAAAGGGATGCTTGAAGACTAAGGCACCAGGGAGAAGCTTGGACTCCCAAAGACTGTGTATGGGAGACAGGCACGGTGGCTGGGTTCTTCTACCAGCATTTCCCACAGTCCCCCAGGGCTCCTCCTTTGACGAGGAAACACTTAGGCGCGGGAAATGGGAAAATAACTAAACCCTAAGAACTGTGCCTTGGGGGCCCGCAGTGAAGGAGCCCCGCCCACTTTGGCCTCGATGACCACTGGCCTTGGGTCAGGAACATCCTCAGCATCTCAGAGATCCTTCCCTGGTGTTCTGGGCCTATATCATTCCCACCTGACCCCATCACTGCCCAGACTGGGTCTGAAGGCTAGTCAGGAAGAGAAGACGTCACCCAAACTAGATCTGAGAAGACCTTCCTGCTGGCAGGTGGGCATGACCCAGTTTAAGCTGGTTTAGAACAAAATGAAAAGGTTGTGGCTCCTGCATCTGCTGGTCTCAGACACATTCTCTCCAGGGCAGGGGTAGACCTTCGCCTCTTATCTGGCCTGGAGGATTTTACAGCATGTCTGAGGGTTCTGGATGTTGTCAGACACTTCCGTGGAGCCTCTGCACAAAGTTTTATTTGAAGAATAGTTCTGCTGCAAAAAAAATTTTTAACTCCTCTGCTTTAAGAGTGGAAACTTTCAGCTACAGAGAGGAGAATGGACTTGTCTCGATGGGGGCACACTCAGGTGTCCCAAATCCCCATCCCCCCACCACCAATCGGAGATGGCTTCCTGGACAGAGGAGAACTGGATGCTTCAGCTCTAACCCCCCTTCAGCCTCAACTCCCAGGCTGTCAATAAAGCCAGCCCCCCACCAGCTGATGGGGCCTGGAATGAAGTAGAAAGCTCACAGGTCATATCTTCTGTTGTCTTTGCCTCCCAGCCCTCCTTTTCCTTGTTCTAGCCCCTCAATTTTCATTTGGGGCACCCTCCCCCAACTCTCAGTCCATAAAGTTGGGTGGGGCTGTCTGTCCTCCCCTTCCCCGGGTCTCCAGAGTGGGTATATGGCCCCAGGCCTGGGCATCAGACTATTCCAGCCCTCCAGACACAGTGATTGGGTCAGGGATGGGCACGTGATCTTGCTGAGCCAATGAGAATCAGCCCCAGGACATGAGTGACAGCCACTGAGAAAGACATGCTCTCCTTCCCCGGGGCTGCCAAGATGAAGAGACCCGCTCGTGGTCATCTTTGCATGGAGGTGGGTCTGCCTGGGAATGAAGCCCACGGCACAGGAGGCAGAGCCAAGAGAGCATGAAAGCTGGCCCACAGTTTTGTTGAAGCCTCTGGATCAGTGGTGCTTGAAGTAAACTACCCTCCTCTTTTCATGATTTAAGACAAAAATATTACCTTTCGTTCACAAACTGGTTTGCACGGGGTTTTCTGTGACTTATACCTGGACGATATGGAGGCCCAGGCTCTGTCTGGAGGCAGTTGTTTCTGGATCTTGAAGGAACCGGACCAAGGAATTAGGTCAGAGGACTCACCGATGAGGTCAAGGAAGGAGAGGCTGATGAAGAGGTTGGCAGCCCAGTTGAAGCTGTTGCAGAAGGCAAAGGCTCGCCCTCGGATCTCCACGGGGTAAATCTCGCTGAGGACAAGCCAGGTCACTAGGACAGGAGAGCAGGGAGGACTCTTAGGCTGCAGCTGGGTTTGCCCAGAAAACTGAGGGGTTTCCCGGGACATCAGACTTTCAGTGTCCTGGGCAAACTGGGATGGTTGGTCACCCTATTCATTAAATTCCTTTCCAGCTAAACCCTTCTGAGTGAGCTATCCAGGAGCACATTCTGGTTTTATGAGGCCTGAAGCTTAGACAATTTGGGGCCTTTATAAGAAAGAAAATACTACAAACATAAATTAGACCTCTGCCCTCGGAAGAAGTACCTCCAGGGAAGCAAGGAGCCCTGAAATCTGAGTTCATTGTTCTCATGGTCAAGCCACCTCTAGTCCCTCTGAGACCCTGACGGATTCGGTCCCCAGGCTTCCCACTAGGAGAGGTGGAAGGCTCCAGAGTTACCTGCAAGAGAACTCCCACTTACCTGGTCCAAAGCCAAAGGAGAAGGCGCTCACAAAGAGCATCATGCAGACCAGTGCGGTCCAGTGCAGCAGGGCATGCTCAGGGGCAGGAGAAGGGGGTGCAGCGGGCGCGATGCTTAGGGCTGGCAGAGGAAGGGCAGTGGGGTCCCCAGCTCCCGGATGAGGCTTGGTTTTCTCAGAGGTTGACAAGACTGGCCGCCCTGGGTTCTGGTCGGTCATTGGCCGCAGAGGTGGAGCCAAGCCCCTGGGCAGGCCAGAGTCTCCAGGGAGGCCTGACAGCCTAGTGGCATTGGGCATGGCCAGGCAACTTGGGCCTGAGTCCATGGGCACAGCAAAGCTGACAAGGCCGATGCCGCTGACCGACAGGGCCATGAGGGCACAGCCAGCGAGTAACAGGGCCCTGCGGCCCGCTCGGTCCACCAGCCCCATGGCGGTCAGGGTGGCCGCCACCTTCACGGCGCCGAGCCCCACGGAGGCCAGCACAGCCGAGGAGGCCCCACGGAAGCCGACTGAATGGAAGATGGTGGAGGCGTAGCACAGCACGTTGGGCTGCCCTGTTAGCTGCTGGAAAAGCACCAGCCCCAGCCCCACCGTGGTCCGGCCTCGCATGTTATCCCTGGTCCTGAAGAGGTCCAGGAAGGAGTATCTTGGCCTCCCCAGGTCCAGCTTCGTGGCCTCGCCTCCCTGGAGGGGGATGAGGTCCCTGTGGGCTGCAGCATCAGCTGTACCAGGGGGGAGGGGGAGGAGGCTGAGGGACTGCAGGAGAGCAGGTGCGGTGGCCCAGCCAAACATATGCCTCCAGCCCCAGAGGGCACCGGCCAGCGCGTAGTTGAGTGCATAGGAGAGCAGGATGCCCACGGTGACGCCTGCCTCGTAGAGGGACACCAGCACTCCCCGCTGCCGTGGCCCAACCAGCTCTGACACGTAGATACAGCAGGCCATGGAGGAGAGGGAGATGGCAAAGCCAGCCACTGAGCGGCCCAGGACCAGCCAGGTCAGGGAGCTGGCCAGGCTCAGGCTCAGGCTGCCTGCCAACAGCACCAAGTTGCTCCCGAGGATGGCTTGCTTCCTGCCATAGCGGTCGATGAGGAAGCCCCCTACCAGGGAGGCAAGGAGAGCCCCCAGGAGCAGACTGCCCACCAGGAGCTCCTGTTCCGAGCAGCTTAGCCCAAAGTCAAGCTGAAGTGGCAGTAGGGCACCCGATATGACTGCCAGTTCATAGCCAAAGGTCAGGCCACCCAGCAAAGACACAGAGGCACACAGGGGCAGGAGGAGTGAGGGTCGGCCTGGAAAACAAAAGTGACAGGGACAGAGTCCAGAATGTTTCCTGCCAGAGCATCCATCCAACCTCCTCTCCCTCTGTCCACCCCTCCATCTCTCCATCTATTCACTCATCCATTCATGTATCCTTCTACTACATCCATCCATCTATTCATTTATTCATCCATCCATCCATCCATTCATCATCCATTTCTTGCTTTGTCCGTCCATCCTTCCATCTATCTAATCCACCCGTTCACCCATTTATTCACATACCCACGCATGCATGCATCCACCCATTTGTTCACTTCTTCCTTCATTCCATCCATTTCTCCATCTCTCCATCCATCCATCCATCCATTCACTTCTTCCTTCATCCATTTCTCCCTCCAACCTTCCTTCTATCCATCTACTTCACCCATCCACCCATCCACTCCTTCCTTCATCCATCCACTCCATTCATTCACCCATCTATTTACTAATCAATCTATCCACCCAGCCCTTCATCATTCACTCCTCCATCCATCTATCTACTCCCTCCACCACATTTTCATCCATTCATTGGCCCATTTATCTACCCCTTAATTCACCCAAACATCCATCCATTTTTTGATCCATCTATCCACGCATCTTTGCATTCCATCCCTTATTTACCCAGACACACACCCATCCATTCATGCATCCATCCAATCATTCCAAAATTTATCTGGCATCTACAACACACCAGGCAGTGTTCTTGGGGATTGCAATACAATGGTGTTTTCAAAGATCTGACATTCTAGTAGAAAAAGGCAAATGATAAATGAATTAATATATAATATAATTTCAGGTGGTGATGGGTGTCATTTAAAAAAAAAAAAAGGCAGAGAAGGGAACTCCCTGGCAGTCCAGTGTTTAAGACTCCACGCTCCCATTGCAGGGGGCGTGGGTTCGATCCCTGGTCAGGGAACTAGATCCCCCATACATGCCGCAACTAAGAGTTCGCCTGCCACAACTGAGGAGCCCATGTGCTACAACTAAGACCCGTGCAACCAAATAAATAAATATTTAAAAAAATAAAAAAATAAAACTACTTTCTGTGTATTCTTGGATTAAGTAAATGAAGAAATATATTAAGAATGATGGAAGCTATGTTTTAAAAAAGTAAAATAAAATGTGGCCAATGTGATTAAGGAACTGCGTTTTTAATTTATATTTAATTTTAATTAAGTGTGAAAATAGCCGCATGTGGCCAGCAGCTACCATATTGGCAGAACAGTTAAACAGGTTGCTCTTAATTTTTAATTCACATACGTAAACAAATATTTCTGGAAGCGTCAGGAGTAATCATGTATCTGTCTCACCCATCCCCACCCTGGACCTGACAAGAAGATTCATAACATTATAGCCAGATTTATGGAGTGTTTGATCTGGCCCCAGGCACTGCTTTGAGCACTTTTAGTGTTAATAGCTCATTTAATTCTCACCACAACTTTATGAGGTGGGCTTTTGTATTATTTATGAATGAGTAAACTGATCATCAGAGACTTGCCTAAGGTCAAGAGTAGTGAGTAGCTGTGTCTAGATTCAAAGCCAGGTGGTCTGGCTCCGCAATCCCTGCCCTTAACCACTCCATTATTATACCTTGGCATGATAAGATTTCACCCTGTTCTCTTACGTCTGCCTCGCTCCATCTATGTTAGGCAATTTTTGTGCAGGGGGGAGGAGTTTCATGGGTAGAGGAATCACCCCCCACTTTCTGCTCACCCTTCTCCCCATCACCTCTGCCCCCCAGGGAATAGCCCCCTACCACTCCCTGGCTGGCCTTGTCCTTCCTCTTCATGACCATCAGTAAATACCCTGGGGAGATTATGCTGCCCAGGTCCTGCCCCTTCTTCACCTCCCTCTGCCCCACCTCCCTCGGTTTCTGGAGTTTACTGCCAGAAGGGAAGGTTCTTCCAGGCCATGTGAGGCAATCAAGTGAAAACACAGAATTTTTCTGCCATTTCCTGGGCTCTTCTTGAGGTGAATGGGAACCCAGCCAAAGGGCTCACAGGCAAAGCTGACTGTCCACAGGTTCTGCTGGAAAATGCAGCAGTACAGGTTCAGGTCACAGTGGTAAGAGCAGAACAGCAAAAATAAAAGTGAGATCAAACTGTAATAATAAAAAGTGTCATTGATGGAGTATTTCCTCTCTGCAAAGACTTTAGGTGCCTTCTCTCAATTTATCTTCATAACAACTCTAGGTGGTACTGCTACAATTATCCCCATTTGACAGATGGGAAAACTAAGGCTCAGAGTGTTCTCACAGCTGGGAAGCAACAGGATCAGGACTCAGACGCTGACCCATCTGACTCCCAAACCCATGCACTTAAGAGCTTTGCTGGATTGACTTCGAGCAAGAAGGGCCGATCAGAGATAGGTGGGGTGTGAGAGAGAGCAGGGGCGTAGGGGGCAGATGTGGAGGGGAAATAAAGTTCTCCGAAAAATCCCAAGTCACAAAGCATGGTGAAGTGCTACTGACCCATGGAGCTGTGAAGGACAGCCTCAAATGAGTCAGGGCCGCTAGAAAGATGGGGGAAGAGGATTCTCTTCCTTAAGCTTTCCAAGGCTCCCACCACCTGCTCCATTAAGTCCTAACTCCTTAGCATGACCTCCCAGGCCCTTCATGAGCTGGTGGCCCCAGCCCAACTCCTTGGCCACCTCTCCTCCCCACCCCTGTCCCCACCTCTCCAACACACCCTGCAAACACTGGTTCCCGGCACACACCGTAGATTTTCATGCCGCTCTGCCTCTGCATGTGCTGGTCCCTCTCCTGCTCCTCCCATGTTTCCCAAATGCCCACTTATCCTCATCCCGGCTCACCTCCCCAAGGGACCTCTGGTAATACACGTCTGTTATTTGGCATCAGTCTCACCGGCTCTGTGGGGAGCTGCCCTTCCCTGTCCCATCTTCAACTCTCAGTCTCCGGATCTGGGGTAGAGATGACCTCCCTACTCCACCCCCACCATCCAGCTCCAGAGGTGTGTCCATGACCCAGATCTGATCAGCCAGCAGGTTCCCCGGCCTTGGACAGTGGTGAACGTCACGTGGCTGAACCTGAGCCAGTGAGAGCCAGTCCAGTCCAGGGTGTTTGCTTACTTGGGGTACTGAGCTGGTAGTTTACCTGCCTAGAGCAGCTGGGGGCCATCTCCCCTTGGGAGGGATTCCTGACAACGCTGCCTGAGCCCCTAGATCCAACCATGCCTGAAGCCATGGACTTTTCAGTGACCAATAAATAACCCCCCATTCTTTTTTTTTTTTTTTTTTTGGCTAAGCTAGTTTGAGGGAATCTGTAATTCCTGTACGTCTTCCTCAACTTTCCAAGTCATATTTTTCACTTCCAACCAACTCTGCTTTCTCCTGCATTTGCTCACACCAAGTAATTGAATAAGTGATGTGTTTACCTTATTGAACTGAGAAGGATGGGGACAGAGACTTACTGTCTCTGTGCCTCCAGGGCTCCAGCCCCACCCTGACACCCAAGATGGGCTCAATAAAGTTTCTACTGAGTGAACAAATGACTGAGTCAGGGTCCAGGGCGGTATCTCCACGTCCCATTCCAGGACTGTGTCAGATACATTTGAACTTAATCTACTGCTCAAGAGCAACTGGGGGGATCCTACGATAGCCCAAGTCAGACCACATCATTCTGCGCAGAGCCCTCCAAGGCTCCCACTTCACTCTGAAAAAAAGCCAGTGTCCTGAGAGTGGCCTTCAAGGCCCTGTAGGACCTGCCTCCCTTCACTGGGCTCCAGCCACACCAGCCTCCTTCCCGTTCCTCCTCACTCCAAGCCTGTCTCAACTCAAGGCTTTTTACCAGGTGTCACCTCTGCCAGGAAAGCCCTTTCCCTCCATCTCAGAGGCCCCAATCCCCCTTCCCTCTGGTCTCTGCTCAAATGTCGCCTTCTTATGAGACCTTCCCTGGCCCTCTACTTAAAAATGCAAACTCCCATGGCACCCAGCACTTCGTATTCCCTTCTCTGCTTGTTTTTCTCCATGGTACTTTTCATCATCTGAAATAACTATATGTTTTACATATTTATTGGGCTCCCCAAGCAGAATGTCAGCCCCAAAGGAACAGGAATTGTTTGTTTGTTCTCAGTTGTCTCCTGATGCTGGGGACAGTTCCTGGCATACAGTAGGCACTCAGTAAGTACTGGTTGAGTAGACAGATGATTGAATGAATGAATGAACTCAGCACATAGGGAATCCAGAGAGAAAGGATCCTGGCTCTTGAGCATCCTGGGGTGGGGGGGGGTTGGTGTCCAGGGCATGGAAGTGGAGTAAATCCTGGCCTCCAAATTAGGGTGGCCTAGCCTGGATTTAGGAACCACTCTCCCTTTCTATGGATTGCCTGTCTAAATATGGTATGTGAAGCTGTCCCACACTGGAGGAAATCCCTCAGTTCTCTAAGCCTCTCGCTGTGGAAGGCAGAGCTGCCCAGGGAGAGAATCAAGGGGCAGGTGGAGTGGAAAGAACCCAGGTTTTGGGTGCCCATATCACCGGCTGCAAGTCCCAGGGCACCCTCAGTTGGTGACACTAGAGCAGCATTTCAACCAGGGTCACAATGTATTGGGTCCCTCCCCCACCAGAGACCTGCCATGTCTTCCCCTTAAAATCCAGGGAAAAACCAGGTTTGAAACTGAACCATGCAAATATATTTGGCTTCCAAATGTCCCAACAACAGGTGATACTTACAGAGCAGTCACTATAACCAACCTCACATCCTTTTCCAGAAGCCATACCCGTATCAGCTGCCTTAATCCCTACAGCAACCTTGTAACACAGGCACTGGTGCCATTCCCATTTTACAGATGAGGCAACTGAGTCACAGAGAGGTAGAGACGTTTGCCTACGGTTGTAAAGTGACAGAGCAGGTTCTGAACTCGGGCAGTCTGACTCCAGAATCCCAATGTTGGGTGTGATAAAAAAAATAAAAGCTCATGTTAACTGACCATTTACCATGGGCAAGTGGTATATGGAGTAATTAAGTTCATATTCTCACGTCATTCACATGGCTTCCCTGTGATAGGGTGTTTTATGGTGACTGTTTTGTAGATGAGGAAACCGAAGGTCAGAGAGCTTAACTACACTGTCCCAGGTCACGATGCACCCGGGGAAGTGGGAGAAGGAGGGCTGGAACGCAGGTCTTTCTGACCCCAAAATCTATACACAGGGCCACTGAGTCCCCGACCCCTAAACCAATGTCTGCCACATAGTAGGTGGATGAATATTGACCCTTTGATGCTTCCGAATCCAGAGAGACAAACAGAAACCTTAGTCCCCTGGAGCAACAAAGAAATTCCCTACTCTCCACCACCACCCCCCATCTCCCCTCTACTGAGTATCTGGAGAGTAGAGGTTTTGTCTATTTTGTGTAGGGCAGCATCCCCAGGCCTAGAACGGCGCCTGGTGGGAAGTGCTCCGCGAGTGGATGAATGAATTTGCTCCCTTCGGAGCCTCCACTTCTTCATCTGCAGAATAGGAACAATTTCACTCGCTTGCTGGATGCTGTAAGGCTTAAAGCGGTCAGGAGAGGGTCTGGCCCCGAGTAAGCACCCAGTATCAAGCAAGGAGCCCTCTCAGGTCACTTTTTCTGGGCAGAAAGGAGCATGGAAGGAAGTGGGCCCACGTCCCTTCCCAGCCACCAGCCAAGGCCTGCTGTCCCGGCTGCCACCCGAGTGGGCTGTATCTGGTCGGGGAGCTGCAGCTCAGGGCAAAGAGTGCGCGCGCAGGGATGGGGTCGCCGGCCTTCCCTGCCCGCAGCGCCGATCGCGACTTACCCATGCTGAGCAGGACTCCGAGGCAAGCTGGGGGCTCTGGGGGCCCGGGCGCGCATCCCCCGGCCGAGTCCCCGCCTCCGCCGCCAGACAAACTTTCCGGCCCGCCTCCAGCCTCCGTCCCTCCCTCCCCGCCTGCCCGCCGGCAGCACAGCTGCCACGTCGGCCAGCCCTGGGCCCCTGTGCCTGGAGGCGGGACAGAGGTGCGCCCTGGACGTCCCCAGTCTGGCCCGGCCTGGCTGGGACCCCACCCACCATCATCCCCACTGGGGGGAGGACCCCACAAGTTGTCTTTCCCTGTCCTCCCCGCGGGAAGGAGACTTCCCGATCACTGTGGTCCTCTAGTCTGGCCTCAGACTAGGCCACTAGTCTGGCCTCTTCAGCCAGCGTGTGTGTACACACACACACACACACACACACACACATACTCATGCATCTACACTGACTCACACATACCCACTTCAGCCGTTCACTCTCCCACATTCATCTTCCATTCACTGGACACTTAGGTTTGGACACGTCCCACCTGCGCTCAGGCAGTGTCCTAGGCCTGGAGGATGGGCTGGGAGAACCAGACAGACAGTTAATTTTGTTCCTCTGGAGTTTACTTTCTGGCGGGGGAAGAAGAAAGATAAATAACCAAAGGAACCAGAGAAATACCAGCTAGTAGTGATAAAGGCCAAGCAGAGAATAAAGCTAGAATGCTGGGTTAGGCAAGCACAGTGGCTGCTTTAGCTGGGGGTGGGCTTGGGGAGGGGGTCTCTGGGAAGGCTGCTCTGGGGAGGGGATTTCTGAGCTGAGACCTCAGGTTCCAGACAGAAGGGAGACCAAAGGCAAAGGCCCTGCAGGAAGGAGCTTGGGGAGCATAAAAACAGAAATGAAGCCATAGTGTCTGGAGCACAGGGGTTGACAGGGAAGGTGGAGGGAGATGGGGCCCGAGGCAGGGGTTGGCAAAGCCCAGACCGTTTAAGTCCTTGGGAGGCCAGGATTAGGATGGGATTTTATTCCAACTGACACAGAAATAACTGGGGAGTTCTAGCAGGTTATAGGGAGCAAGGGTGGAAAGAGGGGACCACTTGGGAGGCTATTGCAAGGTGAGAGGTGAAGTTGATTTGGACTAAGGTGATAGCAGTGGGGCTGGAGAAAAGTTGGCAGATCGCAGACAGACTTGATAAGGGCTGACAGATGGCGAGACGAGCAGTCTGGGGTGGGAAAGGAGATGTGAAGTTCTGTTTGGGCTGTGTGATGTTTAAGATGCTCATTAGGCATCCATGTGGAAATAGATGGGCAGTTCCATATAAAAGCCTGGCGTTCTGGAAAGGAGCCAGGCTGGGGACACCCCCACTAATTCTCACCATCAGGCAAAAACACAAATGCAGGCTCAGCACTCACATGGTCAGAGGCTTATCCGGCCTCTCCCTGCGTGTTCACATGTAAACACGTTTGTTCACATGCATCAGTAGCCACATCCTCACCCAGCAGGAATCCGGTGCCACGGACACAGATAAGCATCTCGGCAAAGAAGACAGCATCGACATGATCTTCTGAGCCAAGGGACCCATGTACAATTCTGAAAATATTAATAGCTGGGGGCAGTTGGAAAATATGGCTCCAAAATTCTTTGTTCCTTCCCTTGAAATCTGGGTGTGCTTGTAACTGCTTTGGCCAGTAGGTTGCACAGAGTGGCGTCGTGTGATTTCTGAGGCTGGGTCACTGTGACACTGGACACAGACCTGGAGCTCTGAGCCTCTAAGAAGTCTGACTACTCTGAGCCTGCCATGCTGTGAGGAAGCCCAAGGCACACAGAGAGGCCATGTGTGGATCCTCCTGTGGATGGTCCTAGCCTTTGAGTCTTCCCAGCGCTGGCTCCAGAGCCAGCCTTCAGATGATTCTGGCTCCCAATCCGCAAATCTTTCCAGCTGAGGCCCCAGACATTGTGGAGCAGAGACAAGCCATCCCTGTTGTTCCCAGTCTGGATTTCTGACCCACAGATTCCATGAGTATAATAAAATGGTCGTTTTAAATTTGAAGTTTTGGAGTAAATTGTTATGCAGCAACGATAACCGGAAACAACAGTTTAAACTATTGAGGGATAATTGATTTAAGCACCGTATGTGTATTTACAACTGCCTAATGAGTAGAGATTATTAAAATTTACCCCCATTTTATGAGTGAGACAAAGGGAAGTGAAGTAACTTGCTTGCATAATAAACAAATAAATAAAAGCAATAGTGCTGGGACTTCCCTGGAGGTCCAGTGGTTAAGACTTCCCTTCCAATGCAGGGGGTGAGGGTTTGATCCCTGGTCGGGGAGCTAAGATCCCACATGCCTCGTGGCCAAAAAGCCAAAACATAAAACAGAAGCAATGTTGTAACAAATTCAATAAAGACTTGAAAAATTGTCCACATCAAAAAAAAAAATCTTAAAAAAAAAATCAATAGTGCTTAAGGACACACACTAGTATACAGCTGATCCAGAAGTCAAACTTATGGGGAAAACTGGGCTCTCATCCATCACACTCTACTGCCTTTCTGGCATGGAGAAGAGCCCAAGGAGGCCTCTTGGCCATTGCCATGTGACAATTCCTCTTTCACATGAGTATCTGGAATTGTCACCAGGAGACCTGGTACAGAAAAGGCTGGGCTGTTCCATTCTTGAGATAACCTATAGAAATCATATGATGAAAAAGGGCATGAAGTCATTGATCTCTGATTTCTACGGCTTGCATTAAGTCAGGAAGATGTTTGCATGCCTGCTGTCAGGTTCTATCTCTCCTAGAGAATAGAGAATCCCTTTTCACTGGTTGCCCCAAATGAGAAAGGAAAAGTTCTAATTGGGCATTTTGGTAGGCATCTTCAAAAATGGCTTCCCTTGAGGGTAGGCAGGATCTAGTGACCCACTTCTAACAAATAGAATACAGAAAAAATGATGATTGTTATTCTAGAGATCAGGTTATAAAAGATGGAGATTTCCATCTTGCTCACCCTCTCCTGATCTCTTACTCACTCACTCTGATGAAGCCACCTGTGTGTTGTGAACTGCCCAATGGAGAGTCCCACCTGGCAAGAATTGAGGGCGGCCTCCAGGCAATAGCCAAGGAGGAACTAAGGCCCTCATATTAACAGTCTGTGAGGAACTAAATCCTGCCACTAATCAAATAGTCATACAAACAAACAAAAAGGCAATGCAAAAGAGGAGAGATTCACAGGGGCACCAGGAATTATCAAGGTTGTTTTTTCCCTCCTATGAGAAGTCAGGGAGGGCTTCCCTGAGGAAGTGACATTTGAGCTGAGAATGGAAGGATGCCTAGATGGGTCTAGGCAACAAAGAGAGGGAAGAGCACTTCTGACATGGGAAATAGCAGGTGCAAAGACCCCGTGGCAGGAGGGAGCCTGGCAAGAATGAGACTGAGAGAAAGCAAACGTGTTTGAAGATCACAGAGCAGAGGGGAGTTTGGTGGGAGATGAGTCTGAAAGAGGGACATAGGGCCGCATGCAGGACCTCATGGATCTTTATCTGAAGCACAACAAGGAGCCACTGAAAGGTTTTAAATAGGTTTCCTACCACAGAAGCCAGAACCAGTCTGACCATAGCAAGCCTGGGACTTGTAAATATGTTTGCACAGTGGATTTTCCAAAGGAGGGTGTTGGACGTCGGAAGGAACGAAAAGTACCCACCGAACTGAGAAGTTATCTTGAGAATAAAAAATGAGGCAGGCAGCTCCATATGATCAATGGATCTGTTTATTATAGGGGAACTTACAGGGTAGGAACTGGTGGACAGCAATCCACCCAGTGCATTTGCAGCTGCACTCTGAACCTTCAAGGGGCCATTGGGACAACTTTATAGTTAACCTAGGGTATGGGGGCACATGCTTGGAAACAGGAAGTGTATTCCTAAGTCAAGAGTTATGAATGGGTAACTAGTTCTGTAGGTACCAGGAGTACGTCAGCAAAGGTCTTCATCATTGTTTGGAGGCTAACGGAGCATAGAGGCCACCTGGATCTAAAGATCATTAAACAATATCTATTAACTACAAAGCCCTTGATGACAGAGAAAAGATTTACTATGCAGAACAGCTGTAGGTAGGGTCAGTGGAAGGACAGCAGGAACTGTACGGACACAAGATGGCGTCAGTTATGCTAACAGCCATACAGAGGGGTTCAGGCAGATTTGGTAACCATGGAGATGATCATGTGGACACTAACAATTATGATAATGAAACTACAAACCTGGGAAACTGGGCACTATAAATAGAATTGTTTCTGGGTGAGCTTTAAGTATGCTGGCTGATGAAAGGTGCTGGAAACCACATTATGTCAACAAAAAGGGTCTGATGATGGAAAAGGTGACCTACCCTGTGTATGAATGAACGCAGGGACTGTGGAGCTGAGGGTTGGTGTCAGTTGTAGCAACCCTCAGACCCAAGGGCTTTTCTTCAATATTTCAAACAGGGTCTCAGTGATGGGGGAAGGAAAATGCACACGTGAAGAATGTATGCAATCCACCAGGTACCCTCACGAGCAATACCTTATTTAATTTTAATAAGCTACTGCTGAAGTAAAACTAATTATCTTCGTTCTGAAGATGATGGATCTGAAACTCAGAGAAATAATGTTTGTTGCTGCATCTCACAGTGTGACAGGCACTTGAGGCTGCCTCCACTATGTGTGAGAGTGAACACATATACATTAGAAAAAAATCTGGAAAGAAACTTTATACAATAGTTGATGGGGGGGCAGATTGATGACAGGGATAGGGGTTCTTCAATTTTTCTTGTGGACAAAACTGTGTATTGTAAGAATCTGTTATAGCCTGTATTAGGTTTGCAAATAAAATAAACAGTAAAAGTTTATTTGCTAATCACTCCCAATTCGGCTAGGGTTCTGTCTCCTTTGAAAAACTCCGCAGCCTGATTATCCCCACCACCCTCTCTGACTCTCAATTATTATTTTTTTTTTCTGTAAAATGGGCTTTCATCATTTAACTTTATTCCTCCTGAATGCACTCAACAAACGGTAGCTGTTACTATCCTAGCTCTAAAGACGACGTCGGACACATGGTTCATTGTCCACCAGCCACAACCGACGCTGACTAGTGTAAGCCCCTATTGGGGGGGAATTCAGGAGCCCAGGAACGAGGAGTTCCAAGAAGAGAACTCCTGGGGGTGCAGCTTCCCGGGATCCAGAAAGACTCCTGAGGAGAGGAGATTCCGAAAAAGTTTTTCCGCGAGAAGCACCGAAGCTTTCCGAAAATAGCCGAAGAGCTGGGATGCAGGGGCCAACAAAGCCGACCGCGAGAGTCACCAAGGGCTTCCGGAAAGAGCCGAGGAGTGGAAAGAGCGGTTTACCGAGAGTTTCCGAGAGTTTATGGAGATAGCCGAAGAGCAGGGAGGCGGGGCCATTAGGCTTCGAACAGAGCCGAAAAGTTGGGAGGAGGAACCACTTCCACAAGGCGGAAGTGTCGGCGTTCGAGTGGCCGAAGAGGTCCGAGGATTTCCGGAGCGAGCCGAAGCAGCGCCGACAGTTTCCGGAGAGGGCCGAGGATCTCCGAGTGGCTATGAGGAGGCGCAAACATGGCGGAGGCAGGCCCTTCTGCGAGTGAGCTGAACGAGGGGCTGGCGCCCGCGGCCGAAGCACTGGTAGCGGCCCGGGAGCGGAGCAGACGCTTCTTAAGCGGCCTAGAGCTGGTGAAGCAGGGTGCCGAGGCGCGAGTGTTCCGCGGCCGCTTTCAGGGCCGCGCGGCCGTGGTGAAGTACCGCTTCCCCAAGGGCTACCGACACCCGGCGCTGGAGGCGCGGCTCGGCCGGCGACGGACGGTGCAGGAGGCCCGGGCGCTGCTCCGCTGCCGCCGCGCAGGTGAGGCGGCCCGGCTTGGGGACGCGGGTAAGGGGCTCCCCTGCGCTGCGGGGCCGCGATTTGCCTCAGTTTCTCCGTTTGTACCTTCTGCATGGCTTTTCGTTAAGAAGTGTCATCCTTTCATCCTTTTCGTTCATTAACTCTTCAGAAGCCGCTTGGCCTTGCAGCGACTAGCATTTGTCCCGGAGCCACTGGCGCCTGGTTCAGTTCTAGGCTCTGCCACTCATGCTCAACGTCGCGCATGTCATTTAACTGCCCTGAACCTCTGTTTCCCCATTTGTACCGTCTCAATTTTCGATCATTATCTTTTTTTTCTTTTAAGAAGCAGACGTAATTGCAAGTACTTGCCCAGGAGCCAGGATCTCTGGGTTCAAATACTCCGCTGCTTCATATATAGCCTTTCAGCAAAGTTATATAACCTCAGCCTCAGTTTCCTCACATGTAAAGGGAAGTCACTGTAGCTATATCCATCTCATAGGGATGTTGTGACCATTAGACGAGATGTGTATGCCATGTATTATGTTTGAACGTAGGACTGACTTGTGGCGCTCAGTAAACATTAGATTTCATTCAATTGTTTATTTTTTCATTAAAACACCATTATGCACCATGACCATAAACCTTGTCCTCAGATGAGAAACGGAGACTCAAAGGGAAGTAACTTGCCCAAGCGACCCAGCCAGGCTCTCAGCCCGTATTCCTCTGAGCCAGAAAACACTGGCTTTGCACTTTTACACTTCCTACCTTTGTTTCTGTCATTGGTATTTTTTAGATGTCTGCTGTACTCCAAGACACTGTTAGGTGCAGGGAGATCTGGAGGAAATTCAGTGGCGGACAAGCAGATGCACCACTGCCCTTGCTCAGATTTAACGACGTTATTCACGTGTTCATATTTTCTATTTTCACCCTCTCCAAGATCTAAGTTCTGTTAAGCAGGGATCGTGCCTGCTTTGTTTCCTGCTGTATCCCAACAGATTTGTCTCCAGTATCTAGAAGTGTCTTGAGGGTGATTGACATTCAATGAAGATTCATTGAATCTTCAAATTCAGAGAAGTCATTGAATTATTGGAAGTATTGATCTCATGTTATAGAAGCAGAAATGGCAGCTTAGAGAAATTAATGTGACTTTAAAGTTATACAGCTAATAAGGAAGGGAGCAGGGATTTAAACTTGTCCTTCCTCTCTATAAAGATGAATCTCTAAGCCGGCACATGGCTTGGCCTCCTGCTGGTGTCCTTATCAGGTAGAAACGGCTCTGACTGGGCTGTGCTTACCCTTCTGGCTCTTTATTTTGTTTTGTATTTTAGCGAATAAGTATGACAAATGAAGTCCAATCATAAAGGGTAGAAGGTAGGAGGGAGCTTTGGCTCTGCTCACCTTAGCTATGGGGTGGTCTTAGCACAGTCCTGCAGGGGAAACTTCAGAGAAGTTAAGCTGTACCATTCTGCAGCATTCCTAAATCTTTTTCCCGAAATACGCAGATACACACTGTAAAAAACTGGCTCAGTCTTTGAAAATTAAGCTTACTGTTAAAAAAAAAAAGGAAGTATCTAATTCAATGACCCCTTATGTCTTGGTTGCAGGAATATGTGCCCCGGTTGTCTTTTTTGTGGACCATGCTTCCAACTGTTTATTCATGGAAGAAATCGAAGGCTCAGTGACTGTTCGAGATTATATCAAATCCACTATGGAGACTGAAAAATCTCCCCAGAGTCTCTTTGCCTTAGCGGAGACAATCGGACAGGTTTTGGCTCGAATGCACGATGAAGACCTCATTCATGGTGATCTCACCACGTCCAACATGCTCCTGAAACCTCCCCTGGAACAGCTGAACATCGTGCTCATAGACTTCGGGCTGAGTTTCGTTTCAGCACTTCCGGAAGACAAGGGAGT
Organism: Balaenoptera borealis; assembly: GCF_965194805.1. NCBI lineage: Eukaryota > Metazoa > Chordata > Mammalia > Artiodactyla > Balaenopteridae > Balaenoptera > Balaenoptera borealis. Next base: position 14,408,299 of record NC_138872.1, read on the forward strand.
TGACCTGTACGTGCTAGAGAAAGCCTTCCTTAGTACCCATCCCAACACCGAGACTGTGTTTGAAGCCTTTCTGAAGAGCTACTCCGCCGCCTCCAAAAAGGCCAGGCCAGTGCTTAAAAAATTAGCTGAGGTGCGCCTGAGAGGGAGAAAGAGGTCCATGGTGGGGTAGAAGAATTCTGTGTGATGACCACAGACGGTTAAGCTGTTCACAGTAACTTTGAAGGAATGCTATGAATATGAGATTCGACCTAAATAAAGGCGGTGGGATATTTTTAGGTGCCGTCTGTGATCATGCTTCTTAAGCATTATCATCTGCAGTTGACTGTTCTCAAGAGTTTACTCTGTACATAAGACATGTCTGGCAGAACTGGGCATTCAGAATAAATCTCAGGCTTTCTCTGCAATTGTGCCGTGTACACCTCAGGTCAAGGGCATGGCGTAACAAAACATTGAACCACATACTGAGGACCTTATTCTGTTTTCAGTCCTGGTGAGGCCAGGACAGAGGCTCAGCTGGTGGCAGTGTGTCTTTATCAGCCCTCTAACCCAGGCTTTTTGTTGTTGTGTTCATGACAGACTCCTGTGAAACCAGTACAGTGGGTTACAGCCAGCATTTTAAGAAAGAAATGGAATCAGAGATTAGAAAATATCAGAGCACATTGCATGTAGTATTGTAAGTATTGTTTTATGAAACGTGTTTGAAATGTGTATATAGACAATGGTATGTGCTAGGTTTTGATGTAAAATATAGTTCTTTTTGAGGGTTATGGTAAAAAAAAAAAGATGAAAAATGCCGCTTAACTCCAATTTCTCCTTTTTAAAAAAAGCGGGCTCATAGCTTTCAGGCAACTGAAATTTATGTAATTCTGTACAAGACAACTTATTTTTTTGTTGCTCTGTGTTTTTATGGCTATCTTCTAATTAAGACAAGTGATTGGTATCAAGTTCCTTTTAATTTCTGTAAGTAAAAAAGCCAGTTTATATCAAAGACAGTAAGTAGATTGAGCAAAGATAGTGAAGTAGCTTGGAAATGACTGAAGTTTGATAAAACCTGGTTTAAGAGAAGGTGCAGGAAAACTGTATTAAGATTCAAAGTACCGCGAATTAGCTCCCACTTATCCTTGCCCAGTTTCTTCCCCCAAAGAATTTGTGTGTGTGTTGGGAGGGAGGTGGGTATAATAAAACACTTTACTCCTTGTAAGCTCTAACTAGCAAGTCAATACTTTGAGTGCGGGCACTGTACTGGGTACCAGGTGCAGTGATGAGCAAGATGGACAAGCATTGTTCTCATGGAGTGAACATTCTGGAGCAACTTGGACTGTGTCAGTGTTGTTCACCACAGTTATCACTCTGCACATGGCAGATGCCCAGGAATGAAAGAAAACTTCCCTTTCTGGGTAGCGGTGACTGGTTGAGAGAACTGACATCATTGTTTGGTTACTACACGTCAGGCATTGGATCTAAAACAACGCTAAATTAGGTATTGTCACCATTCGATAGAGAAACGGGCTCAGAAAGGGGGGAGCTTGTCCAAGATGTCACAGGTAGCAAGGGGTACTTTTCCCTGGCTCCAAAGCCTGTATGCTCTCCACTGATCCTTTAAGAAATGAGATGCATTTCAATATATGACACATATTATTATAATATGTATTGGCATTATGTTACACTATTTTCAAATAATTCCAAGGCCACAGGAGCTGGCCATAATTTTTTTCAATGAGTATTCTCAACGTGACTGAAGGCTCATTCCCAAGTTTCCTCATATACTGTACAGCTAATATGGCTAATCTCTACCTCGTGGGGAGAATGGTTGACCCATGTGTGCAGCCGTTAAGTCAGCAGATACCTAGTGCTCGCTGTGTGCCAGGCACTGGAGATACAGAGGGGACAGGAATCTCTCTGGAAACAAACTAAGTACCTAAGACAACTTCAGACAGTGGTGAGGGCTGTAAAGCAGCGGTCCCCAACCTTTTTGGCACCAGGGACCGGTTTCGTGGAAGACAGTTTTTCCGGGGGGTTGGGGGCGCTGGTTCAGGCGGTAATGCCAGCGAAGGGGAGGAACGGGGAGCGGCAGATGAAGCTTCACTCACTTGCCCGCCGCTCACCTCCTGCTGTGTGGCCCGGTTCCTAACAGGCTACGGACTGGTACTGGTCCCGATCCGAGGCCCGGGGGTTGGGGACCCCTGCTGTAAAGGATGCTGATATTCTGAGTGACCTCGAGTGGAGGGAGAGGGAGGAGTGGTCAGGGAAAGCCTCGATGAGGTGACATTGGAAGCAAGACGTGACAGAGAACCAGCAGATGGGGCATAGAATGTCATGTACCAAGTTGGTGAAGGAGGAACATTCTTGAGGGACAGCAAGGCTGGTGGGGCTTGTTTGCGGCCGAGCAAGGAGGAGGAGCAGGAAATGAGATCAGAGAGGTGGGTAAGCGCTGGGTCACGCAGGGCCGAGTAACAAGGCTGGGTTTTTATTCTTAATGCAGCTCAGGAGGTTTTAAGCAAGGAACATCTGATTTACATTGTGAAAGGATGACATTGGTAGAAAAAAATAAACTGCAAGGGGCCAGAGTGGAGGCAGGAAAACAGTGAGAAGGTTGAGCCTGTGATGATGGTAGACCAGGGTGGAGGCGTCGGCAAGCATGCCGCAAGCCGTGTGGCAGTCACCAGGGTATGTGACACGGTGGCCAGTGGCTGTGGGAGTGGCGGCAGCAGCGGGGAAGCAAAAATGACCTCTGCAGGCATTAAGAGGGAGAGGGAGACACCGGAGACTGGAGACACTTCACACGTGATCCCAGCAGGAGTATTTCCTGTCTTCGTACTCAGCCCATGGCCAGGGCAGGGAAATAAGGATTAACAAGCCTTCCTAGGGGAGCAGTGCATTCTTCTCCTAGTTCAGTGTCTCACAGAGGGCTAAGGAACCCTCTGCAATCCCAGATCCCTCAAAGTCCACAGGGGACAGACAGCCTGTGCTTTGCACCGATGAGCCAATGGCACCAGCAGCAGCGTGTGAATTCCCACCAGTTATAACAAGGGTTATAACGGATGAGGAAACACTCTTAGCAATGAGGAGTAGGACGTCCTAGGGTCACAATAAGTGACAGAGCTGGGATTGAAGCCCACATTTTTAACAACCGTTAACTTTATTGAGCAGTTACTAAGTTCTTTGCGTGCATTAACCCATCTTACAGAGGAGACAGCTGAGGCCCAGAGAAATTCAGTCTTGCCCAAGGTTACACTGCTAATGAATGGCAGAGCCAGGGAAATGTGATGTGACACAGATGTGTCCAACACTGAAAAGGACACAGGGCCACATCTCCTGGGAAATTGTGGCCAGTCCGCCGGCCACAGAATGGAGTTACCCAAGCCTGGCCTCCTGAGTGCCCTGTATAGGCGTGCTCTTATTAAATGATCTGAGCTGGCCGAGAGGAGATGGGAGCACCTGCACTCATGAGGCACGTGGGCTATAATCTCTGCCATAACTGAGGACGTCAGCCTGAATCCTGATCCTGGTTCCAATACAATTTTATTTACAAAAACAGGCAGCTGGTTTGTGGGCCACAGTTTGATGTTTTAAAATATCACATTAACATACTTGTCTCAGTTAACTGAGTTTTAGGGGCCCCCTTGAGTTTGTGCCCTAGGCAGGTGCTTCTCTTGCCTCGCCGGAGTCCTAACCCTGCCGTCACCAACTGACAGAGCCCCTGACAGTGAGTGCCCACGTCCTTACAAGGGCCTGCCCCAACCCTCTTTCTGGAACTGGGTATATCCTCTTTTGTCTTGAATTCAGGGCCCTGCAACTCCAAAGGACTGAATTCCCCTTTCCCCGAACCCAGTGGAGTGGCTCTCCTTCGCCACCAGAGGTCGCAAGTTACCGTCATTCTCTGTGCAAAGAAGTCAAAAAGAAACTTCCCTCCCCTTCCATCCTCTCTTTCACTCCCTTCTCTCCTCCCCTCCTCCTCCTCCTCTGTCCTCCTCCCCTCCGCCTCCCTTGTTCTCCTTCCTCTCCTTCCCTCTTTTCTTTCTGTCTCCCTCCCTTCCTCCCTCCCTCTCTCCCTTGAACTTGTTCATTTATTCACTCAACACCTTAGCTGAGTGTCCAGATGTGGTGGGCACCATGCTTATCACTCAGGATCCTAGTGAGCAAGACAGACCAGACGTGGGGACGTCTAGTTCCCTCCCGCCTTGATTTTGTCATCCGTTCTCTCACTCACTAGGCATTTAGCAAGCATGCTGGCTGTGTCCAGCTCAGTGCCAGATCCTGAAGAAGCTACAGTGACGAGGAAGTCCCCCTACCACTATCCCAGTGCCGCTGCAATCAATGGTTTCCCCACTGCTCCCTGTCCCCCCACGCCCCACTTCTTCCCTGGAGCCCCCTGCATTCTTCCTCACTCAGCAGCCAGAGACACCCTTGTAAAGCCAGAGGATGCCACTTCCCTCTTCAGAAGTGTGATGGCTTCCATCCCATGTCTCCTTGCTCACCAGCTGCATGGCTTGGGACCCCCTCACTGTACCTCTGAGCCACAGTGTCCTCATCTGTAAAATGGACTAACAGTGGTGTCTACCTCGTGGAGCTGCTGTGAGCACTCTCCTGGGTCGGAATTCCCAGGAAGCACACTCAGCGATGCAGTTTAGCGTATAGGATGTTTATTAAGGTGTCAGCCTCCAGAGAAGGGAAGGGAGGGAAGGAAGCAAGGGAGAGCGGGGGCAGAAGTGGGGCTGAGAGGCAGACCCAACAACAGCCTCAGCCAGCCTCCCCGCCCGGTGGAGGGGGGTGTCTGCAGCTACAATGGCCCTGCAGAGATGTCCCAAGTTGGGCAGAGATGGCCAGGCCTTCATAATCTCACATCACCCAGACATGAGCGGGCCACCCCTGGAAGGGTTTGGGCTTGGATGAGACCACTCTGTTTGTGACTCGATTCCTGAAGGGGAGAAAGATGGAGGCTGCCTGCTGACCACATCTGCATCTGGGGCAATTGGTCCTTCCTTGAAGAGGGACTGGGTCTCACATCAACGCCCCCGTAAGCATTAATGAAATAATGCACGTAGAGCACTACTGCAGTGCTTGGCACATCGTAACAATTAGCTGTTGTTGTTATTATTATATAATTTATATTGCTACTATTTTTAGAGACCAACAAACAGGCAATTATAATACAGCATCATTTGCTTTACTTTATAAGCCAAGAATACACAGGTGCACATTGCCTGGCCCCAACCCTAATCTATCTGAATCAAAAGGTCTCAGGCTGGGCTGAGAATTTTCATTTCTAACAAGTTCCAAGGTGCTGCTGAGGCTGCTGTTCTGAGACCACTGACTTAAGGGAAATCAAGGTGTTTCATGGGAAGATCAGGAAATGGACGCTGGTAGGGCAGAAACAATAGTTCTTTGCTCTACCCCTTTTACAGAAGAGGAAGCTGAGGCTCACAGATGCTAAGCACCTTGCCTAGAGTCATCAGCCTGTATGGTAGAGACTGTGCTAGACATTGTCTGTTGCCTACTAAAAGCCAGCCCCCTTATTCCTTTTGGACAGAGCCTGGATTTGTCCAGGTATTTATTAGGTGCAGATAACTTTATCTCAGAGAAGCTCAGATTGGTCCCTGATATAGGGGTGGGCATGTGACCTTTTTCTGGCCAATAAGACACAAGAGAAAATTGCTGAGTTTGCTTTTGGGGAAGATTTTGCTTCTTACAGAAGGTGAGAGAATTCCAATCCAAGAGCATGGGATATCTTTCTGACCCCCTTTTCTCACTTTGGGTCAGCCACCCGGTTCTTCCAATAGGCAGCCATGCTCCCATCTCAGGGCCATTGTACTTGCTGTTCCCTTTGCCTGTCACACTGTTCCTCACACATCCTCACATGGCTACCGCCTTCACTTCCTTCAAGTCTCTGTCAAACACCACTTTGTCTTCCATGAGCACCCTGTTTAGAAGCTAACACCCCCAGCCTCAGCCCTCCCCATCACCTCCCCAGCTTTGTTGCCATCCCATTCACGAGCACCTGCTACCGTTTATATTCACTTGCTCATTTGCTTCTTGTCTGCTCTGGGGGGCAGAGGGTCCTGTTTGCTACACTGTCTCAGCCCTTGTTTCTCTATTGGTGCCTGGAAGGTAGTGGGTGCTCAGTAAACATTTACTGAATTGAACTGAATTCCCTCATACAAGCCCAGCCTGCTTGTTGGAAAAAAACCCAAGGAGCCACGTGAGCCTTCCTGCCGCTATGCCAAACTCACACACACACACACACACACACACACACACACCACCCCCACCTACCCACAGTCTTCCCTGCTGGAGGCAAAGCAGAGTAGGGTCCTGGCCTGCAGCTTGGAACAAAAAACAGTCAGAACCCTGGGGGCTTGGTGCCGATCAAAGGCCTCCTGATGTTTGTAAACCTTCGCTCTCTGCCCGGGATAGAGGGGGTTAGGGGGTGGCCCAGAATCCAGAGTTAGTTGTAGCTCCAGGCCAGGGGAGTCCGGGCCCTGCCCCTTTCCCCGTAGAGAGGAAAGGCCCTGAGAGGTCAAGTTGCTTGACCCCCTCCCTCCAGGGTATCTCAAGGGGTGACTTATCCCAGCCCCAGCCTCAGCCCACCTGCTGGGACTTGCTTGAAAGCCAGTATTGCTCTTGGAGCTGTAGAGGCCTTGACCAAGGTGTCACGCTGAAAGATGCTGACCGTGGTATGGGCCTCAGTGAAGGGAGTGGGGGAGGCACTGAGAGTCCCTTCCGTGCAGGTGAAGTGGAAAGTGGTGCCCATACTCTCCCCTCAGGCTCTCTCCCCTCTCCCTGCTTTATGTTTCTTCATAGCACTACACACCATGTGATATGCTATATATTTCACTCATGCATCTCGTTATAGAGCTGCCAAAATAAAAGCTGTATGAGAGCAGAGACTTTTGCTTCATTTGATCACTGCCATAGCCCAGAAAGATGCCTGGTACATAGTATGCGCTCAATTCATATTTGTTGAACGAATGATATGCTTGATTTTGGTCGATGTTCATAGTAATAAAATACATTTTATTTAAAGCATGTTCAGCTATTCAATAGTTGATTGAACCCCTGCTATGTCCCAGGCACTGGGACTGTGGCGCGGTAGGATCTGGACTCCTTATTCTCATGGGGCTTCATCTAGGAGGGAATAATTTCAAATGGTGAATCATGCTGTGAAGGAACAACTCAGGGGGTTTTATACAGAGGGAGTGTTGCAGAGTTGAGGAAGGCTATGTTTCATTAAATTAGGTAGTCACGGAGGCCCTTCTGAGGAGGTGACGTCTGAATTGAGACCTGAGTGAGGAGAGGGAACCAGTCACTGTGAAGGGATGGCGGGGAAGGAGTGGGGAGGAGAGATCCAGGCAGAGGGAGCAGTCAGTGCAAGAACTTGGCATGTTCAAGGAGCAGGAAGAAGGTCACAGAGAGGGTGGCACTCAATGGTTGAGGGGAAGGCAGGTGGGACGTGGAGTTGAAGTATTAGGCAGGATTCAGTCATTCACGTAAGTGACCAGCACAGTGCTTGGCACATAGCAAGCCCCTTAGTAACTGAGCTGATGAGTATAATCAGTGTGTGTGTGTGTGTGTGTGTGTGTGTATATATATATATATATATATACACACACACACACACACACACACACTTTACAGAGGTTGTTATTTGCGTATTAAAAAGAGGGGTAGCGATGTGTATCATTAGAATTTCAGCTCTACTGTGCGCTGGCCGTGGGACCTTGGACAAATGTCTTAATTTCTCTAGCCTTAGTTCCTCATCTGTCCAATGGGCATACCAATGGGAATGAAAATAAATGGTAGTCAAACCATCCTCTGTGGAAGTTCTTTAAGAATTCCCTCCCCCGTCACACACAAAAGATAAAACACACCAAAAAAAAGAAAAAAAAGAATTCCCTCCCACACTCTACTTTCTTTTCAGTGTAAAGGGGGAAGAAACAAAGGCAGGGAGCTAATTAGTGGGTCCAGCCTTGGAGCCCCCTTGCCCCCTGTAGAGTTCTAAGTCAACCAGCTAGAGGCCTTATGTCTGCAGACTCTCCTTCCTATAAGAAGCTCTTCTCCAGGTGAGAAAAGTAATAGTGGTGGTAACATTTACCTATCGCTGTGTGACAAACTGCTCCAAAACGTAACGGCATAAAACAACCATTTATTATGTTTGCAGATTATGTGGGTCAGAACTTTGGACAGGGCAACCCAGGGATGTCTTTGATCTACCACGTCTGGGGCCTTAGTTGAAAGGCGAGGGGCTGGAATTATCTGAAGGCTCATTCACTCACATGCCAGTTAGTTATTGCTAGCGGCCTCTTGGGAACCTCGGTTTCTCTCCATGTGGTTTTTCTGCCCGGTTTAGTTTGAACTCCAAATATGACAGCTGGGTCTCAAGGGCGAGAGTCTCACAGAGTGAGGGAACCAGGCAGAAGCTGTACCCACTTTATGGCTCAACCTTGGAAATCACATCGCATCCATTCTGCCATGTTCTGTTGGTTGGTGCATCACAAGCCCCCACCCACTTTCCAGAGGTGGGGACATACACCCCCAACTCTCAGTGCGAAGTGTTACTCACATTGTAAGAGGAGCATATGGGATGCACACATAGGATGGAAGATATATATTGGTGCTGTCCTTGGAAAATCTGCCACAAGCAGAATAACAATGGCCAATTGTTGCACACTTACTATATGCAAGTACTGTGCTATACCCTCGCCTGTTAATCCTCCTAACATCCCTATGAGTTACATACAATTTTTGTTCTCATTTCAGATAAAGAAACTGAGGCCCAATGGAATTAAACATCTTGCCCAGGGTTGCATAACAAGCAAGTGGTACAGCCAGCATTTGAGTGTTGCTTCATCCAGTGCGGGGTGACAGGCTCAATAAGGTAATGAAAATGGATTATTATAAGGATTAAATAAATTAATACATGTAAAGTGCTGCAAACAGTGCCTCACATATTGTAAGTGCAGTATATGTGCTTGCTATTATTAATGCTATCATTATTATTATTACTACATTTGAGTCACCAGATTGATACCTCTGCTCTAATAGAAGATATTTGTACTCTGAATCTCTCAGCTGGTTCCAGAAACAGGGAGCCAGTCCAGGGGCACTGGGTGCAATATACCCTGGTCCCAGTTGCCTCCATTTGGGCTTTGGGGAATGGACTTGAGTTTCTATGATGTCAGCTGGTCCAAATCCCCAGGGCTCGTTTTTCCGGTTTGGAGCACCCCATCCTCCCACACCCAGGCCTCAAATGTCCAAAGTGCTCCCTGCAGGGCCTCGCCGACCATCCAAGGCTGTCTGACACTAACCTGGCTAGAACCTTTGATGAAGCCGACTATTGGGCTGGCTCAAGGTCAGGTCTCCAACTTGAAAGGACATGGGAGAAGGTTTCATCACAGCCTGCAAAGGGTCCATTGGGAAATAACTTGCCCTAGGGGTTTACGGGAATCATGGCAGCATGACCTGGATAGGAAGTGAGCACTGCACCTGTTCCAGGGCCTTTCTCTTGCCATCTCTTGGTTTCCCAAATTTCAGATCTTTGCATCCAATTTTTGGAATTTTGCCATAACCATGCACTTTCCATACTAAGGGTTACTTAGTATTTTTCTTTGAGTTGCTTCACATTGTAAACTTCAATAGATTTAACTTAAAAGGAGGATTGTTTTAAAATCATGGGCTTTAGTTAAAAAAAAAAAGAAATCACTTGTCCTAAGTCAAAAGTAATTAGAAGAATAAGTAAAATAAAAAGAAACCAGTGCTGTCCAGTCGCAGCAAGATGTTGAAGTCTCTGGCCCTGAAGTCTTCTTTGGCTGTTACAAAGAGAGGAGTTACCAATGATGAGGTGTTAAAGGGACACTGACACCCAGCCGAGACCCTCTCTGTGGTGTAATGAAGAGTTAAAGAAAATTGACACAGGGAATAACTTTCACTCTGTGGGATTAAATGTTATTTAAATATTGTCTAGTACAACATAAAATGATCTGTGTTTCCTTACGGGTCTGCCTCTCACGTGTTGAGAAATATTCCACCATCTAATTCGGTCTCAATGACAGCTCCTTTCTGTCCCTCCCTCAGAGATCTGAAGACATGTCCACAGAAAAACCTGCACACAAATGTTCATAGCAGCATTATCATAATAGCCCAAAAGTGGAAACAACTCAAATATCCATCAAGTGATGCATGGATAAATAAAATGTGGTGTATTTATACAATGGAACATTATTTGGCCATAAAAATGAGAGAAGTACTTATACATGCTACAGTGTGGGTGAACCTTGAACAAAATCATGCTAAGTGAAAGAAGCCAGACACAAAGGACCACATATTGTATGATTCCATTTATACAAAATGTCCAGAATAGGCAAATCTAGAGAGACAGAAAGTAGATCAGTGGTTATCTAGGGCTTTGGAGGTTGCGGGGAGATTGGGGGTTGGTTGAGACTGTTAATGGGTGTGGGGTTTCTTTCTAGGATGATGAAAAATTTCTATAATCGATTATAGTAATGATTGCACAACTTTGTGAGTATACTAAAAACTATTGACCTCTTGGCTTTAAATGGATGAATTGTATGCTATGTCAGTTATATCTAAGTAAATCTGTTACTAACATAATGAAAGCAGAATCTGTCACTCTGCTTAAATCCCTGCAGTGGCTGCCCTTGTCATTGAGGGTGGAATGCAAAATCCTTACTCAGCCTTTCAAGATCCTGTGTCTTCTAGGCGCTGGCTGCCCTTCTGATCACACCTCTGTACCCAGTTCCTTGATGACTCTAAGCCAGGTCTTGCTTGCTCTTGCCTCAGAGCCATTGCACTTGGCTTTTCCTTCCTCTTGGAATGCTTCCTTCACATACTCAGAGGGTCCACTCGCTCACTTTCCTTGGGTCTCTGCTTAGCTTAAGGCTCTTAGTCACCTAGTCATCCAGGGCTTCCCTGACCACCTTATCTGAAATGGTGTTCCCGCTCCCCCATCACAAGCCATCTCCCTCTCCTGCCTTATTTTCCTCCATAGCACTTGTCATCTTCTCATCTTTACGCCATAATACATTTTACTCATTTGTTTATCATTTGTCTCCTCCAACTCCACCCCCCCCCAACTAATTGAAGTTTCCAGGTAGGCAGAGATTTTAAATTTTTGGTCTTATTCATGATTGTATTCATAGCCTGGTATATAGTTGCCATGCAGTCAATATTTATTGAATAAAAGGAGTAATGAAAGGTATGTATGATTAGCCCCAAGTTTACTGATGAGGGAAACCAAGTCTGGTATTTAAATATTCATTTAGTAAACATTGACAGAGCACTTACCCCAGACCACGCCCGAGCCCTGGAGATATTAAGTGGCAAAATTTCGGTAGAACTCAGGAGGGCCATGAGAACCAGACTGAAGTCTCTAGATGTGAAGTTATAGAAGCCAACTCAGATTTTGCATCAGGGAAATGATTCCACCAGAATCTGACAAAAGATGGATTAGCTTTTAGGGGTGTGGGGAGTTGGACAGCAGGGGAGTTGTTCCAAAAGTGGCTCTCAACCCCAGCTGCACATTAGAATCTGCTGGGAGCTCTTAAAAATCCTGATGTTCAGACCACATCCCAGACAATTAAATCAGACTCTCTAAGGGCAGTGCCTGGGCTTCAGCATTTTTAAAGCTTCCAAGGTGATTCCAAGTGCAGCCAGGGTTGAGAACCACTGTGTTAGATGGTTAGAGGAGTGTTGATGGCCCTTGTTATCTGATGGTACTGAGTATTAGGAAACAGCTTCTTGAGTGCATATGCTCAAATTGTTGACAACTCTCAAATATTTGAGGGGATGAGGTGTTATTTACTTTAATGTTCACCGTAAAAGTCATATTTCTTGTATCTAATAAACACACCTAATGAAACATATCTAATAAAACATATACTCTGAGTCATTACTATGTCATGGTTAGGCATGGGGACTCTGGAGCTAGACTACTGGGATTTGAATCCTCCTTAATAGCTGTGTGTCCTTGGATAAGCTGCTCAGGCTCTCTGTACCTCAGTTTCCTCCTCTGCAAAATGGGAATATATTAGGATCTACTTCATAAGGTCATTTTTGTGTTCAGTGAGTTAAATCATATAAAGCTCTTAGAACAGGGCCTGGCACAGAGTAAGTACCCAGTGAATGTTGGCTGTTATTATTCATTAATAAATAAGATATGAAGCCAACATTCCTTGAGCATTTGACATAGATCACTAATTTGATTAAATTCTCTTGAACAGTATAAACTGCAATTATACATTTTAGTAAATCTGATTCTTCTGAGTGGTTCAAGCATATTAAACAGTAGACCAGGGACTTCCTTGGTGGTACAGTGGTAAAGAACCTGCCTTCCAATGCAGGGGACGTGGATTCGATCCCTGGTAGGGGAACTAAGATCCCACGTGCCACGGGGCAACTAAGCCCGCGTGCCACAACTATTGAGCTCACGTGCCTCAACTATTGAGCTCACGTGCCTCAATGAGAGAGCCCAGTGCCGCAAACTACAAAGCTCATGTGCCCTGGAGCCCGCGCGCCACAACTAGAGAGAGAAAACCCGCATGCCACAACTAGAGAGAAGTCCGCGTGCTGCAACTAGAGAGAAACCCGAGCAGACCGTGAGCCATGACGCAAAGATCCCACATGCCTCAACAGAGATCCCGTGTGCTGCGACTAAGACCCGACACAGCCAAAAAAAAAATAAGGAAAATAAATAAATAAAATAAATAAATATATATATATAAAAAAACTAGTAGACCAAGTATATACAGATTCATTGTGGATGAAACTCTTGCATACTCTTACACCAAGATAGGTTACAAAAGTGCTGACCCCATGGAATTTAGTTTATTTCTTATTCATATTTTTAGAAAATCATAGTTTTAAAAAATTTATAGATAGAACTATAGAAATTACATAAGCTGAACACCAGAGAGAAAATAGACTGAAAAAATGAACAGAGCCTCAAGAATCTGTGGGATTATAACAAATGGTCTAACATTTGTGTCATTGGAGTTCTGAAAAGAGAGGAAAAAGAGGAAGGAACATAAAAGTATTCAAAGAAATAATGGCTGAAAACGTCTCAAATTTGGCAAAAGAATAAACCTACAGACTCAAGAGGCTGAGTTAACTCCAAACAAGATAACTAAAAGAAACTACACCAAGGCATATAGTCAAACTTCTGAAAACTAAAGACAAACAAAAACACCTTGCAAGCAGTGAGAGAGAAATGACATCTTACCTCTAGAGGAAAAACAATTCAAATGACAGCGAATTTCTCACCAAAATTCATGAAGTCCAGAAAAAAGTGGCATAACATTTGTCAAGTGCTGAAAGAAAAAAGCTGTCAACTCAGAATCCTATATTCAGTGAAAATATCCTTTAGGAACAAAGGGGAAGTCAAGACCTTCTCAGATGAAGAAAACCTAAGAGAGTTTGTTGCCATTGGACCTACTCTAAAAGAATGACTAAAGGAAGTTCTCTAAACCAAAAGGAAATGATAAACAAAGGAATATTTGAATATCAGGAAGGAAGAAAGAACACAGCAAGCAAAAATATAGGTAACTGCAATAAACTGTTTTCCTCTTGGGTTTTCTAAATTATGTTTAATGGTTGAGGCCAAAATTATGACATTGTCTGATGTGGTTCTAAATGTATGAGGAGGAAATACAAGATAATAATACTATAACAGGGTAAAGTAAAGGGACATAAAGGGAGATAAGGTATCTATACTTTACTGAAATTGGTACCAGTAGACTGTGCTGAGTTATGTACATACAATGTAATAGCTAGAATAAGCACTAAAAAATCCATACTAATAAATGCACTCAAAATCACTATATAAAAATCAAAATGGAATTCTAAAAAATATTCAAGTAATCCACAGGAAGGCAAGAAAAAGAAAACAGAGAAATAAGAGAGATAGAGGTAGAGATAGAGAATAGATAGAGAACATATAGAAAACAGAGTGGCAGATTTAAGCCCTAATATATCAACAATTATGTTAAATGTAAATGGTCTAAAAACACTAATTAAAAGACAGAGCCTAGCAGAGTGGAGTTTTTAAAAGCATGACCCAACTGTATGCTGTCTGTAAGAAACGCACTTCAAATATAATGATATATGCGTATTGAAAGTAAAAGGATAAAAAAATATATATGGCAAATGGTAGTCAAAAGAAATCATAAGTGTCTATATTAATATCAAAGAAAGTAGACTTCAGAACAAAGAAAGTTCCCAGAGACATAGAGGGACATTATATAATAATGAAGGAGTCAATACACTAAAAGATTTAGCAATCTTAAATGTGTATATGCCAAGCAACAGAGCTACAAAATATGTGAAGCAAAAACTTCACATATGGTTCTTTGACCATAGTGGAATCAAATTAAAAATCAGTAACAGAAAGATCATAGGAAAATCTCCAAACACTTAGAAACTAAACACCTCACTTCCAAATAAGCCATGGGTCAAAGAAGACATCTCAAGGGAAAATAAAAAATACATTGAACTGAATGATAATGAAAATACACCACATAAGATTTGTGAGACACAGCTAAACCAGTGCAGAGAGGGGGAATTTTTATCATTAAATGTATACATTTGAAAAGGTGAAAAAGATCTCAAATCAATAATCTAAGCTCCCACTTCAATGTCCTAGAAAAAGAAGAGTGAGAAGCATGGAAAAAAGAAAGATAAGCCTAGAAATCAATGAAATTGAAAACAGAAAGACAACCTCCAAGCATTGTTTCTTTGAAAAGAGGATTAAATTTAAAAATCTCTAGTAAGACTGACAAAAAGAGAGAGAAAAATGCAAGTTACCAAATGAATGAATCAGGAGTGGATGAATGAATCAAGGATATCACTATAGAACCTGCAGACATCAAAAGGGAGTACTAGAAACTCTACATGCAAACATTTAACAATTTAGATGAAACAGACCAACTCCTCAGAAAATATAAACTACCACAATGTACTCAATATGAAGTGGATAATTCAAATAGCCCTATAACTGTTAAGAAAATTAAATATAAAATTTTGCAAAAAATTAAAAAAAATCTATAGGCCTAGATGGTTTCACTGGGAAATAATACCAAACACTTAAACAAGAATTAACACCAATTCCATGCAATCTCTTCTAGAAAATAGAAGAGAAGGGAACAATTCCCAGCTCATTTATGAGGCTAGTATTAACCAGATACCAAAACCAGACAAAGGCAATAAAAAAAGAAAAACTACAGACAATATCCCTCAAGATTATAGATGTAAAAATCTTTAATAAAATATTAGCAAATAGAATTCAACAAAATATAAAAATAATTATACATCATGATCAAGTGGCATATTCCCCAGGGATACAAAGCTGGTTCACTACTTGAATACCAATCACTGTAATCCATCATATTAATAGGCTAAAGAAGAAAAATCATTTGATCATATTAATTGATGCCCCCTCCCAAAGCATGTGATAAAATTCAACACTCATCCATGATAAAAACTCTCAGAAAAATAAAAATAGATGGGAACTTTCTCAATTTGGAAAGGAGCATTTACAAAACACCTACAGCTAACATTATAGTTAATAGTGAAAGATTGAATACTTTCTCCCTGAGATTGTGAATCATGCAAGAATGTTCTTTTTCAAACTCTTATTCAACCATAGTGCCTGAAGTTCTAGCCAGTGCAACAAGGCAAGAAAAGTAAATACAAGACATACAGATCTGAAAGGAAGAAATAAACCAGTTCTTATTTGTAGATGACATGATTGTCTATATAGAAGTCTGAAGGATTTGACAAAAAAAAAAACACAAAAAAAAAATCTCCTAGAATAATTAATGAATTGAGCAAGATTTTAGGATATAAGATAAACATACAAAATTCAATTTTACTTCTATATACTAGCAGTGAATATATGGATCCTGAAAAAAATAGAATACCATTTACATTGCTCAAAAATGCAGTACTTATGTGCAAATCTAACAAAACATGTATAGGACTTTTAGGCTGAAAACTATAAAATGCTGATCAAAGAAATCAAAGAAGATCTAAATAAATGGAGAGACATACCACATTCATGGATTAGAAGAGCCAACAGAGTAAAGATGTCAATTATCTCCAAATTGATATGCAGGTTTAATTTTTGTAGATATAGATAATATTATTCTAAGAATTTACATAGAAATGCAAAGAAACTAGAATATCTGAAACAATTTTGAAAAAGAAGAATAAAGTGGGAGGAATCACTGTCCCTATTTTCAAGACTTATTATACAGTTACAGTCATTAAGACTGTGTGGTATTGGTAGAGGGATAGACAGATCAATGGAACAGAATAGGGAAACCAGAAACAGATCCACCAAATATGCCCAACTGATTTTTGACAAAAGTGCAAAAGCAATTCAATGGAATAAAGATAACTTCTTAAACAAGTGAAGCTGCAGCAATTGGTCAATGGTAGGCAAAAAAAAAAAAAAAAAAGAACCTCAATCTAAGCCTCATACCTGATATAAAAATTAACTCATGGACTTAAATATAAAACATAAAACTATAAACTATCAAACTTCTAGAAAAAAATGTGAGAAAAATCTTCAGGATCTAGGGCTGTGCAAAGAGTTTGACACCAAAAGCGTGATCCAAAAAAGGGAAAATTTGATAAATTTGACTCCACCAAAATTACAAATGTTTGCTCTTCGAAAAGTCTGTTAAGAGGATGAAAAGCCAAGCTATAGACTGGGAGAAAATTTTTGCAGACAACGTATCTGTCAAAGGACTGGTATCTAGACTATATAAAGTACTCTCAAAACTCAACAGCAGAAAAAACGGTCCAATGAGAAAATGGGCAAACAACGGGAGGAAATAATTTCCCCCAGAGAGGATATACAGATGGCAAAGAAGCACGTGAAAAGATGTTAAACGTCATTAGCTGTTAAGAAAATGCAGACTAAAACCACAGTGAGATATCTCTACACCCCTATCAGAGTGGCTAAAATAAAAAATACCACTCCAATGCTGGCAAGGACGTGGGGAAACTGGCTCACTCATACATGGCTAATAGAAATGTAAAACAGTGCTAACTCTTTGGAAAATCGCTTGGCGGTTTCTTAAAAAACCAAGGGTGCAACTACCATACAATCCAGGATTGTACTCCTGTGCATTTATCCAAGAGGAACAAAAAGACTCCTCCAGGCTTCAACCCACAGATGACTGACCCACCGTGGGAGAAAATAAGAAAAACAATATCAATAGCAATAACTGCCAGCAGACCTCTTGTCTAGTAGAGACCATTATTGTCATCACCCCCACTTTGTGGTTGAGAAGACTGAGGTTCAGAGGCAGTTGTCAAGGTCACGCAGCTAGTATGTGGCAGAGCCAGTACCTGAACCCACTTAGTACTAGTAAGTGATTTCATCTTCCGGTTGTCAGTATGGCCCTTTTCACGGGAGAGTAAGGAAGGGTTCAGCCAGTTGCCCCAGGCCACATAGCTGGAAAGTCAGGAGGTTTAAACCGGAGGCTACTCTGCCTTCTGGGCTGGAGTCCTGTTCCTTAGTTCTAGGGTCGAACTTTTCCTAACTTTCCCGGATCTCTTTCGCCCAGTCCCAGGGGAGCAGGCACCACCCTTTTCCTCCGGGAGGCGCAGGGAGAGGGCGGGTCCCCAAGCGCAGTCCCCTCCCCAAACCCTCCCCCAGGCTATAAGCCGGAGCCGGGGGGCCAGGCGCGGGCAGTCCCGGACTGGCCCGCTCCGCGGGGCGATCGCGCAGATGTCGGCGCTGGCGACAGTGGCCAAGAAGGTGTGGAGCGCGCGGCGGCTGCTGGTGCTGCTGTTCACGCCGCTCGCGCTGCTGCCGGTGGTCTTCGCCCTCCCGCCCAAGGTAACGCCTCCTTTGCCTGTGGGCCCCCCGTTCCGCGTCCTGGGCGGCCGCGCAACAGGCAGGACCCTCTCCTCCCGAGCCTCTGAGGCGGGACACCGCTGAGGTCCCAGTCTAGACAGATTTCACCAGACCCCCTCGACCGTCCCCCCTTTACCCTGACTTGGACGGCTGTGAACACCTCTTGCCGCAGTTCCCCTTTTCCAGCTGCTCCTTGGAGCCTGGGTCCCACCTAGCCTTCTGGATCTTCTCACTTCTACAGGAATGATTTCTTTTTATTGAGCTCTAACTATGTGCTTGGCGCTGTGTTGCACATTTCACTTGATAATCACAAGGAACACTTGATGAATGCCAAGCTGTGTAACCTGGGGCAAGTCATTTAACCTCCCTGAACTTCAGTTTACTCATTTGTAAACATGGGGGAAACGATAATGCCAATCCACTGGGTTGTGGTGAATATTAAATGAGGCAATCTATGTAAATCTCTTAGAACTAAGCCTGATAGTAAGCTTAGGCACAGTAAGTGCCTACGAACGCACAGGCTGGTCTTATTTCCACGCGCCTTATATGATGGGGACGGCCAAGGTTTAATAAACGCTTACCGGGAGCAAGGTGCAGTGCTAAACTTTGCTTTATGTGCATCATCATATTTAATCCAGACTGCAAGTGCCCCTCAGAGGGGGAAGATTATTTACCCCATTTTCCAGAGGAGAAAACTGAGGCTCGGAGAGAAGTGACTTGCTCACAATCACACAGCAAGCAGCTGAGTGGGATTCAATCCCTGGCTTATCAGAATCCAGAACATGACCTGTTTCTAGACTCTCAAAGGAAGTAATCCCTAGAAGATCAAAGGCTGTAGATTGAGGTCAGGAGTGTCATGATAAAAGTCACCACCAATGGGAGCTGGAAGGAGATGGTACTGCAGGTCCCTGTTGGGTCCCTCACCTCTGCTCAACCCATTTGCAGCATCATGGGAGGGCACTAGGCTCATTAGACAAGGCTTCTACCTCCAGGAAGTTGTTTCATTTTCCCTCAGTGAGATAGTAAATGTTCATAAAAGTAAAAGTAAAGAGAGTGTGTAACTTAGTGGCGGATTACCCAGCACCACCAGCAGAGACCAGGGGAGCTGGGAGAGGTGTTCAGAGAGGGACGCCTGGAGGAAGGAGCCCTCCTTGGTCCCAGGGGGTGAGGAAGTGATACGAAGGAGATGGTGTCAGGAGATCCAGGGCAAGTTCTTTGGTGTGGAATTATCCAAGCAATTAGACTTTCTTGACATGCAAGAGAAAAACAATAAATCCTGGTGTAAGGATTAGTTTGCTTATTCAAAAACTAACCCACCCCAGACCACTCGCTGACTTCAGGACCTTGGACCAATCTCCTTTCTTCTTTGGGTCTCCCTTTCTTTGTCTATAAAATGAGGCGATCTCCATGCTAGCTTCTGAGATTTGATGTGAGGGGCTGAGTAAGGAAGTTACCTCGCTTTGTGAAGCATCACCGGTGGAAGGCTGGATGGGTCTGGGAGGTCCCAGGCGGAGCTCTGGGGAAGAAGTGATGAAACACACACAGTCTCTCTCCTCAGCAAGGGGTTCTGAAAGCTTCTCTCTGCTCTGCCCTCTAGCAAGATTTGTGACCTCAGGGGCAGGTCCAAGTGTTATGGGGCCTGAAGCAGGTACTATTTAAGGGGCTCTCTTTAAGAAAAAGCATACAGATTTACAGATACAAAATTCAGTACAGGGTTTGGGAGTGGCTCTGAAGCTTAAACTTCATTAGCTTCACAGAGAATCCACTTCCATATGATCCCCAATGTGCACATGTAACAGCGAATGCCTGACCCTCTGCGATGGTGGTGAGCCTAATAAATAAAGTGTTTCATTGAGTGCTTCACTCTTCTTATGTGCCAGGCTCCATGCTAAGAGTTTCTCAGGCATTGTCCTATATAATGTCCACGTAATCAGGGAGGCAGCTGCTGTTAGCGTCCCTGTAGTACAGGTGAGGAGATGGAAGCTCAGCAGGGTTAGGTGACTTGCCGAAGGTCACACAGCCAGTACAAAGCCAGAATGCAGTGTCTGTACTTCTAACAGCTGCATTTTATACTCTTTCTTTCGTTATAATTGACTAAGAACCTCTCCTGTTTCCCTACAGATCCCTGGTGGGTACTCTTGGTGTGGCCCTAGATGTCACTACCTTTTAAAGTGGCTGATAAGCCAGGGCCTCCTCCCAGGAGGCAGGTCTGACTTCTTGGGAGATCTTAGCCTCCCTCAAAATCTCTGTCGGCACACTCAAAGCCCCCTCCTCCATGTAATATGCACGTATTTATCATATTATATTATTATTATATCCTTGGATATTAATAACTGACATGTCTCTTAATGTACAATGTGAATAAAAGCATCCTTAGAGAATAATGAACAGAGAAAATTGCTGTTTTTATTGATCTGTGACATACATTTAAAGCAAACAGAGTGGGTGTGCTCTGCACACATACTTTCAAGACAATTCCTGTAACAGTAACCAGTTTTAATCCCGTGATGACCTCCCCAGACAAAGGCTGGCAGTCTAAAAAAACATTGTGCTTTCTGTGCAAATGAAGCTTCAAGGCAAGTGTCCTCCGTGTCCACCCCACCCCCAACATCAGATTGCTGCTTCTAAGCCGCTCTCACCTGGAAACTCTGGAGCCACCTATGCCGGTCATAGGGTACACCTGGGTCCCCAAAAACTTTTGCAAAATTGTAGGTATCGGGAAAGAAGTCTGAGATCCTTGGCACTGATCATTTGCCCCTCGCTGGGTTCTGTTTTTCCGGCTTGATAAGGTCTACAGGCCATTGCTGCTCTGATGTTCTAGAAGTCTGTGTGATCGAAAGGGTTGGTTCTCATACACCTGTCCCCCGGCGACTGGTGAGGGAGGCTGCAGGGAGGCTGGGGTTAATCTGAAGGGTAGAGCCAGGGGGTGGGGATGGCAGGGGATGGGAACAATTCTTACATTATGTCCTCCTGGCTTGGAACCCTGTCAGCAGGGGTGAAAAGGAATGGGATGCCCTTCTGGAATGCAGTGGCTGCAATTTCCAGGGCCACTGGGGATCATGGCTCTTGCCACAAAGAGTGCCAGAGACTAAGGAAGTCAGGACACTGCCAGAGGGACCACCTCAAAGTTTTCCAAGAATGGGCATCTTGGGAGGTGGATATTAGAGGACCGGCCTTGGGCAGCTAGAGGGGATGGATGAGACTATTAAATCAGGCTTGCAAATCTGCACCAGTCCCATGTGTTTGCAGAGAAATCTTGCCTCCTTTCCCTCCTTACACCCACTGAAAGCAAATTTAGCTGGACTGGCCATCTGGCCAAGATGAGTTCTTACAGTGGGTACTCATAAGTGACTCTTTCTAAGGATGCTTTGAGGAGGAGGAGTTTGGGGGAGGGGGTGCTCTGGGCAGGACTGCTGCAGAGTGTTCTACAGGCTGTGCACTGCACAAGGAGACCTGAGGAGGCAAAACGAGACTGAACCAACCTGCACTCCACATGCCAAGCTGTGTACTCTGGTGCAGTGCTGGATCCACCTGAGGAAGAGCCCCTTTTCCCAGTTTGCACAAAGGCGTCAAGTCTGGCTAGCAGCACACTTGTTCTGGGGCGGTAGTACATCTGTGAAGTCAGAGGCCCACTTTTTTTTGCATATGCCTAATTCTTGGGTGGAGGAAATTCAGGTGGGTGACCAGGAAAATGGTTTTTTCATTCCCAGTTTTGAGTCTTTGGAATCAGAACTGGATTCTCATTCCACATCATTGCTCTGTGACCTTGGGCAAATCATTTGGCTTCTCTGGGCCTCAGTTTCTTCATTGATACCATGCCTATAACATCACCTTCCTCCCTGGTTATTATTTGGGCCTAATGAAATCGTATATTATACTTGCACCATAACTTCTTACTTTTTTATTCAACACTCAAGGTATGTTTTAACTCTCCTATTTTGCAGATGAAGAAACTGAGACTCAGAAGTAAGATGATCAAAATAGCATGGGCCTCGGAGCTGGGAAGACCTGGGTTTGGGTCTTGGTTCTGAAACTGTGAGTCAGGGAGCTTGGGTTGGAGATTTCACATTTCTGAGCCTCGGTTTCCTCACTTGTGAAGTGGGGAGAACTCACATGCTTCCCAAAGGACTACTATGGGACTTAATTAAGAGAAGATACAGAAATTGTCCAGTGCCGTGTCAAACGTGGTGGGAGTTTATAATAATAATAATTGCTAAAAATTTTTTCCATTTGCCCCACACTGTTTTACATGCCTTTCACATTTTAGTTCATTTACTCTTCACATCGGCCTTAAGAAGTAGGAATAATGATTATCCCCATTTTTACAGATGAGGAAAGTGAGGCCCAGAGAAGGACGGAAGTTGCCTGAAGCCTCACAGTGAGCTGTGAGTGGCAGGGCGGGGGTGAGTGCCTCCATCTCCCTCTTCTTGTCCAGTGATTCCCCCATCTCAGGCTCCCAGTCATCACTGTTTTATTCTATCAACATTTCAATTAATCTCTGAAGCCTAACTTCTAGATTAGGGATGCGGGGAAGCAGAGGTCAAGCTCCCTTATTTTCGTTCAGATTATAGTAAGCCCTCAAGAAAGGATAGGAACAGCTAATATTTATTGATTACTTACTGGAAGCTCAGGCCCCCTCTCTCCCTCTGCACCAGCCACACTGGCCTTCTTGGTGTTCCTTAAATATCCCAAGATTGCTCTCACCTCAGGGCCTTTGCACGTACTGTTCCCTCTGTCTGAACTGCTCTTCCCCCCAGGTGTCTGCAAGCCTTGCTCCCTCACTTCATTCATCTTAGTTCAAAGATGAACCTCCTCAAAGGCCTTCCCTGGCCACCCTATCTAACATAGAATACAAAAAATCCTTTACACTTTCTTCTCTGCCTTATCTTACTTCATGGTCTTCATCACTATCTGCCAATATATTATGTATTTAAGGAACGGGCAAGTCAGAGTAAGCAAACTTAGGACTGGCTAGTTCAAATAATTTCAGTGGGCTCTGGGACATAGACACTGTCCCTAGTTGTTTGGTCCCTGGCCCTGGATGATTACGGCAGGCGGATAGTGGCCTGGAGTGAGAGAGCCCAATAAAGGAGGTGGTTGGGGGTGTGGGCTCTGGATTGGCTGGCTTACATTTGAAAAACTGATGCACAGGTGAGTTGTTTACTATCTCTAGGAATTAGCTAGCCCTGGGAGAGACAGACACTCCAGGTTTAGCAAGGTCCCAAGATGCCAGAGCATCAGATTCAGAAACTTGAAAACATGGTTGTTACAATCTCCCATACTCTTCTCTTCTCTCACTATGGTCCAGCCTCATAGGCCTTCTTTTGGTTCTTTAAACCTGCCAAGCTTGTTGCTACCTCAGGGCCTTTGCACTTGCTGTTCTCTGCCTGGGATGCTCTTGCCCCTGATCTTCCACAGCTGGATCTGTCTGGTCATTTGGGTCTTAGCTCCAAAGGCACCTCCTCCAAGGAGTCCTCCTTGATTACCTTTTCTCAAGAACACTTACTCTCCTCACCGTACAAAGCACTCTCTAAAACAGCTTCCTATTTTATTTCCTTCATGGCATTCATCCCAATCTGAAGTGTTCATTATCTGTTCACTGTCTGCCTCCGCCACTAGGCTGTGAGTGATGTAAGGGCAAGACCCGTGTCTGTCTTGTTCCCTGCAGCATCCCCAGTGCCTAGGACAGCGTCTGACACATAGTAGGTACTCGGTAAACAAGTGAATGAATGAATTTGCATTTGAACTCAGGTATCTCTGATTTCAGAAGACGTGCACTTTCTAAAACCCCAGACTGCTACTAATTTGTGGAAGATGTGAGCTGGAATCGGTGTTTCCAGCCCTTTCGTTTTTCAGTTGGGAAGACTGAGGCCCAGAGGGCACATGGAGGGACTTTCCCAGCCCCTCCCAGCCAGGTGGTCTCAGAACCCTCATCTGTGCCCCCTCCATGCTCTCCCGCCAGGTTTCACCCGTTGCCCATACAGACCCCTTGGCCTCGGAACCGCTCCTCTGAGGTCCAGCCAACTTTCCACTTTCCCGGAGCTCCTGCCAGGTGTGTAAACAGGCCAGTGCGATTCCTGGTGATGCGGCAGGGAGCAAGATCGTGTTTCCTGACCTAACTCGGCAGGACAATGCCCTCTGGACTGATGAGCAGGATTTCAGACACCCTCAGACCTTGAAGACACAAAGTCAGCATCCTAGCTAGGCTGGACCTGGCCAGGGCCTGGAACAAGTGACACAGGTGTGCCCGAACTGCTCTCTCCAGTGGAGATGCACCAGGGACGAGAGAGATACACAAGGCCACGCCATCTCTGGCAAGCCTCCATTTCCTCATCTCAAAAATGGGCATAATGAAACCCACCTGCTTGGAAGACTTGACAGTGCCTGACGCATAGTAGGTACTTGGTAAAGAATTGAGGCTCTTTCTGTTATCTGCAAAATAGGGGTGCCAGGCTCTCAGCTCTGTGTACTTGTCCCTGAAATTCATAGGGGGAGGGGCAGCCAATGGGAAGGAGCCTGTGCTGGGCGGGGGGTGGAGGAAGGCAGGAGGACTGATACACAGGACAGAACAGTGATCCCCAGTCCGATAAAGACATTGGAAAAGGTCTGGGGAGGCCAGCATGCCCCTCCTGGCCAGCCCAGTGGTTCCCCTGCCCAGTTCCTTTTGCTCTACTCTTCTGCGGGGTCCTCTCTCAGTCTGGGCTGAGAGAGGGATTTGATTTCAGCCGTATTAAGCTCTCCTACAGGAATGTGCTGGTCCCTGGGAGGCTCAGGAAGTGAATTCAAGTTTGTTGATGTCCTGGGCCACATGCCTTATTCATACTCTCTCCTCTGTCCCCCAGGAGGCCTCCTAAGAGCCATAGTCAACACCTCTCTAGCATTTATGAAGTGCCAGGCACGGTTCGAAGCACTCAAGATATGCTTGCTAGCTCGTTTATGCTCGCCCTGGCTCTGTGGCGCAGGTGCTGCTATTATCTACATTCATAGATGAGGAAACCGAGTCACAGAATGGTTCAGTCACTTGCCCAAGCTCCCACGTTTTGGATGTGGCAGAGCTGGGATTCCGACTCTGGCATTCAAGCCCCAGAGTCTGTGCTTTTAGCCGCTGTGTGACGCAAGGGTGATGGACCCATTTTACAAATGAGAAGGCTGAGGCTCAGAGAGGTGAAGTCACCCGCCACCTCACGGCCACTGAATGAGTAGTGAGGCTGCCAATCGAGCGTACGTCTGCCTTGTTGAAAGCCCACACTCCTTCATGGTTCAGTGGAGGCAACGGGGAAAGGAGTGATTGTGCCGGGTGTGGTGGGGGACATTAAGAAAGGCTTCCCAGAGGAGAGACCTGTCATTCTGACACTGGAATGGGAGTTTGGAGGTCTCAGAGGGGCCTGAAGATAGGAACTAACGTGGCTGGTCAAACATGATAGGTAGGAGCTTGGATTTGGGTGCTTGGGTTCAAATCTTGGCTTTCTAATATGCTGTGTGACCTTGGGCCAGTTACTTAACTTCTCTGTGCTCAGTTTCCTCATCCGTGAATGGGTATGATAATAATTAATGATGCTTGTAAAGGGCTCAACAGATGTTGCCTGCCTTCATGGATTAATCACTGCCTGTGTCCTGGGCTCTGGGAAATCCTTTAAATCAGGGTTCTTAAGCATTTTGCTCCCCAGGAGACATTTGGCAGTGCCTGGAGACATTTTTGATTGTCACAGCTGGAAGGAGCTGCTACCCGCATCTAGGGATGCTGCTAAATGTCCTACAGTACACAGGATGGCCCCCACAACAAAGAATTCTCGGGCCTCAAATGTTAGTGGTGCTGAGGTTGAGAACCTCTGCCTTCAATGCGTTAGTTTGTTTCATCCCCCAGCAGGCTGTGAGGCAGGCACAGTCAAGTCCAATTTTCTGTCAGGGACACTGTGTCCCGGAGAGGGGAAGTGCTTGCCTGTGGACACACAGCCTGGCCACAGAAGGCCTCCCAGGGTGGAGGGGATTTGGAAACGGAGGGCGTTCCAGGCAAGACAAAACACCCCCTGGCCCTCCAGCCCCGCTCCGGGCTCTGCTGCATGGAGCTGACCCGTTCCCTCTGCCCTCTGGGCTGTCAGCGGGCGGGAACAGCCTCCTTTCCCTTGGCTGGGAGAAATAACAAGAGAGGCCCTTGTTTGCTGCCACCCACAGCCCGGATTGTCCCCTCGATTTCACATGCCGCTTGCACCTTACTCTCATGACAGTCCACTTTGCTGGCTGGCTTGGGAGGCCTGGAGAGTGGGAGAAGGAAGGAAAAGTCTTCCTGCTCCTTTTAGCCATTTCCTGCCCCTGTCTGGAGCCCCCTTGGATTTCTCTGGAAAGGGCTGGGACTCAGCAAAACTTCTCCTGGTGCCCGAGCTGGGCATTTTACAACACAGAGTCCAAAAAACAGAAGTGTAGGCAGTTTCCTGAGACATGAGTCCTGGGAACGTGGTCTGCTGTGCCGACATCTGGGACTAGAATGTGGGGTCTCCAGGCCTGGGGGAGCTGGCAGAGGCCTGATGCAGGGCCCTGCCCGCGACCCAGCTCCCACCTCTTGTTGGGGAAACTGAGGCTGTCCTGAGAGGCTCTTCCTACCTCCACTTAACTGGCCATCTACCTGGGAGACCTGGCTTCCTTTCCTGCTCCTGATTTTCTGTGGGATCTGGACCTCCTTCAGACCTTGGCTTTCCTCCACTGGACAAGGGGTCTGCCCAGAATCACTGGGCTGGTTTGTCCCCCAGAATCACTTTCTGAGGGGGAGGGGCAACATCATGAGAGTATGAACTCTAACACCAGATTTCCTGGACTCCAGGACGGCTCCCCCACTTCCTGGCTGTGTGACCTTGGGCAAGTTACTTAGCCTCTCTGTGCCTCAGTTTCCTCCTCTGTGAAATGAGGTGCACTAATGGGACCTACCTCAGAGGGGTGTTGTGAAGATTGGTTCAGATACCTAAAATACTCTGGGCTGCTCCTGATCATAAGAGGTATTAGGTAAATGTCTGTTGTTACTATGGTTGGCAGTAGTAGTATTGTTATTTGCATTACAAATGAGCCCGTGGATCCCGTGGCAGTGCTTTATAGGGGATGAGACTTTCTTCTGCATCCTACTGGCTTCTTCCCTTTACTCTCTGTGTAGGTTCTTGGGTTCTCTGAGCCTCCATTTCCTCCACTGTATATGGAGTAAAGCTCATCTCCTAGGAGCTGCTGGGAAGATTAAATGAGATAGTGCTTATTCAGAGAAAAATCCCAGTGAAAGTTCCCTTTCCATTCTTTTTTTTTTTTAATTAATTTATTTAATTTACTTTATTTTTGTCTGCATTGAGTCTTCGTTGCTGCACGCGGGCTTTCTCTAGTTGTGGCAAGCGGGGCTACTCTTCGTTGCGGTGCGCAGGCTTCTCTTTGCGGTGGCTTCTCTTTGTTGTGGAGCACGGGCTCTAGGCACACGGGCTTCAGTAGTTGTGGCACGTGAGCTCAGTAGTTGTGGCTCATGGGCTCTAGAGCACAGGCTCAGTAGTTGTGGCGCACGGGCTTAGTTGCTCCGTGGCATGTGGGATCTTCCTGGACCTGGGCTCGAACCTGTGTGCCCTGCATTGGCAGGCGGATTACCAACCACTGCACCACCAGGGAAGCCCACCCTTGCCATTCTTATTCTTGCGCTGAAGCCCAGAGCCCCAAAGGCCTAAGAAGTGAGGGATTGTGGGCAGTGGAGGGTCATTGTCAAGAGGGGCTTGGAAACTCCACAGGTCAGGCCTTAACAGCAGGGGTCAGCTTTCCCATCCCCCACTGCATCAGCTCCCAGGATGCCTGGGGCAGGGCCAGCTGGACCAGAGTGGAGGTGGGATGATGGTAAACGGTAGAGAATTGAAAATGTCAGGGGCAGGGAAGACCTCAGTGCCCAGGAGAAGTTAGGCTAAGTGGTGGGCACACAGGATGCAGCCTCAGATGATCCAGGATGGACCCCTGCCAAGAACTTGCTCTGTGGGGGGAAGCAAGACACTTCCCTTGCCAGCCTCAGTTTCCTCATCTGTCTCATGCACCCGCTTGCCTCATGGGGCTCTGGGAGGAGCCAGGGAAACCAAGCACTTTGTAAACAGTGAAGTACCCTGCAAATAGTAAAGTACAAATAGGGATCCTGCCCATCTTGTTCACTAATATACTCCTAACACTTGGCAAACAGGGTGCTTAATAAATATGTCCAGAATGAATATGGAATCAAAACAATATTTCTTTAGTGTTTCCTGTGTGCCAGACACTGTCCATAAGTGATTATTACATTTAGTTTAAAAGTATTAATTGAGCACCTACTACATGCCAGCTACTATTCTAGAGGAACACGGCAATGAACCAAATAGTCACAAATCCTTATACTTAAGGAGCTGACATTTTAGAGGGGTAAACATTAAAAACAAACAAACAAAAAAAAGCAAGCAGATAAATAAGTAAGATCTATAGTATGTCAGATGTTGATAAGTGCTATGGAGAATAAAATCAGAGAAGACAGGGAGCCTGGAATGGAGGTAAGTGCAATTTTAGAGTCAGGAAGATTTCGAGAAGGGAACATTTGAACAAATACCTGAAGGAGATGACATTGGAGCAAAGACTTGAAGGAGGTGAAGGAAGGAGCCCTGAGCGCATATAGAGGAAGATCATTCCAGGTGAGGGGACAGCAAGTCAAAGGTCCTGAGGTGGGAGCATGGAGAGTGTTCAAGAAATATCAAATGGTCTTCCTGGGTCCTCGTGACAGCCCTTCCAGGAGACTGACCCCTGGCCCCCTGATCACAGGGAAACTAAGTTGAAGATCTTAGACGGGATTTAAAGGCAGATCCCAACATAATGCCTTCAGGCTGGATTTTACTTCAACCAGAGAAAGGCTTCCTTCCCACACCAGGCCTCCAAAGGTGTGGGACAGGCTGTCAGGAGCAGCGAGAGGTGGAGAAGCTCTGAGCGGGCTTTAAACACACCCGCCACCCATGTTGGGAACTGAAGGACCCTTTGGACAGATGGGGAGACTGAGGCCCACACAGAAGAAGGAACTGCCCAAGGTCACACAGTCAGTTGGCCTCTTTTTCAGAAGCACATGCTCTGTCCTCCTCTGGCTGAGCCAGGCCGCTGGGGACTCCTGGGTCCCATGCAGCTGCCACCCTGCCCCCAGCTGCCTGTCTGGCTCATGAATGATTAGCGAGGCCTGGGCGGCAGTGGGGTGTGAGCTGCCCCAGGAACGCTTTTAATGAATGGCTCGAAGAACTTTAACTTGTGACAACACCTGCTAATAAGTCCAGGGGTCTAACACAGTCCGTTCCAGAGGAAGGGGTAGGAGGATAGAGTGGCTGCCTCAGAGGTCTCCTGGGACAAGTCCCCCCCCTCCACTTTCTCCTCTTTCCCCCATTGAGTCTTGAGCCCAAATAGACACAGGTGGCTCCTAGCTGCTTTCTCAGAAGAGAGGGTAGGAGGGAGCCCTGCCTGGGAATCAGAGACCAGACATCTGCGCTGTCTCAACTATTTCCCTCTGGGTCACCCTGGGCTGGTTTCGGTCTTAACCCTCCATGCCTGTCTCCTCCTCCAGAAGGTGGGCACTCAGATCAGCCGGGCTTATCCTCAAGACTGAACAGATCCAGAGAGGATGTGAAAGGGCCTGTAAAGTGCTTTTCTGTTGAATATCTGTCCTTCCATTTCCAGAAACTACCAGAGTGTGGGAGGAGCAAAAGTCACAATAAGTGTAAAAGGCTTAGCTCAGCACCTGTACATAGTGAGTCTCAGTAAATGCTGGCTGTTACCATCACTACTGTTACTCTCCTCACTGAGCCCAGGACCAGGGCCCAGGGGATCAGGACCAGGGCCCTGAGCTCGGACCACTATGCTGAAATCACGGCTTCATCCCTTGCTAGAGATGCACACATGGATGAAGAAGCTGCTGGACCTCTGTGTGCCTCCAGTTTATCATTTCTAAACAGGGTTGTGAGACGAGCAGGTGAGCTAATGCAGGCAAGGCTTGCTGCCTGGTCATAGTAAGCCCTCAATGAACGGTAGCTTTATTATTCTCACCCGTCATTCACACTGAGGCAGTGTGAACTTGGGCCAGTCACTCAAGCTCTCTGAGCCACACGTAAACTGGGAACAGCGGTCGTAGCTGCCTCGTGGGGCTGTGGGTAGAGTTGAGTGAGGGAATCCACGAGCCGTGCCTGGCACATAGTAAGTGCTCAGTGTGGGCAGCCACCTTGAATAACAGCGCTGCTGCTCTGAGACCATGAGGGACAGCTGCTCGGGACACCACGGAGAGAGATGCTGCCAGCGTTGCAGGGCTTCCAGAGAACGGCCGCATCCATCCATGTTCTCTTTGATCTCCTTCCCAGCTCTCTCAGGATGGCGTAATAAGCATCCTGATATACGGATGAGGACGCAGAGGCTCAAAAAGGCCACCGGTCCTTCCAAAGCCTGAAGCTTGTAGGTGGTAGACCAGGATTTGCACCGGCAACTCTGTGACTCCTAGTGGCCTTGCACCCAGAGCCTCAGCTGGCCTTACTTAACTCCCTTTTTGCAAGTGGAGGCTCATGCCTCAGTGCCTCTCGGCCTCAGCGGAGAGGGTTTCTCCTGGGTTGTCTCGTCTTGCTGGGTCCTTTGCCTGGGCCTGCTGTGTGTGCTCCAAACTCCTTTCCTTTTGGGGTCAATATCTACCTAGCATCATTGCCTTCATCCCCACATGGCAGACTGGAAGTGCTTTAGGGATCACTGAGATGAAACTTCTGATATAAAGAGGGCAAGAAATGTGCAAAAGTAACAGATTCCATCAGTAGGAGGTAACATTTTATATATATTCCCTACTCTACCAGCACTCTGCTCCCAGCACTCAACCTACGTTCACTTTATTTAATCTCCATAACAATAACTCTATGAGGTTGAAATTCTTATCATCATTATCATCATCCCCATTTTACAGATGAGAAAACTGAGGCATGGAGTTAAGTCACTTTTCTAGGAAGCGGTAGAGACAGGATTCGAGCCCGGGCACCCTGGCACTGAAAGCCAAGCTTGTGACTCAGGCTCTTCTGCTCTCGGCATCAGGTCCTGATTTCAGCCCCCGTCTCCTAGCTCCCTGTCCACTGCTCTTTCTGCTGATCCCGACAGCTCCAGCTTCTCGGGAACTCGTCATTTTCCAGGTGCTGTACCACTGTGACTCTGAGATGCCATCGTTCCTGGGTTATCTGTGAGCTAACTGAGCTCCGAGCCTGCCCAAGGCCACTCACACCAGTCATGGATGCCTGAGCCACCGTGTTTCAAGCCCTGAGTGGCCCCAGGGGTTTTGACCACTGTGTAGGCCCAGCCTTGGGCTGGGGGTGATGAGGGGATACTGAGAGGTTTCAGGCATGGCTTTGGCCTTTCTAGAGTTCAATGTTCAGGGCTTCCCACAGCCCTGGCTCTGGACACTCCTGGGGAATGGGCCTCTAGTGGGCAGCAGGAGGGCACCACCATGGGCAGCTGGCCCTGGTCCTGCTTCCTGAAGGGCCTGGCATGGAGCCTCCAGTGCCTGCTGAGAGCCTGGTCACAGCCCAGTGCCTTGACAAAAACTCAACCCAGCGGGGAGATGGGGCACAGGAGGGAAGGTAGTGGTGGATGCAGTTTCCGGACAGCTCCTGCCCTGGGCTCAGAGAACACACCATTTCTCTTTCTTTCTTTTCCTGAGTGAGGGGGGCAGACTTGAGGGCAATGGGGGAAAAGTTGCCGTGTGTCTGCCTGGAAATCATTCCCCAGCTCAAAAATTAACCGCCTGACATGGCACTTTCTTCTTTCTCCCCTGTCACCTCTGCGTGTTTTGCCTGCAGACTTTAATCCCCGTGGTTATGGATTGGCTGAGCCTGAGAAGCTGGGATTTCTTTGGCGGGGGGATTATAAAGCTTCCTGTAAGAAATGTCTGGGTTGGGTTGGCATGAATCAGGCTGGTCAGGGACTAAGGGGACCCCTGGCCCAATTCTTGCTCCCAACCAGGGTCAGGACTAGGGAGAGCCAGGCGAGGCACCCTGGGAACAAAGTTTAAGGAGGGACTCACTGTCAGGGTCATGCACCTGCCTCACCCTGGTCCCAGCCCAGCTCCCAACTCCTGCTGTCTGATAAGCCTCAGGGCGCAATGGTCTTTCCATGAAACAAGATAAAACAAGTCCTTACTTCTGACTTGCTGTGTGACCTCAGGCAAGCCACTTTCCTTCTCTGGGCAGTCATTGTATTAGGGGTTAAATTAGACCAGGGTTTCTCAGCCTCAGCGCTGGTGACATTGATCCTATTGGGAACAAATAATTTTCTGTTGTGGGGCACTGTAGGATGTTAAGTATCATCCCTTGCCTCTACCCACTAGATGCCACTAGCATCATCCCCTCCAATCACCCAAAAATGTCCCTTTGTCCCCTGGAGGTCAAAATCATCCCCTATTGAGAACCACTGGATTAAGTAATCTCAGGTTCATTCTGGCTCTGATATTTTAGGATTTATTTAAAGATTTAAGAACAATGTATTTGAAGCTCAGCGTTTAAGAAATTAAACTTGTATTATTAATAATAAAGTAACATTAATATATGATTTTTAATAATTATTACAACGTAACAATAGCTCATATTTGTTGAGCATTCCCACGTGTCCATCACTGGGTCAGTGGTTATTTTATATGAAATAAATCACTCTCCCAGGTAGGTACTATTATTATGTACCTACAGCACACAGGGAAACTGAGGGTGAGGGCAGTTAAATAACTAGGTCACACAGCTAGAGTGTGGAAAGATTGAGTTTATAGCTCAGGCTTGTCTGATTCCAGAGCCCATACTATTTCTACAGTGCATGTTTATTGAAGGAAGATTAGAAAATACAGATAAGCAAAAGCAAATATAGTACTTTCTGATGACAGAATTGTTAGGTGGAAGGCACTTCTGGTTTAAGTTGGTGGAGTCCAGACTTTTCTATTCCATTCACCTTTCTGAAGCAGTCTGAAAACAGCAACAAAAAGCAACAAATGGAGAAGAAAATGCCATCTCTGATGAAAGAAGGGCAGACCACAATCCCACCCTTGGTTTGTGAAGAAAAGCTGACAATGGTGGTGGGATTTGGGCCAAATTGCAGGAGGGAACCAAGAGTTTCTGCAGCCCCTGGGCAGGAGGCAGAATTCTCCAGAAGTATTTTTCAACTCTATGAGCCCTTCCTAATCCCAGCAAAGCCTGAAGCATGCACACGGGAAGGGAGAGTCGCTGAAATGCATGTGACAGTTCAGAGTTCAGATGAACTGGATGAAGAGGCTCGAAGACCATTGGTAAGAAGCAGGATGTTAAAGTGCCAGGTGAGAGAAGGATGGGTAACGATCAACCATATGGTTGTATGGGCTCTAATTTTCTCTCTCGTAAGTCGAAGAGACTTACTCAAGGAGATACTGAAGAACTGTGACATTCTTGGGTCTTTACACTTAATCTCCACACTAAGTCTATTGCTTAGAGTAGAGATATATTTCAGGGAAGTGGTGGTGAGGAAGGGTTCTGAGATAATCCACAGGACTACTGCATAGACACCTGCTGCCCCAGCTTCCTCCTAGCCCCTCTCCCCACACTTTCTTTTAACAAAGAACTGTGCTAAGTAGCCAGCATGGGACCTACAAAAAGACTGTGTGAGAAATAAGAAGAAAAGGAACATCAAATGAAAAGTAGACAAAGAATAAATACTGGAAGAGTTGTGTAATGAAGAGAAACTACTGAACAGACATTTCTCTGTGAAATACACAAAAAATGAAAGAAATGATGGCCTTCCTAAAATAAATCTCAAGATGAGAAATAAAAGGGTCAAAGAAGAGATAATAAAAAGTAGATGGAGATGAAAAAAGCAGTCTTCTGGAAGTGGAGGGAGGAGAAAAGTGAAGCCACTCTATTATAAAAGCTCTTTTAGAAACAGCAAAATGGAAAATATTAAAAACATAATCAAGGACATGTTACACAGACTAAAGAAGATTGAACAAAATGAAGTGGGAAAGAAAGAGTAAAAAAGGATGAAAGAAAGATGATCAATAGGGGGGACAAAGGAAATCTAACTTCTGCATAATTGGTATTGCTGAAGAAGAAAGAAAAAGAAATCAAACAAGTAAAACAGAAAACAATATTGGAATCTTTAATAGTAGAAAATGTCTCTGAAACCAAACTAACTTAAAACATATGCAAATTTTCTGTCTCCCAGAAAAAAACTTATAGAGACTCATCAACACTGGTATTCATGGTAACATGAATGAACTTGAGGATTCAACCAAAAAATCTTATGGCTATTCAGGCAAAAATTTTGATGAGCTGTAAGAGGGAAGAAATCAGGCTGGCCTCAAATTTCTGCACGGTGAAATCTCTCCTAATTCTCAGAAAAAGAAAGCATAACCCCAGAATTTTACAGATGTATTAACTGTGTATTCAGGGAACGTCTACTTTAAAAAAAAATACATATTTATTGTTGAAATTTGGAAAAGCAGAGCATATAATGAACACATTTATTCATAATCTCACTCCTAAAATAGTCTGCCTGTCAAGTACATATTTCAAAATGCTTTCACGTGCATTCATTCTAATGGGATCATCTGTGACATAGACATCGCAAAATTATTATTTCCAATTTGCAGATGAATGAACTCAGTGACTTGACGCAAGAATTCAGTGGCCAAACCACTACACCCAGGCTTCCCGGCCCTCAGTCCCGAATGCTCTAGAGTAGCTCTGTCCAACAGAACTTTCTGTGGTGATGCGATGTTCCAGATCTGCTCCATCCAGAAAGGTAGACACTAGTCTCACGTAGCTGTGGAACACTTGAAATGTGACGCGTGTGACCGAGTGTGACTGGAATTCTAAATTTCATTTAACTTTAATGAATTCAAACTTACATAGCCACAGGTGGCTGGAAGCTACTATATTCGGACAGCCCAGCGCTAGAGATTTCCTTGTCATTCTTTTTTTTATTACTTATTTATTATTTATTTATTTATTTATGGCTGTGTTGGGTCTTCGTTTCTGTGTGAGGGCTTTCTCTAGCTGCGGCAAGTGGGGGCCACTCTTCATCGCGGTGCGCGGGCCTCTCACTGTCGCGGCCTCTCCTGTTGCGGAGCACAGGCTCCAGACGCGCAGGCTCAGCAGTTGTGGCTCACGGGCCTAGTTGCTCCGCGGCACGTGGGATCTTCCCAGACCAGGGCTCGAACCCGTGTCCCCTGCATTGGCAGGCAGATTCTCAACCACTGCGCCACCAGGGAAGCCCTTCCTTGTCATTCTTTTTCCTTCTGAAAAATAAAGCTGACCACTTTCCACTTCAGCCATCTCCCAAGCACATCCACATCAAGTTCTTCCAAATTCTGGCCTCTGGGATCAATCAGCCTTCATAATTAGGACCAGCCTTCTGGCTTCTGGCCCCTGTCTTCTTGGGCTGCAGTCTCCTTCGGGCTTGTCCACCCCTGGAGGTTTTAGCTGAGTCACTCCAGCTTCTGCTGGCAGAGGGGACAGGCTGGGGATGTGAGAGATGTTTCACCTGGAGCCACGACTCCATCTACCCTGGGCCACCTCAGCAATATTCCCCTTCCTGAAGCTGAGCCTCTGGACAGAACAAGTGGCAAAGTGGCAGACTGCTGACTCTTGAGATGACCCAGAAAGTGAGCCTGCAAGATCAGACACTTGCCCCCACCTCTGGACTCCAGAAGTTAAAATTCAAAGGAACAGGGTCTCGGGATCATGTGACTCTAGCCTTCTACCCTCCTTCTACCGTAATCTGCCCTTGAGGGATCAAAGGAAGATTCCATTCTGCAGACACGCAGGCTGACTCTGCCTGTGTCCAGGTGGCTGCTCTGAGTTCACCAAACAGGGGGCCCAGAGGTAGAGGTGGGTCAGACGTGCTGTGCACTGGAGCAAAATCATGGATTCACTGGACCCCACTCCCTGATCCACTATTTGGACTGGGAGCCATGAGATCTTCTCTTGTGCTCTATGTAGTCCTGAAGAGATCACTCCTCCTGTGACCTCAGTTTCTATACCTGTAAAATGGGGATTTTAAGACGGAGCAGGGATTTTTCACAGAGCATCCTGATTCCTAGTAATCTGTGAAACAGCTTGACATTAGATTGCAAGTTGTGTATGTGTGAGCACTTTTCTGGGATTTTCCACTAATTAAAACCATTTAGACGAGAGGTCATAAAGTGGTGACCATGGGTCTGATGCATTTTACAGATGTGTTTTTTGGCCCACACTTTCCTTTTAATGAGCAAATCATTTAAAATGGTGAGATTTCACATAAAAGCACAATTTCAAGCTTCTCTGGAAAAAACAGGAGATCTGGCATCATGGGCCCCACGTTTCCCCATGGCAACAGCCAGGAGCTGAGCAGCAGTTGCTGTTTCCAAGGGGCCTATATTCCCCACTTCACCACGGTCCCCACTCCTCCCTATTGCACCCATGACACTAAAGCCCAGTGCCAGCTGTAATTTATCATCAAACTTGGGCATTTTTTTCCTGCTAAAAGGATGGTTTTCTGTACCCAAAACACTGTCAGAATTGCAAATCAGACTTGAGAAAACAAGGTGATATTTCTTACGCCAGCCCACCTCGTTCATTAAATTGTCCCTTGCATTTGAGTTTGTGATGCCTGATTTAGAGTACTTCATCATTCATTTAACAAATGTCCATCGAGGCCCTGAAGACAGAGGTGAACAAACACAGACAAGGGCCCTGTTTGTATGGAGCTTACAGTCTGGTGGGAAGAGAGCTAATGATAAGTGAACAAACAAGAAATACTTCGGCCATTGGTAAGTGCTTGACAAGAACAAGGCTGGATGGTGGAAATCAGACCACAGACAATAGCGTGGTCTGTGAAGAGGTGACCTTTGAGATGAGGCCGAACAACAAGAAGGAGTGAGCTGGGCAGAGATCAAGGGGCCAGAGATCAAGGAGTGAGGGCCAGGCAGAGGAGACAGCAGGTGCAAAGACCTGGAGGTGGGAATGGGCTTGGCCCGCTGGATGTCTGAGAGCCCACCACTTAGTGTCCACAGGCCAGCTCTCTGGTCGCTGCCTCCATGCCTCCTGGGAGACTTTTGCTCGGCCCACCAGGGTGGAGGGGTGGGGGTGAGGGGCAGTAGTACTTATTAATTCCTCACCAGATGTCTGGCATCCAGATGGCAATTCTGAATCCAGTTTGCCCACAGGAAGCTCAGCTGGGGCAGGGAAGCTATTTGGGGTCACCTCAGCCCTTCTGCAATCCCTAACCAGCAAGATAATGAAACACTCTTGACCCACTCACTGCCCAAGCCACGTGTGGGCCAAGGATCGACTTCCCAACTCTTGTCATTTCCCTCACGTCACCTCCCTGGCTGACACATGCCATATCTGGAATCATTCCTCCACAAAGGATTGATGTTGACATCCCGGCAAGAGCACCCAGAGAGCGAGGAGAGAATAGGAGGGAGCGAGAGAAACAGAGAGAGAAAAGAGGGGAAAGAGGGAGAGGGAGAATGCATGCCTGGGACTCAAGGCCTTTGAAAGGCAACAGTTGCAGCCAGAATTTACCAACACTTCTCCCCCTCCCCCCCCATAATGTGCAGAATTAATACATTGCACTAAAGAACTGGCAGGATGTCACCCCCGAAGCAGAAGTCCTTGAATATTTACAGCAGCTTTATTCATAATAATGCCAAAATGGAAACACTCCACTTTCCACCAGCAGGAAGATGTACAAAGAAAGAGTGGTATATTTACAGGATGGAATACTATGCAGTAGTAAAAAAGAATTAACTGCTGATACATGCAACTTCATGGATGAATCCACAGGCATTATACTGAGCAGAAAATACAAAAGTACATCATTTCATTTAAGTAAAGTCCAAGAACAGGAGAAACCAATCTACAGCAATGGAAATCACAGCAGTGTTTTGGAGGGGACGTGAGGATTGACCTGAAAGGGGCTAAGGGGAACTTTCTGGGGGATGGAAATATTCTATTCCTTTTTTTTTAAACTATAGTTGATTTACAATGTTCTGTTAGTTTCTGGTGTACGGCAAAGTGTTTCAGTTATACGTATATACATATATATATTCTTTCTCAGGTTCTTTTCCATTACAGCTTATTATAAGA
The DNA here is from genome assembly GCF_965194805.1 of Balaenoptera borealis. Taxonomy (NCBI): domain Eukaryota; kingdom Metazoa; phylum Chordata; class Mammalia; order Artiodactyla; family Balaenopteridae; genus Balaenoptera; species Balaenoptera borealis. Next base: position 14,446,282 of record NC_138872.1, read on the forward strand.
TACTGAATATAGTTCCCTGGGCTATGCAGTAGGTCCTCTATTTTATATATGGTAGTTTTTATCTGCTAATCCCAAAGTCCTAATTTATCCCCCCAACCTTTCCCCTTTGATAAGTTTGTTTTCTATGTCTGTGAGTCTGTTTCTGTTTTGTAAATAAGTTCATTTGTATCATTTTTTTAGATTCCACATACAAGTGATATCATATATTTGTCTTTCTCTATCTGACTTACTTCACATAGTATGATAATCTCTACATCCATTCATGTTGCTGCATATGGCATTATTTCATTCTTTTTTTATGGCTGAGTAATATTCCTTTGTATGTATATCTCTTTATTGGAAATGTTCTATGTCTTGACTGGGATGGTGGTTGTATGGGTACGTACATTTGTTGAAATGCAAACTGTACACTTACAATGGATGCATTTTATTGTATGTAAACTATAGCTCATAAAGCTAATTTTTTTTAAAAAGTCATGTTTATTTTTCTCACCAGCTGTTGCTCTAAAATGTATTCAGTAGGGGACGTTCTTCCCCTATAACCTGGACTAAAACTCCTGCAGACCATGACTTTCCCCATCACTCTTGAGAAGGAATTAAAATCCTCTAGTTACTTAAATATACAAACACGATCTCTATTCAGAAAGTCAATGTTCAGTTCCAGGCAAGGATCAAAATGTGGAACTTGGTTCGAGGAAGTCTTTTTCCCTCCCCTACCCGGGTGCTCCACGGGCTGGGAGCCACTGAGAGGGAGATCCTTCTCTCCCGGACTCCCCCTTAAGTTCTTCCTCTTCCTCGTGTTCTAGAGAGAGGTCTCTGACATCCAGTGTGAGAGAAGCCAGGAGGGCAAGAGGAGCCTGGGGAGCAGGTGCGTGCTTGCGGCTCCCCTGCTCGGCTGGCTTCCCCCGCTGGGGGCCTGGTACATCCCCTGACACATTGTCTTGCGAGCATCGCAGGAGGTGGGGGAATAGAGGGTCCCCACTCCAGGAACACTTTCCTTGTGGGATATATTTTCTCTGATAGGCTGCGCCCCTCCAGTGCCTGGTTTTCCATTGGTTTGCTGCGTGTGAACTTTTTGGGGGGTCCTAGATAGAAGCAGACTTCTTAGGCAGGATATAAAGTGACCCTGGTGACCCACCTCTGGTCCTCAAGGAACACTCGGGATTTTCCTCCTCACATCTTTGGAGTATCTGTCCAGCTAGGGTTGCCAGATAAAATACAGGGTGCCCAGTTGACTTTGAGTTTCAGATGAACAGTGAATAATTTTTTTAGTATAAGTATGTCCCAAATGTTACATGGGTTATACTTATGCTAAAAAATTCATTCATTGCTATTCATCCGGATGCTGATTGGACATTTGGAAGGAGCCTGCTTAGCTTCTCTCCATCTCCCCCTTCTGTACTGACATAATGCTAAGCGGAGGCCCGGGAACCTGCCTGTTTTATCCAGTAGGCTGCCCTTGTGACCTTGGCCAGGTTACTTAATCACTCTGTGCATTAGTTTCCTTATCTGTTAAATGGAGATAATCACGGGACCTACTTCATAAGGCTGTTGTGACAATCACAAGTAAACTGAGATAACACAGGGACAGTAGTTGGAATGGTGTCTGGCACATAGTACATTCTCAGTAAATGTTGGGTCTTAGTAGTCTTACTGTGGTGGTGGTGGTTGCTATCCTATGAAGAGAGGGAGGACTATAGCTTCCAGTTAGATTATTCTCTAGAGAAAAAGAGCCAAAATGGAAGGAAGGATGAGGCTCCTGGATGGGAGAATTGGGAGGGGACATGGTGATTATTAAAAGCATGCCCTTTGGAAACATTGGGGCACAGACGAGAAGTGATGGAGGGACATAGATGGCAAGGCCAGGCTTGAGAGGGGTTCTTTTGGTCTAGGAATGCGAGAGATACCAGGGATGCTAGAGAGTTAGAGGCTGCAGGAATGTGGCAAGGGCACCCATGGATCATGCAGAGATGTGGAGTGGTACGGAGTGCAAACTCTGGAGTCAGACCGCCTTGGGTTCAAATCCTGGCTCTGCCTCAGCAACCTCGGGCAGGTTACCTGACTTACCCTCTTTGCCTCAGTTGTCCCATTGCTAAAATGGAGATAATAATACCTGCCTGCAAGCGTGGCTGTGGAACGGAATGAGTTAATGCATGTAAATTACTAGGAAAAGTACCTGGTCAGTTGTAAGCACTTGTTCATTAACTCTCATTATACTCGGAGCCCTTTAAATGTTTAGGGGAAGAGAGTTTAAAGATTAGAATTTCTGTTTAGATGTGCAGTTCATGAACAGCAACACTACCCTGGGACCGAATTACCTGGGTCACAGCTTTACATGCATGACTAAATCGATGTCATTTATAATCCCCTCTGAAAAATAATAGGACCTCTCATTAAATGAATTAATACATGTAAAATACCTGGAACTTAATAAATACTCAAAACATGTTGGTGGTTTTGGTTGTCATTATTATCATAATTATTCTCCTGCATAGTGATGTGAGGCAGGATAGAAAAGGCAGCTCTGAACAGAGCTTCTTAGGGTTCATATTTTCCAGGTGGCTTTTCATGCCACTGACCTCAATCATTATAATATTCTCTTTCCTTTTCTTTTCATGCCCTTGTAAGGATAACCCAGGTAGCAGGGTTACTGTGGCCTCACAAAATGAATTAGGAAATGCTCCTCTTTTCTCTATTCTCTGGAAGGGTTTGTGTAAGATGGGTATTACTTAGTCCTTAAATGTTTAATAGAATTACCATTGAGGTCAGCAGGACTTAGAGGGGTTTTTTTGTTGTTGTTGTTTTTTGAGGGGAGTTTTTAAATGATTGATTCTCTTTAATAGACAATGAAATAGTCAGCTTTTCTTTTCTGATAGTTGGATAAGTTATGTTTTTCAAGAAGTTCTTCTGTTTCCTCTGAGTTATCAAATTTATTGGTATAAAGTAGTTCATACTATCCATTTAGTATCCTTTCGAAGCTGTAAGATTAGATTAGTTCATGAGGGCGGGGGGGGGGCCCATGATGGAATTATAGCCCTTATAAGAAGAGAGCTTGTCTCTGCATGCCTGGCACCAAGGAAGGACCATGTGGGGACATAAGGAAAAGACAGCCGTCTGTAAGCCAGGAAGAGAGCTCTCCCCACAACCCAAATCTTCTGGCGCCAGGATCTTAGATCCTCCAGTCTCCAGAACTGTGAGAAATAAATGTCTCCTGTTTAAGCCACCCAGTCTGTGGTATTTGCTTGTAGCAACCTGAGCTGATTAAGACAGACATATTATTCTTCAAACTGGAATACCTATTGGTCTGTCAGGTGGTGCATAAAACAGGATAGTTGTGTCTTCCAAAGCCAGCAGCAAGTTTCCAACTTTGACAGCAAATAATTGTATATTTTTAAACAATGGATGCATTATGGAGCATGATACCACACATGGGTTGAAGAATGTCAAGTTTGCACCAGAATGTGACCCAGATTCCTTGAGGGCTTTCCATGGATGTTCTTCTGCCTGGAGGCCCACAGAGTGACTGGAGCCCATGTACTGGCTCACGAGACCTAATGGTTACATTTTCATGAATTTTGCTAGCTAGTTGTTAAACATAGATACTATTTAAAATGAAATTTTATTAATTGGGGTTAAAAAATTATATCAAAACAAAGGTAATAGATAGTCAAAACTCATCACTTCCTAATTGTTTTACTATTATCTATGGTCTTGAGGTTATTTACATCTACTGTTATTTACATCTATATGTGCGGAGGAAATACTGTGGAGTGTTGTGATACAGTCCATCTCTTTCCAACACTGTGCTCAGTGATGTAACTTGGTGGCTTGAAATCAGCCATGTGGGCGTATTTACACCATAGAAATCACTAAACACTACAAATCAGGGCTTAGCTCATTGTTTGGTTGCTTGTCTAGACGTAAGAAGGTAATGGGAAAAGTTAGTAATACAGATCACACTTAAAATGTGTTGTCTATAGCTGTTATATTGTGACTAGCACAAAAAATGAGGAACTATTCTTCTGGTATTTGAAAACCATCATTTGATTCAGTAAAGAAGACACACCATTGGTAAGTGAGTGACGTTCTGACATATTCCTTCATTGTGTCTGTTTTGTCTTAATAATTAATGTAAATGAAAACATAACCAACATTCATAGTGGAACTAAACTCACTGATCAGTGACATGAGTGACTTCTTAGCTGAATTGAATAATAATCAAGAACTTTTACACACACACACAAACATATACACCCACAGTTTTTTCAGAGAGCCAGTTGTTAAACATTTACCAGCACATCACTTGAGGGATATTTGGTGGGTAGGGTCTGATAAGGTCATTTGAGTTTGCGAAGAACTAGCCATTGAGAATGGTCCTATGATTGGCACTGTCAGATTTCCTGGTAAAAGTGCCATGACTGTGTCTCAGTCATTTTTGTAGTCTCAACTCCCAGTCTGGTGCTTAGCACGTGGTCAGGAATAATGTTTGCTGAATGGATGATAGTGAACATGTTGTAAGCACTGTCTGAGTTGCAGAAGCACGTATTAGTTATTCAATAAATATTTTGGGTTCCTACTGTGTGCCAGGCACTGTTCTTGGCTTCAGGGACACAATCCCTGCCCTCCTAGAGCTTACATTCTAGTGGAAGAGAAAACCAGTAAAGTATAAAATGTGCTTTCAGGTTAATTTTATGTCACCTTGACTAGGCTAAGAGATGCCTAGTTAGTTGGTGAAACATTATTTCTTAGTGTATCTGTGAGGATGTCTCTGGAAGAGATTGCATTTAAATCAGTAGACTGAGATCTGCCCTCACCAATGTGGTGGGCATCATCCAATCAGCTGAGGGCTTGAATAGAACAAAAGGGTGGAGGGAGGGCAAATTCCCTTCTGCTCGATCTGAGCCATCCACTTTCTCCTGCCATCGGACATCCGGGCTTTTGGACTCAGATTGGAACCTACACCATCAGTTCCCTGCTTCTGAGGGCTTTGACCTTGGACTGAATTATACCACCAGCTCTCCTGGTTCTCCTGCTTGCAGATGGAAAATCATGAGACTTCCTGGCCTCCATAACTGTGGGAGCCAAATCCTATCACAAATCTCCTCTTATATGTATCTAGATATGTCCTATCCATTCTCTTTCTCTGGAGAACACCAACTAATCCAGGTGGCAGCAATTGGTTATATGAAGAAAAATGAAGCAGGATAAGGGGATGGAGACAAGTGGTATCACACTGCTGCCACACAAGGAGCCAGGACATGGCCTTCTACTTAAAACCTGGCTCCATCTCTAGGAAGCTGTGTGTCTTCAGAGTAGTCACTTGACCTCTCTGAGCTATGAAAACTGTCTCTAACTGATATTCGGGTCCATTTGTGGACTCACAGGTTCCAAGCCCTAAGAAGACCTTGTTGGCCAAATTTGCTTTTTTGTGGTCTGAACCTTTGGATTCATTGGCTTCCCGGGTGGTCCCTGAAACTCCACTGGCAGAACGTGGGCATTCCAGAAGCTTCTGTAAATGGGGTGCTGTTTATTGTGCTGCCACTTTCCTGCATCTTTGTTTGCTGTACTAGGAGTACCTGGGTTGGGTCTGCCCCTTTGTTTGCCTCTGTGGAACCCTGGAACGATGCCTTTTGGCTCCAAGCACCCATTGAGACAAAGAGGTCCTTTTCTATAACAGATGCAGCGCAGGATCTCAGCTGCCTGGGAAACCCCAGTTTGGGGTTCTAGAAACATGCCTGACACCTATCTGTTGCCTCTCTGGTCTCAGTGTTCATATCCGTAAAGCAGGGGGCTTGGCGATGGTCTGACTGTCCTCCATTGAATTCCTGGATCAGGGAGGTATTCGGTTTGCCAGGGTGGGTGGGAGGGAGGGAACGAACAGGGGGCCTAGTAGAGAGCTCCTCTTCCCACTTCTCCCAGAAAAACTCCTTTTAACTAAATTTTACTCTCAGGGTTTGTCTGTTTTATATTGTGATTCAATATACAATTTTGCTTGGACAAAGGGCTGGAAGTTATAAATACTTATAAATCCGTGATTATCTAAGATCTCTCATCCCTGATATGTAGGAATCTGCCTGGTATAGGAACCAAAAAGATGTTAGGAAATCAAAACTTAGGCAATTTTTAGTTGTGGTATTTGATTCCATATTATTGCTTTTGCTTTCGATCTTTAAAGTGTGTGTCCAATAATCTGACCTCTTAAAATATTCGTTTCAAGTGGTGTTGATTTGTTTTACAATTATTCTTCCCTGACCCCAACAACTCAAAACTGTGAGAACTAATAAATGAATTCAGCAAAGTAGCAGGATACAAAGTCAACACACAAAAATCAGTTGCATTTCTATACAATCTAAAAAGGAAATTAAGAAAATAATTCATTTACAATAGCATCAAAAGGGATAAAATACCTAGGAATTAACCAAGGAGGTGAAAGACATGTACAATGAAAACTACAAAACATGGCCGAAAGAAATGAAAGACATAAATACAGGTCTTCCTCAACTTGCAATGGGGTTACATCCCAATAAACATATTGTAAGTTGAAAATATCATAAGTCAAAAATGCATTTGATACACCTAACCTACTCAACATCATAGTTTAGCCTAGCCTACCTTAAATGTGCTCACTTACATTAGCCTACAGTTGGGCAAAAATCATCTAGCACAAAGCCTATTTTATAATAAAGTGTTGAATATCTCATGTAATTTATTGAATGCTGTACTGAAAGTGAAGAGCGGAATGGTTGCCTGGGTACAGAATGCTTGTAAGTGTATCGGTTGTTTACCCTCATGATGGTGTGGTTGGCTGCGAGCTGAGGCTCGCTGCCACTGCCCAGCATCAGGAGAGAGGATCAGACTGCATATTGCTAGCCTGGAAAAAGATCAAACTTCAAAATTCTACTGAATGCATATCACTTTTGCACCATCATAAAGTTTAAAAAATCGTTAAGTTGAACCATCAGAAATAGGGGACTGACTGTAAGTGGAAACATGTCTTGTGTTCATGGGTTGGAAAACTTAATATTGTTAAGATATCAATACTACCCAAAGTGATCTAAAGAGTCAGTGCAATCCCTATCAAAACCCCAATGGTTTTTTTTGTGGAAATAGAAAACCCATCCTACAATTCATGTGGAATCTCAAGGGACCCCAAAGAGCCAAAACAATCTTGAAAAAGAACAAAGCTGGAGGACTCAGAAGTTTTCCTGATTTCAAAACTTACTACAAAGCTGCAGTAATCAGAACAGTGTGGTACTGGCAAAAAGACAGATATAAACCAATGGAACAGAATAGAAAGCCCAGAAATAAACCCTCACGTGTATGGTCAAATGATTTTTGGAGAGGGTCCCAAGACCATTCAATGGGGAAGGGACAATCTTTTCACCAGATTGTGCTGGGAAAACTGGATATTCATATGCAAAAGAATGAAGTTAGACCTTTATCTAACATCACATACAAAAATGAACTCAAAATGTGCTCATGATCTAAACATAAGACCTAAAACTATAAAAATCTAAGAAGAAAACATAAGACAAAAACTTCAGGACATTGGATTTGGCAATGATTTCTTGGATATGACACCAAAGGCACAGGCAACAAAAGAAAAAATAGACAAATGGGAAAAGAGGATTTGTTTTACAAAAATTCCCTCTGTAAGAGACTTTTTGTAGGTCTCTAAATTGCATGAGAGAATGTAAACACTGGTACAAAAGCTAAGGCACTTGAGAAATGGAAATTCTCCAATGTTGGGCGTGTTAAACAGTCTCAGGATGTGTTTTCAAGGTTTGGAAATGGATGTAGGTATGTCTTACAGTCTTCCCTCTCTCAGTAAGGGACAACCTCATTCTTCCATTGAGGCCAGCAACTAGAATTACCCTGGGCTTCTCTCTTTGCCTTGCACATCATAACAGATCCTTGGCAAAGCTATCTTAGAAATAGATCCAGAATTTGACGACTTCTCATTACCTACAGTGCTCCCATCAGACCCTAGCTGCCAGTATCTGTTGCTTGGATTATTGCCAAAGCCATCTCATTGGTCTCCCTGGACCATTGGACCTTGCCCCTTTAGATGGATTAACTAATCGTAGTGTCTGCACATAGTTTGATGCCTGTCCTGTGTAGCTGAGGATATGTTCTATTAGGATGGTTCTTGTTAGGATGGAATTCAGTTCAGTGTGCTGTGGACACTGAATAAAGCTGACAAAACCTACTATGAGTAAGAAGTAAGAAGAATAAATGGCACCAAACAGCACCAAATCCAAGAAATAGTCTGTGTTCACTGGAACATGCAAGATCATTGCCTTGAGAGAATATAAGAAAGCAAGGTCAGGGCAGTAGGCAGTTTTATTTAAATAGTGACTATGGGAATAATAAGACACTATTTATTATGGGTCCTGTGGGACACTGATGTATCAGAAGACGTTACCATTACTGCGCTCTTGTTTCATCAGCAGGTGAACAGTCTCACAGGTTTTGACAAATGTACAAACCCATGTAACCACCACCCCAATCGAGGTCTAGAACATTTCTGTCACCCCAGTAAGTTTCCTTTGTGCTCCTTTGCAGCTCCCCCTCCGCAAAACACAAACATCCTAACCCCAGACTTGGCAACCACAGATCCGTTTTGTTTTGAATCTTTGAAATTGCATTGTCAACCTTAATGCATAGATTCTAGCATTCAGCTGATAACAGCTGTGGGGTACTTGGTTAAGAGAGTTGGCTCTGGAGACAGATTGTCTTGTTTGCACAACCATTGCCTTGCTACTGACCTCCTGGAATCTCAGTTTCCCAATCCACCAAATGGTCATAATAATTATACGTACTTCACTGGGATTTTGTGAGGAATAAACAATAGCTGGTACCTACTAGCCCAATAAATATCAGTAATTATTATTACTATTTATAGAGTGGGTACCAAGTGTTGGACATTGTGCTAAATGCCGTGTATGGATGTGGCAGTTGCTACTGGTGCTCTGTCCACATCCCTGTTGGCGGTTACCATTCTGCACATGCCAATAGCTTCTTGCAGAACCCTGGATGCTCTGCACGAACTTGTTATCTGGCTGCTGCACACGGCAGGTCGAAGTGCTGGAGAGTTAACGCTCCCATGAGCAGCCCTCAACCAGTGATGACCAAGAGCTGGCAGATAAAGAGCCAGCTTCCTTGCCTCCCAGGGGGACTACTCTGAGGCATGATCTACACTGTCTTCTAGGGTCCCCATCAGGATTGAGCCCCAGCTGCCCTCCGTAGTAACCTTCTTGTTAATACACTGTCTTGGCGTCCTTCTCTGACTTCCTCACTGCCCTTCCAGAACTTTCTGAGATTCCCTGTCGAGCAAACTACTTTTCCCTCTCATGCCCATCTCAGGGTCTACTTCTAAGACAATGGGGGTATTTCATTTTATCATCAAACAATCCTATAAAATGGACAGATATAGCTTCCCCATTTTATAGTTGAGCAAAATGAGGCCCAGATAGGTGACACCACCAGCTCAAAGTCTGAGCCTTTGGCACTTACCCTCTCCACTGCCTCCCCGAGGAATGGGCCCTGATGGGCCCTGCTCCAGGACCTCTTCTCCCTCTGCCACCCCAAGCTCTGCTGACCCTCCTGGGCCTGCATCTCCCCCCTGCAGGAAGGTCGCTGCCTGTTCGTCATCCTGCTCATGGCGGTGTACTGGTGCACAGAGGCCCTGCCCCTCTCGGTGACGGCCTTGCTGCCCATCATCCTCTTCCCCTTCTTGGGCATCCTGCCCTCCAACAAGGTCTGCGCCCAGTACTTCCTGGACACCAACTTCCTCTTCCTCAGCGGTCTGATCATGGCCAGCGCCATCGAGGAGTGGAACCTGCACCGGAGAATTGCCCTCAAGGTCCTGATGCTCACTGGGGTCCAGCCGGCCAGGTAAGGCCAGGTAATGGGTCCAGCCCAGAGGTGGCGAGGCAGAGGGACCACATCTCTTGGAGCCCAAACCCACTCTTGCTGCTCTGGTCATCCAGGGCAACAAACTCATCATGTCCCACCATCCACTTGTTTATTCGTTTCTCAAATACTTAGTGAGCCCCTCTGTGTGCCAGACACAGTGCTAGGCCCTTGGGCAGTTCTCCAAAGTACGTAAGAATCACATGGGAATCAGTTGAAATGCTGATTCCCAGACCTCACCCCCAGGGATTCCTGTCCAGTAGTTTTAGAGGGGGCCATATTAGCAGTTTGACTCAGACCACTTGGGGCTGAATCCCACCTTTCCTGCTCTGGGAGGTGACTTAGCCTCTCTTTGCCTGTAAAATGATGATACAGTAGCTTGGACCTGCACAGTAAATGCTGGCTTATCATCCTGGTTTTCTACTTACCAGCCACAGTGACATGGTGGGTGGGGAGTGGATGGAAAGATGGCCTTGGAGAGACAGGGAGGGAGGGTCCATTCCTAAGGGCCTCGGGCCCCCTAGCTAGGATTCCAACTTTTATTTTAAGATGATTGAATGGCCTTTAAAATAAGGTCATTGTTGTTCTTTTAATCTTTTTTTTTTTTTGCAATTTGTTGAATCTTAAGGATTCCTTCCCAGTAATGTTTTTAAATGCATAAAGCACAACACATAGGATTTAAAACAACAACCACAACAATTACAGCAAAATGCACTTATCCAAACAATTTTTTAAAACCACACAAATTTGTGATAGAATACTATATGTACTTCTTTATTAACACAATAAATGATGAGATCTAGTAACAACCTCATAGCTGTAGTTTTGAGGCAGTTCTGAGTGTCAGTGATATTCCAAGATGTCTCAACTATTATAATGTGATATGGAAGTGTCTGTGACCTTTATTGGTAACAACTCCCCTTCTAATAGAGACAAAATTTTTAAAATTAATTAATTTATTTATTTATTTTTGGCTGCATTGGGTCTTTGTTGCTGCACGCGGGCTTTCTCTAGTTGTGGCGAGCGGGGGCTACTCTTCGTTGTGGTGCGCGGGCTTCTCACTGTGGTGGCTTCTCTTGTTGTGGAGCACGGGCTCTAGGCACGCGGGCTTCAGTAGTTGTGGCATGCGGGCTCAGTAGTTGTGGCTTGTGGGCTCTAGAGTACAGGCTCAGTAGTTGTGGCGCACGGGCTTAGTTGCTCTGCGACATGTGGGATCTTCCTGGACCAGGGCTCGAACCCGTGTCCCCTGCATTGGCAGGTGGATTCTTAACCACTGCACTACCAGGTAAGTCCTCCCCTTCTAATAATACTGAACTTTTTTGCCTATGTTTATCACTGAAGGAAATATTTAATTTCTATTAGATGTTAGTAAAATAGAGGTGTATTTCCCCCTATCATGTCCATTCTGAATTATATCCATGGCCCCCCTGGTTATCAATCTCTGCTTTAAAAAATTCTAAGCTGGGGAGTGACATGACCAGATTTGCATTTTTAAAAAAATTCCTCTTGGCTGCCATGTGGGGATCAGATGAAGGTGAGAAGCTGGATGCAGCCCAGGTAAGAGACTGTTCTGGGGATCCAGACGAGAGATAGTGCCACCTTGGACTAGGGTGGTGGCAGTGGAGATGGACTGAATGGATAGGTTTGAGAGCTCTTTTTATGGTGGGGATGGGGGTGGCGATGAGGGAGAAGGAGGTTCTGAATAACTCATGATTTTCTAGTGTCTGCTCTGGGCCAGGCATTCTGCTAGGCTCTGTAGCTGTTTCTTCATGGAGGAACTGTCAGTCCTATGGGAGAGACTCCATCTATAGAACTGATCCCAACACAAAGCAGAATTTAATACCTAAGGGACACATGGTGCAATATGAGCCCACATGAGAGCTATAGGGTGACTTCTTGGAGGAGGTTACATTTGGCCTTGAAGAATGGATGAGGCTGCTGTCAAACATGTTTTAAAGTTACAACAATGAAAACAGTATGACACTAGTTCAGAAATAGATTTTTAAAACACAGAATAAATAATCTGGAAGAAATCTAAATCCGTGGGAAAGGGAAGGATTCAAGAAGTGGTGGGTGTTGGAATAATTTGTGTATTCTTTAGGAAAAAATTCTACTCAGATCCGACTTTGTTCTATACAACTAAATTCCAGGTGGATTAAGAGTTCAATGTAAAGAAAAACAAATCACTAAACTTAGATTCCTGTTGGTGGGAGGGACCAAGCAATGGCAGGACATCAAGGTGTGTTTGGGAGCTGGCGAGAAACTCAGCAGAGCCTGAGCAGAGGTGCCTGGGAGGAGTGGGAAGGGAAGGGGGAGAGGAGGCTGGGAAGGCAACTTAGGGTGAAACAGTGGAGAGTCGTGGTGCCAAACCAAGACACCTTTATTCTGCAGTGGGAGCTATCCAGGATTTGTGGGCAAAGGAGAGAAAATTTCAGGGTTGGTGTGTCTTTAGAACTATTTTACCTTGGGCACCTGAGGTCAGTTCACTTACATACACTGAGTCAGTTTCCTTAGATCTAGAATAAGCGTGGTGAATGGATTTGGTTTCTACTTGGTCACTAGCTTGTCCTCTCTGGGCCTTAACTTTCCATGTGTAAACAAGTGGGATACAAACCAGAGGCCCCAGTTCTAGATCTGCCTCTAACTCCCTCTATTCCCAGGCTCATCCTAGGGATGATGGTGACCACCTCCTTTCTGTCCATGTGGCTGAGCAACACGGCCTCCACGGCCATGATGCTGCCCATCGCCAGCGCCATCCTGAAGAGTCTCTTTGGCCAGGAGGTTCGTAAAGACCTCAGCTGGGAGAGTGAAGAGAAAGCAAGTGAGTCTGTGGGAAGGGACTGGGAGCAACTCCACCAAGGTGGATGAGTGGGAGTGGGGACATCCAGAGGGTGTTGGGGAAAGCCAAGGGGATGCACTTACTGAGCACCTACTATGGGCCAAGTTTAATAATAATAATAACTGAGAATTCACTAAGTCAAACCATGGTACCTTTTTTAAAAATTTGCATTTATTGAGCATTTACTATGTACTAAGCAATGAGTTAAACACTTTACCTACATTAACTCCTTGGCCTCTCAAAACAGCCTCATGAAGTAGGTACTATGCAACTTGAAACAATGATGGGATCTATTTCAATGAGATTAGCAAAAATAAGAAAGCTGGATAGTGCCCAGTGTTGGCAGGAATGGGAGCCATTGGAACTCTATGCACTTCTAGACAGTGTGGACAGTCAGCCTTTCTTAAGGGTATTCTACAAATATTTAATCAAATTAAGTGTGCATATACCCTGGAACCCAGAGGTTTGGCCCTGAATGCAAGTACTAAAGGCATTCTGACACTGGTTCATGAGGAGACACGTGTGACCACGTTTAGTGCAGCATTCCCTGTGGTATGCTGGTTAGGGTTCGGGTTTGGGTTAGGGTTAGGGTTGTGGTATGGCCACCACCTCCAGTAAAGGAGGAGATTGAGTGTGGTGGGTGCACGTCACTGAGCACTATGCTGCTTTTAGGAACAAAGAATTAGAGGGACATATAGTTATATAAATAAATCTCATAAAACCTAGTTGTGATTGGAAAAGCCAGAAGGAGATATAGAACACAATATCGTTATGTAAATTAAAAATACTCACAAAAGACAAAACGTTTGCACGAACATAAACAAAGGAAAAGCTACACACTAAACGCATCCCAGTGGTTGCTCTGGGAAGGATGGAATTGGGAAATGGGGATAAAAGGGACCAAATTAATAAATAAAACAAAAAGAGTGGCCTTGTGCAACAGATAGTGAGAATGTGCCGTGAACTGAGGGATTGGATTCACTTAAATCTCTGAAATTGTGTTCTAAAGAAAACAAAACACAAGTAGCTGCCATGTTTTTAAATGACTAAATGAGAGCTCAGAGAGGGGAACTGACTTCTCCAAGTCACACAGCGAGCAAATGGTAGAGCCCAACTTTGCACCCAGGCAGTCTGGCTGCAGAGCCCACTCTCCTCCCCATGAAATCAGCTGCATCAGTGAGAATTCTTTTGGCTGCAGGTAAAAGGATGCCTGTCTGCCAGTGACTTAAAGAACAAGGGTTTATTTTCCTCAAATGTCAAAAAGTCAGAGAAGGGCAGTTCCAGGGTCATTTCAGAGGCACAAGGATGTCAGGGCTGTTCACTGGCATCTCTGTGATTCCCCTGGTCTTTCCCTCATGGTTGCAAAATGGCTGCCACATCCATCTGCATTAAAACGTCTTTCTTTACACACATGTATTTTAAAAGGAAGTTTTAAATTGGTATATATGTGGGCAGAGATTGCAGTATTAATTCTCCCTTTGTTCTTTTAGTAATAGAACCCCCACCTGGGCACATGCTTGTGCAGAGAAAAGACTGAATGTCTCAGCTTCCCTTGTGATTAGATGTGGTCATGTGACCAAGATTAGCTAATGGGGTATGAGTGGGAATGGTGTGTGCAGCTTCTGGGTGCTGCCCTTCCTGCTTCCTACTCCTGCTGGTTGGGATGTGAATAGGATGGTGCAGATGAGAGATGCTACCTAGGACCCAACGATGGAAGGTGTGTGTTGAGAGAGGGGATCGTAGATCTGCTCCAGTAGCTTTGGATCATTTACTCCAGTGAACACAGCATTTCCCACGAAACCATGGGCTTTGTGTGCTAGTTATAGTTTTTCGAATATGCATGAAAATAAATATATATCTGTTAAAAATCTAAATATTGATCCATGTGCCATCTATGTTAATCTCACTTACTGTGGTATGGGTATTTCCCCATCATGCAGTAAAGGATCTTGATTATTTTATTTCCGTGACAGCCCTGAAAGCTAGAAATGATTATAAGTACTTTACAGGCGAGGTTTAGAGAGATGAAGAATCAGTCACAGTGTTGGTAAAATAGTAGAGCCGGGATCTATGCAAGGTCAAAGTCTTCCACATGGAAGGGAAGAAATGTTCTATAGCAGAGGTTGGCAAACTTTTTCTGTAAATGACAAGACAGTAAAATATGTTTTGCTGGCCATTGGTCACAACTACTCAAACTCTGCCCTTGCAGGGAGAAAGCATCCATAGACAATATGTAAATGAGTGGGCGTGGCTGTGTTCCAATGAAATTTTACTTGTGGGTGCTGAAATTAAAATTTTGTATAATTTTTACATCACAAAATATTATTCTTCTACTGATTTTAGCCATCTACTTAAAAATGTGAAAACCACAGCTGGCAGGCAGCAGGCCAGATTCAACCTGTGGACCATAGTCTGCAGATCCCTAGTATTCCTTAGTAGAAGCCTAGTATTGGCTTTGTCAGTTTTCAAACTGTTTCCCCTGAGTCTTGGGGCTCCAAGAGAATACCTCATAGTCACCTTGGGGTGGCAGCAAGCAGTTAACTCTGCTCTGGCTCTCATTTCAACCCAGCTGCCCCCACTTTACCTACTTTATACCCTGAGCTTCCAAGTAACAATCACCGATGTTTATTGAGCACTTACTTCTATGCAAGGTCTCATCTAAGGGCCTTACATCTGAATGACGTGGAGCTAGCTTTGACCTCATTTAGAGCAATGGAAATGGAGGAAGAATTTAAAAAGTGGTTAAAGTAGTCCCCAAGGTCACGTAATTCCAAAACAGCAGCTCTGGTGTTTTGAATCCAGGTTGGTTGACTTTAGCACCTGTACTCTTAACCTCTGTTGTTCTGCCTCCCATAGAAGATGTTTTTTCTAAGAGTTTAGTGGCCAAAAAAAAAAAAAAAAAGTGTGAAAACCAATTCCCTTATCATATGAAAGAAGATGAAAAACCTGAGACTCGGGAAGGAGAAGGGACTTGCCCAAGGTCACACACAGCGTCAGGTGCGTAGGCGAAATCCAGAGTCTTTTCCCTTACGCTGCAGGATGTCAGGAGGCAGGAGACCCTGGGAGGCTGGGGCAGACCCCTGCTTTCGTAGGCGGCGGGATCAGAGAGCGGGGATTAGTTAATGATCAGCCCCAAGACCTAAAACGGGTAATTCCAGTGCAAAGAGAGATGTTCTCTTTCATACAGTTTCTGTGCTCTGTCCTGGTGGCAGGAGGTAAGGACAGGAGTGGAGGGAGTGGAGGGAGTGGAGACTCTGTTTATGGTCCAGGATAGGGGCGAGGAGGCTCCTGGAGGTTTAAGTCCCTGAGGGACACCCAGAGCAACAACTATAAGGATGATGTGAGCTACCATTTCCTGAAGACCCACCCTATGCCAGATACTGTGCTAAATTTTTCATACCCATTAGCTCATTTAATCTTCATAACAGTACTATGAAGTAGCTGACACCCATTTTACAGATGAAGAGACTGAGGGTCAGAAAGGCAAAATGTTTTGCCCAAAGCAACATGGTGAGTTAGTTGCTGAGCTTTGTCTGAATCTGGAATCTGTGCTTACAAGCCAGAACAAGATAGAGCCTGGGGCAGGGCAGGGCTCACTGGACAAGACCCTGGGGATCCTCAGCCTTGGAGGGCAACCCTGCTCCTTCTCTTCAGTTCTTTTACACACTCTGCTCCTTGCACTGCCTGGGGGACCAGGGCCACATGGGTGGTGGCTTCTCCTTCTACATGCATGTTCTCATTAGATCCTCCACTTCAGCCCTGCAAGGGTGGCCCTATCATCATGCCCATTCTACAGAGGAGGAAACTGATGCACAGAGTGGTGAAGTATTTGCCCAAAGTCCCTCAGCCAGTAAGGGGCCCACTTGGCTTTTGAATCTAAACTCTACCACTCTTTCCCCCTCCTTTTTTCTGCCCAAAGGAGGCTAGGTTGCCACCCATGCCTTTCCTTTAGGAATGCCCAAGATGCTGTCATTCCAAAAGCAATCTTGTAAGCTGAATTAAGCATTGCCCTCCTCTTCCCTCTTCATTCATGAGACTGGGAGAGGGGACCTCTTCCTGAGGCTCTTCTCTCATCTATAAAATGAGGACAAAACCACCCATTTCGTACATATCATTGTGAGGCTTACATGAGAAATGAGAGCCTGGCACATAGACATGGTTAATACGTGGCAGTTATACAATTGCTGTTACATAAAAACCAGTATAAGAGTTCCAGGAATTGGAAAGAGTGGGTAATAAGACCCTACACCTTGATTCAGGTTGAAGTTTCCTATGACTGCTAGTTGAGAAGGATTTGTTTATTACCCGTCTCCTCCATGGACTCCAAGTTCCATGGGAGCTTGTGTCAGTCTTTCTCATTGCTGTGAACTATAGTATTGTTCACCTAGAACACTGTTTGGCACGTAGTAGATAATCAATAAGTGTGTGAAATAAATAAATAAACAAACCAGTTACTGAACTGTTCTACGCCTGTTTCCTCATATATAAAATGGGGATATTAATCCTTACCACCCAGGTAGTTGTGAGAACTAAGTAAATTAATGGATGTAAAACTGCCCATCCTGGGGACCTTTGACTTTCCCTGGGGTGCTGTTTACCTAATCTGATACAAGAACTCTTTCCTGAGAGCCTTCTGTGTGCCAAACTTCAAGAACATTTCAGTCATACCGGGGAGGTTCGATTAGAGTTAGCTGTTCCAGGTCAGAGCCAGGTGGGTGCCTTTGGAGGTGGGGTGAGATTCAAGGGGTGGGGAATCAGTAGTCCTGGGAACAAGCCCGACTCTGCCATTAACCCAGTGGGTCATCTTGATCCCACCCTTCCCCCATGTCTCCAGGCCTCAGTTTCCCGAGGTGTAAAGAGGAAGGTAACAACCCCTGCCCAGCTCTCTCAGTCTGTTCTGAGGCTGCTGTAAGATTACAAATGTGAAAGTTCTAAGTTCTCCCACCTGATATAAACTCAGGGATTGTTATTATTTGAATAAGATCTTACATAAGCACCAAGCTCCTAACCAGCCGGCGATTTCTGGACTCAGGGAAGTCAGAACCTTTGGAGACTTTGGCCTGTTTTCGTGTGGTCACTTGGGTCACCGTGGTCACAGGAAGTACAGGGATGACCCGGGATAAATGGTTAAGAGTAGCCGAGCTGCTAGGGGCTGAGTAGCACCTTGGTTTTCCAAGTTTTTTTCAACTTCATCTTCATTGGTTTTATCATCATCATTAGAAAAAAAAAATGCTTGGTATCAAATTTTTTCACATTACTAATTTGCATAAAGAAAAAGTGAAACTCCCTCCTTCCTAATCTTAATTGCTACAGATAACTACTGTTCATAGCCGTGTGTGTATGAATAGCTTCCTCTGCCTCGTCTGTAGCACGTACAGTTTTGTATCGGGGCTCTCCAACTCCGATGCTGGCAGCAACCAGCTTCCATGGCTGAGAAAAGCGGCCAGGTGAGGACTGTGGCAAACTGGTGAGCACTCACCCCCTCTAAGGTCATGGGCAGCCACTGGAGGCTTCAGTTCCCCATCTCTAACTTCAGGGGAGTCTTCTCAACCCTGCCTGCCCAAAAGAATGACCTACAGAGCTTTAAAAAATACTGAGTCCCCAGAGCCTCTAAACCAGAACCTCCAGGGTGGGACCTAGGCATTCTCAGCAAATTCTAATGTTCATCCAGGGCTGAGGAAGGTGGCCTATCGTTATACCCGAGATGCTGGTGAGCTCTGCGGACATCTGATGCTGCGTGACAGCCATTCCCAACCCGGGTGAGAAGGGTACAGGGAGAGCTAGAGATGGGTGGGGGGTAGGGAGTCACTGGGTCAGGATTCTTCCTGTCTGGCCATCCCCTGGGGAGCGACTTTGCCCACCAGCATCAGTGTCCTATTAACAGCCCTTCACTTCCTGCTTCAGTGCCCCGGCCTCCGGCCTCGTGTGTTGCATGTGGACATGTGTTCCCATCACGGGAGCCCTGAAGCCCTTGTCCCCGTGGCCCAGGGTGAGCTGATCTGAATTTAGCCTTCAGACCCCTGCTGGTGGTCACCAGCCTCAGGCACAGTAAAAATGACCCAGTCAACCACCATGGAATCCTGCTCCCTCGTGGTACCAGCAGGAAAAGAACAGCCCAGAGTGGAGAAGGGCAGGGACTTCCCCAAGCCCCCTGGTGAGACAGGGAAAGAACTGAGGCTGGAGTCTAGACCCTTCCACCCAGTCTACATGGCCAAAGCCCCCCAGGAATACATCTGTAGTTAAACAGGTTGAGTTTGTCATCGTTGCTGCAGTGAGGGAGAGCACACACCACGGGCAACTACAGTCAACTCACAAGGTGCTAGAAAGCACCTCTCATAGGATTTGGGCTTTGGTTGGGTCATTTGGGCTGGGGCTGGGGGCTAAGGAAGCAGGGTTTGCTCTAGATTGGGTGCTGTCAGAGACTGGGGACAATTCTGTGATTAGGCAAGAAGTAACCATTTATTTAGCAAGAGAAGTGGAAGCTTGATATTTTGTGGGTGGCAAGTGGCTTTGCACTTAAACGAGGTTAGGAGGTGTCCTTGCTCTGGCTCATTTTATCAGTCTCAGAGTGACTTTGTCTGAAGTCGGTGATGTGTAAGATTATTTAGGTCCAACAAGAGAATGATGTGTCGTATCTGGGTCAGACCAGTTCCAGACTTCAGGGACCACTCTTATATTCTTTCTTAATAGTAACCCACATTTTCTAAATCCCCACTAGCGCTCAGATTCCTGTTAAATTTTTAAAATCAGAGGCTGGCAAACTTGGGCCCACCAAATCTAGCCTGCTGCCTGTTTTTCATGCAGCCTGTGAGCTAAGCATAGTTTTTATGTTTTTAAATGGTTGGATAAATCAAAAGAAGAAGAATATTTTGTGACATGTGAAGATTATATGAAATTCAGTTTCAGTATCCAAAAGTAAATGTTTAGTCACACTTACTCATTTCTGTATTGTCTACGGCTGCTTTCATGATATCATGGCAGATTTGAGTGGTTACAACAGAGATCATATGGCTTTTCATATTTACTACTGGCCTTTTACAGAAGAAGTTTGCTAATCCCTACTTTAAATGCCGTTTTAGTTGTTCAGGTTGCTATGACAAAAATACCAGAGACTGGGTATTTATTTCTCCCAGTTCTGGAGGCTGCGAAGTGCAAGATCAAGGTGCCAGCAGATCCGGTGTCTGTTGAGGGCCTTTTTCTGGTTTGTAGACAGCCGTCTTCTCACTGTGTCCTCACATGGTGGAAAAGGCAAGGGAGCTCTGTGGGGTCTCTTTTATAAGGGCACTAATCCCATTCATGAGGGCTCCTCCCTTATGACCTAATCACCTCCCCAAAACTCCACCTGTTAATACCATCACACTGGGGATTAGGTTTCAACATATGAATTTGGGGGGTGATGAAAACATTCTGTCTATAGCAAATAAGTCAACTCTTTAATCCTCTTGATAACCCTAGGGGAATTATTACTTCCATTTTATGAATTAAAGATGTTCAAGGAGATCAGGGGATTTATCTAAGCCAGAGTTTCTTAACTTTGGCACTATTTGACATTTTAGGTAGGATAATTCTTTCTTGTGGGGGCTGACTTATGTCCTGTAAGATTTAGCAGCATCCCTGACCTCTGACCACTAGATACCAGTAGCACCCCAACTCCCCCCATCCCAGTCGCAACAACCAAAAATGTCTCCAGACATTGTCCAATGTCCCCTGGAGGCAGAATCGACCCCAGGTGGGAACCACACTGATCTAAGGTCGCAAAGCAAGTAATGGAGTTAGGACTTGAACCCTGAACCCATGTGTTCAGCTACCAGTCACACTTCCAATGCCCTGGGATGGATTCTTTTGCTCTTGGTGATGGTTTCAGCTGCAGAAACTTTTAATCCCTTCAGTTGTCTCCACGACACTCCAAGGCTCCCGAGGGAGACTGACCTATAAAGCAAGGGCTTCTTTAAAAATGAAGTCAGATCCTGTCCTGACTCTCCTCTGCTCAAACACTCCCCTGGCTCCACTCCCATCTGGCTCAGAGGAGAAGCTAAAGTCCTTACTGTGAGCCCCAAGACCTCTGTGTGATCCACACCACTTCCTGCCACCTCACCCCTGCCACTTCTCCCACCTCTCCTCCTCCTTCATGCCCCTCCAGCCCCACTGATCTCCTTCCTGCTTCCCAACACACCAGACACACTCTCACCTCAGGGCCTTTGCACTTGCTGTTCCTGTTGCCCCCACCCCTCTTCCCACAACTCTTCAGATGATTGGCTCCTTTGTATCCTTGAGGTCTCAGCTCAAGTGCCATCAGCTCATATGTCTTCTCTGTTGACCTGATCACAATAGTCCACGTGCTCCTCCTCCCCACACTGCAGCCACTTTCCATCATATTGCCCAGTTTCATTTCCTCTGTCACTTTCATCACATCTTGAAGTTTTCTTTATTTGGTTATTGTCTGTCTCCCTTTCTAGAATATAACTTTCATGGGAGCAAGGACACTGTCCTATATTATTCACCGTGTACCCCAAGCTCATAGTCAATAGTACACAGTAGGTGCTCAATAAATGCTTTTTGAATGTATGGCAGACTGGGGTCACCCATCCCATTGCTGATCCATTACCACTCAGAGCTAGTCTTTCCCAAACATCCCTTTGACAATGACAGATCAGGTTAGCCTAGGCTTGAGTTATGGGTTGTCAAGCAGCCTTGCAGCTAACTCCCTGCCCACGAGCCTGAAGCCCTCTCCAAAAAGGAATGGGTGGGACAGGAGGATGGAATTTTGAGTATCTTTTTTTTTTTTTTTTTGGATCCAATGACTAGTATAGGCCAGGACCTGAGGAAGCACTCTTGATTGGCTGCACAAGAATGGGACACTCCTGTCCCATTTACTACATCACACTAAAGACATCGTGTTCTTTCCTCCTAGCTGCTGTGCGGAAAAACGGCCTGCATACTGTGCCCACGGAGATGCAATTTATTGCCGGCACAGAAGAGTGAGTTCCTGGTGAAATTCACAGAGGAGCCAGTGCTTGATCCAAGGAGATGATGAACAAGAATTCAGTGCTCCAAGCAATCCTCCGCCTACCCCCCAATTTTTCTCCAAATGACCTAATGCCCAAGTTTCCACCATTTATAGCTTTGGCTCCAGCCTCCTTGAAAAAAGCAAATGTGGGAAGGACAGGGGAGCACATTAAATCCCTAAAGGTCTGCTGAGGTGCAGGGTCTGGAAGGAGGGACCAGAAGAGCAGGAGGCACAAGCCACATGACAGTCGTGGAGGAGAGGGTGTACCAGGCCAAGCGGCTCCAAAGACAAAAATATCCTGAGACACCCTTCGCACTTGTGTGACTTAGGAAGTATCTTGACATTGACAGCACATTTAGTCTTTGGTGTCTTTTGTATATGGCAGCGTGGATAAGATCTGGGTGCTTCGAACCATGCAGACCTGGCTTTGAAGCCTGGCTTTGCCGCTTACCGGCTCTGTGATTTGGACAAGTCACTTAACCTCTCTGAACCCCAGTTAGTTTCACTTACCAACTGGACACGATATCAGAACCCACCTTATAGGGCTGTTTTGATATTAAATGAGAACATGTAGCTAAAGCAGGTTTCTGGGCCTTCCGTGCACAGATGGTAATGCTTGTTATTAATGGCATTGTTATCTCGATTTAATGGTGATGAAACAAACAGCAGGAAGTAAAGTGACTTGCTCAAGGCATTGCTGGACATCAGTCAGGTCTGTTTCATTCATTCAACAAATATTTATAGAGAGCTTACGATGAGCCAGGTACTGTCAGGGATACAGCAACAAACAGAAAAAAAACCCTGCTCTTGCGGAGAAACAAATACACAAGTAAAATCCATAGTGTGTCAGAAGGTTGGTGAGTGCTATGCAGGAGAACGAAGCAGGAAAGCAGGCTAGGGATGGGGTTGGGGGAAAGGGCAGTTTTTAAATGGGTGGTCAGGGAAGGCCTCACTAAGAAGGTCATTCTTGGGCAAACGGCTGTGGGAGGTGAAGGATCTGTGGGAAGAGGGTTCTCAGCAGAAGGACCAGCAGGTGCAAAAGTCCTGAGAGTTCAAAGCAGCCAGGAAGCCAGCGTGGCTGGAGGTGGGGGTCAGAGAGGTTGCTTGTGTAGCAGGAAGACAATGGTAGAGGGACAGAGCATGTGGGACCTCATCGGCCATTGATGTGGCTTTGACTTTGAATGAGATGGGAGCTGGTGGAGGGTTCTAGCAGAGGAGGGACATGATTTTACATGAGTTCACCTTATCCCATGGCCTGCGCTCCTTCCTGGCACCTTGTTTGGGGGCTTTGGGTCCAGCTTTGAGATATGGGTTCTATAGTTGGCCCAGCTACTCACTACCATGCAACCTGGGAACCACCTGCCCATGCAGAGCTTGTGCTGAGTCTTTTGGAAAAGAGCTGACCCCCACTCTCTGGAACTCCATGTCCACTGGATGCAGTCCCCAGCCCCACTCCGGGCCTCCGTTTCCCATCCAAACGAGGAAGGGAGTGAATGAGACAAGCCTGAGGGCCCTTTCCCTCTCTCATTCTCCTGTGAGGCTCAGTCTGGTTGGAGCCCCAGGTCTGAGGGAGGCCACATGTTCCTGACCAGGCCTCGCACCCTGAAAAGTCAGGCCAAGGCATCTGTCTCCAGCTGCTTCCAGCCGTTGTCTTCCTTTCAGACCCAGATCGCATCCCCACTGCCCTCTGGAGAAGGGGCCCCTCATGTTAGTAATTAAGGCCTGAAGATATTTGAACTATCTTTCATTCTTTCAAAGAAATTGATTTGTTACGCAGGGACAATTCTTAGTTTTATTCACTTATAAACATTTTATAATTGCACAAGTAAAAAGAAAAAAACTCTTAAACAAAAAGAAAAATGTACTCAGTATCTCACTCCCAAAGATAGATTAGAACAGTTAGGTAAATACTATTCTAGACTGTTTCTTGATATCTCTCTATATACATAAGTGCATTTCTTTATTTAAAAAAATTGATCACGCTACATATGCCACTTTATAACGCATCACCTCACTTAATGGAGTGTAGTGGACATCTTTTCACCTCAATAGATTTGTGTCAACATCATTATCTTTTAATCATATAATTAACAATTCTTAATTTTATTTTTTCCCCAAACTCCTCAACTGTACCAGGAAAATAACCCAGATAATACAAATAAAAAGTAAAAGAGGAAAAAAATCCATAATTCCGTCCCCAAGAAAGGCACCAAAACAACTTTGTGTATACCATTCTAGACTTTTCTTAATATTCTTATATTCATGAAATATGTGCATATTTTTAAAATAAAAAAACTAAGTAGTGCTGTTACCTACCTTTTCACTTTATATAATGGACATCTTTCATTTTAATAAACACCCATCTAAATCACCATTTTTAATAGCTGCATTGGTATTCCATCCAGAAAGAGGATCATCTTTTTTAGCCAATCCCTTTTTGATGGATATTTAGGTTGTTTTCCATTTAAATTATATTTAATACCAATTATTACTTTAGGACAACTTCTTAGAGTAGAACACTTAAGCTGAAGGGTTGCACATTTTTAGAGGTTTTTGGAGCCTGTGCCAATTGCCTTCTAGAAAGTTCACTTAGCTCTCCCGTCCTGGGCAGTGTGTTTCCCCATAAGGCCAGGAATTCTGAGTGTCTTCTGAATGGCTTCTCTTTGGGTTTGTTTAAAGCAAAGACTGTCCTGAGGAGGCGGAGGCTCCAACGGATCTCCAGGCTAACTCCAAGAAGGAGGAGGAATATCGCAGGAACATCTGGAAGGGCTTCCTCATCTCCATCCCCTACTCGGCCAGCATCGGGGGCACCGCCACCCTCACGGGCACGGCCCCCAACCTCATCCTGCTTGGCCAGCTCAAGAGGTAAAAGCCAGTGCCCCCCCCTCCCCAGCACTGGGGTTTCTTCTCCTTCTACTCTTCTCCTCCTCCTTCATCCAACATTCAGGAGTGTCTGTTGAATGTCTTCTATTGGCCAGGCTCTGGGGACCCAGCGATGCACAAACCCCAACAAAGTCCTTACTCTGGGACACTTCCATTCTGGTGGGAGAGACAAGCAATACAGGAAAAAGCAAAAGAATATATAATATGTTGGTGTGACGAGTTATGAAATAAAGCAGGATAATGGAGTAGAGGTGACAGGAGTGATGCTGTTTCATGTAGGTTGGTCATGGATGTGTGATCTCTCTCATATGGTGACGTTTGAGCAGAGACCTAGAAGTGAGGGGGTGAACTTTGTGGACACAGGAGGGAAGAGCATCCCAGACGGAGGGAATAGCTTGTTCAAAGGTGGGACTGTCCTGGGGAACAGCACGAAGACCAGCCAGGCTGGGGTTCAGAAGGGGATAAGGTAAGAAGAGCCCAGACTAAGGGAACAATTGTAAGGATGCAGCTCTTCCTAAAAGTGAGGTGGGGAGTCAGAGGAGAGCTGAGAGCCGAGGGGTGACACGATATGACATCTGCTTCTAAAACCAACCCCGGTGGGAGGTGTTGGTGTGTGGCTGTGATGTGCCGTGAGAAGCTTTGCAACCAGCCACACGGGCCAGCAGTGGAGTGGATTCTGCCAAGAAGTGAAATCTCCCCATCGCTGAAACTGTTCAAGCAGAGGCTGGGTGGCCATCCGTCAGGGCGTGAGAAGCAGAGAAGGATTCGACAAGATGGCTTGTCGTTGATTCCATTATTCCAAACCTCTGAGTCTGAAGATTTAAAAATCCTTAGAATCCTTCAAGATTCTAAGTATTTTCAGATTCCAGGATTCTGAGAGGTGGGGTTTCTAAGATTTCATTGCAGTGGAGATGCATTTACTCTATGAATGTAAGCATTTGACAAACAAACAGCAACAAAATTATTTGGTATTCAACATGGCCACATGTGCTGGCCAGCTTCTTTATCTGGTATTCAACCAAAGAATCAAGGACTTACTGGGATGATGGAGGGAAAGCTGGTTGGGTTGGTCTTCCTGAGAGTGGGCTTGGTGTACATAAATCAGTACTATACTTGTGGGTAGTCAAAGTTATTTTCATGAGAAAACTTAAGTACGCCCATGTCTTACGTCATGAACCAATTTTAAAACCTTAACCCTGCACCGTATTCTCAGGTTCTCAAATCCTTTGATTTTAAGAGTATGATGAAAAACAGTGATTCTCAGCCATGGGTGCATTTTAGAGTCTCCAGGGAAGGTGAAAATAATATGCTTGGATCTCGGTTGCAGAGATTCTGATTCAGGAGGTATGGGATGGGGGCCAGGTATTTCCCCAATTGATTTCAGCCCACTGCAAACCTTCGGTGTCTTTTCGTCTCCATTCTTTGAGCAAGACTTGGCTGTGAGACTGGAAAACCAGAAGCCAAGATGGTCCTGCTTCAGATGTAGGGACGATCTGGGCTGACCCTTTAGTCTCCTCCATTATCAGGAAGCGCCAGCAAAGGGGCAGTTGACTGGGAGGACAAAGCAGAGTGTTGAGTATTAGTTCTTGCTGGAGCACATCCCCAGGGCTGGACAGGAAAGACGTGGGCTCTGGGGGCCTCAGGGGCTGTTCCTGATTTGGGGGTTGGGGAGAATGAGAGGGCATTTGCTATCAGAGGATTTTTAGGCTGCCTGTCTGCTCTGATGTGAGCAAGGCTTTGTTCCAACTTGAAAAGAAATTAGGGGGAAAATGCTGGAGCTGTAAGTAAAAGTATCAAACATGAAGGATTTTGAGTAAAGTGCATGCACATTACATGCAAATCATATATAACATGTAATTGCACAAGCTAGGACCTTCTGGTCAGGAAGGAGAGTATTTGAAAGGAATATGGGGTTAACGAGGGGTTCTGAATCCCCATCGGGGAACCTGGGGAGACAGGGAAATGGCTGCCCTGAATGTTCTCCTTGGCCTTTGCTCCCCAAATACATTTTATTAGTTTATTCTGATCATGCACGATATAGACACATTATAGAACACTCAGAAAATACAGAAAACAAAATTTGAACGACGTTCAATCCCACTGGTAATACTGAGCATACTTCCTTTAATTTTCCTCTGTAAGTATATGTGCATCCATCGGCGTGGCTGACCCCGGCGGGCTCTCACCTCCCTCTTTTCTCCAGTTTCTTCCCACAGTGCGACGTGGTGAATTTCGGCTCCTGGTTCATCTTCGCCTTCCCTCTCATGCTGATGTTCCTGTTGGTGGGCTGGCTCTGGATCTCCTTCCTGTATGGAGGGATAACCCTGAGGTACCCAGGTGTTTCAGCTGAGCTTTGCGGCGGGATGAACCGTGCTCAGTAGCGAGTGGCCTTCCTAAGTCGTTACAGTTTCATGTCAGATGTGGTGCCTGTAGTCCTCCTCGCCTCCCAGGGATGTGGGGGTTACAGGTGGTGTGGGAACTCGCCTGCTAAGCCCAGGCCCTCGGTGAATGTCGCTCACCATCAATAATTACTAATAGTGTTGTTACTTAAGTAAGGTACACACATATCAGAGGAGAAGATGTGTAGCGTTTCCCATTTCACGGGGCCTCAGTACAGGAGAGAGTCTGGGGGGTCATGAGGACAAGGTATCAAATAACATTGACTCAGACAGTGAGAAAAATATTCCTTTATCGACTCATGTAGAATCGATCTGCTTATGTTGGGGAGAAAGTCTCAGTAGGGTGAGGAAAAACTTTAACTCTCTAACCTTTCCAAATTAGCCTTTTAAAAAAGAAAGAGCCAACCTCAGGCCCAGAGACTAGAGCCAGCAGTGGTATCTAGCCACTTTGCTTTACTTTCATGTCTTTATTTTCGTGGGTACTTTCTATGTATGACAAGTGATTCTTGTTTTCTACGTACGGGAGCGATAGAAAGTTTTCCATTTAAATACATTTCTTTAATTAAAATGCTGAGTCTAGTTGGAGGAAAATATTAAGGAAACATGAGCCCTGTGGTATGTGGCTATAGGAACATTTGTGGAAGTAGGTTATGAATGCCTGGAGTTTGGGGAATACTAAAATAGGAGCTGCAGCTCAGGGCTGGGGTAGCAGGCATGTCATAAAGTCATTCTCTGACTCAGTCCCCTCACCTCTCTGGACCTTAATTTTTCTCATCTGTAAAATGGGACCAGTAAGAGCTACTCTGGATCAAAGAGATGTGAAAACACCTTGAGAATAGAAAGGCTCTGATCGTGGTGTTCCTTGATCCCTCAGAGCAGAAACTCAGGGTTCAAAGCCCAGCTTAGCCGAGAGAAGCAAGCCCAGACATTGGACTCAGATAAACCAGAGTTCACATCATGGTTCTGCATGACCTTGAGCAACTCTGTCACCTCCCTGAGCCTTTACTTCTTTAATTTCTTCACTTGTAGATGGGGGATAATAATGAGCTACAGCTAAAATAAAGTCTAAATGAGGGAGAGTGCGAAAACTGCCCAGTGCTGAGCCTGAAACAGAGCCCCTTTCTCCTGTCTGCCTGTTCCTTGGACATCTGCAATACTTGGTCTCGGAGGAGGCTGTGATGAAGAAAATGCAGGTGGAGGGAAGCCCAGTGAGAGAGGTGTTTCTGGGTGGGTAGCAGGAAAGGTTCTGGCCAATCCCATGACATCGCCTTCCCTCAGCAAGTATCCACTGAGCATCTGCTACGTGCCTGATGCTGTCACAGGTGCTGAGGATGCAGCCCCTGGGCAAGGCTGAGGCGTTCCTGCCCTTGGGGAGCTTGCAGTCCAGGTCGGGGGAGACAGACAGTGAACAGCTAATCAAAGCAGAAATACCAGTCATGATTAGTGCTGGGAGGGAAATGGTTGGTGAGATCTGAGGGTGCACGTTAGAGGGCTCTCACCTTACTGGGAGGGCAGGAGAGCTTCCTTGGGAAAGTGTGTTTTGAGCAGGAATAGGAAGAGTGAATAGATTAACTCAGTAAAGGGAGAGAAGGAGATCGGGGTGATGAAGAGCATTCCGGGCAGATAGAACAATGAGTGCAAAGGCCCCCAGGCCAGAGGTAGCAAGGGGTCTTCTGGAAATGAAAAAAGTTAAAGGGACTGAGTTCAGGGTGTGAGGGAGATTTGTGGGCGATGAGGCAAAATGACCAACTGGGCATGATTTTACCTCCCCCCACCTCACCCCGACCCAGGGACTTTTGGCAACATCTGGAGACATTTTGGTTGTCACAGCCGAGGAAGTACTACTGGGGTCCATGCGGTAGAGGCCAGAGATGCTGCGAAACATTCTACGATATACAAGTCAACCCCCTAAACCAAAGAATTATCCCACCCCACAACAAAGAATGATCCTGCCCCAATATTGTCAAGAGCTCCAAGACTGAGAAACCCTGGGTTAGATCACTGAGGGCCTTGTGGGACATGGATCTTCATAAAAAAGAACCGTTGTGAGTTTTTTAAAAAGCATTTATTTGTTTAATTTGGATAAGCAACACATACACACGGTTCAAAAATCAAAAACAATAAAAAGAGGTATGCAGTGAGAATTCTTCCCAACCATGCCTTCGATTACCCAGTCACCCCATACATCCCCCCCAAACAAGTATCCACTTTTATTGGTTTCTTGGGTAATCTTCCAGAGTTTCCTAAGCAAATACAAGCAGATACTATATGTTTTCTGGTGACTGGTCTCCCTGACAGATACCATTTTGTATAGTAACAGGTATTTTTGTAAGGTAGATTTCCATAGGAGGGATTTCTTTTCTTTTTATTTTTTAAAATTAATTTATTTATTTTTGGCTGCATTGGGTCTTTGTTGCTGCGCGTGGGCTATTCTCTAGTTGCGTCGACCAGGGGCTACTCTTCGTTGCGGTGCGCCGGCTTCTCATTGCGGTGGCTTCTCTTGTTGTGGAGCACGGGCTCTAGGCGTGTGGGCTCAGTAGTTGTGGCTCACTGGCTCTAGAGCGCAGGCTCAGTAGTTGTGGCTCACGGGCTTAGCTGCTCCGCGGCTTGTGGGATCTTCCCGGACCAGGGCTCAAACCCGTGTCCCCTGCATTGGCAGGCGGATTCTCAACCACTGCGCCACCAGGGAAGCCCCATAGGAGGGATTTCTGGGTCAGAGAATAAACACTTTATTTTAATAGATACTGTCGAGTCGTTCTCCATAGGAATTGCACTAATTTGTTCCCCCATTTACAATGTATGAGAGTGTCTGTTTCCATGCAGCAAAGTGGATTTTTGCCAATCTGATAAGAGAAAAATAATTTGCGTTTATTTTAGAAGTAATTTTGAGAACCTTTTCATATTGAGGAGCAATATGAAAACTTTTCATATATTCATGGGTGACCCTGGTATTTCCTTTCCTGTGAATTGTTAAACTGTGTGTTTATATCCTTTGTACATTTAAAAAATTGATTGTTGGTCTTGGTTTTATTGATTTTGAGTACTCTTTCTATATTAAAAGATTAGTGCTTATTTTGAGTATGAGTTGCAAATATTTTTTCCTGATTTTTTACTTTCCTTATAGTGCTTTCTTTCATGCAGAATTTTTTAGAAACATTTTATGTAGATGAATTTATCAATCTTTTCTTATGTGGCTTCTGAATTTTCAATTACAGTTAGAAAGGTCTTCCCATTATAGGAGTTATAAAAGAATAATTCCATGTTTTCTTCTAGTATTTTAATATTTTTTATGTTTAAATTTTTTATCTATTTGGAGCTTATCCTTAGGATGCAGTGTAAGGACCCAACCTTGGGGTACAGGTTTGGATCCAACTTTTTTTTTGTTCCAGTTGGCCATCCAGTTGTCCTGATACCATTTACTGACACACAGACGTTTTTAATTTTAATGAAGTCAATTTATCTATTTTTGGTTGCTTGTGCTTTTCGTATCATGTCTAAGAAATATTTGCCTAATCTGAAGCCATGAAAATTTACCCTTATGTTTTCTTCGAAAAAATGTTACAGGTCTAGCTCTTCTTCTATTTAGGTCTTTGATCCATTTTGAGTTAAATTTTGTATGTGGTATGAGGTAGGGGTCCATGTTCATCCTCTTGCATGTGGCTATCCAGTTGTCTTAGCACCATTTGATGAAAGACTATTCTTTCCCCATTGAATGGTGTTGGTACCCTTATCAAAAATCAACTGACCATAGAAATGTGGGTTTATTTCTAGACTCTCAATTCGATTCCATTGATCTGTATGTCTAACATCAATGACTGAATAGGTCATCTTTTCTACACCAAGCTGGGATACCAACTTTATCATAGATTAAATCCCCATTTATGGTTTTGTCTATTTCTGGACTTTCTATTTTATTTCCTTGGTTTGTCTGTTTATTCATGAGTCTGTTTGACCCCCTAGAGGATTTTAAACCTGGGAGCCATATGATCAGATTCACATTTTTAAAAGACTATCCAGGCTATAGGTGGGCAGAACAGATTTTAGAAAGGGAACATAGAGGCAGGCAGACCACTCAGCAGGCTGTTGCAGAGTCTCCAAAACAGAGATAGTGAGACCTGGCCAGATGGTGGTGGGGTAGGTGAGACGTTAGTTAGACTGCAGTGGCCACTCCTAACCTCCCCACTTTCTGTTTCAGGGGCTGGAGGAAGAAGAAATCTGAGATCAGAAGTGATGCAGAAAATAGGGCTCGAGCCATGATTCAGGAGGAATTCCAGAACCTGGGGCCCATCAAGTACGTGGCACAGAGGTCCTCAGGGTGGGAAGAGAGCCAGGTACTAGACTTTCAGGAGAGCTACCTCTTGGCTTAATCCCTGACCCCCTTGGAGACTGAGTCCCAAGGGGATTTCAGGACCAGTGGCCTGGGAGCCTAGAGATGGAGGGTAGGGAGATGACTTACACAGTCAGCTCTTGCCCTGTCACTGGGGTAGATACCCTGAGGACCAGTAAGCCTCTCAGGTTGAACTTGGAGGGGGAACCTGTCACCTTCCCGCCTAATGCACACTTTCCTTCCTGGTTCATGGAATACCCGATGCTGCCTTGGGTGGCTTCCAGAACCTTGTTTAGCGCGTATTTCTCACATAGTGAAAATAACTAAGAGTTAGCAGGCCTTCACACAAGGTCTGACTCTGCCACTAATTTCTTGTGTAGCCTTGGGCAAGGCACTAACCCTCTCTGGGCCCTGCTCCCTGATCTGTGAAATGGGCACATTGGGTAGATATTTGCTCCAACATTCAGGGATTCTCTCTTTCTGCCTCTGTCTACCCCTCTCTCCATGTCTGTCCCTCTCTGTCTGTCCCCCTCTGTATGTATGACTGTTCCTCTCTCTTTGCCTAACTCTCTGTTTCTGTCAGTTTCCTTTCTCTCTGCTTTTCTGACTCTGTCTCTGTTTCACTTTCTTTTCCTCTCTGGATTGTCCCTAGGACTCTGGGAAATTCCCAGTGGGAAGGATATGAATGGTTTGTGGGGAGGGGTGCCTGATGCTCAGGAAGGATCCTAGGGCAGCATGGGAGCCCCAGGAAAGGAATCACTTACACCTGGGACACCACTCCCCACACTCTCGGGACCACCTGGGGAGTGAACTACTTCCAGCTTTCAGAGGTAGGGCCTGGCCCAGTCACACCCAGTGGGCCCCTGCCCGAGGGCTTCCTGTGCTGTGGTCCGGCCACAGCCCACGGTCACCATGGTGTCTGCATCTCTGTGCCACAGGTTTGCTGAACAGGCCGTGTTCATCCTTTTCTGCATATTCGCCATCCTCCTCTTCTCCCGGGACCCGAAGTTCATCCCCGGCTGGGCCAGCCTCTTCACCCCTGGGTGAGACTCTGGGGACCCATGGGATGGAGTTCAACAGGGAAGACTCGGGGCTGGGCCGCCGGAGCTGAGGAGGCAGTGCAGCTGGGGAGAACTGGGCTAGGTTTCCACCTTTCATCCGTGTAATTATTAACAGTTCCTTCTTTTGCCCTCAAAAGAGTTTAGGTTTGGATGATAAAACATTTAGGGTCTCATGTGTTACGAGCTTTGCGTTTGGAATCAGACAGAACTGGGTTCGAATGCCAGCTCCGCCACTTACAAACTGTGCAACCCTGAGCACAGTTTCATTCATTCATTCACTCAAACAACTTTTACTGAGCACCTATTTTGTGTTAAACATTACTCCAGAGCTGGGGACAGAGATAAAAACAAATAGACAACAAAATAACTGCAAATTGTAATGAGTGCTATGAAAGGAGGAGTGAGAGGGTTATATTATAAAAGAATGGAGTGGGGGGCATTGACTTTGGATAGTTCTGGAAAGAACCAAAATTTAGGAAGAGTAAAAATTAGAGACACACTGGGAATATCTACTAAAAGCCTGAGGTGGAAATCAACATTTGAAGAACTGAAAGAAACCCAGTGTAACCAGGGCCTGGTGGGAGGGAGGAAAATTGGCAGACATGTGACTGGAAGGGCAGGTGAGGACCAGACCATGAAGGGTCTTGTTGGACATGCTAAGAGTTTTGGTCTTGTTGTTTTTTTTTTTTTTATGGGAGATCAGTAGCAAGCTATTGGAGGGTTTTAAGGCACTTAACCTCTCTGTGCTTCAGCGTTCTCATCTGTAAAATGGCGTTGTAAATAGTCCAATTTTCATTGAATTGTTCTAAGGAGCAGTGAGTTAATACATGTCAAGTGATTAGAAGGGCACCTAGAAAGAGCTCAATCAAATGTTAGCTGTATTTATTAGGGAATGGATAGTGGGGGCAAAATATAGGTGGGGAGAACAGTTAGGAGCTATACCACCATCTAGATGATCCCAGCGGTCGTCAAACCAAGGCTCATGGACCAAATCTGGTCCACCGCTTGTTTTTGAATTTTTTTAAATGTTTTTAAGTGGCTAGAGGAAAGTCAAAAGACAAATAACATTTTGTGACACATGAACATTATATGAAATTCAAATTTCAGTATCTACAAATAAAGTTTTATTGGAACACAGCCACACCTATTCATTTACGTATTGTCTGTGGCTGTTTTCGTATTGTGTGCCCTTTATAGGAGATGTTTACTGAACCCTGGTTGAGGACGAAGGCTTCGATGGCTTGAATGAAAGTGGTGGCAATGGAGATGTAGCGGACAAGATATATTTCAAAGTTGGAAATGATAGGACTTGCTACTGGGTGGGATTTGGGGGCATGAGGGAAAGGAGTACCTGCATAGGTGGGTAGTTGGAAAATAACATTTCTTTAGGGGGTTGGGGGTGGCTTATCAACAGTTCCATTTTGGAGTTGTTTTAGACGTGTCAAGTCTAGAATGCCTTTCAAATACTGCAAAGGGTAGTTGGATGCGCAAGCCTGAAGCTCAGAGGAGTCAGGTTGCAGATATAAATCTGAGGGTCACCATATAAATTTCCAATTTAAATCCCTAGGAATTGATGGGCTCAGCCAGGGAAAGCATATAGGAGCGTAGAGAAGACTCTGAGGAACCCCAACATTTAGGAGCTGTATAGAGAATGATCCCATTAGAGAAAATGGAGAAGAAGCAGTCAACGAGGTAGGGGGAAACACTGGAGCAACGGACTAGCGCAGGCCAAGAGAGGGGAGTGTTTAAGGAAGGAGTGAGTGGGCAAATGTGTCAAATTCTGGTGTGAGTTAGAACACGATTAGATGGAAGATATGTCCTCTGGATTTGGCGAGCTCTGATGATTTTGATCAGCACCATCCAATAGAGATGTAATGTGAACCACAAATGTAACTTTAAATTTTTTAGTAGTCACATACAAAAGTAAAAAAAAAAAAATACAGATGAAATTAATTTGAATAATGTATTTTATTTAACACTATATCATTTCAATATGTAATCCATACAATAAATTATTGTTGAGCTAGTTTACATTCTTTTTTCCACACTAAATCTTCAAAATCTGATGTGTGTTTTACACTTGCCACATTTAGTCTTGTCACATTTCAAGTGTCCACTAGACACATGTGGCTCATGGTGACCATACTGGATAGAGCAGCCCTACACACTTCACCCTCTGAGCCTCAGACTCCCCCCACCCCTGGTAAAATGGGGGATATACGTTCCAATTTCATGAGGGTTCTTATGAGGAAGAAACAATATAATATCATGGAGCCAAAGGAAGTGGCTCTTATTACCATTCTTTTATTTTTCCAAAATGTAGGTACTTTGGGTTTGTTTTCAAATGAAAACTGGTGTTATAAACATTCCAACAATAGTTAAAATCACTTAGAACCTCAGTCTCCAGTTCTGATGTACGTCTTTTTTCTGACTTAAAAAATACCTGTCTGGGAACTGTTCTACATCTTGATCGCATTGGTGGTTACAGGACCATATACATTAGGCAAAACTCATTGAACTATATCCTTAAAATGGGTGCATTTTATGGCATGTTAATTATACCTCAATTCAACTAATTTTAAAACACATGCAAACTCACTGAAAAGAAGCCTAGCAAACACAAGAATTTTTTAAACAGAAATGTGATTACAGTAAACGTAGTATTTGTTGTTTTTTTAACTTTTTATTGTATATTGGAGTAGAGTTGATTAACGATGTTGTGATAGTTTCAGGTGTACAGCAAAGTGATTCAGTTATACATATACATGAAACATAGTATTTGTGATCTGCTTTTTTCTTTGTTGTTTAGTTACAAAATTATGCTCGTTATAAAAAACTCAAACAATGCTAAATTGAAAAAGTAAAAGTTAGTTTTCCTTCATTCGCCAGAGATTATCACAATTAAC
Organism: Balaenoptera borealis; assembly: GCF_965194805.1. Lineage (NCBI taxonomy): Eukaryota > Metazoa > Chordata > Mammalia > Artiodactyla > Balaenopteridae > Balaenoptera > Balaenoptera borealis. The sequence goes on from NC_138872.1 coordinate 14,481,619, forward strand.
AGTTTGGTGTATAACATTTCAGATACAAACACACAACCCATATTAATACATACACACATACATATATGTTTACATATAACAAAAAATTGGAAAATACAATAATATGCTCATAGACAACTTGCTATTTCTGACCTACTTCATTCTTTTTAAACAGTGCATTGTAGTCTATAGAATGGGCACATCTTAATTTATTTAACCAATTCCTTTTTGGATCGTGTCCAATACTGCAAATAAAAACTTGCTTTTTTTTTTCTTAATGTACAAGGTAACTTGGTTGTATTTCCATGTCAAATGTAACAATTGATATTATCTTTTATCCTTTTTGTGAACAGCTGAGGGGTATTTCATTATATATATTGTAATACACAATGTATTTAAACATGTCCCTGCTAAAAATCCTCCATTTTTTCTAATCTTATCAATAATGAACATCCCGGTACATAATCTGTGTACAAGAGCCCAATTATTTCCTGAGGATAAATTCCTAGAGGTACAACAACTGGATTAAGGGGTATTCACATGTAAAGTTTTGAAATGTATTGCCAGCAAGTGTTTCTCAACATCCTCGTTAGATATTATCACCCTTTTCACGTTTTGCCTGTCTGTTAGCATGTGTTTTGATCTGTATTTCTCTATTACAGTGATATTGACCATCTTTTCCAGTTTCTTGGCTGTTTGAATACTCTTATTCCCAAATATGTGGGCTGAAAGCCCTTTGTTGGCACTTGGCTCTGTGCTTCATTGAACTTGGAGCCAGATGTATCTGAGTTCAAGGCCATCTCCTCTACAGACTATGGTCTGGCCCTGAGCAAGTTGCTATTGCTCTTGGAGCCTCAGATTCCTCATCTGAAATGGAAGATGCCTGCCCTCAAGGGCTGTTTCTGAGACTACTGTGGGCTTCATGTCTCCATAGGACATGTTGTGGATCCTTGCAAGGTGGTAGTGAGGTTTTGAGGGGCTATGAGGTGGGCTCCATCTGGGCTCTGCTGGTGTGAATGGCCTGCATCTCCATGTACTAAGCTGCCCATCCCAGGAGGAATGCAAGCAGGAGCCGAACAAATACATACAGGACTGTTACAGGAGCCCCGGTTATGGTGATGCATGGGGGTACCATAGACCCCAACCTTCTGTGGCTCTCAGATTCTCCCCTCTTTGATCAAGTCCCTCTTCCTAGGGTCCTTGAAATGGGAGGATAAACATTTGTTTGGCTCAAGCAGAGTCTAAATGCCCCAGGGAGCAGTGGATAAAGAGCTTCTGCATCCATGGGTGGTTGCATCCCTGCTGATTGCAGTGCAGAACAGAATCCGGTGGCCTCCAACAATGTCCCCTTCACTGTGGGCCTAATTCCCTTCGACAAATCCTCATTTGCAAATCTGCCAAACCTTGGCCTGCTGAGATGCCCAGGGTCACATGCTTTGGGGCCTTGTCATTGTAGGTTTATTTCTGATGCTGTCACTGGCGTGTCCATTGTCACCATCTTGTTCTTCTTCCCGTCCCAAAAGCCATCTCTCAAGTGGTGGTTTGACTTTAAAGGTAAGGTGGGCAAGGCTGGGGTGTCGGTGGCCTGGAGCGTGGTAATCAGTGGCCTGAAGGCAGGGCCCTCCTGGGACTGACAGCCCTATTGTACTAATCACGTGGTGCTGCTTCTTCCCTTTCCCTGTCTGAGCATTTACCATGTCTGGGTACTCAGTGCTGCCAGAGGTGACAGTCCAGGGCAGGGATTAGCAATTATAGTCCATGGGCCAAATCCAGCTGGCTGGCTGTTTTTATACAGCCTGTGAGCTAAGAATAATGGCTTCCACATTCTTAAAATGGTTGAAAAGAATCAAAAGAAAAATATTTCATGACTCGTGAACATGGCATGAAATTCAAATTTGTGTCCACAAATAAAATGTTTTAAATTTCTTCAATAAGAGGTTTGCGGACATCTATTAATATTTTCTTTAGTCATATAAGTACCTATAAAATAGCCTCGACTTTGCCCGGAAAAACTCTGGGCCCAAAGCAGGAGTTGCAAGTCAGTTGTCTAAGGGCCCAGAGATGAAAACCGCAAGCTGGGTTTAAACAGATAGCAAGTGGTGGGGGAACTGAGGCAAAACTGGCTATAGGCATTCAGATTCAGCCTCAGGGAATCACTGAGCCCTCCACACCAAACTGCCTGTAGGCTGGCCTTCAGATCACCAATCTGTGACCCCACCGGAATTCCAGCCAGTGTCTGCAGAGGAAGGTGCCAACACCTGCCACCTGTGACAGAGGCTGTGACTGACCCATCTCCATCTGGGGCAGTGGGATGAGCTCTGGACCAGGAGTCAGAAACTAGGGGGTCATGATCCAACTATCTTCTATTGTTGGAAAAAAATAGCATATTACACAGGACAGCTCCAGTTTTCAGGAGGAGTGGGGTTTTGTGTGTGTGCAGTACGGCATACGGACCAGTAGGGAGCCGATTTCCCAGGGACGCACAGAAAGTTACTGTAGCAGAGCTGGACCTCGAGGAGCCTAGCCCTGGGTCCGAGGGGGCTTAGGGTGTGGCCTCTGAGGCTCTGCCACTGAACGGGGTTCAGTTATTCTCTTCCTCTCTGCTTCTCTGTCTTACGGCCAGCCGGCATTCCTCACCATCCACTCTCGGTATCATTTCTTGGTCTGTTCAGAGTTTCTACTGCTTCTGAGTTTTGGCATCTTGGTGGCTTCTGCTTCATCCTAGTTGCCGCTTCACTGTAACTCCTGTTCCCTGGTGGGGTGGCGCCCTCTCCTTCACAGTACCTAATCCCACCGCTCCTGCTACTTCCTGCCTCCTGTTTCTGTCTCTCGAAGCATCGAGTCCCACACACCCTCTGCTTCCTCGTAGCAGCTACTCTCTTAAAGGGTTTACTCCTTCTCCGGGTGTGTCTGCTCCCTCCGAGCCACTGCCTCCTCACGGTACCTATTTCCTCATACGTTCTGCTTCCTCAGAACTCAGCCCACTCACGGCCTCCATATCACCCGGCCCTCTCTCTCTGTCCGCTCTTGCATCTTCAGTTATCACTTCTCTTCACCGAGTTGTCGCTCTACTTCCTACTGATGCTTCTGAGAGTCAGAAACTGCTTGGTCCAGCTTGTTCTTATAAAAGCAGATCGCTTCCTACTGTGTCACCTCGTAGCCTCATAGCTTCCTGGCCAGCCTGTGGCCTGGCTGCTCTAGATCAGGTACCCAGCCATGGTTCTGTCACCTGTGGGTGGGCTCATAAGGCCCAGAGCTTCCTCTCAGCTGGGACTGTGGGGAGGGCACTATGGCATAGATGTGCGGAATCCCAGCTGTGTTACGAATTTGCTGGGTGACCTTGAGAAAGTTCCTATACCCTCTGGGCCTTGCTTTCCCAGTTAGGAAGTGAGTGGGGCCCTTAGTCACTTTTCACCCCTGGCTTTAGCAGTTCTCTAGGACATGTCCAAACTCAAACGCCACATAACATTTTTGTGTGCCGCTGATTGGATGCAGGAGAATGTGTTTGGTGAAACTTGGCCCTCCCTGTCCATCTCTCCTTTCACATTTTTGAAACAGAGGACAGTTTCTGTATTACAAGGAAAACAGCAGCAGAGGATGATCGTAATTGGCAAGACCTTCAGTGTCAGAGCCTGGTGGGATCTGTGGAAAACAGCCAAGCCAATGTCCAAATAAAGGGGGCAGCTGTTACTCAGTCTCCCCTGACTGTCACTGTGTAGGAAAGCACGACTAGTTTTGCCAGATTTGCTGATTTTTTAAGAGAAGCAAAGAATCTGGAATTTTATGAAATCTCCCTGATTTTAAACTTTGGCAACTAACACTGGAAAACGAATACTACGTGGGCCCATCCAGTAGTGTTAAAACACATCTCTAGGTTGGATCTGGCCCATGGAGTGTAGCATCCTGCCTCAGCTGAGGGTTCTTTGAACTGGAGTTTTCAGTGTTGCCCAGTGGGTGGGGAGAGGGAATTCCATCCGCACTGCCCATCCTTCGGCAACCAGTGGGCCCGTGCAGACTTGGCTGAAATGATACTTTCTAGTACTCAACACCCATGTCTTACAGGCAGCCTTAGAGAGTGGTCAGTCAGTTTCCACGGAGAGAAAGTGACTTGATCAAGGTCACACAGCTAGGTAAAAAGAGACAGGAGGTGGAACCCAGACATCCAAGCCAACCTTGATTTTCTTATCTTACCCACTGTCTTCCATTCTTCTATGGATCTGAGTTGCACTTGCAACTCCCTTTATGGTCAGTCAGCAAGTATTGATGCTCTGCCCACTATGTGCCAGGCATTGTGCTTGTGGTTGAACAATAATGATGGTGATGATGATGATGATGTTGATGATGAGGATGATGTTGATGATGATGATGATGATGTGGATGATGAGGATGATGTTGTTGATGGTGATGATGATGATGATGTGGATGATGATGATGATGTGGATGATGATGATGATGATGATGTGGATGATGAGGATGATGTTGATGATGATGATGATGTGGATGGTGATGATGATGATGAGGATGATGAGGAGGAGGAGGAGGAGGAGGATGTTGATGATGATGAGGATGATGATGTGGATGGTGAGGAGGAGGAAGAGGAGGTGGAGGGTGTTGTTGATGAGGAGGAGGAGAATGATGTGGATGATGATGATGAGGATGATGTGGATGATGATGAGGATGATGTTGATGATGATGATGATGAGGATGTGGATGGTGATGTGGATGGCGAGGAGGAGAAAGAGGAGGTGGAGGGTGTTGATGATGATGAGGAGGAGGATGTGGATGATGATGATGATGATGATGTGGATGATGTGGATGATAATGATGATGATGATGTGGATGATGAGGATGTTGATGATGATGATGATGATGATGTGGATGGTGATGTGGATGGTGAGGAGGAGGAAGAGGAGGTGGAGGGTGTTGCTTGATGATGATGAGGAGGAGGATGTGGATGATGAGGAAGAGGATGTGTATGATGATGATGATGATGATGATGTGGATGATGAGGATGATGATGATGATGTGGATGATGTGGATGATGATGATGATGATGATGTGGATGATGAGGATGATGATGATGTGGATGATGAGGATGATGTTGATGATGATGATGATGTGGATGGTGATGATGATGATGAGGATGATGATGAGGAGGAGGAGGAGGAGGATGTTGATGATGATGAGGATGATGATGTGGATGGTGAGGAGGAGGAAGAGGAGGTGGAGGGTGTTGTTGATGAGGAGGAGGAGGATGACCACCATGTGGATGGTGACAGCTTCCATTTCCTCTTTGCCCAACAAGCTCTTCCTCCAGATATCTGCATGGCTCACTCCATCACTCTATTCAGACTCTGTCCTAATGTCACCTCCCCAGAGAAGCCTTCTCTGACTACACCATCTATAAAAGCACCCCTCCTTTGTCACTCTGTCCCTTTCCTGTATTTTCTTTTTCTTCATAGCACATAAAATGTCCCAACATTATACGTTTATTGATTTATCACCTGCCTCACTTATTGGAATGTAAGTTTTCCAATGGGCAGGACTTTCTCTGTTTTCGCCACTTCCATATCCCCAGTGTCTAGAAGAGTGCTCGACACATGGTAGGTCCCCAATATACACTTGTTAAATAAATGACCGAGGACTTGCTCTGGGCCACATCCTGTGCTGAGCCCTTTGCATATATGGGCCCGTGTCATCTTCCCAACTGGCCTCTGAGAAGGTACTGTTGCTCCCTTTTGCAGATGAGGACACTGAGCCTCAGAGAGGTGGAGCCACTAGCGCAAGTCACATAGCCGAATGGCAGAGCCAGGGTTGAATTCTAGTTCCACCTCAAAGCCTGTGCTTTCAGCTACTGCTCTAGAAGGCAGCTGGCATAACGTGGAAGTGAGAAATTTAGACAGTTAGAGGCTGCACTTATGAGAAACAGTGACAAGGGCATGGTTGGATGGGAAAATAATAAAGGCAATAACAGCTAACGTTAATGGTAATGACCATATGGTGAGCCGTCTTATAAGCGCTCACGACTTAACTCACTTAACCTGCATTATGTTAAACTCATCTCAGGGCCTTCTGCCTCCCCTGTCCGACCCTGTAAAGTGAGTCACTTTACTTTTTCAGACCTTGGCTGTCTCTTTAATGAAATGCTATTTTATCGCCTGAAGGCAGAGGGCTGGGCCTCCTGACATCTCCAGCTGCCTCTTCTAGTTCTGGGCTTAAATCATACATTGTGTTTGGCCCAAGAATCCCCTGGTGGTGTGTGACATCTGAACCCAAGGGCTGCAAATTATCTAGGAGGGCCTTTATTAAGTAGCTTTGATTGTCTTTATTATCCAATTATTAACTTTTGTTTTAGAAAACCACGGTGTAAAATTTTGAAAAACACTGAAAAGGTGAAACAAAATATCAATGGGTACTTAACCAGGAACTGTCCTGACAGAGGGCGAACTGCTGTGAATGGGCCAGACCCATCCTCCTCCAGAGAGGCCGCTGGCAGCCCACAGTGAAGAGTGCCAGTTCAAGAGTGCTTATTCGGCACCAGGCACTGGGCTGTGTGTGTTGAATATATTATTCGACAAGTACTTATGGAGTGACTTCCAGGTGTCAGGCAGGGACACTGGGATACGGCTGCAAACTAAACAGAAACGTCCCTCCACTCACAGCTCCCTCGTTGCTTCATCAGTGCCCACAAGAACCCCCAGGTACTATTATTGTGTCAGGTATTGGCTGAGGATATGGGGGCTTAGAGGCAAGGTCACGTTTCAAGGGCACACAGTGAGCCAGGGTCCAGGAGGTTGCTCTCAATGCAGGGATGACAAACTATAGCCCGTGGGCCAAATTGGGCTGCCACCCACTCTGTAAATAGAATTTCATGGAAACACTGCCACACCCACGTGTGTCCGTTTTGTCTGTGGCGCTTTCATGCTACCGTGGCAGCCTTGCTGCAACAGAGGCACGCAAAGCCTAAATTAGTCACTCTCCAACTCGCTACAGAAGACATTTGCCGACCCCTTGTTCTAACTACTGCAGACATGGCTGCTTTTGAAGAAATACAAATCATCCTGTATTTCCATGGACCAAACATTCCCTTGGTTTCTATTCTCCTGCATTCCCTTCCTCTTTTTTCCCTCTCTGTACACCTTCAGTTACAAAGAGGGCCTTTTCTCTTGTAAATGAGAGTGAAAGTAGTACTTACCCAGAAGGGCTGTTATGAGATTTAAAGGATGTTCTGCGTGTGGACTGCCCAGTTCCAGGAGATTCTCAAGCTGCATTCTGAGTAGAGCAGACGCCCCAAATCAGACGCTGGAGCCAGATTGTGGCTTCCTGGAGACCCCTGAGTGTCCCCACCAAGATGGGGCTGCTGGGGCCGGTATCCCCTCCTCCGGCTGACTGTCCTGAATGTGTGTTGGGTCCCCTCCCTGCCCGGGGGGGAAGGGTGTCCCCTTCCAGGCTAAGTGCCTTCTCTCTGCCCAGCTCCCAACACAGAGACAGAGCCCTTGCTGACGTGGAAGAAGGCTCAGGACACGGTGCCCTGGAACATCATCCTTCTCCTGGGAGGGGGCTTCGCCATGGCCAAAGGCTGTGAGGTAAGAGCAGCAAGCGGGCTGCAGCCTGGGGAGGCGAGCGCCAGTCCCGGGGCAGCCGCAGAGGGCGCAGGCTACACGGGCCCCGCGGGCACCGCAGATTCCCCACCTGCCACATGGGGGTCATCAGAATGGACACCTCACAGCTCCATACTGTGCCTGGCGCTGCCCAGAAAGAGAGGAAAAAGGTACGATGGAGAATCGCAAGGAGCTTGCAGTGAGCATTACACTAGTACTACTACTAATATCATGACTAGAGGGTCCTGTGAGCACAGAAGAGTAACACCCTAGCGGGCTCACCCTGTACCAGGCACTGTTCAACGTGCTTTACACATATCGCATTTAAACTTCCCAGCAAGCCTATGAGATAGATGCCATCGCTATCCCCATTCTACAGATTAGGAAACTGAGGCACAGGGAGGTAAAGTAACTTGCCTGAGGCCACACAGCTATGTACTCAGGATTAGAATCCAGGTAGTTTGGCTCTAGAGCCTATGCTCTTGACCGCTATGTTAGGTGTTGTGAATATTAATTACTTGGTGTTACTATTAATGTTATTCTAGAGGGCTCTGTGAGCACAGAGGCAGAGCCGGGACTAGACTGAGGCGAGGGAGGCGCTGACAGAGCAGAATTTCTGGAGGCACGTGGTCTCAGCACAGCCAGCCCTGCTCAGAGGAAGTGCAGCTTCAGTGTCCAACATGTATCATAACATATTATCTCATTGAATCCTCACACTGGCTCTCAGGGTTAGGGAATATTTATTTAAAAAATTTTTTTTATTTTTAGCTGGGTTGGGTCTTCGTTGCTGCACACGGGCTTTCTCTAGTTGCCGTGAGCGGGGGCTACTCTTTGTTGCGGTGCGCAGGCTTCTCATCACGGTGGCTTCTCTTGTTGCGGAGCACGGGATCTAGGTGCGCAGGCTTCAGTAGTTGTGGCTCATGGGCTCTAGAGTGCAGGCTCAGTAGTTGTGGCGCACAGGCTTAGTTGCTCTGCAGCATGTGGAATCTTCCCAGACCAGGGCTCGAACCCGTGTCCCCTGCACTGGCAGGTGGATTCTTAACCACTGTGCCACCAGGGAAGTCCCGGGAATATTTTTATACCCATTTTCCAGGTAGAAAAACCGAGGCCTGGAAAAATGAAGCAATTCTCTTAAGGTCATACAGTTGCCCTCTGCTTAAGGGGTGGGGTTCGAACTCCAGTCCATCTGATTTCAGAGTCCAGCTGCCTAACGGCTCACTCTTGAGAACTTCCCAAGTGCCAGGCACCTCAGGAAGCACTTTGCAAATACTGACTCTGTTAATCTTCAAAGACACAGTTGAAGTAGATACTGTTGCTGTCCTCATTTCCAAGATGAGGAAATGGAGGCAACTCGAGGCTAAACAAGTTGCCTACTTTTGCGCAGCCAGAAGGCAGAGCTGGGATTTGAACCCACAGCTCATGAAGCTGGGCCCCACCCCACCCCTAAATTTCTCCATGTAAGCCGAGGTACTCAAGGCCACAGCCAATTAAGGGTCAATGGGAAATTAAGGTAAAGGAAACCTGAAATTACTTCTCAAATTGCTTACTTTTTAAAATTCAGTTTTGTGTTTGCAAGGCAGAAATAGAGACACAGATGTAGAGGACAAACGTATGGACACCAAGGGGGGAAAGTGGGGTGGGAGGGTGGGAGTGGTGGGATGAATTGGGAAATTGGGAGATTTTAAAAAAATTTATTTTATTGAAGTAAAGTTGATTTACAATGCTGTGTTAATTTCTGCTGTACAGCAAATTGATTCAGTTTTATATATATATATATATATATTTATACACATTTGTTTTCAAATTCTTTTCCATTATGGTTTATTACTGGATATTGAATATAGTTCCCTATGCTATACAGTAGGACCTTGTTGTTTATCCATTCTCTATATAATAATTTGCATCTTCTAATCCTAACCTCCCAATCCATCCCTCCACCACCCCTCTCCCCCTTGGCAACAAGTCTGTTCTCTATGTCTGTGAGTCTGTTTCTGTTTTGTAAATAAGTTCATTTGTGTCATATTTTAGATTCCACATATAAGTGATATCATATAAGTGATATCAGTATTTGTCTTTCTCTTTCTGACTTCCTTCACTTAGCATGATAATCTCTAAGTCCATCCATGCTGCTGCAAATGGCATTATAAAATTCAGTTTTTTTTTTTTTTATATAAAATTCAGTTTTAATGATCAGTTTCAAATAGTGTTACGGAAGCCCAGGCTTGGGGATCTGAGTACCTGGATTCAAATACAAGCTATCCTACTCCTTGCTGGGGCCCTTTAGGCAAGTTCCTTAACCCTTCTGGGCACCAGTTTTCTCAGCTATGAATGGGCTCGGAGTTCTTACTCTATGGGGTTGTTGGGAGTAATTAAAGAAGAGAGTAAATGAAGGGATACACCGCTAAAAGGAGCCAAGAGCTCCCTGCGTGTTCTCTCGAAACACTCACTGCATGGTGATTGCGGGTTCAGCTTCCAGGAGGCTGACTCTGAGGCGGGGATTAGTGTGCAGGCATTAGGCTGTGCCCTCTGGAAGGGAGGGAAGGAAGCAGGAGAGGTGGGGAGACTCCACGCCAGGAGTGGTGTAACCTCGGGCAGGACAACTTCCCAGTCTGAGACGGTCCCTCAGGGGCTGACAGTGAAGGCCGTCTGCTGCCCGCACTCCCTGCGCTGGGGCAAAAGGCCTTCAGAGTCCCGAGAGCGGAACCATCACGCTATGGACCCCACACCAAGGCCGCACTGAAGGGGGACTGGGGGGCACATCCAGCTTCTCTACATAGCTACTCTTTTTTTGTGAAATGTGTTTTTATTTTGTTCATTTTTTTCAATAAATGACACATACAAAGGTACAGACTTCAAAAGGAACAAAAGGATGGATGAGCAAAAGTACTGTTTTTGTCTCCATTTTAGGAATCCTGAGGACCAGAGAGGTTAAGTGACTCATGCTAGGGAACACAGCTCATAGGTAACAGAGCTGGGCTTTGAACTTGCATCTGTCTGACTCTTCTCACTATTCTCACTATTGCCTCCTACTGGGGATGTATCAGGGAAGGCTTCTGGGAGGAAGTGGCATGTTAACCATGGCCTTGAGGAGGCCATGCAATGCAATGGTAGAAAGCATGGGCGGTGGACCCAGACCATCTGGGTTGGAGTCGATCTTTCACCTCTGAGCTGTGTGCCTCCATTTCCTAATCTGTAAAATGGGCATAATAATGGTGCCCATCTCATAGAGTTGTTACACTTATTAAGTGAATTAATACATGTGGAGAACTTAGAACATAGCCAAACATAGTTGTTTATTATGATTAGATATTATGGAAAAGGGGAGGTTCTCGCCCTGAGCAACTCGGTGGAAATGATGCCATTTATCGAGATGATATGAACCTCGCCTCACCCTGAGTCTGACCTGCACCCCAAAGGCTTCTCCAGGCTCAGGGAGTGGTGGACAAAGCCTGGCTCTCAGTGGGCCTGGCTGCAGGACCGCTGAGCATGCCGGGAGGCCAGTCTGGCTCCAGGCCCAGCCTTGGGCTGCTGGCCGCGGTTTCTGTTCAAAAAGGACTTTGTGTGACAGCTGCTCCCTCCCCCAACCCCTGCTCGTACCATCCCCCGCCACAGGGGGCCTGCTGTAGGAGGGACCAGAGTGCTCATGGCATGTCCTGCTTCCTAGCCCTGCCCAGTGCCCTCGCCAGGTCACAGCCAGGCCTCCTGGGGCTTAGAGGCCTTTGCACTGGGACTGGACTCCCACCTGCTGGTTCTGAAGGGCTGGAAGCAGATCCCAGTGCTTGCTCTGAGCTTGACCACTTGATGTCCTCACTGCAGGTTTCTCCCGCTGCAAAACTGCCCATATAGTTAGACTCCAGTCTGATGGCTTGCCTTGGCCTACACACGACAGCCCCTGCCTACCTTCCTGCTGTCAGCCCTTACCTCTATCCCCTCGTGGGCTCCCCTCCAGTCCCACTGGCCCCTTAGTGTTCCTCAACCACACGAGTCATTTGCACCCCAGGACCTTTGCATCTGCTTTCTCTCTGCCGAATGCTCTTGCCTGAGATCTCTGAGTCCTTACCCTCAGGTCTCGGCTCCAAGGCCACGTCCTCAGAGAGACCATCCCTGACCACCCTGTCTAAAGTAGCGTCCACCCTTCACAGTCACTCTCCCTCTTATCACCCCACTTATTTCCTTTACACCATACCTACCCCCCAAGTTATCCTGTTCATTTGTTTGTTTGTCTATTGGTATCTCTGTTACTAGAATGTAAGCTCCACAAGGGCAGGGACCGTACCTGTCTTATCCATTGCTGTTCTAAGCATCTAGAAAAGTCCTGGTACATAACATGCTCGTTTAATAAATATTTGTTGGACAAGACCTACAATATGGGCTGTTTTGAGGACTGATGACATGATGGATGGCAAGTACCTAGCAGAGGGCTGATACAGACCAGGTGCTAAAACCAGCAGCCTATGTCAACCTTGCAACTTTTCCTGTTATTATAATTTTACTGTCTCATAGAAAAAGGTCTTATTCTGACACCTTCATTTATATCTCTTTTAATCTCTACCCACAATAAACTTATCTACAAATATATTCAGTGATACAAGCTTGGTATTAAATCAGGGTGGAACAGACCCTATAGGCAAGTAGAAATGTGTGTATTCTCCTGAATCCCTCATTTCCTGCTGGAGAGTTATCTTATTATTATTATTGTTGCTGTTGTTGTTGTTATTTTATTGACAAGGTAGACTGATGAAGTAAGAGCCAGATCCTGGGCTCAAAATTCCAAACTTATCTGACTTATCTGGGCAAATCACAACCTCTTTGTGCCTCAGTTTCTTCAACCATAAAATATAGATATTTATGCTACTTACTTCATGGAGTTGTTTCGAAGATTAATAAGTTAACATTAGCAAAATGCTTAGAAGAGTGCCCAGCACAGAGTGAGCACTATATTAAGTGTTTGTTAAGTTAAATAAATAATAATAAGCCCTGTTCAGTACTTACTATATAGAGGAATCGTTTTTACCTGTACTCATTTAAGCCTCACCACAACCCCTTGAAGAAATCAAGGAACAGAGATGTTCATTAATTTGCCCAATGCCACACAGCTTGTAAGTATTACAATGGTTTGAATGTTCACACGTGTGCGTAAAGTCCTCATCCTTTCCTTTAATCAAACTGACTGGCTCTCTCTACCTAAGAATTCTTATACAGAGTTGTACACACACAGCTGAGCCTATTGTGTTTTATGAGGCTTTAAAAGAGCTTTTCAAGGGTTTTCTATTGAGATTTCAACTTTTTAAAAAAAGATTATTTATTTATTATTTATTTATGGCTGCGTTGGGTCTTCATTGCTGCGCGTGGGCTTTCTCTAGTTGCAGCGAGCGGGGGCTACTGTTCGTTGCGGTGCGCGGGCTTCTCATTGCGGTGGCTTCTCTTGTTGCGGAGCATGGGCTCTAGGTACGCGGGCTCAGTAGTCATGGCTCACAGGCTCTAGATCGCAGGCTCAGTAGTTGTGGCTGGTGGCTCTAGAGTGCAGGCTCAGTAGTTGTGGCGCACGGACTTAGTTGCTCCGCGGCATGTGGGATCTTCCCGGACCAGGGATCGAACCCATGTCCCCTGCATTGGCAGGCGGATTCTTATCCACTGCGCCACCAGGGAAGTCCCAGAGATTTTAGCTTTAAACATTCCACTTCTACCATAACACCCTCCTTTAAGATCTGACCCTACTATATGTCAGAGAGATCAGGGAGAGAGGACCTCGTGGAACTGGGAAAGGAGGAGGAAGAGGGGGCCAGCTCAGCCTCCCCCTCCCATCCTGCGATGTGGCCTCAGGTACCTCTTGGCGTCTGTGGGGGCTATAAGGAGCACAATTTGACAACCACAGCACTGGGCAATTTCTGAGTGTTCCGCCCCCTCTGACATCTCGTGACTTGATGCCACTAATGGCAGCTGGCATGTTTTGGGCACTTGCCCGGTGCCCAAGCACTTTTCTAAGTGCTTTACAGATTAGCTCCTTTTCTCCCGACAGTAACCCTCTGGGACAGGGACTGGTACATCTCAGTTTACAGAAAAGGAAATGAGGCACAGAGAGGTTAAGTTACTTGCCCAGGATGACACAGCTAGAATGGATTAAGGTGGGGGGACAAACTTAATCTGATTCCGGAGCCCTTGTCCTCACCCCCTGGGCATGCTGCCTCTGACCTTGCCCATTGTTGGTCCTGGAGTCCCTGGGAAAACCATGTGGCTGTGTGTTTCCAAGGAAACAGAGCTTCTGATTCTAAGGGAATGGGAAAGGGCAGGTGAAGCCCGTTCGAGTCCCCTTGAGAGCAGCTGGCGGGTCTCCTCTCTCTGGAAGCTGCCAGACCTCCCTCCGGCTACGGAAGCTGAGCCAGGGCCCTGAGTGGCTGCTGGGACGTTGGCTGGAAGCCTGGCACCCAGAGGCCCGGCTACAGGGAAGCTCTTGGCTCCTCATTCATCCAAGTCATTAATATTCCCTCTCTCCAGCCGCTCTCCATTTAATTGCACACACTGCTGTCGGCCTCTTTGCCAGAGCTGTGGCCTCTGGGAAAAGCTAGTGGACCCATTTTTCCCTGCAGCGTTCCCTGGGCCAGAGGAGGGGCTGGGGCTCGACTCTGCCATATACTATAATTTCTAAGCTATCAAACAGTGCAGATATGAAAGAAGCACCTTAATTTTATAAGGTCTCTTCTAGGGAAAACTAAGCGTGTATTATTCATTCCTTGAAGGTAACTTTTAAGTCATACTGTATAGACAAATGTATTATTTTATTTATGTAAAAACAGAATACTGTATTCTAGAATCCACTATGAAAGTTTAAGTTCTGGAATAAGCAGCAAATTTTCTATTAAACACGAAAGAGCATAAATTTTCTCTGATAAACCGAAGTTTGTTGGTACCAAAAGATACTGCGTAGACATACAAGTGTATGTCTACCATAAAAGGGCTATGGTAGACATACACTTGATTCTAAACGTTATGGGTCTAATCCAACTCTGCTCTTGATCAGCTCCGAAGCCTACAGCTTTGTTATCTTTGTTAAGAAAACGACCTAGGCAGCGCCCTTGCAGCTTTAATGAGATATTGCTGCGTGGCACCACCAGGGGGTAGCATCGAGCACAATTTTACATCAGTTTTTCCTCTTTGTGGTCTTAATGAAGGTGCATTGGATTCCGGGTTGTTAACGATACATTTGAAGTGGTGAGGACAGAGGTGGGGGAGAGTATCATTATTAAATACTCGTAAGTACAGTAATTCCTGGAGAACTCAGCAGAGAGAGAGCTCGGAGGTAATTCTGCAGCGTTGATGGCAGGTGTAGTCTGGAGTCAGGGAGGAGACAGTCTACCTTGTCTTTTCTCTGTCCTGGAGGGCAGTGGTCCACTCTGGGCACTGCCCTTCATTAAGAGGTGCAGTGACAGTCTGGTGTATCCAGTGGAGGGTGCTCAGTGACAAGGAACTTTGCAGGAGAATGTTAGTTTACTGACGTACGTGGCCCTGAGTGCAAAATACATCTTAGTCACTATTTTGGGGACCTTGAGCAAGTCACAAAAACTTTGCCAAGTTAGGGTTCCTTCTCTGTAACACAGGGAGGAAAGCTTACCTTGCTCGATGGTTGGGAAGAGTCAGGGAGGTATTGCAGGCAGGTGCCTGGCGCCCTGTAAAGCCTCAATAATGGTGATTCTTATGATAATGAATAATATGTTACTAATGTTACTGTTTGTGGTACCACCATTGTAATACTCATTATAAATATCTTTATTATTGATAATCCTATTCATTGTGTTGTATTTGATATAATCTGACACGTTTCCTATTTTATATGATATATATAATATCTTGTATATATTTGGTATGTATTAATACATAATAATTATAAAATTAATAATGAATATTTTGTATAAATGTGTTAATATTTTTGTAATTAATAACCATCACTGGAGGAATGAGAAGATTTAGCATGGAGGGTCCAGTTCCCCTCTCCCAAGTTTAGGGGTCCCACAACCAAATGGATTATTTGGAGAAGCAAATGGATTATTTGAGGATCCAGGGGTTTGGGCCCTGGGCCTGCAGAGTATGGAGTACAGAGCAGCTCAGGAAGCGGAGAAGCTGACTGAAGTCCAGGCTGGAACATGTGACCTTGCGCAGGTGACTTACCCTCTCTGAAAGGGTGTAGTTGTCAGCGCTGTGGCCAACCCTAACCCTCCCCGCTTGGCCCAGGCTCGGGGTGGGGGCAGCTGTTGGAGGGCTGGGGGTGAAGAGGCGTCCTTGCTTCCTCCCCTGTGCAGGAGTCGGGGCTGTCGGCGTGGATTGGCGGGCAGCTGCACCCGCTGGAGCAGGTGCCGCCCGTGCTGGCCGTGCTGCTCATCACTGTGGTCGTCGCCTTCTTCACGGAGTTTGCCAGCAACACGGCCACGATCGTCATCTTTCTGCCTGTCCTGGCGGAGCTGGTGAGGGTCCACACAGGGTCCTGGGGCGGGAGGGAAACACCTCTCCCCAGCACACGTTCAGAAACCTCTTCCTCGCTCCGGGGAGCTCCCCCAGGAGCCACAGTTGGTCATTGCTCTCGTCCAAAATGCATGATAGTGTCAGAACCATGATATTTTTTTTTAAAAGAATACTGTTTTTTTCTTTAAGAAATGCATAAACAGAGTAAATATTTTCCAAATGCACCAAATTCCCTCCTTTGGGAAAAGTAACCCATGCTGACGTGGAGAGTTTTCTAGGAAAATAGGAATTGCCAAATATGGATTAAGAAGAAGTAGGAAATCTGAGTGGACAAATAACCTTAGGAGAAATTCTAATGGTAGGCAAAGCCCTAGCCTCCCTCTAAAGCAGGGTTTCTCAGCACTATTGACATTTTGGGCAGGAGAATTCTGTTATGTGAAGCTGTCCTGTGAACTGTAGGATGTTTAGCAGTATCCCTGTTCTCTACCTACTGGATACCAAAGGCATCCCCCCTAAATTGTGACAATCCAAAATGTCTCTAGACATTGCCAAATGTCTCCTGGGGAGACAGAATTATCCCCGGTGGAGAATCGCTGCTCTAAAAATCACTAGCCCCAGAGGGATGTCTGAGGTGAGGGCTAGCAAACCTTCAAGGAACAGACAGTCCCCACTTACCCCAAGTGTTCCAGAGCACAGAAAGATCGAGAAAGCTGTTCAATCAAGGTACAAGGTCAGCAAAACCCTGACACCAAAAAACAGAAGGAGAGCAAAGGAAAAGAAAGTTATAACTCAATGTCACATGTAAACAAAGATGCGAATAACAAAATGGATCCAAGATCGTATGAATTCTACTAGAAATTTCAAAACTGATTAACAGAAACTATCAGTATAGTTTTATATTTAAATAGACTAAAGAAGACCAAACCATATGATTATCTCAATATAGACCAAAATGATAAAATTAAATGTGTTGCAAGTATATGCTTTGTATGTAAACAGTGATATACCAGGCACACTATCTGAATCACTTTTTGCTTTTTATTTATTTATGCATCAATTTATAATGGATATCACACTGTATTAGCACACACAGATACACTTTATTCTTTCTCAATGACTGGAGAATATTCCACTATGAATCCATAGTTGTTGATTTTATTGAAGCAATCTTCTACCGATGAACACAGAGGTTGTTTCCAGCCTCTGCTATTTCCCAACAATGCTGCCTTGGCCTCTCCCTGTCTGAGCACCTTTTTATATGTAGATACATCTAGATCTCCAGAGCTGAGATCCCTGGGTGAAAGAGCATGTGCATTTACAATTTTGTAAGAGATGGACAAATTGCCCTCCCAAGTGTGGGCGTGCCATTTCCACTCCCACCAGCAGCGTGGGGTAGGGGTCCCCATAGCCTTGCTAAGTGTGATTGGATTTAATCACACCCTTCCCCAGGATCTGATGGATCTGGCAATTGAGAGAGATGGGGATGCTCTGGGGGAGAGGAGGGAGAGCAGACCCAATCAGGTCTGCAGGGGCCGCTTTTGCTGAAGAAGATACTAGCAAATGATTTATTCTTCTAAACGTTGCTTATCATCAAAATCAAAACATTTTACATGCAAGGGGGTGATCTTAGTGCTTTTTGAGAAAATGTATATGCTTTGGTTTACAAAAATTCCCTAGAGGGGCCAGAAATCCTTATCTTAAATAAAATGCTGGCGAAGTGATCAACATGAGTTACAGGTGGACATGTCATTTGGGGGAAGTGATGAACCGGTGGTCTGCTAACTGAGGCCAACCCACAGACACCTTTGATCCACACGGTCTTAGAAATTTGGAAATGAGTGCCGACGGGTGCTACCTTGAGCTCTCTTTATCTCTGAAATCCAGTGAGGCCCCAACAAAAGGTACCCAGCGGCCAGCTGTTTGGATTGTTAGGCTGAGAGAAGGACCAGGCAGGGGACTTGAGGTTTTTTAGAGCCATGATTCTCAAGATGTGGTCCCTGGACCAGAAGCCTTAGCATCACCTGGGGGCTTGTTAGAGATGCAAATTCTTGGGGCCCCTGCCCCAGACCTGCTGACTCAGCAACTCTGCAGGAGGCGGGGCGAGCGCTCTGGGCTTTAACGAGCCCTCCAGGTGATTCTGATACGCACTCAAGTTGGAAGAGGGAGTGTTCTCAAATAATCTCCCCAGCCCATCCTCCCTGATGAACCTGCATGTGCTTGGAATGTCGCTAACCTAGGAATGTTCTCTCCATATCTCCCTCGGTCTGGTTCTCTTCTTGTCTGTCTGTCTCTATTTCTGCCTGTGTGTCCATTCTGGCTGCATTTCTCTCTGTGTGTCTTTAAATCCATCTTCCCGTTTGTTTCTCTTGTTCTCTCTCACTCGCCAATCTCTCTCCATGCGTCTCTGTCTCTCCACCTGTCTCCATCTCCCGTGTGGTTTCTCTGTATTTCTCGGGCTCGGTCTCTCCCGCCCCTCCTGGGCCCAGGCCATCCGTCTGAGGGTGCACCCCCTGTACTTGATGATCCCTGGCACAGTCGGCTGCTCCTATGCCTTCATGCTCCCAGTCTCGACACCCCCCAACTCAATCGCCTTCGCCTCTGGACACTTGCTGGTCAAAGACATGGTGAGTCTGGGCATTTTCTCGCAGAGGTCCGGGGAGGTGGGTGGACACCAGAGGTGGCATGCAAGGCATCAAGGCAGGACTTGTGCTTCCCCCAACATCCCGCAATTTCTGAATAGGTCCTTCCGAGTGGGACCAGAAATATACCTTTTAGCAAACACTCTGAGATGATTCGTATGCTTAGGCAACTTCAGGAAGCACTGCCTCAGCGACTACTTTCCAAAGTTTGCTTCAGAGATGAGGGGCTTCCCCTCTCTCCGAGCACCGCCCTGTCTTCTGACTTGTTTGGCCAAGCGCTCTGTGCCCGGTGGCGGCGTCTCTAGGAGAGGAGCAGCGGACCACACCTGGGACTTAGGGCCGGGCCTCGGTGCCCAGCCTGCTGGAGAGGAGACAGAGGCCGAGGGTCGTGGCAGTGGCGGGGGACCTCCAGCTTTCAGCAGGGCTCTCCCCCAGGCTCTCCTGCTGAACCGGCTCCTGCCCCCTCCTCTGCCTGCTTCCTGCCGCCCTGCCCCCTCCACTGGCTGCCTGGGGTGTCCGCACCGTGGGTGCTCAGGGACCTAAGCTTCGGGGTCCTAAGCTGGTGCAGGTGAGAAGGGGGAATCTGCTTAACCAGTCCTCCACCCACGCAGGCTCTCCAGGCACAGAGACCCCAGCAGGACAAATGGAGACAGTGAGAGGCAGAAAGAGATCACAGAGCAAAGAGACAGCAGGGACCCAGGCAGACAGACGTTCATCCACCGTGGGTTCATTCACTGCACAGATATTTGCTGAGCGCATTCCATGTTCTGGGCGAGGGGTTGAGCAGCGTAGGGGAGACACAGGCCTGCCTCTAAGGAGGTTGCCTTCTATGAGGGAGACAGTAAATGAAAAGCAGAGGGTATGTTTACTGATCAAAGCAGATTATTTGCAGGTTGTGTGATCCTGGGTGAGCCAAATTCTCTGAGCCTCATTTTCCTCGTCTGTAAAATGGGAATAATGATGATGATGATGATGACAGCCCTCACAGGGGTGCTTTCAGGCTCTGTGACAGCTGCATGGCACAGTACCTGGCATCTAGAAACCGCTAAGTGAATGGGGACTTTTTCAGCTCCTTGAGGGTCAGCCTAAGGCGTGTAAAGATGGAAGGGTCTTGGGTGTCAACCAACCTGGGTTTGTGTCTGGCTCCATCACTTCCCAGCTGTGCAATCTTGGGGGAAGGACTTTCTGACTCTGAGCCTGGGCTTTTCCATCTGTATAATGGGCCTCAAGCAGGCCCCTCCCTCACTCTGGGCTCCGTTGCAGGCGCGGACGGGACTCCTGATGAACGTGATGGGCGTCCTGCTGCTCAGCTTGGCCATGAATACTTGGGCACAGACCATCTTCCAGCTGGGCACTTTCCCGGACTGGGCCAACCTCCACCTGACCAATGTCACAGCACTGCCATCCACCTTGGCCAATGACACATTTCAGACCCTCTGAGTCCCCCTCAGTTACTCTCTTTGGGCTGGGCCCTCCCAGAAGGTCTCGCCATCATCTGCTGCCAGGACCCTACAGGATGATCAAGCAATTCTTCTCTGTGATCCAGTATGCAGCAAGCAAGGGTGACTTCCAGTGGTCCACTTGGGTCCATAGTCTCGTTGTCTAGGATACCTTCTCCTCTGTCATGCAGTTGAGGGTGCAGCTACCTCCCAGATCTGCCACCTGAGCAACAAGCTCCTTTATCTCTGAGCTGTTCTGTGGTTAGGACGCAAGAAAGCCCAATTTCAGCAACAATAAGCAAATCTGGAATGGCGTTTGCCTTGAATAGGTAGGGTGGGAAGCACAACAAGCATCCCTCACTGACTACACGAGTTACCATCTGGAGAGACCATCTTGCCTTTAGGGATCACCTTCCTTCAAGAGACTTTGGGGCTGCTGTGTCCCAGTCCAGCTGTTCCAGCTGTCACAGCTGGTGTGTGCTCTGCTTGGTGGGGGCCAATTCTCTGCCAGTTATTCAAATATCACCCCTGCTGATACCCAGCAGCCAGGGGTATTTTCAATCCCTGGAGACAGGGGGAGGGACAGATGACATCCTGAGGACATGGAGATCGTGCAAAGCCTCCTTGCTGCTTCTCCGGGCTCCCGAGCACACAAGGGGAGTTCTAGACCTTTCTACCCAAGCTTATTAGGATTTTCCTGTTCAGTCTGATTCAGTGTGGCCACAGTTCCAGGGTCAGGCCAAGTCTGGGCCATGCCCTCTCACAGGTGACCCATGGCCCCTCCAGCCAGGCCCCTCCCGCACATGGCCCGCAGGGGCCTTCGTGGCTGCAGGCTTCTTCTTGTTCCAGGAGCTGGTCTTTACCTCCCCACCCCGACCCAAAGCGGTAAGCATGTTTGATTAGCAAAGGCCACATTTTTTAGGGGTGAGAGAAAAGTCAGAAGATAAATTGGGGCCTTGTAAAAGGTCAAATGTCTCAGGCAGGGAAACACCATAATCCTCTTCTACAGACAAGGACAACTTAAGACTTCCCCTGAGCCAGTGGCTGGTGGGGCCTGTCCTAGAGGATCTGACCCCTCCTCGCTTCAAGTAGGAACATCTCGGCATCCCCAGTGAATAGCACAGTTTGGACCCAGCGGGCGCTCAGGAAGTATCTGTGGAATCAGTAGGCAGGCATTAGCCCAGCATCAGAAAAGGCACCTGCTGAGGGGCCCAGAAAGCTCATCCCCAACTTCCTACGCCTCTGAGGGATGAGGTTCCCCAAGCAGCTCGGGCTGGGAAGCAGCACCCAGGGACTGAACTTGTTCTTGAAACAGCACAAGTGAGTCATGGATGTTCCCCTGGGAGCAGTGGGGAGGAGGGAGAATGGGTTCCCTGTCCTTCCCGTGGGGTTACTTCAAGATTTAGTCACAGTTACAGCCCCTTGGGGTGGGGCGTGCACTCCTATTGGATGGGGCAGTGGAGAAATTCATTCACAGAGAAACCCAAGGGGCTTATAACCAGATGAATCGTGATTTCAAATACTTCTGATTGAGAATTCTATAAAATAAAGAATGTTAATCAACCCTGGGCCTGGAGATTATTTGCCTTTGTGGCCATAAAAGAGCTTCAAAGCCCTAAATTCTGGAACTGGGGGTTTCACAGAATTGACCTCCCTGACCTCACTTCCTTACTGCTCTCCCCTCTCCACTCTACTCCAGCCACATACTCAAACTCTCCTGCCTCAGGGCCTTTGCACATGCTGTATCCATTACCTAGAACACTTTGCTCCTAAATATATGCTTGTTTCTCACTTTATTCAGGTCTCTGCTCAAATGTCACCTCCCCAGAGAAGCTTCCCTGACCATCAGGTCTAAAATATCACCCTCATTACTTTTTATACCCTTATCCTGCTATATTTTTCTCCTTAATATTTAGTCAGGACACTGTATTATTTATTTTCTTGTTTATTAACTTTCTCTCCCTCTAGAAAATAAACCTGTGAGAATACAAACTTTATTTTGTCCAGTGTTGTAACTCCAGTTCCTAGAACGGTTTCTGGCACAAAGTAGATGCTTAGTAAACATTTGATAAGTAAATCTATACCAGAATTTATGAGAAAGCAAACTCACTCTTCAATCTGGGGTCTGTTTGGCTCATTTCTTTATTCACTCATTCTTCCATTTATTCATTCAACAGTATTTATTTAGAATCTGTTACGTGCTAGTTCACTGTCCCTAGCCACATAGAACTTAGCCCAGGAGACAGGCAGTAGGCAGGTAAACAAATAGGTAAAGTGACTCCGGGTCATAACGTGGGCTAAGAAGAAAATGAAACTGGCCAATGTGAGAAACCTACTCAGAGGCTATGTTAGCCAGGGTGATCAGGGAGGACTTCTCTGAGGAGGCGGCCCTGGGCTGAGACCAGTAGGAGTCACCCATGTGCTCAAGGTGGTGTGGGAGGAAAGGAGATGGCAGGGGTGGTACAGAGTCATCAGAAATTTACCAAGGACTCATCTGGAATACACAAGGAATACCCAGAAGCCAGAAGAGACAAAAACAAAACACTTACCGGAGGCTGCATAACAAATCACCCCAAAGTTCAGGGCCTTAAAACACAACACATTTCTGCACTTGGTCAGAGTTCTGCAGGCCTGGTTTTGTCTCTGCTGTACATGGTGTGGCTGGGGCCACTCAGCTGGGGGTTTAGCTGGCGCTGGAAAGTCCATGATGGCTGTGGACCCTCCAGGGTCACGTGGCTTCTCCAGGAGTACAGCCTGGACCTCTGTACATGGCAGTGGGCTTCTCAGAAGGCAAAAGCAGAAGCTACAAGTCCCCTTAAGGCGTGGGCTTGGGAGTCCAAGAACGTTAATTCTGCCACATTCTATTGGTCAAAGCGGGTCACAGGGTTAGCCTGGTTCAAGGGGAGGGAAATAACTCCGCTCCTTGATGGGGGGAGTGTCATCCGCATACAGGGCAGAAGATGGCTAGTCACCAACTTTGGAAGCCTTCCACCATAACACCCAAGAGAAAACTGGGTGAAAGTTACGAATATGCCGTTCTAAAAAGGGATATGTAAGTGGCCAGCGGGTTTATAAAGAGATGCTCAGACCACTTGTAATCAGGTAAGTGCAAGTTAAACCAAGGTTCAACAACATGCCAATCAGACTGGCAAAAACTAGAAAAGTGGACAGTGAGTGATGGTGAAATGGGAGGACACGGAAACCCTTGTTTTCTGTTGGCGAGACAACAAAGTATTACCATCAGCCTGGCAAGCAACTTGGCGGTAATCGGGGATTCATTGTCTGCATTCCCTATGGCCCATCCTGTTCTTGGGCTTCTATCCCAGCAAAATTATCGCATGGGTCCCTAAGGAGACAATGTAGGAGGATATTCATGCCACAGTTGTTTGAGGTACCAAGGAGCTGGAGGCCACCAAGGTGACCATCACTGGGGAAGAGGGGCATTTAAATAAAACATGGAGCAAGCACACCGTGGAAACATGGCCACAAGCAGACGTGATGAAATGTGGAGTGATAGCATGGACACGGACAGACTCCGGCACAAACGTCAAATAGAACTGCAGGATCATGTGGGCAGAGGAATGGAAGCTGTGATGGTAAATGAGGGAAAAAGGTGAGTAAAAGTCATTGAGTGAGGAGTTCAGTAAGCCGCATTGGACAGCTGGCTCCACCCATAACATCTGTATGACCTTAAGCAGGCCCTTTACTGTTTGGACTTTGGTTTCCCCATCTGAGAGAGGAGGGTCTAGTTACAAGGTGTGGGCAGGTGGTCACTTATGGAAACCACAAGAGAAAGCATAGACCCTGGTGGTGAGAGGGAGGTCTAGTCATGGAGAAGCACCTCTCAGCCCGGGGTCTGCGGGACAGCTGCTGACCTGGAGCTGGCAACTTTAGTCCAGGGACACATCCAGCCCTTGATGACTTCACAGGGAGGTAGCTGCCCTGGATCTTTCTCCCCTCTCTCTCTCTCAGCTCTCCTGCTGGGGTTCCCCAATGGGCAAACACAGCTGTATTGGTGAGGGTTCTCCAGAGAAACAGAACCAACAAGATGTGTACGTATGGAAAGAGTTGCAGTTCAAGCCCAAAGGCAGCCTGCTAGCAGAATTCCCTCTTGCTCAGGCGAAGTCAGCCTTTTGTTCTATTCAGGCCTTCAAATGATTAAACGAGGCCCACCACATTATGAAGAGCAACCTGCCTTATTAAAACTCCATTGATTTAAATGTAAATCTCATCTGGAAACACCCTCACAGAAAGATCCAGAATAATGTTTGATCAAATATCTGGATACCGTGACCCAACCAAGTTGACACATAAAATTAACCGTCATACCAACAGAAGCCAGAATGTAAGAGAGTCCTTTGATGCAGCCAATCCAGGTCCTCCTTTATAATTTTTTGTATTAATTACATGTTAGAAGGATAATATTTTGGATGTATTAGGTTGAATAAAATATTTTATTAAAATTATTTTCACTTTTATAATGTGACCACTAGAAATTTAAAAACTTTCTATGTGACTCACACCATTTCTCTAAGAGAGCACTGCCTGTTTGATAAGACTCTAGCCACCTCTCCACATTCTGAAGCCAACTGGATGGTGGCAACATTCTACCCCCACAAGCTGTAAAATTCAATGACTCTAATATTCTATGGACCTCTGATTATGATTCTAGATCTGAAGACTTACCACTTCCTCTTCATGTTCTGTCTTATGGCTCTGAATCCTCCACCCAGAATTCCCCTCAACAAAACTCATTCTATTTTTGATGATTCAGACACTCCTTCCGGATGTTGTGGGCTTAGGCTCAGGCCAGCCTTATATAGGCAGAAGTGACTGCCTGTATGTGCTGAGAAAAGCCAAAAATATCTTCTGCCCTTTCCCTCCCTATGCTCACATCCTCCCAGATCTTATGCATCCACTAGAGGCCCTGGGGAAATGACCAACATGTTCCTTAACCAATCAGCTCCCTCGTGCCAGTGCAGTAACTAGGCAAATGCCAGTGTTTTCCAGGACTTTTCCCTCCAACCAGCACAATGCCCTGAAGTTTCCTGTGTGATGGGACCTAGGCCATGGGATCTGGTCCAGTGGGCATCATAGAGGCCTGTACGATCTGGTCTGAGAAACCTGGGGCTCACTCAGGCCAAGCTATCAGTCCAGGTTGGAAAGAGCTGGCCTGGAGCATTTACATATTGTTTACTGGGCACTGAACATACATTATCACATTGAATTCTCAACCTTAAGAAGCACGTACTAGTATTCTCCTCATTATAGCAGAGTACATCCAAGTTCAGAGAGGGACAGTGTCTTTCCCAAGGTCACACAGCACAGTAAGTGGCATAGCTGGCATTTGAGTGAAGGTCTGCCACCTCCACCCCAGGGACCCTGCAGATCAGAGGAACAGCTAGACAGCTCCCTGCATCAGTCCTACTGAGGCCTCTGTCAGAACTTGTAAACTGGTGGCCTTCATGCTGGCTTTGGCTCACAGACCTACCAAGATTGGCCTGCAAAATGGTATTTCATTTTTTAAAAATACTGGCTTTGGAAGCTTGGAGACTTCTACATAAAATTGGGAATGACTGGCATCTTTGGAAAAACTGGCCACCCTGGTAATGTTGGGCCTCATTTTCGAGGGGCTTCAACCCTTAGCTGGAGCGGAGTAGAAGCTACCCTTTTCGTAGGGCCTCCACATGGCAGTTCACCGCTGTTTCCACCTGGCCCGCTGCTCCTTACCTTAGGTGGCCACTGCAGGTGCCTGCATTTCCTGCTCTTGGTCTACTCTGTGTGCCCAGTTCTTTGCAGACTTGACAGTGGCCTGGCTTCCTAGAGGGGCTTGTGATCCAGGAAGGGTGTTAAGCCCTCTGAGAACTACAGGTGTCTCATCCAATTGTGTGACTATGAGAATGCCACTTCCCTTATCTGGGCCATGGGACACGCTCCTTCAGGCCTGAGCAAGTGACCCAGGCAATGTCCTTAGAAAGGAAATGACAGGGAGTCTGGAATACTGCCTAACTGTGCCCCCCGCCCCAGTCCATCCTGTAGGGTGGGGGGCTGGGGGCTCAGGAGAGACCTCCTGGCGGAGGTGGTCCTGCTGGCAGTGATGGGGCACAGAGACACTGGAGTGTAGGGGGGAGGAGGGTCTGCTTTCCAGGAAGGGACTGGCTTTCAGAACAGCCCAGAAGCACACCTGCAGGGCAGTGACTGCGGCAGAGCCCACAAACAGAGAATTCACATTCACTGAGTGTCTGCTCTTGGCAGTGCCAGATGCATCCCAAGGTCAACATGAATCTTGTGAATTCTTCCCTCCCCACCAGTAGGGCCCAGTGGCTGACCAGTAAACTCTGGAGGAAGGATGCTGACTATAAATCGTGGCTCTACCCGTTACTAACTGAGCGGCTGGGTTAAGGGACTTAAGTCTCTGGAGCCCAGTTTTCTGAACTGAAGAATGGAAATAACAGTCCCCGCCACAAAGGGTTGTTGGAAAAAAAAGATTCAGTGAACGCTAATAGAAGCTATATAGCAGCGTGCCTGATACTTAACAAGTGCTCGATAAATGTTAACTGTTCTTATCAATACGCTCTTTTAAGAGGAGAAAACTGAGACAGAGAGGCAAGATCACCTGCCCAAGGTCACACAGCTAGGGAGGGACAGAACTGTGATTGGAAGCCAGGTCCATGTTGGGATAAAGACAGGAAGGGAACTGAGAGGGAGACCAGAGTCCCTGATGATTGGAAAGAGTCATAGCAGAGGCCCAATTGTCTCCTGTGGGTTTCCACCCCCTAAGAGTTAGGGATCAGGCTCTTCTGGGGGCACATAACTATGCAGGGGGAGGGAACATGAAGCCGAGCTGAATTCTAGCCCCAGCACTACCGCTAATGAGCTGTATGGCTTCTCTGAGCCTCAGTTTCTTCCTCTGTAAAATGGGACTAATTCTACCTTCCTGCTATCAGGATTAGAGACTTGGAAAAGGCCTTTTCTCTCCTCCCACACCTTCCACTGGCTCCTGCCTGCCGGAAGAGGATGAGTCAGCTTGCCCAACCCCCTGGGAGGTGGGCCCAGGCAGCGCGGGACAAGGCCACCAGAGGCACTTAATTCAGGGCAGAAAAGCAGAAGTGATAATTCTGGTCACTTCTGGAGGACGGAATTCCCCCCACTTCCTCTCCACTTACCTTCGCTGCCTGAGCCTGCCTGCCCAGATCCGCTGCTGTTCAGGAAGCATGAGGGCCCCCCGGGAGATAGCTGAGCATCTCATCAGGACCGGGTAGGTCTGGGGACTTGGACACTGGGGGCCACAGGCAAGAAAACAGTCAGTGGTCAGGCCTGATGGGTATGAGCTAGGTCTCAGTCTCTGCCATTCCCTGGCTGTGTGACCTTGGGTAAATCCTCACCTCTTTGAGCCTCAGTTTCCCCATCTGTGAAATGGGAGTAATAATAATGTCTACGAGACTGTTGTGAGAATTGAATGAGAAAACGCATGCTTAGGGCTTGCCATTGTGCTCGGCTCAGAGTAAGCACCCAACGAATGGCAGCTGGTTCCTTAGCATTTACAACATTCAGCACAGACCTTGCACCCAGTATGACTTAGAATTGGTTTTCCATTCCGATATCATTCAAATTATTAGCTATCATTTTAACAGCTACCATGTTTCAAATATGAATTATACAGTAGAAAGGAGTTTAGTCCCAAATTAAAATGTCAGCGGGACCGGGAAGACCATAATTCATCACCTCTAACCTCAAGTGGGTCCTCAATGCCGCCCAGCATGTACATAACTTCCCTAGTTCATTTACTCTCCCACTTTCCTGGCCACCTATGTTATACCTTCTTCTTCACCTTCAAATTTCCATCGTCTCCTCTAGCATCCTCACCATCAGTGCTGACCTGCCCTTGTCCAGGTCACCAGTGACTTCCACGTGGCTAAATCCAATGGTCATTGCTCAGCTCCCATCTTTCTTGACCCATCAGCAGCACTTGACACATTTGCTCACTCCCTTCTTCTTGAAACATTTCATTGACTTGGCTTCCCAAGCTCCACAGTACCTGGTTTCTTGGTATCCTGTGCTGGTTCCTCCTCACCTCCCAGCCCATGAACCCCGGAGTGCCACTAGGCTCTGTCCTCCGAGCTCTCTCCTTCCCGTCAACACACTGTCTTAAGGAATCTCATCTACCCCACGGCTTTAAATACCGTCTATCAATCCACAACTCCCAGCTTTATATCTCCAGCCCACTCTCTCCTCTGAATTCCAGATTGTTTCCAATCACACATTCAGCAGCTCTGCCAAATGGCAAAATTGGCACCTCAAATTTCTGACTGCCAGCTGAATTCTTCCTCTCCCCCCTCCACTCAAACCTGTTTCAACCACAGATTTCCCATCTCAGGAAACAACACCTCAGTGCTTTCAGCTGCTCAGACACAAAACTTCATTGTCATCCTGAACCCCCCTCTTTCTCTCACACTCACAACCAATCAGTCTGCCAATCGTGTTGGCTCTTCCAGCAAAATGTATCCAGAGCCCAACCTCTTCTTACTATTCCTCTGCTCTCACTCTTCCATGGAAGCTCTATGAGGCCAGGAATTCTCCTCTGTTTTATCCATTCCTGTTTCTCCAATGGTTAGCACATAGTAGTTACTTAATAAATATTTGTTGAATGAATAAATAAGAGTACAATAGAGGAGAAAAGTTCCTCAGAGATCAACTGGTCCACTCTTCCCATCCTCTAAATTATAGAGGAGACAATGAGATCCATAAAGAAGGAGTGTCCAGGGTCACACTGAGCTGACCAAGACTATGAATTCAAGTGAAAAAGCATCTCTCCCCATTTCTCTCTCATCCTCTTTCTTTCATTTGTGCTTCTCTCTCCATGACTCTTTCATTCCCTTGCACCAGTTGCCCTCACAAGACACAAGCAGTCCAGGTATTCATCCTCTCATCCTCAGGAACTGCATGGAAACTAGTTCTTCCCTGACAACTCAGTGAGAATAATCCTGGGGAAGGCTCTGATTGGCTCAGCTTAGGTCATGTGGGTTTGGGGTGGGTTACTCTGATTGACCCACCTGGGAGGAGTGCCCACCACTGTGGCTAAAGGGGTGGAACCTGTTGGCAGTTGACGAGTTTGTAGGGCAGGGGCATTGGGCAGACACACAATGCCCCAACCCTCCTGATAGAGGCTCCCCCTATTTCCTTGTGTGCAGGTGGAGATTCTGGTACCTGGGGCTCCACAAGGCCCTTGCCCTGCTGCAGGCCGCCTGGGTTGCCTTCTCCCAGCCTGTCCCAGCCAGCTGTGGCCAGCTGCTGACCCAGCTCCTCCTGTGCGGTTCCCTGGCCATTGCTGCCGCGGGTCTGACTTACCATGGGCTGGTGTCCCTGCTGCTTTATCCTCTAGGGCCCTCGGCCATGGTGGCCACTGTCTGTGGCCTCCTGGCCTTCCTGGGCCTGGGCCTGGTGCCCCCCGCCCGCTGTCTGTTTGCACTCAGCGTGCCCACCCTGGGCACAGAGCAGGGCCGCCGCCTGCTCCTATCCTGGAGTACCGTCACCCTGGCCATTGTCGTGGTGCCCAACATCTTGGCCAACATGCACGCAGCTGGGCAGGTGCTGAGGTGCGTCACGGAGGGCTCCCTGGAGAGTCTGCTCAACACCACTCACCAGCTGCACAGAGCAGCCCAGGCTCTGGGCCCTGACGGCCAGGCAGGCAGCCAGGGCCTGACGCTCCAGGCCCAGGGCAATGGCTCCGCCTTCCGGCTCCACATGTTCAGGGTCACTCAGCAGGTCCTGGAGGACTTCTCCGGCCTGGAGTCCTTGGCCCAAGTGGCAGCACTGGGGACCCAGCGGGCAGTCACGGGGCTCTTTATGCTGGGCCTCCTGGTGGATTCAGCCTGGTACCTCCATCGATACCTGACTGACCTGCAGTTTGATAACATCTATGCTACCTGGCAGCTGGCTCAGCAGCTGGCAGAGGTCGGGGCCACACACCTGGTGGCCTCCCCACCAGCCTGGCTGCTCTGGGCGGCCCGGCCAAGGCTGTCCCAGCGGGAGCTGCTGCGTTGTCTCCTAAGGCTGGGGCTGCTCACCCTACTCCTGATGGCCACAGCTGTGACAGTGGCCATGGACCACGTGGCCTTTCTCCTGGCGCGGGCAGCCGTGGGCTGGGCTCAGGAGCTTCCCACTGTGCCCGTCACGCTCACCGTCAAATATGATGTAAGTGCCGTGACAGGAAGGTGGGCATAGAGTCATTTCCTTGGGGGAAAGGATAGGGTTTGTTAAACCCTTGACTCAAAATTGAATTTTACTTGCCTTCAAGTCATGGTCCTTGGATACGCTGTGGGATCCAGGGGCTTTGGCGGATGAACCAGGTAATTCTCACAACAGCCTGAGGCAGTGGGTTCTGTTTTCACCCCTTATCGCAGATGAGGATACCGACACCCAGAGATATTAAAATAATTTGCCCCCCAAGGCCACTCTTCACACGCCGCAGCATATCCCAGCCTCATTTTGCTCACTTGTACAAACTGGATCGATCCTCCTTACCCTACAAGGTTACTGTGAGTCTTAAAATGTGGTAGTCTCTAGAAGTACCTAGTCGGCTCCATGCCACATAGGAGATGTTTAATAAATAGTGACTATTATTAATAGCTCACATCTGTAGATAACAGACTGGAGGAAGCCTTAGTAACAGCCAATCCTGCCAGCTTCCTGTTTTTATAAATTGAGTTTTATTGGACTCAAATTAGCCATGACTTTGTTTACATATTGTCTATGGCTGCTCTACAAAGTTGAATCATTGCAACAGGGATTGTATGGCCTGCAAAGCCTAAAATATTTACTATTTTAATGGTAATATGTATTTACCATCTATTTACTGTTAGAAAAATTTATGATCTCATCAAGTTTTGTGATTTTTAATCTTTTCTTTGGCCACAAATCTTTTTCTTTTTAATGGTGAGATCTCACACAAAAGTCCATTGTGTAAAACATGCCAAAGTGTCAGACCCTGAGTTAATAATATTAATAACTAATATTTGCTGAGTACTTATTATGTATCTACTAGGAAAGTGTTCTTCAAACTGCATAAAATCAATTTAATCAATTTAGGGGGTCATGGTCACTGTGTTTTTTTTAACGGATAGAATAGACTAGAAATGTATTTCAGAGTATACCATAGGTGATAGGGGATGTATTGTTCTATGAAAATTTTCTTCAGAAAATGCATTTCTTACTGTCAGTCACAGTAAAGAAACATGTCAGGCAATGTGCTAAGTGTGTTACCTGATTTTCTGTATTTCATCAAATCTAAGATGCCGTTCTCGGCAAGTCACATCATCATTCTATGCACCATTAGATAAGAAAAGGCTGCCACTTAAACCATGACACAATGCCTTCTTATCATTAGAATGTTAATTCATATAAAACAGTTCACTGATCATTTAACATAGATTTATTTTATCATCTTTCTCACGGATAACAAGACAAATAGTGAAGCAATTTTGTGAAGCTTTTCCTGAAACCTCCTCCCATTCAAGCTGTCAGTGTCTGGTTTTTCACCTGATACTGTTCTCTGTGCCTTCGAGACAGAGCACTGGTGATGCTCCACTGTGTTTCCCAGCATTTTCTTCCAGACTGTGGACACTCAGTCCACAAGTTTTGCTGCTGGCACCCTCTGACCAGAAAGCATGTTACCAGTCATATTGATTTGAAGACACACCTTCATCGCAAAGATGTGAAAATGTGGAAAAAAAAAAAAAGAATCCCAGAACTGATGAAATAAAATAGTTCATTTAATTGCCACTGTGATCCTGTAAGAAAGACAGGAATTAGCATCACCGCTGATTTACCGATGGAGACACCGGGGCTCAGAGAAGTTAGTGAACTTGCCCCAATTCATCCAGCCTGTACGTGCAGAACCAGGGCTGCACTGTGTCTTTGGTGGGCCCTAGACAGGTTTACTTCTGCGGACACCTTTCTCCAGAAAAAATACTAATGATGGCATTGGTATAATGACAAATATATTAATAGTATATGGTAAAACATATTCTTCAACTTAAAAGTTTGGTTTTTAATTCTCATTTTAAAAGAAAATAAAACATTTTCGTAGGCCCCTAAAAGTACTGTGGGTCCCCAGCGCTGTGCTTTATGGGGAAGATGTCCGTGGGCAGAGCCAGGATCCAATCCAAGAAGTCCGTCGCCGAAGTTCAAACGGTTAACCTCTGACCTCCCTGCTTCTCTAGACCCCATCCTTCTTGTTCCAACATGCCCCATGGAAACTGTAGGGCCTAATACTTAGGAGCAGGATATTGGGACCCACCCTGGCTGGGACTGACCGCTGGGTGGGCTGCATGTAACCCATGGTGTGACCATAGGTTCCCATCTTTTAAATGAGGCTCTTCATGGACTCAACTTCATAAAATTGTGCTTATTTGATGGCTAGAACATCTGAAGTTTCACTAAGGGCTCAGAAAAGAGTAAATGCCCTTAAGCATGAATTGGTTTTCTCTAAAGTGTTCTCTGCAAAGAGAGTAAGAACAATATAAATAGCATTTGTATGGTGTTTTTCATTCCGCAAAAAGCCTGTTTCAGATTCCTGATCTCAGTTGACCCTCCTCAAGATGGTCAGATTTTGCGCCCATTTTGCAGATGAGGACAGGGAAAGTTGGACCCGTCCAGACCCACGAGCATCCGGATGTGGTGGGGGGCAGGGAATGGCTGGGGTGTCTGTCTGTTGACTCGGCCTTTTTCTCCTTTTTGAAGGCTGCATACACCATCCTGGGCTTCATCCCTTTCCTCTTCAACCAGCCGCCTCCGGAGAGCCCCTTCCTCTCTGCCCACAGCTCCTTCCAATGGGAGCTGCGCTTCATCGCCCCTGGCTGCCCGCTGCTGCCTGCCCGGCGCCCGCACACAGCCGCCCCCCTGGCTGCAGGCGCCCTGCAGCTGGTCGCTTGCTCCACAGTCCTCCTGGAGACCTACGCCCGCCGCCTGAGGCACAGCATCGCTGCCTCCTTCTTCACCACCCAGGAGGCAAGGAGGGTCCGCCACCTTCATGCCCGGCTCCAGCGAAGATATGACAGGCACCGAGGCCAGCAGCTGGCCCCGGGCACTCCATCCTGCTCCTGAAACCCAGGCCGGGCAGCAAGCGCCTAGAATGGCTAGACAGACCTGCTGGATACCTGGAAGGACAGAGAGCAGTGGCACCGAGAGGAAAACGCTTTGGAGTTGCCCAGACCTGAGTGGTAACCTTGGCCCTTCTGCTGCCTCCCCTGTGTGACCTTGGGTAGGTCGCTTCACCTCTCTGAGCCTTGGTTTCTAGATCTGCATAAGGACTGCATAACAACAATTAATGTGACCTACTTTGCACACGGGAATGTGTTAAGGGCGGAATGAGATATTGGGCAGGAAAGGCCTCGATAAACAGAAAAGGACGATGCAAAGTGAAGACAAGGTTCCTCCGGCCGGTGCCAGGTGTCTGTCCAGGCTCCCATCTGCATCGGCTGCTGTACCTGGTAGATGGAGACTTTGCACCCTGACTGTGTCTAAATGCCCCTGGAACTTATTTATATGTCTCTGAATCTTCTGAACTTATTTATAGTCATTAAAATTTTCTTGATTTTATAAATAAATGTATTTATTAAATTCTAGATTGTTATTAGATTGTTATTAGATTGTTATTAGATTGTTATTCCTTTGCTTCAAATTCCTTCAGGGGTTTCCCATCTAGGGTTGCCAGGTTTAGCAAATAAAAATACAGGACACCTGGTTCAATTTGAATTTCAGATAAACAACGAATATGGGTTTGGTATAAGTACGTCCCGAGGCTACTTATACGAAACCCATATTTGTTGTTTATCTGAAATTCAAATTGATGGGTAATCCGTATTTTATGGCAACTCCATCCCTATGGAAGTTACAATAAAATCACAACTCCTTACCCTGTGGACTTGGTATTCCCTGTTTTTCCCTCCAGGTCATTCTCTGCCTTTCTCTCACCTGCTCTCTTTCCCAGGAGTCTGACATTTGTGGTTCTATCACCCTGGTTCCCTTGAACTCTGACTCCTGGTTGGGCTCAGCCAATGGGAGGCACCGGCAGGTGATTTAAAGTGGGAAGGGAGAGCGAGGTCAGGCTGTTTATCCCTTCTGGGCGCTTACTTGGCAAAGGCCACGTTCCACACTCTGGGTGACCTCGCTCCCACTGCTACGGTTCCCCCTGAGTTCCAGAGAGGCACAGCTTCCATCTACCAGGTACAGGTCTCTGGGGGTGTCACTATCATTCCCTTAACCAAGTCCCCACCTCTATGCCTTCATTAAATTCTCTTTAGGGAATTCCCTGGCGGTCCAGTGGTTAAGACCCCGTGCTTCCACTGCAAGGGGCACAGGTTCAATCCCTGGTCAGGGAACTAAGATCCTGCATGCTGTAAGGCCAAAAGAAAAAAAAAAAAAAAAAAACTCTCTGTAGTTGTCCCTTTGAGAGCTCTTTCCTGGGTCACAAAACCTTGACTGAGCCAGCCTCTTCCTCCCTCGCTATGCCCTGGCCACATGGACTTAAGCTCCTCACAGGCTGGTTTGCACCTCGGGGCAATGCCCTTGCTATTCCCACATCCTGGAACACTCTTCCTTCAAGTCTCGGCATGGCCGGCTTCTTTGCATCATTTGGGCATTAGCTCAAATGTCACCTCCTCAGAGAAGCCTTCCCTGACTATTCTACCTAAAACTGTCCCATCCCACCTAGTTCTACTCTATCACCAGAGTCAGCAAGCTCCAATTTGTGGGCCAAATAGGGCCTGTTTCCGTGAATAGAGTTTTATTGGACCATTGCCACACTCATTAGTTTAAGTATTGTCTCTGACTTCTTTTGCTCTGATGGGAAATTTGAGTGGTTGAGACGTGGCCTAGAAAATCTGAAATATTTACTATCTGGCTCTTTAAATAAAATGTTTGCTGACCGCTGATCTATCATATTAAGTTGTTTTACCATCTTTATACATACCCTTATCAATATCCTTCATTCCATATGCATTTGTATGTTTAGCTGCCTCTTTTTTCTGTTTACTTGCTGGTGTGTTTCATGTCATCCCCACAAACATGTCAACTTCATGCTGTCTGGTCCTCCACAGTTTTCCTAGCATCTAAAGCAGAACCTAAGCCAGGGCTCAGTAACAATTAGTTGAACGGCCAGATATCTGGAGGTAGAATTGCACTCTCTCTGGTCTCGGCTCCTTCCTGAAGATTTTGGGCTTGCAGAAGGGAATAGTCAGGCGCTGGAAGCAGCCTGCATCGGGCCAAGTTTGTGGCCAAAGGGAAAGATACAAAGCACTAAGAAATACATCCCCTAGGGAGAGTGGGAGGGAGATGCATGAGGGAGGGGATATGGAGATATGTGTATACGTATGGCTGATTCACTATGTTATACAGCAGAAGCTAACACACCATTGTAGAACAATCATACTCCAGTAAAGATGTTGAAAAAAAAAAAAGGAAAGAAAAGAAATACACCCCCAGACAAGAGTTTCAACTTAAACAGCCAGTATGTTTGAGAGAATCACATCAGGCCCCAGGAAGCACATCAGCTTTGCCTCCTAAGGCCAGCTCCCTTGTACCACGCATGTGGTAGACAGAATAATGCCCCCCAAAGCTGTCCATACCCTAAT
Source organism: Balaenoptera borealis (assembly GCF_965194805.1). Taxonomy (NCBI): domain Eukaryota; kingdom Metazoa; phylum Chordata; class Mammalia; order Artiodactyla; family Balaenopteridae; genus Balaenoptera; species Balaenoptera borealis. Next base: position 14,517,363 of record NC_138872.1, read on the forward strand.
CCCCAGAACCTGTGAATATGTCACCTGACATGGCCAAAGGGGTTTTGTGGATGTGATTAAGTCAAGAGTCTTCCCCAGTGAGGGTGGGATAGTGGAGGAACATATGAGTAGCCAGGGCGTGTGCCCTGGGACCTCAAACATGAAAACCATGAGGTGACACCATCCAACTCCAACCTGGAATTCAGCACCAGAGGCCTTGGACAGCTCCCCAACTTTATGTTAAGAGAAGGTTTCTTCCTGGACTTAAATTAAAGTTAATCTTCTAGGTCAGACTTGCTCTGCAAACCCAGTCTTATTTTTCCAGCTGATGCTGCCGTACTCTAACCCCAATAACTAGAGTAAAATTAATCTCTTTTGGGTCTTATTTTCTTATTGGACACCATCCCAAATTTTATTTATTTCTCCTCTGCATCAAAGTTAACTATAATGTTATTGCATAATGGTTATAAGCTTGGGCTCTAGCATCAGAGTGCCTGTGTTTAAATCACAGCTTTGCCACTTCCTGGTGGTGTGACACTGGGCAAGTTTTCTTCTTTAACTGTTCTGAGCCTTTATTTAATAAGTTCATTTAACAAATATTTATTGAGTTCCTCTCATATACAAGGCACTTGTCTGCGTATTGGGTATGTAGCTGTGATTCTTATGTAGCCTGCTTCTGTTGGGATAAGAAAGATAACAAATAAATATTCAACACCATGGTGGTGCTGGTGGTGGTCCGGAGCCGCCACATGGTCACACCCACCAACTGTTACCTGGTGAGTCTGGCCACCTCGGACCTGCTGGTGCTCCTGGCTTCTGAAGTGCCCACCGTGGCCGAGGCGGCATCCGCTTGGGTTTGGGTCTTCGGCCACGCAGGCTGCCTGGGCATCACCTACCTGCAGTACATGGGCATCAACGCGTCCAAGGTGGAGCGCTACCTCGCCACCTGCCATCCTCTGAGCGCCCAGGCTCTGTCCACCGCGGCACGGACCAAGCGCACTGCAGCGCGGGTGTGGCTGGGCACCGGCGCCTACGCACTCTGGCTCTTCCTGGTGGACACGCGCGAGACCGTGTGAGCCGACGGCGTACAGGAGCACGGCGGCTACCGCGTGTCACGCTCTCTACCCGCCTGTCTATTTCCCGGACTTTGCTCTCTTCTACGCGCTGCCCCTGGGCCTGGCCACCGTGTCCTATGCACTCATAGCACGTGTCCTCCTCGCGGGGCCGCTGCCTCCTGGTGACTGGGGACGATCGGGCTCTGTGCACCAGGGCGGCCCCGCTGGCCAAGGGCGCTTCTCCTCCCACGGCAGGAGGGGTGACCTCAACCCCTGAAAGCAGGTAGGGACGTCCCTCCTCATTCGGACCCCTGTACTGAGCCAGCAGCAGATTGGTGGATGGAAGCTTGGGCCCACCTAGAGTCAAGCTCAAGTTCAAGTCCAGATGGTGCCACTTACTCGGCTTGTTTTTTGGCGACATCACTTCTGAGCGTTTCTGAGACTCCATTGCCTCTCCTGTTGTATGAGGTAATGGCACAGAAATGGCATGATTCATTTAGAGTCAATGTCACAAACTAAATGCTAAATTCATCTCGGTTTGTTATTAAACTTCCTCAGCGAGTCCCTACACCGTAGCTGTTATTCTCTTTCTTCTACTGATGGGGAAAGTGAGGCTCAGAGAGGTGAAGTGACTTTCCCAAGACTATACTACGCCATCTGGCGCTAAAACTGCTCCAACGGGCCGGGACAGTCTGAAAGCCCAAGAGGATGGGTTCTGGGGAGATGGAGAGAAATTCAGCATTTATTGAGCACTTACTGTGTGCCTGATTCTCTGATGGTTCCTGATAGTACCCCTATTTGGGAGGTTTCATACCTATTTTTATGGACAAGGAAACAGGCTTAGAGGGGACAAGGGAGCGACAGAGGCGACACTGTAAGGGAACTGGGTGCAGGAACGCATGTGTCCAGGCTCCTCGTTTCCTCCACCCCCATTCCAGCAGTGCAGACTCCCAAGGGTTTTCTAGGAATGCAGGTGGGAGGAGCGCTGTCTGGGCCCAAATGGTCTTTATCTTCAGCCTTCCACCCCCACCCACAGCTCACGGGGGAGGCGGGAGGACACCTTGTCCTGGCTGAGTCACTCCTGAGGCAGGCAAGGACCACATGTGCCATGTCCCTGCCTCTCCAGTGGGCACACTGTTGCGGGCTCTTCCAGCTGCCCTCAAAAGCCCCTTAGGTCCATCCTGCTTGCAGCCACTTTAGGTCAAAGCAACTATTAGAGGGAAGGGGGCAGGGCACAGGCTGAGCAGGTTTGAAATATTGACTTTAGGTGCCAGACAAATGCACCTCCTGCCCTCCCACTGGCTTATTTACTAGTGTTTACCACTCTCAGGCTCAACCTGGAAGGACTGGGGTCAAACTCCTGCCTGCATGCTTTAGGTGAAACTTCTGGTGGTGAAAAGAGTATTCCAGACCTGGGTTCTGGCTCCTAGCTTTGCTAATGTCTTGCTGTGTGGCTTTGGGTAAGTCACTTCACCTTGCTGAGACTTGATTTCCTCCTCTGTAAAATGAGAACAATTATAGTGCTCATCTACCTCAACGGATGGTAGTAAATATTATAAATCTGGCATATAGTAAGTATTCAACATATGGTACCTATTATTGTTGTTTTATTGGGGCATTAATGTCTTTTTTCATACTGGGTGGGCTGTATCTATGGACCGAGTGTTCCTTTCATGCCTACGAGAGTCCTTGCAGAATGCAATGTACAATTCCAACAGGGAAGACGCATTAAAGTAAATCAGAAAGCCCAGTGCAAGGTGGAGAATAATAATAACAACAACAACAACAATTAACATTTGTTGGGTATTTGCTATGTGCCGGGCACTGGACTTAGTGCTTATACAAATTTACATTTTGAATTTTTATAACAACTCTATGATGTATGAACTGTTATCATCTCAGTTTGACACATGAGGAAACTGAGTCACAGAGAGGCTGCCCAAGGTTACAGAGCTGGTAAGTGACAGAACCAAGATTTGAACCCAGGCAACCTGGGTCCAGAGCCCACACACTGCCATCCAGCATTTATCACCCAAACGAACCTAAAATGGAATGGAACAGGATCTGAATTTGGTAAAATCACGAGTCAAGACCTACTAGGGAATTCCTACGATTTCACGGTTCCTGGAGAATATTATAGCACAGGAGTTTATTGCCTTAGCCAGAACCAAGCCTCTTAGGAAAGGAACTAAACTCAGGGACTCTGAGACATGATCATAAGCTGGAACATTCCAGACTAGCTTCTTCCTTGATGAGAAAGTTGTCTCTCCCGTATTCCCCAGAGCTGATTGAATGTATCCAGGGTTTTCTGGACAGAACCAGTGCCAGAACTATTTGGGCAATTTAAGCTCTAGTAAGTGAACTCTTGCCACCCACGTTTTGGTCTCTGAAGGGGTCACTGAGGACCCCGGGGGTAGGAGCACCTGTGAGCTGCTGTCCTCCCAGGTATTAAGGATGTCCGGCTCCACTGACAGATGTCCCCTTGTGGTGACTTCATTCCGGAATTTAGAAACTGTGCATCTTTTGAAACACCTTCCAGCGTGTACCACCTCTAGGAGGCTTTATTTAGTCTATGCTGTCAGGGAAGTGCTGGCTGAGATCTGAAGAGTTAGGAAGTGAAGAGGAGGGAGCAGGGAGAGGCATTACAGGCGGTCCAGGGCAAAGGCAGGAAGGAGCGTCAGGAGGGAGGGAGCAGGGTGAGTGAAAGAGCCGGAAGGGAGCATGTGGCTGGGAATGCTGGGGAGAGAGGGACATGTCTAAGGCCAAACAGCTGGTTCGTGGTGGAGCCAGGATTCTAACCCAGCTCTGCCCAGCTCTGAACCTCATGCTATTGCAATAGTAATAGTAGTAGAGGTTATGTTAGTAGTAGTAGCAGCAGCAGCAGTAAACCCACAGTAAACCCACATAAGCATCTACTACACGCCTGGCACTGTTCTACATTCTTTACTGGCATTAACTCCTTCACTCCTCACGTCCACCTATGATGAAGGCAGCACTGTGTCTCCATCTTATAGAAGAAGGAGCTGAGGCTCAGTGGATGAATGAATTTGCTTACAGTCTGTGGTAGCCCAGCCAAGGGCTTTGGAGGTAGATTGCAGCTGGGAGGTTTCCAAAAGCTTGAGCAGGGCAGGGAAGACTATATAATGGTTTTCTAGGTGGGGATGGAGTTGAAGGGAGAGCATGCATGAGGGCACAGCTTGGCAAGGCCCGGATACTCTTTGGGGTTACTCCTCCCACAAGCTCACGGAGAGACCCAGAACCCAGGGTTCTCCCTTGGCACCCATGCCTTTCTTTTTTCCTGTCTTACCCTGCAGGTCACCAAGATGCTGGCTGTGGTGGTCGTCCTTTTTGCTCTGCTGTGGTTGCCCTATCCCACCCTGGTGGTGGTGAATTCCTTCCTGAGCCCGCCCTGCCTCAACCTCGGCTTCCTTCTCTTCTGCTGCCTTTGTATCTATGTGAACAGCACAGTCAACTCCATCATCTATGCCCTCGTGTCCCAGAGCTGCCGGGAGGCTTTCCATGGACTATTTCGGTGCTGGCTGGCCGTGCCCCAGCTTCCGCCCCAGGAGGCCACCCCTGTTTACTACAGTGTCATCGAAGACTGTTCCCAGCACAGACTGGGCTCTTGGAAGGAACCAGGAAATGTGATGTCCAGGCAGGGAGGGGATCCTGGCACATCAGGGCAAGGCCCACCCTCTTGCCCCTGCTGAGGTGAAGGGGTCTCCATGCATTTGGGGAAACATGGCTATTGGAGGAGAGAGTGGTGTCCAGGGCTGTTCGGTAGAGGTGCACACGTTGTGCACTGCACAACCCTAGGGATCACCATTAACATTGCAGACAGCCTAGATTTGTATATTTAGTAAAACAGTTTCCCAGTTTAATAAATATACAAATCTAAGAGGTTGCCACAATTATTTATTATATGAACAAATGAATAGATAATGAATAAAAACTAACTTTAATCTTAATACTCAACACCCTTTGCTGAGATCTGGCTACCAGTGTGAGGTGTAGATTGTGACTTGTTGGGAGTTCTTTGTTGGCAACAGAAAGTATCTCTGGCTAATTAAATTAAAAAGGAATTGATTGGAGTTGGAAAGAACAATAACCAGGATAACCCCAGGGATCCACATAGCAGGAATTAATGGGCAGTGGCTTCATGGCATCTATATCAGAATGAATCAACCCCACCTAGGCCAGGAGAAGGATGGGCAATTTATTGGACTGTCATTCAATAGCTGCCATTGACTGTTGTATAGTTTGGGTACTGCTCCATTCCAGTGGGCACCACTCAGCAGTTTAAATGGATGGATCCTCTGAAGTTGTGCAGTGCATAGCCTATGTGAGTGTATATGGCAGACCTTAATGGGAATAGGGTGGTTCCTCAAAGGAAAGTTGAAGTGCTTGTTATCACAAAAAGGCAGTATGGATGTCAGAGGACCAAACAAAAACAAAAGCAAAAAAACTAACAACAATAGATATCCACCACAGAAGAGTCCACCCGGGTTCACCACAGCAGGACCCTTCTGCCAGGGCAGCAAAGTTCACCTATAGTCAACAGCCGCTGGCCCATGGTAATACTGTACATGTCTGTCTCTGTGTCCAAATTCTGCATGTTGCTTCCTCCCCCCCCCCTTTTTTTAGTAAAGACACAGTCATATCAGATTAAGGTCCACACTAATGACCACATCTTAACTTGATCATGAAAAGACCCTATTTCCAAATAAGGCCACATCGACGGGTACTGGGGGTTAAAACTTCAACATCTCTTAGGGGAACATGACGCCATCCTACAATCCTCCTGATAGCTCTATTAGAATAAAATTAATTATGACTTTATATTTTCTTTGTGATGTGTATGGATATCTCTCTTCTCAGTTATCTGGACAATATGACATAAGTGGGTCTTGCAAGGGTAGAAATCCCAGCATTGAATCTACGGCAGAGATAGTGAATCTCAGGCTGATTCCAGCATATAGGTGGTGCTCCAATAAACATCTGTTGAATGAATGGTTTAAAAAACAGAGGGGAAATTATTGCAAGAATAAGGGGGGAAACAGGGAAAGTGACAGGGGGATGGGGTCTGAGTTCTATAGCTTCCCAGGTCCCCAACTCCATGGCTCAATCTTGTTAGCACGGAGCTCAGGGACTGGTCCTCAGAGGTGATGAATCGGTCTGAATAGTCTAGCAGGAGGGGAGGGGAGCAATGGGAAAGGGGTGGGAGAGGAGGGGAAATGGCTGGAGGGAGGATGGGGAAGAGGCAGATCAGCAAGCAGATATTGACAATGCAATTTCCACTGTGGCCTCTTATCAATTTCTACTGATTAGACTTCAAGGACCCAGGTCCTTAACACTTAGTTACACAGTCATAGAAAACTAATACAAACACAAAGATCTTCACAATTTTTGCCCACTGCCATAAATGCTTTTTTTTTTTTTTTTTAGGAAGAGGATTATGAGGGTATTCTTAACTTACTAGTTGAATTTGAATTTCAAATGTATGCACGTGTGTGTGTGTAAAGGCAGAAAGAATAGAATACACACAGATCCTTACTGAGATAAGCACTGAAGAAAAGAAAATAAAAATATTACATAAATCAACACTTTTAGGTACAGGCTCATAGGTAAATTTTATCTTTGATGTTAAGTATTTTCCTTTTAAAAAATTTCCATAGTGCTGCAGTAACTTCTGCCTGTCCTCAAATCATTCCTTCTGCCATCTTGCCTTCTGTGTTAGTTAGCTAGGTCTGCAGTAACAAGGTACCGCAAACTGGGTGGCTTAAACAACAGAAATTTATTGTCTCACAGTTCCGGAGGCTAGAAGTCTGAAATCAACTTGTCGGCAGGGTTGATTCCTCCTGAGCGAAGTGAAGGAGATTCGCCAAGCCCTTCTCCTAGCTTCTTGTAGCCTCGGGCGTTCCTTGGCTTGTAGGTTTCATTCCCTCTGTGTCTTCACATCGTCTTTTTTTATTGGAGTATAATTGCTTTATAATGTTGTGTTAGTTTCTGCTGTACAGTGAAGTGAATCAGCTATATGTATACATATATCCCCTCCCTCTTGGACCTCTCTCCCCCCCAGTCCCACCCATCTAGGTCATCACAGAGCACCGAGCTGAGCTCCCTGTTACACGTGTTTTCCTTGGATATTCTTGCTGTCACCCAATCCTCCAGTCCTGCTCTTTCCAAGCCATAAGCTGGGCAAGCCATGCAATGCTCCCCACTGATAGATTTCCTTTCAGCATGAATTCTTGGATTAGAGAATGTTTGAATTCTACGTTTTCATACATTCAAAATATTTATATGGATTCACCAAAATAGGTGAAAGCTTTGTTGTGTTGGTTACGTTCTTCTGCGTGCTCCCCTATGAGATCCTGGATATATACTATAGAAGGCTTTCTCACATTTAAAATGTTCATTGGGTTTACTCCCCAGTGTGTGTTCTGATGCTGAGTGGGAAAAACAGGAGGAAGAATAAGGGACTATACACCTCTGGTGTTCCTAAGAGAAGTTTAGGAGAAAGATAAGGATTTGGGAATCATTAGCATTTTGGTGGACACTTCATAGTCTGTAATCTTCGCTTCTCATCTATAGTCTTCGGTGAAATTCATATGCACCTTTTCTTTTTGTATTAATGGTTCCTAGCAATCAACCAAGCTGAGTAAGGACAAGAGGCTCCTCTAAGGAGCACTCCGTTGTGGGCGGTGGCCGCGGTGCCTTATGGGGAATGTAGTCCGGAAAAGCGTCGACCGCCCTTTGGAAAACCTGGGAAGGACGGCCCGGCGGCCTCTTCTGCGCATGTGAGGCCTCGGCTCTCTACGTGGGCGCGTTTACGTGTTCTCCTCTAGGCTTTTCCCGCGGAGGGTCCTGCAGCCGCCGGGGTGCGCCGTTCCGTGGTCACCTGGGCCTGGTGAACTGGGAGCGAAGCGGGTGCACCCACAAGTTAAATGATTGGCGGGGAGCTCCGAGCCCTCGGGGGCTGGAGGGGAAGTGGCTGGGCGGAGCTGGCCTCGGTCCGCGGAGAGTGGGTGCGCGCTCTCCCCGCATCCCTCTCCAGGGAGGCCCGGAGCCGGGTTTCCCATGGTCCCAGAGAAAGGGAGCGAGGGCCGGGCTCCTGACCTGCAGGTCTCATGGCGGGCGCTCCCTGCAGCCATTCATTGCCTGAAGAAGGTGCTCTGTGAAGGTGCAAGGTTTGTACATCCAAATGGCTAAAATCTGATCCCCAAAGTTCCGCTGAGGCGCTTGGATCTGCAGCCTGCTGGGCTGGGTTGAAGAATACTGAAGGCCGTTAGGGAAGGGAAGGACTATTTATAGAAACAAATATGGTAATCATTATATTAGTTATTTTATACTAAGCATTTATTAGAAGAAAGATGTGAGCTTCAGTTGAAGAGAATGGCCAGGGTGTAGATATGACTGGAAAAGATTTCAGGGGGCTGGCGCTGGGGGGTGATGTCTGCAGCGCTGCAGGTTTTAAGAGCATGATGTTTGTGTCCAGACCAGGTGCTGCCACAGAACAGCACTGCATCCCAGGGCATGTTATTTCATCCTGTTTCCTCATCTGTAAAATGAGCCTAGGAATGATATTTGCCCCATAGGGTTGTTCTGAAGTAAAAAGCAAGCCCAGAATATAATACACCCTCGACAAGTATCCCTTGCAATCAGTGTTACAAAGATTTTTAGATATCTCCCTCAATCCTCCCAACCAGGCTGTGAAGTCGGCATTACTGCCCCCTTTCGGAGCACATTTTAAAACCTCATTTACAGAGAGCTAAAGTGATTTATTCTGTGGTGAATGAGTTGATTTTAAAATGAAGTCTGTTTTACTCCCAGTCTCATGATCTTTGTAATATGCATTCCCCTCTACCTACACCCATTGGGTTTTTTCTGGCATGATGACTTGCCTTCTGTGTGCCCTAGAAAGCAGTTATACTATGTATTTTGATAATCAAACCATTGGACCTATTTTCCTTAGGTCACAAGGTGTAATCGAGGCTTCTGGGCTCTTTCTGCCTCCTGCAGTATTGTCTCACTTCTCAGCGGCCTTGATTGGATTTTAGGAAAGGTCCAGCTCACCAGGCACTTGAACCTTGGGACCGCAAGAGCAGATTCCAGCTAATGGAAAAGTGGCTGCTACGCCCAGGTGGAAACAAAACCGTCCCAGTGAAGGAAAAAGCAGAAGCCTCCAAGGACAGAAATCACACCTGGAAGAACATGTTTCTGAACTGAAATCTCTCCCTAGGATTTTAAGGCCGAGACAGAATTCCTGAAAGGAGCATATTCAAGAGTTACTGGACCAGAATTTTCCTCTCCAGGGTGAGCAGAATCTGGGTGATCATACCATATTCAAAGACCATTGATTATTGTGGCTCAGCAAAGCCTCAGTTCAACTTTCAGAAGAAAGATGTGAGTTGCAATGGAAGGGGATGGGCAGGGTACAGATTTGTCAGGAAAAGACACTTCATTGAAGGATTGGTGAGGCTGTGAGTTGGAGGCAAGGGGTACCAGGCGTAGCTAAGGAGATTACTTTCTAAACACATACATGTTTCCCTGCAATCTCCACTCTTTCTTTTTTTTTTTTTTAAAGATTTTATTTTCATTTATTTATTTATTTTTGGCTGCACCAGGTCTTAGTTACGGCATGCATCCAGGATCTAGTTCCCTGACCAGGGATTGAACCCGGGCCCCCCTGCATTGGGAGCATGGAGTCTTACCCACTGGCCCACCAGGGAAGTGCCCTCCACTCTCTGATTGTTCTGAGTTGCTTGAACCACGTTTCTCACCTGCTCATGTCATTTCAACTCACTTGATGCAGTCTTGTGTCTGCCGCCACCACACTCATGAATCTGTTCTAGTAAATATTTTCAAATCCAGTGGGTATTTTCCAGTTCATGCTTTAGTAAACTCTTTATTGCGTTTGACAGTCTGACCACACCCTCCTTGAAATGCATCTCTGAGAATGTCTGTGACGCCACAGACAAAGACACACTTAGAGAGTTGTCGCTTTCCCCCCATCCCATTCTACCCCATTCCTGTCGCCCCCATTCTTTCCAACTATTCCCACCTGTCCCCTGAAGGTAACCAGTTTCTTTGGTTTCTGGTCTACCCTTTCTGTATTTCCTTTTGTACACATAAGCAGATACATGTGTATTTTCTTACATCCCCTTTCTTACATAAAAGGTAGCATACTATAGATACTCTTTCTCACTTACCAATATAGCCTGGGAATCACTCCATATTGGTCCATAGAGATCTGCCCTGTTATTTATGCCTTCTAATATTGCTTTTGGTCACCACTCTCTCTTCTGAGCTTCAGAACCATATATCCAACTGCCCACTGGACATCTCTACTTGTATCCTTCACAGACTCGAGCATGGCATCTGAAACAGCAATGCATCAGTTTCCTATGCTCGATTCTTTTTTTGCTTTTGTCTTGTATTCCTAATCTCAGCATATGATGCTCCCAAAATAATCTGGAACAAAATAATCTGCACATTATATCTCCCATGCACAACCAATTAGTGGCCAAATCCTCTGGCTCCTCATCATGTAGGATTGATTCCCTCCTTCCCACCCCTACCAGAGCTACCTGTGGTCATGTCTCACCATGGCGTCCTAGTTTTCTTCCCCTCTAATTTGATCTTTAAGCCATTTCCCATTTTTCTAGAGTTGGGGACAGCAGACATTTTTTGTAAAGGACCAGATAATAACTACTTTTGGCTTTGCTGGCCCTCTGGTCTCTGTCAAATCAACTCAGCACAGCTGCTGTAGTGTGACAGCAGTACAGAATACGTGTAAACAAATGGGCATGGCCGGATTTGGGTCTTAGTGGGTTGGATTAGGCTCACAGGCTGTAGTGTGCCAACCCCTATGCTCTGGAGCATTGCTTCCAAAATGCAAATTTGATCACAAATCTTAACAGTCCTTGCTGACAAATATCTCTTTATGGATTTCCATGATCACAACAGTGGTCTCCAAAGTGGAGGATGGGGGCACCCCAGGGATCCACTGGGCTTCTGTTCACCTCAGATTAAACGTATTCTTGCAGAGATTGGTTTCATTCAAGGACCTGACTGCGGACTTCACCCAGGAGGAGTGGCAGCACCTGAACCGTGCTCAGAGGCTACTGTAGAGGGATGTGGTGCTGGAGAACTACAGCAGCCGCATCTCAGTGGGTAAGTACAGCTTCCCTGTGTAACTGCCAAGAGATGTGTTTGCTCTGTGTTGCAAAAACATGTTGAATTTCATTATTTAGCCTTGAGTGTCAGGGGAGAGAGATGATTAAACCCTTTTGGGCAATGTTAGTGTCGTGCTTGTGCTCACTGCCCTCCCTCCACCCTTCCCCTGAATGTTCTAGCTCTAATGACCTGTTGCTGGACATCTTCATCACACAGCTTTTGAAGCTGTCTTTCTTCATCCTTCAAGTCCCCAAAGTCCAAAGGGCTTGGTCCAAGTTCTATATCATTTTAACAGGGTATCAACATTAGCAAACCAGATGTGATCTTCAGACTGGAGCAAGGAGAAGAACCATGGACAGTAGAGGAATTCTCAAGTCAGAACTACTCAGGTGAGTGATAACTAAGCAGGTGGAAACCAGTGGAAATGAGAGTTCTATGGTGGTTAGTGATCATAGTTGGCATCTTTGTAATGTTCCTCAGGAATCTCTTTTTATAGGCCCCAGACCTTGGGAAGTAATTGAGGACAAATGACTGTCATGCTATAGATACTTAAAAACATTGTCCCCGAATAAATGTACTTCTTTTTTTTTTTTTTAATTTTTATTTATTTATTTATTTGTTTGCTTGTTTATTTATTGTTGGCTGTGTTGGGTCTTCGTTGCTGCGTGCGGGCTTTCTCTACTTGCGGCGAGCGGGGGCTACTCTTCGTTACCGCGTGCAGGCTTCTCATTGCGGTGGCTTCTCTTGTTGCGGAGCACAGGCTCTAGGCGCGTGGGCTTCAGTAGTTGTGGCACACGGGCTCAGTAGTTTTGGCTCGCGGGCTCTAGAGCGCAGGCTCAGTAGCTGTGGCACACGGGCTTAGTTGCTCTGCGGCATGTGGGATCTTCCTGGACCAGGGCTCGAACCCGTGTCCCCTGCATTGGCAGATGGATTCTTAACCACTGCACCACCAGGGAAGTCCTAAATGTACTTCTTTAATCGAAATGTGTAAAGATTTTTGCTGCTAAGTTATCCATCCCTGGTATACAGACCTTCTTTTAGCATACTCTGAACTTCAGTTCTGTGGCATTCTCTTTTGCCTACCTGACCCCACCTTCCTTTAACATAGACTTGTTGTATATTCAGACATTCATAGGTCAGTCTTAAAAAAATAAATCTTGCTTGATTTACACAATCTATTTGCAAATCTAGTTGCATTCCATGTTTCTCTCCATCCTTTAACTGAGAGATCAGTTTCACTCTCCATGCTCAGTCCCACTGGGTGGGGACTAGGGTGAGACAACCAAGGTGCCTCAGATACAGAACTTAAGAAGACACTCACTCTTGGGGGGGGGGGGTGCACGTGCCCTAGAGGTCACGCCTACCTCACCCTAGTTCCAGCCCTGCTCAGCCCACAGTCTTTCTTTCTATTCTTTGTATTTGTGCAAATTCTGAAGTTCCCATGTCGCTAGCAAAATTTGAGACTCACGCCTTCCTTCTGTGTCTCTTTGTAACTCTGACCATCTCTCTGAAGTCTCTGTCTCCTGGTCTCACTGTCTCTGAGTGCTTCTTTGAGTCTCATCTGTCTTATTCAATACTGTGTCAGACACACTTGCAGTATACTTTGTGCTTACTGTTCCTTGTGACTGTTTTCCTTTTTCCATGTCAGAGGTACTCGTATTCTTTGCTACTTTCCTCTTCCTTTCATCCTGTTAAACAGGCTGGTGTGGGTGGGCTGGCTTTTTTTCTATTTTTTGTTTTTTTCTTTCCCCCAAATCAGTAGGAGATGTTTGTATTTGACATTTCCCTAATCCTGAAGAGCTGGGCCGGTCCACCACAACAAGGCATTTGTAAGGAACTCTCATTTCATAGCAAGTGTGTCACGGATCACATGTTATTATTAATGGTACTTCTTCCTAGAAGCTGATGATGCCTTAAAGGAGGACAAGGAAATCCAAGGCAAACATTTGAGGCAAATTGTATTCTTCTGCAATAAAACACTGATTACAGAGAGAGCTACTGTATTTGGGAAAACATTTAATCTGGGCATGAATATTGTTCCCTCAAGAAAAACACCCTACAGATATCCATGTGGAAACAATTTGAAAACTAATTCAGAAGTAATCATTGCAAAGAAAAGCTACTTTAAAAAGGTTCCTGATGAATACAGTAGATGTGGGAAAACGCAACTCGTTTCTAAGCAAGAGAAAAGTCGTTCTGGAATAAAACAATACAAATATAATCCAGTTAGGAAAGCCAGAAGTCAAAATGAAGATTTTATTCTGCACCAGAACATTCAGGCTTTGAAGCAACCTTTTGGCTATGACAAATGTGGGAAAACCTCTTCAAGAGGGCAGTCCTCTTCACATAGAGGAGGATACATTCTGAAAGGAAACCAAATTAATGTAATGAATGTAGGAAAGCCTTTTCTAAGAAGTCCACCCTCATTGTACACCAGAGAATTCATACAAGGGAGAAACCCTATGTTCGTAATGACTGTAGGAAAACTTTCCGTGTAAAGACAAACCTTACTAGACACCAAAGAATTCATACTGGAGAGCGACCCTATGAATGCAGCATATGTGGAAAAATCTTCACTGACAAATTGGCCCTCATCGTGCATCAGAAAATTCAGAGGGGAGAAATCCTATGAGTGTCATGAATGTGGGAAGACCTTTTTTTTGGAAGTCAGCCCTCACTGAACATTTCAGGTTACACACAGGAGAAACCTTACGAATGCAAAGAATGTGGGAACGCCTTCAACAAGAATCTTACCTCGCTGTTCATCAGTGAACTCACAGAGGAGAGAAACCAAATGAATGTAAAGAATGTGGGAAGGGGCTTCCCTGGTGGCGCAGTGGTTGGGAGTCTGCCTGCCAATGCAGGGGACGCGGGTTCGAGCCCTGGTCTGGGGGGATCCCACATGCCGCGGAGCAACTGGGCCCGTGAGCCACAATTGCTGAGCCTGCGCATCTGGAGCCTGTGCTCCGCAACAAGAGAGGCCGCGATGGTGAGAGGCCCGCGCACTGCGATGAAGGGTGGCCCCCACTTGCCACAACTAGAGAAAGCCCTCGCACAGAAACGAAGACCCAGCACAGCCATAAATAAATAAATAAATAAAAATTTTAAAAAAAGGCTTCTTGCTTTGCTAAAAAAAAAAAAAAAAAAAAAAGAATGTGGGAAAACCTTCTGTCATTCAGCCCTCAATGTGCATCAGAGATCTCACACAGGAGAGAAACCCTACGAATGAAATCAGTGTGGAAAAATTTTATGTACTAAAGCAGCCCTCATGGCACATTAGATAACTCATAGAGGAGAGAAATCTTACCTATGTAACAAATGTGGGAAATTTTTCTGCCATAAGTCAACACTCACTATACATCACAGAACTCACACTGGAGAGAAACGCAGTGTGTTTAATAACTGTGGTAGAACATTCGCTGTGACATCAAACCACAGTGAATATAAGAGAGTGCACACAAAGGGGAATCTTTATGAGTGCAACGGACGTGGACATGCCATCAACAAAAACTCACACATCAAGCATCAGAGAACTATATGGGGGAGACCATATGAATGTAGCAAATGTGGGAGAACATACTGCCGGAAGTCGGCCCTTACTTGCCATCAGAGGACACACACAGGATAGAGACCCTACGAGTGTAATGAATGTGGGAAAACCTTCCACCAGAAGTTCTCCTTTGTTGAACACCAGCGAACTCACACTGGGTAGAAGCCGTATGAATGTGCTGAACGTGGGAAATCCTCCTGCCATAAGTCAGGCTTCAGAGTACATCGGAGAATTCATATGGGAGAGAAACCCTAGGAATGTAACAAGTGTGGGGAAGCCTACTATCGGCTGTGGACTCTCACTGAACATCAGAAAATACACACAGGGAGAAACCCTATGAGTGTCACGGATGCGAGAAAACATTTTGCCACAAATCAAACTTCTTGCTACATCAGAAAACTCATAAGGAATGAATTCCAAGAAAGCGGTGATCAACAAAGGAACAAATCAGGTAATTTACACAATGCTAAAACTCTGTGGATAGGCATAGAGGAGTGAAATTGTATAAACACAATTAATGTGAGAAAACTTTCAGCCATAAATCAAACCTCATTATCACATCAGAAAACTCACACAGGAGAGAAATAGAGCGTGTTTAATAAATGTGTTGTAACATTCACTGGGCACCATGAAAACGTTCAACAATTCAAACATTATGCCACGTGTGCCTCCCTTTTAAAATAATGAAAGAGATGATGTTTAAGTTAATCTGTTCCTTTCCACATTGTTGTGTGACAGTATGAGGTTTGAGGATCTAACCTTATTTCATTCCACATCAAAACCAACTGTTCTTATGATAATTTAGTAGCTTATAATTTCCTAATTTATGGTGCTTTAAATTCTCAGATTGAACAGGTTGGGTTTTGTCTTCTAACTCTGTCTCCATAGCCTTCTAGTAACGGACCCAAATCCCTTCATCTGCGGAGGTGGTAATAAGGGGACTAACCATGGTATTCCGTGCTCCTGGTTCCACATCCTGCCTGCATGATAGAGCCTCCATAAAAACCCCAAAAGTATGGGGTTTGGAGAGCTTCCAGGTGGAGGTGCTGGGAGAGTGGCTTCCCCAGGAGCTCCATGCCCCTTCCCACATATGTTGCCCTATGCATGTCTTCCATCTAAATATTCACCTGCATCCTTTATCATATCCTTTTATAATAAACTGGTAAACAGCAAGTAAACTGTTCACCTGAGTTCTGTGAGTTGCTCTAGCAAGTTAATCAAACTCTAGGAGAGGGTCATGGGAACCTCTGATTTATAGCCAACCTGTCAGAAGCACAGGTGACAACCTGGACTTGGGATTTGAAGTTGGGGTTGAGGGGCAGTCTTGTGGGACTTGTACCCTTACCCTGTGGGATCTGACACTATCTCCAGGTGGGTATAGTCAGAAATGAATTAAATTATAAGACACTCAACCAGTATCACAGAATTGCTTCGTGTGGGGAAAAAACCCACACATCTGGTGTCACAAGTGTGAATGTGGTGGTAGTGTGGGATAAAGGAGAAACACAGGAGAACTGAGTTTTTCCTGCACACAGGGGTTAAGACTTCAGTGTATCTTTTGGAGCAACTCACATCAACCTACAACACCCTGTTGGATTCTGTCCTCAAATGTGTGACAGTGAATTTAAATAAGGAATTAATTATTAAAAGCAAAAAAAGGAAGTTGTACACACTATGTTAGTGTTTAGATGACATTTTAAGCCTCTATATAAGCACTTCTAGCTTCTCCACTTATCATACCGATAACTCTTATTATTTGCTTAAACAGTGGAAATATCTTATGTGTGTTAATATTAAAATCCGATAGGAAATTAAGATTTTTCAGCTGAAACTTGCCAATGAGAATGTCTTGAATGGCCTAACTTTTGCATAATGGCTATCCTTTTATCCTTTTTATTTTCATATAATTAGAGACTTTTGGCTTATAATTAGTGATAGTTCCCAGGAAACATGGCAACAGATATAAAAAGAATATGTTAGACATTTCTTATTGGAATCTAGGTTTCTATTGAGTCTGGTGTTAGCAAATTTGGAATACTAGACTTTTCAGTACAAGCTGTTCTGTTCTATTAAGCTTCTTTCTTTTCTCCTTATAGTATAGACTTTACAGTTAGGGGCCATGTTGGAAATTCTTAATTTTTTTTTTTAATTTATTTATTTATTTTTGGCTGTGTTGGGTCTTCGTTTCTGTGTGAGGGCTTTCTCTAGTTGGGGCGAGCGGGGGCCACTCTTCATCGCGGTGCGCGGGCCTCTCACTGTCACGGCCTCTCTTGTTGCGGAGCACAGGCTCCAGACGCGCAGGCTCAGTAGTTGTGGCTCATGGGCCCAGTTGCTCCGCGGCATGTGGGATCTTCCCAGACCAGGGCTCGAACCCGTGTCCCCTGCATTGGCAGGCAGATTCTCAACCACTGCGCCACCAGGAAAGCCTCCTTAATGTTTTTAAGCACATAAAATAATTCCTGTTAAATTTGACTCTAAACCAGAATTTTAAGGACCAAAATTAGGAGTAATTGCCAAATTTTCCCCTCCTTATCCCAATAACCATTTTACATTTTTATAATTGTATTTATAACATTTATTTTGTACTCATTTAAAAACTTATTTCAGTTGCATTTTCAGCTCATATATAACTTAACAGACACATTGTAGTTTTATAAGTTATTTGCAAAAAGTGAACTTATGTACACACCTTTTCTTAGAGATAAAAAGCACATAAGGAACGATCATGAGATGAGGGGCCACATCTGGGGATTACAACAATTTAGCTCTGTGGCAGCCACTATTATACTCTAATATCTGGAAAAGCAGAGGTCAGAAAGATGAGAAAATGACCGTCGAAGAAACAATGTTGTCTTTCCATCACTTTCTATGGATTGAGGCCAGTCCTAAAGAGACTTGTTAGACTACGCCCATCCCACTTGGCTGAACAGGGTTAAGCTGCCACCAATGATTATGGGAACCAATTCAGGAAAGTCTAGATTTCTGACACAAGGCCTGATTGTATCCAGCATTACACACCAGTATTAGCATGCACTAGAAAACTTATGATTTAGTCATCAGGGAATACAGGAAGTCAACTTATTACAGATAACACTATGAGTAATAAATTCTCCAGGTCCTGAATCTAAGTTCTAAAATTGTTGCAATCTCTCCATCTCCTCTTGGTTCTCCAGATACATCCAAGAGTGGTGCCAGCTATTTGGGGAGGCTGGGTGTCTCCGAGTTGTTTTCATATAGAACAGGAGCAGAGGCCATCTTCTCACCACTGACCCACAACCTTTGGATTTCTCATGTCTACCCTCTTAACTCTTTATCCTTTAGTTTTTTAAATAGTGACCCACTTTTTGTTTTTCATTGTTCACTGGCAAAGTTTCTTCTTCTCTGAAGTTTTAATTCCAAAGAGATGGCTTTTGTTTTCCTTACTTACACTTAGATTAGGGTTTCATCCTCTCCATACAAAAGTTTACACTTTTAGAGAGCTACCTCTATTAAAAATATGATTTTATTCACCCAGTGAAAATAGATTATGAACAAACAGCAAAATGAATCTGTTCTTTTTACTACACCCTTTGAGCTGCCTCTTAGCCTACTTCCCATCATAGGAACTGCCTCATTCAGTTTCACGTTTTGCTTGAGCATGTTTAACTATTTTTGCTCAAAGATTTGAGTCAATTATAATATAGAAAGTACATCTCTGATCACATCTTCCCGTTGCTTCAACATGTATTTAAATTTCTAAAATATTCCATACAGGATGAATTCATGCAGAAGAATGGGCTTTGGCTAAAACCCTTTCCACATTGATCTCTTTGGTTTAGATTTTTGATTTCTAGTAAAAGGTAAGTGATTTCTAAGTGCCTTCCTGCATCTTCTATAGTCTTAGGGTTTCTTTTTATCATGAGTTTTCAGATGTCGAGAAAGTTTAGAGTTTAGACTGAAAGCTTTTCCACATTGATTACATACGAAGGGTTTCTCTCCAGTATGGATTTTCATATGCTTACTAAGGTTTGAACTATGGTTAAAAAGCTTTTGACACTCACTACATTTATAGGGTTTCTCTTTAGTATGAATTTTTTTATGTCGGTTAAGGTCAGAGTAATAGCGAAAGGTATTTTCACATCCGTCGCATGTAAAGGGCCTTTCTTCAGAATGAATTTTCTGGTGTTTAATAACATTTGACTGATGTTTAAAGGTTTTTTCACAAACATTACATTTGTAGGGTCTCTCTCCAGTATGAGTTCTTCGGTGTCGCGTTAGATCTGAGAAACGGACAAAGGTCTTTTTACAGTCATCACAGATGTAAAGTTTCTCCCCAGTGTGGATTTGTTGATGACGATTAAGATCTATGAGCTGGGTAAAGGTCTTCTCACATTCATTACATGAAAAGGGCTTCTCTCCAGTATGAATTTTCTGATGTTTGTTAAGATTCGATTGGCTTTTAAAGGATTTTTCACAATCATTACATTTGTAGGGTCTCTCTCCAGTATGAACTCTTTGATGTAAGAGAAACTGTGAATATGGATTGAAGTCCTTTCTGCAGTGATTACATGTGTAGTATTTCTTTCTAGTATGAGATTTTTGGTGTTGAATTTTTTCTGAGGAACTGTGAAAGGTTCTTCCACAAAATGTACAGACAAAGAGTTTCTTTTGTGGAGGAGTTCTTTGATGCTGAGTCAGATTTGATCTCTTGCCAGCATGAAATCTCTGATGTGTAATAAGGGATGAAAGAAACCTGAAGGCCCTCTGACACACATCACACTTGTGTGGTTTCAGTCCGCCGTGGGTGCTCTGATGTTGAATAAACTTTGAAGCTCTGTTAAAGGTTTTGCCACATTGGTTACATTCAAGGTGTTTATCCAGAATATAAATTCTTTGGACCGTTGTAAATGATGCGGGATGCCTAAAGTCCTTTGCATTTTCATCGTATCTGTGGGCTTTCTCTACCTTATGAATTCGCTGGTGTTCAGTAAGTTGTGATCTATAGCTAAAAACCATGCTGCAGTCACCACATTCATAACGCTGAACAAAAGTAGAAGGTTTTTGATATTTTGCATGGTGAGAGCTTTGTCTGAAGGTATTCATAGATTCATAAAGGGCATGATAATTCACCAGTGATGGTTGACATGCTAATGGGAAGACAGTATGAGAAAAATAAAATTAAATCCAGGCATCACAACAAATGAGATCACTAGTTAGTGGGGTAGCAGGGAGAGAAGGGTTCAGTGACTGAGGACTTTGGAGGGGTAGGAGGAGAAGTTGGAGTTTGTCAGGGGAGGAATGAGAGAGAAGTGTTCTCCAAGTACAAGGATAATTTAAGTGATCGACGTGTATCCAGTGAAAAATTTCTTTCAACTTGAAATACTTAACATTTGTAACTGAAAAATGACTCGTTGAAATTGTAATCACCAAAACATAAAAGTTTAAAGACTCTAAAAAGGGCCACATGAAATTCTAAGCAAGGATTAAAGTTTTATTTTCACTAAGGTCCTTTAAAATCTCTCTCTATAGATACGGCAATTTGTGAAAGTGATTATACTTTAAATACTTTCCTTTGAACAACAAAACTGGGGATTTCTCTATGAGTAAATATTAACCTGGTTTATCAATTTTACTAATATTTAATATTTTACTTTATGACAGGGTTATTATTGATTGGGCCAGTGCTCTACTTGGATATTTGAGTTCTGTTTATTTTTGTTATTGCCAAGAACACTAAGAACAATCATATATACACATCTTTGTTAATTTGTTGAAATGTATTCTAGGCATAGATTCTTAGAAATGAAAAGGAGTCCTATTTTTTTATGTATACACACACCACACTCAAGTAAGTTATTATATTGCATGAGCACATCTTTACTTTCTAGTATCTTGATAACACTAGACTCTATCAAACTTATGACCCCACAGTTTGACAAAAAGATAATTTCTAGCATTTATTTTTTTGGGTAATAAAGAAATCTAAATGAAAATGGGTTAATTGCTAGGAAATTTTTTTAATTAAAAAGGTTAATTAACAATGGAAAACTAGCATGTGTTTCTTTTACCCTCATCATTCTAGATCTTAAAATGCTACTGAAGTAATTAGAAAATGTATGGCTACAGAGGAATAGTTTAAAGATATACATGACTAATACTGTCTAAAAGACATTGCAACATAAGATGAAATCAGGTGATAATAAAAAAGAACAAAGTGAAAATTGATTTGAAGATATAATATTTAAATAAAGCTAATAGTTCACATGTATAGAAAAATCGTATGGCCAAAGACAAAGTTACACAAAGACAACACAGTAACCTGGGAAACCTGGTTGGAGAACCCAGAGGAAAAAGGACTGAAGAAATGGAGTATGTAACTCAAAATTTAGAACAGTCAGGATTAAAAGAGAAATGGAATATGTAACTCAAAAGTTAGAACAGTCAGGATTAAAAGAGAAGTATCACCATCCATTAATGTAAAGAGAAGTATCACCATCCATTAATGTAAGTCCCATAAGGGAAAAAAATGTTAGAAGATTTGCCAACTTCAAGTGGCTTAATATATGGGCAACTGGAATCTCTGAAAGAGATGAGAAAGGGAGATGGAAGGACCAGAAAGAAAAATATTTAAAGAAATAATGGCCAAAAAATTTCCAAACACAATGAACACTATAAACTCACAGATCTAAGAAGCCCAGCAAAGTCAAGCCTAGGAAACATGAAGATAATCACAGCAAGGCATATCATAATCAAATTGCTCAAAGTCAGTAATAAAGAGAAAACAAAAATCAACCAGAGAGGGAAAAAATGCTGTACATGAAGATAAGGATGATGTCAGATTTCTCACTGGAATACTGCAAGCAAAAAAAAAAAAAAAAAAGAAAAAGAAAAAGGAAGATCTTTAATGTTTAAAAGAAAAAGAAAAAGAAAACAAAAACCTATCAACCAGAATTCTATGTCCAGCTAAACCCTTTCAAAAATGAAAGCAAAGGAGCTTCCCTGGTTGCCCAGTGGTTAAGAATGTGCCTGCCAATGCAGGGGACATGGGTTTGATCCCTGGTCCAGGAAGATCCCGCATGCCACGGAGCAACTAAGCCCATGTGCCACAACTACTGAGCCTGTGCTCTAGAGCCCACAAGCCACAACTACTGAGCCCATGCGCCACAACTACTGAAACCTGCGAGTCTAGAGCCTGTGCTCCGCAACAAGAGAAGCCACCGCCATGAGAAGCCTGTGCACCACAACGAAGAGATTCCCTGCTCACCGCAACCAGAAAAAGCCCGTGCACAGCAACGAAGACCCAATGCAGCCAAAAATAAATAAATAAGTAATAAAAATAAATTTAAAGAAATAATTTTTAAAAATGAAAGCAAAAAAAAATCAGACATACAAAATTTGGATTTAATCAAAGGAATAAAAAAAATCATAACTACATGCTAAATATGTAAGTTTGTTTAATAATAATAAAGAGGTCAATTAATCAGGAGCATTGTTTATGCACCTACAGAGCTTCAAAATACATGATGCAAAAAAAGTCAAAGAGAAATAAATTCACAATTATAGTTGGAAATTTCAATATCCCACTCTCAATAATTGATTCAAGAGGTAAGCACAATATCAAACATAGTTGAACACAACTATCAATCAGCTTCCACCTTAAAATGTTAAAAGAGCAAATTAAACCAAAGTAAGAAAGGAAGTAATAAATAAAAATCAAAGCAGGAATCAATAAAATAGAGAACAAGAAATCAGTACAGAAAAAAAACAATAAAACATAAAGCTGGTTCTTTAAGATCAGTAAAATTGATAACCTAGCCAGACTGATCAGGAAGACAAAAGAGAAGACACAAAGTATCAATGTCAGGAATGAAAGAGGTGATATAACTACAGATTCTCTAGCCATTAAGAGTAGTAAGGGTATATTATGAAGACATATATAGACAACTGATTTTTTTTTTTTCGCTAAGGTGCCAAAGGCAATGCAGTGTTTTCACTCTAGGTGAAAAGGAGTAATTAAAACTACAAGAAAGACATCCTCCAAATACAAACAAACTGGAAACAACCCAAATGCCTGTGAAAAGATGGATGGATAAGCAAATTTTGTACATCTATACAATGGATTACTTTCAGCAGTATAAAAGAATTAACTACTGATATATGCAACAGCATGGGTGACTCAGAATAATTATGCTGAGTTAAAGAAGCCAGACAAATCAAAAACAAAAAGTGTGTACTGCATGATCCTATTTATATAAAACTCCAGAAAATGCAATCTAGAGTGACAGCAGATCAGTGGTCGCTTGGGGATGAGGGGACAGGAGGGAAGGGTGAGGAGGGGAGGATTGAAAGGGGACAAGGAAACCTCTGGGGATGATTACTGTGTTCACCATCTTGACTGTGGGATGGCTTCCCAGGTATATCTTTATGTCAGAACTTATCCAATTGTATACTGTAGATATGCACAGTTTAAGTCAATTATGCCTTAATAAAATTTTATGAGACTGATGTACTGCCAGCTGTGCTAAGAGGGCAAACTATAAAACTGTTTTTGAAAACAAGAAGTAACCTGATAATTTCCCAGAATTAAAGTGAAAAGACTGCAAATTGAAAAGCCCCATTGACCACCAAACAAGATAGAAAAGGAAAACCCAAACCAGGTAAAAATATCATGAGTTATAAGAACAACAGAAATGAAAATTCTAAAAGCTCCTAGAGAGAAGGTACAGATCACCAATAATGCTAAGAGTCAGATTGATGTGAAGCTTTTCAATGGTAGCGATTTGGCAAGAAGATAATGGAGTAATACTTTCACAGTGTTGGCTGAGGATCCTCAAAAATTTTAATTAAGACTGTCATATGATTCAGCAATCCCACTGCTGGGCATATGTCCAAAAGAAATGACATGAGTATCTTGAAGAGTTAAACACTCCCATGGTCATTGCAGCATTATTCACAAGAGCCAAGATATGGAAACAACCTAAGTGTCCATTGATAGATGAATGGGTAAATGTTGTATATATACAAAATGAAATATTATCCAGCCATAAAAAAGGATATCCTGCCATTGTGACAACATGGATGAACCTAGAGGACATTCTGCTAAGTGAAATAAGCCAGACAAAGGCAAATACTGTGTAATCACACTTGTATGTGGAATCTTTAAAAAGAAAAAAAAAAACGTTGAACTCATAGAAACAGAAGAACAATGATTGCCAGGGGCAGCTGCGGGTGGAAAAAATAGACGTTGGTCAAAGTGTGCAAATTTTAATTTATAACATGAATAAATTCTGGGGCCCTAATGCATAGCATTGTGACTATAGTTAATAATGTATGCTTGAAATTTCATAATATGGACAAGATCTATGGGTTATACATAAAATAATCTAAAATACAGTCAAAACATTTGAGAAAAAAAAAATGTATTAATGAATGTAAACCAACATCTGAATAGAAGGTAGAGCAATATTCATCAATGGGAAGAAGGATGGCAGTTCTTCCCGAATTAATCTGTGCATTCAATAGCATCCTAAAATAGCTGTATTTTTCATTTTTGAAACTCAAGTATTCTCAGAATTTATAAGAGAAGTACAGACTCTGAATAGAGTTTTAATAAAAGAATCAAGGCAGAGATAGGCTCAATTTTAAAGTATTAAGTATAACGTAGAAGTATTGAGATACACTACAAATATCAATGGAAGAATCCATTCGTGGATGAGTAACTGATTTTGAACAAAAGGACCGATGGGAGTACCTCCCAAGTATCTGACCAGTTCAGCTATTCATACTCCTATCCCTTCAAAAATTTTAACCAGCACACCATTTAGTACCCTAAGACTGGAGGAACAAGGAAAGGAGTACAGGGGGAGGGATGAATGTGGGATCAAAATAAGATTTCTTTAGAAGCCCACGGGGGAGCTCCTCTCCTGTCACTTGAGGGGTCCAGCTTAGTCTGACCAGTTGGGATGTGAACTGTGACGGCCTCCACCTGCTTGTTGCTTGTCAATTACCTGGGCATGGAGCACTTGTCACCTCTCTCTCCACCATCCAGGGCTCCTTCCCTCGCCTCAAAGAGGCTATCACTTCTGCCTTGTAAGTCCAGTGTCCTAAGAAAAATAAATGACCTTGACCATGCTGTGGTTATTACAGAATTTAGACCCATACTTTTGGTGATAATGAATCTCATATCACCTCAAAAATCTCTCAGGAACTGTTCTGTTTAAAAAAAAAAAAAAAGCCATTTACATTTTTAACAGTTCCCCAGCTATTTCTTAGGCAGACACGAGCCTCAGCAGCATGGTTTTTAAGGAAGGTGTGATGGTTTGGAGAATATGAAGCTTCCGTCATCACGAAATGAAAATGCCTATCACCACCCAGCGCCAATACTTTACCAAGGAATATCAAGTTGAAATTCAGCCAAGCATTTTCAGGGACTTTGCAGATGGTCCCATGGAAGGAAAAATTCTACCCTGGGCAGTTTTAAACTAACAAAGAAAGCTCTCCTTACCCAAAAACACAAGGTGATCACAGGTATCCAGCATCACATCCCGGTACAATTCTCTGTCTTCAGGGCTCAGATGAGCCCACTGGTCCGGAGAAAAGACCACAGCCACGTCTCTAAACTTCACTGACTCCTGAAATAACAATTTATTCTTTATAGGTGTACATGCTTTCATGTGGCCCTTGGTAGATATCTTTCAAGTTGTCCATAATAGGGAGGCAGGCAGACTATAAGGAATGAATACATACATACACACACGCACACACACATATACACAATGGAAACTGTAAGAAATAAACTTTGTCCTTGTAGAGTCTGGAAGGCAAAATTACCTATCCTCATGAAAAAGTAACAGCTAAAGAAACATACATTTTGTGTATGTGTTTGGCTGAGGAGTCAACGGAGTGAAGCTACCATCTGCAGGATTATGACTGCCGGCCTCTAATCGGACTCCCAGCCAGGTGGAATAATAAGGACACTCCTCCTGCCCGACCATTGGACTGGGACATCGTTCTCTTCCTGCCTTCAGACTTAAACACCACTCGAGTCTCAAGCCTGCCAGACTTCAGACTGGAACTTACACCATCGGCTCTTCTGGTTCCCAGCCTTTCAGACTTGGACTAGAACAAAACCATTGGCTTTCCTGATCTTCAGCTTGTTGACTGCAGATCTTGGTACTTCTCAGCCTTCATAATTACATTATTCTCAGCCTTATAATTAGTCATTATATCTATATCTATATAATATACCATATCTATATCTATATGTATGGATATAGCCTGTTGGTTCTTTTTCTCCAGAGAACCCTGATTAATACAGTCACTTGTTCAGTGCCATACAGTGTGGATTGATAGAGATTATATGGGCTTGAGGCATCAAGGGAGACCTTCAAAAATGAAATCAGTTTGAACTGTACTTTATATGAAAGGACAGACACCTTTGGTTCTAGCCATGATGGAATAGTTGCTCTGAATTACCCTCTCACTGTGAAAGGGCGGAAAAAGGTAGATAAATATACAACCACTACTTTTACACCCTGGAAAGCAACCTATTCAGGGTTTTGATCCTTGACAAAGGAAAAGCACGTCATCCTGGCATTCTCTTTGATGGCATTTCTAGAGCCACAGTGCAGGGACATAGAACCCAAGTAGAAAGCAGTGACCTTGCTGGATGTAGGGATTGGGCATCAGAGTTTGGAGCTTCCAACACAGCTGGGATTTGGAGGGCAGGGTGCTACCACAGGGAGCCTTAAATGCTTGTATGAAAATTTCCCTTGGGTCCTTGGCTGTCATTGGAATTGTGCCTACATGGGGCCAGGCTTGTAAGAACAGCTCCTGGAATACTGAGTCAGACAGAAGTTTTGAAGGTCATGCAGTGCTGGTAAGAAAGTGGGATTCCGGCCAGAGTGGAGAATGGGGTGATGGGGCATTTTGTTGAGGCCATGCACCTGGAGTTCTATACCCAGTGAAGATATCCTTTAAAAACTAAGGCAGATATAAACGTATCAATTTGGACTTGAAAACTGAATGACTGATGACCATAACAGAAATGGAAAACTTCTCTACCAGAAGAAATGTCTTGTTAATTTTTCTTGTATCAGTCTGTTGTGGATTCATAGTGGTCCCCGAAAAAAGATACATGCAAGTCCTAACCTCCAGGACCTCACAATGTGACCTTGCTTGAAAATAGGGTTTTTACAGAAGTAATCAGGTTAAAATGAGATACAGATGGGCCTTAATCCAATGGTTTAGGAAAGGGAAATCTGGATACAGAGGCTGACATGCACTGAGGGACAACTATGTGAAGAGACACGGGGAGAACACAATGCGAGGATAAAGGCAGAGACCAGGGTGATGCACCCACAAGCCGAGGAATGCCAAGGACTGCCAGCAACCACCAGAAGCCAGGGGAGAGGCCTGCAACAGATACTCCCTTACTTACAGCCCCGAACAGCCAAATGTCATTAGGCCTGTAAATTGGTATTTAGGAAGGAACTCAGAAGTAAGTGATTCACCTGTGATGTCACCTTTAGAAATGAAAGAACCATTTTTCTCCTCTTCCTCCTTCTGTTCTCAGGGCAAAACAGGCTCCAGTGAGCTCACACCTTAAAACTGAGGGCAGAAGTATGTGAGATCAAGCACCCAAGTCCCCCATCCCCACCCCAAATCACTACCACCTCAACGACATACACAGAGGAAACCAGGAACGCACGACAGCCTCCCAACCTGGGCCTGAAGTTTCCCCTCTTCTCCTGGGCCCTACAAGGAGCCCACACACGATGCTGCAGTAGCTGGGATTTCAGGTATATTGGGCCTGTCCCCACGTGCCAAAGTGTGCCGCTCTATTTCCCAGATCTGCAGTGAACAAAACTTCCTCTGCCTTGCAGTGAAACAGGGCGTGAACTCACCCTCTCAGAGAGGTCAGCCCCAGCACGGCCAGCAAACCTGGCACACACCCGAGCCTGCTTATATAGAGGCCAGACCATCACACCCAGGATCTTCTCATTTCCCAATCAAGGCCAGTCACTGCCTACAGGACTGGGATACTGAGTCAAGCAGAAGTTTTGAAGGTCACGCAGTGCTGGTAAGAAAGTGGGATTCCAGCCAGAGTGGAGAATGGGGTGATGGGGCGTTTGGTTGAGGCCATGCACCTGGAGTTCTATACCCAGTGAAGATACGCTTTAAAAATGAAGGCAGATATAAACGTATCAATTTGGACTTGAAAATTGAAGTCATGAAGTCATTGGTCATGGCCACAACAGAAATGGAAAACTTCTGGTCCTGAGTGTATTGGAAACAGGAAGGATTAGGGGATGTAGGGTGGTCTGGTCAAGGTCTAGGGTGGAAATTCCCCAGTGGTCGTATTCATGCCTGCTGTGTACCCCAATCATGATGTCATATAACACACACTCCACTTGACACTCTTCCCACTTGGATCTTTGAGATGAGGGGGGGGGTCTCATGTGGTGCCCCTCCCCCACATGAGGCAGCTGCCCTGAGGAGGAGAGGCAGTTACCTGCATTTGGCAGGGAAATGGTGTCAAATAGCACCTCCACTTTCCCATGGCCCATCAGTGACATGGAGGAATCCAGCATGTGCTGCTTGCCCCATGCAGGGGCTGGGAACGATGGAAGGGTGTGGTACACGGAATAATGACCATCACCACCTCCAAGAGGGCCACATCCTGATTCCCAGAACCTGTGAATATGTTACCTTACATGGCAGAAGGGACTTTGCAGGTGTGAGTAAGCTAAGGATCCTGAGATGGGGAGAGTATTCTGGAATATCCAGGTGGTCCAGATAGAATCAAAAGGACCCCTATAAAAAGGAGGCAGGAAGGTCAGGTGATGAAGCCAAGAGCCCAGGAATGGTAAGCAGCCTCTGGAAGCTGAAAAAGGAAAGGAAACGGATCCTCCCTGGAGCCTTCCAAAGGAATACAGTCTTGCCAATACCTTGGTTTTTTCACCTATTTCAGACCCATTTCAGACTTCTGACCTCCAGACTGTAAGATAACAGATTAGTGTTGTTTTAAGGCCCTTATGTTTGTGGGGGGTTGTGATAGCAACAGGGGAAACGTGCAGAGGGCCAGAGACTGAGAATGGCCTAGGTTGGGATGAGGTGGGCATAGAGGGTGGATTCATGGACCAGAGGCCGTGAAGGGGGATGTCAGGTCCAGATGCTCACTCTCTCTAAAAGCCAGGGGGACCAAACGCTGCAGCAGGACAGAAGCCAAAACCGAAGCCCAAGCAGGGTGAGATGCCCCAGGCAGAGGCCAGCCGGACCTGGACACTGAATCTGCCAGCACCTTGATCTTGGACTTACCGGCTTCCAGAACTGGGAGAAATGTTTGTTGTTTATAAGCCACTGAGTTTATAACATTTTGTTCTAGTAGCCCGATCGGACAGCACCCAGCCCTGAGACATCCGCCTGCTCCTTCACTTGTTTGGCCTTCATGCAGGGAACACTTAATTCAGAGGCAAAATAGGAGGAAAGGGAAAGAGCACATATGGGGAGAGGATGTGCCTGAGGGCATCTCTAAAATCAGAACCTCATTTCGCAATCAGCTGACAGTTCCAGAAGAGTCTGTTTTAAGAACGAAGGTGTGCAATTACCTTAGAGCGGTATAAATACATGTTTCCTGCCATCATTTGTGGCTGAGCAAATAGAGTTGGATTATACAGAAAGTAAAGACGGTGACATTTTGCATCTATTGTGGCCATTTTAGCCGGCTGCAGGAAGATACTGAGAACCTAGCAGGTGCTAAGCCCTTCCATACTCGTGATCTCATTTCCTGACAGTCGCCCTCTAAGGAAATCATCATTCTTATTTTGGAGTCAAAGAAAGGGAGGATTCAAGATATAAGCGATTTGCCCAAGGTCACATAGCACTGAGGGGCAGCACAGGGCTTCACCCGCTGATCTGTCCGACTCTAAAAGACTGGGCTCAGGACTTCCCTGGCGGTCCAGTGGTTAAGACTCCTCGCTTCCACCGCAGGGGACGTGGGTTCGATCCCTGGTGGGGGACCTAAGATCCCTCGTGCTGTGTAGTGTGGCTAAAAAATAGGAAAAAAAAATTTTTTTTTAAATTAAAAAAATAAAAGACTGGGCTCTTTGGCACTCCCCTCAAGGGCATAATCCTGGGCAAAGTTCACATTTCTAAGGCTGTCCCTTCCTCACCTGGCCACATTTTTTCTTAGCCAGGCTCATCAACTCCCTGCACCCACTTATTTTTTATACTTCGTGCTGCACAGTTTTTAAAAATAGATGTTATTTTCTCTTCCAAGACTTCGCTCATGGAGCCAGGACTGTACCTTTTATCTTTCTATACAAAGCCTTTAGTTCTAGCATCTAGCACTTAATATGCCCAAAAAAAGGCGTTATTTTGAGAGTCTCCTACCACACATCCATTGTACTAGCATGAGTTATTTTATTTCAGCATCTTGAAATCCCACTGGTGTAGGTACAATTGACTCATTTTAATGAGTAGAAAATCCAAACAGATTAGTTTTCTAAGATCACACGGCCAGTTGTAGTACTGATGGGATGTATCCCAAAGGTCTTTGAACCCATGGCTGGAGATCTTGACAGTTGCCACCAAATTCTCCATCATTGTAATTATAGAGGCAGAAATCATGATAATCTGCTTAATATTAACAAGCTTTAGGGGTTTAGGTACCTAACCTTGATGTACCTCTGTTTTCTCATCTTTAAAATAAAGGTGTTGGGTTCTTTCACATTGTTTATCAGGAGCATGATACAAACATACCTGAGCTTCTGCAGGTATAACCTGAGACTGCACAAAAAAGTGAAGACCTTTTGAGTCTCTTATTTTTTATTTTTAATAATTGACAATTTATTCAGATATTTATAGATTCATATGTAGTTGTAAGAAATAAGAAAGAGATCCCATGTACCATTAAATCAGTTTTCCCGATTTAATCAATGGGAAGAGTGTACCTGTACCTGTACCTTCTCTCTAGGAGCTTTTAGAATTTTCATTTCTGTTGTTCTTATAACTCATGATATTTTTACCTGGTTTGGGTTTTCCTTTTCTATCTTGTTTGGTGGTCAATGGGGCTTTTCAATTTGCAGTCTTTTCACTTTAATTCTGGGAAATTATCAGGTTATTTCTTGTTTTTAAAAACAGTTTTATAGTTTGCCCTCTATAATCGTCACATGACGATTGGTGGCACATTATATGCTTTTAAAAACTGCAGTAAAACAGAAATAACATGAATGCAAATACATATTGCCAAGGACCTAGGGATCACATTCAAATGACTGGATGGCAAACTTTACATGTTAGCAAGATAAAAAGAAATTGCTTAATCTTTTTTTCCCCCTGTATTAAAATAATGAGTCTTAGATGACAAAGTAACAAGATCCAAGATACCTTAAATCAAAATATTTATGAAAAGTTCAATAATGTTTTAGAGCAAACAAAAAACAAAAAGGCGAAATTAAGGAGATCATGCGTATTCTAAATTTAGTTTTTTCTTTTGGTTCGTGTTGGAGCGTGTCAGTGCTCCAGACACGCAGGCTCAGTAGTTGTGGCTCACGGGCCTAGTGGGATGCTCCGTGGCATGTGGGATCTTCCCAGACCAGGGCTCGAACCCGTGTCCCCTGCATTGGCAGGCGGATTCTCAACCACTGCGCCACCAGGGAAGCCCTTTACATTTGTTTTTATACTCTTAGAAGACATCTATGATTTTTACCAAAAAAATAAAAAATCAATGGCTTGTATTCTTGTGTAAAGAGCATTTTATTTAAAAATATATTGTAAACTTCCCCATGTCAATACATCTCTGCATTATAATTTTTTTAATGGTTTCCTAATACCCCAACTTATGGGCTCCTACAAGCTCATTTCTTTTCTTTCTTTCTTTTTTTTTTTTACATTTAGATTTTTGACAATGTGTTGCTGTTAACATAAACTTTAAGAAGTACTTATACCTGTATCTTTGGACAATCATTTCCTTAGTTCATATTTCTAATAATAAAATTGCTCCATTAAAGTGCAGGCTTTTTTTAAATGTTGGTACAGAGTGGCCTCCAAATTGTTTTATAAATTACATTCCAAATAGAAATTTATGAGAATAAACATTTCCCCAAATTTATGCCCCCCTGGATATCATTTTTCTTTATCATCTTTGCCGAGTGTAAAAATCAAAAAATGTATTTAAAAATTTGCATTTTTTATTTGTAGTCCATGGGCTGCTTTCACATATTTATCCCTCATTTGCATTTTCCCTTTTATTACTTTTTCCTTCATATCCATAGATCATTTTTATGGTAGGGTGATCTTCTTATAAATGTGTAAGAGATAATTAAATAAAGTCAGTAAACCATTTCTTTCATATACTTAACAAATATATTTTCACCTAGGTTTTTTTTCTGAAAGTAAGGTTTAAAATTTTTCTACAGTAAAATTCAGTAGTCATGGACTTCCCTGGTGGCGCAGTGGTTAAGAATCCGCCTGCCAAGGCAGGGGACATGGTTTCGAGCCCTGGTCTGGGAAGACCCCACATGCCACAGAGCAACTAAACCCGTGTGCCACAACTACTGAGGCCACACGCCACAACTACTGAAGCCCGCATGCCTAGAGCCCGTGTTCCGCAACAAGAGAAGCCACCGCAATGAGAAGCCCGCGCACCGCAATAAAGAGTAACCACCCTGCTCACTGCAACTAGATAAAGCCCGCGTGCAGCAACGAAGGCTGAACGCAGCCAAAAAGAAATTAATTAATTTTAAAAAATTCAATAGTCATTACTTTTATGGTTTGACAGCCTGCCATCCCTACACAGAGATTAAATGAGAAAATTCTTTTCTATTTTCTCTAGGTACTTGGTGGCTTAACTACTGACATGTTAAATCAAGAATCCATATGAAATTTATGTGGTATAAAGGGTAAATTTATGTGGTTTAAAGGGTGAGAGAGATAATCTTCCCCTCTCCCCACACTGCCTCTAGTTTCCTAACATGATTTCTTGACTACCTCATTTCTCCCCTCCCCCCATGGTGCCCTACTTGGAAATTCCACCTTTATCATACTGTAAATTCTTATGAACTCTTGGGTACCTGTTCTTTAATGAGCCAGAGGCAGCTTTTTGAATATTATGTTAATATTATTCATATTCATATCTGATAGGAAATACAGGTATTCTGATTTTTTTTTAAAGTCCTGGCTGTTTTCCTAGGTTTTTTTTTTTTTCTGTTCTTCCAGATGAAATTTAGATGTGTTCTGTAAAGTAAAATAAAATTAAAATTAAAGAAAGAAACCACATCACTCAGCTTATTGAGATTTTGATTGGAATTTTGTTAAAGAATGTTGTCTTCCTATCTAGGAAGACAGTACATGTCTCCGTTCACATTTTAATGTCACACAGTAGAGTGTAATAGTTTCTTTTGTGTAAGTTCTGCCCAGTTCTTGTTAACCTAGTCCTAGATACTGACTGCTACTGTGACTGGAACTTATTTCCTATTACTACGATTGGCATAAGAGAAACAATTGATATAAAAGTACGTTGACCTGCACATCATCTTAATCATGGAATCAAAGTTAATATTACCAAAAGTGGGACAAACTGACATCATGTGTATGAAACTGATCTGGTATAATTTACTGAGAACATAACATCCATTATGTTATGCCAAGAAATGTATAACCTGAATTTAATTGTGGGGAAACAGACAAATCCAAATGAAGGAACACTTCAAAACAAGTCTGTCCTCTTCAAAGTTACCAATGTCATAAAAGACAAAAAAGGCTGAGGAACTAGATGAAAGAGGTCTAAATGACATGACAACTGGATGTAAGGAATGACTCTGAATCAGATGCTAGATCAGAAAAAAAAAAAGTTATAAAGGGGGCTTCCCTGGTGGCGCAGTGGTTGAGAATCTGCCTGCCAATGCAGGGGACACGGGTTCGAGCCCTGGTCTGGGAAGATCCCACATGCCACGGAGCAACTGGGCCCGTGAGCCACAATTACTGAGCCTGCGCGTCTGGAGCCTGTGCTCCGCAACAAGAGAGGCCACGATAGTGAGAGGCCCGTGCACCGCGATGAAGAGTGGTCCCCACTTGCCGCAACTAGAGAAAGCCCTCGCACAGAAACGAAGACTCAACACAGTCATAAATAAATAAATAAATAAAAGAACGTGAATTTCTAAAAAAAAAAAAGTTATAAAGGACATTATTGGTACAATGGGTGAAATTTGAATATGTTCTACATATTTGATAATAATAGTATATCAGTGTTCACTTTCTTGAATTTGATTTGTGGTGGTTATGTAAAAGGATGTTCTACTCTTAGAAAATGTATGCTAATTTTTGGGGTGACAGTTCATGTTTGAACTTACTCTCAAATGGTGAGGAAGATGAGAGAGGAATTGAGAGAATGCAAATGTGGCAAAATAATAACAATTGGTGCTAAGTAAACATTTTACAGGTGTTCATTCGTAATGAATCATTCCTGCAACTTTTCTGTAAGTTTGAAATTTTTCAAAATAAAAATGTAAAAAGAATAAGAAAATTATTAACCACTTGTTTAATGACAAGGTCAAAATAACACTGCACTTTTAGGGTCCTATTTTAATAAAGGTATCACCTAACATGGTCATTTCTGGGAGAGGAGATCATGAGTACTCTCCTTTGATCAAATCTTCGTTTGTTTTATGTGTATCTGCCGTTTTAGCCACAGTTTTGGTGTATTACTTTTGAAATCCAGTTTTGAGTGGAGGTGGACAAATTATCCAACTCACCAAGTAAAGCAGGAACTCTTCTGACATTCTCTAACGAAGGGGACGCTGAGACTTATGGGAAACGGAGTCCCGAATTTGATGGATTACCGGGAGGAGAGCGCAGGGAAGTGGTCCCTCACAGCTCCTTCTGCGCATGTGCAGTTCTCCTCATTGTTCGCCCGCTCCCAGGTCTCCAGCTTCGCGCGGCAGATAATTCCAGAGCCTCCCGGTCTATGCATTGCTCAGTGAGGGGTCCTGCACGAAGGATGTGCGCTACAGGTGAGAACCTAGTTTGGAGGGGGTTTTTGCTGAGCTTGGGGTAGGTTTTGTGCCCACACCTGGTGGAAGCAAAAACTTGGGCGAATCCCACGCAGGCTGAGACCCTGTATAGCACTTGTTCCTGAGTCTAGTCTGCATTTGCCGCTAAAGAAAGCCAAGTGACAGAGCAGCTTGGCTACGGACCTACAGGTTCCACGAAGAGGCTAAGGGAGAAGCGCGGGTTACTAGGTCACAATGAAGTGCGCTGAGAAAAAGCATCCAAATGGTAACGAGCTGTTTCCAGAAGCTCCTCGAATTTGCATGCGCCCTGGCCAGCCATTCATTATCGAGTCAAATCCAGGACACTGGCGGGGGTGAGAATAAATTCTTTTTTTTTTTAATTAATTAATTAATTAATTAATGGTTGTGTTGGGTCTTCGTTTCTGTGCAAGGGCTTTCTCCAGTTGTAGCAAGCGGGGGGCCACTCTTCATCGCGGTGCGCGGGCCTCTCACTATCGCAGCCTCTCCTGTTGCGGAGCACAGGCTCCAGACGCGCAGGCTCAGTAATTGTGGCTCACGGGCCCAGCTGTTCCGCAGCATGTGGGATCTTCCCAGACCAGGGCTCGAACCCGTGTCCCCTGCATTGGCAGGCAGATTCTCAACCACTGCGCCACCAGGGAAGCCCGAGAATAAATTCTGATAACATTTATTATGTGCAGGTTGATTTAAGAGCCTGAATTTGAACTAAGACAAGTTCAAATTCTAGCCTGGCCACTGAGTCTCCGTGGACAAAATGATGAGCCTCTAAATCTCAGTTTCCCCATCTGCCAAAGGAAGTTATTCCAAAAACCTGTCTGAAAGTCGTTTTGAGGATTGAATTAAGATAACCTGTAAACACTCAGCAGCGGTCCTGGCATTCACTAAGCACCCGGGAAATGTTAACTGCCTTTATCACTGTTCTTTTCATTAAGATTGTTATTGGTTCTCAAAGACCCCCTGGAAAGTCAGTATTACCCATCCCATTTTAACTGACAAGAAAACCAAGACTCTGGAGGGGAAGTCTCCAGGCCAGTAACTGAAGGAGCTGGGATTACAAACCTCAAACAGTTTTATTTCCAAATCCCATGCTGGGTTTTGTCTAGCAGCACATCCTTCACAGGACTAAGCAGAGTGGCACGTCCCTAAGAGCCAGAGGGAAGGACCTGGAGTGTACAGGGACTGAGTCTTCTCCAGAAGCTCTGGAGATTTCTTGGTTTCTGTTCAGAGCCCTTGGGTTACTGCATAATTGAGGCTTCTAGACTCTCCTTTCATTGTCTATCTGTCCTCTGCCCGCAGCAGTTTACAGACTCCCAAGCCAGATTTTCTGGCAGTGGTTCTCAAAAAAGTATGTATCAGAAACAGCTGGAGGGCTTGTTAAAACCCAATAGCTCTGTTGGGCCTCACCCCCAGAGTTTCTGGTTCAGGAGGTTTGGGGAAGAGCCCAAGAATTTGCATTTCTGTCAAGTTCCCAGCTGACACTGATGCTGCTGGTTGGGGACCACTCTGTGAGAACTTCTGTTGTAGAGGATGGTGAATTCATTGCAAGAGAGAGTTGGGACTGGGGCTAAAGATTCCAGTTGTTTGAATTTACCCTCCCCCCTCCCCAGCCAGGTACAAATTTTCCCTGGATCACACAGCTCTTGTGAGGAAAGAAAGAGGGGGGGGCGGTTACCAGGAGCAGGACTCTCACCTGGGAGATCCTCACGCTACCTGGACACGCTCACCACAGCTGCAGGGCAGAGATCCCAGAAACAAGCAGGTTCTCTGCTTGCTTGGAAGCAATTCCTGATCCTTCTGCCCTGAGTAACACCACCACACCAGAGGTTGTGGAGAACCATTGGTCCGTGAGGTGTGGGCCAGCTTTTCAAAGAGAGGGGGAGTTGGGCTGAGGGTGGTGGGCAGGAGGCAGGCTTCTCGGGAAGAGGAAATTCTGAAGACGGTTGATGAGGACATGTCTGGGAGGAGGGCCAGGGAGGCACTCTCTCCACTCCTCCCAGAAACTCCTCCCGGATGCCCTTAATTCTCCAGCCCCTGTTCTGGGATTTTGCACAGCCCTCAAGCCACGCCCATCATCACATGAATTTAGAGATATGCTGCCCACCCCCCATCCCTGACTTTATCCGGGTACAGGAAGAGTTTTCAGGAGTTCTGTAATCCTGCCTCAACTGGGGGCCTGAGGAAGTAATTAGCGTGGGGTTAAATACAGGGTTTCTGGAGCCACACCGCCAGGGTTCAAAGCCCAGCTCTACCACATTACTTTAACTTCTTAATTTCCTCATCTATAAAATGGAATAATAATAGTACCTACAGCTTGCTCTTTAAAAAATTTTTTTAATTCAATTGCTTTATTTAGTTTGTTAATCCTTGTTAGGATTTTTGCATCTAAGTTTATACGGGGAAACTAGTGACTAATTTTTTCTCCACTTATCCTAAACTGACATTGGCCTCAAGAGTACAGGAGCCATACAGATTGAATTGGGGAAGTTTATTTTTTTTTGTTTCTGGCATGTATTCTGTAGATTATTGTTTTTCTTGAAGGTTTGGGAAAAACTGCTTACACAGATGGACTTGGAATTTTGTAGGTGTGTGTTAAATTTTTAATTTCTGCTTTAATATTTTTTGTTTTGGGTTTTTTGTTTTTTTCTATTATATATATATTTTTATTGAAGTATAGTTGATTTACAGTGTTGTTTTAGTTTCAGGTGTACAACAGAGTGATTCAGTTATACATATATATATATTCTTTTTCAAATTATTTTCCCATATAGGCTATTATAAAATATTGAGTATAGTTCCCTGTGCTATACAGTAAGTCCTTGTTGTTTATCTGTTTTATATACACTGGTGTGTAGATGTTATTCCCAAATTCCTCATCTTGCCCCATTTAAGGAATAAATGAGGTAATATATGTAAAGGACTTAGAACAATGTCTGTTACATAGTAAGCACTATGCAAGTATTGTTGGTATCACTAATAATATTATACCCACATTCTTATAATCTAGCTTTGTATTATTCGTAAGTGGTGGAACCAAAAGGCACATCCAGGGCCCCTGCCTCCCCAGCCACTGTTCTGCCCACCGCATCTCAGTTAAGTCAAAACAAGTGTCTTAGTAAAACATCCTTTGGAGACACTGGAACCAAAGGAGAATAAATCCCTTTTTAAAAAAATAGACTTGTTAAAGCACCCCATCCCTGTTGTCAGAAGTTCCTATTAATTATTTAACTTCACGGAGTTAAAAATATCAGTAGAATCTCTATCAGGTTTTGGTTGTTGCATCATTTTATACACTTTTTAAAATGGAAGTATTCAAAACATACAACAGTAAAGAAAATAATATATATATACTTGTCACAGTTTCAGCAATTATCAACATCTATATCCTCCTTGCCACCAACATGCATGCACGTACGCACGCGTGCATACACTTTCCCCCTTCCACCTTCCTCTACTGGATTATTATTATTTTTTAATTAATTAATTAAAGTTTTTTAGCTGCGTTGGGTCTTCGTTCCTGCGCGCTGGCTTTCTCTAGTTGCGATGAGCGGGGGCTACTCTTCGTTGCAGTGCGTGGGCTTCTCATTCCGGTGGCTTCTCTTGTTGCGGAGCATGGGCTCTAGGCACACGGGCTTCAGTAGCTGTGGCTCGCGGGCTCTAGAGCACAGGCTCAGTAGTTGTGGCACACGGGCTTAGTTGTTCTGCGGCAAGTGGGATCTTCCTGGACCAGGGCTCGAACCCATGTCCCCTGCCTTGGCAGGTGGATTCTTAACCAGTACGCCACCAGGGAAGCCCTCTACTGAATTATTTTAAGGTAAATCCCAGACATCAAAAACTTCAGAAATGTAACAGGTTTAATAACAGCCAAAAGCACAGCATGGCATCCTTGCTATGCTATCTGGGTTTAACCAGGTCTTTCTTAGTTGGATTTTGCCTTATTTTATATTTGTCTGCTATTAAATCAAAGAAGGCTATAAATTGTAAGAAACCAATAAGGAAAAAATATTTACTCTCCACAATGAAAAGCCTGCTTCTTTTAGCTCCCCCTGGTTATACCAGGGTTGCAAGAGTCCCCTTGGCATGCCTGCCCCTTCTGAAGGGTCAGAGACAATCTCCCACCATGTGACTGTCAGCTAATACGTGGGGATTTCTAGGCAAGTGCTATAAGGACCTTCAAGGTTGATCATATTTCTCACAGTTTCTTTGCTCTTTCCCTTTCCTTCAGCTCTGCCTTCATAGTTCTCTAAACTCTTCCAGGAGCAGGAGAAAATGAACACAGCCCAGGTGAGTTGTTTACTTATTACTCAATATTTTTCAGTGACATCTAAGAGTTGCTTTGCATTTTTAAAAAAATATTTACTGATCTTTTTTTTAAAAGAAAAAAAGATTTATTGATTGATTGATTGATTACTATGTTGGGTCTTCATTTCTGTGCTAGGGCTTTCTCTAGTTGCAGCAAGCAGGGGCCACTCTTCATCGCGGTGCGCGGGCCTCTCACTATCGTGGCCTCTCTTGTTGTGGAGCACAGGCTCCAGATGCGCAGGCTCAGTAGTTGTGGCTCACGGGCCTAGTTGCTCCGCGACATGTGGGATCTTCCCAGACCAGGGCTCGAACCCGTGTTCCCTGCACTAGCAGGCAGATTCTCAACCACTGCACCACCAGGGAAGCCCCTGCTTTGCATTTTTAATAACCATGCTTTCTTGTCAATTGTCCTTCATTTTTTCATTTCCCAATGTTTTCCTGTTTTATTATTTTACTTTCCTTCTTTCTTCTTCTACTGTTTTTGAAGGTCTACATTTTATTTTTATTCCATTATTACCTTTGATGTGTTTAACACATATGTGAACACATTTTTCTACCAACAGCAGGAATCATCTTCATCTGTAGTTTCATCCAAATAAGATACACTCCTCCCTTACCTCGGGCTTTGTGGAAATGCTCTAAATATTTTTTTTCATTTTCTCTTTACGTAATAATTATGTATTCTTAGAATTCTTTGTTAACAATAGTATCACATCTTCTAGCTACTTGAACAATAATTATTTCAATTCTAATATACATTTCCTGGTTATTTTTGCTGTCCCAAGTTTGAAGATAAAGTGACAGAATTATAATAGTTATAATATTACCTACAATTTAGGGCTGCTTCTTATTCTCCAGTCAGTCTTAAATTCCTTACCTGGATTAGCTCATATAATTCTGACAACAGCATTAGGAGGTAGGCACTTTTATTATCCCCTTTTCACTGAAGTAAAAGTAAATAACTTCTCAAGAGTTTGTAACTGCAATCATTCTAAGGATACATCATTAGAAATTTGGCCAGATGGAGACCTGGAGTCCAAGTCCACTGCAAACTTTCCACCCTTTGTTGGGAGTAAGTTATCATCTGCTTGTGTTCCAACCAGCCCAAGATCTTGGAATGGGAGATCTCTTAGGCCTAGGGTTGCCAGGTAAGACATAGGACGTATAAAATAAATCTTGCATGGGACATACTTATACAAAGAACGTAATTGTTGCTTATGTGAAATTCGAATTTAACTGAGAGCCCTGTATTTTTATTTACTAAATCTGGGAACCCTACTTAGGTAGAAAGACAGTTTGAGGTGCCTTCTGCCGACCTTCTGCTCTGGCAGCCCCAGCCCATCCAGAGGACCAGCCATTCTGTCTTCAGTGGCTGATTTTATTACCTGACTCCAGATGGCCTGTTGTTGAACTGGGCATGGCCTGCTTCAGCATCACCGTCAATCACTGTAACAACTCCTTTTCCAAAGTTTCAGGAATTCTCAGGCTTGGTACCCACAATATGAAGCTTTGTCCAAAAATGTAAAATCTTTGCCTGCATACCCTTCATAAATAACTTTCAAAAAATGTTTCCTGTTGCGTTAGCTCCATGCACGCTTCCCTTTCACAGTCTGTAAGTCACCCACCCTCTCTAGCTGTACCAAGAACCAGTTCCTGTAGCTCTGTCTGTCCACCACGATTTCCGTATGGCACGCATTCTTTCCCAGATTCTGCTGAGTTTTGATAGAGACCTCTGGAGTGGTCTACAGAATCACTATGTGGTTATACGCCTTCTGAGTCTGGGTATCTGAAAGGGCCTTTATTCGGCCCCACTCCGTGAATGATTGACTGGTTATAGAATTTGGGGTTGAAATCCCTTTCCTTCAGAAGATTATAGATGATCTGCATTATCTCCTAGTATTTGGGGAGACTGAGGAGAAGTCGTGCGGCAGCTTGATTCTCATTCCTTTGTAGTAACCGGTTTTATTTTTTCTTCTTGCAAGTTTTTCATTGTCCTTGGGCTTTAGATATTTCCACAGGCAGTGTGTCTGGCTGCCTGTCTTTTTTTAGAGTGCCTGCTTGGTAATTGGATGGATCCTGTGGAGATGAAGACTGACTTGCTCTGGGACATTTTCGGTTCATTCTGTGATTATTTCCTTCCCTCCACCCTCTTTGTTTTTGCCACCCAGAAATCCCATGAGACGGTCAGTGCCTCTCCCCAGTCGGCCCTCTGTGCTCCTTTACTTTCATCATTTCCATTTTTCTGTGTTTTTATTCTATACGTTGAGAGATTTGCTCATTTTTGTCATTTGGGTCATTTTGTTTTCAAGTGTTAAGAGTTTTTGGGTTTTTTGTTGTTGTCCTAAGTCAGCAAAAGAATATTTAATATTTGTATCCTTTTTCTGTGTTCATAGCCAACTTTTCTCCTTTTAGGGAAATAAGACTCTCTTATATGATTTGCAGACACCAATGGGAATACTTAAAAATTATTCTCTTCATATCTTTACTTACATTTGTTTTCATAGTCTTCAATCTGTTGGTCTTGGTACTTATCTTTCAGGCTGTTGCTTTTTACTGGTGTTAAATTTGTTTAGCAGTCTTCAAATCTGTTCTTCCTGATGCTTCTTTCTCAGCTCGTTGTTTTCCCTCCAGCATCTGGACCC
This sequence comes from Balaenoptera borealis, assembly GCF_965194805.1. Lineage (NCBI taxonomy): Eukaryota > Metazoa > Chordata > Mammalia > Artiodactyla > Balaenopteridae > Balaenoptera > Balaenoptera borealis. The sequence goes on from NC_138872.1 coordinate 14,559,073, forward strand.
TTTGCTGTTTTCTGTGTGAAGAGAAAGGTAAAGACCTCATTAGATCAATGTAGGCAGCTGATGTGTGATGCTCAGCAAGGCAGAGGTCTGTTTACTTGGCAAGATTTTCCTTTGAACGAAATGACTGACTTAGGGCCTCTTATACGGATTATTGGGTTATGTGTACAGGACAGGCTTCACTTAGGCTCTCCAGAGAGGGACAAAGCTTGAGGGACCCCCTTCCGCCTGCCAAAGGGGGTAGTGCCTTACCTGATGGCAGAGCATGATAGTCTGTTTCCCCAGAGTTGCCTTAAAACAAAAGCTGTGACTGAATCAGGGGACTAAGCACAGTACCCTGCTCCTCTCTTTGGATGCAAAGTTCACGCAGACACCTTGAGGCAGTTCCTTGCTTTTTTTTTTTTTTTTAATTTTATTTTATACTGGAGTAGAGTTGACTAACAATGTTGTGTTAGTTTCAGGTGTACAGCAAAGTGATTTAGTTATACATGTACATATATCTATTCTTTTTCAGATTCTTTTCCCATATAGGTTATTACAGAGTATTGAGTAGAGTTCCCTGTGCTATAGAGCAAGTCCTTGTTGAAGTTCCTTGCTTTTTACAGGGAACGTTCTCCTGAGTGTTAACCCTCAGCCCACCCCTCCTGGGAGTCAGGAGTGTGGCAGCCCTTCCGTGACTCACGTTCCCTGTTCTTCAGCCCAGAGCCTATCTTGGCTTCCAGCTGCAGCTGCTGCTGAGCTGGGAGGTCTCTCCGGGCTCTGAACAGAACTTGAGACTTTTGCGCATCCTATGTTTGCATTAAGGGACGAGCACAATGCCTCCAGTATCTGCCTCCTACTCTATATCTTCCAGAAACTTCCTCTGCTCTGAGAAGTGTATTGGTGTTTTTATGACTCTCCCTGCTGTAGTTTTGGGGGCAGAGGAGATTAGGTTGTGCAATCAAATCTTTATCTCCTCCATGAAGCATACCCTGAAAAAACTGAGATTTAACCCCCCTCTCCCTTTGTGACCTCACTCTACGTCATACACACATTTTTTCATGGTTCCTGTAATTTATTACTGCATGTGTATGTTTATGTAGAAAGTCCCATCATTCTGTAAACTCCTTAAAGACAGGACCAGTGTCACACATACACAATGGAATCCTACTCAGCCATAAAATAGAATGAAATCATACCATTTGCAGCAACATGGATGGACCTAGAGATTATCATACTAAATGAAGTAAGTCAGAAAGAGAAAGACAAATACCATGTGATATCACTTATATGTGGAATCTAAAATATGACACAAGTGAACTTATCTACAAAACAGAAACAGACCCACAGACATAGAGAACAGACTTGTGGTTGCCAAGGGGGAGGGGGAGTGGGGGAGGGACGGATTGGGAGTTCAGGGTTAGCAGATGCAAACTATTATACATAGGATGGATAAACAACAAGGTCCTACTGTATAGAACAGGGAAGTATATTCAATATCCTGTGATAAACCATAATAGAAAAGAATGAAAAAGTATGTATATATATGTATAACTGAATCACTGTGCTGTACAGTAGAAATTAACACAACATTGTAAATCAACTATACTTCAATAAAATAAATTAAAAAAACAAAAAACAGGACAAGTGTCTTACCTTAGCATCCTCTATGGCTAGGACAATTGTAGGCCTGTAGAGGAACTCAAATTGTTTTATGAATCACCAACTAAAGATAGAAGCAGAGTATTTCTGGTATGATTTCTCTTTCTCCAACAAAATACAGGCAGACTTCATTTTATTGTACTTTGCTTTATGGAACTTTGCAGATACTGCATTTTTTTTTTTTTTTTCCACAAATTGAAGGTTTGTGGAAACCCTGCATCAGGCAAGGCTATCGGTCAACAGCCTTTGCTCACTTCATGTCTCTGTGTCACATTTTGGCAATTCTTGCAATATTTCACATTTTTTCATTATTATTGTATTTGTTAGGGTGATCTGTGATCAGTGATCTCTGATGTTACTATTATAATTGTTTTGGGGCACCACGAACTTTGCCCATATAAGATGGCAAACTTAATCCGTAAATGTTTTGTGTGTTCTGACTGCTCCACTGACCAGCTCTTCCCCCATCTCTCTCCCTCTCCTTAGACCCCCCTATCCCCTGAGATACAACACTATTGAAATTAGGCCACTTAATAGCCCTACAGTGGCTTCTAAGTGTTCAAGTGAAAGGAACAATTGAATGTTTCTCATTTAAAATCAAAAGCTAGAAATGATTAAGCTTAGCAAGGGAGGCATGTTGAAAGTTGAGACAGTCTGAAAGCTAGGCCTTTTGTGCCAAACAATTAGCCAAGTTGTGAATGCAAAGGAAAAGTTCTTGAAGGAAATTAAAAGTGCTACTTCAGTGAACACGCAAATGATAAGAAAGTGAAACAGTCTTATTGCTGATATGGAGAAAGTTTTAGTGGTCTGGATAGAAGATCAGAGCAGCCACAACATTTCCTTAAGCCAAAGACTAATCTAGAGAAAGACCCTAACTCTCTTCAATATTATGAAGGCTGAGAGAGGTCAGGAAGCTGCTATCTAGGACTTTCATAGCTAGAGAGGAGAAGTCAATGCCTGGCTTCAAAGGACAGGCTGAATCTGTTGTTAGTGGTTAATGCAGCTGGTGACTTGAAGTTGAAGCCAGTGCTCATTCACCATTCTGAAAATCCTAGGACCCTTAAGAATTATGCTAAATCTACTCTGCCTGGGCTCTATAAATGGAACAACAAAGCCTGGCTGCCAGCACATCTGTTTATAACATGGTTTCCTGAATATTTTAATCCCACTGTTGAGACCCACTGCACCAAAAAAAAAAAAAAGATTCCTTTCAAAATTATTACTGCTCATTGACAATGCACCAGGTCACCCAGGAGCTATGATGGAAATGGACGACGAGATTAATGTTGTTTTCATGCCTGCTAACACAACATGCATTGTGCAGCTCATGGAGCAAGGAGTAATTTCTTTAAGAAGTACACTTCATAAGGCGATAGCTGGGCTTCCCTGGTGGTGCAGTGGTTAAGAATCCGCCTGCCAATGCAGGGGACACGGGTTCAAGCCCTGGTCCGGGAAGATTCCACATGCCGCAGAACAACTAATCCCGTGTGCCATAACTACTGAGCCTGTGCTCTAGAGCCCGTGAGCCACAACTACTGAGCCCATGTGCCACAACTACTGAAGCATTTAGTAGTTTAGCTTTTGGAAAGCATTTACCATTCTAGATGCCATGAAGAATATTTGTGATTCATGGGAAGAAGTCAACATATCAACATTAACAGGAGTTTGGAAGAAGTTGATTCCAACCCCCAAGGATGACTTTGAGGGGTTCAAGACTTCAGTGGAGGAAGTAACTTCAAGGGTGGTGGAAGTAGCAATAGGATTAAAATTAGAAGTGGTGCCTGAAGATGTGGTTGAATTGCTGCCATCTCATGATAAAACTTTAGCAGATGAGGAGTTGCATCTTTTGGATGAGCAAAGAAAGTGGTTCCTTGAGATGGAATCTACTCCTGGGAAAGATGCTGCAAAGATTGTTGAAATGACAACAAAGGATTTAGAATATTACACATACTTAGTTGATAAAGCAGTGGCAGGGTTTAAGAGGATTGACTCCGATTTTGAAACAAGTCCTACTGTGGGTAAAATGCTGTCAAACAGCATTGCATGCTAAAGAGAAATCGTTCGTGAAAGGAAGAATCAATCAATGTGGCAAAATTCATTGTTGTCTTATTTTAAGAAATTGCCATGGTCACCTCAGCTCTCAGCAGCCACCACCCTGATCAGCCACCAACATCAAGGCTAGACCCTCCACCAGCAAAAAGATTACAACTTGCTGAAGGCTCGATTGTTAGCATTTTTTTTTAGCAATAAAGTGTTTTTAAATTAAGGCATGTACGTTGCTTTTTTAGACATAATACTATTGCACGCTTAGTAAATAGCATAAATATAATGTTTATATGCACTGAGAAACCCCCCAAAATTCGTGTGACTCGAATGCAGTAGTCTGGAACCAAACCTGCAATATCTCTGGGGTCTGCCTGTATAACATGATGGAAGGTATGTGGTAGACGACCTTTATAACATTTTCTGGTCAACTCTTTATAGTGAATACGGTAGGATCAGTACCCCCTACATATTTCCCGTGCCATCTGGTCTTGTGCACTGCAGACTGAGCAGCCTTGGGCTATTACAGGGATCGGTGTTGTTCGAGGATGTATCGGTGGACTTCACCCAGAAGGAGTGGCAATTGCTGGACCGTGCTCAGAGGCTCCTGTACAGGGATGTGATGCTGGAGAACTACGGGCACCTGATGTCCCTGGGTAAGCCCAGCTTCCTGTGCAGCTCCCGACAGCATGCATTTCCTGTCTTAGGAACCAAGTCACTGTAGTGCATCATGCATCTTGGGTTTGAGATTTTGGATTCAAAAACCTTTTAGGGAACTTGAAAGGATATTGTATTCTCACCTCCCTAGTGAAAGGGTCCCCATCATTCTACAGCTCCTAAAGCTTCTCCCTTCTGATTCTTCAAAGGGCTTGACTCCTAAGCAACTTTGCCAAGTCCCACGTCATTTCCCACAACAGGTCACTGTGTTTCCAAACCTGAGCTGATACTCAAGTTGGAACGAGAAGAAGAACCATGGATATTAAAGGGACAACTCCCAAGTGAGAGCCACTCAGGTGAGTTAATGAGGTCACCTGGAAGGCAGCCGGGGGAAACTGGATCCAAAGTGGCCAGTTCAGGGGGTAGTATCTTTGAAATGGGTTTTAGGAATCTCTTTTAGAGGCTCCAGACTTTTAGAAGTGACTAAAGGCAGATGACTACCATACCTTAGATATCAAGCCTCCATATATCACTCTCATATATAAATGCTCTTTGTTTTCTGTTTGACTTTTATAGAGAGAGATTCGCTTGGTTTTTATAGAATCCAGTTGCTGACTTCCTCATCCTAGACCTTTATTTCTCTGTTTTTCTCTCTGTTCAATAATGGCCATCCTTTACGTTCCCTCCTGTGCCAAATGTTCTGTAAATATGCATTTATTGATGGATCATTTTATTCAATAAATATTTACGAAGCACCAGCTATGCACCAGTCACGTTCTAAGTCACAGGAGATACAAAAGTAAAGTCTCTGCTCCTATCAGTAGATCCGAATAGCAGATCCATATGTAACATGTCTGGTAGTAATTGGCACTCTGAGAAATTAAAGTCAGATGAAGGGGATGGAGACCAAAAGGGAGTCCTTTTTCAGAAGGAAGTCAGGGAAGGCCTCTTTGAGGAGGTGGACATTTGAACAGGAGAGTAGAATGGAGTCTTGAATGAAGGGATGGAGTGAGCGACGGATTATCTGAGAGATTCCAGATCAAGGAACAGCAGATGCCAAGCCTCTGAAACAAGAGCGTGCCTGGTGTAGTCAGAGAACAGCAAGGAAGTTGGTGGGACCAGAGGGGGTTCAGTGAGGAGAAAGCAACAGATGATGTCAGAGCGTTAGCTAGAGACAAAGCTTTATAGGCCCGGTAAGACTGAATTCTACTCTGAGTGAGATAGTAGGTAAGAGAAGAGGTCAAGGACTGCACCCTTGAGCATTACATTTGGAGGTCACGGAGACATAGGGCTCTAGCAAAAGAGACCAAGAAGGAGCACCCACTATGGTAGAAGGAGAATCAGGAGTCAGGGGTTTCCCAGGAGCCACGTGAAAAAAAGTGTTTTTTAGAAGGAAAGAGTGAATTCCCAATATGCAGATGCAAATGTAGTCAGCATCGCCCTTTTTTTCCCTCTGCAAATTATCCAAAGGCCACAAGGAAAAAAATTTTAATGTCAATTCCATTTTTTTTTAATAGGTTGGAGGCAGCTGAAATCCCAAACTTTAAAAAAAGTGGAAAAATTGCCAAAAGCAATGAAAGTCAGGCTTGTTCGCAGAAATAGAAAGTATCGTAGCTGTGGAAATAGTGTTAGAACATATTATACAGACAGTATTTACTTGCCGGTTTTACCACAAATGGAACTTAAAGTGTTGAGATTTTTTTTTAACAGTGGGATAGTAGCATTACTCTGAAGGGTATCTAGGTTCTGAATAGAGCTAAGGACATAATATGTGCTAAGTGAAGACCATGAGAGTGTATTTGTTGTTGGAAACACACAATTGATGGAATTAAATACCCTGGTCTGATAGGAGCTGACAATAGTGTAGACTTGTGGGGTGATCAGTTGAACATGTGTTGTGAATTTAGGTATAAAAATCTAGTATAAAGTCTAAGTATGAAAATCCAATATCAGATCTTTCTTGCTAGCATATTGGCTTCTATTTGTTTTATCTGCTACAGAAAAGTCTTAAGTTTTTAAGCATACAACCAATGTTATTGCATAAAATGAAAATAGTAGAAGATAATAATAATCACTCATAGCCAAAAATTTTTAAGACAAAGATTAATAAAGGTCCTAAGACCAAGTCGAATAGCCAGGTGCTTGAGTTCTCACAAAAAAAGAGAAATCAGAGAGGAAGAAAAAACGATGTAAAAGTAGAATTAAACAACAAGGTTTTACTGTATAGCACAGGGAACTCTATTCAATATCTTGTAATAAACTATAATGGAAAATAATCGAAAAAATATATATAGGTATATACATATGTACATGCATAACCGAATCACTTTGCTGTACACCTAAAATTAACACAATATTGTAAATCAACTATACTTCAGTATTTTAAAAGTGAAATTAAAAATTAGTATTGTGACAGGGTACAGTCAGTTGGTACAGTACATCAGCAGATTGAAAGAGGGGAAAGTAGAGTTGTCAATCAAGACAAATAACTATTGATTAGCTGTGATAGAATCAAATGATATGCAAGCATGGCTTATCCTCCATCTTTGCTCTGACCCTTCCCTTGATCGCCCTTTAGTCTTCCTCGTCTCCCTACTCAGTGTCCCTTATCTTTGCCCCATTCTTTTAATACCCTCCATCCTTGGATCAGTTGTTTTCCTGACATCCTTTGGACTCACTTCACCACTCCTTGTGTTTTATTTCAAACTCTCTACCCATTTTGAGGTAATTTTTGTAACAAGCCAAAGCTACTCATGTTAATTTTCAGCTTTCTCTCCCTTTTTCTACTGCAATATGTGTTTTTGTTTTTGTTTTCATGTACCAACTAAAAGAGTAGGGTAAATATGTGCTTAGGAGTTCCTTCATCCCAGGAGACTGTGTCTGAAACCTAAGAATTAACTCAACTTAGAGCATTTGTTTTTTTTAAATAAATTTATTTATTTATTTTTAGCTGTGTTGGATCTTCGTTTCTGTGCGAGGGCTTTCTCTAGTTGCGGCGAGCTGGGGCCACTCTTCATCGCAGTGTGCGGGCCTCTCACTATCGCGGCCTCTCTTGTTGCGGAGCACAGGCTTCAGACGCGCAGGCTCAGTAATTGTGGCTCACGGGCCCAGTTGCTCCACGGCATGTGGGATCTTCCCAGACCAGGGCTCGAACCCATGTCCCCTGCATTGGCAGGCAGACTCTCAACCACTGCACCACCAGGGAAGCCCAGAGCATTTGTATACAAGCCTATTCCTTAAGAAATGTGTTAAGATTTATAATGTATGTTAATTTTTTATATTTCTAGAAGTCCAAAGAACCAATAACATGAAAGAGATAAGCCAAGAAATTGAAGACAAGTATTTGAGGCAAGATTTATTCATCAACAACAAAACATTGACTGAGGAGAGAAATAAGACCTTCAGAGAAACACTTAATATGACCACAAATCCAGTGCCCTCAAAAAAAATATCCCATCAATGTGACCCATTTGTAACAAACTTGAAAAGTGTTTTTGAATTAGTTATTAGTAATAGAAGTGGTGTGAGAAAAAAATCTAATGATTTCAATGGATGTGGATTCCTTACTACTGTGCATGAGAAAACCCATACAGGGAACAAGCCTGGTGAAAATGATCAAAAGAGGAAATCCCACAGACAAATTGAGGACTTTATTCAACGTCAGAAGAATTCAGCTTTGGAGCAATGTCTTGAATATAATCATTGTGAGAAAGCTTTTCACAGAAAAGCAGTCTTTGTTGCATGTAAGAGAGCTCATACAGGAGAGAAACCCTCTGAAGGTAACAAATATGGACAAGCCTTCCTCCAGAAGTTAAAGCTTGGTGCTTGTCCAAGAACCCTTAAGAAAAGGAAACCACACGAATCCAGTAAAAATAGGAAATCTTCATGCTTGAAGTCAAAACGTGCACATCAGAGAGCTCACTGTGAATGTAACAAATTGGGGAAATCTTTTAGTGAGAAGTCGAACCTTACTCAACATCAGAGAATGCACGCAGGAGGAAAACCTGATGAGTATAACAGAAGTGAGGAAGCCTTGCAGAAGTCATCCCACACTCAAAATGAGCGAACTCATACAGGAGAGAAAATCTATGACTGTAACCAGTGTGGGAAATCCTTCCACAAAAAGCCACACCTGACTCAACATCCGAGAACTCACACAACGGAAAAACCCAGTAAGTGTAATGATAGTGAGAGAGCTGTGAAAAAGGAGTCCTACCTCGCTCTAAAGCAGAGAATTAACATGAGTGAGAAAAGCTTTAAAGGTAGTAAGTGTGAGAAATCCTCCCACAAGACGTTGAAACTCAGTCAACATCAGAGAACGTGTTCAGGGGAACCAAATGAGTGTAGTGAAAGTGGGAGGGTCTTAAGTAAGAAGTCACACCTCACTCAAAATCAGAGGGCTCACAAAGGGAAGAAAACCTATGACTGTAATAAATGTGGGGACAGCTTCCCTAAGAAAACAGACCTTTCTCAACATCAGAGTATGCACACAGGAAAAAAGCCCTATGAATGTAGTGAATGTGGGAAGTCCTTTTTTGTAAAGTCCAACCTCACTGAGCATCAGAGAACTCACACAGGAGAAAAACCCTACAAATGTCGTGAATGTGGAAAATCGTTCTGCCAGAAGTCGGCCCTCACCGTACATCAGAGAACTCACACGGGAGAGAAACCCTATAAATGTAATGAATGTGGGAAAACCTTCTGTGTGAAGTCAAACCTTACTCAACATCAAAGGACCCACACAGGAGAGAAACCCTATAAATGTAATGAATGCTGGAAATCTTTCTGCGTGAAATCCAACCTCATTGTACATCAGAGAACTCATACAGGAGAGAAACCCTACAGATGTCCCGAATGTGGAAAAACCTTCTATGAAAAGTCAGCCCTCACAAAACATCAGAGAATTCACACAGGGGAAAAACCGTATGAATGTAATGAATGTAGAAAAACCTTCAGCCAGAGGTCAGCCCTCACCAAACATCAAAGAAAAAAACATAAGAAGAAAACTCCCACCAACACTCTCCACATGCAGAAGCCATCCTCTGCAGTTCATAGCCGTTGAACATCAGCAAAATCACAGGGCAGAGCCACTTAGATGTCAACACATGTAGGAAAGTCTTTATCAATAGGTTAGAGCTAATTGGAATTAGAGAAGTAATATAGGAGCGAAATAGGAGCTCTCTATGAATGCTTTGATTGTGTGAAAGCTCTCAAGAAGTATTCAGAGATATGGAGGGCAAATGTATTATTTTAAGGAATATGGATAAAAATGTTCTTGTGGGAAAATGTTCTTGTGGAAATAGAAGTCGTATTTCAGATGTGATACCAAACTTGTTACAAAAAAAGATAATAAAATATTCAGTTCTTAATAGAATGTGAAAGTGGAGCTTTTGTCAGGAATAAGTTAAGGTCATTGGCACAGCAGTGTTAAATATATATGTGAAGACCTTCTGAAGTATATGGATAGGTATATAGTACATGAGTGTGTTATATAACATGAATTACGTGTATGTTGGATTTACATAGGGAACCCACCTCTCTCTGAATCTCAACAATACAGTATATAAGTGAAAATTGAACAGTGACATAACCTGTGCCTCAGCAATTGTACTTCTAGATACATACCCTAAAACAACTGGGTGTTCTAAAGGGTGTTTGGAAATACTGGGATGATTAGTTGTCACTATGATTGAGGGTGCTTCAGGCATTTAGTGTGTGGGAGGACCAAAGATACCCAATACCCTGCACCATGTCAGAGAAAGGACAGGAAAAGGGGCTCATCCAGGATGCCAGCAGCTCCATCACAGGAAAACCCTGCCCTAAAGAAACTCTTGCACATCCGCACCAACAGACATGTACAAGAAGGTTCATTGCAACCTGTCAGGTTTTTGTAATGACAATTGAAAAAAAGAGAAAGTAGCAAATGTCCATTAACAATAAACTAGATAAATAAATATTGGTATGTTTATACAATGGGAATAACATACACCAATGAAAATGAACCTCAGTTATACATATCAAGGTTATTATCTTAAAACAATAATGTTTAATAAAAAAGGAAACTATAAATACCATGTTATTGCATTTATATAAAGTTCAAAAACAAAGAATTCAACAGTACACTGTTGAGGGATACATATATAAGTAGTAAAACTACAAAGGAAAGCCAGTGGATGGTTAACACAAAATCTAGGATAGCAGTTACATCTATGGAGGAAGGAGGGGCTTACATTTAGGGAGGAAGCTTTATGTTTCTTAAATGGGTCATGAGTATACAAGTATTTCTTATTTTTCTTTATATTATATATATGCATATATATACATACATATTTCTGTTTATAAGCTATTTAATTTTCAAGAAACAGGTTGAAATAATTGCATTATAATGTTAGCAAGAGCTGGTGTATTCATGTGCAGTCAGTATCTGGGCCCCAAGCACAAATTTGCTTTAGATGGAACCTCCACCCTGGTAACCAATGTCTGTCTCTAATGGCACCCACTGGCCCCTGGAATCTCAAACCTAGCTTCTGACAAACTCAAACCAGAGCCACTAAGAACAACAACAACAACAATAACAAAAACAAACAAACAAAAAAACAGGCTGGAGAGTCCATGAGCCATCCTCAAGCTACAGGAATGCAGCTTGGCCTCAAACTCCAAAGAAACACCAAGATATTCCAGGAGTAGAAGACAGGAGTCAGTTTTAATTCAACATTGATTTCCTGGGGTCACTGAAGGGCATTTCATCAGGCTAAGTGCTCTGAAGAATTCAAAGACGGTTATTAAAATACATGTCTGGGTTTTAGGCAATGTGGTATATTGAAAAGCCTCTAAAAAAGACTGACAAAAAGAGAGAGAAGGCATAAATTACCAATATCAGTAATGAAACAGGGGATATCATGCCAGACCCTGAAGACATCAAAATGATAGTAGGGGAATCTGTGAACAACTTTATTTGTATAAATTTGACAACTTAGGTTAAATAGACCGATTCCTCCAAAAATAAAAACTATCACAACTCACCCAATATGAAATAGAATTAAGGAAATTTAATTTGTAATTTTAAAACTCCCAAAAAGGAAATCTCCAGGCCCAGATGGTTTCACTAGAGAATTCTACCGAATGTTTATAACACAAGTTCTACACATTTTGTTCCAGAAAATCAAGAAGAGAAAACACTTCCCTGTTCAGTTTATGAACTAGCATTCACTGATAACCAAAACAAACAAAAAAATTTAATACAGTACAAAAAAGGAAAACTACAGACCAATATTCCTCATGAATTAGGCACACAAATCCTTAACAAAATATTAGCAAATAGAATTATTTATTAATTATATGAAAAGACTTATATGAATATATGAAAAGAATTTTATACCATGGGATTTATTGCAAGGATACAAGGCTGCTTCAATATTCAAAATCAATCAATGTAATCCACCAAAATCAATCAGTGTAATTAACAAACCAAAGAAATATCACATTATATCCACCAATGAAGAAAAAGTATTTGCCAAAATGTATTTGAAATTTATGACAAAACTCTCAGAAAAATAGAAATAGAGGGGAACTTGATAAAGAGCATCTATAAAAACCTACAGCTAACATTATACTTAATGGTGAAAGCCTGGATGCCTCCCCCCTAAGATGAGGAACAAGGTAAAGACATCTGCTCTCACCAGTCTTATTCAACATAGTGCTGGAAGTTCTAGCCACCGCAACAAGGCAAGAAAAGGAAATAAAAAGCATACAGTTCAGAAAAGAAAGAATAAAACTGTCCTATTTACAGATGACATGATTGTCTAAGAAGAAAATCCCAAGGAATCTACCAAAAACAAAAACAAAAACAGAAAACCTCCTAGAACTAACAAGTGAGTTCACAGGATACAAGGTAAACATGCATTTCTGTATGCCAGAAATGAACACATAGGTATCAAAATTTAAAACACAATATCGTCCTTTAATTGCCAAAAAAATTATATAGTTAGGTGTAAACCTAACAAAACATGTCCAGACCTGCATGCTGAAAACTACAAAATGCTAATTGAAGAATATCTTAAAAAGTGGATAAACATACCATGTTCATGGATTGGAAAACTCAACACAGTAAAGATGCCAATTCTCCCCATACTGATATATAGGTGTAATGCAATCCCTATCAAAGTTCCAGCAGGAATGTTTTTGTAAATATAAGCAAGATTATTCTAAAGTTTATGTGGAACGAGAAAGGAACTAGAATAGCTAAAACAATTTTGAAAAATAAGAGTGAAATGGAATGATCAGTCTACTGATTTGAAGATTTATTATATAGTTAAAATGATCAGGACCGTGTGGTTTTTGTGGATGGATAGACATATAGATCAATGGAACATATTAGAGAACCCAGAAATAGACCCACACAAATATGCCCAACTGATTTTTTACAAAGGTGCAGAAGGAATTCAGTGGAGGAGAATAGACTTTTCAACAAATGATGCTGGAGCAGTTGGACAGCTATGGGTGAATAAATGAACCTCAACCTCTTGAGGAGGAAAGTATGGACTTTGGATTCAGACAAACCTGACTTTGAATGCCAGCTTTGCCACTTACCACTGTGTGGTTCTGGCTTTAATAACCTTTTCTCATAAGGTTATTAAACCTTGCTGAGCCTCAAACCCAAGCCTAGAGCTCATCAATGACACGTTAGGGATGCTAGGGAAATAGAAGGTAAATGAATGGGCTACATTTAATTTACTAGGGTATGTTCCCAAAATGGCCAGCAGAGGGCTCTAGTCGCACATGAAAGACTCCACCACGTCTCTGCTCCGGCTGAAAGCGGTCTGTCTTCCAATCCCCACTCTCACTTCAGCCACCCAGTTTCATTAACCGACATTAATGCACAGTGCTGGGGAGACATTTTTCACAGTTACGTGTGTCACTGCGTTTCTGTCAAAGAAACATATCAGATAATTTAAGTTATAATACTGCTTTTTTCCTGCCTGCTTTAATTTTTTTCTTAACGGAATAGACATGCATTCTCAACAGGGGCAATATTGCCCCCAAGGGGGTGAAAGTTTGTTCTTGGAGCCTGAAAAAAAATCTTAGCTATTACAATGGTTTGTGGCTCTCAAAGGACCATAGTACATAAACAGATATGCAGTATATCTGTGGTATTAAATTTTTATGGGGAGGACAATTAGGAAAAATAATATTTAAAAAGTCCCCTTGGAGGAGCTATAACTTAAAAAAATAAAGGTTGGGAAACACTGGAATAAGGGGAGATGAATCAAGAGAAGATGCCATCATTGTACCACACCTGAAGTTAGGGACACGTAGCATAATTCTTTCTCCTATAATTTGGGGACAGCCATGGCAGTGTCCAACCTCAACAATTCCTAACTGGAGGTCTTGTCATTGTTCAGAATGTCCCTCTGCCCCTTTCCGACTCCTCTGAGAGACACTACTTTCAGTGATTCAAAAGGAGTCTCTCCTGGGAGGACTTCTTCAGAGATGCCTCATGCCCTCACCCTCCCACCGGAGTTGCCAAGGTTGAGCAGAGGAGGGCCAGATGGCACAAGCAAGCTGAGTGAGTAAGCAACCCTGACCCCCATTTCATCCACCTGTTGCCTGCCCCTTGGCTTAAACCTATGGCTGAGGGAATTCCCTGGCTGTCCAGTGGTTAGGACTCCAAGCTTCCAGTGCTGGGGGCCCAGGTTCAATCCCTGGTCAGGGAACTAAGGTCCCGCAAGCTGCTTGGCACTGCCAAAAGAAAAAAAAAAACAAACATGGCTGCATGCAGTGGGAAGTGGGTCCCTTATGACCAGTTGACAGAGGAGGAAGAAGCCTGAGCTTGGTATATGGAGGAGGTGCCCAATTTTGATGGTAGATGGACACATCCATCCATCATGGCCTCAAACTGAGAACAGCATAGTTACCAGGAAGGGCTCAGATCCCTTAGGAATGAGGGTTGAAGGTCACACCACCAGGTAAGCCACCATATCCAGCAGAGGTGCCAAGGGTGAGGGGAATCTAGAATTGACAGTAGAGATTAGAGCTTTTCTGAGCAGCTGCCCCAGCTCTGCACCTACCTCTTGTTACACAAGGAAAAACAAATTTCTCATATGTTTAAACCACTGTGATTCAGGTTTCTGTTACACGCATTTCTGGCTGATACAGTATTCCTAACAACAGCATATGCCTGGGTTTTGTTCTCTAATCCTATTTAGCACACCTTGCGTTTTAATAGGACAATTCAGTCCCTTTGAGATTACTGTAAAAATTGATATATTTTATTTTATTCCTTCCATTTTAATTCGAGCTTACTATTTATTTACTTTGTTATTTTTCTTCCTTTTTCTTGTTTTTGCGGGCAGATAATATGGCCATTTATTATCTGTTTTTCTTTTATTTTTTTTAAAGTATAATTTACATACAACAAATTGCACACACATTAGGTATACAGTTTAATGAGGGTTTTTTGTAGTTGTTGTTTGGGGTTTCTTTGGCTGTGCCTCACAGCTTGTGGAATCTTAGTTCCCCAACCAGGGATTGAATGAGGGCCCTTGGCAGTGAGAACATGGAGTCCTAGCCACTGGACAGCCAGGGAATTCCCTCTTTTTCTTTCAGATTTTGGTGTTCTATAGAGCTAACAATTACCTTTTCTTTTTCATATTCAGAAAAAAAAATACATAATCACAATTATATAATCTTCCATTATATGAAAAACACCATCTATTTCTTCACATTAAGATGACCGATTGTAATTCTTTTACATCATGCTCCCCAAGCCCCAAAGAGATTTAAATGCTTTAACTTTTTTCCTCTCCACCTGCCCCTCCCCAAGTACCAGGCTGAGATCCTTCAGTATTTATAGTCCCATATTATTATTAGTCTTCCTTTAGGATTCCCTTTTCCCCTCAGAAGTCTGTAGATATTATTGCATCATCATTTACTTCCAGTATTGCAGATGAGAAGTCCAGTGCCAGGCTCATTGATTTTCATTGTAAGTTACTTATTTTCCCTCTCTGGAGGTTGGTAAGCTTTATATGTATACTTGGTGTTCGTTTTTTTTTTTTTTTTTTTTTTTGGTTGGGGGGGAAGCTCTGTTTGGAATTCAGTGACTCCTTAAAATCTTCTGATCAGGTCTTTGTTGGAAACATTTCAGGGAAAATTTCCTCCATTGTTTTGTTTCGTTATTGCCTGCCTTCCACTTCCTCCATTTGATGAATTTCCGTTTTTCCAATAATAATAATTCCAATACTGAATAATTCAAATAGACAGGTATTTGGTTGCCTCCATCATCCCCCCCAACCTCTCTGATTTCACCTCATCATTTCCATCTCTTTAAATTTTTGATATGTGTTTTATTTCTCCATTTGGTATTCCACAACCAGTTGCACCAGTAACCTTCCTCTCCTTTGATTCATCTCCTGAAATGTTTAGTCTGAATATGAGATTTTCCTTCGATCCAGAACATGAGTGTGTGTGTGTGTGTGTGTGCGTGCGTGTGTGTGTGTGTGTGCATGCGCGTCACACTGTATCTGTGGCTCCTTCGGGTGTCGTTTTCATCATCAATTTCTGTTCAGATTACCTTCTCTCTTCTCCTGTAGGTTTGTACTGGCTGTTCTCTGTGATACACCAGTTCTCTCTCTTTCTCATTTTGAAGACCCCGCAGGTACATTGGTATTTTCCTTTGCTGGCTCCCCGGGGTGCGTGTTCAGCTGCTGGGGATCTGCGGCAGGTCAGGCTCTTGAGTCATGGACCGCCCAGCAGTCTTTGCTCTTCTGGGTCAGCAGTGCTCCGGCTGGTGGGTCGCTGGTCCCAGAAGGACTCCCTCTGCTCCTTAGTCTCCTCAGCTGGCCTTTTCCCAGGGTCGAAAGGATTGAGCACACCGATTTCCTCCCCCTCAGCTTTCTGAGCACTGGCGTCACAGGGGCAGGCGCACAGCTCCCTCAGGAAGTTCTTGGATTTGCATAAGTCAAGTGTTCCCAGATGTTACCTCTTTCCTTCTGACCATCACTACTGGGGCCTGGGCCTCTGGTGGCCCGGCTCTCACTGAACTCAGACTAGCCCCCAGAGATCACTAGATCTTGCTTGTACCCTAAAACCTCAAAAAATGCTGGCCTCAAAAATTAAAAAAGCTGCTGGCCTCAAAAAATGTTCAGTAGCTGGTTTTAAATTGAAAGATGAGGGCAGCAAGGATGTATTCAAGCAACCATTTCCCCAGAATTCAGAGGATACTTCCGTATACAGTAAGTCCTCTACATACAAACCTTCAAGTTGAGAACTTTCAAAGATGCGAACGTGTGTTCCATCAGCATCAGGCGTGAGTGAATTTGCAGCTCACCCTCCATATCCTACTGCTGACGATCCTTTAACTCTACCGTCTCCCACCTTCTCTCCCTCCTCCAGTCAGTAACTCTTCTTGCCTGTTCACTTGATGCCAGCCCCTGTATGCCAGCTGTTGTACTGTGCTACTGTACTTTTCAAGGTACTATACTGTAAGATTAAAAATGTCTTCTTTATTTTTTGTGTTTGTTTTTTATGTACTATTTGTGTGAAAAGTATTATAAACCTATTACATTACAGTGCTGTATAGCCAACTGTGTTAGTTGGGTATGTAAGCTAACTTTGCTGGACTTAACAAATTGGACTTATGAACTTGCTCTCAGAATGGAACTCATTCGTATGTAGGGGACTTACTGTAGTCAAAAGGCAGAAATACTATAGGCCATTTCACAGACTATAATGCAATAAAACCAGAAAACATCAACCAGAATAGCCAAAGAAAAAACAAAACCTCACCACCACCAAGATCCCTATAGACATGAATATCCAAAATTCACTCTTTTAGCTACCATCAGGTTAGAGAGAAAATCAGAATAGAAATTATAAATTATTTTAATGAATAACAATGAGAACACAAAATATAAAAATCTTTGAAGTGTGACCAAACAAAAATTCAAAGGAAGAACTACAGATTTAAATAACTTTATTAGAAAAACAAATAAAAGATTTAAAATAATGAAGAGGTCCCAGGGAAAGATAGTAGATGAAATATTCAAGTCTAATTTTGGTCCCACTGAGACGCCTATTAAAAATAGAGTAAAGGGATTTTATTTTCACCTTTATATTTTATAAAATTTCAAATCCCCAGAAAAGGCAGAAGAATGCTACAATAAACATCTCTATACGAACTATTTAGATTCACCAATTGTTATGATTTTGCCATATTTGCTTTATTTCTCTCTCTCTTTTTATACATACATACACATTTTTTTTCTGAATCATTTGAAAATAAGTTACCAATATTATGACCCTTCACTCGTAAGCATGTATCACTTAAGAATAA
Source organism: Balaenoptera borealis (assembly GCF_965194805.1). Classification (NCBI taxonomy): domain Eukaryota; kingdom Metazoa; phylum Chordata; class Mammalia; order Artiodactyla; family Balaenopteridae; genus Balaenoptera; species Balaenoptera borealis. Next base: position 14,576,741 of record NC_138872.1, read on the forward strand.
GGGCAATCTACAAACTCAAATAAATAAATGTTTCTTCAAATACAGAATGTACATTTTTATACATACATGAGCATTTACTAAAATTTATCACCCACTTGGCTATAAGGAAAATCTTGAAAAATTCAATAAATTAGATATTTCATATGCTATCATCTCTGCTCATCATTCAATAGAAATGAAGTAAATGATTTTTAAAGTCACCAAAATATGCTAACTGCATGGAAATTAAGTCTAAGAAACACACTGTTTGGGAACACTTGAATCAAAGGAAAGAAAAATGAAATTACAAATTATCTAGAAAACAAAGAAATGGAGAATTCTTCACTGGAAAACTTATGGGAGATAGAAAAAATTTCAAAGGAAATTTTTTAGCCTTAAGTAACTTCATCAATAAATGGAAAGAACTTGATACTTTATATGATTCAGTTTAAGCATTGCTCAGATCCATAGCCACACCCTACAGCGTACTCTTCTTCCCCACCTGTCACCCCCTTACTTTCTCTGTCCCCAGGCACTGCCCTGCTTCAATGAACAGCTGCCACCTTGAAAGACTGACTTGTATCTTCCCTCTTAGAGCAGAAATGAGGGCATCTTGTTCTTGTATGTGCTCCAAAGTTACAAGAGGGTGAAAGCAGATCTGAGTGGTGCAAGGGGTAGAATTGCTAGCCTTAGGTTATGCACCACCACAGATCTCTGTGGCGTTCCCCCCTCAACCCCACTACTCACCAACCTCACCCCTAAATCATTTGCCTTGACTCCTAGATGGAGAGGCTCTACAGGGAACAGCAAGCTATTTCCTGGTCATTAAGCCAGGTCATGGCCTCTGCCATCGACTGCACTGCAGACTGAGGGGCCCCACAGTAGCACAGACAGAAAGGGAGAGACAGACCACTATATGCAGTGGCCAGATTGGTCCAGGAGGCTCTGGCTTCCCCAGAGGCCAGGTAATACTGCCTGGATGCATCAGGTTAATGCCCTGTGGGGCAGACTTTGAACCATAGGAGATGGGGGACAGGAAGGACCCAATGGATAAATTCTTCTCACCTTCTCCTCCTGAGGGATGCTCCAAGACAGAGGAGTTCATACAGCCTCTCTGAGGATGTACTGTGAGCCCAAGGAATTAGCCACACTGGTTACAAAACTGTGAGCCTCTCAGGAACGCAGCCTCTTACCTTTGCCCTCCTCCCTCCCTTCCTCACTTTTTCCTTCAACCTGGTTTCTGTTGTTGCACAAACCCAGTGAAGTGTTAGCACGTAAACTTTTGACACAGGCTCTATTTTCTGGGGAACCCAGGCTAAGACAATAGTCTCCTTGAGAAATAGAAAAAGAACAAGAAAATAAGCTGAAAAAAAGTAGGAAGAGAGAAATCATTAAGATGGAAGATATTTTTTAAATAGTAAGAAAAAATAAATCCCAAATCTCTTCTTGGAGGAAAACCATCCCAGTACACCAGTCAGGGTTCTATAGTGAGTTCTGTATTGCAAAAGAAGCTGATTCTGATAATTAAGGAGCAAGCAAGTTTTTAAAAGAGATATCGAGTAGCTCACAATGTCATTGTGAGGGCTGAAAAGCCAGACTCAAGGTTAAGCAATGCCCCGAACCATACCCAGTTCTGCCCTATGAGGAAACTGCTGCTGCTCTCACCACCCTCCCAAAGCCAGGACCTTGACCTTGAAACCACTGTCGCGGCTGCACTGTCAAAGCTCATTGCCTGTGCCACCTGGACCCATGGAAATGGAAACTCCACATAGAACTTGATTCCCTGTGTAGCTCACTTCCCATTCATTCCATGAAGGTCAAATACACACATCCTAATGGTGAGGGAGGCTGGGAATTTGAGTTCTGATGAATAATTTCTCCAAATATAAAAGGGCTATTCAAAAGATGATGGGAAATGATGAATCAGACAGATGTCTACTATATGCAATAAAATAGATACACCTCTCAGGAGGCAGATAAAAGATAAGTGAAAGAGAACAAAAATGTTTAAAAAATAGTTCTGGCATGACCGATGATCTGGAATAGTGCTGTGCAATGGGAATATAATGTAAGCTGTGTATGTAATTAAAATTTTTCTCTGAGCCACATTAAAAAGTAAAAAAGAAATATATGAAGTTAATTTTAATACTTTGTGTAATCCAATATATCCAAAATATTATGATTTCAACATGTAATCAATATAAAAGTCATTAATGAGACATTTTTCATTCTTTTTTTTTATATCAAGTCTTGGAAATCCGGTGTATATTTTAAACTTACAGCCCATTTCAGTTCAGACCAGTCACATTTCAAATAACGTAATCGTCACACTCAGCTAGTGGATACCATAGTGGATAGTGTAGAGATTGAAGAAATAAAATCAGAACCCTATTTCACATCATTTAAACAAAAATAAATTCCAAATGAGTTAAAAACAAATCTAAAAAATCAAACCATTAAAATCTTAGAACACCTGTAACACTATACCTACTTAGCCCTCAATCAGATCTTGTGACCCATCTGCAATGCAGATGGCAGATAAAGGGTTAATATCTATATATACAAAGCGCATTTGCAAATTAGTATCAGAATTAAACTGGCCAGACGCTATCACTAGTCTATTCATAGAAGAACAAATCCAAATGGTGAATAAACCTAAAAAGATGTTCAACTTCCCTAGGAGTCAGGGAAATGCAAATTAAATAAAAATGAGATGTCACTTTACTCACATCACACTAGCAAATCAATCGGGAGCGTGATAACACCTACTACAAGCTGGGAAGGGACTCTCTTCACCACATTCCAGTAGCGATGACCTTGTTGGAGAGCAATCTGGCAATGTATATCAAAATAAAACAACTCCACATATTCTTTGACCCAGCAATCTCATGCCGGGGAATCCATCCCATTGAAGTAAAAGCACCAGAATATATGTGGCTGTGGGTATTCACATCAACAGTGAACATGATTGCAACAAAACCCTAAAAACAAAGTGTATACTCAGAAAAATAGTTGAATACTTTGTGGTACCTTTATATCATGACATGTTGCACAGCCATTAAAAAAAAATTTCTTAAACCTCTATCTAGTGACTTGAGGGAACTTTTATCTTTCATCTCTGCAAGAGGCAGAGAAATGTACTATAAACTGCGGTTCTATTTCTGTAAGAGATACGGACAGAAATCTACATAGGTATATACATTTGCATCTGAGTTTATGAGCATGAAAAAATATAGAAGAATATAATCCATCTGCTAGCAAGGCTACCTGGGAGGAGGAAAAGCAGATGGTACAGATGGAGAGAAAAACAGGAAGGGAGGAAAGAAAATATGAGTATAGGAGAAAAGTGAGGAGGGGGGTTAAAAGGAAATAACTATTATTTCAAATAAGGACAATTTTTGTAAAAGTTATCACGTGTGTGTGAAAAGGGGAAACGTATCTCCATATAAATCTATCTTGTTAATCATGGTAACACCTTACTTGATTTTTTGACTACTCGTTCTGTGGATTTCTAACAGGTAAGTTAAAGTTTCTCACAAAACTGTGGATTTGTTGTTTTTTCTTGTAATTCTATCAGGTTTAGTATTATATATCTCAATTCTATGTTACTAGGCACATATAAGCACAAAGACTAAACTTATTGGTAGAGTAAATATTTCATCAATATCTATTTTTGTCTTCTCAAATTATACTGATTATTTTTGCCTTGAAATCCATTTTGCCTAATGCTAAAATTGATGCTTTCCCTTTGCTGGCATTTGCGGGGAATACCTTTTTCCATCTCGGTATTTTCAGTTTTTCTATATTGCCCTGTTCTTGCTGTCTCTTATAAAACATCACACAGTTTGACTTTTTAAACTCAATTCAAGAGTCTTTGTCTTTTAACAGTGAATGTAATAGATTTACATTTATTATGGTTATTGATATATTTGCACATGTTCTACCAATTTACCATGGATTTTCTATTGCATATGCTGTTTTCATGCTTCTCTTTCACCCCTGCTATTTGGTTAGTTGATAGCATTTTGTTTGTCCTCAATTAATTTTTCTTCTGATGACTTGGAAAATATATATTCTGTTCCTATTATCTTTATATCTTTTTTAAAAAATTTTTTTTAGATTGATTGATTGATTGCTATGTTGGGTCTTCGTTTCTATGCTAGGGCTTTCTCTAGTTGCGGCGAGCGGGGGGCCGCTCTTCATTGCGGTGCGCAGGCCTCTCACTACCGTGGCCTCTCTTGTGGCGGAGCACAGGCTCCAGACGCGCAGGCTCAGTAGTTGTGGCTCACGGGCCTAGTTGCTCCGCGGCATGTGGGATCTTCTCAGACCAGGGCTCGAACCCGTGTCCCCTGCATTAGCAGGCAGATTCTCAACCACTGCGCCACCAGGGAAGCCCCAATCTTTATATCGTTGACACACATAGTTAAGCATATTCTTAATCAACATCTAGAGTTAATTAACATCTGTATCTTCCCACTAAATAGAATGAGGATCTTAGCATGCTTTTACTTTTCTCTCCTACCTCCTTCCCAGATTTCATACCTCTCCACCCCATGTTATCATCTTAGCTTTTAGTTAATTATTATAAGTAAAGATATTTATTTAGATTTAAAAATAAACCTTCCCCAGCGGCGTGCGGAATTATAAGGCTGTCTGCAGAGATTTGAAAAATGGCAACAAATGAAAGTATCAGCATCTTTAGTTCAGCATCCTTGGCTGTGGAATATGTAGATTCACTTTTACCTGAGAATCCTCTGCAGGAACCATTTAAAAATGCTTGGAACTATATGTTGAATAATTATACAAAGTTCCAGATGGCAACATGGGGATCCCTCATAGTTCATGAGGTCCTTTATTTCTTGTTCTGTTTACCTGCATTTTTGTTTCAATTTATACCTTACATGAAAAAGTACAAAATTCAAAAGGATAAGCTAGAAACGTGGGGAAATCAATGGAAATGTTTTAAAGTACTTCTCTTTAATCACTTTTGTATCCAGCTTCCTTTGATTTGTGGAACCTATTATTGTACAGAGTATTTCAATACTCCTTATGATTGGGAAACAATGCCAAGATGGTACATGCTTTTGGCAAGATGGTTTGGCTGTGCAGTGATTGAGATACCTGGCACTACTTCCTGCATAGGCTCTTACACCGCAAAACAATATATAAGCATATCCATAAAATTCATCATGAGTTTCAGGCTCCATTTGGAATGGAAGCTGTATATGCACATCCTCTGGAAACCCTAATTCTTGGAACTGGATTTTTTCACTGGAATCATGCTTTTATGTGATCATGTTATTCTTCTTTGGGCCTGGGGGACCATTCGTTTGACAGAAACTGTTGATGTCCATAGTGGTTATGACATTCCACTCAACCCTTTAAATCTCATTCCTTTCTATGCTGGTTCTCGGTGTCACGATTTCCACCACATGAACTTCATTGGAAACTATGCTTCAACATTTACATGGTGGGATAGACTTTTTGGAACAGACTCTCAATTTATTGCCTACAATGAGAAGATGAAGGCTGAGAAAAAGACTGAATAAACATCTCACATAAGCCTTCCTAAGATACACATTTCCTGAATTGAAGCTAGTAGCTAACATTGCTTCTGGGGAGTGGAAATAAATATGTCTTGGTTGCTAAGTGATAAAAAGAACATTAACAACTTTTAATTATCTTCCTAGTGGGAACTTTTATATGTTTGAGTACAGTTTCCCTGAGGAAGCTTTAAAGGCCATGTTGCTAAGCTCACAAAAAGGATTTAAGTAATGGAAGGAGTATTAATGTAGGTCTTTTCCCCAAGTTGTACTATAGGCCTGAAGCTGAAATTGGTCTTCAAACCTTTTATTTTATTTTATTTTTTAAATTTATTTTTATTTATTTATTTTTGGCTGCATTGGGTCTTTGTTGCTGAGCGAGCGGGCTTTCTCTAGTTGCAGTGAGCGGGGGCTACTCTTCGTTGCGGTGTGCGGGTTTCTCATTGCGGTGGCTTCTTTTGTTGCAGAGCACAGGCTCTGGGCGCGTGGGTTTCAGTAGTTGTGACACATGGGCTCAGTAGTTGTGGCTCGCGGGCTCTAGAGCGCAGGCTCAGTAGTTGTGATGCACAGGCTTAGTTGCTCCGTGGCATGTGGGATCTTCCCAGATCAGGGCTCGAACCCGTGTCCCCAGGATTGCCAGGCGGGTTCTTAACCACTGCACCACCAGGGAAGCCCTCCCATTTTCTTTCGTGGGATTCCTGTGAGCATCACCCCAGCATCACTCATTGACCTTGGCAGTGGCCATTTCTTCCTGTAACACCAGTTGAATCCAGTTTGCAGGTTTTTAAACACTTACAGAAGCCTTCTTATGCCCCTGCAGACACCAGCACCTGCTGTGCAGCACCCTGTCCTCAAAGGTCTGCATCCCACACTCATAGCCCCTCCTCTGAGCTCAGACACCAGCACAAGCTGGCCAGGAACCCCTCCTCAGAGGTTTCTGAAACCACGTCCAGTCCAAGTTTTAATAATGCCAGTGTCTTTCCTTTGTTCCTTGAGCCTTAGGGGTGGTAGATGCTTCCTGCAGTCACTGCCTCTGTGAGAACTTCGAGTTCTTTTGATCCTTTTTTAGTTATCCACTTAACAACTTTATACCTAGCTAACGATGCTTTATATTGATTGATCTCTTTTAAATAACTGGTGTGGTTTCTAACTCCTGACTAGATAGACCCTGACTCATACATACCCTGGAAGGGGTGGACCATCCCCCAGGCCAAGATGTGACCGTACACCTAAATGAAGACATAAAATCTCCAATGGAAGTGGGTGAACTTCAAAAGAGGATTGGTCAGCCACTGAAGACTGGACCAGCGAGAGCCAGCAGCACAAACCCCAGCAGGACATCCTCAGCAGTGACAAGAGGACAAACCATCGTCATCTGTAGCCTGGATGACCGTAAAGAGCTCTGTTGGAGGATGAGCCCACCACTCAGCACGGCGACCAGCATGGCGACCAGCTAGATTTAGTGCTTCCTTGTGTACAGGAGCGCGTGGCCGCTCAGCATAGTCTCATGAGCAAAGCAAAGGGTTAATCTTACACAGGTTTGGGGAAGAGTCTGCTTTGGGATTGCGTTGGTTCCAAAAGCAGGAGTGGGGTGATGCCAGCCTTAGAAGCATGTTCATTTCAGTGAATCCACTGCAGATTGGCTGGTTTTCAAAGCACAGACTGTCACTGATTGGTTGGTTTCAGAGGCAGGATCAGTGATGTGAGTTGCCCTTGACCTGTTAGACAGGTTTAAGACCAATTCTATTGTTTATTTATTACTAGGACTATAGAAAAATCAGTCTTTTCCTAGGAGTGTACAGGCTTTTTAATATTCACATCCCATTTGGTCCTCCTGCTTCCATCTTTGAATCCTACCAGCCATTCTCAACACAATCTGATCACAGCACCCAAGAGATCTTTTTGCAAAACTCAGATTGGATCGTGTCATTCCCCTGCTTCCAACCCTCTCATGGATTCCTGTTGCACGTAGAACAAAACTGAAACTTTCCACAGCAGAGCTGACAAGACCTGCATTAGCTGGCTTCTCCCTGCCCTTCTCTTCCCTTTGTTTGATCTAACGACCCAGTTCAAGTCAGGATCTCTCCTACCTCTAGGGCTTCCCATGTTGCTGGCCCTTCTGCCTGGAACACTCTCCCCTTCACCCTTCACCTGGAAAACTCCTATTCATCCATCAAGTCTCAATATAATCATCACCTCCTCAGAGAGGACCTCCATGACTGTGCAGTCCTCCTGCTTTAGTTGCTGAAATGTGGGGAAATGAGCCTAATCATTCTCCTATAACATTTATCCCTGTTTATAATAACACATTTTTAAATTAATTAATTAAGCTAGTTATTTGCTTGTTTGTTTGCTGTCTATCTTCCCTGCAGGGCTCTGAATGCTCTGAGGGCAGAGACCACGTTTGTTTTGCTCACCACTATACAACCAATGGCTGGCGTACACCAAGCACTCAGCAAATATTTGTGGAAAGAAAAGATAAACTCTCAAGTAGGGAAGTCTTCCTACAATAAACAGGAGCCCCTCCACATGGTCTCCTCCCCCAGCCAGAACTCCACGGCCAGGCCCTCTAGCAAGATTAATTTTCTGGCCATGGCATGCGGGATCTTAGCTCCCCGACCAGGGATCAAACCTACGACCTCTGTAGTGGAAGCATGGAGTCTTAACCACTGGACCTCTAAGGAAGTCCCAAGAGTGGGTCTTCATTTCTTCTATCATGGCCACCTCAGCTTCTCAAGAAACAGGCACCTGCTCCAGACAAACCAGGCCAGTTCAATAACACTCATGGAGGTGTTTAGGGAGCAAAGGAAGCACCGGCCAATACAGGAACCCTCACCCCACACCCAGGCTCTGATCTCTAGGGCTGGGCTTACAATTAGAGGGATGAAGGCAAGGGATGATGAGTCAAAGGGGCCCTGGGTCAGCAAGGCTACCTCACTCTCCCCCCACACCCAACACACACACACACACACACACACACACACACACACACACCACATCTGTTTGGCCATTAATAACAACCCCCAATGACTGAACGCCTACTCAGAGCTACAAGCAGAAACTTTACTTGGCTTTACCTCATATAACTCCCTCACCAGCCCCACGAATCAATTTCTAGTATTATCCCTATTTTACAGATGAGGACAATACATTTCAGAGAGGTCAAGCAAACTGCCTGAGCACCCACGGTAAAGATGGCAATACTCAGCCTGCATAGCCATAGCAATCGTTAAAGTAGTGAAATTCCCACGCGTTATTAGCTGGTAAATAGTAGATGCCTCAAACCCCTGAGCGTTTTCTCCACTCCCGCAGCAGCCCTGACCTCTCCCGCCACCTTTAACCCCTTCACCTCCCCGCATTCCAGTAACTAAAGGGTTAAAGCAAAGCGGCCCTGGAAGGGGCAGGGAAATCCTCTAGGAATCTTCTCCAGGAGCTGTCTGTTCTGAGCCGGCAGTATTCATGCCTCACTGGCTGCTAAATATTTCACATTATTATTTAGGATTCTCTGCTTCTGTTGTAACTAAGATCTTCCCGCTGGAGAAGTAGATCCAGGAAGCCCAGCTTCGCGTTGGCCAGGGGCTTATCTCCGGTTCAGAGGGATGCAGTGGGCTGGAAGAGCAGTCCCCCTTCCCCTTCCCCGCCCCCGCTTGAGTCCAGAAAGCAGCAGATTCACCACCAAACCCTAGTATGCTTACCATTTTCTTTTCTTTTTTTGTAAATTAATTTATTTTTGGCTGTGTTGGGTCTTCGTTTCTGTGCGAGGGCTTTCGCTAGTTGCGGCAAGCGGGGGCCACTCTTCATTGCCGTGCGCGGGCCTTTCACTGTCGTGGCCTCTCTTGTTGCAGAGCACAGGCTCCAGACGCGCAGGCTCAGTAGTTGTGGCTCACGGGCCTAGTTGCTCCGCGGCATGTGGGATCTTCCCAGACCAGGGCTCGAACCCGTGTCCCCTGCATTGGCAGGCGGATTCTCAACCACTGCGCCACCAGGGAAGCCTGCTTACCATTTTCTAAGAAATTATCGAGCCATTGCTGTGTGTCCTCTCTCATTTAAGTCGTTTACAGGGTACTAGCAGGGACGGGGCGGGGGGCTGAGGAGGGCGCTCCGGATCTAAAGAATGGCCATTTGGTGGTTTCCAGAGCATGGACGCCAAGGTTAGCGTCCAGTTGCTCAAGCCCCAGACCTGCCACTTAAGAGCCATAGAGCAAATGACTTAACCTCTCTGTGCTTCAGTTACCTCTTGTGAAAAATGGGAGTAATAATAATAATTCTGACTTCAGCGGGTTGGGGTGAAGGTTCAATTAGATGCAGTATGTAAACGTCCCTAAGAGTAAATAAAATTAATGTAAAATCTTTAAAACAGTGCCTGTCCCTACCCTAATGCTATATTGGTAAGTGGTAGCTATTAGTTCTGTTTACTAGGTGTGCTAGCCATTTTGCAAATCTCACTGAATACACTGAATACGGTCCCCTGATGCCCTGCCGCAACACGCGCCCGCGCGCGCACACACGGAGCTACGAATGCTGGTAGATGATTTCCTACGCCAGCAGAGGGCTCCGGGCTCTCACAAGCGGCTGGAGCAGGTCCCTGCTGGGGCTGACAGCTGACAGCTCACCAAGGCCTCCACCTCCCACGCCCTGCTCCGCTTCCACTCACACAGATACATGATAAGCCCCTCGTTCCTGGAAGAATGATCTTCGCAAATTAAGTTATCGTGAGTTATGTGAACCCCCAACCTGCAAGAGCTGAAGCTAGACTTACTGTCTGCCTCCTGCCCTTTGCTTCCCACTGAAAGAACCAAGTCACCATGACTTCTCTTAATGACGCTTTAGTCGCCTGGTTTAGTCATTTTTCTTCTCTTTCTGAGGCAGAGAGATGTCTTAAGGGAGACAGCACAATGTTGCAGGAGAGACCCAGGTCTTGAAATTAGAATTGGATTTTAATATTGGCTTCACCACTCCGCCAAATAACCCCAGGCAAATGGCTAACTCTCTGTGCCTCAGTCTCTTCATTTGTATAATAAAGGTAATAAGAGTATGTACCTCATAGGAATGTGAGGATCAAAGGAGATAAATCATGAAAAGAACTTAGTGCAAAATCTCATATGTATCCGGGCCTAACAAGTGTTTGACAAAAAGAGTGAAATGCCCAGGTGTATTGTTTTCAGTGATGAGTATAAAGAGAAGGTCATGTACTGTGAGGTCAGACTGACTTGGGTACCAAACAGGCTGTGTGGCAAGTTTCTTTGCATCTCTAAACCTCAGTCTTCCTCATCTGTAAAATGGGCACCCTGGGGCTTCCTTGGTGGTACAGTAGTTAAGAATCCACCTGCCAATGCAGGGGACACGGGTTCGATCCCTGGTCCGGGAAGATCCCACATGCTGCAGAGCAGCTAAGCCCGTGTACCACAACTACTGAGCCTGCGCTCTAGAGCCTGTGAGCCACAACTACTGAGGCTGTGTGCCACAACTACTGAAGCCCACACGCCTGGAGCCCGTGCTCCGCAACAAGAGAAGCCACCGCAATGAGAAGCCTGCGCACCGCAACTAAGAGTAGGCCCCGCTCGCTGCAATAAGAGAAAAGCCTGCACACTGCAACGAAGACCCAACGCAGCCAAAAATGAAATTAAAAAATAATAATAATAAATAAAAGGACACCCTAGAGCTCCATTGAAAATTGGCAGTTTTTTTTTTTATAAATTTATTTATGTATTTATTTTTGGCTGCGTTGGGTCTTCGCTGCTGTGCGTGGGCTTTCTCTAGTTGCAGTGAGTGGGCTACTCTTCGAATAATAATTCGGGCTTCCCTGGTGGCGCAGTGGAGAATCCCCCTGCCAATGCAGGGGACATGGGTTCGAGCCCTGTTATCCCCATTGTACAGATGAGGAGACTGAGCCTCAGAGAGATCTAGTAACTTACCCAAGAACGCACAGCTGGTAAGTAACTGTATGGTTAGGCCATTCAAGATGGCTGTTTTCTTGCTCTCTCTACATCCCCTGCTCAACCAGGTCCTGCTTCACTCACATGACTATCCAATTCTCTTAATTATAGGGCTTAATTAGTCCCTGGTAACTTATGTGCCAATTCCCCCTATAAACGGTACCCTCCTTCTCCCCCGGGTTGCAAAGGAAGAGTGCTGCCGTGTCTTGCCCACCATCTGCCACACACAGTGGGGTGTCACTCTGGAACCCTTTGTGTAAGAGACCCCTGCCCAATAAGCCATTGATGTCTCTGTCTCTGTCTCCAGACTCTTTCTTCGGTCTTAGGGGCCTGCGAGGGGCAGTCCAACAGTTACAAAGGGCTCTGTATAATTACAAGGCCGAGGGATTGTACCTATTTTGCCATACCAGCTGCCAGACACTGTGCTGGGTTCGTATAATGATAACATTCAGCTTCAGGTATATCTCTTAGTTGATCTCAGCCTGAAAACAAGGCATCTGGCCTCAGTTGCCCAGGGGTAGCAGCTGGGAGTGGAGGTGGAGGGATCCGGAATTCTTGTCTTGTGTAGTAGTCTTGGTGGAGCTGTCAGTCAGGGCACCTGCCTTCCTTAGCTAAGGGGAGGGCATGTTACCTGAGCACAGCCACTGGACTCTTGCTCCAGGGACCTTGACTCTGATCAAAGAAAGGTCTGATCAAGAAAGGGGAGAAAAGGATGGAACTAATTCATTTTGCCTCCCTAAACGCCCAGAGCATCTCCAGGCTCCGTCCTTGTCTAAGCCTAGTCCTCCAGCTTCCTGTCACCTCTGTGAATTAGCTACTAGCCTGCCAGTATACTCCTTTTCCGCTAAAATTAGCCAGAGTTGGTTCCTGAAACTTGCAATTAAAGAACCTGCACTGGCAAATCAGGCGGGGAAAGAGACAAAGTATTGTAAAGCTAAAGTGAATGATTTATTCCTTGGATAAATGTGTACTGAGCAGGGCCAGGGCTAGGGTGAAGCAAGTGAGATACCCAGGGCACCAAATTTAAGGAAGCTTTCACTCAACCCCCTCCCCCACAAAAAAATCAGTGGCTTAAAGAACAAGGATTACTTCTCTTTCACATGAGAGTATGAAGTGATCTAGAATTGTTCCAGGTCAGCAGGTAGCGTTCTGCTCTATTCAGGGACACTGGCACTTTCTATTTGGTGATCCTGTCATCCCCTAGCACATTATCATCATCACAAGGCCGGGAGAAGGGGTTTTGGCGGACAGCTAGCAGACTCCATGGAAGTCATTGCCCACGTGGAGCCTATTTTCCAGCAGATTCTATTCTTAGTAATAAAAGGCTGCTGGGGAAACATACTCACAGACTAGAGAACGAACTTATGGTTACCAGGGGAGGGGAGGGAGGGAGAGTTAGAGAGTTTGGGATTGACATGTACACACTGCTATATTTAAAATAGATAACCAGCAAGGACCTACTGTATAGCACAGGGAACTCTGCTCAATATTATGTAAATAATATTATTCTTTTCCTAAATGGGAAAAGAATTTGAAAAAGAATAGACACATGCATATGTATAACTGAATCACTTTGCTGTACACCTGAAACTAACACAACATTGTTAATGAACTATACTCCAATGTAAAATAAAAAGTTTTTAAAAAGTGATAAAAATATAAAAGGTTGCTAGGTATAAGCCCTTGGGGTTTCAGGGAGGGAGATGTGTTTATGGGCTGCAGTAAATGGGGAAGGCAGGAAGAAGTGGGAGAATGTTCCCGAAGAGGGGAACTACAGGAGTTACCCCTGGAGCCTGGGAAAGGTAAAATGAACTTGGCCTGTCATCTTGCAATGGGGCAGGAAAAAGATCTGCTAGACGAAGGTGGAACTCTCATGCCTTCTCACAACCCAGTTTTGTAGTCAGAAGATGAAATTGGGAATGAGGAAAGCTGGACCTGAGTTCTAGTTCCTGAGTTGACCTCAGGTATACTCCTTAACCTTGCCAAGCCTTTGATTTTTCTTTGTAAAATGATGAGGATGATAACATCATCAACAATAATAATTCGGGCTTCCCTGGTGGCGCAGTGGAGAATCCGCCTGCCAATGCAGGGGACACGGGTTCGAGCCCTGGTCCAGGAAGATCCCACATTCCGTGGAGCAGCTAAGCCTGTGCGCCACAACTACTGAAGCCCGTGCTCTGCAACAAGAGAAGCCACCACAATGAGAAGCCCGTGCACCACAACGAAGAGTAGCCCCTGCTCCCTGCAACTAGAGAAAGCCCGCGCGCAGCAACGAAGACCCATCGCAACCAATAAATAAATAAATAAATAAATTTTATTTTTAAAAAACAATAATAATTCATTAATAATTAAAAAGAAGAGTATGAATAATAACAACGTTGCTGTGAGGATTCCACAAAGCAATGGTCTGTAAAAGGCTTTGGTAACCAAAGCACTGTAGACTGGGGGTGGGCAACTTACAGCCACAGGCCAACACCTATTTATTTTGTAAATAAAGCTGCACTGGAACACAGTCACCCTCATGGGTTTACATTGTCTGTGGCTGCTTTCACACTACAACAGCACAGCTGAATAGTTTGACAGAGACTGTATAGCGAAAAGCATTCACTATCTGGATATTTATGGAAAGTTTGCTGGTGACTTCTGCAAGGGCTGTAGTGATGTTAGCTATCACTAAGCCTCAACCTCCGTGAGCATCGTTGTATTCACCAGTAAAAGAGGACTAATAAATACCATCTTCAGTTCCAAGATGTTTTGAGGATCAAATGAAACAATATATGTAAAACTGCTTTTCAGATGCTTTGCAGACTGTGAAGTGCTATATAAATGGCAGTCGTTATGTAGTGTCTTTGCTGAGTATCAGTTTCATCATTTAGTCTCTCCCTTGAGCATCTATAAAACGGACAACAAAATACCCACCCCTCGGGGTGGTTGTAAGGATCTGTGAGACAAAATGGTTAGAGCATAGACTTTAGAATCAAACAAGCACGGGCTGGCCTCTTGCTCTGTCCATCACTAGTTGTACGATCAGGGGACCCACATAACACCTACATCAGAGTTGCTGTGAGTGTAAAGGGACGTGGCACGAGTGAGGCGCTGGCGCAGTGCCCGGCCTTGTTCCGATCTGCAGGTGCAGTGACGAATACCACCTCCCACGGGTCCCTATCAACAGTACAGCTGATCTGTACCCCTCTGCCTCTGCTCCGCGCCCACGGTCAGCCCTGGGTGCCGGTATAATTAGCTCCGGCTCGGTGGTGAGCAGCCGCGGCTGCTCAAAGCCTCTGACACGGCTGTCACCTCCCACTCAGTTCTCCAAACCACAGTTATCCCACTGTTGAGTGCGTTACATGTCTGCTGGGCACCGGGCTGAGTGCCACCAGAGGACATCTGAGCCTTCAAAACCTCTGATTTATCACAAGGAACACGGGCTGTGCCAAAAGAAAAGTTTCGGGGAGCGATGGGGGGGATCGGGGGGAAGAAATGCTGCCTCTTGCGTTTGCTGAGAAATCCCATTCTTCCAAAACCCAGAGCCCGCGGCGGGGGAGACTGACTGTGTCTTTAAGAGGCCTCCGCTAGCAGGGCGGGGACCGGCGGCTCCTCACTCCCAGCCCCGGCAGCTGGTCCCGCCCTCTTTTGAGTGACAGGTAGCCAACCCAATTGGAGAAGGAGAGTTCAGCGTGACGGCGAAATGGAGCAGTAGGAGCCCGGGTCGGCCTGCGTGGGGCGGGGCCCTGGGAAGGCGGGGCGGGCGGAGGCTAGTGGAGCGGCGGCTGGGAGACCTGGGCGCGGGAGCTGGGCCTAGGTCGGCTCCCTGGTGAGTGTGGGACGCGCCGGGGGTCGGGGCGCGCCAGGCCGTGGGGAGGGCCCTGGCCCGAGGGACGCAGGGCGGGGAGGCCGGGCCGGGAAGTAGGCGGAGGGCTGCGGCCTGCTTCTGCCCAGGGGCCTGGGGGGCTGGAGAGGGCGGGCCTGGGATGCACCGCGCAGGTTCGACAAGCCCCTGAGGGGTCGCGGCCCAAGTGGGTTCGCCGGGCCCGAGGGTCACTGGGTCCCCGACCCAGAAGGGTCGACGACGGGTGGGGAAGAGGGCGGACGAGGCCTAGAGGAGCGGGGGCTGGGCCGGGTAGGGGTCGTGGGGTAGGGGAGGAGGAGGGTGGGAGGATGGAACCCGGGGGCGAGACGAGACGGTGCGGGGAGGGAGGGGACGGGAGAGGGACCAGATGGGAGAGGGCTCGATAGGAGCCCAAAGAGTGTTTGGGGCTGGTGGCACCCATCCGAAGCCTCGGAGTCTCCCTTGACATCGCCACTCCCTCCTACACACACAGACACTGCTTGTCACCCCGCCCCGTCGATCCGGCCGGCTCATTTACCCCCCACACCGTCTACTTGCATCTCCGCCGCTTCCCCCTCAGTTCAGGCCTCTCTCGCCTCTTATCTGGATTGATGCAGTGTCCATAACCGATCTGCACACACGCACTTGCGCCGCTCCCCAGCGGGCCTCGCACCGTGGTCAGAGGGATCTTTTCAAAATACAGATCAGATCCGGACGCTCGGCTGCTTGTAACTGGCTGGCTTCCACCTCCTGCAGGGCTAGCCCCATCCTCACCCAGGCCCTGGAGATGGAATCCCACCGACCTCTCCTCCCTAGTCTCAGTCTACTAACCCCTCTTGCCCAATTCTCTTGTCACACTGGCCTTTTCGTGTTCTTTCTACATACCAAGCCCTGGCCCAACTCAGGGTCTTCACCCTTAGCCTTCCTGCTCCCTGGGCTTACCTTCCCCGCCTGGCTTATTCCAGTCAACTCCTCTTTATCTTTCAAATCTCCACTCAAGTATCACTTCCCCTGGGGGAGTCCCTGGTCCTCGATTCCCCCACCAAGTGAATTCCCCACTTTCATCACCCTCTGTACTTCTCCTTCACAACACTTGAAGAGCTGCAGTTTTACATTTATTTATGAAAATATTCATGTCTGTCTGTTCCCACCAGATAATAAGGTCCACAAGGAAAAAGATAGTGTCTGCTTTTGCTCCTTGTATCTCCAGCATCTTGCCCAGAGCCAGGCACTGTAAATATGTACTAAATGAATGGAGGACTTGGCTCTGGCAGGAGGAACAAGGTGTGAGTCGTGTCTGATGTCCTACACAAAAACTGTGCCAGGCTCTGTGCTAGAATAATGCTGTCCAATGGAAAGATAATGCAATATACGTAGTTACAAAATTTTTAGTAGCCACATTAAAAAAGCAAAAAGAAACAAGCGACATTACTTTTTGTAATATATTTTACTTAACCTAATAGATTCCAGAATGATATTATTTTGACATATACTCAATGTTAAGAACATTATTAATATTTCACATTTCTGTGTGTGTACTAAGCCTTTGAAATCTGGCCTGTGTTTTACACTTAGAGCCCATCTCAGCTCATGGTAAACACATTACAAGTGCTCAGTAGCCACACGTAGGGGTGA
Organism: Balaenoptera borealis; assembly: GCF_965194805.1. Taxonomy (NCBI): domain Eukaryota; kingdom Metazoa; phylum Chordata; class Mammalia; order Artiodactyla; family Balaenopteridae; genus Balaenoptera; species Balaenoptera borealis. The sequence continues at coordinate 14,593,663 of NC_138872.1, forward strand.
GCAGTGCTAGGAGCTTTACATACCTGTGGCATTTAATTGCCTTTAACCTTTTGAGATAATTATTGTTGTCTGCATTTTACTAATAAACATAATGAAGCTCCTAGAAGTTATGTTGCCTGCCAGCAATCATCCTAAAGTTTGTGAGTGGAGGAGGCAAGATGAGGACCAGGACCTCCATCTGTTCATCTGGAGTTTGGTCCTTCTGTACCCTATGCTGCCTCGAGGAAGTGCCAGGGGAGTTTGGGGGTGCAGGAAGTGGGGGCTAAACTTCTAGAAAACAATGGCACCTGTGGGTATATGCATATTCGGTTTCATCCATGCAGAGACAGTGTGTCTGGGTGCATCAGTACCACCTGCCTAGGTGGCTCAGGAAGAAATGGTTTTGATGCAGTTGAAGAAAAACCCTGCAAGGCCAGTGCTTCTTGATCCAGTCACCGGAGCTCAGCACAGTCAGCACCAACTCAGCCTGGTCCCAGGACCTGGGTAGAAAAATGTACCCAGACCGCAGCATCTTGTACAGGGCCTGAGTTAACAGTCCGGCTGTTCAGTTCAACAGTTGCTCACTGAGTTGAGGTCCCCACTACCGTGAGGCCAGCACTGTTCTAGGCCATTTAGGGTGACTGGGGAGTATAGATCACAGCCCTCATCTTCAGGATTCCTACTGGGTACTTGGAAAGACAAGACCGGACCACAAAATGATTAGATAAGGTGCAGAACACCGGGCGGTGTAATGAAGAACCGGAAACAGTGGTGTGCAGAGGCAGCAGTGGCTGTCTAGGCCACGCTGGGTAATGTGTTTCCAAGTGTGGATTTGGATTCCTCTGCAGGGGTGGGGGGTACTTCGTAGTTTGCTACAGTTCCCACATAGATGCTGCTTGGCATATTTACTTACCTGTCTGGCTGCTTAAGCAGCCAGAGTTTGTAAACCCATTAGACATACTGGTTTTAATTGAGTCACTAGAAGAGATTTGTTGAGCACCTGTTATGTGCCAGGCATTGTGTAGGCCACTGCTCTGAAACTGACTATGAAGCTCTCCAAGGTTCTTCTGCTAGGAGAAAAATAATAATAATAATAAAAATAATAATTTTATATTGATTTTCCTCCCCGATTGCCTTCACATGTGTTCTCTCATTCTGTCATCAGTATACTAAAGCCTGGCAGGTAGGGCTTTTTTATGCCAGGGAAACATGGTTACATTGCTTTTGCAGCTTCTTCAAGTTCACACTGTTGGAATTCTGCTTACTCTGTGTCAGGTATTATGCTTAAATGATTTACGTATGTTATCCCACCCCATGTTCACAGCAACTTTATAGAGTAGGGTTGATTCGAATCCCCATTTAACAGATAAGGAAATTCTTAGAACTGGGATCCAAACCTAGGTCTGTTCCACTCCAAATACAAGCTCTTTACCTTGTTAAGTTACTCTGCCTCGCTAGAAGGTCAAGGTTGGACGAGACCTCACGAAGGTCCCGTCCGCCCTCCTCATGCATATCAGGACCTGAGGTCCGAAGAGGCTTGTGCTCATGGCAGAGCTGGGCAGTCAGGTCTCCTGTGCTGCAGGGGCAGGACTAACCCAGAAGGGAGGGCCGAGGCCTTCTTTGGTTCCTGACTGCTGGTGTGGCCCTGCCGGCTTCTCTGGACCTCAGTTCCCTTATTTGTAAAATGAGAGGCTTGGCCTGATTTTGCAGTGAGAACAATGCTGTGTGGCTGGGGTCAGTACTGAAGGAGTCGGGCCCCCAGCCCGGGGTTTCAGTCATAACCCAGGGCTTCTCAGCCCTGCGCACCCCGTCCCCACACGGGCTCTGCCTTCCCGCGGCAGCCGCGGTCCCGTGAAGGCAGACAGTACTTCTGGTTCATCTGTGTTTTCCACTTCAGTTTCTGTTTCAGTTCCAGAAACTGAGGCAAGTGGGCTGGAAACACAGACCCCCTTCTACGTCCATCTCGATGACTGTAGGGATTTGTAGAGTTCTAGGCAATGGCTCGTCCTCTGTCATTAGAGTTTTTGTTCTCTCTTAGAGGCGGTCAGGTCTAGGGGCATCCTGGAGGGTATTTTTGGTGTGGAATTCTGTGGGCACAGCTGTGTGCCAGGCACAGTGGGCAGGGGAGTAGATGCGGACTAGATGAGTCCCTGCCCTCAGCTAGCAGCCCCTGAGCTGTGGCTCCCAGCCCTGGCTGCCCATTAGAATCACCTGGGGGTGGGGGGTAGGGGGGTGGTTTGCAGTGACCTGGGGTGGGCACGGATGAGGCACAGCCAGAGCTGAGACCCACTGGTGTAGAGTCTGCACCTGGGGATCTTGTTTGAAGGCAGGTTCTGATTCAGGGGGTCTGGGCTGGAGTGGGTGATTCTGTGTTACAGGCTCCCAGGCAGCATCGGTGGTGCTGGAGTGCAGATCACACTCTGAATAGCACGAGAAAAGGCTGCACATAGAGAGTTATGAATCAGTGGGATTGTGACAGTGTGTGTAAAAGACGGGAGGGCAGATGAGGCCGCAGTTCATTTTGTGTGAGGGGAGAGGACCAGGAAGGCCACACAGAAGAGTGACTGTCTGAGCTGGGCCTTGAAGCTTGAGTAGAAGTTTGGCAGCTGCACCAGGTGGAGGGACTAATGGCAGAGGCCCGAGTAAGACTTAGAAGAGCCTGGTGTTTGGGGGAACAGGGTGGTCTGCTGTGACATTCGGAGTGTCTACAAGGGCGGTCTGATGGCCATGGTGCGACTGGAAGGAGTGTGTGCTCTCCTGCGGAGTCTAAGCTCAGTTCTCTAAGGATAGGGACCTTGCAGAAGGTTTCTAAGCCGAAGAGGAGAGCTGCGTGCTTCTTAGGGTAGGTGTTACGTGAGAAGAAGCCCAAACAGTTACCCTGTTCCCACGCCCTTCCTCACTGCACTTGTGGCTCTTAAGTTCGTGGCTTTTAACTACGTGTTTGGGTGAGTCTTGTGTCCAACAAATTTCAACAGAAGGGAGAAATCTCAGCTGCCATTGGTATGATGGTCCTTCTCGGCGTTTCTAGCAGTAAATGTCAGGACCTGAATCTTCGAACCCAGTTTCCCTCCCTGTACCTCAGAGTCTCACCCGCATTCAGGGGTCCGAACTAAGGGAAGTTAAGTCACTTCTCACTGCACAAGATTTCAGAGGGAGAAGCCTCTGTTGAGATTGTGCTCTTGATTAGAAAGAGGGTGTGACCTCTGGTTGCCTTCCTGGAGCGGTGCTTTCTCTTGCAGGAAACATAAACCAAACTCACCCATGCCTCCCCCACCGAATCAAAAGCAAAAGAGCAGAACAAAAGCACCCGTCAATCCTTATCCTTAAAGGAATGAGGGGGGGAGAGTGCAGAGCTGGAACCTTCTGGCCTTCCTCCATCTGAATTCCTTACTAATGGGAAGGGATTGTCTTTCACTTCCTTTCTGCTGGGCTCTCAGAATCCAGCTCTCTGGAGCCGCCCCTGCAGGGGTGATTGATTGATGGAGCTTTGTGGGGCCTTTTGTAACTGTGCTGATTTTATAAGCACACCTTCCAGAAGCCACTTAAAGAACACTCATTGGAGACACGGAAGGTCCTGTTTTTCTCTTGTTTCCCCGACTTTGCCTTTGAAAACCTGGGCTTTCATTTTCCTGCCTTAGAGTAGAATTATCTTCCCCAAATCAGTGTGTGCCTCTCTCCTGTTTGGTGACATTTAGAGCTTTCCCAATCATCTTTATATCTGTAATACTTGAAAGGGGGTGGGAGGGTGGGATGGAGAGTCGTTTAATCAGAAGGGGTTGATTACTTCTTTGCCTTCTGGGCCTGGATGTGGAACTACCGCTCCCTCATCCTGGCTGTTTGCTCTTGAACTCTATAGTGATGCTGAACAGTAGAGCAAGAGGCTATTTATAACCCTGAGAATTTTGCAATGTTACTGAATTGCTTCGACCTAATTTCCACTTCCTTTCTAAAGTGAAAATGAAAAGAGTGAGCAAACGAGAGCTGAAAGGGCTCCCCACGAGGAGATCCTTTATCTGGGGACTGTTACCTGGAGAATATTATTCTTCTAGTCTCCTATCTCCTGACGTTTCCATAGGGAGAAAAGCGGAGGGATGTTTTCCCCCATCTTTTAACTAGAGTCAGGGTGCTAAATCTGATTTTCCAGTGAGACATGTCCTAATGTTAGATGTGAAAACAGTGAAAATGCTGTGGAGTTGGAAGGTGGTGGGTCGAGGAGGGAACACACAACCAGAGTGCTTCCTGCCCGTGCACTGCCGTGTGGAGCCGGCCCTGGTTTGTAGGAGTTGAGGAAGTCAGAGCTGTTGGATTTGAGCAGATGCTCATGGAACCGTAACTGTGTGCCAGGCGCTGTGCCAGCCAATGAAGCTGCAGGGTTGGCCTTGCCCCGGGGGAGGAGAGAGCTGTGGGAATATAAAACTATAATGGGGTGGGACAGGAGCCGTCACAGAGCTGTGGACAGAATGCCACGAGAACACGGGTCCGTCCTGTTTCACTTTGCTAGAGAAGCGGGGGTGGGGTGGGGAACTAAGACCAGTACAGAGAGGAAGTGACATCTGAGCGGGGTTCTGAAGCTTGAATATGAGCTCTCCTCACAGTCGAAGGAAGGGAAAAAATGCAAAGATACAGAGGAGGAGGAGGAACATGGCCTGCCTCGTAGAAATAGCCAATAGTCCACGAAGGTCTGGCTAGACTGTGAAGGGCTGAGCGCCACACAGGGGAGTGGGGGTCACCTTCTTTAGACAGTGGGCTCCGTTATCTGTCACAATGGTGAGCTCTTGTTGTTGGTCTCTGAGCCCTGGTGTGCTTCATCTTCAGGTCCAGCGAACCCAGATCCTCCGCTGAGCGCCTGCTGTGGGAACGGTGCCACCTGCTTCTACGTGGCTTTCAAACAGCCAGACTGGCTGGGGTCAGATTCCGGCCGTGCCGCTTCCTAGCTGTGTGACACTGAGCACAGTACTTAATTTTTCTGCGCCTCTATTTCTTTTTAAAATTTTATTTATTCACTTATTTACTTATTTACTTATTTATTTTTGGCTGCATTGGGTCTTCGTTGCTGCACGCGGGCTTTCTCTAGTTGCGGCGAGCGGGGGCTACTCTTTGTTGCGGTGCGCGGGCTTCTCATTGCGGTGGCTTCACATTGCAGAGCACAGGCTCTAGGCACACGGGCTTCAGTAGTTGTGGCTCGCGGGCTTAGTAGTTGCGGCTCGCAGGCTCTAGGGCGCAGGCTCAGTAGTCGTGGCTCGCAGGCTTAGTAGTTGTGGCACGCGGGCTCTAGAGTGCAGGCTCAGTAGTTGTGGCGCACGGACTTAGTTGCTCCGCGGCATGTGGGATCTTCGCAGACCAGGGCTCGAACCCATGTACCCTGCATTGGCAGGCGGATTCTTAACCACTGCGCCACCAGGGAAGTCCCTCTGTTTCTTGTCTATAAAACCGGGATGATACATCACACAGGGCTGCTGTGTGGATTAAATGAATTAATATGTGTAAAGCCCTTAGAACAGTGTCCTAGCACTGTGTAAATGTTAGCTAATGTCTTCATCCTCAGCAAAGGAAGTATTATGTAGAGGGAAGAGAGCCAACTTTGAAGTCCTAACACCCAGTCCTGAGACCCAGTTCTGATGTGATTTCTTTCTTTCTTTTTTTGTGGGGAAGAGGTGGGAAGGAGGCATGTGGAAGATACGTTTCTCATCCCACGTGAACTTCAGTTGCCTCATCTACAATGGGATGACTTCCAGGGTTCGGGTGAGCATCAGCGGTAATAATGCTACAGACGTGTGATCAAATGTAAAGAGGCTGTCTGCACGTTACTGTTACATACAGGATGACTTGCCGTAAAGTCACCACAAAACTGAACTGTTTTAAACAAACCAGACTTACCTAAGTGGGTTTTGCTCTTCATTATTTCAGCCAGTGTTAATCAAGGGCCTGCTCAGTGCCATCATCTTGTGCCTGTTAGGCTGCTGTCTCTTCACTCCTCCGTTTAGAGCTCCTTCAAAGCTGGGTGGTCACCCTTCGGCTTAGGCTTTTTAGTTGCAATGAGTAGAAACGCAAGCTAGTTTAATTGAAAGGAGTTTTACTGGCAGGAAACAGGGGAGCTTCAGGTACCCCAATTGTAGGAGGTGTAGCCATGGAGTCTGGAAAGTCTTCAGACACAGGCTTTTTTCGTCTCTTTCTGGGACTTTGTGGTTTCTGGTTTCTGGCCTCCACTCATCCACACATTTCTGGATTCTTCTTGCTGAATAGCTTCCTCTGCAAGGCTCTTGGTTTTTGCTTCTTGGTATCTTTGGCCTGCCGCGGTACCTCCTCTGAGGCTGACTGTGACCTTTCTGCTCCAAGGCCCATTGGCATCCATCTCCTTTAGTCTGTGTCTTTAAGCCCAAGAGAGAGAATTGGATTAGTCCAGCTAAGGTTGAGTGTTCACCTCAGTCCTGTTGGCTGTGGCATGGGTGGGGAGAGTGCCAGGACACATGGGCTGCCTGGGCATATTGGGAAAGGGCAAAGTCGCTGAGAATGGGGGCTTATGGTATCTCTGGAATAGTCCTGGTGGTTGCAAATCCCCGTGCTTTAAAATGGATATGAATTTTTGGAACATACAAGAATCACTCAGGGCTGACTTTAATAAAGAAAGAGATAGGGACTTCCCTGGTCATCCAGTGGTAAAGAATCTGCCTTCCAATGCAGGGGACGTGGGTTCGATCCCTGGTTGGGGAACTAAGATCCCACATGCTGTGGGGCAACTAAGCCTGTGCGCCACAACTACTGAGCTCATGTGCCTCAACGAGAGAGCCCGCATGCCGCAAACTGCAGAGCCCACATGCCCTGGAGCCCGTGCGCCACAACTGGAGAGAAACCCGAGCAGACTGTGCACCCTAACGAAAAGATCCTGTGTGCTGCAACTAAGACCTGATACAGCCAAAAAAAATAAGGAAAATAAATAAATATTTAAAAAAAGAGAGATAATCAACCTAGGAAATGCCATGTGGTGTCACAGTAAAGTGGAACTGTAAAATAATGAACTTTAGCTTTGTTTATCTCCGAAGACAGTATCCAGAAAGGAGTTCCAGGGACTTCCCTGGCAGTCCTGTGGTTAAGACTCTGCTCTTCCAATGCAGGGGGCGCGGGTTCAATCCCTGGTCAGGGAACTAAGATGCCACATGCCACGCACAGAAGAAAACAGAAACAAACAAACAAAAACAAACAGAAAGGAGTTCCAAAAAATATGATTTGTTTCTTAGCAGCACCATTGAAATAAGGGTGTAACTTCTTTTGGAGAGGGACATGTGTACATCACCCAGACACTCAGTGATGGAGCTGTGACTAGGTCCTGAGTCCTCTGGCTCTGAATCCAGATGCTTCAGCAGGGAAAATCATCCCAGCCCAGTGCTCTTCCTCTTGCACCTACGCTGCTTACTTATTTTAAAAAGAAGAAGAAACTAAACTAAATAACAAATGGTCTTACAGGCCATTTTGTGCATTTCCACATATATGAAGTACAAAAGCAGGCAGAACAAATCCATGGTGTTGGAAATCAGAAACAAGTTGCCTCTTGGAGGGCTGGCAGGTGGGAGCTTGACTGGAAGGAGGTAGGAGGGAATTCTGGGGGTTGTGAAAATGTTCAGTATCTTGTTTTGGGTGGTGGTTACAGGATGGTATGTGTATTTCTATTTTGTATATATATTTATATATATATACACACACACATATATACACATAAGCTCTGCATTTTATTATTTGTAGATTGTATCTCAGTCAAAAAAAATGATCTCACAACTGTACAGTCATACCTCCTAATTATGGCAGATTTAGATAAGGATAAGGACTCCTGCCCTAGGCATCCGAGATTCATGGTACCACCCCTGCTTTGCTGTGTCACTGGAGCAGAGCATCTCAACCAGGACTTCTTCTGATGGGCCCATTTCTTTTCAGAGGTTTGTTGTGTGTCTAGGCACATAAAAATTACATGTGAGAAATTCTACCTGGAGCTGCAGAAGTTGTGGAAGCTCTCAGGACCGTGAGACCGGCCCACTTCACCTTTAGGCTTGATTTAGTTGCAGTGAGCAGAAATTCAGGCTAGCTCAGCCGGGGGTGGGGGTGGGTTGGGGGTGGGTAGCACTGGCCAAAGTCAACTCCATGTTCTGTCACCTTCACTGCTTATAAGCTGGGTGAATTGGGCACCTTAACCACACTGAGTTTCAGTTTTGTTGTCTTCAAATGGAGGTTATCCTGTTCTGCCTACTTCATAAGGCTGCTGGGAGGACTCAACAGAATAAGTGATGGCACGTTGAAAACCATCTCTTCTGTGCTGCCATGTTCTGGAAGTGCTGGTATTTTTGACAGTCGACTTCTGAAGCACCCCATCCTGATCAGGAAATGGCCAGGAAAGCTTCCCTCTTTCTGAGACCTGTGGGTTTGTAGGGGAAGGGACTTGTACCCCTGTCACCAAAGAGGTTAGTACTTACAAGGCTGTGAGAAATAACAGCTGTGTTTGGGCTGAAAAATTGATGGCCTCCACGAATACCAGCTCAGCACAGCTATGCCGCATGTTCCAGGAGAGGCGGGTGGTCTCCATTAGTGAGGCGTGGATTGTGGGCAAGTGGCTAAACCTGGGGGTGCAGGAGAAAGGCCTCTTTCGTGAAGAGAGAGGCCTCTCCTGGAGCTGCAGGCATGGAGTGTAAACACACATTGAAATAATCCATCAGCGGGGTGACTTCCCCTCATCAGACCTTGGAGAGAGAATGCTTTAGCTACTGCCTGGAACACCACTAAGCTCGCAGAGTTGCCTAGGATACCAGTCACGTGGGCCCATCTTCCAGACTTGTTCAAAATGATTTATTTTCCTTTATTTTGGAGAGCAGTGGGTCAGAAGTACTTCTGAAGCTTGTCCTCCGATAGTTGGGCCTTTGTGTGAGGGTGTCCTCACCTCCCTTTACTTGTGCTCTCAGCAGCCCTTGCCTTTGGCAATTGGGACTAAAATAGCATTTCCTGTCCCGCTTCTCTCCTCCATTTTCTGAAGTCTGTGTCATCCCACACGGTGGAGGCTCTGCGTTGTGTCCCGTTGAGGGGGGAGGAGTGGCAGCAATAAGTAGGGAGGAAGCAACAGAGCATGTGGCCAGGCCCTGCTGACTCTGGAATCTTCCTGGGATGACTACAGAGCAGAGCAGTCTGGCTCCTTCAGCTAACTGCTCAGCCAAGAAAAGGCTGTGTCTGTTCTTATCACTCTCAGGGCATAAGCTTCTCCCTCTCAAGGTCCCAGGACAGGACTTTGCAGTAAATATTCTCCTCTGCTCCGGGGTCCTCCTGGCCCTTCACCTGAAGTGTCACATTGGCAGATCTTGCGGCTGGCTTATCTGCAGTTGATAGATAGGTTTGTCCCTTTTCTACTTGCTGATTTAATCTAAAGAGCCAAAATGTCCAAGGAAAGGTTGTGGCATGATCTAGAGGAATTCAAACCAAGGAGTTCTATATGTTTCTTTGGACACTCTCTGTCTTCTGATTTTCCAAAATATATAACAAGAGTGAAAAATGAAGGCAAACTCTGACTTCTTCCTTTTTTCTGATTCTTTTCCCCAGGCAGCTGTGTCTGTGTGTCTTGGAGAAGCAGGGCCCATTGGGAACGATGCCACCACCATCAGACATCGTCAAAGTGGCCATCGAGTGGCCAGGTGCTAATGCTCAGCTCCTCGAAATCGACCAGGTAAGCTGGAAGTGAGCAGCAGCGATGCAAGGAGAAGGGTCCAGGGGGTGCGTGGCGGGGATGTCTTCAGGGGCGGGGACCGCTGGCATCAGGAGTAAGAACCAGCAACAGGACAGCCAAGCCCTGTCCCACCCTACGGAAGGCTGGTCACCACGGCCTGGGAGAGGCCTCCTCTTCAAGAAAAGCTCTCAGAGAAGAAGTCCGTGCTCAGGCCCCAGGATGACCCTGCCTGGTAGACCCTCTCATCAGGACCTTGGCACTAGCAGGATGTGGCTCCTGGTGAAGGATCTCTCTCTCTCTCTCTCTCTCTCTCTCTCTCTCTCTCTCTCTCTCTCTCTCTCTCTCTCAGAAACGGCCCCTGGCGTCCATCATCAAGGAAGTTTGTGATGGGTAAGTTGAAACTGCCCCTGTTTTGGATGGTGACAGGCTAAAAACAGAGGAGCATTGCCAGACCTTGAAAGGAATTCTGCCCGAGGATCTGCAGTTAGTCGGGTCCCCAGTCCGGGGCTTTTGTGGATCGTTGTCTTACAAAGAAAGTATAGCTGGTGGGGATGTCCCTAAGACCTGTCAATCTTTAGTTTTTCCTTTAAGCTCAGGAATGCCCCACCTGAGGTCCTGGTGGGATCTGAGACCTGCGCTGCATTACATGTGCCACCTTTTGTGGTACCAGCCTTTACAGAGGCTTAGGAGGTTACTGTTCAGCATCTCAGCCCAAAGCTTTAGTTTTTTTCTCCCCTGCACATCAAACAGACCGCCCAATCCCTCAATCAACTCTATTGAAAATGATTTATTTGCAGCTTCTAGACAGGCCCCCAGGCATGGCCACACAGGCTGTACTGTTTTTCTCTTACATAGGTGGTCACTGCCAAACCCGGAGTATTACACCCTCCGTTATGCAGACGGTCCCCAGCTCTACATCACCGAACAGGTTAGTACAGGGAGAAGCCAGACCAACACAGGCCTTGCTCTGGAGTGAACCACCCCAGGGGCCGGCGCTGTTTGCGCTCATCCCATCCAGGAGCTTCCCCTTCCTGGGTCAAGAGCTGCTTCCTGGGCAGATCAGGGAGCATCAGCCCTTGTCCTCCTCTGGTGGCTGGAAAAATGTGGCTTCTGCTTCCTGAGAGGCGCTTGAAAAGGATCTTAGAAATTCTTTGCCAAGAAACAAGCAGGAGAAGAGGCCCTGACTGAAGAGCCTCAGTTACAACTACTTTAAAAATGACAGAAAGTTCTTGTTGATTCAACTTGCTTGCACAATTTTAATATTTTATCTTAGCTACTCTTTTTTTCTCTTTGCTACCCAGACTCGCAGTGACATTAAGAATGGGACAATCTTACAGCTGGCTATCTCCCCGGTAGGTATTCGGCTTTCCTGAGGAATTCCTTTATTTGACAAGCGTCTGTGAGCACTTACCATGGACCAGACTCTGTTCTAGAAACTAAGACTTGGAGGTTAAAAAGTCAGTCTTTGCTCTCACAGCCTGGTTGGGAATAAACAAACAAATATAAGGCCTCTCTCAAGGGTCCTGAAAGAAGGTTGCTTAGGGAACTCAGAAAAGGGTCCACCTAACTCAGACTGAGGATTCCCAGAAAGCCCTTCCAGAGAAGGGGGACATTTGGCTCAGATGTTGAAGGATAAGCAAGAAGCAGCTGAAGAAAGAAGAAAAGGAAATGTATTCCAAGCAGAGAGATGTGCTTTGTTTAGGGAAGGCGGGAGTGATGGGTGGCCGAGGGCCTGTAGCCATCAGCCAGAAGCCAGTGGAAGGTTCTTGGGCGGCCTGCTTATGGGTCGGACTTTATCCAGAAGGGAAAGATCATTATTGTGGGGACGTTGAACGGTTTTAAGCAGGAAGCTATATTATACTTAGGTTTATATTTTATGAAGATCACTTTAGTGACAGTGTGGAAGACGGGCTTGAAAAAGGAAGGTTGATGGTAGGAGGAATCTTCAAGAAGCTGATGAGCAGTGTCAACAGCCCGTGAAGGCAGTGGCCGTGGAGATGAAACGATGGGCAGGAAAAGTATTTGCAGGTGAACTTGGCGAAGAAGGCGATACACTGGCTGTGGAAGCAGTGAGAGAATGCAAGCTGGCCCCCTGATTCCTGCAAGAGCAGCCCTTCTGGGTGACTAAGGAGGCACCCACAAAGGAAGAAAGAAAACAGGCGCTAGAAATGGCTTAGGAGCTGAGGGCAGGGGGAGTGTCCGGATGGAGGACGGGTTGGTCTGCAGTGAGCAGAGAGAAGGTAAACTGAGAACAGAAGAGCGGTCCGTTGATCTGGGAGGTCAGCCGGTGGCTGGGGCAGCTGGGTGGCAGCCAGATCGCAGTGGGTTGAGTTTAAGAGGTGACAAAGTGAGGACCTTGTGTTCGCCACGTTATCGGGAAGCTTGGTTTAAAAGGAAGTAGATAGAGAAGGTACTAGCTCGGGGATACGGAGTTGAAAAGATACACCTTTTAAAAAGAGGTGGAACATTCACGTGTGTTAAAATCACAAGAGTTTGGCAAAGATACAGTGAAAGGTCTTCCTCCCACTCCTGTCCCTCACCTACCCAGCTGTCCACCTTCTCTGACCCTTCACGGTTGTTAACTTCTGTTGCAGTTTTTTGTGTCCTTGAAAATACATTAAGATGGAAGAGAGGAAGGTTGCCAGTGCAGGAAAGAGGGGGTGAGTGACGGGGGCAGGACCTTGCTGCCCACAGGACAGGGGGTGCCCACAGCCCAGGGGAGGGATTTGCCCTGACTGCTTGGCCTGGAGCAGGACCAGTGATACGGGGGTAGCGTAGGTAGGTTTGTAGAAGGGCTGCCGGAAAATGGAGGGCGTGCTGGCCCCTGTTCTCTTGGTGAGGTGAGAGGCTGGTCCATCTGAAAGGAAGGGAGGTGTGGAGTAATAGCAGCTACATTGGCTGAACGCCTGGATTTTGCAGAATACTTTACATATATGGTATCACTTAATCTCAACAAACCCCATGAGATGAGTACTCTTGATAGCCCCGTTTTTCATACCAGGAAACTGAGACTCAGAGAGACTAAATAACCTGCCAGTTGTCGACAGCTCAAAACGCGGCGCAGCTGCCTCTCAAGCCCAGGTCTGGGCGACCTCAGGCCAGTGTTCTTGGCACTGCCTGCCCCTGCTCTCCTCCTCAACTCTTCTCGTCCTGAGGACTTCATTTCTCCTCCCCAAGCTCGGCTAATTTAACGTGACGGCCTGGGAGCTGCGCGCTTTTACAGAAGTGCTGAAGCATTTTACAGGCCTCTCGCGCAGCGTAGCTGACTTTCCCAGAAGCAGGAGGCGCAGGAGGTGGCCCGGAAATGCTGTCTCGGGAGGAGAAGTGACATTTGGAGTTGGAAGGCTCTCAGTGTGATGCAGACCAGTGCTCTTCAAATCGTTCCATCCTGTGACCTTTTCTCGCGGTGCACACGTCCCTCCCCGTGGAGGTGAGGGAGGGTTTCTGTGTCCTCGCGAGCAGCGTGCCGTTAAAGGGGAGAGACGTGGGTAGGCCCGACTCCTCTGCAGCAGCAGTTCCTGGGCTCCGTCGCTTGCTTAGCACTGGAAGAAAAACGAAGACCCCCGGGGCGCTTGTGCTCTCCAGATTCTTCCATTCCAACTGAGAATATTAAAGTAACACACAAGAGATAGAGAATGATGGAACGGTAAGCTGTGAGGCACGGACTATAGAGTGAGTAAGTTCAGCAACAGGAAAGACCAGTGAACATGAGAGGCGGGGCGGCAGCCGCAGTCGCAGTCGCAGGAAGGATGCAGGTGCTCCCGTGGGAAAGGTTCACGTGCTCGGGGAAGGCTCTGTCACCAGCCGTCATTTTCAAAAAGCCGTTTTGAAATTAGCTGCTTCCAGCCCCTTGGTATTCTTAGTTTCCCCAGGGCTAGCACTTTGAGAACAATGATAAGGACTCTGAGGGAAAGTGTAAAAAACGTATCAGGCTTATCACAGTTTCAGATTGAAAGGGTCCTTAGAGGTCATCAGATTTCATTCTCCACCCACTGTAGGAACCCCTTCCATAGCACTTTGGACAGGTGCCTGTCCTGTTTTCCTTGATTGCTTCCAGTGACCGAGAGCCCAGTATTCAAGAGACAACCTCTTCCACTGTCTGACGGCTTTAGTTAATATCAATAGAAAACTCTTATGGTTACCAAAGGGAAAAGGGGGTGGGGGAGGGATAAATTAGGAGTGTGGGATTAGCAGATACAAACTACCATATATAAAATAGGCAAACAACAAGGTCCTACTTTATAGCACAGGAAACTATATTCAATAATCCTGTAATAAACCGTGATGGAAAAGAATATGAAAAAGAAAATATACATATACACACACACACGCATATATGTGTATAACACTGCTGTACACCAGAAACTAACAAAACATTGTAAATCAACTATACTTCAATTAAAAAAAAAAAGAAAGAAAAACTCTCTGATATTGAACCAATATCTGTTTCTTTGTGACTGCCATAGTTAGCGGATTGTCATCTCCCAGATCTCTCTTGTATTCCCTCGGTGGGAATTTTTTTATTCCATAGACCAGAGTGGTACAGAAAGGATACACATAACTGCAGACCGGTCTTGTCATACTGGTGATTCCCTGATTGATCCAATAAACGTTTATTTAGCAAATCTGAAGCAGTGTGAAAAGCTACTTCTGTCTCGGGCTTGGGAGTCCACAGAAGGGCCCCTGTGAGCTATTCACAGAGCAGTAACCTGCCACAGGGAGCAGATGGCATGTGTCTTGTCCCTGGTCCCACAGTCCCGGGCTGCACGCCAGCTGATGGAGAGGACCCAGTCATCCAACATGGAGACCCGGCTGGACGCCATGAAGGAGCTGGCCAAGCTCTCTGCGGACGTGACCTTCGCCACCGAGTTCATCAACATGGATGGCATTGTTGTGCTGACGCGGCTTGTGGAAAGCGGAACCAAGCTCTTATCCCAGTGAGTGTTGCTGAGGTCTCGTTTGGGAGCTCTCAGAGATTTACGGCACTCCGCAGGTCATCCTGTGCTCATTTCCGTGGAGTCAAATGAGCTTATTGAGCTCCTTCTGCATACAGAGCAGTGTGCCCAGCACCAGGGTCCACACAGAGGGGTGTAATTCACTATTGTGGTCCTGAATCTTGTAGTCTAGTTGGGCTCTCACAAATTCAGCGACGGTACAGAACAGTACTGTGCTGAGTGACGTGAACGTCGGGGCTCTAGAAGTCAAGAAGAGAGAGGTCAGCTCACGGCTGAAATCATTTCCGGACGATGACTGGCCTGATGGAAGTTAGTGAGCAGACTGTCCATTAGCAAGTAGAACAGGTGTCTGTGTGTCTGTTCTTAACCACACCCCTGCGTCCCTCCCTCTCCAGTCACCTCCCCACTCCACACACTGGCTCCTTATACAGAGACACGCACAGGCCCTCCTCTATGTTTACCAGAGCGTCTCCCCACCCATCCGCTGTCTCCCTGTCACCCATTTTCACGGGGGCAGGGGGGCGTCCAGAACTTTGCGATGCACCGCAAGTGGCTTTGTGGTACTCCAGTGTCAAGGTGAACGTGGCGGGAAACTGCCATGCCATTATCAGCAGTGAGTAAACAGGTGTTTAGTTTGTCTTCTAAGCCCACAGAACCTAAGCTGGCAGAGAGGGAGTCAGAAACCTTTGAGTTGATGGATCAGCTACTGAAATTCTTAGCCAAACTGAGCAGCTAGTCTTGGGTATTTGTTTTAAGTCTTGGATTCTCCAGCTGCACGGAAATCTCGAAGCCTTTGGCTGCCATCAGCACTGACCTGGACGTTCCGTGGTCTCCCGAGAGTGCAGAGTTGGGCTGGCCTTCATCTCCTCCTCTTTAAAATGGAGGGGATACCTCCCTTGCCATATCGTCATGAGCAGTACTGTGGATGAGAATGGGTCAGAACATGCTTTGCAAATGGAAATATAGTTTGTAAATTATAGAGCACTGTACAGATGTATAAAGGTTGACGTGTATACAGAGCAGAGACGGAGGGGAGAAAACATTTCAGTCCTCATTCTGTGTCAGCTCTGTGGTAGGGTTTCGCATGCACTGTCACCCTGCCCTCACCGCAGCGCTGTGAGGTTAACGCTGTGAGAGGAACTCAGTTTCACAGAGAAAGAAATAGAAGTTTGAACAGATAAAATTTGCACAGTTAGTAAGTAGTTGAACCAGAGTTGAACCCATGGCCAGAGTTCATCCTCTTTCTCCTGTGCTCTGCCACCTCCCAGCCTAAAAGTGAACCTGGGACGTAAGCTCCCTCGGGTACCCCACCAAGTGCTGGGGTTTGACAAGGCCAAACCCAGAAGCCTTTCCTTCGGTGATCGAAGGGAAGAATCTGCTCCACACCTAGCTTAGGTGTGTGCTAGGTGCTGGCTCACAGTGGCGTTCGCTGATTTCTCAGGTGGTGCTTACATTGAAATCCGTCCCTGTTGTGGCTGTCTTCACACCTGTGTTCCCCAGTTCTGAATCTTTGTATTGTTTTGTGTGTGTTTTGCACATGTCTCAGCTACAGTGAGATGCTGGCATTCACCCTGACTGCCTTCTTAGAGCTCATGGACCATGGCATTGTCTCCTGGGATATGGTTTCAATCACCTTCATTAAGCAGGTGAGGCCTCCAGCATTCCGTCTTTCCTCCCTCCGTCGCCAGTTCTCTAGGCTTGAGGGGAGGTGCGGGCAACACAGCTGCTCCAGCGAGGGTCGGGTTCTATCCCCGAGGCCAGGTTTTTCATCCTCAGGCTCCGGCCTTCCTGTGGCTCCTGGAAGATGTACTTTGTTACACTCGCAGGGCCTGCACTGAGAAGATGGAACTGGGCTCCCGGAACTGATTATGGCCAAAGTGGAATTGGATTGTCAGTGAGACTCGGGATAGCGTGCAACCAGCCAGCCAGCCAGCCAGTACCATCCCTAAGTCTTCTGACCTGCTTCCTGAGCCCTGCCTCCTCTTTGGATAAAAAAAAAAAAAAATTCATTTCATTTGCCTTCTGTTTATTAATCTGCCTTCTGTTTACAAATCTGCAAGGTAGCCTGTTTGATTGTCAGATGAACTCAGTGCGGGGGAGAAGATACTTCTAGTTTTATCCTCCTTTCTTCTAGAAAAAGGGGCAGTGTCACCTCAGAAAACTGAACTAAAACCAATGAATGCTATATCTGCTGACCTAGAATTACACCTGTCATTGGCTTGGGACATTGAGAACTTCCCGATGCTGGAGATACTTAGGCACAAGTGAAATGACCATGTGTCAAAGATGTTATAATGGGGATTGAGAAAAGGGATTAGATTATAAGACTTTGAGGTCCTGTGTCCCCGAGTCTGCTGTTCTGCGTGTGTATAGGGACAAAATGTATGTCCGGAGTACAGTACATGGAGAGCAAATGAGATCCCAGCATCAGTAAAACCCTCTGCTTTTTACACTCAGCCTTTTCATGCCTGAACCCTTATTTTGAAAACAAAAGATTAAGCCCTTAGGTTTAAGGAAACATAGTTGAGTGGATGCTGTAATTTGAAATTGAGTTATCCATGCCTAGGGACTCCCTGGCACATTGGCCAACATAGCAGATACCATCGTCCACCTGGGGACAACTGTCCAAATGTGGGCAGCACACCTAAGAGGAGAGTCTGGGGGTGGCGGGCATCTGAAACCTAAGCCTTCAGCTCTCTCGGGCCCTGAGCTTCCTAACTGACTTGCCCTCTCTGGCTTTAGATCGCAGGGTACGTGAGCCAGCCCATGGTGGACGTGTCAATCCTGCAGAGGTCCCTGGCCATCCTGGAGAGCATGGTCTTGAACAGCCAGAGTCTGTACCAGAAGATCGCAGAGGAAATCACTGTGGGCCAGCTCATCTCTCACCTCCAGGTGTAAGTAGAGACCCTGCCCCAGCCTCCCTTCCCTGCCTGTTCTCTTCTCCCCTCTTACTCTGTTTAAGTCTTCCAATCCTACTTCTGCTTTGCTTGTATTCTGAGATGCTGGTCTGCTTGTTCATTCACTCATCACCTCTTCCACACTACTGCCAGAATTCCTCCCGTAATTCAGACCTGGTCATGTCATGCTCCCGCTTGAAATCCTCTGTAACTCTCCTTGCCTCTCAGGATAATGTGAAGTTTTTCCCAATCTTCCTGTACCACCATGGTACCAGACAGAATTAGATGCTTTCTCCTCTGTGGGCCAAATAGTTTCTGTTCGTACCTATGATAATCATATTTATATAAAATACTGTATTTTTATTATCTGTCTCCCATTTTAAACTTTGAGCTCTCTGGGAACAGGGGCCAATCATTTTTGTATCCCTTGTTTTGATTTAAGTAGAAGCTCAGTTAGCATTTGTTGAATGAACTCTTGCCGAACTAACAGTATGCTGTTGGGGGTAACAAGAAGTATTGTATAGGATGTGAGTTCCAATCCAGGATCTACTGCAAACTAGGTCTCTGCCCTCAGCAAGTTACCTAATCGCTTCTGGCCTAGGTTTCCTCACCTCTAGACTGAGGTTAATCATCCCCACCTCTCAGACTTGTGAGGATCAAAGAAGATAAAAGATCCAGCATAGGGGCCAGCACAAGATAGGTATTCAATAAATTGAGGAGGTTTTTTGTTTTTTGTTTTCTGGTTTTTTTGCTTTTGTTTGTTTTTTAAGAAACTTATCACATCCTAAAACATTTAACAGATAGTAAACAAAAGCCAAAGACAGATTAAAGCCTTTGGAGCACTGTTTGTCTCCTCCCCATTCTTTATACTTCCCTTTCAACCATTCCACACAATTTAAGGGGACTGGGCTTCCCAAAACAAGGATGGGGACACTGCTGATTCCTTCCTAATCCTTGCTCCCTTCCAGCATACGGGACATTGACAGAACGCCCTGCCAGTTCCAGGGGAAGCCAGAGCTCCCAGACTTGGTTGATTATAGCAGCCTTGTCTTCACTCAGCTATGCTCTCAGCCTGTACCTTCCCACTAGTCCAAGTAAAAAGGAAGCACAAGGAGGTTTACAGCTCTGATTTCTCCTTGTCACTTCTCTAAGGAATTCTCCAGCCTCTGTTTTCATGCCCAAAAGCCAAAAAGGTTGATTGAAGTCAGGGGGACATTGTGAACTCCAGATGGAGAGTTCTGATTTTCCTGACCTCAGAGTTACCTCTATTTCTTTGTTTCTGCATTGGGAATGACCCAGTTACCTCCTTAGAGATGATAGAGGAGCGTGGCATTTCTTAGGGGTCAGTCTATGAACACTTTCAGCCCATTGCTGTCCCCAGAAGTCATGTCCTCTGCTGCTGAGCTGAGGGACAATTAGTGACCTCCACTAGACCTCCAAGATGCCCCTGGCCAACCAGGACGCCCAGCAGCCCCTCTGGAAAGAGCCACAGAATGCACTCACGACGTGGCAGGTGGAGAGCTCTTGTCAAGTGCCAGGATTACAGGATTCCAGAGAAGCGTTGTAGTTATTTTATTTGTTTAAAATAAGTTCATAGTTAAAGACTTTGAAAATACAGAAAAGCACAAAAAGGAAATCATTTGCCCATTATCCCCCCTCCAGACATAACCACTGTTAACAGTAAATTGACTGTGCCGCTGGGTTTTTTTCTATGCATATTTTTAAGAAAGTTGGAATCTTACTGTACATGCTATGCGTGCCTTGACTTTTTTTATGGACTAATAGATATTGAACATTTCCCATGTCAAAGAACCTTCTGAAAGGGTAGTTCTAAATCTTTTTGTGCAGGAATTCCGTGCTGGTCTAGTGGTTAGGACTCCATGCTTCCACTGCCGAGGGTGCGGGTTCGATCCCTGGTCGGGGAATTAAGATCCTGCAAGCAGTGAGGCCTGGCCAAACATTAAAAAAAAAAAATATATATATATATATATATATATATATATATATATTATTTTTTTTTTTCCTTTTCTTTTTTTGCACCCCATATGCCTTTGAAAATCCAGTAACAGTTATGGACTCTCACCTCCCTGGAAAAATATATCACATAGTCAACCAGCTACAAGGAATAATGGCTGCACCATTTCTAGGGTTCCCAGACACTCTAAGCCCATCCCTAACCCCAGGCGAAGAACCTTTATGCTAAAACAGCATTTTTAATGACTGCTTAGGATTTGAATATATATGAACAGAGTCGCTACTGTGGACATTTGCATTATTTACTGTTGTTTCTTTTTTTAATAGTACTTGGATGAAACACCTTGCCAGTAACTCATGCACAGCTCTCTGATGACTATCTTTGGATAAATTCCTGTTAGTGGAATTGCTGGGTCAGGGAGTCTGCCCACTTTTAAGCTTTTGAGACTAAGCCTCTGATTATTGTTTGATTACAGTCTGCGAGTGATTGTTTTAAACCATCTCTAAGGATGTCTTGCTGGTCAGTCTTCTAACTTCTCTCTGCCTTCTTTCTCCGTTGACACAGCTCCAACCAGGAGATTCAGACCTACGCCATTGCACTGATTAACGCACTTTTTCTGAAGGCTCCTGAGGACAAGCGACAGGTCTGTGGTGGCCTTTTCAAGCTTTGCATCTGGGCTCTCCCAAGAGAAGACTTATCCTCCCAGTCATTTTCCCAAGAGTCCTTCCTCCTGTCCCTCTGCGGCCAGAGCCCATCAGAGCGGCTTTGCTAAGGAAGACCCAGGGAAGAGCTAGGAGGGAAACCAGCTGGGTCCTAGGTCAGGGCAGGGGCCTGCAAACTTTTTCCCCTCAAGGGTGAGTAAATATTTTTTGCCTGGTGGCCCTTGTGGTCTACGTGGCAACTATTCAACCTTGCCGCTGTAGCCAAAGCAGCCTCAAACAGTAGGCAGACAGGTGGGTGTGGCTGTCTTTCCATAAGACCTTCTAGACACAAACAGGCAACAAGCCTCATTTGGCCTTACTGCGACTACCCGTGGGTTAGAGGATCAAGGGGCAGGGAGAGGAGACCCTCTGGGCCTCCCTGCCGGGTCCCAGGAGACAGAAACAAATGCAATCCTTGCTTAAGGAAGCAAGAGTGGAGGGACTTAGCTTGAAGTTTCATGTATAAATATCCTCTGATACAGGTTCTAAACTTTTTTCTTCCCTATCAATTAGCTGTGTGACATGATGCAAATCGCTCTGCTTCTCTAAACCCCAGTTTCCTCACCTATAACGTGGGAGCAACATCTGCCCCATTCACTTCATAAGGATGTCATGAGAAAAAGCCAGACCCCTAATTTTGCAAATGAGGAAACCAGGTATCAGCTGGGCAGTGGAGCAAGGGCTGACCTAAGAGACCAGGGCCCCGAGGCTGAGTACTTTTCCTGCCACTGCTGGGCAAGTGCTCTAACCCCTCTGGGTCTCCGTTTACCTTTCTGTAAAATGCAAGGGCCAGATTAAAAATCGCTATGAGCCCTTCCAACACGACTGTTCTAGATTTCTCTGGTCAAAGCCCAAGTGATGTACAAAAGAAAGACTTTGTAATTCTCGGTCAATACCATGGGCTCAGTAAGTTGTAATTCCTGTGGGATTATGTACCAAGTTCTTGGAAGATTCTGGTGGGAGGACCAGGAGCATCTGTGGTTCTGTGTGTCCTTGTCCTTCTTGGATGGCTCGCTCTGTTCATCTCTTCCTCCCTAGTCCTGTTTTGAATGTAAGCTGAAAGCTCATTCTTCCATCTGCTTCTCTCTGTGCTTTTTGCTTTCTGCCGGCAGGACAAGCATCTTAATCCTCTAGACCTGCCTGTCACTGTAAGTAGCACTGCCATATGGAAAGGGCCCCGCTCTTTTCCAGGTGGGGAGGTTGAAGCTGGGTGAGACTCTCATGATCTGATCTAGTTGTTCAGGGAGCTGCAAGACACAGGAAAAGGTCGTGTGCTATAAATCTCATTTGTCAGAACACTTAGGGAAGTACCGCAGATCAGAGTCACCTAAAGGATTAAGGGGATGCCTGACCTGGGGAATGTGGCCCAGTCTCTCCTTTGTAACCTGCCTTCACATGGGTCTGTTGTTCAGCCGGGAAGATCAGATTCAGAAATAGCCTGTGACTTTCATCTAGATGATGCCAGATGCATCACATTCCAGCTTGCTGTAGCCAGGAGTAAAGGTAAATCCATGCCCTTTTGGACGCTTACTAGATCCTAGGAATTGGAAAAGCTTTAGACAGTTGACAGAAGGGAATTTGGATACTCGTTTCTTGGTTAGAGGGAGCTGAAAGAGGTCAGCTCTATGAGGATATGAAAAAGGATGAGTGCTTCCCCCTGCACCGCAGAGAAGCCTTTGGTTGAAGGCCTTTATATTCCAGCAGCAGACCACTGTCAATCACCCACTTTGTGAGTCATCGACAGCAAGATTTAATCGTGAGTCAGCCTCCCGTAGCCACCAGAGAAGTTTCTAGTCCGCCTTCCTCCTCTGCCAGTCAGTGTGTGCTCAGGGGACGCAAAGTAAAACTTAATGTTCCTGGCAGCGTCAGCCGTTTGGAATATGGCTAGAAATCTAGAAGCGAGAGGGAAAGGCCTTCCAGCTCTGAGAAAAATGACAACACTCACGGATATTGCCCCATAGGAGAGGTGTGACAGCTCCCTCAGGCCCATTGATTTAGAATTATCTGTGAAATTAAATTAAGGCAGCAGTTTAGAAAGTGAAGTCATACTGATTAACATTATAAGAAGTGGTGGCTGACATTGGAAGGAAGAGAGAAGAATTATGAAAAGCTGTCAGAAAAAGTAAAAGCATAGTAATCTGGGACCATTTTGTTTAGGGGAAAATAGCTCCACATTTCAGATGCCCCATAGGGTATTACAGTGTCACAACACAGAATAATAACTGATGTGGTTTTTGTTTTTTTTTTTTCCTGATGAAGCCAAGTCCTTGGCAGTGATTAAATTATTATAATCATTGTAGTCTCTTCAGAAATACAGAAGTGTATATATTCTTAGAAGATTAGCATAAGAATGGTCAAAATAACAGTTCTGAGAGGACCCTTAAAGCTTCATTCCCTGGAAGATTCACTTAACGTAGGATACTTTATTTCCTGAGTGAGCTAAATAAATAAAGTGTTACTGTCAAAATCTGAACCAAATAAATAAAAAAAGGTGACCCTGTTGTGAAAAATCACTCCAAAGCACCCAACACATTGTTCTCTAAACTGATCAGAAGTGAATCATAGACCAGCTACTGTTTCAGAGCATCCCACCCCAGCTCCGTCTGCTGGCGTGGTGCTGCGGGTGGGGGGCGGTGGAGGAGGATGCTGGGGCCCAAGCCCTCTTGCTCGGTTTGGAGTCAGTGTCTCATTAGAGTCCCTTCCCGCCTTGGCAGTGGTTCGGGCCTGGGATGGTGCATGTGGCTTGGGAACCATCATGCTGCTCTGTGCCCTGTGCTCGTCCATCTCCTGGCATCCTTGTAACACAAGTGTCTCGTCCTGAAGCAGTCTTTGTCCCTCTTTGAAGATGACACGGTTGATTGTACCACTGGGAAAGGAAACCCTGTTTGCGTTAATGTGTACTCACGAAAGAAAATGTGCGGGAATTTTTCAGAGTATTAAAATAACGTATTTGAAGGTCTGTGAATTTTTTTTCATTTGCCCACTTTTCATTTGAAAGGAAAAAAATTACGGGAAAAAGCCCCAGAGCTGTGACATCACCTTCCTCTTGATAGTTGTCACAGCTGCATGCCTGCCACCTTGCCTTATGTTCGCTTCTTCTTCTCAATAGGATATGGCCAACGCATTCGCACAGAAGCACCTTCGGTCCATAATCCTCAATGTAAGTTCCCAGACAAGCTATGTTTTGTTACTGTTATTGTTTTGTTACTATTAACTGCAACTACCACTATTATTATAGTTGTATTATTATTATTGAAATCACTATGGAGTGGGATGGGCACGCAGAGGGACCTTACCGATAGGTACTAAACACTTCCTAAGCTGGAAAGCTTATGGTTTCTGATCCACTGGAAGCAGGGCTGTCTCTAGGAGGCTGTCCCACCAGGAATTGCAGAGCCTCTAAGGAGGTACTTAGCCAGCTCTACTGTTTGTTGCCTCACAGCTCCACAAACTTTTATCCAGAGGGAATGTGTTAAAATAGGCACAGAAGAGGAATTCACTCCACTAACACCAGTCATAACCCTGAGTTGTGCGGGACACTGGGAGGGCTGCCCGGCCTGGGAGATTGCAGAGGAGGAGCTGGCAGTCCTGCCGCGAGGAGAGGTGTCAGGAGGCCTTAGAGGCGGTTCTTCAGGGAAGGCTGAGGATAAGCCAGCTGACCCGTCAGAAAGGAGTTCCTGCATGGGGAAGGGGGGCACCTAGGAGGAGTGCGTGGGCCGATAGAGCGTGGGGTGAGAATTTGTGACAGGCTGGAGAGGCGGCCAAGACCAGATCAAGTAGGGCCTTGGTCTTTTTCCCAAAAGCAATTGAGAGGCTTTAATCAGGATTGTGAAATAACCAGGCTGGCGTTTTAGAAAGATCACACTCCAAGATCCGTGTTTCCTGAGGGGTGTGTGAGGGAGGAGGGTAGAGCGGGAGTTGGGGGTGGGCGGGGGGAGGCGTCTGGAGGGAGGTCTCAGCCCCTGTTCTGCATCGGGGAGGGGATGTGGGCTGGGAGAGAGCTGAGGTGGGAGTTGAGGGCCGGGAAGGAGAGTCAAGGCGCTGGGTTAAAAGGAGGCCATTTTATCAGTTGTCCAAAACCAGGTGCAACTGGGAGACCACAGTGTAGGGAACAAAATGAGAAATCGAGAGTCGAGTGTGAAAGGCTTCATAATTCTGAACGTGAACTTTGGAGTCGGCAGCCCCCGCTCTGCCTTTAACCAATCTTTGATCTTGAGCAGTTCGCTTAACTCCTGTGGGCTTCAGTTTGCCCATCTGGGTGTGAGGACCAAATGAGCTGATACGTATACGCAGGGCTTAGGGGCCCCGGCACTTGGTGAGCGCTCTGCTCACATGGGCAGTTCCGTCACCGTAAACGAGATGCAGAGGTGATAGAATTCAAGAAGTAACCGTGGGCACCTGTGAGGCGGCGCGATCAGCTGCTCTAAACAGGCAGAGCCCACCGGACTTCTCGCAGAACGAGCTCCTGCCTGCGGGCCATCTCCCTGGTTACAGAGCCCCTCTGCCAGCCCGGCAGGAAGGGCCTGGCCAGACGCTTCCGCCCTCTGCCTACCACACAGTTTCCCTCATTCTTGTCTCCGTGTCCGAGCGGTTGTGTGGGGCGCCGTCCTCTGCATGTGTGGGAGTGGGTGCCCTTCTCAGAGAACTTTAATGCATTTCGAGGCTTATTATTTACCTGAACGGGATTAGAAGTTCAGCTCATTTCTGGACAAACCTGGTGAACAAGTGAAGATTCCATCCACTATAGAAGACAGTTTGGTGTCAGGACTCAGGCCGAACGGGTCTGCTAGGAGAAGGTTAACGTATGCTCACTTAAGTCCCGGGATTGAACAGAGTTGAGCCAGGGAGCCGAGGCCTCGAGGTACCTGACAGTCAAATAAGACTTCATCAGACTGGCGCTGTTCTTCTTTAAGCCATTGATGACTCGAGGAAGTACCCTCCCACTCTGACGTCTCTGAGATTGAGAAACGGGGATTAAAGTGAATGAAAACCAGTATCACATTAACTTTAACCTCTCTTCAGAGTGGTTCTATGAATTATGGAGAGAGGTGAGGAGAGAGGAATAGGGATAGACGGGTAGGGAGAAATCAGAGTGGTGGAGGGAGGGACGCAGAGAAAGGAAGAGGCTCAGAGTGAGGTGCAGGGGCAGAAGCGGCCGAAGCGGAGAAAAGACCCTGGGCTGCAAGAGACTGGGTGGAGGCGGAGGGGGAGCAGAGCAGACCGTGAGAAGGAAGCTGGGGAGGCGGAGAGGAGGCTGATGAGAGAGGTCACGCCAGAGGAGAGGGAGCTGGAGAGGGCGCGGGGAGGAGGTGAGGGCGGGGCACACACGCCAGGGGGCGAGCAGGAGCAGCCCTGTCCGCTGTCCCGTAGAACTTGCTGTAGTTGTGGAGGTGTGTGCAGAAAGGGCGGCCCAAGCTACGTATGGCTGTTGAACGCTTGAAATGTGTCTGGTGTGGCTGGGGAACTGAATTTGTAGTTCTTTAAAGTTTCAGTTTAAATTTAAATGCCCACGTGTGGCTTGTGGCTACTGTATTGGGCCTTGCAGATCTAGGGAAAGAAAGAGACAGAGAAAGGAAGAGCTCTCTGGAGTTGCACCGGTGGGGAGAGGAAATCTAGAGCAGCGCCGTCCAGTGGAGATATGATGCGAGCCACTTGTTTCATTTAAGTGTTCTAGTAGCAGCATTAACTAAAAAAGGAATAGGGGAAATGAATTTCAATAATATAATTCATTTAACCCAGTATATCTAAAATAGTATGATATCAACATGTAATCAATAGGAAAATTGTTAGTGAGGTATTTTACATTTTCTGTTTTCATACTAAGGCTCTGATATCCAGTGTGCATTTTACATTTACAGCACATCTCAATTTGGACTGGCCACATTTCAAGTGTTCACCAGCCACAGGTGGCTAGTGGCTACCAGACTGGACTGCACAGATCTAAAGAGATTGATTGATCCCGAACCAGAGCAAGCTCTAGAGAGAGCTGATCTAGAGTTAGAAAGCTAAGTATTTTAGAGTACAGCAGAACTTTCTGACATGTTCCACTTCTACTCTATCATTGGATGTAGCCACTAGCCGCTTGTGCCTCCTGAGCTTAAAATGTGGCTAGTGCGACTGAGGACCTGAACTTTTAACTTGAATCAGTTTTAACTGACTTAGATGCACGTGGCCACATATGGCTAGTGGCTGCCATACTGGACAACACAGCTCTAGAGACGAGCTAGGCCGAGTAAGAGAACACGAAGGGCACAGAGGGCGGTACATGTGGGAAGCTGGGCAAGAGTCTCATTTGGGCGAGAAAAGACCAAGAACGACAGGATTCTAGATGGTGAGTGAGACAGAGGGAGCGAGGAATGCAAGGGAGCAGGCAGGAAAAAGCAGGAGGCTCCTGCGGGCGAGGGAACAGGACACCGAGAGACAGGACGGGAACCAGCGTTGGTCAGCCCGGAGGACAGAGCGGGGCATGTGGCATGTAGAACAAGACAGAGATGGAGCATGAGAGGTGGAGAAGGACCTCAGGTGGGTGGGCGTCAGGGAGGAGGTGGTGAGCTGAGGGGGTGGGGAGGATAGAGTTAGAGGAGGGGAGAGGGATGTGGTGTGGGGACATGGGGAGGGGGACATACCCAGAATGAGCAGAGGGAAGGGGAGGGACACCAGTAGGAGAGAAGGGGGCCGGACAAGGAGCATTAGATGCCCCTCTTTGTGTAGGTGTCTCGAGATGATTGAAAGAAAATGATCTTTTCAGAACCCCTCTACCTGGTGAGGCCATCCAAAACATTTTATTTTTCTAAGGGAAAACAAAAGAATTGTACTGTCCAGTTCTACAAGCGACTCTTCACGCACATTCTGTTGTCTGGATCGATTGGAATGAGGTCCAGCCGCTGATCTCCCGCATCGTAATGTTACTTCCCCGGCCAGGGGCGTGCACAAAAAAAGATGGTGCCCTTGTGGCCTGCAGTGAATCATCTCTGCCTGAATCAGGCCCATTCATGTTGCATCCCCTTCTGGAACTTGAAGTCCCTGTGTGGGGGAGGAAACCCTATCCCCTGCCCAGCATACTGTCTTTTCACCAGCATGGATGTGACTCTTCAGTAAAAATCAGTTCAACCCTCTGTTCCCTGCCTTTGCTCTTCCCAGCATGTGATCCGAGGGAACCGCCCAATCAAAACCGAGATGGCCCATCAGCTGTATGTCCTGCAAGTCCTGACCTTTAACCTTCTGGAAGAAAGGATGATGACCAAGATGGACCCCAATGACCAGGTAGGTTCTAAGTGGGACGGAGCTTTCCTGGCTGGCATCGTGTGCTGTTTGATGTGGTGCATTCCACCCTGTGTATTGAGCACCTGCTGTGTGCCAGGAACTGTGCTTAGTTGTGTCAGCTTTGGGCCTCACCATGATCCCTTTCTGCTGGGTGACTGGGCCAAGCCCATCTCTGTCCTGCGATGCTAGAGGTGATGCCTCCTCAAAAGATCGATCGGGGCCAGAGTTCTGCCCGGAAAAACTCTACCCACTCTTTCTTTTCCTTGTTTCCCTTGATTAGCTGATTCACCTGCTGACTATTTCACCTCCCAGGCTCAAAGAGACATTATATTTGAACTGAGGAGGATTGCATTTGATGCAGAGTCTGACCCTAGCAACGTCGCCGGGAGTGGGACCGAAAAACGCAAAGCCATGTATACCAAGGACTACAAGATGCTGGGATTTACTGTGAGTTTCCCAGAGCATGGACACTGGTAGACCTTCTCCCCTGACAGGGAGTCAGAGGGCCACCCAGACAGAACCCTGACAACCCTCTCTCATAACATGATGGTGGCCCTGGAACAGAAGACACTAAGAAGCTGGAGGGGCCTTGACACTTGATTTGCTTTGGCCATGGCAGGTTCACAAGTTTATGGCAACATTTGGCCCCTTGAAACAAACCCATCTGTAGGAGGGCCCAGGAGGTCGGCCAAATGAGTGGAGAGGGGATCTCTCATGAAAGCAGCTAGATTCTTTGAAAATCTGGAGTGGATATTTTGTGATAGGCTACAGCTTGAGAATGGAGCTAATTCAGTTAAATACTTATTGGGCATCTACTCAGCACCCAGCAGTATTTAGGCACGGGAGATGTAAGATGAGTCAGCCACAGTCCAGTGGCCATGAGCTCACAGCCTCGTAGTAGAGATGGGCACGTGACAAGAGCTACAACAGAGGCAGGTGTGACGTGTGGGAGGCATATGGTGGAGGGGTGATTGGGGTCCCCCTCAGGTGAGCTCGCACACAGGGTCTACCGAGTCTCAAATCAGGTGTGTTTATTTCTACAGAACCATATCAACCCAGCAATGGACTTTACCCAGACTCCTCCTGGAATGCTGGCCTTGGACAACATGCTGTACTTGGCGAAAGTCCATCAGGACACCTACATCCGGGTAAAGGCTGGGGACCAGCTTTCTCTGTGTTGATGCCACATCGCTTGCCTCCCTCCCTCCCTCCCTCACCCTCTCTTTCCTCTTCCCCCCACAGATCGTCTTGGAGAACAGCAGCCGAGAAGACAAACATGAGTGCCCCTTTGGCCGCAGTGCCATTGAGCTCACCAAAATGCTCTGTGAGATCCTACAGGTTGGGGAACTGCGTAAGTCTGTGTGGCTCCCCCCTTCCTTCAGCCATTCCTTGTACTCAGGAGCCTGGTGAGACTCGAGGGTATAGAGTTAGGTGTCCATGGGACTGGACAGCCTTATTGTACTTTTTAAAATATTACCAAGAGAGCTGTAATCCGTCTCCAGTTGTTTATGGGAGTCGTGGCTGTGGCTTGTTTGAGCTGGTGATTTAGCATGTTCAGTAGCTACGCCCCCATCCACCACCCCTCTTGGTCGTCAGTCTGGTTTTGTTCCTCCGGACTTTGGTGTGGAGGATCCCAGGTTTATGGACATGGGCTCCCAGCTTCATCCTTTCCCTGTTTCTCTTCTTCCACAGCAAATGAAGGGCGCAACGACTACCACCCGATGTTCTTCACCCATGACCGAGCGTTTGAAGAGCTCTTTGGAATCTGCATCCAGCTGTTGAACAAGACCTGGAAGGAGATGAGGGCAACAGCCGAGGACTTCAACAAGGTCGGTGTCACAGAGCTGTGAGACCTGTGGGCTGAGACCATCCCAGGACAGCCTGTGACAGCTGGCCAGAGCCTGGGGAATACCTGAGCTGGAGGACAGTGTGGTCTGCAGCGCTGAGTCATAAGACGGAGGCATTGAGAGCATCAGTCCCCTCTGTAACCCTGAGCAGGTGTCTCCCTGCTGGGCCCCTCATTTGCCCAGTGGACCAGTACCGGCCCCTCCCGCCTTCCTTCGGGGGCAGGAGGATAAACATAACAGTGATAGCTGTGGGTTACCGAGCACTTACCTGTGCAGGCACTGTGGCAATTTCGTGAACCGCAGATGTTATGGAGACATCGGGGTGGATCCGCAGTGACGTGCGTGTCAGGGGTACTTCCCAGTAGCCATTTCTGGATGCTTTCTGAGTCCACTCTCTTGACAGCACTGCTAGGCCCTCAAAAGCTGATTATCTAGGAGTTGGCTCTTTTGAAGCTGCTCATCTCATTGTAAAAAATTTGTGAAATATAAAGAAGAAAAAGTTATCTATAATTCCCCTATCCAGCGACAATGACCATTTTTATCTTTCCCTCTAGTCTTCTTTTTTTTTCTATTTGGTTGTGCCGGGTCTTAGTTGCAGCAGGAGGGCTCCTTAGTTGCGGCAGGCAGTCTCCTTAGTTGTGACATGCGAACTCTTGGTTGCAGCATGCATGTGGGATCTAGCTCCCTGACCAGGGATCGAACCTGGGCCCCCTGCATTGGGAGCACGGAGTCTTATCCACTGCGCCACCAGAGAAGCCCCTCTGGTCTTTTTTTTTGCTATAGATTTTTCCTTCATTGGTGGGGAGCTGACTGGATGTGCAGATGGTGTCCTGCTTTTTACTTAGCTGTTGTTGTTTTAAGGGAACTAACACAGGTTTTGAACACACTACAGTGTGCCAGGCACTGTGCATCCAGATAGCGTCTCATATGCTTGTGGCAACCTCTATCGAAGATGTGTCTTCCTTTCTCTAGCTTTAAGGATGAGTAGGTGGGGCCCTGAGCATGTTGAGTGACTTGCTCAAGGAAAAGATTAAGGCACAGAGTTGAGATCTGAACCTGCTTCTCTCTGACTCCAGAATGTATGAGAAATAAAGCACTTGTCTGGACATCCCTGGCAGTCCAGTGGTTAAGACTCTACGCTTCCACTGTAGGGGACATGGGTTCGATCCCTGGTCAGGGAACTAAGATCCTGTATGCCCCATGGTGCAGCCAAAAAAAAAAAATCCATTTGTCACCATCCATCATTTGTCCTACGTAACTAAGAAGAGATAGTAGTAGAGAATCAGTG
Source organism: Balaenoptera borealis (assembly GCF_965194805.1). Classification (NCBI taxonomy): domain Eukaryota; kingdom Metazoa; phylum Chordata; class Mammalia; order Artiodactyla; family Balaenopteridae; genus Balaenoptera; species Balaenoptera borealis. Next base: position 14,624,262 of record NC_138872.1, read on the forward strand.
CTCTTACTCACCCAGCGGATGCCTGTGGTACCCACCGTGCTCAGGACCGTGGAGGGCAGAGCCTGGCATCCGTTTATCAGACCAGGGCTGAGGCGGCCGCCTTCTTCTCTCTCAGGTTATGCAGGTAGTCCGGGAGCAGATCACTCGGGCTTTGCCCTCCAAACCCAACTCTTTGGATCAGTTCAAGAGCAAACTGCGGAGCCTGAGCTACTCGGAGATTCTGCGACTGCGCCAGTCCGAGAGGATGAGTCAGGATGACTTCCAGTCCCCGCCGATTGTGTAAGTGCCGTGATGGGGGAGGGCGTTGGGGGGGAGTGCCAGCTCTGCCTCCCTTCAGAAGGCCTGCTGTCCCCGTGACCTTCTCCTTACTCCGGTGCACGTCCACCGCAGGGAGCTGAGGGAGAAGATCCAGCCCGAGATCCTTGAGCTGATCAAGCAGCAACGCCTGAACCGGCTCTGTGAGGGGAGCAGCTTCCGAAAGATTGGGAATCGCCGGAGGCAAGGTGAGTTGAGGGCCCGGGCGCTGGGACCGTCTGTCCCTACTGCCCGGAGCTGCCGTACTGGGCGGGGGGCACCTGCCCGGACCGTCCCTGCCGGGAGCAGGCAGGGAACGAGTCGTCTTTTTGCCCCTCGTGTGCCCAGGCCTCTCCCAGAAGTGTCCTTGCTCACCTGCCTGGCTTCCCTTGTGTTCCAGAGCGTTTCTGGTACTGCCGCTTGGCCCTGAACCACAAGGTCCTGCACTACGGTGACTTGGACGACAACCCTCAAGGGGAGGTGACATTCGAATCCCTGCAGGAGAAAAGTAAGTTCATTTCTCTGTTGGGGTGTCATGGTAGCTGGACTTGCTGTCAGGAGACCTGACTTCTGGTCCTGGCTGCTTCAAACTGGTAATCTGGCCTTGGGCCAGTTATTTCTCTGAACCCATTTCCCCATTGGTCAGAGGTCATCTCCACCTGGCCTACCTCAAGGGGCTGTTTGGAGAATTCAGTGAGATCACAGATATGGGTTTTGCAGATTGTAAAGGGTGATACAAGACTAAATTGAAAGGCGGTGGTTAAGAGCAGAACCTCTGAAGCCTGACTGCCTGGATTCACATCCTGGCTTTGCTGTTAATTCTAATTAATTACAAGCTAATTCTCCCCTCTGCCTTGGATTCTTCTGTAAAATGGGAATAATAGCCACATTTCCCTCATCAGAGGATTGAATGAGTCCTATATGTAAAGCACTTAGAACAATGGCTGGCAGGGGGTAAGAGTAATTATTAGCTGCCTTTGCTCTGGTGGCCGTTGTCATCTTTATCGCCACGAAGTGGAAGTGAGGTGAGTGTCTGAGGCCCCCTTCCTTAGGCAGACAGTGCAAAAGCCCTGAACCCACCCCCAGTTAGACTTGACACAGCGCAGCAGGCCAGAGTCCAGGCAAAGCGACCACGGAGCAGGGAACCCTCCCTGAGCTCATACAGCCCTGTGGGTCTGGGGGCTGGGCCGTCCCTTCCAGCACTGATGCAAGGACCAACTTGCAGCATAAAGCTTCCAGAAACTAATTCCCCTCATTTATCAGTTCCTGTTGCAGACATTAAGGCCATTGTCACTGGGAAAGATTGTCCCCACATGAAAGAGAAAAGTGCTCTGAAACAGAACAAGGTGAGTGGAGAGGCAGCCCCGAGTCTGAGGTGCTGTCACAATGATACGTGGAGCGTAGTCGGTGGTGGTTGTTTTCTAGGTGCGTGACCTCTCGCCCCCATGCTGTCTCATTTTAAGTTCATCCTGAATGTTTTGTTAAGAACGATTTGAACAGACACCAAGATAGATAGAACCCCCATAGACGCCTCACCCAGCTTCATCAACCAGGGCAAAGTCTACCCATCCACTTGTCCCTCTTCCCTTATTACTTTGAAGAAAATCTCAAGTGTTACATCGTTTCTTCTGTAAGTATTTAGAATGAACCTCTAAATTATAAGGACTCTCTTAACATAATCGCAGTACTATTTGCACACCTAAAAGGAAATAAAAAGTTGTTATTTAGTATCAAGTATTCCATTGATGTTTGATTTTCTACTAATTGTCTTAAAAATGTCATCGTTTCTCTATATAAAAATATATGTGTTTATGTGTATTCACATGCACACATACACACATACACACACTCATACCCACTTTGTTTGCTAAATCAGAATCCAAATAGGGTCTCTGCAGTGTGATTAGTCTTTTAAGTTTCTTAATTCATAAGTTCCCCCTCCATCTTTTGCAGCTCTTTTTTTTTCCCCTCTCTTTGCAGTTTATTAGTTGAAGAAACCAGGTTGCTTGTTTGGTAGTTTCCCAGAGTCTGAAATCTGCTGATTGTCTCCCTGTGGTGTAGTTGAGCCCATTCCTCTGTCCCAGATCTGTAAATTGGTAGAGAGATCTAGAGGCTTGATCCAGTTCAGGCTTGACCTTTTTATTTTGGCCAGACTCCCTCCTAGATGGTATTCTGTTCTATCAAGAGGCACATAATGTCTGGTTGTCTGTCTTTTTTGTGATGTTAGCAGACTCTGGAGGCTCAGTGCCTCGTTTCATTAGTAAATTAACGTTTGCAAACTAGTGATATTCTAGGGCTCTCATCCCTTTTATTAGTCGAACTACTTCTCTAAAGAGAAACTTGCCATCATCTACAGTGGTTTCCCAGTGGTACAGTTTATAAGAAGGGAGGATAAACGCTTGATTCTTTTCTTTTATGTGCCTACTTTTAAAACAAGGACTTAGTTCCCTGGTATCACCCAACAGTGACCTATTTTGTGCATGTGTTTTGCTTTGTTTTTTAGTGGTATTGTAAACTCATGGATTTAAGCCTATTATATTTGTTTCAGTCATTACAGTTATGTTGTTGATGCTCAAGTCGTGCCATTTTTGGCCACAATTTGTTTTTGTTTTGGTGGTTTTCTAAACTGTTAAGACTTTCAGCTTAATTACCCAGATATATATATAAGGTAATATACAGTCGTGGACTCTGACATTCAGAGGTTCCGAGTGTTGAGAAATGATTTTTCTCCAATCTTAAAAAGTATCACCACATCCTAGGCATGACTTAGGTGGGTTAGTGAGGGTTGATTACCGGTGACCTCATCTCCAGCCACATTTGTGCATGAGCCCTGGGACCTTGATGACATCACATCTGAATCAGCATATTTGGCGATGGTTCCAAGTCACTAGGACTTTGACCAAGCTCTTGGTATGTAGGGCTCAGGCCATTCCCTTGCTCCAAATAACTGAAACCCTTTCTCCTTTAGGAGGTGCTGGAATTGGCTTTCTCCATCCTGTATGACCCCGACGAAACCTTAAACTTCATTGCACCTAATAAGTATGAGGTGAGCAGCGTGACGCTGCCTTGGACAGCCAAGCCTTCTCTGTGCCTGCAGCTGGAGGGGAGGAGTGGGCAGAACAGAAACATACCCCTAAAGGCAGGGGTCCCAGAGGGTGACGAAGGCTGCTGACACCAAGGATCTGCCATGCCGGGGGTCCTTCCCCCTGAGCTGGGCTCTCCAGGTCACTCTTAGCAGCAGTGGTAGGTTGTCGTTAGAAAGACAGGATCAACTGGGGATAACTTATTTGCCTGGAACTAGGAAAATGCTCCTCTTTTCAGTTTCTGCATGGCCACCCACCCAAGTGAGCCTGACAGATCCTCCCTCTCCAGGGCTCTGGGGCACATGTTGTAGTGGATCTGACCTGGGCTTTGAAGCCAGGTGGATCTGGTCCTCTTTACACGGGGACTACAGTTTCAGCTGTAGCACTAGAAGATGCTAGATATTGAAAAGCAGCTGTGGTTGAGAGCATACATGTCTGGTGAGCTCTGAGAGCCAGTGGAGGGAACTGGAGGTGGGGCTTCTGGAAGAGGAGACCCTTAGGCAGGGCCTGAGCTGTCAGTGGAGTTTGATTGGGAAGAAATGAAGAACTAGCAGGTGGGAGATAGGTGAGCAAAGGCAGGAAAAAGATGGAACAGGAGGAGTTAGGGAGGGATGGGTTGAGAATTCTCTGTTATTCCCTCTTGTCATGAGACCCTCAAGTTCAGGTTTTCTAGTACTTATTTTTAACATTTATTGACATGGTTTTTTTTTTTTAACTTTTTTTGAAACAAAATTGACATTCTACAGAGATTCCTTTTGTTTCCTGCCTTTTTACGTAATATGTGTTCCCCCCGACCATTACAAATTTCGGGGGCAATTTCAGGTTTCTCTAAAGAGAAACTAGTTGATGTCCCTGTTCTTAGTTCTTGTTTTGCTGTATTTATTAATTGCATTTTTAAAAATCACACTTGATATTATCTTAGGGAGTTTAAATGTAAATCCCTTACAAAAATCCAAAGGTCTTTTGAGAAAGTGAACGATCACCTCCCAGTTTACCTTTGCTCTTATCCCAGATAAGTCCTGCCTGTACTGAATAGGGCCCAAAGAGGCTGTGTGAGCCCTGTCAGCAAAGCGACTTTGGCAGGACCTCCCGCTGACCAGGGGCCACCAGTGACATTTTGCAACTTGCTACCCACAGTACTGCATCTGGATCGACGGCCTCAGTGCCCTTCTGGGGAAGGACATGTCCAGCGAGCTGACCAAGAGTGACCTGGACACCCTATTGAGCATGGAGATGAAGCTGCGGCTACTGGACCTGGAGAACATCCAGATCCCCGAGGCCCCGCCGCCAGTGCCCAAGGAGCCCAGCAGCTACGACTTCGTCTATCACTACGGCTGAGCCCAGAGCCGGAGCTGACGGTACCCAGCAAGGGACTTGCGGCCCAGGAGGAACACTCACAGTCTGGTGCCTTGTCTTTTGCTTGTACAGAATCTATAGTGACCGTGGTGGCCAGTCAATGCCAGTCACTCCTCAGACCCACCTCGGGCCACCCGGAGCTTCCTCTTGGTCCCTGCCCACTCTGAGTCGTGAAGGCAGGGTGCTCTGCCCTCCCCATCACCGGGGAGCCTGGGGTCGGGCCGTGAGGAATAAACAGCAGACGCCCTTGCCTTCCAGGCCAAGAAACTGCTTCTTGAACCGGAGTTAACAACGGCCACTCACCTTTTCTTCCTGAGCCTGCTCGCCAGTTGCCTGGATCCCCAAGCGGGCAAGAGCTGGCCCAGGAAAGGCTGCCCCAGAGGACAGACGTGCTGGGCATGTTGAGAGCCTTGGAGAGGCTGCCTTCGGGTGACCCGGGCCTGTGTCTCAGATCTAAGTGGAAGCCTTGGCCTTTGCTCAGTAGATGCCTTGCCCTTGCTTTTGCCGTCTTCGTGAGGGCTCACCTGGCCTCGTCCAGGGCCAACGTGCTGCTGAGGTTCATCTCTGACATCTCTGGTCTCCGGATGCCACCGGATCCTCTTGCCCACGCAGTTGTCTGGGCAGATGGACGTGTCTCCCTACAAGCTCTGTCTCTCATCCTGGCAAGTCAGAGACATGCAGGCCAAGTCCCACCCTCTTAGTCTCAAGGAAGAGCCCAGATGAAGCCTGGGTCTAGACTGTGGTGAGGTCACTAGATTCCACTCCCCTCCCGCCCCATTTATATCTTTTCCTTCCGCAGGGAGAAACCTCCCACCTCACCTGAATTGCGGCCCCTCCGGTTTGCTTTCCTTTGGCCTTCCAGACGTCGGGAGGTTAGCCTCCCTTGCTCCCTCCCCCAGTGCTGTGGTTTCTGCCATTGGCCATGATTTCAGGGAGCCAGCTGGGGCCAGGGGAGGCCACAGCTGTGCCAGTGAGGCTTCCCTGGTGCTGTAGCACTTGTAAACCACACGCACAGCCCGTCTCCTTGGACACGCGTGGGCACAGTGGCATTCAGTATTGGTAGCCTAGCATGGTGGGTACTGCCCAAGGAAGAGTGTACTATATATTTTCTTTACTATAGGCCATACTTATACAGACATGTATATATATTTATATAAGATCTACCTATCCTAGGATGGAACGTTTGAGGGAAAATAAAATGGGAGGCCAAAAAAAAGAAGAAAAAGGTAACACTTCCAGTTGTGAGCCAAGATTGTAACCTGAGAGTGGCCAGGAGCTTCCTGTCAGTAACCATGTTTTCAATAAATACTCTTTCATGTACAAACTGGTTCCCATTAACAGCTGTTTCTCTGTACTTGCTCCCTGCCCAAGGGAGCTTTCACCTTGACAAGCGTTCATTTCACTGTGTCTGGGAGACGTTGGAGAGCTCCAGCTAGAGCCCTCAGCCGCCTTCCCAGAGCCCCTTCCTCCTCCTGAGCAACTCTGCCCCACCACGCACATGCCTGCACACACACGTACGCACACACACCTGCCTGCTGGTTAAGGATGCTCACAGACTGTCACACCAGGACAAAGTGCTTTCCACTCAGGCCCGCCCAGTATAGCAGGGAAAGGCATACTGTACACCCCCGAGGACATGGCCTCCCTCTCCTCCCCGCCAGGGACACAGCCAGGGAACAGCTCGAGTACTTGTGCCTGACAAAGAAGACATGTTCTTCACCCTGTGTGTTGCCGGTGCTTAGTGCCCAGCCTGCCAGCTGGTGTTCTACACTGTCTCTGTCGCTCAAACCTCAGCCTTGATAGCCGGGAGGCTTGAATGAGGGCGGTGATGAAGTAGATACTTTAGCTTGCCTCTGAAGGAGAAGAGGGTGAGGACAAGCGCTTTCAAAAGGCATAGAAAGTACATGCAGCCTTGAGGACTCAATAAAGCCAAGAGCTTGGGTGCCATTGTAGGTGTTGGTAAGTGCGGAATGAACGAATGCCTGGTGATGCCAGCTGGCGGGGGTGGGGCAGCAGCGGTCTGCATAAAGAACTGCTTACACTCTGGCATTGAGCCTTCTGTTCAGAGAGGGCAGGGAGCCCAGCTGAGTCACTTGCAAGGACTCCTGTTTGCAGCCAGCCTTAGAGCCACAGATCCAGGAGGGGCAAAAAGTCCCAAACTGGGCTTCACTCTGCAACCCTAGCCTGCCCTGGCCTAAATGGTTCTCTCTCTCGACCTGCTCTGCCCCTTTTAATCCATCCTGAAAGATGAGTAAGACCTCAACTCCCTAGCTGGCATTTTGGGGACTACTGCATCTTGCCCCTTGGCTACTTTTCCAACCATGGTTTTTGTTAACTCTCCTTATAAACAAGTGGACTCCAAGCCAGGCTCCAGCCTTCTCCTCGCCTCCTTATTTCCTCTTGTCTGGGATGCTCTCCCCTTACTCAACTTAATGAAATTAAGATCATTCTTATAGAGTTTTCAGGCACACGGAAGATGTTTCACAAATGTTTATTATTTATTCCCTCCCATGGATCTTGTAAGTCCTAAAATTTAATGCCTCTGACATCACTCCCCAGCTGGCTTGAGCTCCCAGAAGAAAAAGCCCAGGAGAGATCCAGCTCGGTGTTTCCATGGTTGCCCAGCACTGGGTTGGAATACGGTAAATATTTAATTTGTAAGTAGGTGATTGTTTTCTGGCTGCCCGCGATGCGCAGGGCTCTGCAGCAGGCACCGAGGCTCCAGACCGAGACCCTGGTTGAGCGCAGGAGACACTAACAACCACCGAACGAGGGGGAGCTCGGCGTCGAGCCTCAGGGAGCTCCCGAGCTGCGGAAGCGCACAGCCCTGGGCTCCGCAGACGGCACAGGAGAACCGGCCCCCGAGCGCCGCCCCGCCCCCGACACCGCCCCCGCTCGGCCCTCAGCGGCTTCCGGCAGGACTGCCCCCACGTGGCGGCGCTCGGCCTCGCACTTCCGGCAGGAGGATCCGGGCCTGGAGCGGCCGCGGCCGAGGTGAGTGGGCGCGCGGCGGCCCTTCTGCGCGCTCCCGGGGTCGGGGGGTGGACCCGGGCGGGGCTGGGAGCGGGGTCCCGGCTTGGCGACGCGCGCCGCGGCTCCGGGTCCCCCGGGGAGCTCCTCATCCCGGGCCTCAGTGTCCCGGTCGTAGAGGGGCCCGGGCCTCCGCTCGTGTGCGCTCCCCCCGGCGTTTCCCGAGCACCCGCGACGTTATCCAGGCGGGCATCACGCGGACCCGGCCCTGCCCTTGGAGAGGCCGTATCCCGCGGTGGGGTGGGAGTCGGGGATGGGCAGTGAACACGTGGACAAACAAGGAAACGTCAGGTAGTGGGAGGTGCCACGAGGATTAGGAGGGCTCGCCCTCGCCCAGGATGTTCAGCCAAGCACAGGTCTGTGGAAGACTGTACTGGGCAGAAGGAACAGCAAATGCAGAGAAGGACACAGGCTTGATGTGTTGGACAAACGAGGGGCCAGCGTGGCGGGTGGGCGGGGGCGAAGATGAGGTTGCAGATATGGGCAGAGGCCAGAGGGTGGAAGGCCTTCCTTTTGGGCCTGCTGAGGAGTCGGGGTCCCCAGAGGGCCTGGCCTGCTTTCTGTGCTCAGGCCACCTCTGGGGCTGATTGGTGGACTCCAGGCTGTAGCGGGGGAGAGGAAGCAGGGACGCCAGTTAGGAGCCTTCTTAACTTTGAGAAGGTGCTCCGTGTGGGCTGGGGTGGGCATGGGGACTTAATGCAGGTGGGGCACCTGGACTGGCTCGTTGAAGGAAGGGTAGGGTTTGAATGGTGGAGGGAGGGCATGGCAGTGTTGGAGCAGGAACCACACCGGAAGCCAGAAGGTGCAAGAAGTCGATTCACAGGAGAGTGCAGACTGCCCTGGCATGGGAGCCCTGGGGGAACCACAGGGAGGGAGTGCCAGGAGAAAGCTCCCTTAGTGCCAACACGCCCCGTGGTTGCCTGTGGGACATCGGCAGTCGATCTCACCAGGGAGCCGTTTTGCCCCCGGGTAACAGTTGGCGACACCTGGAGACATTTTTGGTTGTCACAGCTTGGGATGAAGGGGAAGGGATGCTACAGGCACCTAGTGCGCAGAGACCAGGGATCCAATGCACAGGACAGGCCTTCTCCCAACAAAGAATTATCTGGCCCCAAATATCAATAATGCCGAAGTTGGGAAACATTGGTATAGAGGAAAGAGCGTGGGCCTGAAGTTCTGTTGGATGTAGGTTTGGTGCCCCCGTGCTCCACTCTCTGGCTGGAGGAGAGGAGTCAGACTGTGAGGGGTGCAGGCAGAAGCAGAGAGGACCATATAGGAGACCAGTGCATTGTGTAGGGCAGGGAGCATGGTGACTCGGACGGTAGTGGTGGAGGTCAGGAGATGGGACCTTATTTGGGATATTTTTTCAAGATAGAGGTGACAGTATTTGCTGATTGAATGTGGACCGAGGGAAAGAGAGGAGTCAAGGGTGAGAACAAGATTTCTGGCCTGAGTAACCAGGTGATGGTGCCCCTGGCTGAGGTGGGAAGAGGAGGTTTGGATGGAGAGTGGATGAAAAACAGGAGTCAGCCCTGGACAGGCTATGTGTGAGACACCTGACATTAGACATTCAACCGAAAAGGACAAGGAAGCAGTTGGATATTCTTGTGGAGTTGAGGAGGTCAGAGAGAGGGATCCACATTGGGGAGATGTAAGCTCACATTTCAGGGAATGGGACCACATGAGATCACCTAGCACAGCGGTTCTCAACCCACTGGATACAACACCTTCTTTTGAACGACAGATATTTCAGTAACAACCCCCCTTATTATTCACAAAGGAAATTTATGGTTAATGAAAATGGCCTACACATAATTTTTTTTTAATTGACAATGCCCTAACCATAATATAAAAGAGAAATAAAAGGAAGGTAATCGATAATAAAATGTTTCAATATGTGAGTTCCTGGGCCCTGCGATACTAGAAGCTACAAAGAAGCAGTGGGCGCTTTCACCTCTGGTAGAACCTCTGGGAGTGTGAAAGCCACAGCACAGGTGGCTGCAGCCATGTCGCGTTGGCAGCTCGAAAACCATGCCTGCTGTGTCTGTAGATGAGGTTGTTTTTCCAGACTGGGAACTCGTGGTACCGTTTTATCAAAAACAGTTCAGTCTCCTTTCAGTGTACGTGGTATAGGTATTATTGGACATTTTAGTGCCTAGGAGACCCATGGAAAATTTGCTCTGTGTTACATGTGAAACAAAGTTGGGTTGTAAGTTCAGGGAATTATAAATAGATCTTTCACCTCTGTGAATGTTGAAGTTATGCAGGGTGCTGAACAGTTCTTAGTTATGTGGACTGTTCTCCCATATTCCCGACTCACTAAAAGCTAGGAGAGTCTCCCCAGAACAGCACAGGTTTCCAGAGTTTCCTGAAGAGAGCCACAGCCTAAGGTGTCCTCTGGGCAAAGCCTTGTGCCAGCTCCCAGTTTGCCTTGGGGAAGGAGACATGGTAAGCCAGGTTCCAGAGTACAGAACTGAATGTGATTTCTCCTTTTAGAAAGGACCAGGGGTGGGGGAGGTAAGGTATGTCTGATCGGACGGTTCTAGGAAGGCTTCCAGAAGGAGGTGGCATTTCTGCAAGGGGGGAATGTCTCAGAGGAGGAGATGAGGCAGCAGGTGGGTCACACTGGTCCCGAGTCTGCCTGGTCTCCCCGAGCCTGTGTGCTCTGGACACTCATTAGGCTTGGCTGGATTGATAGGGAGGCAGGGAGTGGTCCCCTCTGGCAAGACCCTCAGGCAGGCACTGCCTCCATGGGAGTGGTTGTTAGAGGCTAGGGCATGGGAGGTGTGGCTTTTCCAGTTCGGTTTTTGTTTTGTTTTGTTTTGTTTTTTTGGTCATGAATTTATTTGTCTGGTAAAGGATGTAAACTATGGCGTATAGACTTAGCTCAAATTCTGACTGACTGGTAGTTGACACCCTAGTTCTGACCAGTTCGTTTTCAACGCCTTAAAGCCCAGATCCATCTTCTGAAAATCACGTGCCCTTTCTTGCATGGAGCCATCAAGCCATACAGGGAGCGCACAGTGTGCCAGGTGGGTGTAAGCTGACACGGACACCAGCTCCGGTGTGCTCGGAGCGCACAGCCCCTTGGGGGACGCAGCCTCACACAAGCACGATGAAGGAAAAGTAGGGGAGCCGCGGCAGCAGCCTGTATCTCAGGGGGGCCCATGGGGAGGGCGGGGCGGTGCTCCCTGAGGAAATGCCATTTGAGCTGAAGATAAGTAGGATCTGCTGAGGAAGGAATGAAGGGTGGGCAGAGCGTTCAGCTCCCTGGGGCAGCAGGAAAGAGCCCGATGTGTTTGGGAAAAGGAAAGCCCTGTGGCAGGACGAGGACACCAAGAGTCCGACAGGGCGGAGCAGGCCTTCTGAGCCAGGGAAGGGTTTTGGTCTTTGTCATAAGAGCCTGGGAGCTACTGAAGGGCTGCAGTCTCCTCTGACATGATCAGATTTACATTTTTAAAAGGTCACTCTGGTGGAAATTCATGGAGAACAGCTTGAGGTGACAGGAGAGTGGACGTCACAGGGAGCTGTGAGCCCTGCAGTCCTGTCCGCCCCGCTGCACTCCCCGCGGGCCAAGGCTGGGGTGGACACGTGGGGTAGCCCTCCCCCTGCCAGGGCCACCGGAACGGCCTTTTCCTCTTTCTAGCCTCAGCCCTGGGATCCGGCGAGTCGTGTACACAGTTGATCATGGAGAGGGTCGGCTCGGGCCACCAGCCCCTTAGGTGAGGACAGAGTCTGGGTCTCAGGGGACGCTTCCCGATCATGGAGGCAGCGAGAGCGCCAGCCAGGAGACGCGCTTGTTGAAAGTCACGGGTCCAGCTCGACTGGCCCTTCCTGCGGGCCCTGCGGGCATCTTCAGGAGAGGTCCGCCCCCACTGACCAGAGCCGGGGAGCTGCAGCTTCCACGGATGGGGAGGTGGGCCCTCGACGTGGCCTTCGTGTGGAGGGCGGTGTTGACTCTGGGGCTGGTCCTTCTCTACTACTGCTTCTCCATCGGCATCACCTTCTACAACAAGTGGCTGACCAAGGTAACGCGGGGGCCCCGCCAGCCCGGCCGGGTGGGAGATGGCTGCGGCCAGGACTACAGCGCCCCCCAGTATTTAACAGCGGGCGGCATGGGCTTCAACTAGTCACACTGGAAGCCACTCACACCAGCGACGCGACAGGGCCACGCCAGGGATTCCCCTTAAATATTGGGATGGAGGGGAAATCAGGAGAGGGGGAGACACTGAGGATGAGCTGGGGAGACGTGGGGTTCCTAAGGCCCCTCGTACACTGCGGCGCCCTCGTGAGCTGCTGAAGCAGCGCCCCTCCGCCAGGTAGAGGCGAGGAGGGAGGCAGGAGGCAGGAGCCGGGGGGCCGGCGGCAGGCAGTAACAGCGCCGCCGTCTGTGCTCTGTGCTTGGGCTCCGTGCAGAGCTTCCACTTCCCCCTCTTCATGACCATGCTGCACCTGGCCGTGATCTTCCTGTTCTCTGCCCTGTCCAGGGCCCTGGTTCAGTGCTCCAGCCACAGGGCCCGCGTGGTGCTGAGCTGGACCGACTACCTCAGAAGAGTGGCTCCCACAGGTACGTGCCCGCGGGGTGGTCCCAGGAGGGCCCTGGAGGCAGGAGGAGGGAGCTCGGGAAGCCAGAGGCCCGGACCAGAAGGAAGGAAGCCTCTGTGGCTTGAAGCTTAGGCCCTCCCCTCTTCGCTTCTCTCGGCCGCCTCCCGCGCCCGCCCCGGCTGCTGCCTCCTGCTGCCTCTTACTCCGGCCGCCGCGCCACAGGGCGGGGATGGGGGGCTGGGGCGGGGATGGGGGGCCGTGCAGCAGTGGCCGGTTGTTCCCGCAACCTTGAACACACACACCGAGCAGGTACCAAGGCCTGGAGACAGTAGTGAGCAGGGCACAGGCGCCTGCCCTCGGGCGGCAGAGGGGGTGCCTGGGGGCCACGGGGCACAGGGGAGGGAACCGGCTGGTGGCCAGGCGAGAGGGTTTCGGGAACAGGGGCTGAGCGGGCTGAGACCTGGGGCGGGAGTTGAGGGGAGGCACTCGTGTGCCTGGGTCAGGTTGCTGCGTGGGTCCGAGAGGGAACTGAAAGTGTCTCGAGAGGCTGAGCGCTCAGCTCAGCGTTGGTAAGAGGAAGGGGGAGAAAGGCGGCCCGAGAAGGTGGCGGTGCCAGATCCTGGAGGGCCAGGTCCTCCGGAGCGTGTGTTTCACTCTGAGGGAGGCGGGAGCCACTGCAGGGCTTCCAGTCGGGGAGCCTCAGGGTCCGATTGACACCGCTCCCTCCTCAGGGGGATGTGCCAAGTATTCAACAAGTGGGGGCCGCAGTGGCCGCAACCAGCAGGTGGAGGATTGCCGCCCCCTCCCCTTCTGGGGGGGCCAGGAGTTAACCCTTCAGTTGCTGGGTAGAAAGGAAGGCGGGGAGGACCCCAGAGAAAGGCAGGCCTACAGGCCAAGGCAGGGGGCACTCAGGCGCCTCACAGCGAGGTGTGCTCACCGCTGGCGCACCCGTACCGGCCTGCCCTGGCTGCGTGTCCGGTGGGGCCTGTGTCTCTGCAGCACTGGCAACGGCGCTTGACGTGGGCTTGTCCAACTGGAGCTTCCTCTACATCACCGTCTCACTGTGAGTACCGGCCACGCCCGCCACCTCCCTGGGGGCTCATTCCAGCAGCGTGTCTGTGTGCCGGGCCCACGGGCCAGCCGTCACACTGCCCTCTGGGACCCAACCCCCTCGCTCTCTCCGCGCCTCCCTGGCACCCAGCAGCTCGCCTGGAAGTCGCCAGCCTCTGCAGTAAGCCAGGCACGGAGGGGGTGTTGTGCCTCCCTGCCAGGCGGCCTGGGGAAGCCGGGGGCTCAGACGGAATGGTGACAGGGCAGCGGAGAAAGGGGCACAGAGGGGCAGGCGGAACAGTTATTTCTTGTCTCAGATATTGCACTTCAGCGAGCACAGTCTCTGCTTTCTCTCTTTCTCCCCTTCTCTCATTCTTCCTGCCTTATCCTGGTCTGCGCTGAGGAGTCGGTAAATAACAGGACTCAGAAAGCTCAGTTTCTCCCTGGTGATAATCAGAGGCCTCTTAGACATAGATTTCTTCTGATTAAAGGTCAGGTATCAGCCCAGATGACTCAGGCCGCCTTCCTTTGGTCTTTGTATCCAGATTGCCCTGCTGCCCTCAGGGAAGTCCGGGGTCTCCCCCTGACCCTTTCCAGCCCACTGATTGCGCTGTGGGTCCGCGCCCCCAGCTCCAGCGGTATGTCATGGGTAATCTTCCCTCGCAGGTACACGATGACCAAATCCTCGGCTGTCCTCTTCATCCTGATCTTCTCTCTGATCTTCAAGCTGGAGGAGCTGGTAAGGCCCCAGCTTTTCTTGTGTTCCTCCTGCCCCCACAGATGCTAAGAATAGCAAGGGGAACCTGAGCAGTGGCTTGTCACTGCGTGTGACCAAGGAGATGAGCCCAGCCCAGGTGGCGGTAACTCACTGAGGAAAGACCTAGACACAGGGCACTACTGAGAGTATTTAGAACCTGGTATGGCAGGAGCAGTGACCAAAGGAGACAGGGTTCAAGGGGCAGCGGGTCCTGCAGGCTCCCCGCTGTACAGCAAGAGCCCTTTGCTTCCTGGGTCCTGGGGGGCCATTGGGGCCACATGGGGACCTAGGACAGCTGTAGGGAAGCACTGCCGTATTTCAGGATCTCGGTACATGCTAGCTGGATGTCAGCCCTGACACATCGACGGGCAGGGGCTGGCCAGGACCCCAGGGTGGGGCAGGTAGAAGGGTGTCTCGCCCCAGGGGCAGCCAAGGTGGCTGCTGGCCCCCAAACTCCGGGTGCGATGAACTTGAGACCCCCAAGGTGGTTGCAACTGCTCCCCATCCTTTCAGCGTGCGGCGCTGGTCTTAGTGGTGGTTCTCATCGCCGGGGGCCTCTTCATGTTCACCTACAAGTCCACACAGTTCAACGCTGAGGGCTTTGCCTTGGTGCTGGGTGCCTCGTTCATCGGGGGTATTCGCTGGACCCTCACCCAGATGCTCCTGCAAAAGGCGGAACTTGGTGAGTGAGGGGCCCAGGCACCAGGCGGGGTGGAGGCGGGCCGGGCCTGGTGGCTCACCCGTGTCCCTTTCTGCAGGGCTCCAGAACCCCATCGACACCATGTTCCACCTGCAGCCACTCATGTTTCTGGGGCTCTTCCCTCTCTTTGCCGTATTTGAAGGTACGTGGGGTCGTCCACCTCGGGGGCACCTCAGTGCAGCAAAGCTCCCATCCCCGCTCCAAGCCTATCACTGTGGTAGCTGCAGAGGTTACGGAGATCAGAGATGGTGGTCTCTTCCCTGGCAGTGCCTGGTTTGGGGGCTGGACAGACACTTAAACCAAATGGCTGGAATCCAGCACAATAAATGCTACGTAGAAAGCGCATGTAAAATACACCAGGCAGTAATGACGGTGAATGCAGACAGCCCTAAAGGTATGCCAGGGCTGTTCTGATCAATTTAAACATATTAACTCCTTTAATACTCCCCCAAAGCCTGTGTGCCAGTGCTGTTACTGCCCCATCGTGCAGATGAAAGAAACTGAGGCAGAGAGAAGTAGAGAGAGCCTTGCCCAAGGTCCCATGGCTCATAAACACACCTGAATTTGGATCCAGCAGCTGGCTCCGGCGTCCTTCCTCCTAACCATGATGTGTTCTTTCTTTTAGAAGGAGCACAGGGTCATGAATTGCTCCAGGATGGTGGGGTGGAAAGGCAGGTCAAGGCTTCCCAGACAGTGCGTTTTGGAGAATGAATGGGATTTTGACAGCCTGATGGGGGCGGGCGTCCCAGGAAGGGGGAACAGTAGGTTCAGACGTGGGGAGACGTGTGGGGGATTGGCCTCGGCCAAGGGCACATTTCTGGGGCAAGGGAGAGGGGGAGGGGAGAGGGCGGCACACAGGAGCCCAGGCAGGTGAGCAGTCCCCTTTGGCTGTCGTCTCCCAGAGCAGAGGCAGGGTGATGTGTCTAGGCTGGGGGACTGGGGGAAGGGGAGGCAGGCGTTGCCACCGCCTTCCTTTCCCCAGTGTTTTGGAATTAGTCTTCGTCCCCTATCTGTTTATCCTTCCTCTCAGAGTCCCTTCTGTCCTCGGGGTCATTACAGGGAATTCCGTCCCACATCCATTTAAGTTCCAAGCGGTGAAGTGTCTCAGACCTCTCGGAGAAAATTATTCTGCAGCTCCATTGTCCAGGAAACTTCTTTTCTGCAGCCTCATTTTTTCTTCCCTTTTAAAATCTCTCTCCATTCCTTCCTTATGCCCCCTGCACCAAACGCCGCACTCTCCCTCCCTTCCTGGGTGTTTACACCATTCCCCACCATTCTCTGCAAACCCTCATCCCAGAGCCCCTGGTGGTCATCACTTAGCAGAGCTGCATGGATTTAGCTCCTTTAATCTTTTCTGGTAAATTAATCCCCCAAGCGCCTTCATTACTCATGTTGCTCTTCCCCGAATTGCCTTCAGTTTGCCAACGCCTTCGCGGTACTGCTGAGCCCAGCACCAGAGAAGATGTCCTACCTCGGGAGGCTGTTTGCCCGGGGGGACTGTCCCTCTGCATTTCTTTGGCGCTTTCCTCCAAAAATCTCACAGTACTCGGCCAGTCTCCTGCTCCTACAGGTGTCCATTTGCCGAGTCTGGGGTTCAGCTTCACGCCTGCTTCTATACCAGGGGCCCTTCCTGCAGGGAAAGGAACCATTCTCTCAGATGGCCAGTGTTGGAGGGCCAAGGGTCCTCTGAAAGTCTAAGCGCAACTTGGTGCATGGAGGCCTGTGTGGGTGTCTCTGGAACAAGAGACCGCGGTTTTGTCATGTCTTTGTACGCGTGTGTGTTTACTTTTTGAGAACTGTTCATCAAATTACATTGTCCGGTCTAGTCCCAACCCTTTCATTTAATCAGTGGGGAAACTGTGGTCCAGAAAGGGGGCATGTCTCGGCTAAACCCCACAGCTATGTAACTAAATGGAGAAGGTTTGTACAGATAGAGTTTCATCCCTGTTTAGAGGTGACCCACCTGAAATTAAGGTACTCCTCCAGTGGCCCAGGACATTGACAGTCCTCATGTGATGGGCTGTCCCGTCTCTCTTTGGCCCACCGGGTATCACAGCTGCCAAGGCCACATGAAGTCACCCTCCCCCACCCCTGCTCCCCCAAAGACGGGTAGGTACACGACGTATGAAGGAGCAAGGCGCTTCTGCCCGATTTCCTCTGCAGTGCCAGCCCCCTCTACTCTAGCCCAGAGGTTCAGAAGCCTCCCCATCACTCCCTAGAAGGATCTCTGGCTTGTATTGCCCCGGGGCTTCCCTGGTTTCCCCAAGTCTCAGGCCACCTCCGTGGGACTCTCTGACACCTTCCGTCCTTGTGCTCAGGGCCTCCGACAGGCAGCAGGTGTAGTGAGTGTGCAGGCAGCAGCGGCCAAGCTCGCCCGGCCACTGGGGAGGGTGAGGCCGCCCCGGCAGGCACACCCAGGACGTGGCCTCCCGCGCTCTCCCCCCATCGCTCCCAGGTCTCCATCTGTCCACGTCTGAGAAGATCTTCCGTTTCCAGGACGCGGCGCTGCTCCTGCGCGTGCTTGGCAGCCTCTGCCTTGGCGGGATTCTCGCCTTTGGTTTGGGCTTCTCTGAGTTCCTCCTGGTCTCCAGAACCTCCAGCCTCACTCTCTCCATTGCTGGCATTTTTAAGGTACAGTCTCGGAGGTGACTCCAGCCCTGTCTTAGAGGGGAGACCCCTGAGGGTGTCCCAGCTCCTACATCCCAGAGCCCTGCAGAGAAGAGACGGAAGTGCCTAGTTAGGGTGCTGCGCACTCTGCTGTCACCCGCACTCCTTCCGTCACCGTGGCCCTCCGAGGCGGGGGGGGGGCACGTCCCTGCTTCACAGATGGGGAAACAGACATGAAGAGCTGCTCGTACCCAAGGATATGCAGCTAGGAGGTAGCCGAGCTGGGATTCAAAGCCAGGTCTGACTCCGCTAGGCCTGGGATGCCTTTACGTTCTACCAAGAATGCCAACTCTGGTCATTTGGCAGTGGCCTGGAGCCAGGATTGAGAAGCCCCCAGTCAGACTCATTAGTGTAGAGTTCTGTGATTGATTGGCAATGTCTGCCATGGGCACAGTAAGGGATGGTTTTATCACGCGTGCCTTGCGTTCGCCAATCCTGCCTTTACTGCTGTCCAGCAGCACCCTTACCCTCTCCCCTCATCACGTCTCCCCTTCCTTCCCCCACCCTCTCTCACTCCTGCTCAGGGCCATGGACCAGGCAGACACTGATACTGGAGCAGGGTTACCTAAAACCAGAAGTATGGGGTTCCCCGAGGGTCTTGCCAACCAAATGATGAGGCATAAGCTGTGCTTCTCAGAACGAATCATCTGACAGGTCCCATTTGCAGTCAGTGTGTACGAAAAACCCCGTGACCAATGTGTGTCCTGTAGAGCCCAGTGTGACTTCATTCCCCTGTGGCAGCAGAGGCTCTCCGTCCGCAGGTGCCTTCTGGAAGGGCAGCTTCCTTCGTTCCTGTGGGCATGGCTGTGGGCTTGATACCCTGTGCTCCCAGCCTGGATTTGTTTGCTAATCCCGACAACCCTGTGAAAAGCACCTCCTCCTGCATCTCAGTAACACAAAGGGGGAAAAAGCGTCACAGGCTGGTTCGCTGAGCTTGGGGAGGCTTCCGCCTTTGCCTTGCAGGCCAGCCTGCCCAGGCCCCGGGAGTTTTGGCAGGTCTGGCTCTACCCTGTGGGTGTGCCCGGTGCCCCTGCCCTCCACCTCCTCCTCCCGAGCACGTCCCCTTCCTGCTTCTCTGCCCGCAGGAGGTCTGCACTTTGCTGTTGGCAGCTCATCTGCTGGGGGATCAGATCAGTCTCTTGAACTGGCTGGGCTTTGCCCTCTGCCTCTCGGGGATCTCCCTGCACATCGCCCTCAAAGCCCTGCACTCCAGAGGTAAGCAGAGCCCGTCTCCTGATGACATTTTCCCCGTGACTCTTAGCCCCACAGGTTCCCCTCCGCCAGCCCTGCCAGGAAGAGGCAGGTGGCTCTTGACTCCCCAAAGCAGTTGCGGTCTGGTCTGCACAGTTCAGCTGCCTCTGCACCGGCTGTTCCTCTCATTGAGGAAGTTTGCCTGGGGATTCGCCACCGCCACTCCTCCGAGAAGTCACGGGGATCATCTCCAGGGGGTGGGTGGGGGCCTGGGGGCCTGAGCACACGCTCACATCAGGCCACACCAAGAAAGCCGGTCCTGGGTCTGTAACTGGGCTGCCTCTGTCCGCAGGTGACAGCGGCCCTAAGCCCCTGAAGGGGCTGGGCTCCAACCCCGACCTGGAGCTACTGCTCCGGACCAGCCAGCCGGAGGAAAAGGACAACGAGGAGGAGGAGGGGTACTTTGTGGCCCAGGGGCAGCAGTGACCAGCCAGGGCACCAGCTTGGAAGCAGGCTGCTCCCCAACCTTCACACCTGTCGGCAGCTTGGGGACCCGGGTGGCTCCTCCCAGCCGCTGGGGAGCAGCAGGCCGGGGTCTCCCAGGCTGGGCCTCGAGAGCATGTGACCATGTGGTGGGCCAGGGCAGGGAGCTGGTCAAACAGGGGTGAGCGCCAGGCCAGCCTCAGACCTGGCCGGAGCGGGGCCCAAGCCGTGCTGGCGTCACAGCCGCTTGCCAGGCTCTGAGAGCCAAGGTGGTGATTTCAGAGGTATAACCGGGTTTGGACTGCCGGGCAGTTAGGAATGGGAGATGGAGAAGATGGGGCCTCGTCGCCTGGAGAGCATATTTTCTCAGAGAGCAGATCTATTTATAGTTTGGAAATAAAGGGTTTACGGTCCGCTGGCCACCTTGTGTTGCCTGGAGGTATGGGGGCAGGCAGGGCGGCGTGGGCCTGGCCTCTCCCCTCTTTTCCCTGCCTGGGGCCTTCTAGGGGGACCGGTCATACCCCAGGCCTCCCATGTCTCTCATGCTCCTGTTTGAGCCCCAGTGCCCTCTCTTAGGGCCCCACCACACCTGCAGGCAGGAAAAAATAGGTACTGAGTTTCATATTCTGGGGACTTTAACGCTTTTACAGCCTGATTTGAATATTGACTCTGTCACTTACTAGCTGTGTGAGCTTAAGCAAATTACCTAACCTCTCTGTACCACGGTTTTTTCATCTGTGAAATGGGGATAATTATCTCAGAGTTGTTCTGAGGATCAAGTCAATATTGGTAACAGATTAAATGTCATTTAAGTATGTATTTTGAAAATTCTTTAACAGCCACAGGACCGAGACCCTAAATGAGCGGCCATGCTAGGATTCCCGGCCAGGACTGTGTGCCTGCATGCTTGTCCGTGGACCATACACAGAAGGGTTATGGGCCTCTGGGACCTGGGCCTTCTGCTCACCTACCTTGGGAAAGCCGCACCACCCCTCTAGACTGCAGTCCTCTTTATAAAATGGAGAGGGAGGAGGTGAGATCCCAGCTCTGATGTGCGATGGTTCTGAGGCCTGGTCTGCTCCTGTGAGCTGTTGCCCTGCCTTGTGAGAGCTGCTGGCCAGTGGTCCTTCCGGGCACAAGTGCTTTTAGGCACTCACAGCAGGTGGCGCCATTGCACCATGCTTCGGCTCCTGAAACTGCCTGACCTGCCACCACTGTCCAAACTCAGGCAGGGGTCGTGGGAGGAGGACCCACCCTGGTGTCTTCGGGTAGAGAGACTAGGAAGGGACTTGTTGTGAATTGTTCTAATCAGATCTGAGCCACACCAGCCCAGTCCATCAAGCCTAGGAGAGCGTTAATACTTCAGAAATGGGTCAGCAAACTTTCTCTGTAAAGGGCCAGATAGTAAATATTTTCCATCTGGGGGCCATATGGTCCCTGTTGCAGCTACTCAGGTCTGCTGTTGTAGCAGGAAAGCAGCCACAGACAGAGATACAGAAGCAAAAGGGCACGGATGGCTGCGTTCCAGTGGAAGCTTGCTTATAAAACCAGGGTTCAGCTTGTCGGCTGGAGTTTGCCAACCCCTGCTGTGGAGGAGTCCTTAAGAATGACTGAGTCCCACTCTCAGTCTTACAGCTAGGGAAACTGAGGCCCAGGAGGGCGCAGTGACTAGCCTGAGGTCTCCAGAGCCTCTGGCTCAGGAGGAGTTAGAACCAAGGTCTCCTGCTACCAGTTCAGCTTCACAATGCAGACTTCTCCTGCAAATGGAAGTGTGACACCCAGGACTCCCCTGAGTGGTGTCTTAGACGGTTCCCGCACCTCTGCCCCCCTTGGATTCTGCCAGCTCAGAGGCTAGGATTAAAGGAAGCTTGTGTTCTACACCGGATGACATGGGGAGAGCCAGCAGACAGAAAGAACCGGGGTCCCCCCTTCCTCTGCCCGAGAGGCTGCTTGGGATGCAGGATGCTCCGGCGGTGGGGAGAGGCTGCCAGAGCCCCGCTGGCTCAGGTGGATGAGAGCTTCCTGTCTGCTCCTCCCTCCATCTCCCTCTCCTCGCACAGGGAGCAAGGTGCTGTCTGGTGCAGTAATTACAGGGTACAGAGTGGGGGGCCCCCACTACCCGCATGTTGGGTTCAATGACAGCCCCTCACTTAGCAGCAATTACCAGCCAAGCCTGGAGGAGGGCTCCCTCCCCTCCCCCACCCAGCCCGCCCAATCGCCTGGCCTCCGGGGCCAGACAGCGTCACCCTCAGCTTTGAGCCCTGGAAGCACCCATGCCGTCTGCAGCCATTGCATCCCAGGGCTGCAGTGTCACCATGGCAACTTGGTGCTTGCACAGGTTGAAGGAAGCTGAGGATGTGACTTGTCTCTCCAAGGCTGTGGCATCTGTCCCCACGAAGCCTCCAGCTCCAGGGAGGAGGTGCTGACCTACAGGTTTGAGTTTTAAGTGCTTACATGGCCGCCGCCTCTCCCAGGGGCCTCCAGTGGAAGGAAGGTTAATGCCCCCAGTATATGAGGATGTCTGTAGTCGGGGGGCGTGATGGGGGTGAGAACGAGCTGGGGTTTGCCTGTGGGAGAAAGTTGAGACATCAGGCTGGACCTGGAATACCTTCATGTTAATTCTGGTACCTCCTCTGTCAGGAAGGCTCAGGGGATCACCTCCATCTGTTCCTGCTCCGTTCTGCTGAGAAAAAACTAAAAATTCCAGTGGCTTGAGAGCAGTTACGTGGCACCAAGAGAATTGTCTTCGTGGTACTTGCCACAGCCTGCTGCATCGGGGACTAGTGACGAACCGAGTGGGGTCCCCACTTTGCAGTCCAGAGAGCTGAGGGTGGGGACTCCCAGATCATCCATTTGGGTCGACAGCATTCAGTGAGCGCTGGCTGTGTGCCAGACACCGCCGGACCTGGGATAGAGACGTTTGTCCTTGGAGAGACGGCAAATGGGGCCATCATTCCAGCCCAGGGAAGTGTTGAGGCGCAGGGGACGAAGGAAGTGGGGAGGAGAACTGAGTGGACATTCACCGGGCACCTCCTAGGCCTCTCACGTCGGTTATGTAATCGCTAACAACCCAGTGCAGTAGGAATTGATTGTACCTATTTCACAGCTGTGGAAACGAAGCTCGTAGACGTTAAGCACAATAGTGCCTAAGAACACAGCCTCAGCACTCCACTAGACCTGGGTTCACATCTCCCCTTGGCCCTGAGGTGAGCTTTGCATCTTGGGCATGTTGCTGATCGCCCTGAACCTGTGTCCTTTTTTATAAAGATGGAATGACTATATATATATATATATATATATATCTCCTAATGAAGCTATTGTGAAGATGAAATGAAATCGTGTATATAAAGCAGTTAGCACATACTGGGCACATAGTAATAACCATTCAGCAAATGTCAGCAATGGGGAGGTGACATAACTTGCCTGGGAGACAAAGCAAGTGAGAGGAGGAGCAAGCATTGGAGTCCTGGCCTTTTGAGGTCACCATCCCTGCTGCAATGCCTGGGACAGTGGACACTTAATAGATATTTGTTTCACGAAGGAGTTTCCAATAGTGGAAACTAAAGTGAGGGTTTTTCTGGGTTCCGGGGACCAGTCTAACTTCTAAATGATTTGCTCTACAAGAAAAGGCTGTCCCTCACCACCACCCATCCCTGCCAGCCTCCGGCCTCCCAGCCATCCCCTTGAGCCTCCACCCTAACCACACAGCACTGACATCAGCCGGGCCCCTTTGACCTTGCTTTGTAGTAACCAATTAGCTTGACTTCTGTTCCCATGGTTATGTACACTTCCATTGGCAACTAGTGCATTTCCCCAGAAACGGGCCCACAGCCCTGGTCCTGCTGGCATCCTGCCAGTGGGTTCATCTTTTTCTCCTGGATGTCTGATGAGAACTGTCCTGCTGGGACAACAGAGGGACAGAACAGAGAAGCAGGAGAAAATGCATTCAAATGCATTCAATAAACGTTTCTGGAGCATCTACAACACGCCCTGCCCAGTGAGCGCTGCTGGAGATACAGGAGGCATTAAGGTGCTGTTGCTGTCCTCCAGGAGCTTTTGCAGGGCTTTTAAATCTCATGGGTCCCCTGGGAAATACACTCAGAGGTAAAGATTAAAGTGTAAGATGTTGTTTAGAAAGTGGTCTTGGGAAAAACACCTGTGGAAGGGAGGCAAAGGAGGCAGGTCTCGGCAGAGGGAGAAGTCGAGCTTCGAGGCAGTTCCGACAAAGGCCTCAGTCAACCCCATGGGGAACTTTGGAGCTGGGATGACCCTTCAGAGTTGTCCCAAGTTGGGGTGAGAGGTTCAGGCCTTTGCACTTCCACATTGATCTGTCTTGGAATTGGGCCTACCCTGGAAGGAGGCACGACCTTGGCAGTTTTCTTCCAATCAAGACAATCTCCAAAGAGGGCTGCCTTCCAGCCACGCTGGGGTAGCAAGTCTCTCATTCCCAGTGGGGGGATCTGAACATCCCATCACAGCATCCACCACACGTAGGGTCCACAGTCTGGCTTCAGGGACGACCAGGGATCCCTGAAGAGGGAAGCAGCATCTGGCACATATATCATTTTTCTGGGGGAGGGTTCCTTGACCCCCAAAAGATTAAGAACCACTTGTCTAGGGAAAGCCAGACTTGTCCAAAACTTCAAAACATGATCAGAGATGCACACTATTGGTGCTCAATGAGTATGAATGGATGGATGGATGGGTGGATGGATGGATGCCACATGGAAGAATGTATGGGAGGCAGAGAGAAGGGAGTAACCAGTTCTGCCTGGGGCAGGAGGAGAGCAAAGATTCCCAGGGGCAGCTGACCCTTTTGAAGTGAGACTTGAAGGCTGAGTAGAACTTGCCAAGCAGACAAAAGGAGATAGGCATACCAGACAGGGGCAAGAGCAGATGCAAAGACCCAGGTATGAGCGAACATGGGGATGGTGTGTTTCAGCACCGCAGGGGTTAGTTCACCATGGCTGGCCACAGGTGCACATGGGTAAGAGGAGGGGGAGGGACGTTTTCTCCTTTAAAAAGCCCACAGGTTCCAAGGAGGTATCCTGATGGGAACCACTTCTTGAACAAGCAGGTATCTCCCCTCCCCCCACTAACACTTAACAATTGCCCCAGTCTCCAGGTGGGGGGAGGGGGAGGTCCTAAAGATAATCCCAGGCAAGTGTAGAGCATCTGGTCACTTACCACCTCCTTTCCCATCCTCCTTTGCTCCTGCAGTCCGTTCCTGAGAGGTCAGTGTTACCAGCCAGCCGCCCCACTTTCCAGAGGAGCAATGGGCTCCAGAGGCCAGGTGACTTTCCCGAGGTCAGTCACCTCCGTGGCTCCTAAGCGCAGCCAGGAGCCCCCTCTGCAGACTCACGCCTCCCAGCGCCCTGTTTTCCACCTCTCTGCTCTGCAGCCCTCCAGTTGGAATGCGTGCAGTCTCACCTGCCTCCTGGGATTCAGCCCCTCTGGTTAGGGGGGGGCAGGGGACCAAGGGTCTGGCGGGGGGGCGGAGGGGGATGCAGCATCCCCCCGGCCATGTTTTGCTCTGGGAGGAGTCCCCACTGAGCCAGAGCCTCCGTCCCGTTCTAGGGCTACCCCATGAATCAAACATGCCCCCGTGGTTAACTCAGTAATGCTTTTATTAATAGTTAATTATTCAATGCGCACTGGGGAAATGAGCCTCACTCAGGCCTTGTAAATTAAGGCAGTGATCTCGTGAAAGAAGCCAGTGGGAGTTCATTCCCCCCTCCCGTCGCTGCACCTCCTGGCTCTCCATTTAACGATACTAGATAATGGGGGGCTGGGGGGGCGATCAGGGGACAGGGATCTTCTCCGGTGGAGGTGAGAAGGGGCAGATGAACATCCTCTGGTTTCCTCCGAGAGAAAGGGCCCAAGGAGGGTGTGGCGAACGACCAGCTGGGAGGTGTGATCCCGCACCGTGGCGGTTGTCATCGGCCTGTGTTCCTTGTCACTGCTGGGGACTCAGCACGGCCCCCAGGGACTCGCGTCCAGGGCAGGGCCACCTGTCCCAGGTGTGGGACTCCCAGGCGGAGAGGAGCCCGTCTCAGACGCTCCCGTCTCTGAGCCGCAGGCCTCCCTCCCCCACGCGGCCTTTCTCATTTCACCAGTGTCAGACTTCCTGGGCGAGGTTTTTGTTGTGGCTGAAGCCAATTTCCCGTTCTGAATTTGCAGCTGAGCTGCATAAGGGGCTTGTTCTAACCTGGTTTGGCTTTTCTAAATTTAACTATCTCCCATGTTTTGTTTCCCTGGAGACAGAAACCCCTCTTTATCTTCCTGGGTAATGAAAGCCAGCACCTGCTTTGAACCTACTATGTGCGAGGGCCTGTCCCCCTGGTTTATGTCGACTCATTCTAATGTTCAGCTCTGTCTTTGGTACAGTGACCCCGCCTCCCTGGGTCTCCATCTCTTCATGTGAAAATGGAGATATAATACTCTCTGGGTCTGGAGTAATTGTGATGATTAAATGAAGTAATAGATGTAAAGTACTTAGAACCCTACTGAACACATAGTAAGTTTTCTCTAAGGGGTAGCTGCTATTACTATCTTCTTCACAACCGCGCTGCCCTTTTACAGACGGGCAAAGTGAGGTTTTACATGCGTGCTTTGGCTTTTGTTCAAGGACGCTCGACCCAGAAGTTCATGCTGCCAAAGCTCATCACTTTCCTTCCATGGAGGCAAGATGGGGAGCCAATCTCTTCTCCAGAAAAGCGCATTGGCCAAGTCCCAAGATGATGGGCGTCCATCCGCCATCAAGCAGGAAAATATGAAACAGGTGAGCTCCTGGTGGCCTCCGCCAAGGCCACTCAAAGACAGGGATTTTCAGAGAGCCTCTGGGGGTTAAACACTGCCCCCGTGGTTGTGATGGTCCCTGGCCTGATGAGGGTTTTCCTGGGACAGGTGATGCAGAGGGTTGGGGACAGATGGCCTCCCAAACCCCATGCCAGCTGTGAACTGCCTTGCAGGTGAAGGTCGGCTTCTCTGCTGTGACCTTCCCCTCCCCCAAACTGCCAGAACCACACATGGGCAAAGAGTCTGGGGTGGGGATTGAGGAGTACGGCTCCAGGTTCGTCTGTAATATGTAGCGTCAGATTTAAATGTCACTGCTGCAGGCGGCTGACCCGGGTTCCCACACAATGGGCCGCGAGGGGCGCCTTCGCCGCCTCTTCATCTTCCTGGCGGTAGCTGACCAAAGGGAGGGAGATTTGGTTTCTTAAAAAACTAAACACTTGTTGAGCACTCTGGCGTTGCCTGGGCAACAGCCGAGGGGGGAGAGAGAAGCATCTTATTGTTTAAAGTTATTCTTGCTCTGTCAAAGGTTGCTCTGAAAAGACCCGAATTCTCCAAGCAGCCAGGCTGGTCCTCTCTCTCAATCTGTCCCCTGGCCCGGCCGGCTGTGCAGTCCCAGCTCCTGTCCTCCCTCAGCCCCCAGCCCCACTTCCAGGTCCGGGGCTGTGGGAGGGGTCCTGGCCATGCTGGACATCAGGATCCTGGAGGCAAGTTCCCTCCATACTCTGTGCGTTCACCCCCAGGCCCAGGGGGCTCGTGGAATAAACGCACAAGCAACAGGCCGGCAAGGAGAATCCCTGCTGCCCCACCATGGGCTGCGTTTCCAGCACCCGACCTGGGATATGGACACAAGTGTGGCTCCGTGACTTAGGGGTCAGCTCACAGAAGTGCCTAAACTTGATTGGGGTAGGGGTGGGGGGAGTCCTGGCCGTATAATCCAGAGGTGGGCATCTTGGTCCTCAAGCCCAACCAGGGGCGAGACAAAGGTGACCTTGTGCCAGGTCATTGCTCGGGGGCCATGGCTGAGTGCAGCCGCCAGGATCCTTGGAGACGGTGTAAGTGGCACCCCGTGCCCCTCTACCCCTCTCGCGACACTGTTTCAGAATTGTTTACTTGTCTGTCTTCCCCACGAGACTGTCAGCTCCCTGACAGCAGAGCCGCATCTATTCATCTCTGTGTATTCTTGTAAGCTGCCGCAAATCCTTTCAGGAGCAAGGCAAATTCTGAAAATCCAGATGAGATGTACATATATTTTTAATTAAAACATGTTTACATAGTGAATACATACACATGATACAAAATTCAAAGTTCAAAAGGAATGAATACCCATATCTCCTGCTGCCCAGTCTCCCTTTATGGGGACAGCCATGGTTTCCAGCTTCCGATGTATCCTTCCAGAGATATTCCACTCATATAGAAGCAAATGGGCATCAAATAAAATATATTAGTCACACCCCTAGCTCCTGTGTCTAGCACAGGGCCCAGTATATGGTAGATGCTTGATAAAAGTTTGTCTGATAGTTGGACACACAAACAGGTGATGGATGGATGGATGGATGGATAGATGGATGGTTAGGTGAATGGATAGATGGATGGATGGATGGATGGGTGGATGGATGGATAAATGGATGGATGGTTAGGTGGATGGATGGGTGCCGCTCTTGTACTGTTAGTTCCCTTTTCACCCAGATGTCTGGGTTCCCCAACAGGGAGTTCCTTGAGAGGAAGATGGAGGCCCAGCATCAGACACATTTGGTCTGAGGGGTCCGTGTTCTTCAGATGGAGACATTTAATAGGCAGTTGGATTGTGCTTGTATCAGGTAGGAGTCTTATTCGACTGCTAATAACAGAGACCCAACTACAAGGGCTTGAGTCCATAAAGGTTTTCTTTTTCTCGTGATGAGAAGTTTATAGGGGTTCAGCCCTCAAGGATACCAGAGTTGAGGTCACTGTGATGTCCTTGACCTTTCTCTCGTGGTCTCAAAAAAGCTGTTGGGGGAGGGGGCTCCAACCATCATGTCCAAGTTACAGGGAGGAAGAAGAGGGGCAAAAGGATGCTTCCACCTCCTATAAGAAGCCTGTTCCTGGAGGCCCCACCAAATGACTTCTAATCATTTCTCCACGGCAACCCCTAGCAGCAAAGGAGGCTGGGATGTATGGCTTTTAAGATGGGCATGTTACTCCCCCAGATAATATTGGGGATCTATTAGCAAGGAAGAAGAGGGAGCTGGATAGAGTAGGCGACTCACAGCCCCTGCCACCCCTGCCCAGGGTGGAGACTCTGGGCCCCGGGAATGGACACAGCAGGAAGGCGCATCCCAGAAAAGAGCATACACTAAAGCACAGAGGCATGAAAGCTCACGGCACATTCGACCTACATCCTGTGGACTCTCACCTCAAATATCTCCGAGTAGTACCACTTCTCCTGCCCCTGGTCCTGGCCACCGTCATCCCCTGGGTGACTGCGGCAGCCTGGCGCCTGGTCTCCCCACTCCCTCTCTGACCCCGTGCTCAGCGCTCCGTTGCCTGCCCAGTATCCGCAGTGACCCCCGCACCCATAAATCAGAATGCACGACTCCCTGCTTAACTCCCAGCAGCAGCTCGACTCGGAATGAGACCCCAGGTCCTCACCCAGGCCTTCACGGCCTTCCTTGACATGGCCCCTGCCCTCCGCATCCTCTCCCACCATCAGTCACTTCGCTCCATCCGTGCCCCCTCCCACTGCGGAGTCCTCCTCTTGCCCCCGAGGCCTGGAGTGAATTTCACTCTGAACCTTCCCGTGGCAGCTTCTCTGCCTCCTTCAGGTTGCCACTCAAATATCACTTCCCCAGAGACTCCCCCAGCCCCACCCCTCTTCTACCTACCCCCCTCTCCTCGCCATCACTCTCTACTCCAGGACTTAACCCATTTGGGGCCACGGACCCCTGGGCCTCTGGAGAAGCCTATGGACCCCTTCCCAGAATAACGTTTTTAAATACATAGAAGATATGTAGAATTACAAAGGAAGCCGATTATATTGAAATGCTGTTTTCAAAATATTTACAAAACAAATGTGATATAGCACTATAGGTGCGTCTCTATTAACGCATTAGATAACAAGATCTAGCAGCACCTCTATTAACTCCCACAAATTTGAAGCAGTGATGAGTGCCAATGATATTTTGAAACGTCTGCGACCACTGTAATGTAATAGGAAAGATCTGATTTCTGCTGGTGACAAAGTCACAGGCATTGCCAATACTACACAGTGTGTTGCCAACACTTTCAATTGAGGAGAAATGCTATATTTCAGTGAATTTAGTGAAATAAAAATGTAAATTTTCCCCCTTTGATTTCACTGACCCCCTGTATTCTGTCTGTAGCTCCCTCGGAGGAGTCTGGTTGGTTTTGGTTTTGGTTTTCTTGAAAGCCCCTTTCTCTGCCTGACATTACACATTTACCTCTTAACTTGCTTACTGTCAGTTCCGCCCAGGAGGGCAGGGATTTTATCTCTTCTGTTCTCTGCTGTGTTCTCTCTAGAACACTGCCAGGCACATAAGTAATCAATAAGTATATATTTTTAAATAAATGAACAAGCAAGGGATGAGGCTGGAGAGGCTGGAGACACAGGGAGGCTGGAGGCAGATCTGGGGGGCCTTGAATGCCACACTCAGCAGCGTGGCTGTGACCGGCAGTGATGGACGCACCCTGGGAGGGAGGATGGGCCTGGGAGAGAACACTGTCCCCACGGCAGCCAGGCTGACAGTTGGGATGACTGGGGAGGTGAGAGATGGCCGAGGCCGCCTTCCAGAGGCAGCTTTCTGAGGGAGGCTTGGGCATCAACCACTTAGCATCATTCGTGAATGTCAGCAGCCGCTTCACTCCCTGCCTTCCTGCCTCCTCCTTCCGTCCTCCCCCCCACCAACCCCGGATGTTAAACAGGAACCCTGGAGAAGCCATGGTTTCTCAGTGTTTCCCGGGCAATAAAGATGTGCCAGACAACGGGACAGGGCCCACGGGGCTGAGGAGGCAGGCACGGGGGTGGGCGGGTGAGAAGAGGTTCCCAAGGCAGCTACTGCGGAGCGGGGGTCCTGGTGTGTCAGACCCTGGGGTCAAGTTGTTGAAGGGTCACCCCTCCCAGACTGTGGCTGGCTATTCAGAACCAGGGATTTTACAGCAACCTGAAAATCCAGGGAAAGACCAAACTTCTGGAATCAGCTGGCCTTCGGCCACTTGTTCCTTAATTGCACACAGTTGAACAGGTCACATAAATGCTCCACACCTCCCTCTCCACATCTCAAAATGGGGTGGGGTGAGGATTCAATAGGGAAAGTGATGGGTCTAAAGCAGCCAGCTCAATGCCAGGTGCGCAACAGATAACAAACGGTTGCCTTTGTCACTGTTAACGCGTAGTAAGTGACGGGAGGATGGGATCCGAGTCTCTCTACTGCTAGTATTCCTTAACAATCCACCTTATCACCCCGCCCATAAAGGGAGGGGGAGGATGGGGGAAGGTTACCAGAGGAAACAAGTCGGTAGTGGAGAGAAAAAGCAAGTTCTGGAGTCAAACAGATCTGGGTTCAAATCCAGCTGTGTGACTTTGGGTAAGGCGCATCACCTCTCTGAACGTCAGTTTTCTCATTCAGAAAACAAGGATGGGACCTTCCTCTCATAGTGCGGTGAGGATTACTGGGCACGGATGATGTGTGGAGGTAAGCGCTCAATCAGCAGAGCCGCTGAATACGTGATCACAGCCCCAGCCCTGTGCGGGGTGAGGAGGAGGAGACAGACAATGGTAATAATCCCCCGCTCTTGTCAAGAGGTCTACACTTTCGAAAGCACTCTTTCCCATCCATCGTTTCATTGGAGCCTCACTTCAGCACCTCAGGATGAAGAGGACTGAGAGTTTGATCCACATTTGACAAATGGGGACACAAGAGCTCAAGCGGTGATGGACTCAGGGAAGCAATCTGCTCAAATGTCACACAGCCGGTGAGATTTCGGGATGGACACGAAGCCAGGTATCTCAACTCCCGTCTCTTTTCAGATCAGCCGCTTAGGTATTCATCCACTCAACAGACGGTCCCTGAGCTAAGCTCCAGCGA
Organism: Balaenoptera borealis; assembly: GCF_965194805.1. NCBI lineage: Eukaryota > Metazoa > Chordata > Mammalia > Artiodactyla > Balaenopteridae > Balaenoptera > Balaenoptera borealis. The sequence continues at coordinate 14,655,297 of NC_138872.1, forward strand.
TAAGGCAGTAAATGGGCAGACACGACTTCCGCCCTCGAGGAACTTGGAGCCTCGTGGCTCAGGACACAGAGACCTTTTCCGAGGCTGCACCAATTGCAAGGAAGACCCAGTTCTGCTCAGAGACACAGATCAGGAAGCCCCCTGAGTTCAGAGTCATGGCTTTGTGTGCCCACCTTGGGCAGTGAGCAGGCCAGGAATAGAAGACTTCTCTGCCCTCAGGGATGAAATCCACTTGTTAATAAGCCCAGATACTGGGAATTCCGTGGTGGTCCTGCTTCCAGTGCAGGTTCGATCCTTGGTCGGGGAACAAAGATCCTGCAAGCTGCACAGCGTGACCAAAAATAAATAAATAGATAAAAGCCCAGAGATTTGCACCAGGATCCCATCATGAACGAGAGTCCTAAAATAAAGGTTTCCATAGCCAGATGCGTTCAGGAAAAGCTACACATCTCCCACCCTCTCTGAGAGTCACACTGCTTTGGCACATACTACATGCTCCCTGGAAAGTCCTGCAGAAAAGAACCCTGTTTAACACGATGCTTCCCAGACACCCTTAACCACGTGAACAGTTTTTTTTCAAGCCACACCTACTAACTTGGGAATTAGGAACAGGGCAGCGGAAAGAGCACAGTGTCTAGAGCCAGTAACTTGGGTTTGAAGCCCAGCCTTAGATGCGATTAGCACTTGGTAAACTGTGGAATCATTATAACCCAGGAGAGGGGACGTGACTTGCCCAAGGTCACTCAGCATCAGACCCATGATCCAGGTCTCCACGCATATGAGAGGCGTCCTTAGGGCATGTGCCACTTTGCTTCCCCTCTGACAGGGGCGGCCCTGACAACCTGCTGGGTGGGTGTTATTTGTGTCTACTTGTCCATGCAGCGCCTTTCTACAGATTACAGAAAGGTGCCTCTTTCTCCTGGATCCACAAAATTGCACGTGAGGGCCCATGGATGGATAAAGCATTGCAGGGCCTGAATTTTAGCCCCCACTTGCTTCCTTGGCCAGCTATCCTTGTGCAGGTTACAACCTGTGCAACTGTATATGGCAACGCTTATTAGCCTCTTTCTCCTCATTCCTCCTCACTCCTTCCACCCTGGTCCCCTTCATGGGAACTGCACCCTCCCCTTAGGGTGCTGGGTTGAGGCTGGGTGGGAAAGACCAGTTGTTGGGCTGCACTTCCCAAGCTCCAAAGTAGCATCGGCCAAAGATGCTAACTCAGCAAACTTTAATTTATCACACAGGCCAGGGGTGTGCGTGAAGCAATTAGCGAAATAATGGTTACGTCGCACTAAAAATTATTTATAGAGTCACTGTGCACACAGCTGTGATTAAATTAGACAACCAAGGGAACTTTTAACTGCCAACGGAGCCGGCATCCAATGCCCCAGGCTCCAGCTGGCTGGGGATGGGGTGGGGTCACTTCTGTCCAGTCACCCCCTGCCGGGCAGGTGAGCCAACCCTGACCCACGCAGGGATGAGGAGGGTCTTCATGGGCAGGGGTGTGGAGAGGTATCTCCGTCCCGGATGTCCTGAGCTGCCAGGACCTTTGAACATAAACAAGTCAGGGGCTTTCACATATCTGAGACTTAGCAGTCCCTGAAACTCTTTCAAAGAGAGTCTGCTGTGGACCCCCAGTGACTGAAAGGAAGGTGGTCTGGGTGAATTAGAAAAGATGGGCCTGGAGACCTATGGGCTTGACATTGACCCCAACTGTGGGCCCTGAGAGCGCAGAGCCAAGCTGGAAACCAGAGATCAATCCAGCCCTCTCTTTTTACAGGTGGCAAATGTGAGGGCCAGAGATTTCATCTCTCGTGTTCTCCCCACCGGTGTCAGAGACCTTTGTTCCAGCCCTGGGTCCTGGGTAAGCCTTTACCCCAATCCATGTACCCCGTGAGAGTTAGTGTTGGACACAGGGCTTCTACAGGAGGGAACAGATATTTTGAGCACCTATGGCATACCAGACACTGTCTATATTTATATTTATTGCTGATTCATGTTTATCTTTATATTCTTATTTAGCTCCTTGCAACATTCCTGTAAAGTAAGCAATCTTGTCCCTCTTTACAGACGCAGAATCTGAGGTTCAGAGAGGTAAAGATATTTGCCCACAGCCACACAGCAAGGGAAGGGCAGAGCCATTTTCTTAAGGTTCATCAAACTCCAATGATGGAGCATTGTGGTGCTTTGAGTATTTTGGGGGGTGCCTCCTGGGTGCGGGGTGTGATGCTGAAAAGTCATAACAGGGTTTCCTTTACACTGGACACAAGACATGCATCATCTCGTTTCATCAGCAGCCCCTTGGGTGCACATGGGGAAACTGAGTCACAGAGCACTCCATAAAGGGACCCCAAACGCCAGGACTGTGAGCATTGGGGTTTGTGTTCATCAACAGCCCTCCACCTCTTGCCGAGATGCAGTCGGTACACCATGTAGGAGCCACAGATCTTTACCCAAAGGCTGGAGCTACCTGTGCAATTCCAGGATTCTCTCAGGGGGCTGAGGGTGCTGATAGCCTAAGGGGTGGCAGCCAGGGCCAGGAGTGTGGGTTGCAGTCAGGAGACCCTGAATCCCAGCCTGGCACCAACCCAAGCCCCACGTCCCTGCAGCTTCTGTCCCTCCCCATCTGAGCTAAAGAGGACGCAGAGGATTTCACAAGAGTTCTGGCCACAGTCATCTTTTAGCAGCCCGTGTCCTTTCTGAAACTCACTGGTCCTCCCTCCAAATAAGCCGCTGGAGGTGCAGATCAGTGGGGTGACGGAGCAGGGCCCTGAGGCTCAAGTCTCCCTCCTCCTCCTCCTCCCTTCCAGTGCTTCCTCAGCCCCTCCCCACTCCTCTCTCCCTCATGCCCGCAGGTCCCTCCCTCCAATCACAATTCCCTGGCAAGCAGGACCAGCTCGCTCTCCAGATGTCTCCTGCCCAGGGGCACGCGCTCACGGATCTGCAGGAACCCCACGCCTGGGACCCCAAAGGAGGAGGGCTGTGTGGAGCAAGGACAGAGAATTGAGAGAGGAGCTGGATGACATTGGTGCCCCCAAGCTTCGGGCAGGTCCCCCCGCAGGGAGGAACCTCTGACAGCACAGGACACATTGTCCTCGTCACTGCCCCTCTACCACTGCCCAGCGTGGCTCCTCGTCCAAGTCAGGGCTGGCTTCTGGATTCGCCTGGGTGTGCACGGTGTCCGGTCCCCTCTCCCGGGCCTGTCCTGAGTCCCGAGGCTGCTGTCTCCTCCGGCCACTTAGCATGCAGGCCCGGTTGTGCGGGCTGCAGCAACCAAATGAGATTAGCTTGCCGGCTAAAGCAAGTCCCCACTCGCGCCACCCACGGCCCTGCGCGGCCCCCAGCTGTTCTGGTGAGCCTCCCACAGCCTGGTGGGCCCAGCCTGGCCTCTGCCACCTCGTCCCACACCCCATGCCCCATGGAATTCAGGCCAGCCAGTGGCAGGTCAAAGAGGATGAAGGATCCTGCCCAACTTTATAGCCCTGCTTCCTCTCTCTTAATAGCCCTTCTGGAGTCAGCTGGGGGAGGGGGGCAGGCAGAGGGAGACAAACAGGATTAAGGAGGCTTCCTTGCTTTGTATCCCTTGCCAATTCTCCATCAGACCTCCTGGGGGGAGCGGATAGGAGATCCCGGCCACATCTCCTCCCATTAAAGCCCCGAGTGGGGGTGGGAGCGGCCGGGAGCGGGGAGCGAGCAGAGGAAGGGGCCAGTCCGGCTGCACTGCTCTCCCTCTGCTCCCCTGGGCCACTGGGAATCAAGCATGAAACTCTGGCCCAGCCCTGGGCCTCCCTGATGCTCTCCTGGCCAGGGAAGGAAGAAGGACCCAGCTCAGCCACTCAGCCCTAATCTAGCTGGAGTCCCTGCCCCCTGGGGCCCAGGAAGCTTCCAGGGGTCTGTGAAGGAAACTGGGGGAAGCCTCGGTTCCCAACCAGGCCCCCTGGGAGAGGTGAGAGATGCCTTTGATGTCAGGACTTGGGTGGAGGTGTCTCCTGAAGGGTTGAGGGTGCGGCAGGGACGGCCCCACCCAGGGCTCCTGCCCACAGCTGCAGCTGCCTCCCGACCACGCCCCAGGCTCACCTGGCTCTCTGCAGCCATCTTCCTCCCTGTTCCCATCTCTCCCCATTCTCCATCTCACAGGCTACTTGCCCAGCCAGGAGTAACCTGCTCCTGAGTCCGCTCCTGAGTCCACTCCGGTGGTCCTGAGCTGCCCTGGGGCTTCCTGCCTGGCTGGGGGCCCATTGCGCTGCTCCCCTTAAGGTCTGAGATTGGCACCTGAGATTGCGGAGGATGGCAAGTCCCTGACACCTCCCCCATCTACCTAGCCGGCCCAGGTGGATCCAGATGAGCTGAAGGGGGCCCAAGGTGAGGGAGGGGCTCCTCTTCTCCCTGGAGGGAAGAGGGAAACGCTCCCAGCACACACCTCTCCCCCCCCGCCCCTCCCCTTCCCTCTCATTTCCCAACTCTTCCCACCCCCTCAGCAGATCAGGCAGCCAGCTCGCACCCTGCACACTTCAACTTGCACTTCTTTCTACCCATCTCACTGTGCAAATCATCAAACCTCTCCGAGCCTCAGTCTCCCCATCTGCAGAATGGGGGTGATCCCTACTATCTCAAGGGCTCCTGTGGGGCCCAAGTTAGATCACAACTGTGCACGCCGATGTGAATCATGGAGCGATCTGAGGGATTTTTCATCCTCGGTGACTGGGAATCCCGGTGCCTTCTGGGTTTGCTCCTTTTGCACACAGAAGTCTCTCTAGGCCCTCGCCCCAGCCATGCGGATGCTCCTCAGCCTCGTTCATTTGGAGTGAGTACGGCGCCTCTGTGTTGGGGAGCAGGGGTCCCTTCCAGCCTCTGGCCCTGGGCAGAGGGAGGGGGGAGCCTCGGGATGCAGGGATGCAGAGGCAGGAGGGTGTGGATTAGAAACGCATCACAGAAATGACTTTCTTATCACGCCACGACCTGAATTGACAGGACCAACTCTGGAAATGAAATTGCCTCCCCCCTCTCCTGCCTCCCCTCCCCACCCCTTCCCTCGGCTCCTGGTTCTCTCCACACTCCAACCCGCATCTCTGGAGGCCCTGCCGGGAGAGACCAAGAGACAGACATACGGGAGAGAAGCAAAGGTAGAGAGGAAAGTGGGGTGGGCAGGGACCCCACGCCCCTGGGGGGCCACGCGCCAGAGGTAGAAACAAGGAAGAGATGGGAGAAGAGAGGGTAGCGTGGGACTTCAGCACAGAGGAGGGTGCGCCCCTCCCTTCTCACTTCCCCACCTGCCCCTGCACCCAGCTGGAGGGTCGGGGCCCTCTCCCTGCTGGCCCAGGGCAGGGCTCTGATGACCAGGGTAGAACTCTGGGCTGCAGCCCATGGGTGCTTGGAAGCAGCCCCAGTGAGTTCCTGGCAGAGCCCGGCTGCAGGTGGTGGGGAACGGGCCGCGGGTGGCCAGGGGCAGTCAGCTGTGCAATCAGGCGGGCGCTCACCACACCCAGTCCCAGGCACGAGGTAAGCAGGGTGGGGCCGAGGTGAACAGAGGGAGGGCCTGGCCCCAGGTGCCTCCGCTCCTCAGGCAGGCCAACCTGGAGCATCCCAAGGGGGCTCGGAGCCCAGGAAACTCAGGAGGGGCTACAGCTGTCTGGGCAGGGGGCTGGGACCCAGTATATAACCCTCTGTAGCCCCCATGGTACCGACCAGCCCAGCCCCCAGGCCTGATGGCAAGCCAGAAGCTAAAAGTTGCTGCCTCCCAGCTGAGCTGGTCTGGCTCCCCCTTCCCAAGACAGCATCTCCATCTAGAGCCTGAAAGTATAGGATTCTCTCATTCACTGGCACCTTGGCCTTCAGCCAGGCTGTGGTCCCCTCTCTCACATCCCTCTCTCCTCAGCCCCTGCTCTCCCCCTCCCATCTCCCTCTCCCCCATGTATCCACCCATCACAGGTCTGATGCAGACTGCCTGGGGGTAGGCCGTCACAGGGGCCAGGGAACCCAGCAGGGGGAGGGCTGCAGCCCAGGATCGTGTGGTCCCAGACCTTCCCCCACTCAGCCCATTCCCCCTCCACACACACACACACACACACACACACACACACACACACACACGAACACCTTTTTTTCAGAATGTGGTGTTGAATCTCAAGTTCATGCATTATCAACTCTAGACACCTCTTAGTCCAAGCCCCATTTTACAGGTGGGGAAACCAAGGCCCGGGGATGGAGTGGACTTGTCCAAAGTCACATGACAAGGAAATCCCTCTGTGCCCAGCCAGTCCTTCTCTCCCACGAGGTCCTCCCCTAGAAGCCCCCACTGGCCTCAAGACTCACTTCCCAGACTTTCCCGGTCCTCTAGCCTCCCTGCTCACCTGGGCCTCCCAGGCCTGGCCAATTGCAGGGCCCCAAAGTTAATAAATCAAGGTGACTTTGGGGACAAGAATCGGCCTCTTTCTCCCTTGTCCCTCCCATTTACATAATCCTGGCTGGCAATATGATAATGATGTTTGTTAAAGACAGAGCACAATAAATTAATACCGTTAAGTTGTTGCTACAAAATGCAAAGTAGGTAATTTACTGCCAGCAAGGAACGGAGCCTTTAAACTGTAATGGATTAACTTTCCCAGCAGCAAACGTGTCCCCCCGAGGGAGGGAGTTGGGGAGGCAGGGGTGGGGCTGGGTTGATGGTGGGGGGCCCCCCTGCTTGCTGCCCAGGATCTGGGCGTCAGGTGTCCAGGCCCCGATCTGAGGTCTCCACTGGATGTCAACCCCTTCCCCGCTGTACAGAAGGGGAAACTGAGGCCTGCACGGGGCAGGGAGCTGTAGAAGCCCACGGGGAGACAGTGGTGGTGATCAGGGACTCCCTGTGACAAGCCACACTCCTCTAGAGAGGGAGGCTGCAGATGCCGCATTTGTGGGACCCTCAGGAGGAGGCCCTGTTACAGACCACCCTTTCTTGAGGGTGACTAGAGCAGTCCCCCCAGGCCTGGTCCAGCCCCAAAGATGGCTGAGCCCCCAGCCCAGCGGAGGCCTCAGCCCCAGAGGCAGTTGTGGCCCAGGCGCCAGCTCCTCCCTCCCAGGGTCCACACCATGGAAAGGAGGGAAGGATGGGGTTTCGTGAGGGCTGAGGAGGTGGGAGAAGGGGAAGGGTGCACCGGGAACTGAGGGTCAGACCCTGGCCTGATGCCCTGCCCCGCTCCCCCCAAACACTGCCCTTAGGTCCTGGGAAGGGAGGGGGCTCGAGAAGGAGGAGGGGAGGGGGAATCATGAGGGGAGCAGTTATTTCTCTCTGTGGGGGAGGGAAGGGAGTGGGATAATGGCAGTGGGGAAGGTGGGTGGTCCGTGGGAGGGTCGGGAGTGGGAGATGCTGGCAGGCCAGCTGAGAGGCCAGTGTGAGCTGGGCCCACACCAGCGCCTCTCAGGGGCAGCCCCTCCTTTAAGGCTCAGGCAGCTCCTCCGTCCCCAGGAGAATTGCTGCAGCCCCAGCTCAGGGCAGGCCGCTGGGCGGTCTCGCGGACCCCGGCAGAATTCTAATTTCCCATTTATCTCTGCAGCTCCTCCAGCTATATTAAAGGGGTGACGCTCTGCAGGAGGCCCCCAGGCTAATTAGATTTGGGCTTCCTCTCATTCCTGGGCGAGGAAGGGGATGGGAAGGGGGCGGGGCAGCTCCGACTTGGGGAGGGATGCTGGGGACCTGGGCTGGGGCTGGACTCAGTGTGGGTGGCTGTGATCCTGGAGTCCAGACCCCTGGTTATATCCTGACTGCTGTGTGGCCTTGAGCAAGCCTCTGCCCCTCATCTGAGATGATGATGATGATGATGACAATAATAACAACCGCAGCAACAGCAACCATCACTTACACAGCATTTCCTAGGTACCAGGCACTGTTCAAAGTGCTCTATATGACAGCACGCCTCCAGTCTCAACAACAGCCCAGTGAGCTAAGTATGTTCCATGGTACAGATGAATAAACTGAGACACAGAGGCATTCAGTAACCTCCCCAGAATCTGGATAGTACCCACAATGAACATTTCAGGTTTGTCACATACCTGGAGTCCCAAGTTTAAAAGCCCAGTTACACCTAAATAAACCGGGGTTGGGTGGGGGTGGGGGGGTGCTCCCTGTGCCCATTTTGCAGATGGGGAAATGGAGGTCTGGTCCACAGCTGTTTTTAGCTTTAGGATTATGTCACTCTCATGAAGGCTCCCTTTCATTCCCTCCCAGGGTTCAGGGCTGGCATTTCCAGGGTAGAAGGCTGGGTTTTCAGATGGTGTATTCGGTGCCAGTGTCTGAGGTAGGGCAGGGGTCCATGTGCCCAACACCTGCCCTCCCTCCATCCGTCCTACCTCTCTCCTTCCCTGGACTCAGGTCTCAATCCTAGTATTCTCTAGGCCTGCTCAGGCCCCTTGTCCCACACAAGGGCTGAGTTGGAGGGAAGGCCTCACCTCCTGAGGACAAATTCATTCCCAGATGAACCCCAGAGGCAAATCATACCCCTCTGCAGGTCCAGAGTGGAAGGATGAAGAGGTGAGAGCGCCAAACTCCACTGGATCCTGTTCCCTAGTGACCCTGGAACGAGGTCCTTTACACGAGTTACCTCGTCTCATCTTTAAGCCAGTCCCATAAGCTATGCCACTCGCTCACCCATTTTACAGACAAAAAAACGGAGGCTCTTGTGAGGTACTCTGTGCATGGTCTCATGGTGAGGACCTGGTTGAGCTGGGATTCAGACCCAAGTTTGTCTGAATCCAGAAGCTGAGCTCTTAAAAGCACGCTTTCCCATGCAGGGGGAGTCAGGACTTGGAAATTCCAGCGATGGAGGCCCTGCAACCAGGGCCGGAGAACAGGACTCCAGTGGAAGGAGCCCTGGGCTGGGAACCAGGGGACCTGGGTTGACATCTCTACTTGGCCCCAGACTCACTGTGTGATACTTTACTTCTCAGTTCAATGGCAAAATGGAGATAATAATAGTGCCTACCTTATGGGGCGTTTATATCACAGGAACTATTAAAAAAGCAAAGCACTCATCACAGTGCCTGACCCATAGTAGGTGCCTGATCAAAGCTAGCCATCATTTCCATCATGAATTCATTTCCATCATGAATTCACACCAGCCTCCCAAGACTGAGAAGCACATGGGAAAGAGCTTTGCCTGCTCCACGGTCTCAGAGATTGTCAGTGCTGGAAGCATCAAGTGCTAGGCCCTGTGTTTCAGATAGGGAAACTAAGGCCCAGGGTTGCAATAAGCAAGTGGCAGGGCTAGGACTCATCCCTGGGACTCCTGGTGGCTTCCCTGCTCCAGCCAGGGGGACGGTTCTTTTTCCATTCTCCTTTTGCCCTGTGTGCCCGCATCTGTCCATCCAGGCGTCCCTCCCGTAGGAGGCCACCCTGGCAGCCCTTTTTAGTCCAGCCGCGCTGGCAGGAACCTACCTGAATAAATGCAAAGAGACCCCCCTCTGGAGGTGCTCTTGCTGTGTCCCCGTCCAAATGTTAATTTTGCCAGGGCCTTGATAAATCTTCTTGTGGCCTCCACCCGGCCTGAGACATAGATTTCATCTTTTTGAGAGGTGACACTTCTGCCCTTTGGTACCAGCTATCAATTTCAGGCAGCACCTGGAGGGGAGAGTGATGAAGAACCAGGTCCTGGTAAACCCTCTTCTGCCCTCCATCCTTCCCTTAAGCACTGTGGGGCCAGCCTACTTGAGACATGGTCACCTGCCCTTCCAGAAGAAGTGCCGGGACCCCACTTCTATTCCCTGGCTCTCAGCATTTCCATGCACACCTGCCTGACTTCCAACTGCTAACACCTGAACCTCTTTACCTGAGGTTTGCTCAGGCCTTCGGAGCCAGTTTGCTGCCCGGATGGCAGACTGGAAGAGCCATGAGATAATGTCCACGGAGTAGCTCTTAACTACTGACTCTTTGGGGGGTAGATACTCTGAAGTATGAGTTCTGTGCTGGCTCCCAGGATTCCCCAGTGGAGTTAAGCTCCAATTGCCCTCAATGGTAATGGGCTTGATCATCCCACCTCATTGGCTGTCTCCCTTCCCCCGTCACTTGCCCACCCTCCTGCTCGTGTTTTCTGAGATCACCTCCCCAATCAACTACTTGACCTTGAATGCTTTTCTTTGGGTCTCTTTCTGCAAGAGCCCAAACTAAGACACTCACCAAACATTTTTTAGCAGCTCAAGAGGTAATGCACTGTAGTCAGCAACGGAGGTACAGGAGAGGTCTGACATTTATTGAATGCCTACTATGTGCAGGGGCTGTGTGTTTCTTGCCCCTGGATCAATTATTCATGCAAGCTGAATGACGTCTCTGGAACGTTTTGTCCCAGTTTTACAGATGAGGAAACAGACGCTCAGAGATGTGAAGTCACTTGCCTAAGGTCACACAGCCAGCAAACGAGAGTCAATGTCTAAACTCAGGCAGCCCACTCGACAGAGGTGTGAAATGAAGCCAGGATCCACTTCCAGGTATGACCAACAGCTCAGCTGGGAGAATTTCTCCCAAGGGCGGGGCAGGCAGCCTTCCGCAAGGTGCTAAGGACACCACAATAAAAAGATACAGTTCCTGCTCTCACAGGGGCTGGAGATCTGGTGGGGGAGATAGAGGCATGAAAGACAATATGGCTGGGATCCCTCACAGAATGCACTGCAACATCTTCCCTACAAGGTCTTCTTCTTATAGAATCTTGGGATATTTGTGGTAGCAGGCAGCTGAGAGATTGTGTATTTCAGCACTTTCATTTTATGGACGGGGCAACTGAAGCCCAAGAGAGGCGGGGACTCACCCAAGGCTGTCATCCAGGGCCAGGGCTCTTGTATTTGAATTCTGCTGAGCATCACCCCCTAGCCCCGACCCCCAGCCCAGCCTGTGTCTTGGTCTTACCCTGCAGTTCCCCAGCAGAGGATCCATCGTAAACAATTCGCAAAACTCAGAAGTCTCAACGTTAAAAAAAAAAAAAAAACCCCACAGGTTTTACTACATAAAATGTTTAAATTTCTGTACAATCTAAGGGAAAAAATGTACAGATGTAGGAGAAAATATTTGTATATAGCAGGTTAAGGGTTAATAGCCTTAATATACACAGAACTTTTACCAATCAATAAGGGAAAAACAGGCAATCAGAAAAAATAATGGACAAAAGATATGAGGAGGGGACACCAGTCTAAGGAGTCGATGCCAGAGCTTTGGACTTTTGAGGATCCCAAGAGTGGTAAAACTGTTATAACTCGTTAAATAAATGCTTATTCATTATTAAAAGATCCATTTGTAGTGTGGGTCACACATTACTGCTTGTTAAACCTGTTAACGTGCTGGGAGTCCTCCCAGCTGCCTTATTTACAGTTATAATCGCAGAAGAAGGTGGCCAAATGCCAGAGCCATGGCCCCAGTGCTGGGACCCACTCCCTGCCCCCCCACTCCCAGCCCTGTGCCTGTGGTCCCTCAGTCCCAAGCAACGTGGCCTTCGAGTCAAGTTGCCTCTGCAGCCTGGATGGGGCACACCCAGGAGGAACATGGCTGGGGGGTCAGGACGCCTGCCCCTGCTCCTGACTGTGTAATCTGGACGTCAGTTTTCCTGTCTGTAAAATGGGTGGGTTGGCACCAATGATATCAGAGGTCACTCCGACACTGATGAGCCAACATTCAGGGGGAGGGGGGAGTGGCAGGGGGAGATTTGGCACCAACCATCTTCCCTGCCCCCATCTCTATGCAGAAGGGCAGATGCTGACCTAATCAACTGGAACTCAAGGAGTCCTTTTACGTGACTTAGGACAGAGATCCCACTTTACAGGTGGAAAGTCAGGGGCCCAGAGAAGAGCAGGGACTCACGTAAAGTTCCCCAGGCCCCCAGTCAGGAATAGAGCCCCAGTCCCTGGATTCCTCCTCTTTCTCCCTGAAAGGGAAGCAGAGGCCACAGACAGCTGTAGAGTTCTGTGGCTACCGGCAGTTCCCTGCCTCCCTGCGTTCATCTCCCAGCCTCCTTCTCCTCCTCCCTGATTCCATGGAAATCCCTCCCCCAGGACCATAAGCATCCTTACAGCAGGAGAGTCTTGTCAGGTGTCAGGCCAGCAGTGTCCCCCCAGCCAGCCGGACTCCCTTTGTCTCTGCTCTGAAGACAAGCCCTGGCCCTGAGTGAGTGATGCGCCCTACACTGCCCGTGGCTATTAGCCACGTGGCCCTTCAGGTTAAGCATTGCCCGCTTCAGGAAGTCCCCAGAGGGGCACCTAAGTCCTACCGAACACCTGCTCTGTTTCATCGTGTGCTTGATATCCTTTATCATGATAACTCCTCTTCCATCACTCTCAAAAGGAGTAAGTGTGTGCCCGGTGCTGGCGGTGAGGAGATCAGGACTTGGGGCCAGATTCTGCCACTTCCTGTGTGACTCCAGGCAAGCCACGTAACCTCTCTGTGTTCTTCAGTAAACGGAGCTGTCATAAAGAAACATTTAGAGAATAAATGAAAGGTATTAGCACAGTACCTAGGACATAGGGGGAGGCCAATAAAAAGTTGCTGCTATTGTTATCCGAAAAATGGGATTAATAACATCTACCTGAGGGTTCTTGAGAGGAGGTAATGACATGACGGATATAAAGCATATGGCAAAATATCAGGGGCTCATTTAGGACCATCCTGGGGTGAGACCAAAACTGGCGGCGGTGACTCAGGCAGAGATGTTCAGCTCGTGGACAAGGGGGTCCATCAAGGTGGCCCCAAATGCTCGCCAGGGAGATGACCACCTCCTCAGCCCCCACCTGGGGCTGACCCCAGCCCTGTCCAGACTTGGGGTGTGATCCAAGCCGGGCACGCCAGCATCAAGGCTGGATGAGAACCTGGAGCCCAGGAAGACACACATGATCAATACTAAGCCAATCTCCTACAAGATTATCCTGGCCTCTGATATCCAGTCGTAAAGAAAATCACTCAGCACGCTAGGGAGATGTGAAAAATGCCACGGATTACAGTTTGGGATGTTCCTAGTGAGAGTAAGTGAGTTCGGGATTGTTTCCTGCAGTAAATAATTCATCCACTTTAAATTTCGTTTTTTCTTACCAATGTCTTCCCTCCCTGCCTCTCCCGCCAGCTCCCTCTCAGGCCTGATTTCTCCAAGGCTCCCACCCCACCTCTATCCAGGGCAACCCGGACAGGAGCTCATTTGTATTGAGTTCCTTGCAGTTCCAGCAAGGAGCTCATAATACAAATGTTTTGAGGCTGTTAATGACACTCATCATCATTCTCTGCTAATTAGTAGCACTGGCAAGAAAAACTTCTTTGTGACGGAGGCTGAGGACCACCCAGGCAGGAGAGCCTAGTTGGGGTAGCCATGGGGAAGGCTGGAGCTACGCTGGGGAGCCGGGCATGGGGTAGGGCACCAAGGAGGGTCAGCTTGCTGGACCGAGGGTGGTCTGGCCAGAGACAGCTCCTACCATGAAGGACTCCTTCCTCTGCTTCATAGGCTACATCATTCAGAGCCTATCAGATGGCTTGAGGCGGGGCTGGGACCGGGCCAGGAGGCAGGAAAAGAGGTCTGGCTAGTGATGGCCCCTTCACCACAGCTATAGGCACTTCAGGGCCCTGAGTCAAAAGCATTTAAGAATCAATTTAATTACCAGGCGGCATGGGTGACGGGGGCGGATAGATTGGGAGTTTGGGATTGACATGTACACACTGCTGTATTTAAAATAGATAACCAACAGGGACCTACTGTATAGCACAGGGAACTCTGCTCAATATTCTGTGATAACCTAAATGGGGAAAGAACTTGAAAAAGAGTAGATACATGTATATGTATAACTGAATCACTTTGCTGTACACCTGAAACTAACACAACATTGTTAATCAAATGTACTCCAAACTAAATTAAAAAGTTTTTAAAAGAATCAATTTAAGAATCAATTCTGAGACCTGGGGCTCAGAATTGGCGGATGGTGGGCACCCGTGTGGAATCTCTTAACTCACCAGCAGCTGGGTCTCCAGCAGATGACTGCTCAACAAGCAGACCACAGGGAGGTGCTAGGCATATGATCTCCAGGAACTCTTAGCTTGGCGTGCGGAGATGGAGAATAACAGCCAACATTTATGGAGATTTTACTATGTGCTAAGAACTTATACAGATCCATTGATTCCTCCGAACATCACCATGAGGTAGGTACTTTTTTGGATTGGGGGGGTTTGATTTTTTAATTTTTTGATAGGTACTCTTTTTTATCCCCATTTTACAGATGAGAAACCTGAGGCACAGAATGATCAAGTAATTTGTCCACGGTCACAATAAGGCAGAACCATTAGTAGACTCAGGGAGCCTGGGTCCAAAGCTCACCTGTTTTTACCATAAAACGTCTAACAGGGAAGTAAAAAGACAGTTTTGATTCATTGTGAACCATGCTAGAATAGGGTACATTTGGGGCTGCAGGAGCACAGAGTAAGCATGCCATGCAGTCTTGGGTGATCAGCGAAGGCTTCCAGGAGGAGGTGAGGTCTGAGAGAGCCTTGAGGGGTACATAGGAGTTCACTAGGGGAACTGGAGGTGGAAAGGAATTCCAAAAGGAGAGGGCATCGTGAGCAAAGCACGGAGAAAAGAAAGGGCAGAATTCAAGTGGCCTAGTGATGTTTGAGGATAAGGAGTGAGGTGGGGAACCGTGAGAAACCAAGCTGAGGACACTGGAGGTGCTGGATGCTATGTGGAGCAGGAAGAGCAGCAGAGAAGAGCTGACTTTAGGATGAAGGGGGACGTTGTAGGGAGAGACACCTGGGAGACTGGTGACGGGCCAGGAAAGGGCTGGCCAGGGATTGGAGAGGAGGAGGCAAATTCAGTAAATGATTTGGAGGTAAAAGAGGGCAGAATGAGTGATAGATTGCAAGCGGAGGGAGGATAAAAGAGAGGGAGAGTCCAGGAGGTGGGACCATCAGGCTCCAGGCAGGCAGGAGGAGACCGCCTTTCTCCCCAGGCACAGGGGAGCCCTGCCAGGCCTCTTGGGGAGGGGGCACAGCAGGCCGATTCAAGCCCAGCTTGGCTGGTAGAGGGCCCAGCCACCAGCAGCTGATAAGGCAAGAAGTGCCCAAGCCTGAAAGACCCCGCAGCCAACTATATCTCCTCCTCTGGCACCTTAAATCCCACCTTTCCAGCTCGATTCTCTTGGGTAAAGCATTGCCTGCTCTCTGATGGGGAGATCGTATTATGCCTTGAACTCCTCTTACACAGCGTGGTAGACAAATTACATATCATCTTTTTCCAGGGGCCACTTTCTGGGGTTCCCCCAGGCAGAATAAATTCTTCCCTCATCTGAGGTGCCAGAGTGCCTTGTATGCTTGCACAGCCCTGATGATATTAGAGTGAGTTGCTTTTTTTTTCCCCCGCTGTCCGCTGCATTAGCCTGGGAGTTCCTGGATGGGCAGGGTGACAAGGGATCTTTTTGTTTGTGTTTTTGCAAATGAGGACAATTTTGCATGAATGCAATTTTTTAAGTGTGTCTCCCCTTCTAGACCTAACCCTCTGAAGGGGGTCTCTTGTCTTATTTTATTTATCATGCAGTAACATTGACTCTTTTTTGGTGTTCAGCTTTATACATTTCAACACTTATAGATTCATGTAACCACCGTCTGAATGCACTTTGAATTCACATAAATGGTATTATGCCACAGAACCTCCACTGGTTTATTTTTTCTTTTCTTTTTTTTTTTGGCCGAGCCTTGCGGCTAGCGGGATCTTAGTTCCCTGGTGACCAGGGATCAAACCCAGGCCCCAGCAGTGAAAGCACCGAGTCCTAACCCCTGGACTGCCAGGGAATTCCCCCCATTGGTTTCTTACTCCTTTCACTTTGTGTTTTAAAGACCCATCCATGTCTGTCACTGTGTACACGTCTCTAGCACTAACAGCTGCCCAGACCTCCGCGCTGTGTGCCCCTGCGCCCTCCTGCCCACTCCCCCGGGGACGGCACTGGAGTTGCCTCCAGCTCCCCACACCACAGACGATGTTGGCATGAGCTCCCCCAGACTTGTCCCTTGTGGACATGCTGAGAATCTCCCTGGGATATATATCCAGGAGCAGAACCCCTGGGTCCTAGGGTCATCGTATAAATAATGATCTCTAAATCCCACGTCACTCACAAGGGTGTCCCAGCCCATCTTGGGAGACGACAGGCCATGTAGAGCCAGGATGCACCAATAAGGCTATTCCAGGTGTTAAAATGTTGACACTCTTCCACTCTGGTGGCTAAATAGCTACTTCCCTGTCTTCTGAGTCTCCCAAGGGCTCAGCCCCCCTCCTTGACCTCCAGTTCCTCCTGGAGTCCCTGGCTTTTCCCAGGATCTAGCAAGTAATGGGTTATACCTCACCCAGAAAGGGCCTCCAGGGTCCTGCTCCGGTTCCCAATGTCCATTCCCCACTATTACATATTTTGAATATTATCCTTGTCCATAACCTTGTGTAGGAGAAAGAACCTGACAAGGACCCCAGGGGTTGAAGATCAAGTCCTCCCCAGCCAGTTTCTGGCCACCCCCTCCCCTTACTGGATTCCCACAGCACAAGACCAGCACTTTAGGGATTGCCATGTCCTCCGGAAACATGCTTGCATAATCCCACAGCCACCCTGAGAGCTAGGGTGTGGTTCTCCCCATTTGACAGATGAAGAAACTGAGGCCCAGAAAGTGGGAATGACTTGCCCAAGGTCACACAGTGAGTAAGGAGCAGAGCTGGGACCCAAGAGTGTTTGAAGATGGAGACAGACCCCAGCACACTCCTGCTTTGAGGGGTCTCCACTCCACACCACAGGCGGTAAAACACACCCACACCCACCTCATGCATCTTTTATGCACGAGCATGGGAGAGGTGAGCTGAATTTCTGTTGACGAGCTGGCAAAATGCTAGGTTTTGTAGACATTTAATTAAACACGCATTAATTTCGATTTTGCAGTTTTCATTTTGTATTTTGGAGCTAATCTTTTTTTCTCCTTTTTTCCTTTCACATCTCTAAGTTTTCTGTAGGCCCTTGACAAGAAGATCAAAGGCCCTTCTGAATGCCTGAACGATCACATGTGGTACTGAGTCCTGCTAGCAACTGGACCCAAGTCTGTCCCTCCATCTCAGTGATGGGCCCTTGGTAGATATCCAGGCTTCAGCTGATCTGGCGGGTGGGGGGCACAGAGGTCAGTCAACCTGGGGTCCTGCCCTCAAGGGGTCTCTGTTCTGCCTCGGAAACAACATTCCCAAAGGCAAAGGCTCTCTAATCCCAGGAGGTGCGTGCTCAGGCTGGCTGTAGGGAGTCAGCACAGTGATTCTCTGAAGCTAGCAGCTGGGGCAAGGGTGAGGGATTCCTGGTGGAGAATGGAAGTTATCGGCAGGCTTTTTTTAAGGTAGCGAGGAAGAGGGAAGAGTGGGGGCCTGGGATCCCAGGATTCTAGGCCTAGAGCCCTGGTCCAGATTAATAATAGTGTCAACCAGTATCTATTGGACACCTTCTGGGGGCCAGGTACTGTACTCCCATCATTTTATTTAACCTTCATGGTATCTGTGGGATGCAGGCAGGGCAAAATATTTCATACCCAGTACAGCATGTGTGGGTCCATTAGAACATTCACCACTGATGCTGGAGCAAGTCCTTGAGGTGCCCAGAGGAGCTTTTAGTTTTTGGATTGTGGGCAGGAGAGGCATCCTAGGTGGGAGTGGGGTAGTAGCGGGGAAGAGCACTGAGTCCATGGGCTATTTACAGACCAGTATGGAAGTATTGCAATATTTTACCAAGCTCAGCTGAGTATCACTTCAGGTTATGGGTACTATTATTATCATCTCCACTTTACAGTCAAGGAAACAGGTCTGGGGAGATGCAGTGACTTGCCCCTTTAGTCAGGAGGTGCTACCTGAATTCAGACGTAGATCTGGCTCATACCTTTTATCATGAGGCTCCTAGGTTTAGCATTCTGGCTGTTTTCTCTTTGCCCAAAAAGCCTTGACATAGGCCTCCCGGCTGCAGCCTCCAGCTCAAAGGGCGGCAGCTTAGGCGGGAGGAAGGGACGGGTTAACTAGGCCACACCTCCGGGGCAGTCTTGGCACCACCCTCAGGCCCGGCAGCCGCTGGCACCTACCCGAGTCTTTCACCTCCACGGGCTCCAGGTGAGAGAAGCTGGAGCCAGGTCCGCCAGGGACCCAGCAGCGTGGTTTCCCTTTGACTCCCCTGGAGGCTGCCTGCTCCAAGCCCAGAATCAAAAGCGGGCAGTAGTGGCCAGTGCCTCGGGGTCCCCAGGATGGCAGCCGTGGGCTGCCCCCTTCCACCTGCTCGGCCGGGGCCGCTGCCAGGGCTCCCCTTCTGCCATATTCTTGGGGACCAGCCAGAGCAGGAGATGGGCTGAGAGAGGCTCTGGGCCACAGGGGAGAAGGGAAAACAATGTAAGGTCAGGGCATCAGGGGCTCAGACCCAGGACAGGCAGGGTGTGAGTAGGGCTCCAGGAGGCTGGAGTGAGGAGCGCGGGGCCTCCCAGAAGCATGGAGCTCCAACAGGGAGTCCCCCCCCCCCCCCCCCGCCCCGCTCAGGGTTTGGGCGGATCTCAAGGTGAGAGGTGTAGGGGACCGGTGAGAAAAAGCAACGACTTTAAAAGGAATTAGTCAGGAGGAGGTGACAGGCCCATTCTGAAGCAAGATGAATGGGTTTCAGTTGGAGAAAATGATTCTAATTTATAATCTGCTTCTTGCTGCCGCTCGCCAATTAATTCTCTATAGATACATAAATAGGCCGTGTGTTTGCTTTGCTTCAAACATAATAAACATTATACTCTGTCCTCTTCTTTTGTGCCGGTTCCTGTCACGGCATCAGTCCCCACAGCTAATTCCTCACACCTGTCTCTGCCACTCAGGGGAGCGGGGCTGCTGAGGAGGAAGTGCCCGGCTCCAGGAAGCTCATGGCACCGGGAGATAAATGACGGATCCAGAAGCTGTGGGCACCTGCAGCAAGGCTGGGCTCCCCACTAGCTCAGGAGAAGCCTAGGCAGGCAGGGAGGGAGGGAGGGAAGGAGAGGGGCGGAGGGAGGGGAGCCCCCCCAGCCTCCTATGCCACAAACTTAGGGACCATCTTCCCACTGAGGGAGGGACGAAGGGAGGAAGAGAATCAGCCATCATTACTCTCTGTCCTTCCGTCATTGGCCTCAGCTCGCTGGGCTTCAGACACATGTGCCTCCTGGCTCTTCCTCAGACACACCCAGCCAGCCTCAGCTCCTGACTTTTGCACTTGCCCAGAAGGCTCTTTCCCTAAAAAGCCACCTCCTTTGTGTCTTTCTTCATATATCTCACCTATAGCAGTGGGATATTTTCCAGGCCCCGCCCCGTTCCCAAAACGGGAACCTCCTCTTTGACACTCTTGGTGCCCCTTTCTTGCTTTAAATCTCTACTAAGCACTATCTAATGTACTATTTATTTTACTAATTTATCTTTTTTTTTTTTTTTTTTTTTAATGGCTGTGTCGGGTCTTCGTTTCTGTGCGAGGGCTTTCTCTAGTTGCGGCAAGTGGGGGCCACTCTTCATCGCGGTGCGCGGGCCTCTCACTATCGCGGCCCCTCTTGTTGCAGAGCACAGGCTCCAGATGCGCAGGCTCAGTAATTGTGGCTCACGGGCCCAGTTGCTCCGCGGCATGTGGGATCTTCCCAGACCAGGGCCCGAACCCGTGTCCCCTGCATTGGCAGGCAGATTCTCAACCACTGCGCCACCAGGGAAGCCCACTAATTTATCTTATTTATTGTCTTCCTTAATTGGAATGGAAGTCCATAAGGGCATCCCCGTATTCACTGCTGTATCCTCAGTGCCTTGGGACATAGTAGATGCTCAGTAAATCTTTATGGAAATGAATGAATGAGGTGGGGATGGGATGGGAGGGAACAGCAGATGGGACCCAAAGGCTGAAATGGTTTCTTGGTCCAGCTTATCATCTCACCTGACGACACCCTGGCAAAACCAAGGTGAGGGGAGGAGGATTGACTTGCCCAAGGTCACAATTATTTATTTAGTGAAATGATTGTGCATCTATTGTGTGCCAGGCACTGTTCTAGGAGCAGTGACCCAGAAGATAAGATCCCTGCCCTCACAGAACTTACAGTCCAGAGGGAGGAATGGTCATTGGACAGTTTAACAAACGAATGTAAATGCCAGGAAGTAACAAGAGCTAAGAAGATAAATAAATCAAGGGGACAAGACGGGTAAGGGCAGGGGTGAGGCGGAGTGGGGGGCACCACTGTACTTGAGAGGGTCAGGGAGACCCCCTAGAAGAAGGAGCCTGAGCAGAAACGCCATTGGCAAGAAGACAACCTTGTGGAACAGAGCAGGGCCAGGATTTCCACTCACACGAGTCTGCTCCAAAGGGTGTGTTCTTCCTGGATCCAACTGTGTTGCCACTAAAAATGAGCATTCCGTGAGGAGTGAGGTGACAGTGAGGAGACCATAAATCAAAGCAAGAAGTACCCACTTGGAGTGGATGAGTTGGGGCCTGAAATCTGAGTGGGAGCATCGCCTGGGAGCAAGGGATGAGGCAGGGGCCTCTCAAATAGGGGTACCGTGGGAGCAAAGGCCTGGAGGAGGGAGTAGAGATGCTGAGGCAGAGCAACCTGGCTCTGGGGGAAGATGGGGGGGAAGCCCTGATTTGTAGTATTTGCCAATTTCCATAGTGTAAATAATCTCCACATGGTCAATTTCAAGGGCTTGTGAAACTGGCTTGCAAAATTCCTGAAAAATCCAACAATTGGCTTTGATGAGTCAGTCCAAGCACACCAGGTATCAATAAGGGGGCTGGCCAGACAACATCCACCTGGGGAAAGAGCAAGGAATGGTTTCCAAATGTGGAGCAGAGAATCCTGGACTCATAACTGGAAGGGCCCTCAGCCATCGGGAAATTATACCCTGCCACTCCTCCTGCAATTTACAGAATAGAAAACAAAAGCCAAGAGAGAACCAGGAATTTGCCCCAAAACACAGAGAATTGGGGCCAGACACAGGACTGGGAGGAGACCTCAGACTTCTCAGGGTGACTAGCTCCCTCTCTGCTGCTTCTTAGAGGATCAGGATCTATGATGACCCCATCAGGCCTGACAGTCAAAGACACCCATGTGGGGCACAAAGAGGGAAGCAACAGGGGATGTGTATTCCAGGTCCAATGGAGGACAGAAGTGGGTGAACTTAATGAGATCTGGTGGGGTGGTACTTAAGCTGGGTTTTGAAGGATAAATAGGAGTTTTCCAGCGAGACAAAGGAAGAAAGAGATATCCAAGGGGGCAGGAATGGCTTCATAAAAGCTCAGAGTGCAATTTTTTTAAACATATACTAAAAGTATTTGGCATTACCAGGATATAAGGTTCAAGAAGGAAGTAGCAAGAGATAGAGCTGGAGGGACTTCCCTGGTGGTGCAGTGGTTAAGAATCCTCCTGCCAATGCAGAGGACATGGGTTCAAGCCCTGGTCTGGGAAGATCTCACATGTCGCGGAGCAACTAAGCCCATGCACCACAACTACTGATCCTGCGCTCTAGAGCACGTGAGCCACGACTACTGAGCCCATGTGCCACAACTACTGAAGCCCACGCACCTAGAGCCCGTGCTCCGCAACAAGAGAAGCCACGGCAATGAGAAGCCCGCGCACCGCAATGAAGAGTAGCCCCCGCTCGCTGCAACTAGAGAGAGCCCACGCGCAGCAATGAAGACCCAATGCAGCCAAAAATAAATAAATAAATAAATTTATAAAAGAGATAGAGCTGGAGAGGTGATGCCCTGCTCCCTATGCTGAAGCAGTAATGGTTGGCTTTCAGGCAATTGCAAAGAAGCTATTTTAAGATGGGTCCTCCTGCCTTATCAGAATCAGGTGAGTGAGGTGGTACAGCAAGGGCCACTTCCTCGTGGTTGAGGGCCTGCAGGGAGGGAAGGCCAGGCTTCTCCAGTGGCACGGCCTTCCTCTACTGGAACTCAGCAAGTCATTCACCCCATTGTGGGTCTCTCCCCCCAGCCCCCTGCTTATCCCCCTTCCCCTCCTGCTGGCTGCTCTTCTCCAGGCCAGGAATAGAACCTCACATCTGACAATCCTCAGCGGTGTTTAAATTTAATGGGCCCTCCTGCTTTTTTCCTCCTCAGCACCTGGGCTGGGCACTCTGCTGCAGCCCTGGGGAGAGGCAGGTGAATAATTCAGGAAGAGTGGAGTGTTTGAAGCCTTGGAGGGGGGTGTGTGGCAGGGCTGTCTCCCTCTCCCACCCCAGGGAAGGGGTTCAGGAGGGATGGTCCAGGTGCTCGGGCCCTGTTCTACTCTCACTGTGTCTTTGGGGACTTTCAGGAAAGCCCAGGGGAGCCCTATTCCCATCTCCAGGCAGCCACCTGCAGTGTGGGGTCTCAGGGCTGTAGACGCTGTCTAGGGCCAAAGGGAAGGGAGGGGAAGAAGGGAAAGGTGATGGGCTGCTTTCCCAGTGGGCTGCTTGGATCTGGATCCAAAGAGAAGAAAAAGGACACAGTTTGTGTGGGAGGCAGAAGTTTGAGGTCTAGTCCCAGACTAATGTTCCAAATGCCAGGTCAGGGAAGGGGATGTAATCAGAGATGGAGGGCTGGGCCAGGCAGGGCAGCTGGAGAGGCCTCCCAGGGCCTGGGGGCATGTCTGCTGTCCATGTTGCTCCCGCAGGCTGGGTCTCGGTGGCTTGGACCCAGACTTGGACAAGCTCTCCTCGCCCAGAAATTCCCCAGGCACTGGGCTCCTTCTTCCATGTCAACCCAAACTACCCCTCCGCAAACAAAGCAGGCTTTCCATTTTCTAGCTTTGGCACCTTTCCAGCCATTTTCATTCCTTCCTTCCTTCACTCATTAACAAGTATTTATTGAGCATCTACTATGCGGTATCCACAGCAGGCAGCAGTGAACAAAACAGACTCAGTCTTTTTTTTTTTAAAGAAAAAATTATTTATTTATTTTTGGCTGTGTTGGGTCTTTGTTGCTGCACGCGGGCTTTCTCTAGTTGCAGAGAGAGGGGGCTACTCTTCTTTGTGGTGCACAGGCTTCTCATTGCAGTGGCTTCTCTTGTTGCAGAGTACCGGCTCTAGGCACCCAGACTTCAGTAGTTGTGGCATGTGGGCTCAGTAATTGTGGCATGTGGGCTCAGTAATTGTGGCACATGGGCTCAGTAGCTGTGGCTCGCGGGCTCTAGAGTGCCGGCTCAGTAGTTGTGGCGCATGGGCTTAGTTGCTCTGCGGCATGTGGGATCTTCCCGGACCAGGGCTCGAACCCATGTCCCCTGCATTGGCAGGCGGATTCTTAACCACTGCGCCACCAGGGAAGTCCCCAGACTCACTCTTTGAATCCTGGAGCTTGTTTTCCATCCCTGCGCTCTCTCCCTTGAGGAGAAAAGGGGAGAAGGGAGAGGGAGCCTGGCTTTAACCCCTGTTCTGTCACTGACTTGCTCTGAATCTCTGGCTGGTCACTTTCCCCCTCTAAACCTTCCCCATCTGGAGCGTGCGGCTGATAATCCCACGTTACCGAGTTGTTGTTCTCCTTATTAATTACAGCAAACATTTATTCTAAGCGCTTACATGGGTTCACGCATTCACCCAGCCCTTTGACCTAAGCACTGTTACCACCATGCCCGTTTTACCTATGAGGAAACTGAAACGTGGAGAGGTGAAGTCACTTGCCCCGGATGACACAACCGGTAAGTGGGGTGATGGGGTTTGAACCCAGACAGTGTGCCCCAGGATGAACGCGATGGGGTGTTTAAGTGCGCAGCGGGCGTTCGGAGCGTGTGTCTCCCCTGCAGGCTCGCAGCCCACCGGCTCTCTCCGGGGCGGCGGGGCCTCCCCCCACCTCACCCCCGCCCCGCCCCTGCGCTCCAGTCGCCCCGGTGGAGGAAGCCTGGGGTCCGTAGAGGCTCAGAGCGCTGCGAGCACCTCGTGGGGGGCCCTGCATCCGCGTCTGGGTCCAAGGTCCCTTCCTGGGAGGGGCTGGGGGGCGCCCTGACTGCCCCCCCACAACGCCCACTGGCGGGCTGGCGGCCCCAGTCCCCGCGCTGACATTTCTTTGGTTGTTCATGTCACGGCCCTTCAGTCTGCGCAGTTTTACAAATGTGCTGGCGAGATGAAAGGCGCCGGGAACAGCGACTGGAGAGCAAGTTCGGAAAAGCTTTTAACTTCCGGCTTCTAGAGACAAAACGCGAGGAGGGGGAGGAAAGGAGGGATGGGGTGGAGGGGAAAAATAGAGGGAGGGAAACAGAGGAAGAGAGTGCGGGAAAGAGGGAAAGGGAGGGAGGGAGGAAGGGAGGAAGGGAGGAAGGAAGGGAGGGGAGGCATTGAGAGCAGAAAAGGAGGGAGGAGAGACAGAGGGAGGAGGAGGATGGGGACAGAGAGCCAGGATAGGACAGGTGAAGTGGAGGCAGAGGGAGACTGAGGGAAAGGGACAAACAGAGATAGGAAAAGACAGAGAGACACAGAGAGAAAGAGGCAGAGAGAGTGAGGGAGGGTGGACAGATGGAGTAGGAAGTGGGTAGAGAAAGACACAGAGACACAGCTAGGGGGAGAGAGAGAGTGAGAGAGAGAAAGAAAGAACAGCCAGAGAGAAGAATAGAAGGACAGGTAGAAAGAGACAAATAAGGAGACAGACACTAAGAGAGAAAGAGTCAGGGAGACCCAGAAACACTGCTGAACAGAAGGAGACAGAGGGGGGTTGAGCAGGGGAGACAGACAGTGGGTGAGAAGGCAACAGGCAGACATAAAGAAATGAACAAGGAGATAGAAAGATAGAGAAGGGCTGCAGGTGGAGACAGAGAGAAGTGGGGCCCTGTGGGCTCCAGCCACCGTGTAAGGAAATGTAGAAAAGGAGAGCAGAGCCAGGGAGTAGGACAGAGCCTGGAGCTGAGGGCAGTCTGCCCGCTTCCTTGACACCTGTTCAAACTCTTGAGCAGACCCTGCCATTAAGGCGTTCAGGCTGGAGCAGCTGTTCTCAGTTGTGTGTGTGTCGGGGTGGTGGTGGTGATTTTGCCTCACAGGGGAGGTTTGGCCATGTTGGGACACATTTTTGGTTGTCACATCAGGGGTGGGTAGGGGGGATTGATGGATGTGCTGGCACTAGTGAGTAGAGGCCAGGGGCGCTGCTAAGCACCCTGCAATATACAGGACAGCCTCCCACAACAAAGAATCGTCTGACCCCAAATATCAATAGTGCCAAAGTGGAGAAACCCTGGGCTAGAGGGAGGGGAATATTTATGGCCCTGGGTGACTACTCAAAAGGAAAACATGCTCAGTGTCTCAGGACGGTATTGGAAGCATCTGATATAAGTGAAAGGAGGACTTTTACAAACCCCCTCTCCGGAATCATTCTAGCCATTCCCCCCACCCTCTCCCACCCTTCCTTATCCCATCCCCATGCCTGGCAGAGCAGCATCTCCCTTATAAGTACACTCACCAGGCTATAATATAATCATGCACAGATTCGGACCTCTAACTGAGCACCTACAATGCGTTAGGCACATTGCTTGCCTGGGGACATATGGCACACCAGTTCAGTATGTGGTTTGAATCCCAGTTCTGCCACAAACTACTTGTGTGACCTGGGGCAAGTTTAGAGATTTTCTGTGCCTCAGTTTCCACATCTCTAAATGTGTGTGTTGGTTGGTATGAGAATCAAATGAAATGATTCATGTAAAGCAATTAGCACAGGGCTTGACACGTGGCAAGAGCTTGCTAAATGCTAACGACTGTTATTATCATGTCATTTTATCTGCACAAGGACGCTGAGGGAAGTGGCTTGCCCAATACCACACAGCCTGCTCTCAGCCCAGTGTGCTTCCTCTGTCACACTACACAACCTCTTGCTGCCCCTGTCACACTGCAGCAGAAGTTCCTGCTTACCTTCTCCCAGATCAGAGTGCAAGGTCAGGCCCAAGTGCCAGGCACCAACCTGATCTCGCCACTTGCCAGCTGTGGGAGCTTGACATTTCAGCACTTGGTGCCTCTGTTTCCCCATTTGTAAAATGGGGCTCATACTAGTTAGTATCTGATTGTTGCGAGGACTTAAAAGCAAAATCATGGCATACAGGAAGTGTTCAATCATGGCTGATGGTGACCTCAGTGTGTGTTCAGAGCCTAGCGTAGTGCCTGGCCCAGAGTGGATGTTCAGAGAAGGTTTGTTGGAGGAAGGAAGGATTAGAAATAATCATGGAAGTGAGTCTGAGGAGTCCTTGAGAGAGGAAACCCAGGAGATCTAATAAAGAGTCATGGGGAGAAGAGAGAGATCAAAAGAAAGATGCGTGAGGAGTTCATTCAATGAACGTTTATGGAGCACCTACTGTGTGGATGCAGGTGTGAGAGCAAGTGTCCCAGGCCAGAACAACCTGTGGACAATTAAACAGGTCTGACTCCTGAGATGAGCGGCACACAGCAGGGTCTGGAGGGAGAGGAAAGGAGAGAGGTGTAGCTGGAGCAAATGGCCAAAGTGAGTCGGAGGGGAGGAAGAGAACAGAAAGTGAGGAGATGCATCTGGAAGGGCTGGCCTCTGGTCTCTGAAAGCATGAAAGAGTGGAGGCTAAGAATAGAGAGGAGAGGGGAGGAGAGAGGCGAGAGAAGGAGGGGGCGATACAGAGACAGAGCTGGGAGAGATCAATGCAGGGGAACAAACCTCGAGAAGGACTTAAGGGAGGGAACAGGCTGGCAAGATGGAGAATAAATCTCAAAATAAATAAAAGAGTGATGGAGTTTAGCGGGAGGGGCCAGAGGGGCAGGCATGAGAGAGGTGATTTCAATCACCAGGGAGGAGAGAGAAGGACCAGGACATGGGGATGGAGATGGAAATTAGGGAAGGAGGCAAAGGAGGAAGCAGAATGGGGTGAGGTAGAGCCTGGGTCCCTGAGGACCCACAGGACTCCAGGGGCCCTGGGGCTCCCTGCTCCCTCTTGGCCTTGAACTTCATACATCATTATGTGTCTGGTCAGTGACAGCATGGCGGGACAGAGGTATATGGGGGTCTTGGCTCCTCCTATCCTTCACCCCCTATCCAACAGCCCTTGGGGGGGGGGCTCCTAAGGGGACATCCAATCCAAGAAAAAGAATGGGTCTATGGAACTCATCGGTCCTAGCCCACCAGCAACAACCTCATACTGAGAGCTAAGGGGCCAGGGGTCTCCTCCATAAGGCCTCATCCTAGAGAGATGAGACTAGAGAAAGCCATGCAGCCAGCAGAAAGAAACTGGGCCAGGCAGAAAGACCTCAGGCAGCGGGCTAGCTGGATTTGAAAGAGATTGGAAAATCCACCTGCACGGTGTTTCAGGGCAGGGGAGGGGCTGGATGGGGGTGGGGGGATTTTATTGGGCGGCTCTGGGGGCCAAGGTGGCGCTAAATTTAGGATGGGGATGTCTTTCCTGTTTACTTAGTTGGTTGCAGGATGTCCAGCATCCCATCCCCCACCCCCAAGAGGAAAAGCCCCCGGGCACTTGACCTCGCACCTCCCTGGAGATTGGGCCCCCGGCCTCAACGCGCAGCGACT
The DNA here is from genome assembly GCF_965194805.1 of Balaenoptera borealis. Classification (NCBI taxonomy): domain Eukaryota; kingdom Metazoa; phylum Chordata; class Mammalia; order Artiodactyla; family Balaenopteridae; genus Balaenoptera; species Balaenoptera borealis. The sequence continues at coordinate 14,682,750 of NC_138872.1, forward strand.
GCTTCTGAAACTGGCGGGTCAGTGCCGGGGAGGGGGGGGGGCTTCTTGGCAGCCAGCCAGGGGCGGCCACTGGAGAAACCTGCCCCCACTCTCCACTGCGCCCCTCTCCTCTGAAGCCGGCCTCCCATAGTAGTGGGAAGAAAATGTGGAACCCTGGACGCAGTGAAGTCAAGTGGTGGAGAAGGGGCGAGTCTCAAACTGGGTGTCTCCAGAGGAGCTGCCAAGCTGAGAGGGAGACGGTGCCCCTCCTGGGGGCGCTCCCTTCGCGTGGATCTGCGGTTGGAAGGAGGAGGGGTACTGTCCCCCGGGGGTTCCTGGAACGAGGCAGCCGGTGGGACTGAGAGGCCGGCCCCTCCCGGCGGGGGAGGGGCGCGATCCGGGGGCGGGGGCCGGGGCTCCCCGGCTTCGGCGTCCCGGCCGGGCGACCGCCTGCGGCTCGGCGCGGCGCTGCGCTCCGGCCGGGCTGGCGCTGCATTCTCCGAGTCTCCACCAGAGGCTGCGGGAGCTAGGAAGGGATCCGTCCCTTGCACATTTCCCCCCTAGTCAGACACGCACACTCCCTCGCTCCCGCTCGCTCACTCCCTCGCTCTCCCTCGCTCACACACACGCGCGCACACGCCGCCGCGGCTCCCCCTCTCGCGCCCGCTCTCCCTCCGGCTCCTCCGGGCGGCCGCCGCGCTCCGGACTCGCCCGCCCGCGCCGGGGCTCCCGCCCCACGCAGCGTCCCGAGGCTGCAGGACTGGGAGAGCCCCGGGCCGCTCCCCGAGGTAAGAGCGCGGGGTGCCGCGGGAGGGGCGGCCGGATCGCCGCCGAAGGGAGGCTGCCCAGTCGCGAGGAAGCCCCCTGGCCGGCGGGAGCCGCCCGGCAGGCGGCGCGGGGGGGGCGAGCCTCCCGCCGCAGGAGGAGCCCGGGTGCCCGCGCCCGGGCCCCGCGCGCCCCCTCCTCTCGGCGGGGCAGGCAAGGAGGGAGTTTCCCACGTCCAAACTTTCCCCGGCGCGGAGCCGAGCCGCCTCTCGGCCCGGAGCCAGCGGTCCCCGCCCGCCCCCCACCCCATCCGCCGCGCGCCCCGGAGCCTCTGGGACCCCCGCGGGTCGCCGGGTGGCAGCGCCGGGGGCCAAGCGCGCGCGCCGAAAGGGGCTGGGGAGGTGGCGCACAGCCTCGACACGGGGACGGGGACCCAGGCGCTCCCGGCGCCCCCCACCCTCTTCTACCAGGTTTCGGCTCCCGGGCCCCTCCCAGAGGCGGGGTCCGAGCCGGGAAATACAGCACGGCGTGAGTGTGTGCGCGGGTGTGTATGTGTGTGTGCGCGCGCGCGAGGTCGTGCCGCGTCCGGGGGCACCCAGAAGCCGACTTAAGCCGCGGCAACACGCGCGGCTGCGGCCACCTCGGGAGGAGGGGGAGAGCTGGCCCACGGGGACCCACCCCCCGCCGGCCCCACCAGCGCGACCTCTCTACCCTGGGGCCGTCGGGCCGGTGAGCGAAGGGCAGCGCTGCCCTCTTCCCTTAGCATCTGGCTCCGGCCACACTGTCCCTTCAACGGAATAAGGACAGGGCCGACAGCCTCACGTCTAAAGGGAGCGTCACTTGGGACTGACCCTAGGGCGCCCGGGCGCTGATGAGGGAGTTGTGGATTGTGTGGGCGCGCTGGGTGCTGGGCGGCCCGCAGAGGGCACAGTCGGAACCCATCTTACTAGGGCCTCCGGACTTGACCTCCCCTCTCCATCTTCCCTGGGGCTGCCAGGCGCCTGCCCCAGCCGGGGCGTGGGGGGGTGGGGCTGGAGACCACCAGGCGGGGCTGCAGCAGGAGGAGCTAATCCGGAGTCCCTCGGGGTCTCCCCGAGCTGCAGGGGCACCCCCTGGTGGCGGGCAGAGAAGCCGCCGTTTGAAGCCGCCGTTTCCAACACTCGCGCTTCTGGGAACCCTCGTGTCTTCTCTACCACCCCTCTGGGGCTGGCCTAAGGCTGCCCAAACCAACTCTTTTCTGTGTCTGATTCAAGTTTTCTCTGGGTCCCTGGGTCTGGCCAAGGTGCCCCGAGCACCGGCAGCGGCTCATCTGAGGGTTTTACCTGCTGCCAGCCCTTTGTCGGCCCCTCCTGCGAGGTTCTGGATCTTCTCCTCTTTCTCCCCCACTAGTCAGCGCCACTGCCCTACATCAGCATCACCATTGCCTTGGAACCCATAGGCTCCTCCCTAACCATCATGGCTCTCTGTCCCTCATTAGTACCCCATATATTTGTCTATCAATGCCCACTCCGTCCCCCTTAATTACCCCTATTAACCGGTCCTTTTGGGGATTCTGTCTCCACACCCATCCTTTGGTCTTTGCCCATCTATGACCATTTCTCCTCCACCCATCTTCCATCCTGCCTGCCTCAGTTTCCCTCTGCAGCAGTCACCCCCTCCCTGGCCCAGCTACTTCTCCAGCCCCTCTTCCTCTCCATCTCCCAGTGTCTGGGATGCTCCTCTTCCGTTCCTCCGGGAAGGAAAGGCCACTGTCGACAGTTTAACCCTGCTTCCTAGGGGTGTCTGCATGCCCACCTAAGACCACCCCCTCCAGTGCCTGTGGGGCAGGTGCTTTGCAAAAGCAGCCAGGTCTCTCTCAACCAAGGGGCAGCTGCCTTTCCTGAGAAGCCCTCTCACCTGGCTCCTGGCGATGAGGAACCCCCTCCCCTATTCCTGACTGTGAGCACATTAGAGACCCTTGGACCCCGCTCTTTCCACTTTCAGAATCCCAGGTCACACGGTAAGCTATAGCCAGAGACAGAATAGGAACCCAGGTGTCCTGACTTCCAGGCCTTACCAATTCTCCTTATATGTCGGGCAGGTCTGGGGGGAGACGAAACAGTTTCCTGCCTTCACACTGCAAGCAGAACAAGAAGACCCCTGCTTAAATGAAAGAGGTGTTTAAATGAGACCCCCATGCTCCTCTGCCAGTACCCAGGGAAAGCCGTTGAAATCCCTTTTGCAGAGAAGCCTAAATAACAGACACTGAGGACGCAGCTCGGCCCCTAAATGTTCAGTGTTCCCCCCGGCAAGTCCCAGCCCTTCTATAAAAAGTGTGTGTGCACGGAGGGGGTGGCTGTGATCTCCAGCCGTTTCAGTTGGTCTGGAATAATTGTGCCTAGAGGCAGGACTTCCAATTCCCCAGCCATTTCCCAAGGCTCTGCTTTTTCCGAGGACTTCGCAGGAGCTCTGTGCTCCACGGCCCTCTGAGGGGGCCTGGGCAGGGACCCCAGGAGGGCCTGTCTCCTCCGAGTTAGCAAAGTTTGGAGCAGCTAGTTTATTTACCACATGGGCGATATAGGAGTCAGCCAATTAAATCTCCTTGCCTCTCTCTCTGTTCTTTTTTTTTTTTTTTTTCCCCCTTTTTCTTCCATCAGGAAGCTCCATTCGGAAATGCAGCCTCAGGTATTCAGAGAGAAAGAGAGAGAGAGAGAGAGAGAGAGAGAGCAAGCGAGTGAGTGAGAGTGAGTGATTCCCGTTTATATAACTCAGAGCAGCAGCCAGTGCAGCTCGGCCTGGGAGGGGGTGGGAGCTGAGGATGGAGTCAGTGTTGTTCCAGGAAAGAGGAGAACATAAGGAGTTGCCTTGGGCTGGGGTTTCAGGCCTGGGGGCTTCCCCATCCTGTCCTGGGGCAACCCAAACAGGGCGGCGCTAGGGATTGGGGACAGGGAATCCACCCCTGTCAGTCCAAGAGGAGACCCAGGCCTCAGGCCAAGCTCAGGAAGAAAAGCTTCATGCCCCCAGAGAAGGTGGGTGTACCCTCCATGCCTCCCACCTCCCACACCCCCACGGGACTCCTCAGAGTGCCCTTAAGATGGGGCTCTTGACTAGAGGCCTTTGCTTCCTGGAATCTTGTGTTTTGATATAGGTCTCTCTAGAGAAAGCCTAGATTTCTTTTTTAAACTACCAAGGACAGGCTCTGACCTCAACTTTTTCATCAGGGCAATGGGCATAATTGAATTTTGCCTTTTCTCCCATGGAGGAGACAAGGACTAACAAGAAACTTGTTTGCAAAATGGTCTGAGCTCTAGGTATCTGCCAGAGGGCATGTTTTTCTCATTGAGAATGATGTAGAGTGGCTGCCGGGACAAGGTGGATGGAGGCATGGCTGTCGTGTACAGTTGGGTAGGTTGTTGACTGTCTAAGGGGACTCAGTACAAGAGACTAGGGGCTGAAATCCATCTTAAGCTCCACTCAACAAATCAGGTGCCCTAAAGGCAGACTGTGTCCTTCCTTTGGAGGAAGGGACACCATTCTCTAATTTGCAAAATAGGTTTCATATACCCTCTGGCCATGGGCCTGTAGCACTACATGCCCCCAGAGGAGGATATTTTTTTAAATTCCCACAGAGTTGCCCAACTGGGGGTTAAGGATATACACACTACTTACTCTTTAGCCCAATTCTCTAACAGTGTGGACACCCTTCTGGATACGGGAGTCTGGGTCTGAACACATGGTGTGCAGGGACCTGGAGGGATTCCCTTCCTGCCCCATGTCTCCTTCCATACCCCATCAGCAGGCCCCTTCCTGCTGTCACATAGAGATTAAGATGGGAGCTTCTTGCTCCCTCATCAGACCCACAGCCTTCAGCCATCCACTGCTACTAGCTCCCTCTTTGGTGTAATATAAATAGCTGATTAAGAACATGGGCATTGGAGTCAGACCAGCTCGGATTTGTGACTTGCTGGCTGTGTGACTTTGGGAAAGTTACTTCGCCTCTCTGAGCCTCAGTTGCCTCCACTGTGAAATGGGGGGGAAATGGTAATACCTACCTTATTGGGGTTTTGTGCATGAGTATGTATGATGCTTAGCACAGTGCCCGACACACAGGACACTCAAACAATGAAGCGGTTTTGTTACTGTTATTATCCTCTGTTTGTGTCCCTTGGTTTCCGTGGGGCTGAAGGCAGCTGTTCCTCTTGTTTGGTTTTGTGCATGACTTTGGCTGCCTGCACCCCTGCAGGAGGGTGAAGATGAGTCAGGACCACCAGGATCTGTCTCTGACCTCAGGATCCTTCAAGGGACTGGCCAGTGCCTGCATGTGGCTGGGGCATCAGAACACGTTCTAGATTCCCGGATTCATTTCCCCCTAGTCTCTACCTCTTTTGTCTTCTCCCGTCCATCCCACGATCCCTGCTCTGGCTCAGACCTCACTGGCTTTGCCTAAGCCGTTGTGGCAGCCTCCTCCCTGGCCTCCCAGCCTCTGATCCCCTCCCCACCGCAATCCCTGCTGCAGAAGAGCGATCTTTCGCCAACGCAGGTGGGATCGTGTCACTTGCTTGATTAAAACCCTCCTATGGCTCCCCATCGCCTACTGAATTAAGTCCGGACTCTGCACCGTGACATTCAAGGTCCTTGTAATCCGTCTGCATCCTCCTTTATCTCCCACTGTGCCTCCAATCCAACACTCCTGCATTCAGCCACACCTGCCCTTCTACCTGAATGCCCTTCCCCTGAAGATCTTTCAAAGCATTAAAGACCCAACTCAAATAGTACCTTGTATCCACCCAGCCGTCAGTCTAACAGTCCATCCATTTGTTATCCAGTTTAAAATATAATTTTACACATCCATATTAGATGTTTACTATGTGCTAAACGTTGTGCTAAATGCTAGAGATACAACGGAGAACAAGCAGACATGATCCCAGCCGACAGGAATCTGACGGTCCTGGGAAGGAGACAATTAAACAATTCTCATAAACCATGATAAGAGCCAATGAGGGGCCAGCATTTGCTTCCAGGAGGAAGTGGTGGTTAAGCAGAGACCTGCAGGTTGATTAGCAGCTATCTAGGAGACGAAGGGGGCGGGGCAGTGGGCAGATGGGAACAGGCTCCAGGCCAAGGAGTGCAAGGTCCAGAGCTGAGAGAGAATGTTGGAGGAGCTGCAAGTTCAGTTGGCTGAAATGGAGCACAGAGAGCCTGGGGTCCAGGTGTTGGGGTTACAGGAAACGAGGCCAGTGAGGTGGGCGGAAGCCGGTCCTGTGGGTCTTGAGAGCCACGAGGAGGAGCTTGGACTGCATCCTGAGAGCCCTGGGGAACCACTGAGGGGTTTTCAGCAGGAGAGTGGCATGATGGGATTGCCTTGAGAAGCCTCACTTTGCTGCTGGATGGAGAACGGATTGGTGGGGGAGATGGGGTCCGGAGCTGCCAGTGGCCAGGTCTGGGGAGTAGAGGAGGATGGTGAGGTTGGAGGAGTAGGATGCGCAGGGCTGGGAGATTTGGTAGATGTGGGGGACAGGAGGAGTCCTTGTTTCTGACTTGGGAAGCTATGTGGGTCTCCAAGAGGCGGAGACCAGCTGTGGACAGAGTGTATGTGAGATGCTGGTGGGACGTGCAGTGGAGATGCCCGATGGACAGTTGTGCAGAAAAGACTGGGCCACCCTGAGAGTTCTAGGCCAGAAATAGATCTTTGAAGCCACAAGGACAGATGAGATCCCCCAGAATAAGTCTGTAGAATGCAAAGAACCTTGAGGGACCCTCAAATTTCAAGGACAGGTACATCCCAGGAAGCCTTTTCTGATCCATCCAGGCACAGATGACTTCCATCTACACTGAGCCCCCTAGCAATTAGTTTAGGTTTTGTTTTGTTTTGTTTTGTTTTTCCTGTCTGCCTTGTATCATCGACTGGCTCCACAGTTCTTAACCAGGGGCGATTTTGCCCCCAGGGGACATTTGGCAATGTCTAGAGACTTCTCTGGTTGTCACAGCTGGGTAAGAAGCTGCTACTGGCATCTAGTGGGTAGGAGTGCTGAACAGCCTGCGATGCACAGGACACGCCCCACAGCAAAGAATTATGCAGCCCCGAATGTCGATAGTACAGAGGTTGAAAAGCCCAGCCATGGATGAGAAGATCCTGAAGGCAGGCTCTGGGTTTTTTCCATTTTGGTCTCCCCAGGGTCTAGCATGGCATATGACATATGGCTCACTACCCTCACTGAATCAAATTTGGGCTTGAGGAGGGGGCCTCAGTCCATGCAGCAGTGAAGCCTACAGTGCTTAAGACCCAACCCTACCCAGGGTTGCCTGGCCCATCTCCAGCAGGCTGGACCAGCCCACGATACAGGATGGAGGGAAGGATGAGCCGATGGGGCAAACCTGCTGAAAAGCTGCCAAAGACCCCAGAGATTGAGGGCATGTTGCTGTGTATATTTTGCCAGCCTCATTTTTTCCTTGTCTTGTTAACTTCTGTCATTTCTTTATCTCCCAAGTGAATATATGTTATTTTTTTTAACAGGCAAGTTACAGATAAACAATAGGAGAAACATGACAACCTACTGATTAAGAGCACGGGCTTTGGAGTCAGAGAAAGCCAAGTTTAAATCCTGGCTCTGCCACTTACTAACTTAACAGAGTGAGCCTCTGTTTCCTCGTCTGTAAAATGGTTTTAATGAACCTGCCTCGTAGGATTGTAGGGAAGAGTAAATGAGACGATATAGACAAAGGGTTTAGCCCAGCGCTGGGCTTGTAGGAAGTCTTCAATACAGAGTGACTACATAAGTGTGTGTGTGTGTAAATTTATATGTATGTATATACATGTATGTGTCTTTTTGTATATGAAAGCATCTTTAATTAGCCATGATCCACCATTTGGCTAACACTTCAGTGCATATCCTTCTGCCATGCCTGGATTTTTAAAAAATAAAAATGGCATCTTGCTTTATACATAGGCCTTTGTAACCTGCTTTTTTCACTCTATAATATATTGTGAATGTCTTGCCGTTTCGATAAATACACATCCACATCGTCATTTTTTAAGAGCTGCACGGTTCTCCATTGTGTGGCTGGACCGTAATTCATTCAACCAGCCCCCACAGTTGGACATTTGGGTTGTTTCCAGTCCTTCGCGATTACAAACAATTCTGCAATGAACATCCTTGTACAAACATCTTCACGCTCTTGTCCGATGATTTCCTCGGGGACCACTTGGACATATTTGGCAGGAGGCATGTGGCCCTGACCAGATTCCTCAAGTAGAAGCCCTTGGGCCCAGCAAGGAGGTGGCTGGGGGTCCCCGGGGAAGGGAGAGGTTGCCCGATGGCAGAGAACTCTTTTGGCCCCTGGAAAGCAGGTTCTGATGTGAAGACTGGGCTTCTCTATGAGCGAAACAGCCCCACCCTATCTCTCTGTTGTCACCGTGGTGCTTGCAGAGCGAGGCACTGGGGCTGAGGAGGTGGACTCTGTGTGTGCGTGATGGGCAGAGTGACAGGTACCAGGCAGGTGGGGACGCAAGGTGGAGGGGCCCCAGGCAGGCTGATGGATGGGTAGCCGAGGCGGACAGATACAGGTCAGTGGGCAGGCAAGATGATGGGCAGTGACGGGCTGGAAAGATTCAGGGGACCAGACACAGGACAGTGGCCTCACAGTGGAGCCCACAGGAACCAGGAGCTGAAGTCCTGTATTCAGGGACATGGGGGAGTTCCTGGGAGATGCAGCCAGGCCCCGAGGCCAAGAGGCTCCCAGGGATTCTTCTGTCATCCAAGCAGCTGTTTAGGATTAAGCATGTCAGAGCTGAAAGGATCTTTAGTGTGGATGGGCCCAACCCTATTATGCAGATGGGGAACTGAGGCCCCGGGGGAGACGGGAACTTGCCTAGGGTCCTACAGTGTCTCAGCAACGGACTGACCCCTTTGCCTCTAATTCAGTCCATTTTCATTTCCATTTTTTTAAATGATCCTCCCACCTGGGCTTGAAAGGAAGAGGACCAGGTTGGCAGAGAGGCAGGTTATGGCCCAGCGGGGGAGGGGGCTGGGAGGTCAGAGTGAGCCTGGTCATGAATTTCTCCATCTATCCTCCTCCCACGATTCTATTTCTGCCACCCTACTGTGTGCTGTTGAAAGCACAGACCCACCGTGGCTCTGCCACTTACTAGCTGAATGACCGCAGATAAATTGCCCCACCCATGCCTCAGTTTCCTCATCTGTACCGACCCCAGAGGTTTGTTGAGAGGATTACAGGAGTTAATAAAGTCCTTAGAACAGTGCTGGGACCATGCTAAGTGCTCCATGAGCCTTAATTACTAATATCCCACTATTTTGCCCTTATTTTTTTCCTTTGAATTCTGTGTCAGTGTGCACACTCACAGGCGCCTCCACAAGCACGCTGTATCCCCTTGAAGGCAAAGAATGTGTCTTTCTCATCCTGTATCTCATCTTTACCTCTTACCACCAGGGCCCTCTAGCCAGCTGGGCACATATATAGTAGGTGCTCAATAAATGCGTCTTGAAGTGGCTTGTGGTCTATATCTGGTTGAAAGACTTAGGGAAGGTTCATCAGAGGGTGGCGGCTGTGGAGCTGTGTGTTGGGGTCTAGGATGGCTTTGCGGCGGTAGAGGCGGCAGCGTGGGCATCCCCGGTTGGGGGACAGCATGAGCGAAGCGGGGAAGCTTGGTGAACGTCTGGTGACAGATCATTGCCTGCTGTGATCAGAGCACCGAGACCATAAAAGGGAGGAACGAGAGAGGCTGAGAAAGGGGGGATTCAGCAGAATTCAGAATTCATCCTCCAGGCCGGGGGATGCAGGCCATGGGGAGCTATTGACTAGAGCTTTAGGAAGATCACGCTGATGGCATTGTTTTAGGATCGACTTGAAGGAAAGAGAAAGGAAGCAGCAGGCAGGGGCAGCTGAAATCGTCCCAGAGACAAGTGAGGCTGGGGCTTGAATGAGGTCGTGGAGAACAGCTGCCAGAGGGAAAAGGCACCGAGGAAATAGGATCAACATGACTGCTGGTCGTGGAAGATGAGGAAGACAGAGAAGTAAAAAATGATGGTCTCAAGCCTGGGTGTCTGGGAGAACTGGCATGCCATCAACCACTTTGGGGGTCTATATTTGGGAGATATGGGGAAAAGCTGAGGTGCCAGCTAAGGTTATTCATCCATCCAGCCTCCCATATAAGCCATCCATCCATCCACCATCCAATCCGTCTTCCTCCTGCCCACCCGCCTCCATTTAAACATCCATCTGCCCAGTCCACCCCTCCTTCCCCCTCCTCCACCCCTCTATCCATCCACCTGTCATCCACCACAGAGGTACCACTGCCTTTCTTTCCATCTTCTGCCATCCATTTATCCACACTCATTCATCCATGATCCTCCAACTTATTCATCCATCCAAGTTACATTTCTTGTGAGCCTACAATATGCCAGGCTCTGGTAAAATCTTATCACAAGCCTTTAGAGATGCTTGATTGATAATAAAGGTAGTGATTAGAAAATCCAATAGAAGGGACCAGAATTCTTTTACCTAGAAGAAAGAAATTTGAGAGGACACTTTATGTCTCCAAAGTACGGAGGATGCCCCGAAATAAGGTGGTCTGCAGATCAGCTGTGTTCTATTCTTGCAGCTGGAGGGACTGTGGTTAGCTTGGAGGGAGGACTGCCTTATTGATCATTACAGGTGTCTGAAGTACCTACCTGATCATGTGTTTGGGCTAAAGGGGGACACAAAATCTATAGGGGTGACTTAGAGGGGATGAGTACAGACTGGTGCATTTATGGTGCAGTTAGTGGAGAAGGATTCAGGACTTGCCTTGAAGAAAGGTAGGGAAGGCGGGGCGGAGGAGCAGAGGACCACGGTGAGGGGAACTTCGGGGGAAGCAGATAAACCTGTGGCTGGGATGAGCCAGGACAAAATAGGGCACCTTAATTCTCAAAGCAACCCTTAGAGGAAGGGCCCCTCCATTCTCCTCACTCAGCTTCCATCCCTTCACAAGCCAACATTTCTCTCTGAGCACCCCGCCTCTTACACAGCACTGACCCCTCCCAAAGCCTCTCCCCCGCCTGGATTTAGCCTTGATCCCTTCACTGAGCCCCTCTTCTCTCTTCTGAGCCTTGTTTCCTCAAGATTCCCAGTCTCCTCGCAAATCCCAGGCTCTCAGCGGAGCCCCTGGCCGGAATCCCCCACTCTCAGAGCCCTCACCTCTTCTCTGAGCCCTGGTCTCTTTGTGGAAGCCCTCTCCTCTCACGGCAGATGCCCCAGCAGAGCTCTCGCTCCCCTCTGCAAGAGCCCTAGCTCCCTGCAGAGCACCCCCCCTCCTGGAGCCCCAGATCCTCTCACAGGGCCCCATCCCCTCCTGGACACCCAGGTCCCTCGCAGAGTACCTACCACTTCACTTAGCTCCTGGCCACTTTCTGCATGTACTTCCCTTGTTCTCTAACGGAATATCTGTCCCTGTTCTGAACCCTCCTCTCCTCTCTGAGGCCCCATTCCCTCGTGGAGCCCTCCTGCCTGCCCGCATCTCAGGGACCAGACCTTGCTCTCCAGCCTCTGTCGAGCAGCAGGCAGTGGCTTCAGCTCCACAGCCATCCCTGGGGCTCTGCATCAACCCAGTCAGCCCACAAGACCCTCCCCACAGCCTGTGCAGTACCCTGGGGGGCTTTGGGGATGGAGGGACTCATAGGTGCCCAAGTGGGCTGGACTGGGGGCAGAGACCAGCAGCTTTGGCAGCTCAGCTCGATTCGTGGGCTGGGAGAAGCTGGAGACTACTGCTGCTTCTGGGTTAGGAAAACAATCACAAATTAGAGAAAATGCTTTGGGAAATTGCTCTGCTGTTTGAGAGGAGGTCGCCTTGGGAGGGAGGGAAAGAGGCCCTAAGCCAGCAATGGCTCCCCGTGGCCTCGCCCATCGGCTCCAGACCATCTGCTTGGCGTTCGAGGCCCCAAGCGTGGTCACCGGCCGAGTGCTGACACCCACCTGGTCCAGCTAAGCCATTGCTCCAAGGTCCATTCTCACCTGCGGAACTTTGCTCACCCGGGCTGAACTCTTCCGCTCATTTAGCGTGAGCGCTTCCTTCCGGTCCTTCACGAACCATTGTTAGCTGTCTTGACTCTTTGACAGTCCCTCAAGGACAGGAACCACGTCTTGTACTACTAGCAGACAGGCAGATGGATCTGGGCACCCATCCTCATCTGATACATATTGGCTGGGTGGCCTTGGGCAAGTCTCTTTGACTTTCTGAGCCTCAGTTTCCTCATCTGTAAAGAGGGAAGAGTAAGACCTCCCTTGCTGAGTTGTTACTGGGAATGAATGAGATAAGGGGCACACAGTGCCCTGCTCACTATAGGTATCAAGTTAATGAAGATGACCCTCTGCATCTTGTAGCCAGATCAGAACAGTGGGCCATGGGAGCCTGCATTTATCTATGAATATGCACTTATCAGCAACATCCCCAGCTGCCCTCTTTGTACCTGTCTGTCCATCATTCCCCTATGGAGAAGATACAAAAAGAGGGCACGTGAGCTTCAGGACAAGCACTTGGGGGTTCCTGATATAAGAAGAGGAAGCAATAGATGTTGAATTTTATGAGTCTTCTGGCCATCAGGCAAGACTCAAGCCAGACCATCTTCTGTCAGGAGGAATTAGGACAGTAGCCAAGATCTTGGGTTCTGGAGCCAGACTGCCTGGGTTTGAGTCTGCACCTTCCTAGCTGCCTGACCTTGAACAAGTGACTTAACCACCTCATTTCCCCATCTGTAAAATAAGAATGATAATCACAGTACCTGCTTCATAGGGTGCGGTGAGGATTAAAAGAGCTAATATTTGTAAAGTGCTTAGAACAGTGTCTGGTACCTACTAAACTCTAGAAAAGGGTTTGTCAAATAAAACTGATGAAGGATTCAGGGACATAGGGCAGCAGGGAGGCTCAAGCAGGATAGGAGATGGGCTTTCAGAATTGGGTTTTTGCAGCGCTAGAGTCCAGCCAGTTGCCCGTCAAATTGGCCTCTTTCTAAATAACGAGAGCACGGGATGCTCTCTAAGTAAAAGGGCTTTTTCTGGAGATCACTGGAGTGCTTCATTTGGAGAAGGATGGGCCCAGGCACATTGCACACAGAGGCTGCCTCTGCAGAGGGCAGCAGGGAAAGGGATCCAGGGCTCTCAGTAGCACCTCTGAGCCCTGAGGGTCTCACCTGCCCTTTCTGTGGCCCAGTGGAGGTTCCCTCCTGGCATGACTATTCTCTTCCTGCCAATGACAGGTGAGACCAACTGCTGGTCCCTATGATGGAGGGGGACCAAGACGCTTTGTCAGGGGGTCTCAGAGAATTCCCTCCCACAGGCTGTCTGAGCAGGGAGTGGAGGGTGTGTCCTGGGATCCGCTGCTCACTGCAGCACTGGGAAAGTACAGAGGACCAGGCATGGTCCTTGCCCTTGAAGAAATTTGGGAGAAACAGATAATTCCTGGAGTCCCTCCTCTCCTTGGGCCTCAGTTTCCTCATTTGTTCTCTTCCTTTTTACAGAGTGGTCCCTCCACCTGCCCCTCTCTCTTTATCCTCCTCACAAGGCTCCTCCCCAAGCAGAGGATGGGAGGGACCCCCAGGGAGGAGAGAGAGTTTGTACAAACTGGGGGCATGACTGGAACTTCTGATTGGCTGGTCAGGGCCATTCTTTTCCCTGGTTGCCATAGCAGCCATTTCCTGGGATTGTCAGTGATGAAACTCATAACATTGTTTTCAAATAATCTGTGTAATTGAAATAACAATTGAGCTGTTAACTCGTCTCTCACACTTGGGCTGGGACAGAGCATCCTTTCCTTACACCCTCCTGCCCACCCCAGGAAGCTCTGGTCCCTCTCCATCTCCTCTCTGAGAACCCAGCCCCTTCCTTGGGTTGGAGGAAAAAGGAGGTAAATTTATTATAAAATCCTAGAAACTCAGGCCCCCAGAGTTGAACCAGAACTTAGAAACCAGAATCCACCCCCCCATCTTTTGCAACCAGAGGCACAGAAGAGGAAGGGGCTTAACCAGGGTCACGCAGGAAGGAAACAGCTGAACTAAGACATGCATGTCTGTTCGTCAGTGGAGGTTGGAGTTGATGTGTTGCATTGAGGGGTTGATAGAAGTCCATAGAACTGCCCTCTCTAAGGACTTGAGCTTGTATGAATCCTTACCTACTCCTACCCCCATTTTACACGTGAATAACTGAGGACCTGAGAAATTAAGCTTAATACACGTGTTTTTTATAACTTTTCAGAAAATACCTATTGAATGGGTGGTCTCAAAGAGCACAGACCGCTTCTCTCTCTCTTCACTCCCTTCCCCACCAACAAGGAACTAAGAGCTGGCTTCTTCAGTCAGAGGACTTCTTGGAAAAGGGGGTTGAGAGCGATGTGGGGACGTGTGGCTTAGAGGAAGAGGAGGACAGATTCCTGGAGGAGATAATAGGAGGAGGGAATTCCGCAGTACCGAACCGCGCCCCCGCTCCCCGCCCACCATCCACCCCTAGTCAGAGGCTGCGTATTCAGAAGCATAAACATGAGCAACGCAGATCCTTGCCCAATCCTCAGCCTGGGATGGACTGAAAAATGGAAGAAGCAAGGCCTCTTCTATTAGTAAATGTCTCCATGCACATGTGGGAATGCAGGTCTGCACAGACAGCTCCCTATATTGGCAGCTTCACTGAAGATAAAAGCACTTTAAAAAAGGGGGGGGAGGGGGGGGGGCGTGTCTGGTAGCTGTCCAAGGTGCTCGCTGGGTCTGCAGACTGTGGATGGCTGGGCCAGCAGGCACTTGCTGGGACTGGGGGTGGGGACAGTTCTCTGAATGTGAGACTGGGTAACAGCAAGAGGCTGGCTTCCTTCCCTGGATTCTAGAGTGCTGGAACCGCTCAGGGTCTTGGCAACCATCTACTCCCTCCGTTCATTCATTCTTACTTATTCAACATTTATTGAGCACCTACTCTGTACCAGGCATTGTGTGGGCCATGAGGATATGAGAACTAGGGACACCCAGTCTCCATCTTCAAGGGCTCTTTCAGTCTTTTGGGGAAGACACACACACACACACACACACACACACACACACACACCCTTTGTGGGGGAAGTGACTTGGGCTCAGTGTTAAAGGATGAATAGGAGTTCTCCAGGTGGATAATGGAGCAAATAGCATTTCAGAGGGGCAGCATAAGAAAAGAAAGGGAAGTATTCATAGTTTAGAGAGCAGTGAGAAGTTCTGTGTGGCTCAAGTTTTGGCTCAAGTATTGGTTCTGGAGAAGGTCAGTGACTTGTCCAAAGTGCCACCTTGAGCTGGGGCACAGCTAGAGCTAAAACATGATACCTTACTTTGTCAGAGAACCAGAACTTCAGAGCTAGTTGGGTCTTTGAAAGACTCTAGTCCAAACTGCCCATTTTTCAGATGGGAAAATAGAGGGTCAGGGATGTTCAGTATTGTGCTTGGGATCGCACAGTAAGGATGTGGCAGAGCTGGGATTTGAAATCTGGTCTGTTTGATATTAAAGCCTGAACTGTGTTCACAGAACAAAAGCTGGGAGCAGGGTGAGTGCCACCTCAGCTCAGCTGGAGAGGGCTTGGTCAAGGTCAGGCTGCCCCAGCGGGACCTTTCCCTGGCGTGGGATGGGCAGCCTGGGCCAGCTCCTGTCCCATTGTTGGCACTCAGCACTTGCACAGGAAGAGCACGACTCCAGCAGGAAAGCTCAGCAGCAAGGCTTCCTCTTGGCTGGAGTGAGCCTGGTCCTACTTGCAGTGCTGCCCCGACTCTCCGAGTGACCTTGGGCAAGACATTACCTCTCTCCAGGTCTTACTTTCCACAGTCATCTATATCATAGCAGTATCCTCCTTGCCTTCTCTCTGGGGCAGTTGTTCTTAATGGTGAGGAGGAAGGGGGCATGACTTGGACCCGTAGCGGACATCTGGCAGTGTCTGGAAACAGTCTGGTTGACAGGGGTGCTACTGGCAGCTAGTGGGTAGAGGCCAGGGGTGCTGCTGAACAGCCTACAGGGAGCAGGACCGCCCCCTGCCACAGAGAATCATCCAGCCCAGGATGTCAACAGTGCCGAGGTGGAGGGGTCCTGCGGTCCGAGCCTTGTTTGTGAAGATCAAATGAGGCCACAAGGGTGGGCACCGAGGGCTGTGCAGAGGTGCACCCCAAGCCGTAACGTAGAGAAGCAGAAGTGACCTTGATGTTGGGCAGACCTGGCTGTGTTGAGAAGTACTTAACCTCTCTGAGCCTTCGTTGCTTCATCAGTGAAACAGAGGCAGTAATAATAGCACCCATCTCAGGAGACTGTTGAGAGGGGTGTGATGAGATCACGTATGCAGATGGCAGAGGAAAACGGCAACACGGGAAGTTGGGGGGCCCCCCACCCTGAACCCCTCTACTGCAGACGCAAATGCTGAGCCTTTAAGCTCAAACTGCAGAGCCAGCTCCGCCATGCAGAGCTAAGGGATCTTGGGCAACCTACCCACTCTGTGCCTCAATTTCTCATCTGTAAAATGGGGAAGACAATAGTACCTACCATATAGGTTTGGTGGGAAGGTTAAAAATGAGTTAACAGACGTAAAGCACTTAGAATGGCACAGAGTAAGTGCTATGCCAATGTTAGCTACTATTGTTGTTATGTTGTTGTTGTCGTTGTTATTATTCTATGGATTCTATCTGGAACAAGGCACTCACACAAGTTGCAAAAGGTGCCTCAGACACTAGCTTCTCCAGATGCCGTCTCTCTACAACTTTCTGCCTGTCCCTCCCCCGCTACCCAAGCCTCCCATGGACCCGGCTTAGGGCCTCTGCGACCCTGCCGAGGCTGCTGGTCTCCCTCTCCACAGCTCCCACCCTGCTTGTCTATAGCTTCACGAATCCCATCTCCACCCTTACCCTCCTCCTCTCCTGTTGAGTCCACCAGAGCCAGAGATGGCTGTGAGAAGCTGAATCCATGGGGAGGGAGACATGGGCACCTGTACCTCACTCTATAACTCAGGCCCCATTACACCAGCTCTCAGCCCTGAACACTCATATCCTGAGCGCTCTGGCCCACCTGGACTAGCCCTTGACTAACCCTTCAGAGAATGGATAAATTCTTTAGCACAGGGTTTCGCAACCTCAGCACTACTGACACTTGGGGCTGGATAATTCTTTGTTGAGGAGGGCTTCTCTGTGCATTGTAGGATGTTTAAAGCATCCCTGGTCTCTACTAAGTAGATACCAATGGTTCCCCTCCTCCAGATGCAACAACCAGAAATGAGCCCAGACATTGCCAAATGTCCCCTGGGTGGCAAAATCATCTTTGGTGGAGAATCACCATTCTAGAACTTTGTTATAAAATGTGAGTTTCTGTCTTATGGTATCCTGGCAGAGATGCTTTTAAAACCTAATGAATGCCCTCAGATTGGGCCCCTGATGCCACCCTCAACTTTATCCCATTTTACAACCAAAATTCTAATCCTTTGACCCATTGGCAAAATCGATTGGCCACAAGCATCAGGCTCAACTCCCAAACTCTAGGACCTAACCCAAAACCCTGAATCTTAATCTTAAATCCAAAACTTCAACCTATTTCCCAAATCCCACACCTTAATTCAAATTCTAATCCTAAACCCTTGACCTGTTCTAAAACTTCAGATTTCTTAACCTCAAACAGAATTCGAAATCCACAGGTTAAATACATATATGTATATGTATAATATATATATATATTTATATATAAATACATAAATATATATAAAACTGAATCACTTTGCTGTACACCAGAAACAAACACAACATTGTAAATCAACTATACTTTGATTTAAAAAGAAAGAGAAATCAATCCATCAATCAATCCACAGGTTAGCCCCAATAGGAAACCTACATCTCCAGATCCTTCCGGCACCAGCTCCTAATCCCGGTCCCTGTCCCTTCTGGCCTCTGGAGATCCTTTGTTCGAGCTTCTAGCCTCCTCCCCTCCAAGGTAGCCCCAGGTCCCCAGGGAGAGGCAGGAAGGTCCAGGGAGTAAGAAGCTCCAGGAGGCAACTCTGTCTCATAACCCGTCCCTCACACTACCCCAGGCATCCCATCTGGAAATCCTATTATTTATTCATTTGCTTATTCAAACATTTAATGAGCACCCACTCTCCAGACTTTGTGTTGGATACTAGAAAAACAGCAGAGAATTGGCTCCATTGCTGCCTACTGTCTACTGGGGAAGAGAAAGAAATAGACAAACAAGTAGACAGAGAGTTCAAAACAATGATTCCAGAGTCATTCGAGAAATGACCACCAAGCACCTATTATATGCCAAGCACCATTCTAAGTGCTGGTGATACAGCCCTGAGCACAAAAGACAAAGCTCCTACACGAGCTTCCATTAAAGGGCAAGGAGGCAGATAATAAATCAGTAAATGTATGCTATATCAGACAGTGTTGAGTTCTGTCTATCTCAGGGAAGGTCTCACATTTAAGCCGACATCCAAAGGAAGGGAAAGAGTAAACCATGCAGATATCAGGGGCAAGGGTGTTCTAGGCCAGAGGAGCAGCAAATGCAAAGGGCCTGAGGTGGGAACATGCCTGTTACATTCAGAGAACAGCTATAGACGGTCAGTGTGGCTGGAATGGGGAGGGAGCAGGGATGGTAAGAGGAGGTCGGGAAGTAACAAGCAGCCAGATCGTGCTGGGTCTTATGAACCATTTTATCCAGAGTGAGACAAGAAGCCCAAGGAATTTGGAGAGGAGGAGTGTTATGATCTGATTTATGTTTTGACACCATCACTGAGAACAGTCTGTAGGGGGCAAAGGCAGAAGCAGGGGGACCAGCGAGGAGGCAGTGACCCAGGTGAGAGATGAGGGTGGCTTGGACCAGGCTGTGAACAAAGAAGGTGGTGAGAATAGTCAGATTCTGGATCTATTCTGAGGTAGCGCTGGCGGGATTTGCCGATGGATTGGATGGAGGGTGTGAGATAGAGTGAAGTCAAGAAGGACTGCAAGTCTTTTGGCGGAAGCAGCTGGGATCATGGAGTTGCCAGTTACTGAAATGGGAAAGCTGGAAGAGGAGCAGCTTTAAATTGATTTTCTTTTACTATTATTTGGTGAGGGGTGGGGATAGAAGTCAGGAGTTCCGCTTTAGACATGATGAGTTTGGAGTGCATTTTAGACATCCAAGTGGAGACGTTGAACAGGCAGGTGGATTTAGGAGTTGGGGTTATGGGAGGAATCTGAGTTGGACGCAGACACTTGGGCATCATCAATAAATCGATGGGGTTTCAAGTTGTGGGATCGCATGTGATGACCTAGGGAGTAGGTGTAGACAGAAAAGACGAGCAGCCCAAGGACTAAGCTCTGGGCCCCACCAGCATATGGGGGAGATGAGGTAGAAACAGCAAAAGGGACAGTGAAATGGACAAGGTAGTGAGGTACAGGGTGCTGGGAGGGGCGCGTGATGCTGTCTTTGCTCCCGGTCCCTTTCTTTTGCAGTTGTTATCCTACCTTTTAATGAAGTCGTGAGTTAACACAGAGAAGTTGCTGACAGAGAAGGGAGTTGATACTGGGCAAAGGGAAAAGAGAAGAGAGACATGAAATCTAGAGCAGCCAGGGGAAGCTTCATGTATCGGAGGTGACATTGGAGCCTGGCTTTGAGCAATTAATAAAAAATCCCCCATCAGACAAGATTGGGGGAAAAGCATTGCAGGGAGAAGGAACAGCGCATGCAAAGGTTCAGAGGCCTATGACCACCAGGGTACACAAACCGAGCTCATGGTTCCTGACCCTCCAAACCTACATGACTCACTCCGCCTCTGTTCCCCACATCACCACTGGGTCCTCCTTGGAATCCTCCCGACAGGTCCCTCTCCCTTACCTCCCCGGAGCACTCCTGCTGTGTCCTGAGGATTCTGCCTCCTGCAGATCTCTAGAAACAGCCCTCTCCCCTCCATCCTCCCTGCCCCCACCCGAGACCGGCTCACCATTATCACTCACGTGGACAACAGCTGCTTCTTCCATCTCCCCGTTTCTTTCTCAGCCACCCTGTGAGGGTCCCTGCAGGGTAAGGGGCGCCCATCTGCTTTACACGCACAACAGCCTGGGTGTTTAAAAATGGGATAAGGTTGATGGCGATCCTCTGCTTCACAAGCTTTCAACAGCTTTCCATCACTATCAGGACAAAATTTAAAATTTAACAAGGCCCTCGAGGCCCTTTGTGGTGTGGCCCCCTGCCTGCTTTTCTAGCCTCATTTCAGCCCTCCTTCCCCATCACTCCTGATGCGCCAACCTCCTGCTGCCTTTCAGGTTTCTCAACTCCGCAATCCATCCAGCCTCAGGGCCTTTACCGGTGCTGTTCCCTCCACTTGTCCGCGCTCTCCCTCCCCCACCCCACCACTGCAGTTAACACCCACTCACCCCTCCAGCCTGAGAAAATCGGACATCCTCAGGGAACCCTTCCCAGAGCCCCAGACCGGACCAGCCCCCTGTTTGATGCCCTACTTGCTCCCCCATAACTTTATTTAGTCATCGTCATCGTTTTTGTTTTGTTTTTTTTGGCCGCGACCAGGGATCAAACCTGTGCCCCCTGAAGTGGAAGCGCAGAGTCTCAACCACTGGACCACCAGGGAAGCCCAATCATCATTTGTTTTAATGCAGTCCTGAGTTAATAAGGATAATAATAGCTAACAATTATTGAGTACTTCGTGCTCAATAATAAATGATAGTATATTACATGTTTTCCCATATTTTTAGTCATTTCATTGCTCAAACAACCCAATGAGGTAGCTACTATTCTTATTCCCGTTCTACAGATGAAGAAACTGAGGCCCAGAAGGGGTTATTTGGGCTGTAAGATCACACAGATATCTTAAAAAAGAGTGGATATATGTACATGTATAACTGATTCACTTTGCTGTACAGCAGAAGCTAACACAACATTGTAAAGCAACTAGACTCCAGTAAAAATTAAAAAAACAAAACAAAACATCACACAGATAGTGAAGAGCCAAACTGGCATATGGACCCAGGCAGCCTGGGGGTCCAGAGCCCGCAAACGTCTGTCTTTTCTGCTTGATGTTAAACCCCATGAGATGAGGGACCATGTCTATCTTGCTCACAGCTTCGTCCCCCGCATCCTTCAGAGGGTGCGGTAAATGTTGAATGAATGAATGAATGAATAGGAGTTTAAGCAGTACAAGGTTTGTGGTGTGGGAATGCAAGCAAGGAGGCTGGAGTGATGGACAGGACGAGACATGAAAAGCCCTGTATGGCAGCCAAAGGAGTCCAGACTTGGCTGTGGTTCATGGGAACCATGGAGCTTTCTTGAGCAGAGGAGGGTGGAGCTCCGATAAGTATGTTAGAGAGATCCCGCTGCTGGCAGTTGTGGAGGAGAGCCAGAGGTGGGGTCCTTTCCTGCCCAGTAGCCAGGCGAGACTGGCACCTGCCCCCTCCCACTTGGCCCTATTAGCATTCCGCGTGTGGCTTGGGCTCCACAATTAACACAAAGGTACAGTCATTCATTCTGACTGGCGGACTCGGGGATCAGCCAATCGGGGGCTGGCTGTGCGGGGCTTCTGCTGGGAAGGCATGTCACAGCACAGCGGCCACCGAAATGAAAAGCTATTAATAATGATCCTGGAACTTCACTCCCATCAGCTGTTTGTTTAAAGGTGTTCCGTACTTGGAACTGCCTGATTTATGTGGGCAATAATGCGCCCTGGTCAGTCCGCACTTTTTAAAGCAGCGCTAATGGGGTGAGACCGAGACCCCGGGGGTTGCTGGGGAATAAGGCTTGAAGGCCAGGCCTGGTCAGCCTCAAACCTCAACTCCCTGCCCAGCACCATCTTAAAAGGCCCTGGAGATTACAAAAAAGGAAGAGCTGAAAGAGACAGGAGAGCTGGCTTCAAATCCCAGCCGCTACACTTGACCGACTGAAGCTGTCTCTTCCCCCGCACCCCCCGCCCCAGCCTCAGCTTCCTCATCTGCACTTTGAGTAAAAGAACACCCAAATGGCAGGGTTGTTAGGAGCATCCGTGAGAAGCATACAGTAAGGGCTCAATAACGTCTTCGTTTTCTCCCCCATCTCTTTTTTTCAATGGAAAACTTCCCCACCACCTGCCCAGTCCTCTCCAGGAAGGAGAAGCAGTCAATCCACTTCAATGTTTATCAAGGACCTATGGTTGCAATTTGATTTGAATTTCTGAAGGCCTCACAACAACAAGGAGAGACATAGTATCGTGCCCATTTTAGAGATGGGAAAGCTGAGGCTCAGAGGAAGAAGAGACAAGACTAAGGCGACCCAGCTCAAAGTCCACTACAATGTGAGTTCCAAATGGGCAGAGATTGGATCTATTTTGTCTGCTACTGAGTACCCAGCACTTTGCACAATGCCTGGCACAGAATAGAAGTGCAATGATTGTTGAGTTGCAAACAAAAAGTGTCAGAACCCTGAATCTTTGACTTGGAGGCCTACTGCCCTTTCCGTGTTGAATCCCAGGGGTAGACACAGTCAGAAGAGCTGGGTGCTACCCCCCACCTCCTGGGTAAGTTATGTAATGGGGACATCGCATCAAATGACTCTAGGGAGGGGTTTCTCAGCCTCGGCACTATTGACATCTTGGGTTGGATAATTCTCTGTTGTGTGTGTGGAGGGGGGGACTGTCCTGTGTACTACAAGATGTTTCACAGTAGCACCACCCACTAGATGCCAGTAGCACCCCTCCAGCTGTGACAAGCAAAAGTGTCTCCATACATTGCAAATGTCCCTGGGGGTCAAAATCGCCCCTGGTTGGGAACCACTGTTCTAAGAGTTTTCTCCAAACATCACACAACCTCTGCACAACAGAGGGTTATGTCGTGGAAGTCTGGCGGGGAGACGAGACTTGAACTCATGACCCAGCCATGACCCGAGAGGACATATCATATTGATATTTTCACAGAGTCACATTTTCCCACTTGGCCTGTTAGAGGGCAATTCTGTTTGTCAGAGCCAATCGCCTGGCAGTTTCTGCTGCTGATGCTAACCTGGTCCACACACAGAAGGTCACTACCTTTTGTGTAAGGTGAATTTCCCAGAATGCATTGCAGCTAAAACCAGGGACTGCTAGGTCCCTATTAGGTTCAGAGGTGAAGAAGAGAAGATCTGAGGCTGTTGGGGATGAAGCCTAGGAATGATCTGGGCTGGTCTCCAGAGAGGCTCTGGAGGATCTGGAGACAAGAGAAAGCCATAGACAGGTCAGGGGGCAGGTACAGCTTCAGCAAAGATGAGGAGGCAGGAGTGAGCAGTGGCAGGGAGTGGGGGAAAAAATGGCCTGTACCCATCCCAGAAGGATAGACACAAGGACATCCTTCCTTCTCCAACGGGCCCTGCCTCTCACTTTCCCACCTGAGGAAGCTACCCCTTTTCCCCCGGGTACACAGTTCCTCCTAGCTCCAAGTCTTTCCCTCCAAGCCTCCTTCCCACTGGGACTCATTACACAGAGGTGGCCTGGAGGGGCAGGAAAGGTGGATGCTTTGGTGTGGGACACCGAGGGTTTCAATCGCAGATTGGAACTTACAGCCCTGTGGCCTTGGCCCAGTCATATGACGGAGGGCGACTGACAGTCAAAATATTTAACAATTGGCACAGCACAGGCACTGACCAGTCAGAGCAGATGACACCTGGAAAAAAAACAAAAACAAAAACAGTAGTGCTGGCTGAACACCCATCAGGCCTGCCTCTGCACCTCTACTCCACCTCCACAGAATAGTGACACATCTGCGCTGTGCGGCTATGGGAAGAAATAGAGGAAAAGTGCCCAGCACAGCAACTTGCATACAGCAGGCAATCAATAAATATGCCTTAGCTTCCCCAGAGGATCCAGAAGGTGCTGAGGTCCCTGCAGCGGACCCTGGATGCCAGCAAAGACTTCTCTCTTTCCAGATGTTGAGGAAGCTTTCTAGTGATTCCGCCCCGCCTCGCCCACTGCCCCAACCCTCCAGGGCTCAGGAGCACAGGCTGGAGAGATGCACGGGGCCCAAATACATCAACTACAACCAGCGCGCTGAGGCTGTGGGCCCTGGACCCTTACCCCCAGGGGCCCTGGAACACCAACTGTCACCTGTCCCAGGAGGACCCGGATCTGTCACTCCATCCTGGCCCAGCCAGCCCCCCTCTCGGTATGTTTAGGCAGCTTGTCATCATGAAATCCATTTTCTTTTTCCTTACCATATCTATTTTTCTAATTCTTACTTAACGAGCTCCCCTGAAAATAAGAAAATCATTGGAACAATTTCCTTAAGTGTGAAAGATTAGTCTGAAATCGGCATTAAGGGGACTAATTACCTTCATTCTCCCACCTTTCTGACAGCCGTTTGTTAGGGGCAAGGTCTCATTCATCTGCTGCTCAGGGAAGGCCGTCAACGTTTGGCTGCGATGGAATTCTCTGCTCTTGCTTTTACTCACAGGGTGCGTGTGTGTGTGCGCGCGCGCGCGCGCGTGCGTGTGTGTGTGTGTGTGTGTGTGTGTGTGTGAAAGAGAGAGACAAATGGGAAGTGGGCACAGACAAGAGCAGAATGTCCCATGGGCAGGTCTGGGGGTGGGGGGAGAGTGGGGTCCTGTTCAGGGTCAGGGGTGGGTGGGTACCTGGGGGTGGGGGTGAAGGCAGGATCCTGCCACGCAAGCTCCTCACAAACACCTCCCCAGGGACCTCGATTCCCCACCGCTGACTCACTGGATGGCTTTGGGAAGTCGCTTTGTGTCTTTGGGCCCATCTTCTCATCGGTTAAACGAGAGTAGGGAATTCCCTAGCAGTCCCTTGGTTAGGACTCCGAGCTTTCACAGCCGAGGGCCCGGGTTCGATCCCTGCACGGGGAATTAAGATCCCACAGGCTGCATGGTGTGGCCAAAAAAGAAAAAAAAAAAAAGTAAAATGAGGGTGATTTCCCATAGCTACAGTAACAGCACTCTCGGGGTTTCATGGAGACCAGGCACTGCACAGGTGACCCGGTTAATCCTGGCTATAGCCCCAAGGGCAGCCATCGTCACTAGCTCAGTGTACACAGGAGAGAGTGGACGATCAGAGACGTTAGGGAACATGCCCCAGGTCACGCACACAGCGAGTTCAGAGCTGCAGGTGGAACCTGGGTCTGTCTGATTCTGGAGCTCAGGCCCTGTCCACTCTACCTGGACTGCAGACCTCCATCTCCTCCCAGAGTAGCACTCCCAGAGAACACAGAGTCTGAAGACCTGGGCTCCAACCCCAAATGGAGCTCATACCAGTGGTGACACCTCCAGGCATCTCTCTGAGCCTCGGTTTTCTCCTCTGTGAAATGGGGATGGTTGTCATGCTTCCCACCATAGAAGGATGTGGCGAGGCCCACATGTTGGAAGGGAAACATGAGGTGGCCAAGTGAAGGATGGCAGCAGCGAAGCTCATTTGAGGGCGGAGGACTCAGGGAGAGGCAAAAACTTGCACAAAGGCATCCTCGGAGTCTGCGGAAGCTGGGGACAAGAACCCAGGTGTCTGCACTCCCAGCTCCCCTACACCTGGTCAGCTGCTGCCTCTCCTGTCCCCAGTGTTGAGGGGTCTCCTTTTGGAACAAAGCTCTGAGCAGCAGGAAGGCAGATTGACAAATGGCGACGCCCAGAACGAGGCAGGGATTATGGGCTCCAGCGTCCAGCCTGGTACCTGGTATGGGGGAGGGGCCATCACCCACCCCCTCTTCTGGGAAAAACTCATTGGGGGAGGCGGATAAGCTCTGAGAAGATGATGGGTACATCTTCCATTTTCCATTTAACCACCTGATATTGAATTATAAATAATTCATACACCTGCCAAACATTTGATTAAAAGAACCCAATTCGCACTGCATTTGTCAAGGGGTAAGAATTGCATTTGGTGTTTTTATTTTAATCTGTCCTTTAACTCTTTTACGAATATTTATTTATACTTGGCTGTCAGGTTTTATTCTATTTGCCCTGATTTTATTCTGGCTGTAGCTGGCATTTTTTCCTTTCCCTTTTTATTTTGTCACTTCTGCCTAGTAGTCATGCATTTGAGAGCCCAGAGGTAATAAATAAGGAAGCGGGGCTCTGTCTCTGCTCTCTCCCTGCACTCGTGCCCCACCCCTGTCTACACCCACTGTTTATGGACCCCTCTCTCCCCGGATCTGCTCCCCACCCACCCAGGCTAACCTACTGTGGGTCTCACCTGCCAAGTCCAGGGTGTCTGGGCATGTCACACACATACACACACACCTCTGTCTCCGGACCTCAGCCCATGCCCTTCCCTGCCATCCTCCTTCTTTGTTACCAAGCTCAGAGGAAGCCCTCTAATAATTACTTTTTTGAATGAATAAATGAAGCAACATCATTATCAGTATCTTTGGAGACAAAAAGGAAAGTATTGGTAGTCATCAAGTCTGGTGATGAGACCAAGCTGTCACTGTGGACTAGACAAGCTCAAAACCCCAGCCCTGCCACTTGCCCTCTGTGTGACTGTGGGTAAAATACTTCGGTTCCCTGGGTCTGCACTCCCCCACCCGTAAAAGGCATACATTAAAATAGCACCCATGTCAGAGACTGATACAAGAATTAGTGCATGCGCCCAGCACATAGTAAGCATTCAAAAACTGGCAGCTGCTATTTTTATTATAAACTTCAGTCTCTCTCTCTCTCTCAACGCTGTCCATATTCCCACCTGCCCTTCCTGCTTGTCCCTTGAGGCTGAGTTTCGGGCGTTTGTGATAGTATCCTGAATGCCGGGTGTAGGTCAACAGATGTGTCTGTGACAAACAAGAAAAAGAAAAGCGGACCATTCCTTTTTTGCTGGCTACCTGCTTCCGCAATAACGTGCTGTGTTTGTCGGAGGGCTTACACTAGTCGGTTTGTGAGTTGACATAAAAACTTGTTTCTGCCAAGTGATTCAGGTGAGCTGGGAATTTACTTGAGACCTTGTGGATGCTCTCTGAATACAAAGGGCCTGGGAAGCTGTATGCCCAAGAAAGCCTGTGATTTTGACAACAGAGCATTAGGGTGGGGATATGCGATTTTTTAAAAAGTTTATGAAACATATTCTCATATACATCATGTGTTTCATCTCAATCTCCTATAAAATTCTAGCATCTTTCAAAATCCATCCGGCCACCCCACTCTCCCCTGGCCTTCCCCAGTCAGCCAGGTATCTCACAGGATTAGACGGGACCTCAGGGCCCTATCTGTCACCTGAACTGTTCAGAGCCTCATCACAGGTCTCCCTGCCTCTGGGCTTGTCCCTTCCAAAGCCATACCCCACACTGAGCGTTCTTTCTGAGACCTAGCTAACCTCATCACTCTCTTGATTAAACCTTCAGTGGTTCCCGCTGCCCTCAAAGTAGAGTTCAAGTTGGCCCTTGATTGTGAGTGGGGTCTGCCACGCCAGTTAGATGGTGGAGACTTTTTCTTTTGTCATCAATAATTTAATCCTATGAGAAGCCAAGCCACAGCTTCCCTGCGTGCCTGCTTTATGTCATGTACTGTGCCTGGCACTGGGTTCAGGGGTGAGTCAGGCCCCTGCTTAGAGTCCGGAAAGCTGTGGGAAGAGGGAAAGAACAGGAACCAGCATTCACGGAGCACTTCTTGTGTACATTTTGCCCACTGCAACCTGCAAACTAGGTAACATCTTGCAGAGCAAGGAAGTGGCTTGTTCAAGGTTGCAGGCTGGTAAGTGACAGACCTGGGATTCAAATCCAGGTCTCTCTGAGTCTGATATTCAAGGTCTGTGTTAACACTACCTCCCAGAAACTAGTGGGTGAGGGTCTCCAGATAGAGGGCAGCCCCCAGACCATGTGGCCGAGGTGTTTGGGGCCAGCTCAGGTGGGGCTGTGGCACTGCTGGGCAGAGGCTGCAGGTCCTCCTGAGAGGGGGCTCGGAGTCAGGACGGTGCCTCCACCATGATTATCCTAAGACACCAGTGGCCCGGAGACAGTTCAAAAGGCATTTTCACCCTAGCCTGAAGAAGTAGAAAGAGGGGCCCGTGACTTTCCTGGGGGTCCTGTGGTTAGACTCGGCGCTTCCACTGCAAGGAGCACGGTTTCAAACATCCCTGGTCAGGGAACTAAGATCCCACATGCTGTAAAGCCTGGCCAAAAAAGAAAGTCCGGAATCCCAGTTCTGTCCCCACATGCCATACATGTGACCTGGGAAAAATCACTTCACCTCTCCGTGCCCTGGTTTCTTCCTCACTAAAACACAAATTATAATCCATCCCTCAAAGTCTCATTGAGAGGATGGAGTAAGGTCACATGGGTAAAAACATGCTCTATCAGCTAGAAAATAAATTATACATTCTCTGTGCACATATAATTCGGTCCTCCAAACAATTTTGTGAAATAGGCAGGGCAGGAATATTTTAAAGTTAATTTCTTTTAAAAAATTAATTTTATAAGAAATACATGAATCCATTCTCTTAGAAACCAGGACACTGTTGATGAAACTAAAGTCCCCTTTATCGCCACTTCCAATCTGGTCTCTTCCCCACTTCCTTAGAAACCACTCCTGTGATGAGTTTGATCTGTATCATTGCATACCATTTTTATACTTGAGCATACATGACATGTACCTACAGAAAATAAGTAGCATTATTTTGTATTATTTTAATGTTAATGGATTCCTACTAGATATATCATCGCTCGGCAACTTGCTTTTTTCTCTCCTGCGATGTGTTTGAAAGCTATCAATGTTGATAGATCTGGTTCATTCCATTTAAGTGGCTGTGTTCCAGGGTACGAAAATTGCCTATTTTATGTGTCCCCTCTTTTACCAAGAGACATGTAGAATGTTTTCTCTTTTTCCCTTATCAGCAGCAGTGCTTCTGTAACTATGTACGCATCTCCTGGAGCACATGCTGGTGTTTCTCTAGCACAGATGTTGTAATAGATCATGGCGGGGCTTATTAATAATGATGATAGTTGTCCTATACTGAGCTTTTGCTGTGTTCTAGAAGTGTCACATGCATTATCTCATTTAACCCTCATCTAAAACCTCGTGTGAGCGAAGATCTTGTCCAGTTTTCAGCTGAGAAGACTGAGGCCCAGAGACATGCAGAATTTATTCATAGTCACACAGCTGGGTTGGGACAGAGTCTCCACCAGACCCTGGTTTTCCTCAGCCCAGCACACACCCTGCCCCAGCAGTGGTGTCCCCTTCTGCTCATGGGGGTTTAGGGCAAGAATATTTGGAAAAACCAACTGGGCTAGTCTGCACTCAGAGCCCAGAATCCACAAAATTCCAAGTGGCAGGTGTCCTCTGGTGATAAGAAAGGTGTCCAGGTCATTTCTGGGACAGGAGGCTCGACGTGTCAGCTGGGAGGACCACCCTCCCCCCTCCTGAGTTTTCCTTAATTGGGACATCAGAGGCTGAGGCAGCAGAGGCGGGGACTGGCAGGGACATTGAACCGTGAAATTGCAGGATCCTGGAGCTGGGCCTTTGAGGAGAAACTGAGGCCCGGGGCAGGGGTAGGGAGGACTTGCTGAAGGCCACACAGGCAGCCAGGGGACGAGCCGGATCAGGAGGCTGCCTTGCCCCGTCCAGTGGACCAATCAGTTGAGTCAAGGAGCCTGGAAGCCTGGGCCTGGATTAGCGGTACTTGAGATACAAAGCCATTACTGGCCCCAGGAGGCCACAGCCACATGGGAAAGAGCAGGAGAGGCGGCCCCAGGGAGCAGAGGCCCCGCTCGTGCTCCCAGCTCCACCCTTTCCCCTCCTGTTCTGTCAGAGGAGCCAGCCTCTCTCTGCCCGAGCTCCAGGCCCCGCTCTCCTGCTTCTGCCCCCAGTCTTCAGCGTGTCAGCCTCGCGGGCTCTATAGTCCTCCCTATCAGCCTGAGCACACTCAACTCTCTCTCTTTTAAAAGTCCCTCCCTCCCCCGCCACGTTCCTCTCCAGCTACTGCCCCCTCCCTCCTTCCCTTCCCAGCCCCACTGATGAAGTTGCCTCCGTTTCACTCCCTCCCACTCCTCAACCCACTCCAACCTGGCGTCGGCTCCCCTCCCCGTTACAACTCTCCCAGGGTCCCCACGGCCTCCTATACTGCGATGCTTCGGTTCCTCACCTCCGATCCCTGCGCCATCACCATCATCACCTTGGTCCTTTATCGACATTGGACGCCTGTGGCCACGGCATCCTCCAAAATCTCCCTCCTCTGACCTCCGAGACCCCTCTCTCTGCTGGTTTCTAACTGCCTCTCTGAGAGCTCCTTCTCCATCACCTTTGCCATCTCCTCTTCCCCCTGCTCCTCCATTTGTTTAAAAATACAAAAAAGTATACAGAGAAAAATGAACCAAAATGACTTGAAATCTCACCAGTTATTCCTCGTTGATGTTTTTTTGAAATAGATGTGGCCCATGAAGCACATGTCCAGGAATATGCTGGGTCCAGAGGGCCCCTCCCCCGCCCTCCAGCCGCTCTCCAGAGGCAAACCCTGATCTCCCTGTCTCATAATTCCCTCTAGAAAAATGTTTTGTTCATACTCCAGCACATATGTCTTTATATTATTTTTATTTACCCCAAAGGGATCATCCTAACACCCCATTCTGTGCTTCGGCCACCCTTTAAACCTTGGAGCTGACCTTGGCCTTTTCTCACTCCCCATGCTTGAGCCAGGGTGGTGTCTTGGGGTGTGTGATGCCCAAATCACTTGTTGCCGGCTTTCATTTCTTCTCTGGCTTCCAGACCCACACGTTCAACGGTACAGTTGGCACCTCCACTTGCGTGGCACCTCACACTTTTTGTGGGTTTGGCATCTTCCTCCCCCACCCCCAGCCCTGCCACCCCCGTCTCCCCAGATGGCTCTACCACTCATCCAAGCCAGCAGCCTGGGGTCACCCCTGAAAACCTAACGTCATCTCTGGTCTGTGTCTGAATCCTGGATGCACCACTTCGGTTGTGGAAACACCGTGTGTTTCAGGTTCCTGGTGTGTCCTGTGATTATGAATATTATCCATGTTCCCTCCCTTTTCCGATCACCCACATCCAATGCATCACCTGCGATTGTCCATTCTCCCAGCCAGACTGGCTTAAAGGCCCTTGTCTAGCTCCCCCGCAATCATCGAGGGCCCCTCCAATCTGTTCTGTTCTTAAGTGACCCTTCTGTAACCCTGATTACAGTCACTCCCCCTTTCAGTTCAGGTTTCAACTGGAATAAACATCTTACGTGTCTCCAAACAGGACACATTTCCTCTCTGACCTCTGGGCCTTCTCACATGCTGTTCCCTGGGCCTGAAACCCTCTTCCCTCCTCCCCATATGGCCAATTCCTACTTATCCAATGGGTCACTCTCCAGGAAGCCCCTCCCTCATCCTGCTCCTGTAACAGCCTTTTGTAAAGTTTATCACACTCAGTGGTTTCTTGGTGATGGGACTCGGGGTTGCCTTCCATTACTGGTTTAAAATTTGCTCTTGCCTATGGTCTCTCTACCACTGAAACGCAAGCCATTTAGGGGTGAGAGATTTTTTTACCCATTCACTGCTGTATGCTCAGCTCCTGACACAGAGAGGGCGTTTAGAAAACGTTTGTTGAATCACTTATTAATTCTTCCACTTAACAAATATTTGTTGAACTCCTTTTTGTGTCAGGTATTGTTCTATGCCCTAAGGGTACATCAGGGAATCAAACCGACAGGAATTCCTATCCCAGTGAAGCAGATATGCTAGGGATGAGAGAGAAACAAGCAATAAGCATAATAAATAAGTAAATCATATATGAAAAGGTGATAAACACCATGAAAAATCAGGAGGAGGAAAAGGGGGTTGGAGAGGGGCTGTAATTTCAGATGGAGTGATTGGGTTGCTTTCTACTGACATGATGATATTTGAGCAAAGATATTAAAATTGATAAGGGAGGGAGCCCTGCCGATATTTAGGGCAAGAATATTACAGGCAGAGGAAACAGCCAGTGCAAATGCTGTCAGGTGGGAACACGTCTGCGTGTTCAAGGAAAACCCAGAAGCCCAGCGGGGCTGGAGCAGAGGGAGGGAGGGAGGGACAGGGTGGGAGGGGGGATGAAATCAAAGAGGCCATGATCACAGACCATGCAGGGCCTTGTAGAAGCTCTGACTTTTATGCTGAGAGAAATGAGAGCCTTTTTTTTTTTGACAGCTTTATTGAGGTATAATTTACATACTACAATATTCATTCATTGTCAGCATACAATTTGATAATTTTTAGTAAATTACAGACTTGTGCAACCACTGTCACTATCAAGTTTTAGAACATTTGTTTTATCCCAGAAAGATCCTGC
Source organism: Balaenoptera borealis (assembly GCF_965194805.1). NCBI lineage: Eukaryota > Metazoa > Chordata > Mammalia > Artiodactyla > Balaenopteridae > Balaenoptera > Balaenoptera borealis. The sequence continues at coordinate 14,714,682 of NC_138872.1, forward strand.
AGTCAATCCCCATTCTCACCACCAGCCCCAGGCAACCACTAATCTGTTTTCTGTCTCTGTAGATTTGCCTTTTCTGGACATTTCACATAATCAAAACCATACAGTATGTGTTTGTTTTGTTTTGTTTTGTTTTGGGTCCGGCTTCTTTCACTGAGTGTAATATTTTTGAGATGCGTTCCACGTGATAGCACATATCAGCGGTGTGTTCCTTTTTATTGCTTAATAGTATTCCTTTGTGCTGCTATACCATACTTTGTTTCTCCATTCACCAGTTGATAGATTTTGTGTTTGTTTGTTTGTTTGTTTTGGCCACACTGCACTGCATGTGGAACCTTAGTTTCCCCCACCAGGCGTCTAACCCACACCCCCTGCAGTGAAAGCGTGGAGTCTGGACCACGAGGGCAGTCCCTTGATAGACTTTTGTATTGTTTCCACTTTTTGGCTATTTTGAATCATGCTGCTATGAGCATTTGCTTACGATCTTCATGTGGACCTATGTTTTCACTTCTCTTGGGTAGATACCTAAGAGTGGAATTGCTGGATCATATGGTAAATTTATGTTTAACTTTTTAAGAAACTCCCAAACTGTTTCCCAAATGGGCTGCTATGTGGAGAATAGTCTACAGTGGATCAAGGGTAGAAGCTGAGAGGCCAGTTGTTTAATGAACATAATTAATTAAATAAACCCACTGGATCTGAGGAGAAAGGAATTAGGACTGTCATCCGATTGGCACCAGAGACCCTCATGGAGGACCCAGGCCAGGAGACCCCGGGCTGCAAACCCAGCCTTCCCAGCTCCAGAAAGGTACAGGGAGGCCTGTCTCACGCCCACCCCTCCCTCCACACTACCCAATCCCCAGACAGCTTCCACGCAGCCAAAGCGTGAAAATCCCCAGTATGGGAAAGAATCAGCATCAGGCATGACTGTTCGAAGCTATGGAACCCTCCCCCCCCCAGGGAGATGACAACATTTTCTTTGCAATTAAAATTCCTTTGAAACTGAGACCAAGGAAAATTCAGAGGAGAAAGCTTTTTAAACTAGGGGAAATACTCTTCTTAGCAATTACCATGTGTGCATTTCAACAAAAGCTGTTTCTCCTCCCCCCTCCTGCTGGCTGCAGGGAGCTGCCCCTGCCGGCGCTCTGGTTCCATATTCACACTGGGCCCAGAAGTCTCCCTTGGCCTTCAAAACTTTTCCCTGGCTGGTCCTTGCTTCTCTGTCCACTGCCCACTCTTAGCTCCTGGATCCCTCACACATTCCAGACTTCACTCCAGGCCTTTACTTACAATGTCACTTCCTGTGAGTCCTCCTTTCCCAACCCAATGGCTCATCTGTCAAGATGAACTTCCATCTTTGTGCTCCCTCTGGCTCTGTCCTCAACCCACTGCTATTGTCCCTCCGCATCCCACAGGGATCTTCCTCGCTCTGAGCTCACAGCTCTACCTTTCTGCACAGCTCAGTGCTCTGACCACAGCCCTCTGTTAGTACCTTGGCCTGGGAGTATGATGTCCAACACATTAGAAAGAATGGGATGTTGGAGACCTGGGCTCACTGCATCCATTCAATCAACACATATTCATCGAGTCATTACAACGTGCCATGCATGTTGCCAAGCTCTAGGGATTAGCAATTTCTGTGTTTAGAAACAGGAGGCTAGGTTTTTTGGAACAACCCTTCAGCTGAAAAGAGCTAAGAATACTGGATAAAATAGGAAAGCCATCTTATTAAATCATCAAAGAGCTGACAAGTAAGCTCTTTGTAAGGAATTACCAGGAATTATTAGGTCAAAACTGAAGGGAAAAGAGAAACCCAGAGAAGTTTGAGAGCACAGAATCTGTTTTTGTCCTGAGGGCGTTTGCTGATCTCGGAAATTTTGAATTTGTTTTTGATGATCTCCCAGCATAAAGGGAATTGAAATCAAAGTCCATGGCCCATACAAAGTGGGTAATCAAGTAGGAGACCCTCACCGAAATAAGCTGGGACTCTGGAGGGCTTCACCCTTGCAGTAAGGGTGAACCAAATGTAACCCAGCTTTGAATCATAGATTGGCAGCCTCATCCACACTACTTGGGCATTCCAGGGAACTTCAAACCTTGAATTTTGTTTAAAGCAATCCCAGTATGGTAGCACCACAGCCAAAAGCAAATCCTTTTTAGAAGCAAATACCTTTATTCTAGGCATGAAATTCTTCCTAAAAAACAATAAGAGTCCAAGTATTAGGCTGGCCAAAAATTTCGTTCGGGTTTTCTGTAACATCATAAGGAACCCGAACGAACTTTTTGGCCAACCAATACAATGGCCAACACAGAGTCAAAAATAACCAGACATGCCAGAAAGCAATGCTAATGGGCTAAGTAAGCAGTAGCGGTACAGTGTGAGCAAACAAATGACACCCCTTGCCTCATAGGGCTTACAGTCCAGCAAGGAAGACAGATATCAAACACTCTTATCAAGGCCACTGACAACCTCTGCATTGCCTAGTGGAGTCACTTCTTCATCCTCAGTTTACTCTACCTCTCAGCAGCTTTCAACACGCTGACCTCTAGTTAATGCTCTTGGTTTCCATGACACCACAGTCTCTTGGATGGCCCCCAACCTCACTGGAAGCTTCTTCTCAGTCTTTCTGTTTCCTTCTCCTCCTCTATTTCATCTCTGATGTTGGAGTGCCTCAGGGATCACTTCTGGGTCTGCTCTCTGTCTCTCCCCAAGTGATCTCATTCATTTCCTCAGCATTAGATACCACCTACATGCTCATGAATCTCAGATTTATATCCCTTCTCCTTGGAGTCCAGACTGTTCCACCCAACTGCCTGCTACTTATCTCCTCTTGCAGATCTCGTCAATGTCTCAAACATAAGATACCTAAATAGGAACTCTTGCTTCCTCTCCCAACCCTTCCTTCCCTCATTTGCTCCATCACGGTAAGTGTCACACCATACAGTGTTAAGCCAGGAATCTAAGAATCATCTTGAATCCCTGGTTTGAATTAGGGTGGTAATAAAGATGATGCAAAGTGGTCAACTTAGAGAGTTATTTAGGAAGTAAAGTGAACCAGACTTAATAATAGATTGCCCATGGGGGCTGCAGGGATGAGAGTTGTCAAGCATGACTTCCAGCCTTCTGGCTTGGACCACTTGACATATAAGGATGCCATTCACTGAGATGGGGCACCCAGGAGAAGGACCAGCATGGAAGAAGAAGAACGTATGTTTGGTTTTTCACATGTTAGGTTTGAGATCTCTCAGAAGCATCCAAGTGGAAGTATTGAGAAGCAATTGTATTTTTTATCTCTGGACTTCAGAAGGGAGGTTGAGACTAAGCTTGGGGGTCATCATAGTATTGATGGTAATTGGAGCCATTGGCATGGCTGAGATTGCCCAGGAAGAGATTGAGGAGTTTGAACATGGGATAGAGGCAGATATGCCTGCAAAGGAGATGCAGAAAGCATTGTTAGAGAGGTGGGAAGGAACCCAGTTGTTTAGTTTCATGTTTCAAATGCTGCTGAGAGGTCAAGTAAAATGAAGAGTGGAGAACATCCATTGGATTTAGCAAGATGGAGGTCATTGGTGACCTCTGTGAGCCGTCTTGATGTAGTGCTGGGGATGAAAGCCAGATGGCAGTGGGTTGAGAAGAGAGTGGGAGGTGAGTAAAGGGGTTCCTGAGAACACCCAGTCTGCAGAGAAGTTCTGCTGTTAAGGGAAGGGTCTGAGAGGTGTCAAGAGGTGTGTGCCTATTTTTGTTTGCTTTAAGATGGAGTATTCCTGAGCACATGTAAATGCCAGGAGCCCATCAGAGACAGGTGAAGATAAGGCAGGAGAAGGGAGAATTTGTAGTGTAAGGTTTCTCAGATGCCGGGAAGGTGTGAGTGGGCTTCCGAACCCAGATGAGGGGCCTGTCCTCCGACAAGAGACATTTTCTCTGTTGAAAAGAGCAAGAAACAGGAAAGAGGAGATGTGTTCTCTCATCTATAAAATAGGGATAATAATAGTGCGTACCTCTGTGGCGGGTGGGGTGGGGATTCCACGAATGGATGCTTATAATGGGCTCAGCCTGGGGTAGTAATGGCTGGTGGTTAAAGCTCTAGAGATAGCAGCCACTATTATTATCTTTCACTCTCAAAGCTCTGATCCACTCTCGCTTGTGGATAATAATCATCAAACCTCACCTGGTTATAGCACTTAACTCTTTCCAGAGGATTACTTTGATATTCATCTATGTGAGCCTCACAACAAACCTGGGAGGATTTATTTCCCCTGTTCTACTGGAGAGAATGCTGAGGCTCAGAGAGGTGAAGCGACTTGCCTGACTGAGGTCGCACAGCTGGCAGTAGCAGAGCTGGAAGTCCAGTCCAGGTCCAACTCCCAAGCCTACTCCCCCCACGCCAGTTCCTGCCTTCTCCACAAAGAAGAACTCGTATTTAGGGTCTCACCACTCCCCACATGCAGCCCCTCCAGTATAGCCCTATGTGTGAGCTCTGTTTTCTTCAACAGTTGCAGTGTCAGTGTCCCCTGGAGGAAGGGCTGGGGAATCCATGACTCAAATCTATAGCTTTAAACTCAGGAAGGAGAGGATTAAGGTTTGAACAAGGAGCTCGGCTTGCTTTCTTGTTCCAGCCTGAGACAGGAGATTAGGGAAGAAAATGCCCTATCTGCCAGCTCCATCGCTTGTCAGGAGAGAGAAGAAAGTGAAACCTCCTTCAGGCCTGGCATCGGTGCTGCCTATCTGTCACCCCAGATGAGGCCCTGCTCTTAGTCTGGGGAGTGATTTGACCAAACTGGCTTGCAGCTTTCAGCTCCAGCAGTCCCAGCACGGGGATGTAGGACCCGTGAGAAATATTCTCTCCCTGTTCCCTTCGCCCATCTGTTCTAGGCAAAGCTAGGTCATAATGAGTATTTCCACCTCTAAGTTAAGACACAGCCCCTTGCCAAGGTGCTCAGCCTGGCCACACCTTACCTTTCTACCCTCTTCCCCACCTCCCAGTCCCACCCCCGCCCCGCACTCTGGATATTCCTTCCTCCAAGACATCACCCAAGTAGTTCCCTCTGCCTGGTTATCCCTTTCGTCTTTGTTCTACATGGTGAACTGCTACTTAACCTTCAAGGAGCAATTCAAATGTCACCTGCTACAGGGAGCCCCATGTGACTTCCTTAGAGAAGGAAAACGAGCCTTTATTGAGCACCTACTATGTTCTAGTCCCTGGGTTAGGCTCAGAGATGCGTCAGATCCTGGCCTAGCCTCCAGGGGTCCAGGATTGCAGTCCAGTAGGAAGAAGTGGCAAGGCTGGAAGTCCCTGGGGATTTGGACGGGAAGCTGCAGAGAAGGTGGGAAGTGACAACCCCGAATGGGCAGACTTGGGGCTGGGGGAGTGCTGACCTCAGGCCCCAGGCCCCGTAATGCAAGTGACAGGTCAGTTTCCCTGACAAAGCAGCCACCTGTACTTCTCCTTGGTATGTTGGCTCCTCTTGGCATCTTCTGTCTGCTCAACTGTTCACAAAAAAGCCAGGCGGAGTGCAGCAGTGGGAGCACCTGGTGAGGAGCTTGGCTCTGATGTCAGACCACCTGTGCGACCTTGGGGACGTCACCTGACCTCTCTGTGCCTCACCCCATCCACAAAATGGCAATAGAAATAGGGCCTGCCTTGTAGGGTTGTTCGAGAATTAAGTGAATTACACATGAGGTGCTTAGGATGGTGGTGTCAAGCACTCAATGGATGTGAGCTATTTTATTACTATTTATTATTTCCACTGGCAGAAGATTTGGGCCCGTTATCAGCTCCCCCTGTGCACTAAGGAAATCATCCTCTCTCTGAGCCTCTCTCCAACAGGAAAATGAGGAAAGTAGTGGATTTCCAGCTCTGATATTCTGGGATAGGAATGAAGGGGGGTAGTAATTGTGAGGGGTTGGGGGAATGGAAAGACCCAGGGGCAGAGCTGGGCCCTAAGCAGGGCGGAGACCAACCCCGCCCCACCACCACCACCGCAGGAAGCCTACCGTGTTGGTGAGCCACAAAAAGTAAGTTTCCAGAAAGGAGCTGGCACCTGGATCACAGAGAACCTTAAATGCCAAAACAATGCTTCTGAGAGGTGACAGGTCTTGATCAATGATTTGGAGACCGTGTCTAATCATTAGACATGGGTCCTTCAGAGAGGCGGGCATCTCCCCATCCCCAGAGGAATGCGAGCAGAGGCTGAGATCTAAGAGACATCAGACGTCAGATGGGTGGGTCAAGGTCTAAGAGGGCCTGAAACCCTCTAAGAGACTGCAGCCCTCCAGGAACAGTGGTTGGGGTAAGAGGCGGTGGCCACGGTAGTAAGTGCCACAGCCCTGGAGTCAACTGCTTCTTTGGTATGGGACCTTGGCAGTTGACCCCACGCTCCCTGCCCCCAGTTTGCCCATCTCTAAAATGGGGGTGATGGTAGTGTCTTGCAACATGGTTAGTGTGAGGATTAGATGGAATAGCATCAATGTGCTCCTTTATTGCTGGGATTACTGTTGTTTCTCCGCCTTGGCCTCCAGAAGCCTATTCTGCTGTCTTGGCCTGTCCTCTCTCCCATTCTAGGAGGAAGTGGCCACACTGGAGATTGGGGCTGACGAGTCTCCAGCCTGAGGCCTCCCTAAGGAGCTTGCCATGGCTACCAGCTGCCTGCAAGGAGAGGCCATAAATCCTGAGCCTGGGGTGGTAGGAGGGAAGGAACCCGTGTGTGGGGTGGGAAGGGGGGCAGCTAAGTGGAATTGAATCTTGTTTAAGGAGGAGGCCCACACCTCCCGGGGCCTGTAATTTACTGCGAGGTTGACAAGATGAAAGCGGAATTTTCAGTGGCATAATCACTGGGACCTCGGGGAACCGCGGGAGACGAGCCACGAGGCAGGTGGTGGCAGCCAGGGTTTAAGCGAGATCTGGGGCGCTGATCCCGCTGTGATCACAGCGGGCAGCAGACTGGGGGCACAGGGCTCCGAGCGGGGCCGGCCCAGCTGGCTAAGCCCAGGGCTCAGGCCACGTCTTGTCTGCTGTCATCTCCAGAACCAAGGTCAGGCCCCGATTTTTCAGCCAGTTTTATGTAGTGGAACGTACCGCCCAAGACAGCTGTGACAGTGGCTGCCGACAGCCCTCAGCTGAGCCCCTTCACCAGGATTGCCCTCAGCCAAAGGGAGCTGTCTAGCTCAAGGTCACACCCCCTGGAGGGGTGGACAAGTCACGTCCAATATCTGGTAGATGCATGGATTCAAAGGCCGGGCCCCTTGCCTCAACTTGGAGCATCCCAGCTCCAGAGCGCCCGGTGGAAGCAGCTGGGGCCTCTGCTGTGACAGTCTCACAGTTCAAGTTCTCCCTCTGCGCAGCCTTGCCTCTCTCACCCCTGCCACAGTGTTCCCTTCAACTCTCCTCAATAAACCTCCCGGAAGCAAATCTCTACCCTGGAGCCAGTTTCCCGGGAAGCGGACCTAAGGCTTTCCATCACTAGGAGGCTTGTTGTAAAACAGCTTTTGCGTACAGTGTTGTAAGAGGATCACAGAACCTTCTTTTCCAGATGGGGAGACTGAGGCCCAGAGAAGCAAGAAACTTACCCGAGAACACTTGGTGTTAGGGGCAAAAACTGGGATGCCGGATTCCCAGCCCATTAGCCCAACTCCTCCATTTTACAGATGGGCAGACTGAGGACCAGAGAGTTGGGGGATGCAATTCAGTATCTATTACAAGGAACAGGGGAGAGTGGGGTCACGGAGGCAGTCTGCTAGGGAGAAAGCTCACAGCTTTGGAGCTGGATCCTAGCCACATGGTGTCTTGAGCAAGCCACCTCTTCTTAAGTACTTCTATTTTTCATCAGTAATTGGAGAGACTAAAGCCATCTCAGGAGGATAGGGTGAGGCTCGCTTAAAATAATAAGAGCTCGCACTGGTTGTTTATTGGATGAGCCCTTCACACACATCTTGATGAATCACTGTGAAAACATGTTGCACGTAGTAGGTACATGATGCTTGATCTTTGTTACACAACTTTCTGACCACCTGGTCCATGGGCTCCCGGGTCAGCATCAGAACCTGCTAGGGAGCTGTCCCAGACCTAGGACAGGCTCTGGGGCCAGACTTTCCTAGTTCAAGTCCTGGATCCCCACTTCTTGGCTATGACTTTGGGCAAGTTACTTCACCTCTCTGTGCCCCAATGTCTTCATCTGTAAAATAATAATAATAAAACAGACTGTGGCACAGATTAAACAAGGGAACTCTTGTAAAGTGCTTAGCACAGCGGTTAACAAGCACAGCTTCTTATTTTTATTTCATGAAATTCACAAGTCCTGGCACGTAGAAAGAACCCTATAAATGTTGCCTATTAATATTATTATCACTATTACTGAATCAGATGCCCCGGGGACCTGGGGATATGTGTTTTAAGAGTCCCTCTTGTTATGCTGCCAACATGACCCTGCTTCTAGCAGGTCCTCTGGTGAGCCCTGGGAACCACAGTTTGACCTTCCATTGTACAGAAGCCCAGAGAGGGCGGGGACTTGCCCAAGGTCACCCAGCACGGTGGGATCACAGCCAAGCTCCAACCTAGTCCACTTGCCTTCCAGCCTGGAGAGCTTCCTTCTGTGCTGCAAAGGGACAGATCCCTTAATGTCATCCACTTGGGTTGCAGTAAAAATTAACTACCCTGAATATGTGCATCATCAACGCAGCTCCAAGACAGATGAGGGCGGAAATGAGATGTGTCACACATGCTCCTGGGGTATCCAAGCAGTCTCTTTAATGACTCCCTGGAGGGCCCTCCACTCTATGAGGACCCCCACAAGCCAGCTGGTCTCCTCTGCTATGCCCTGGGTGAGACCCATTGCTAGGTCTGGGATGGGTGCCCCAAGAGGCCTTGAGTGAGCAGAGCTGAGGGTGGGGCTTCACCCTTGGCCGGCCCGGTTCCAATCCCCCCTCCCAACTCATCTGTGCATCTTACAGGTGCATCCTGATTGGGACCACCTCGGTTCTCACCCCAGCCCAGATGGTAGTGTTTTACTGTCTGAGTGAGGGTGATGGGTGAGGACTTCTCCCCTACGGATGCTAGAATAGAAGCTGATGCACAGGGGCAAAGGACCCTGCTGTGGACCCCCAGTCTCTGTCCCTAGCGATCCTCTGCTACAGATAAACTTTAATAGACTCAGGTCTGGGGAAACCTCCCTGTGGCTGGAGCCACGTATTTCAGGAACTGGGTGGGGGAGGGAGAGACCCAGAGGGAATATCCAGGCCCCTGGTAGGATGGAGGAGCTGGGATCAGGTATGTGTGTGTGTGATATGAACAGATATAGCAGACAGAACAATGGGAGACAGACAAACAAGGAGGCAATACAGGGGGAGAAGAAGATAGAAGGGAAGGAAGAGACATACTAGAAAGAAGAGCAGGAGAAAGGAAGAAAGCAGAGGGAAAAGGAGAATGACTAGAATGGAAATATAACTCATGGTATACTCATGCCATGGAGTACTATACAGCAGTGAAAAGGAAACACAAAGAACAAAGATGAATCTCAAAAACACAATGCAAACAAGATGCAAAAGAGTGTATACAGCATGATTCCATCTATCTCAAGTTTAAAAACAAAACAAAACTAAACTAAGACTTTAGGAAGGCATAATTAGATGATAAAGCATATAAAAAGGCAAGAGGCTGGTTATCGTAAAAGCCAGGGAGAAGGGAAGCAGTAGGTTATGGTCAAAAAGGGACACAGTTGGGGGGCTTCTGAAGGAGGGACAATTTTCAGTGTTTTGATCAAAGGGTGATCCATGGGGTTCATTTTATAATTATTTGTTAAACTCTGCATTTATGTTTTGTGCACTTTTAGGTACGAATGTCGAATTTCACAATTCTGACTGATTACAGAAGTCGAGAAAGGGGAGGAGGAGAGAGAGGAGGGAGCAGCTCAGGCGTGAGAGGGAGAAGGACCTCCCGGGGCTCTGCTTGGCTGGCACCACAGCAGGGCCCTGCCCCCCATCCGGCTGCATTTGTAAAATGGAATAAATATTGACACGGCCAGGATGGTATTCAATTTGTCCTGATCACTGGGCTGCAGTGAGTTCTGACAGGGCGAGGTGTAAAACAGCAGCTCGGATGTAAATTCTACTGTCAACATGATGTACAGCAGGCTCTGCCTGCGGCACCAGCAGGCGGGCGGGGGGGGGGGGGGGGGGCAGGGCGGGGAGACAGGTGCAGGCCCCGGGCACCTGGGGTGGAGGGTCCAGGTGGCCACCCCGGGGCAGGTGAGCAGTGGCAGCTAAGGTGTGTGTGTGTGCATGTGTGTGTAGTTGTGAACGTGCATACACATGTGTGTTCATAACTTTCATGGGAGGTCACGCTTTCAGTAGACAGTCAGGCCTCGGGTAAGCAGTGTCAAGAGGTGTTTGGGGGGAGGGACATAGTCCATGCTTAGAGCAAAATGCAGGCCTTTCCTTCCTTCCCAGCAGCCACTAAACACCTCTTTGCCCATCCTCATGCCCCTTCCTCTGCCACAACCCATTTGAATTCCACAACTACCAACTAGCTAGCTGTGTGATCTTGGGCAAGTCCCTCAACCTCTTTGAGCCACTGTCCTTTCTTCTGTAATAGAAATTTTAAAGAGAGCTGTTGCAAGATTTCAATCAGATCCTTGATATAAAGTGTCCTGCATGGAATTTAGTGTTACCTCTTATTATTAGCTAATTGGATGGCACTGTGCCCGGCACACAGTAAAAGTTCTAAAAATGTTATCTATCATCATTCTCACTGACTCAGAATCAGCTCAGTATATGCAACCTGCCTCCCTTTCTTCCTTCTCTATTCCTTTGGTCTGCCAAGGCTGTTCCCCCAAAGGAACAAAGCTTGGGACAAACCCCACTGGGTCCCATCAGCCCCTGCATTCTTATCAGAGTGAAATGAGACTGTGAAGGGGGCTATTGTGAGGAATAAGCAAGGTGATGCCCATAAAGTGCCAGAACAGTGCCTGGGTTTTAGTAGGTGATCAATAAATGTCACTTAAAACAAAAACCAGGGGTCATGCCCGATGTCGCTCTCCCTCATCCCCTGCGTCGGACCCATCAGCAAGACTGGTCCACTTCCTAAATATCTCATATCCGTCACCTTCTCTCCATCCCACAACGGCCTCCCTGGTCTGAGCCACCACCAGCGTCTCTCCCCCAGACACCGCCACCGTCTCCTCTTGGGGCCCCTGCTTCTGGTCCTGCACATGCGCAGTTTGTCCTTTAAGCCTCAAGCCCGTGATCTCCTTCAAAACACAAGTTTGATCACAACTCCTCTGCTAAAAACCCTTCAATGCCTTCCCATTGCTCTGAGCTAAAAATCCAAACTTCTTAAGCCCATTCGTACGTTGCCTCTCCCCCTCACACGCTGTGCTCTGGCCCCTGAATTTTCAGACCCTCAAATGAGGCTTTGCACATTCTGTTACCTGGGCCCCAGCATGTCTCTCTCATCCTTTACGTTTCAGCTCAAAAACCCCTTTCTCAAGGAACTGCCCCTCCCCGGCCCCACCCATCCTTAATGAGGTTGTGCCCCTGTTAAATGTGGGAGTCCCCTGTACTTTCCCTCTGTGGAATCTGACCCCGTTGGTAATTGTACATTTACTTGTGAGATGATTGGATTGATGAATATCTCCTCCTTACACACACACACACACACACACACACACACACACGGAACAGAAGGCCATGGGGGCAGGGACTTCGATTTGTCCACTGCTACATCCTCAGCCTCCAGCACAGTGTCCGGCATAGAGTAGGTGCTCAGTAAATATTTAATGAATCAATGAATGGAACAAACAGAAGGAAACGATGCCATAGAAGGGCAGTCTCAGGGGAGATGGTGTGGCCGTAACCAGGCAACCCCACCACCTGGCCTTCCATCCATCCAGCCATGCATTCTTTCATCTGTTCATTCACACATTCAGTAGCACCCACTCTGAGCATGGTACAGAGGTGTGAGGTGAAGGGCAGAGAGCAGTGAGGGAGGTGCCCACGGCCAGCTGGCAGGATGCTGAGACTGAGACGAGAGAGTGTGGTTCTGAGCCAGCACTCAGACAAGTGAGCTCACTGGGGTCGGGGGTGGGTGAATTGGGGGAGGCAGACAGGCTGCCTGGAGAAGAGGGCATGGGCCCTGAGAGGTGGGTCAGTGTTGGATGTGGGGCAACATGGGAGAAGGGTATTCCTGGCAGAGGGAACAGCAGGAGCAAAGGCCTAGAGGCACAAAAGTAGTCAACAGTGGCTGGTGCCACCTGCCCAGAGAGATGAGTACATGAAAAGATGCAGTGACAATAACGTAGAGTGGGGCGTCCAGATCTCACAGGGCCTTGAGTGGCCACGTGTGCAGGCTTTGGAGCCAACAGCCCAGAGTTCAAATCCCAGCTCCACATCCTCCCGGTTGTATCTTGGGCAAGTTTCATGAACTCTTTGTGCCTCAGTTTCCTCATCTGAAAAATGAGGGCAAATAACAGTCCCCACCTCAAAGGACTATGTCTGTGTGGAGTCATTGAACAGGAAAAATTCTTTATTACTCTGAATGGTAACTAACGAATGCCAGGCCCAAGTCTGGACTTTATCTTGAAGGTGAAAGGGAGCTGGGGAAAATTTTGAAAAGAACCTTCCAGACTGAGCTGAGCTTCATGAAGGTGCATCTGGCAGCATGCCCAGCATAGACTGGGGGCAAGACTGGGGGCCCTTGGACCAGCCTTTGCAGATGGGGTGACCCTGTATGTGGGGTACATATGGCCCCAGCTCTGCTCGTCCCTCTCCCCTGACCTTCCACCTTTGCCACCCTGGATAATGGTCCAGCTACCAAGCCCAGAAGCTTTGGCATATCCTGACCCCCCACAAAAACACCCAGAGAGGCAGTCGCCACCCCACCTAGCAATATAACGCTGAGCTTATAGGACGCATGCATCACCCCCAAGACCCCAGGGACAGCCCACGGACTCGGCCCACACAGAGCAGGCCCCCATCCAGTCACTCGCTCCCCACTTACTGAGCGCCTACCACATGCAGGAAGTTGTTCTAGGTGCTGGGATACAGTGCACACGCGTGCTTCCCCTGCACACACCATGACTGATGCAAGCGCACACACGTGCTCAGACACACACGTGCTCATGGGTGTCAAGGCAGGCCAAGGCCGTAACTGGTCTGCTCTCTTGTTTATGGTTTCACCGTGCCTTCCTTGGAGCAGGGGGCGGGGGAGCAATGAGAGGTGAGCAGGGACAGGTGACCCTGCCCAGCACCCTTCCACACCTCAACGGCGCCTGCATTACTCCGGGGTCCATTCTGGCCTGGAGGGAGAGCACTGAGCTGTTAGAGATGATTTCCCCCCAGGGAGAAGGCAGCGGCCAAGCACAGAGAGATCTGGGCTCAGGATCCAGCCGGCATGGTGCCCTTGGGACTCGGGCAGGGCAGACAGGAGCCAGGCTGCCAGACACAGTTCCCACTGGCAGACCTGGGAGCCAGGTGGGCACGGAGAAAGGACATATACACGCCAAACCAGTGTGCAGAATGGAGGGAGTGAATGAATGAATGAGCAAATGAATGAGCTGCCTCTTCCTGCATCCCCCAGGCACCAGCCTAGCCCTGGAGCCAGAGGAAATACCCTGACCCGGTACAAGTCTTCACTCTTCTTGGAACAAGGTGCACTCATGGGCTCATAGCAGTTGTTAAATATTTATTTATTTGTTTATTTTTTGGCCACACCGTGTGGCATGTGGGATCTTAGGTCCCTGACCAGGGATCAAACCCGAGACCCCTGTATTGGAAGCGCGGAATCTTAACCACTGGACCACCAGGGAAATCCACAGTTGTTAAATAAATGCATGAGTGAATAAATGAGTGACTGAGTGGACAGATAATTATGAACCCCTTTTACCTGGTCAGGATACTTTGTACATAATGAGTCCAGTAGTATTTTTCAAGTGACCAGAAATAATAATAATAACAGTAGCCATTATCAGTATACTAGCTAAAATTTATTGCCGAACACTGTGGATCCCTTCACATGCATCATCTCATTTATTCCTCACACTAGGTCTAGAAGGTAAGCACTGTTATCCCCATTTTTCTGATAAGAAAACTGAGACTCAGAGAAATGGAGAAAATTACCAAGATCATACATACAGTAAAACAATGGAATTGGGACTCAAACCCTGGTCTGACTTTGGACCTCATGGCTTTAGGTCCCCTGAATGTTAAATTCTGCCCCAGAGATAGGGGCTAAGAAGATTATCAGGAATCTGGGGGAGGAGGCAGGGGTGAGGAGCCCCAGGCTGCACCATGAAGTCTCCCCTTTGTCCTGCCTGTGGGGTCACTGAACCCAGCCCCTCTTCTTGGTCTTGGCAGAGTGAGAGTCTGGGAAACAAATGTGGGATGGGTAGGATAAGAATTCCTTCCTCTGACCCCAGGGAGACAGCCAGATGACAAAGGAAGGCCTGGAGCCACTGAGCTTGCAGTGATACAGTCTTGGCAGCAATGGTACTAGGGCACTGAGAAATCAAGAAAGGACATGCTGGTCACCCAGCCCAGATTCTGATAGTATACAATGTAGGCAGTGGCAGTGATGCCCGCAGCAAATCAGCAAGTCTAGCAGCTCCTCAGTGAGAAGGAAAGGCATGTTGCCCAAGCAGCTCCCCAAATCTATCTGAGGCAAAATTCTCCTTAGTCCCTCCCAGACCCCAGCTCCCTGTTTGGCTCTGCCAGGTGTGTGTGGGAAGGAGCAGGGAGGGATGGAAGAAGGAACAGGCATGATCTCTGTCCTCCAGAATCTTGCCATCACTGCTGACACCAAACCCCAGAGGAAGACCCAGCTTAGAGGTCTGAGGGGGTTCAGAGGAGAGAGAGAATGAGAGTGTGGAGGAAGTGGGGCTGGAACTGGATCATCCAAGCCCAGAATGGATAACTTTGGTGGTTCAACAATATCATCAAGGATACAGATTGTTCCATCATTTCTTAGTAGGTCCCTTTGGCCTCTTGGAGTAGCTCCCCTCATTGTCCCAAAATGGCTGCTATTGCTCTGGCCATCACCTTCTCACACATGCAGAAAATAAAAAATTTCTCCTCAAGGCATCTCTTTTTAAAGAGTAAAAAATATGTATCCAGACGCTCTTCAGGAGTTATATTTCACTGGCCAGAATTATGTCACATGATACTTTCTAGACCAATCACTGGTGGGGATGGGGGCATGGCTCTTATTGGCTTAGACTAATCACTGTTCAGAGTGGAGGGGCTGTACACATGGTCAAGCTGTGGGAAAGTGGCTATCAAAAGAAAACTGAAACAAGAAAGAAGAATGGGGGAATGAATTAGCCTTTAGCAGCCAGCCCATCTTTTATATTTCCCATCGCTCTCTTTACACACCATAAAACCCAGCCAGACTGCTGGGGTAGGGGCGGGAGCTGGGGGAGCAGGCAAAACGAACCTCCAAAAATCCCTAGAGAGGCTGCGGCCCACTCACACGTGTCTCCACCTATTCTCTTCCCAGTCTCTCCTGAATCCACTCCAGTCACGCCTGCACACCCACCACTCAACCAAAATAGCTTTTATCAAGGCCACTAATGACCTCCGTGTTGCTAAATCCAATGGTCAATTCAAAGTCCGCATCTGACTTGACCTATCAGTAGGATGACCATATAATTTATCATCCAATCTGAGAGTAAAGGAGGGTATGACGCTATTCATAGTTATGCCAGGACAACAGATGTAAAGTGGAACTGACACAAGCAAAGGTGGACAGTCACCAGTTAATGCCTCCTTCTTTCTTCTATGGGCTTCCAAGGTACCTCCTCTCTCCTCCCCTCCCCTCCCCCTCTCTCCCCTCTTTCTCAACCTCCTTCGCTATTTCCTCCTCATCTCCCTGATCTCTATGTGCTGAGGTGCAGGACCTCTTCCCCATCTACGCTCACTCCTTCATAAGCTCACTCAGTCTCAGCTCTAAATATCATCCAAATTCCCTCACTGGTATCTGCAGCCGGGACCTCGCCCCTGAGCTCCTGACTGTTAAGTACAGTTGCCTGCTCAACGTCTCTGCTGGATGTCTAATAGGCATTGGATGTAGCACATCCAAGACTTGATTGTAATATGTCCAAATGAGTCCCTGATTGTCTCCCAAATCTGCTCTGCCCATGCTTGTCTGCAGCTCCGTGAAAGGACACCCCATCACTTCCGTCGCCTAGGCTGCAGATGTGGTCATGCTCGGTTCCTCTCTTTCCCTCACACCCCATTTCTGACCCATCAACATATCTTGTGATACAGCCTTATTCTCAGCACCTCCACTGCTCCCACTTGGTCCAAGCCACCTTTACTCTTTGTCTGGATTACTGAAATAGCTCCCTTGCCCCCTCCCAGCCCCATCTTCTCTCTATTTTGAATACAGAAGCCAAACAACCAGAGTGATCTTTTAAGACATAAATCAGATCATGTCATTCCTCTGCTCAAACCCTCCAATGGGTCCCATCTCACTCAGAAAAACCCAAAGGAGACCCTGCAGGGTCTGATGCCCAGCTCCACATCTCTCTGGCTTCATCTCCTGCTTCCCCCCTGCACTCACTCCATTTCAGCAACACTGGGCTCCTTGCTTTTCTCCTGCACACCAAATATGCACTGACCTCAGGGCCTTTGCACTTGCTGTTCCCTCAGCCTGGAATGCTCTTCTTCCAACTATGTGCACAGCTCTCTCCTTCCCTCACTTCAGATCTCTGTTCAAATGTCATTTTCACTGCTGGGCCTTCCCTGACCACCTTGTATAAATGATCATTTATAATACATGATTGAGAGAGAAAGAGGGAGAGAGAAAATCCCCATCCAGCACTTCCTGTGCCCCTTACCCTGCTTTGTTTTTCTCCATAGCACTTACCATCATCTGACATGTTATTTGTTTGTTTATCGTCCGAACCCACTAGACATGCAAGGGCAAGGACTCTGTTTCTTTTCATTGTGCTGAGAACAGAACAGAGTGGAAACACAAATATCTGTGGAATGAAGGAATGGGCACCAGATACACACATGCACTGGCATCCACGATTGCAGACCTGTGCCCACACGCACGTAGGAACCACACGCACTTACGTGGGCCCGAGGGCACATGGATTATAGGAGGTGAGGCTGAAGAGCAGACAGGGCAAAGCCAACATTTACTGAGCAAGGTTGGGGCTCGGCTTTTCATTCCATTTGGGATTAAACAACTGTTCAGTAGGCTGAGACGTGTGGCCCAGAGAAGTCCACCAACATGCCCAAGATCTCACAGGGAGGCCCAGCAGAGCCAAACGCAGCTCCAAGGCGCCAGAGCTGCCTCCGCTGAAGGACCTGGAATGCCAAGACAGGGTCCTGTAGTTGACACCCACTTGGGAAAAGCAGCTGGAGCAGGAGAGAAAGGAAGGGAGGGAGGGATGGGGCTGTGAGGGCCTCGTCCCTCAAATGACAGCACAGGATGCGCCCTGTACAAGGGGGTAGGTGGGCACGGAGATGCAGCCACCCTTGTCTTGCCAAGCGTGCCTCCTGGCACTGGGCTGCATCCACCCAGAGGGGCGTCTTTTCCCATCCCCTCAAAGGTGCCCTCCTCCAAGGGGAATCCAAGTCCTGGGTTCGAGGCCCTGCTCCATCACCAAGTATCCTATGCAACTTTGGACAACACTCTTGGACTCTGCCCCTTTCTAAAGTGGGATTTGACCTCAGACCTTTGTAGCCCTTCCACAGAGCACTCCCTCTGCTCCCCAACACCCTAAATTCCACATATCCAAATCCCTCCTGTGCTTTAACTCCAAGTGCCACCTCCTCTGTGATGCTGTCCCTACTCTGCAACCCACTATGCCTAGCCCTCCAAAGGTGAAGGACTCGCATCATGAAATTCGTGATTACGGCCATGTGCCATTTCAGTCTCCCATGGTTTTTATTGTATAAAGTCCCTCCTAATATTTCTCTGCACACTCAGAATAAAATGGACACTGCTTTCCTTCCTCCAGTCTGCCTTGTACCCGCCCTCTCCTGATGCATCTTCAACCACCCCCTTGCTCTGTACCAGCTACAGTGGCCTCCTTACTGTTCCTCAGCGTGTTCCAGCCTCTGGACCTTTGTACATGCTGTTCCCTCTGCATCGAACCTTGCTGTACCCTGCTCCTTCTCATTCTTCCAGATCAGCCAAATGTCACTTCCTCTGAGAGATCCTCCCTGACACCCTGTCTATAATAACACACACCCCAGTCCTTCCATCATCCTCTTCCTCCCTCTTTCCTGCTTTATATTCCTTCTTATCAATCCCCGAAATTATAGTGTAGATTTCATTCCTTTGTTACCAGAAGGTCAGCTCCATGAGAGCTGGGACTTTTTTATTGCTTTGTCTCCAGTGCACAGGGGCTGGCATCAGGGAGGCATGAGTAAATATTTGTAGAAAGAGTAAATGAATAACCAGAAGAAATGCATCTCTCTCCTGTCGTATAGCTGAGCAGCTGAGTGCATCTTGCTGTCTTACACAGAGAAACTGTTTTTCAAGTGTGTTGAATGAGTAAATGAAATGCATTTCTGTCTCCCTAGTTGTAGTAGATGCTGATGTATGATGAATGAATGAATGATTGAATCTTAGTATGTCCCCCTCTTGTAAAAGGTGTTATAAAGAAAGAAATCAAGGAAAGGAGAGAGAGAGGGAGGGAGAAAGAGCCACAACAGGGTGCCTGCAAACATTGGGGGATCTCCCCTTGTTCCCACTTCCTGCGCCAGGCCTCCCCAGAGATGGCCCCAGCCTCCCCCAAACCCTCCCTCCCACCAGCCCCTCCCTTCTGCGTCCCTGCAAGGCTGTGATGGGCCCTGAAACTGCCTGATGGAGCCTGGGGACCAGTTCCTGCAGCGCGCATGGAAGTCATAAGCTCCAGGAAATGAAGGCTTCGGAGCGGCGCCTCCTTCTCACCCATGACTCCAGCCTCGTTACAACCAGCCCAGGCCGTAACGTGGGGAATCAACGCTGGATCCCCAGAGGCGGCAGCACAGCTCAGGGATTGCGGAGAGGGGGCCACTTAGGTGGGGGGAGGTCCACCAACATCCCTGGGCGGTGCCTTCATCCCTAGACCCCATGGAGTGGGCGAGGAGGGGGTGGGACAGGGGAGCTGCGGATGCTCACAGCAGGGTCGTGGGCCTTCTTGATGTCCATTAATTCAGGGTGGGTCCTACAGGGAAAGAGGGCTGGCTCAGGACTCCTCCCCTCTGCTCTTCCCTATGGACCGTTGATGTTTTCTTATTCTCATTGCCCTGAAATGCACCATCACCCGCACCTCCCAACAGATGACTCCCTACCCTGGAACCCCTTCCATAAAGAAATTCTGGAGCTGATAGTGGGAAAGAGCACTGGGGAGTCGAGTATCTGCAAAATGGGTATAAGACACCAACTTTCACAGTTGTTGTGACTCCTGTGAGTTACTGAGTTAAAGGTAGAAGAATTACCTGCTGTGGTTCTGGGTCACAGGAAGTGATCAGCATGTCTTCTGCCCCAAAGAGTCCAGCCACTTCCTTTGTACACAGGAGGACCTGGCTGGGGCCAGGTCAGACCCTCACAGATTCTCTGCTTAGCCACACACCTCATGTTTCCAACCTGATTCCCCAAACTAGCCAGATCACCCTTAGCCTGGCTGCATACTCCTCTGTCAGAATGCCCATCCCTTTCTTCCCACCAATCAGATGCCCCCTCCTCCAAGAAGCAGCCCTGATGCCCTCCCACCCACCTGCCACTTCCAGACAGCTGTGCCCACTCCCTTCCCTGAGGCCCACAGGTGTCAGGTTGCACACCCTTTTACAGCTCTGATCACAAACAACCTGGCATTTAGGTCGTTACTGGGGGTCTTGTCTCTCATCCCACTAAACTGTGAGCTTATTTAATCTTTTTTACATCTTTATTGGAGTATAATTGCTTTACAAAGGTGTGTTAGTTTCTGCTTTATAACAAAGTGAATCAGTTATACATATACATATGTTCCCGTATCTCTTCCCTCTTGCATCTCCCTCCCTCCCACCCTCCCTATCCCACCCCTCTAGGTGGTCACAAAGCACAGAGCTGATCTCCCTGTGCTATGCGGTTGCTTCCCACTAGCTATCTATTTTACATCTGGTAGTGTATATATGTTTAATCTTTTTCTTAGCATCCAGCCCAAACCTGGCACAGAGTCAAAGCTCAGCGGAATGGAGTTGTTGAAATGAACTGGGCTTGGGGAGAGGAAAAGTGGGGACTGAGCCCCTCACCTCCGCTAATGCTTCTCAGTGCCTGAAACTCCTCCATGAAAGCAGCATTGCTGTCCCCTGTAAACACCCACATTAAGCCATTATTCATCATTATGGCTTGAGTAGGAGTTAGTCCCTCAGATCCTTTCTTGCTGAAAGCAGAATCTGATGGAGGGAGGGAAGGAGAGATGGATTGATCTGGGGAGGCAGTGCTGGTCCAGGAAGGGGAAGTGTCTTTCAGACTTTGGGAAAGGAAGGTTTTTCTGGGGAGTGTGGAGACACCCAAAGGCAAGCTCAGGGGGGATGTGACCCTGCCCAAAGCCACAGAGGGAACCTCCAAGCAAGGCCCTCTGGGACTCAGGTGCCCCACCCGTGAAAGGGAGCGTGGAGGGACTCACATGAGGTCAGCGGGCCTTCCCTGGGCCCCTGGTTTGGATGGAATGACCTCTCTGTGCTGCTGTGGGGAGGCAGGAGTGGTGGGTGGCGGGCTGCGTGCTGGACTCTATGCCCCCAGGAGGCCTGGGTCCTGGGAGCTCTTGAACACCCCTTCTGGAAGGGGCAACTTCCTCTCTAGGATGGGGGTTTTCTATGGGGTGGGCTGGGCTGGAGAGGTTGTCAGCCAGGGGGCAGGGAAAGCAGCTCATAAGGTCCCTGCCCCTGTGGGCACCCGGGCTGGCCCAGAACCACCAAGAAAGGGCTAGATGCGGGGACTGTGAGGAAAGGGGGCGTGCTGGGAGAGCGGGGGAGAGGAGAGGTGTGCGGTGGGAGTGGAAAGGAAGCATCCAGGGCTGGGGGAGGGGGAGGGGCAGGGCTACTAGGCCGGCGTGGGCCAAGAAGGCCGGAACCACTCTGTCTTGTTTGCCCCACGCTGCACAGTGCCAGGCACATGGTAGGTGTTTAATTAGTACCTAAAGGACAAAAAGGTAGACCCAACCTGCCCTGTCCCCGCAGACAGCCTCCTCTGATGTTTTCTTGTTTTTCTCGCAGGCTCCTGGCCCGGAAGGCCTCTCGTCCCCGAAGGACCCCTGCGCTCAGGGACCATGGCGCACCCCAGACTCCGGAGCTGCCAAGGCGCTGCCTGGTGATCCGGCCGCGGCGGCGCCAGGGGGGCGCGGGCGGGGACCCCGGGGGGCCGTCCATGCCCCGGGTGCGGCCGCGCCCCCTCCCCCTCCAGCCGGGCGCCTCCACGGCTGGGCGGCGTTCAGGGCCGCGGGCCTGTCCGGGTGCCCCGTCGGGGGCGGCGCCCCGGCGGCCGCGCTGAGGCCGCCATGTGACGCGGCGCCGCTCCGTCCTGCCACCAAGCGGCGACGCCCTGGTACCTCCCGTCCATGCTCCTGGGCCCAGGGCCCCTCGCAGGCCAAGCATGAGGCCGCGGCCCGACGGTCGGGGGCTCCGGGTGGGAGCGGCGCTGTCGCCCGCGATGCTGCTACTGTTGCTGCTGTTGATGCCGCCGCCGCCGCCGGGACCCCTGTGGGCGGCGGGCACGCCTGCGCCCTCGGCGTCCGGGGCTGCGCAGAACGGCGCGCCGGGCGCGGGCCGCGTGAAGCGCGGCTGGGTGTGGAACCAGTTCTTCGTGGTGGAAGAGTACACGGGCACTGAGCCCCTGTACGTGGGCAAGGTAAAGTGGCACCCCGCACCCGCTGTCCCGCGCCTGGGACCCTGGAGACGCCCGCTGGTAGGCGCAAGGGACCCCCAGTTCCCCTCCCCCCCCCCAAATCCCAGTCCCCGCTGCCTCCTCCCAGCTGCCCCTGGTCAGGAGCAGCCAAGAGGGTCATCACTCTGCTCCCATCCCTACTCCACATCCTTCTCTAGTCCCTCTTCCTTCTGCATCTTAGAGCAGAGAGTACTAGTAGGGAGGGAAACCCAGTCCGTCTTGTAGCTAGATGCATCTAGAATGGAGAAACGAGTTTGCAAATCTGATCATGTCACACACAAACTGTCCCCACTGTGTTTAAAATTCTTCAGTAGCTTCCCATGCACTTGAGGTCAAATCCAAACTCCCTCCCACTGCTTGCAAGGATCCGGCTCCTCCTCCAGCCTCATCTGCTGCCGCGCTCGCTCTGAGTTTCCGACCACAACACCCTTCTGATGGCCCCTCCGATGCCCCCACAGGCTCCTGCCAGCCCCGTCCCCCCTTATCTAGATTGTTTGCCTCCCTCAACTGCTCTGTCCTGCTCCGTTCTACTACTTCTGCTGCTTACTTTATCTCACACTCAGGCCTCTGCTCAAACGCCACTTCCTCAAAGAAGCTGCCCCTGACCACACCAGGCTGGGACAGACCCCTCTGCATGTGGCCATCCCTCCCTGTTATGTGCCCTCCTAGGTCCTTGTATCTTTCCTTCATAACACTTAATTATGCGTGTGTTTGTTTGATTATGCAATTAATGCATGTCTTTTCTATTAGATTGTGTGTTTTGCTCACCATAAAATCCCTAGTGCCTAGCACAGACATTGCTCACAAACTGTTCATTGAATGAATGAATGAATGAATGAAAGCTGCTTTCTCAAACTCTCTGAGTAAATGTTGCTTAACGTGGCAGAAGATCTGTGCCCTAAGAGTATAAGGAGCTGAGAAGGACTTTTGTTCATCCATTTAATCCCTGAGCCCCTCATGAGTGCAATGCTGGAGAGGCAGAGACAAGTGAGATCCAGCCTTTGCCATGTGGGGGCTCCCCAGAGTGGCAAAGACACCCTGGTACATAAAAAGCCTCACAGGTCAGCACCTGGCACTGAGTAGGCATTTAATAAATGGTATGTGTTGGCTGGCTTCATGGAAGTGTTTTCTAAATGCCTGAGCTGGGTTTTGATGTATGAGTAGGAGTTTGGGCTGATGAGGAAGAGGGCATAGCCTATCAAAAGACATAGAGGCCTGACGGAACCTGGCTTTTTCAGAGACTTGTCCGCAGTTGAGATGTTGAGGTGGAGGGTGTTTATAGGGCAGGAAAAGCAGCGCGGTGCCCAGGGACAGTTCTCTGGCTTCTGCCAAGGCCAGTCAGCTTTCCAGGAAGTTTTGGTCAGCAGAGGTGAGGGGGGACCAACTGTGGAATTTCCTGTGTGCTTAAATGAGTCTGAGAATTGGGAGGCTGACCAAGCTGCTCAGTTCAAGGCTCATGGCTCAGGACCCTCGACAAGGAGGAGAGGAAAGTTTGATGTAAACCTTGTGGGTTTGTCTTGCAGGAAACCCAGATTCTCACTGGTCTAGGTACAGTCATCCCTGGTCCTTGACTACTCTCCCCTCCATACATGTGGCTGAAGTTGATCCCCACAACAGAGCAAAGTGAAGATTTGACAGAGCACAGAGAGGTTCATGTCTCTGCTCAAGGTCACCCAGCAAACTAGTGGCAGAGCCTAGGACTCCTGACTCCCAGCCAGGGCGGTGAGATGGTGGGGCTGGTAGAATGGGGTGAGGGGAGGGGGAAGGAGGAACCAGTGCCAGCTGGGCAATAGCTAATGGTGAGGTAGCTAGGGATGCAGACTTTGGAGCCAAACACGCCTGAGCTCGAGGCCCGGCTCTGCCAACCAACCCATTAACCATATTACCTGAAACAAGTTACTTCACCTCTCTGGACCTCAGTCTCTTCGTCTGTAAAAGTGGGGCTAGGGGAGCCCACTTCCAAGGGTTGTTGAAAGGATTAAAGAAGAAAACTGAGCACAGAAAGTGTTCGGCCTGTGGCCTGGTTGTTAGTTTATTGTTGTTTTCTCATTATTCCCACATGAAGCACTTAACCCTTAAACTGCAAGGTAGAAATCGTTTCCTTTTGTGGGCAAGGAACTTGAGGCGCAGAGAGGGCAGGCAGACAGTGGGCAAGTGGCTTAGCCAGGATTGGAACCTGTATTCTGATTCTCCAGACATCTCCAAGACCTCCAGGCCTGGGAGAGAGACTTTGGTCCAGGAAACCCCAGAAAGTCAGGGAAGGACTCTGACACATCTCCCTGAATGTCAGCTGTAGTGGTCTCAGGCACCTCAGCCCGGTTGTCTACCTGGAAGCTGGGGCTCTGAGAAGGCCTCTCAGCCACTCACCTCCTGAAAAGATGAGAGAAACCAGCCGCTGATTCACCACTTCCAACCTGCATCCACCTAGCCATTATCATCATGAGTCAAACGCCACCCCTATTGCCTTGAATCACAGTCTGTCGGCGATGGGGGGACCCTAGTAAGTCCCTTCCTTGTAAGATGGGGAAGCTGAGGCTAGAGGCAGAGAACATCATGCCAAGGCCAGTTAGCTTTCCAGAGAGTTTTGATTAGCAGAGATGGGGTGAGACCAACACGGTGGTATAACCAACCCCAAGAGACAAGGCTCTCCTGACACCGGGTCTGGGCCCAGTGCAATTTTTTTAAAAAATTTTTATTGGAGTATAGTTGATCTACAATGTTGTACAGCTGTACAGCAAAGTGAGTCAGTTATACATATACATATATCCACTCTTTTTTAGATTCTTTTCCCATATAGATCATTACAGATTATTGAGTAGAGTTCCCTGTGCTGTACAGTACCGTCCTATATTAAGCATCTTCTATGAGCCAAACATCGTGCCCGGCCCCGGGGGTCTTCTCCTCACACCAGCCTCTCGCAGCATCCCCACTGCTGTCACGTCTACGTTGTCTTCCCCCTCCATCATCTTCACCCAGAGCCCCTCCTTGCTTACTCTCAAGGCCACCTCCAGAAAAGCACTCCATGCAGGAAGGAGAGAGAAGTTTCCATCTCTTTGCAAACATGTGCCCAAAGCACCCTTTCTTGTGAAAGGTGGTGTAGTGTGTGGTTCAGGGGGGCCAACCAGAGCCAGACTGCCAGGGCTCAAATCCCAGCTCTGCTGCTGATTCCCTCTCTGACCGTGGCACATTATTTAACCTCTCTGTGCCTTAGTTTCTTTATCTGCTGAGTGAGGCTATACCTGGCACCTCCTCAAAGAGTTGCGGTGAGGATTCAATGAGT
The DNA here is from genome assembly GCF_965194805.1 of Balaenoptera borealis. NCBI lineage: Eukaryota > Metazoa > Chordata > Mammalia > Artiodactyla > Balaenopteridae > Balaenoptera > Balaenoptera borealis. The sequence continues at coordinate 14,739,810 of NC_138872.1, forward strand.
TAGCATATGTCAGGAACCTGGAGAGCACCTGGTATGTGCTCAGTAAGTATTAGCTTTTATTATGATGGGTCTCACCTGTTATTTCTACCACCTAGAGTATGCATAGATATTATGAACCCCTGCCCCCAATCTCGAAAGCCTTCTGGGCAACCTGATGTCCTAGTTTCTCACCGCAAAGTAGGGGGACGTGGTTGCCAGCCCACCCCTCGCTCTAGGAATATGAGCTCGGCCTTTTAAAAAACCACCTGTCCCCTTTCCAGCCAAGTCCCACATTTGTTCAAGTGGTTGTGTGCATGCATGCACACACACACTCATACCACTCTCTCTCGCTCTTCAGGGAAAAAGGACTTCTCCACGGTTTCAGTTAATTCACTGCTTCCCGGTCCCCCGCCCCAGGGAGCCATAGGGAGCATCTGTCCTTGCCAAATTCCAAAGGTAGCTTAGCAACGGCACCATCAGCTGAGTGAACCCCGGGCACCCAACGGTAACCTATTTTGCAACTGCCTCCTCCATCACTCACCGCCAGGCTCCTGTCGGCACCTGCAGGAACCACTGGCCCCCGTGGTTGTCACCAGGGCCCCACACCAACAGCTCCCTCTGCTGTCCTGCCCCCCCTACTCCCCACCCCCGGCAGCTTGGCTCACCTCTTCCCCTCACCTTCTCACAACACCCACCCTCAAAGCAACCTACCAACATTTCCATACAATCTGGGTACTTGGACTAATCCCTTTTCCGAACTGTAATTTCCCCCGAGGTTTCTGTCGGCTGCATGTGGATTTTGTAGGATTTTTAATTTCTTTTTTTTTTTTTAAAGAGAGAATTATGGGGTCAGCACTTATGACCAACTCCTGTGGGCGGTGAGATCTATTTTAGATATACGGCAGGATTAAGGTGAGGAAGAGAGCAGATTTAATTAAGTTGCTAATATTTAAAGAAAATTGATGAACTCCTGGTTTACGAGTAGCACAGGCATGAACAAACCCCTCATTCCAGGGGAGGCTTTTTATTTGATTTGCTTTCCGTTTAAATCCTGGACTCGTTTTATTTGTGTAGCCGCACTGTCCGTTTAATTGTCTTTAATAAGGAAAACGTACCTCTGCTCACATTTAATTTTGATTTAATTAGGAGGAAGTAATTAATGGCCTCGTAAATCCCACTTTTCAGCCCCCCAGGATGAGAAGCCATCACTGTGGTGTTTTTCATGTTGTTTATGATCCAGGGCTGGGGCTTAGGGAGGGGGAATTCCCTCAGGGGCTGTCTACACTCAATGCAGAGAAAAGAACCCAGGATGTGGAGCCAGACAGGCCTTGGGCTGCCTCTTGTTAGCTGTGTGGCTTTAGGTACGATATGGGCCCTCTCTGAGCCTCAGCTTGCCAATCTGTACAATGGGGAGAGGATAATCTCTGAGTCACAAGATCATTATGAGCTATCAAGGAGGTAACAGTAGGGGGTCTAGAAGTGTGCCCAGTGACTGACCTTCCTAGTCTAGCTCATGTGCACCTGGGATTTAACAGAGTGACTGGATCCTCCAGAAATCCCAGCAGACAGTTGGAGAATTCTAATGACAGTTGTATATTTCATTATTCACGTATTCAATGTTTGGTGCTGTGGCCTATCCTGGGGACCAGGGAGCAACGAACAGCCATATGCTTGATCCTCAGGGAGCTCACTGTCTAACACACACACACACACACACACACACACACACACACACACTCACACTCACCTGTCCCACTCCCCCTGTATTTTCTCTGCATGCATTGTCAGGACAGCTAGCGTGTGCCAGGCGTGGGGAGTTCAGACAAAGACAAATCAAAGTTACTCCCTGCCCCTGAGCCCCATGACAACTGAGGAGACAGATTGCAACACAGAGGTGATACAGGGGAGTGTGGAGCAGAGGGGAGTGTGCATGGGACAGGGGTACAGAGCGGCGGGAGGGCAAATGGGAAGGCATCTGGGAGGGCTGCCTGAGGAGGAAACAAGCTGAGTTTAAAAGACAAGAAGATATTGCATGATGGCCCCTGTGTCTCCAGTGGGTCAGGATTTGAGCCTGTGGTTCTTGTGTCAGGAGATGGGGGGATGAACTAGGTGACCCTCAATCTCTTCTGAGACCAGGTGCCAGAAAAGGAGAGAAAACTCATCTTTACTGAGCACTTACTATGTGCCAGGAGCTCCCACATATTATCTGATGAATCTTTGGACTCTATGGGGAAGCATTATCAGTCTCATTTATAGATGAGAAAGCTGAGGCTCAGAGAAGGGTAGCTTCTTGCTCAGGGCCAGGCAACAAGTGGGTGACAAAGCTGACGCCGGCACCCGGCCATTCCTGAATACAAGGCCCATCACCTCTCCTGATTTGTGTCGTGAAGTCCTTTTCCAAATGATGAAATAGAGGCTCAGATTGAAAAGGCCGCCGATAACCACGGCCTGCAGGTACAGGGTGGTACAGGCCTCTCCCCCAGCCGTGAAGCCCAGTGAACGCCCTGTAGCCCACTCCATCTTCCTTTCTCCCGCTTCTTTAGCCAGAAACGTTGTAAGTGGACTAACCAGATTCCAAAGGCTGCAGAGGGACCAACCTGCGCTTTGGAATCCAACAGAACTAAGCCCATCTCGGTCTGTTCACCTGGAAAATGGGGAGACATTTACGTATGCCACAAAATTAAATTAGATTTCTGCAGAGGCCTGCAATCTGGCACATAGTAGGCGCTCGGTAAATAAGAGCACCGTCCTCCAGCCTCGTAGCTGAGATTCTTGAGAAATATCCTCCTGGAGTAGAACCACAGGCACTTCCTCTCCACTCCAGAGCCAGGACCCAGGCAGGTGGGGCGAGTAGCCCCAACCCAGCCCAAATCTGCAGCTCTGAGCTCTTAGCTCCTCTGCAGGCCGACCAGCCCTGTTTGGACTCTGCAGTCCCCAGAGAGTAGCCACTGGACCCCACTGTGAGCTCTGTGTCATGCTTTACAGAAGAATATCAGTGACATCACTACTGGGCTCTACTCCCTCCTCCCCCATACTCAATGGTAGGTGATCCCTGGTCAGGGTCTGAGATAAAATGTCAAGGGCAGCGGGGACGTGATGGAGACAGAAAGGGAAGGAGACAGCCACTTACAGAGTGTGTAGGTCATTACCAACATGCTCACGTTTCATCTTCACCACACCTGTGCGAGGTAGGACTTGATCTGATTTCTCAGGTGGAAAAACAGACCCAGAGGGGTAAAATTAACAAGCCATGCAGGTTGATCACAACATTAGTGAGCCATGGGATCAGGAGATTGGCTTCCTGCACTTAGCTGGGTGACAAAGCAAATGACCTCCCCTCCCTGTGCCTCAGTTTCCTCATCTGAGAAATGGGAATAATAATAATGTTTCATAGGGCGGTGATGAAGACTAATAAGATTACAGGTGTTAAGCATTCCCCCGAATGGTATCTATTCTACCACACTCCTTGGGAATGTTTACTGATTAAATAAAGGCCCGCAACAGGTCTGATTGGGAAGTGGGTGGAGGCACCCTAAAAGGGAACACATTTGCCCTCTCCTGTCCCCAGCTCCCCTGGGCAAAGGTGGAGGAAGAGCATAAACAGCAAACAGGAGAGACAGGTCTCCTCATCCCCAGCACTGCCGATGATTCAGGGCTGATGTCTTGAGATAATTTTATTGGGGGTATTAAACTGAGTTATGAGGTTTTTACAATCCAGCCACTTATGAGAAATCTATTAACAGTAACTGGACAGGAAGAAGGCTTTTCAGTGGAGCCCAGGACGGGCATTAATTGGGGCAATCTATAACAGGACAGGGACCCGGAAAGGTTCCACCCAACGCCTCCATTTACTCCCTGCAATTTCTGCTGAGAATCAGCAGACTCGCCAAAAAGAGAGAGATGCCCATTAATCGGCTAATGAAATATGAAAATGTTTATGGACCATTCAATCTTCCAAATGGCACTTCTATAATCCACCTTTCAGACACAAAGTTCCACCAGCAGAATTTATACTCAGGCTCCTCCTGCATGGCAGGGGGTGGGCTTTCATCCCTCTTCATGGTGACTTCTTTGGCACCTGTTATCCTGCTGAGTGGGCTGGGGTACATGCCGTCCTGGCCCGAAAGGGGCCTTAGGGATTCTCTTGTTCACGCGCCATCTTTGCGGAAGCTTAAAGAGGAGCAGGGACCTGCCCAAGGTCACCAGCTTCATTGGATGCATTTTCCTCTGCTCAGAGCTGCCTCAGAGATTTGGACGTTGGAGGATAAGGACTTGGGTGTTTCTATTTGGGAGAACAGTCCTTCTGCTGGTTCCTTGCCCAGGAGATCTCAGTGCAGTGAAAACAGCCTGGGTTCTGGAGCTTAACAGTGCCTGGATTAAATCCCAGTTATATATAGCTAACATTTAGTAATAATATAATAATAATGATAGCTACCGTTTATGGGACACTGATTATGTCACAGGCAGGGCTGATTTTCAGCTAGTACAAAATGGTATGGTTGTACCGGTTGTTAAAATAGTGAAAAAGCTCCCTACCTGTGGTAAATAGTCTGTTTCCTCTCCCTTGCCTCAACTTCCTCAGCCCCTCTGACCTCTCTGGGATCCAGCATCCAAAGGGTTCCCACCTGAACCAGCAGGGACCCTGCTGCAGTACCACTCCATGGGCAGTGCCTCTGCCGGGCTGGCTGTTACATATTGTGTCACCTGGTGCCAGGCAGGTGCTAAGGGCTTTATGTGGACTTTACACTCAATTAGCCCTCCAGTACCTCTAGGAGGAGGTGCTATTATGACCCACATGTTAGAGAGGAGGCAACTGAGGCCCAGAGAGGTACAGTGATTCGTGCAAGGACTCACAGGGAGGTGATGCTGGAGCCGAGGCTGGACCAGGCTGGACTGCCTCTTCTGCCGCCATGGGCTCCTCCCAGGAGGATTGAGGATGGAGTGAGAAAGCCCAGGCTGTGGACCAGGCCGGTTCCTCCAGCAGTCTGACCTTGAGCAAATCATCCTATTTCTCTAAACCTCAGTGGGAAAATGAAAAAAAAAAAATCTGCGAAGTTAAGATAGCAAAACCTACTCTAGTAGGGATTTTTTTTAAATATGTATTTTATTTGTTTTTATTTATTTTTTTTTTTAGGCTGCGTCGGGTCTTAGTTGCAGCACGCAGGATCTTTCGTTGCAGCGCGTGGGCTCTTCGTTGCAGCGCGCGGGCTTCTCTCTAGCTGTGGCACGCGGGTTCCAGAGTGCGTGGGCTCTGTAGTTAGCGGCCCGCGGGCTCTCTCGTTGAGGCGCGCAAGCTCAGTAGTTGTGGCGCGCGGGCTTCACTGCCCCGCGGCATGTGGGAACCTAGTTCCCCCACCAGGGATCCAACCCGCATCCCTTGCATTGGAAGGAGGATTCTTTACCACTGGACCACCAGGGAAGTCCCGTAGTAGGGATTTTTTTTTTTTTTAAAGAACTCTGAACCAGATAAGTATGTAAATTGCTTAGTACACTGCCTGGCACATAGTAGGTGCGCCTCCAGTTTGCATTCCCTTTCCCCCTCTGTCCCTCCACTCCCTGTCCCCACCCTGTGCCAAACCCTGAGGCTGGCTCTCCAGGTACCAGATGAGTAAGAAAATACCTCCGGGAGCTCAGAGCCTAGGGATCCTGGACCTGTAACTCAGAGTGAGGTCATGGACAGCAGCTTGGAAATTTGTTAGGAATGCAAATTCTGAGGCCCCACCCCAGACCTCCTGGATCAGAATCTGCTTTTTACCAGGATCTTCGGGTGATTTGCATGCACATTAAGATTTGAGAAGCATGGCTACAGCAATCCTACAGGCCGAACATGATAATGATGACTTGCTGTATTGCAAAGATCTTGGAGGGGAATGGTGGGGTTGGAGGTAGGCGCAGGGAGGGAATCCATAAACGCTTTTGGGAAGAGGTGGCGTCTGAACTGAGCCTCGCAGGATGAGTAGCCTTTCAGTAGACAGAGAAATAAGGACAGGGCGCTCAGAGAAGAAGCAGAGAGTTGTGAGGTGGTTCTGATTTCTTTGTAAAGGCAATAGGGAGCCGTGGAAGAGTTGCAGGCAGGGGAGGACGTGTTCAGATCTGCCCCTGAGGCCGACAGCTCTGGCTGCAGAGGGGAAGGTAGATTACAGGGGCAGGGCTGGAGCAGGAAGAGCCATGGCGGGCTAGTGAAACATTCCAGACCAGACAGTGAGGCCTGGGACTGGGATGACGAGTGGCTTCCCCAGCCTCAGTGTCTCCACTGAAGAATGGGTATGTCAAAGAAGAGATGTGCTTAGGCACAGGCCCCCAGTGGGACTTGGGCAGGGGGAGCGCCAAGAGGAGCTCCCACCCCAGCCTCCACCCTGCCTTCCTCCCTGCCTCCCCAGATCCACTCGGACTCAGACGAGGGTGACGGAGCCATCAAGTACACCATCTCAGGCGAGGGCGCTGGCACCATCTTCCTGATCGACGAGCTGACGGGCGACATCCACGCCATGGAGCGCCTGGACCGGGAGCAGAAAACCTTCTACACGCTGCGGGCTCAAGCTCGGGACCGCGCCACCAACCGCCTGCTGGAGCCTGAGTCGGAGTTCATCATCAAGGTGCAGGACATCAACGACAGCGAGCCCCGCTTCCTGCACGGCCCCTACATTGGCAGCGTGGCCGAGCTCTCGCCCACAGGTGGGTTGCCGGCTCTGAGGGGCGCGGTGAGCCGGGGAGCGGGGAAAGGGGAGCTGCCAGGTTGTGAGAAGGAGCCTGCTGCAGGGAGGGGCAGGGGAGACAGGGTATAGGTGTGAGCCCAGGTGCCCACACGGACTCAGGCACAGTCCGGGCAGTCACAGCTGCACTTCTGGACAGAGACACACATGTGATCTCAGGCACATACACGGGCACAGTCCCTATGTGGACATGGACCTATGTGCAGACACAGAGACGTACTTGGACATGCTTATGCACCCACACAGAATCACACAGGCAAGACCCACTTACAAGCTCAGCTGTCCACCTGTGCACAGCCCGGCTCAGGTACGGCCCCAGGCATGGACAGCATCGGGACGGTCACACACACAGGCATGGCTGTCCCCCTGGACACGGCCCTTCCCCAGACTTCAACTCACCCAGACACAGCACAGCCCTTGGCCGCAACTCCCACACAAATGCAGGCACAACTGAACGTGGGCACACCTACAACCTAAATCAACCAGAGTGGGCATAGCTGAAACAAGACCCCACCACACAACCACACATGGCCTCACACTAGACACAGCGACATGCAACGTCACCCAGGAAACAGCCCCTCACATGGATGCAGCTTATGCACAGACACCTACCTAGACACAGGCAAAAGCCACAGCCAGACATTTTTACCATCCTGGGGCCAGGCTTCACCAGAGCGTAGCCGCAGACAGGCCTGGGCACAGCCAGACGCGACAACGTCCAGACGGCTTCCTCCACGGCCCACAGGAAGCCCCAGCACACCAAGACCCAGCCACCTGGGGACACAGGCTCACAGAGGTGGCCGAGCCCCCAGACACAGATTCAGCCGCCTCTACCCAGGTGTGGCTGCAAACACCAGGGGCGCCGCACACACACAGTTGTAATAGAAAAGGCAGGACACACACCGAAGCACACATCTGCAAGAAGCCTTCAGACACAGCCATCCTCAGAAACACAGCTGCGCAGCAGCGGGACACTGAAAGGAAAGGTTGGACAAACCTGCCTTCCCCCACCATAGGGCCCACAGGTAGTGGACTGACCATCAAGGCCCCGCCTAGCCGAGGGCTCCTGGTAGAAGCTGGAGTCGTGGCGTGAGGGGCAAGCCAGTAGCTGCCACCTTCCCCACCGCATTAGGCTAAGTCACCTGCAAGCCAGACTGGACAGGGAACAGTGGCCCTAGGTCCTAGAACACGTCCTGCCGCTGACAGACTGTGGCCGAGGGCTTGGCACTGCCTCTCACTTGGCCTTCCAGCTCTGCAGCTACATGTCAGAGGCTGGGGGAATTTGGGTTCTTGGGGAAGAGTGCAGTCAGCCCTGGCTTCCAGATTGGACCACGATCTGGCAGATTGGTGGGTAGTGAGCGGGCAGCCGGTGACAGAAGAGAAGGGAGTGGACCGGAGAAAATGGTGAGCACAAAGGAATGGTGGGAGAACAGGGAATGGCGAGGGTGTGAATGTGGGTGTGGGCTGGCATTCACACACACACGATGCACGCGTGCCTGGTGCGCCTATGCATCTCACACGTGCACAGGTGTGCACGTGCATGGCCATTAAGGCCCGTGTGTGCATGTGACAGGCTATGTGTCTGTTGAACGGATTCATTCATTCATTGAACAAATATGCATAGGCACTGGGGACACAGCGAGAAGAAGGTAGACCAGCCTCCCTGCTCTCTCACAGAGGGGACGTTCTGGCCGAGGAAGACAGGCGGGAAGCAAGTTAACAGATCATGGGTCTGGGAAGATGACACTGAAGCAAAGACTTGAAAGAAGCAAGGGCATGGGCCCTAGGGAACAGCATTCCAGGCAGTGGGAACAGTACATGCAAAGGTCCCAAGGTTGAATTCCCTCTGAGGGGAAGCAGAAAAGCGACCAGATCATGCAGCCACGTGGTCATAGTCAGGGTTTTGCCTTTTAGGCTCAGCAAGCTGGGAAGTCAGTGGAGGGGCTTGTTCAGAAGAGTGACGTGATGTGACTTAATTTTAACAGGGTCCTGTGGCTGTTCCATGAAGATTAGATGGGGAGGTGGGGGTAAGGGCAGAAGCAGATTGCCCATTGAGAAGGATATTGCAGTTACCTAGGCAGGAAATGATGGTGGCTTGGAACAAGGTGGTACCAGCAAGGGTGTTGAAAAGAGGTCAACTTCTGGATATATTTCAAAAGTAGAGCCGAAAGCATTTGCTAATAGATTGGATGTGGGGCGTGAGAGAAGAAAAATTCAAGGATGACTATCGAGATTTTGACCTGGGCAATTAAATAGATGGAATCTCTATTTACTGAGATGGGAGAAACAGTGGGAGGAACAGATTTTGGGGGGATGGAGGGAAATCAGGAGTTTGGTTTCAGACCTGCTAAGTTGGAAGTATTTATTAGAAAGCCAAGGAGAGATCTTGGAAAAGGCAGTTCAGTATACAGGTTCAGCAGCAAGGTCTGAGCTAGAGAGATAAATCTGGAGGTTGTCCATGGCAAAGACCCAGGGAGTACTTAGAACTCAATTTTGCAAGTGGGGAAACTGAGGCTCAGAGCAGGAGTGATGGGTCCAAGGTCACACAGCAAGTGAGAAGTAGCTTAAACCCCTGACTTCCCAGGTCCAGCAGCCCTCACTCCTGGACTCAAACTCTGGCCGAAGGAGACGTGGCCCTCTCTCTCTTCACCCAAAACTGAACTGCATGTTTCTGCATGGAAAAGGCCAGAAAGATGACGAGAGAGATAAGGCTGGAGAAGGAAGCTGGAATCATATGCGAAGGACTTGAGGGAAGCACATAACCTGGGAAAGGCTTAAGCAAGGAAGTAACGTGGGCAGACTTGCATTTTAGAAATCTCCCTCTACTGTGGGGTGGAGAGTGGGTGGGGATGAGGGGTCCAGAGGGAGGTGCAGCCCCATATGCGCCATGTTGGCTTGCCCATCACCACTTCACTCTCACTTCAACTCTGAGTGGTGGCAGGACTGATGTCAACATCCCCATTGAACAGATGGGAACACCAAGGCTCAGAGAGAGGAGAAGATGTACCCACAGTCACATAGCAAGTCAATGACTGAGCAAGTTGGGCTTGCCTCCCAGGCTGTTGGAGCAGCAAGGTTCTTGTGTCACTCGTGGGGAAAGTGAGACCGAGAAGAGGGCAAGGACTCATTCAAGGTCACCCAGAGAGTAGGAGGCAGTGCCAGCCCCCAGCTTCATGAGCATGGCCCCAAGGAGCCCCAGCCCTGCCTCACCTTCCTCTCCCGGTCCACTGACTCTGACATTCCGCTCAGGAAAAAGTGGGGACTTAACTAGGACAAGCCAGGGGAACCCAGGAGGGGGAAAGAGGAAGCAGAAATTAAATTAGTTTATTTCATTTGAGCAACTTTTTGAAGGGGAGGCAAATCCGACACCGGGGTGCTTACGGAGACTCCAGGCGGCTTTGAAAATCAGTCACAATTACTGAGCCTCCTGATCTGGGCTGAGCGGGGCGGGGCCGACAAGCAGCACCAGAGTCTGGGCGGCTTCGGACATCAGAAGGAGCGGGAACACAGCTTGGAACATGAAAGGCAGCAGCGCTCACAAATTAAACCACTCACAGCTTAAAAGGGAAGGGAAGTGTGCCGGGGGCCTCCAATGAGCCATGCTTCTGAGGAGGGGCACGCCAGCCACGCTGAGCCTAATGCAGCGAAGCGGGTCCTGCCTCTGACAGTCAGGAGGCCTGGCTCCCCGCGTGACCTTGGGAAAGTCCCTGCCCCTCTCTGGGCCCCAAATTCCCTTCTGAGCACGGAGGGGGCTCACTCACGCCCAGATGTTTACTGAGTGCCTGCTCTGTGCCAGGCACTGTTCCAGGCACTGGGGATTCTTAGAAAGCCTACATCTAGAGCAAGGAGAGAGACAGGAAAGAAATAAACAAGTCAACATATAAATGCACCCTGTGGTGTAAGTGCTGTGAAGAATAAGGGAATTGGGAGTTATATTGGGGGAGTGCTATTTTAGAGGGGTCAGGGAAGGCCTTTCTTTTTTATAAGAGAACCCTTGAACAAAGATCTGAAGGAACCAAGGGAATGGACAAAGGAGCTATGTGAAACAGTGGTTTTCAAAGTTTATTGTGCATCCAAGTTACTTGGAGGGCTTGTTAAAACACGGATGGCTCCCCTCTCCGCCCCAGGGTTTCTGATTCAGTAGGTCTGGGCTATTAGAAATGTTTGCATTTTTAACAAAGATGCTGTCAAAGGTGATGCTCATGCTACAGGTTCAGGGACCACACTTGGAGAACCACTAAGCTAGAGGAAGAATGTTCCAGGCAGAGGGAAGAGCGAGTGCAAAGGTCCTGAGGAATAACGTGTTTGGTCATGTTTGAGGAATAGCAAGGAAGTCAGTGTGGCTGAAGAGAAGAGTAAATGAGGGGGAGAGGATCCAAGGAGGTCAGAAGAGGTACCGGAAGCTGGACCACATAGGACTTTGTAGCCATTGAAAGCTTTGGTTGTACTGTGAGTGAGATCGGGAGCAGAGGAGTTATATGATCTAACGCAGATTTTTAAAAGATGATTTGCTGGCCGCCATGTTGAAAATAGACTGTAGGGGTCAAGGATAGAAGAGGGAGATCAACGAGGAGACAACTGCAGTCTTGGGGGCAAGAGGTGATGGTGACTTGGATTCTGGATGTATGCTGAAGGTAGAACCAACAGGGTTTGTGAGGGATTGGATGTGGGAAGTGAGAGAGAGAGAAGACAAGGATGATGCTGAAGTTTTTGACATGAGCAACTATATGGATGGAGCTGCTGTTGCTGAGATGGGGAATGATCCAGGAAGAGCAAGTTTGCAGCACAAAATTAAGAATTCATCATTGGACACATTAAGATTGAGATGTCTACTAGAAGTCCACGTGGAGTTCTCAAGGGGACAGTTGGATCTCTGAGTCTGGAGGTCAGGAGCAAGATCAGGGCTGGAGTTACAACTTCGGAAGTCATCAGCAGAGAGAGAATTTAAAGCTTGAGGCTGGGTGAAATCAACAAGGGAGTGAGTTTTGGTAGAGAAGAGTTAGACTAGATAATCTCCTGATGTTAGGGGGCTAGACCCTCTTCCCTAGGCTGTCGCAAACCGACCAGTGGACCACAAGAGAATTTCACAGAGCTCCTGTGCCCACTTCAACTCCACCTATTTATTAATGCCAACTATGTATAAGACAAAATACTTGGCACTGTTGAGGATACAGAAATGAGAAGTTCAATCCAACACACATCTATTAGCCACTACTTTATTCTGGGCACTGCAGGGGATATAAAGATAAGTAATTGAATTAAATCCACAAATGTTTATTAGCACCCATTATATACAAGGCCTCCAGTGTACTTGGCTCTGGAGGGGTTGCAAAGATGAGTCACCCAACTAAGCAAACATTTATTAGCACCTACTTTATATATATATAGCCCCAAGGGGATAGAAAAATAAGCAGTTGGTTTAATTCAGTAAATACATAATAGTTCCTACTGTGTACATGTCACTTTTTTTTTCTTTTTTTTCTGTACACGTCACTTCGCTAGGTATGTGGGGATACAAAGATAAGCAAGATACTGCCACTGACCTCAAAGTGGTAGCAGATCAGTTTCATCTGTGGTGCCAACTCTGATCAACTGGTAGTGACTGTAGGGCTGTGTTGAGGAGTCTGAGGTCTCATTTGGGCTCAGCAGAAAAGAATGCCACAGTCGATTAGTGATGTCTGCTGGGAGCAAAGGAAGGAGAACGTGGTGAAGGACAACGTGTATGTGGTGGCACATATACCATAGGATGGGCATTACTGGGCCATGGGATTGGGGCTCAACAGACTGTCGAAATGGGCAGGGGCCCTGCCACAGCTGCTTTCCCATGTATTCCAGTCCCTTCTGTGAGCAGCATCTTTAATAGATGGAAAAAGACTTTTGTAGTACAGTCTGCACTTCTTGGGACATTCACTAAATAATAGCTATCGGCCAACACTGCTTTCACAAAGCTATTTCCCTTTATTCTCACAGTCCTGGGGAATAAGCAGGGCAGGTATTTCTATCCTCATTTTACCAATGAGGAGATAAATGCAGAGAGAGATAAAGTAACTTAGGCCTGAGGTTCCACACTAAGAGCTGGAGACGGAACCAGACCCAGAACCTGGAACCAGAACCTAAACTACTTGGCTCTGTGTACATGGGAAACAGTCACAACCATCTCTTTAGTGTGCACGGGACTTTACAGCTTGCAAAGCACTTTCATATCCCTAATCTCATTTCATCCTCCCGGGAACTCTCTTAGGTTAAATGTTGACACCCCCATTTTACAGCTGAGGAAACTGAGGCTCAAGAGGGGAGGGGAAATAAAATTGGGAGGGCACACTATCTGATTCCCAGGTCCCGTGCTTGGGAGGATGGTGGCAGAGAGGAAAGGAGGGAGGCAGGAGGCAGTGTGCTCCCCAAGGGTCTCATCTGGGGAGGGCAGTGGCTGGCTGGGAGCCTCTGATTGTCCCTCTGCAGCTGGAGAGAGTATGGCTCAACAGCCCTCAGGCCCAAGCCAGGAATCAATCGCTGGCCTCTGCAGAGACAACTTCTAAAGATGTTTTTAATTAAAGTCCAGGAAGATCTATATGTGCAATATCTCCTTGCCTAGCAACGGCACTGGCTCTCACCACCCAGGATGGGGAGAAATGGGACAGGAGGTTTCTGGTGGAGAGAGGTGGCAGAGAAGAACAGAGGCCCTGGCCCTCAGGAGTCGGCCCCATGTCTTTCTTTGTCTTTTCCATCAACAAATCACTCAGCAAACATGAGCACCCTCGCTATGCTAGGCCCTGTGCCCACGTGGCAGTGGGTACAAAGGTGACAAATCTACCATCCTGCCCTCAAGGGTCTAGCACATAGTAGGTGCTCCGTAGATATTGGGTGACTGAATGGAACTGAATTATAAGCCAAAAACTGTTTGCTTTCTGCAACTGGCAGAGGAATGCTACTGCAGGAACTTAGAACGTTGCTGTCCCGAACAAACAGGGTGACCGGACTACTCCACAGAGGGTCCCATTAAACGTGGAGAGGATAGAAGAGCCTCTGGGACTCAGTTAGGGATAGTAGGGGAGTCCCTTCTCTCAGGGGGACAGATGAGATCCACACACACACGCAAGTGTTGCCTGCCTGGGTGAGTCTGTGGCTACCTCTTCCTGTCCCACTCTCTCTCTCTCTTTGTCTCTCTATATATCTCTGCCTCTCTTACCCTCATCTCTCTGTCTCTGTCCTAATTTCTCCCTGTGTGTCTGGGTACCTCTGTTTTTCTCACTTTCTCTCTGTCCATCTCTCTGCATCTCTGTCCCTCTGTCCCTTGTTTCTCTGTCTCTGACCCACTTTCTTGCTCCATGTCTCTGTGCCTCCTTCTCTGTCACTTGTCTCTGGACCTGCCTCCTCCCCCTCTATCCTCCGACCTCCCCTTCCCGTGCAGCCACTTTCCTGAATCTCCTGTGTATCATTCATCTGCATTAGGCTGCCTTGGGTGGGCAGCCGGAAGTGCGGTTGAGGCCAGTCCAGTGAGCTGGCATTGTAAGCGATGAGCAAAGAGGGAGTTGGGAGGGGCGTGGTGAGGGGGGAGTTTGAGAAGGGGCTTGTTTCCTGTGTAATCTGAATGTTCCCAGGGACTCGACAAGTGGTTTTTAATTTTTAATAGAAAGCATTCCATGCAGTTCCGGCAGCAGCAGGGGGTGGGACTCATGTTTCATAAATGTTTGAGAAGCTAAATGGGAGCCAAGGGTTTCCCCAGGCCCAGCAGGGCGGCAAGGGGAGGTAAGGAAGAGGCAGGATGATAATAATTACAAACATCTTCATAATCATGACACTTGGTCACCTCAGTTGAGGACTCTATTCTTTTCCAGAGCGTTTCATCTCCTTCGTCTTATTAAGGGGTATCCCTCACCCAGGAGGCAGGAAGGGTAAAGTGTTGTCTCCATTTTATGGAAGGGGAACTGAGGCCCAGTCAGGCCGAGTAGTTTTCCCACCACCACACAGAGAGCCAAGTAGAGGGCTGGAATGAGAATTTGTCTTCAATCCCTGACATCCACTCCACATGACACCACCTTCTCCCTGAGCAGCTGGAGGTCCTGGGGCCCAATTTTGGGCTTCCGTTGGATTTCACAGACAGCAAGGGTTAAAGGGACAAGAAGGGAAAGAATTCTGGCCTGGGAGCCAGAGCATGGATTCCAGTTCTGGCCCCATGACAAACCATGTCAGAAACCAGGTAAACTGGAAATGAGGAGTGGGCAAGCCCCCTCCCTCCTGATACTGGTACCCACGGGTCTCCTGCTCAGGGCCAAGGACACAGACCCAGAGATCTTCTGACCATACAGAGAGAGGAGAAAGGAATAAACTTTTATTGAGCACCTACTACATGCCTGGCTTCACCAGCCACTTAAATCCACCACCTCTAATTCCCATAGCACCTCTGAGAGACAGAGTGGACCCCTCTAAATTACCAGTGAGGAAACAGGTCAAACAGGGGGAAAGACTTGATTGAGGGCACAGAGTGAGGAAGTGGTGGGATTTGAACCCAGGACTCTCTGATGCCAAAGTCCACCCAGTCTCCATGAAGTTGTGAGGGGCATCTCTTTGTAGGAGTGTCCAACTTCTCATGCTGATTTGGTGGCTTGTGTCATCCTTGCTGCTTCCTTCTGGGTGCCAGTCTCAGTACAGGCACAGTGAGTCCAGGAGGGTGACATGCTGGCTACAGTGTTGTGGGTTTGAATCTTTTCCTACCACTTACTAATAACCTAATCTTGGGAAAGTCACTGAGCCTCTCTGTGACTCAGTTTGCTCATCAGTTCAATCAAAGGTTGGGTCTAGGGCATCAGTTCTCAGTCTGGAATGCACTTTAGAATCACTGCAGGAGCTTTTTAAATCCCCTTGCCTGTGCTCCACCCCAAGAGAGCGCTATTAAATTGGTCTGGGATGGGGGCTCAGCATCAGTTTTACTTTAAAGCTCCTAAGAGATTCTAATGTGCAGCCAGGTTGAGAAACACTGGTTTCTGTGCTCTCCAAGGACCAGCCTTTTCATAGCCAGCATTCCACATGGAGCCCTGGGCTCTGAGATACTGTTTACCCGAGAATCCTTTGGGCAGCCCTTCCTATGCCAGCCTGGAATTAGGCCCTTAATCCCGCGTAGCAGGATCGGGTGGCAGCACCATGGACAGCAAATGGCTCATTCTAGCCAATCCCGTCCCTGCTTCTGGAAGTCTGGGCTTAAACCAGCTGGCAGAGAGCGAGAATCCTGAACCCAGTTCCTTGCTATTCCCCTGCCCTTCCCTCCCTCTCCTTTCTTTGAATCTTCTCTCATTTGCCTGTCTACTTCTGCTCCTACTGATTCCCTCTCCTACAACCTTATAAGGCAAGATACATGTGTGTTTTGACATCAGATCGACCTGGGTTTGAATCCTGCCTCTCCTATTTCCTTGCCAGATGAATTTAGCCAGGGGCTGTCCTTGCTGCTGAACAAGGAAATCTATTTGAGTTCTCACAGCGATCCTGAGAGCTTGGTAGTAATATTACCCCCATTTCACAAATGATGCAATTGAGGCAAAAGGGGTTCATTACTAAACTTCACTCAGCCTCCATTTCCTCATCTGCAAAGTGGAAATCTTAATAGAGCTTACTTCAAGGCTCTATTATATGAATTCCATGAGATACTATACATAAAGGGCTTATTATAGTATGTAGCACAAAGAAGTTAGTTAATAAACCTAATCTATCATTATCATTGAATAAGGGTATATAATAATGGGTTTCATTATTATTCATTATTAATTTACATTGTCACCCTTCACTGTGCATAGCAGTTTCCTCATCTGTAAAATGAAAGTGATGCAGGATTGTTCTGGAGTCGGCTCGTATCAGCTCATGAGAGCCAAATACTGATTTTCAGGAGTTTTATGAGCCACTTGATACCACATTCATAGCTTGAAATTGGCCATGGTGAGAGTATTTACACCGTAGAAATCAGCAAACACTACAAAGCAGGGAATTCCTCCCTACCCCTCCATCCCCCAGAGCCAATGGTTAAACATTTGCCAGCATACCACTGCATCTACATCAGAGAATTGGTGTGAGGACTGAAGGAGAGAATGGCCGTGATGGCACATTGCAAAATGCAATCTGCTGAACTTAGGGGGATGGCACAAGGTGGTCCTACAGCAGCCACAAGCCTGGCACCCTTTTGTCTGCCGATTCTGGGGAGCTGCTGACTTGTGAAGAAGGTGGGAGGGCGTGTGGGGCCTTGGGGAATGAGTGGTGAATCACTGACCCTTTGCCATCCCCACGTGTCGGCATTAACTGTAATGGCTGCAATAAAGAATCCCAGATCGGGGAAATGATTCCATCATCCCCGCGGGAGTCCCTGGGATGCAGCCAGGGATAGAGAGAGAGAGAGAGAGTGCTCATCCTTGTCCCTGGGGAGTCACTCAGCCCAGCACTGTGCCTTGCCCAGGGGGTGAGGGGAACGTGCAGAGGAGAGTGACAGGGAGACCCTCTCTCATAACTGTTACAACAGCTACTATTTATTGAGCACCCACCATGAGCCTGATGCTTTATGTATCGTCTCTCATTTCAGTCTGTCTGTGAGGGAGGCTTGATTGTGCCACTGTATACAGGCATGCAGCGTCTGCTGAGAGGACAGCAACAACCTGCGTTTATTGAGTTCTTAGTATGGGATAGGCGCTGTCCTCGGTGCTGAATACAGAAACCTATTTGAATTCTGAAACCAATCCCAGGAGTTTGGTGGTACTCTCACCCTCATTTCACAAATGAGGAAATTGAGGCAAAAATGGGGTTCATGACAGGCCCAAGGCCAAACTGCTAATAAGCGGCAGAGTCACTGATTGTGATTCAGTACAACAGGCCACCATCCAGAGTCACTGTGTGTGTGTGTGCTGACTCTGGCTCCCAGAGGACTTTGGCCTTAGAGAGTCCTGGGTTCAAATCCCACCACTTCCTCAGTCTGTGCCCTCAGTCGAGTCTTTTCCCCCATTTGACCTCTTTCCTCACCTGTAATTTAGAGGGGCCCACTCTGCCTCTCAGAGATGCTATGAGAATTAGAGATGATGGATTTAAGTGGCTGGTGAAGCTAGGCATGTAGTGAGCGCTCAATAGCGTTTATTTCTTTCTCCTCTCTCTGTTTAAGAGGAGGCGCCTGCGATCATGCCCTTGCCCTGAATAGGAGACCCCTGAGTACCACGCATCAAGAAGGAGGGGGCTTGCCCAAACCTCTTCCCCAGCTTCTCCAGGCAACTCTGACATGGTTGATGGAGAGCTGGAGCCACCAAAGAGAGAGGTGCATTGCAGGACCGGTTTAGGAGGCTGGGAGGGGGGACACGGAGAGGGAAATGAGAAATGCAAAAGAGTGAAAAATAAATACATGTGTCTGTCTGGAGTGATGGAGGGCCCCAGGCTGGAGGCGGGAGAGGTGGGTGGCCGGCTGGGCTTAGCAGAATTGCTGCAGTAGCACTTCCAGAGCCTCACTCATTAGCCAGGCAGTGAACTGGCCTCACCCCCCAGCATGCCGCCCCGCTGGCCCAGGGAGCCCAACCCACCAGGAGGGTCCTACCCAGAACCTCAGGAGGCCTGGGCCCCATCCCCTCACCATCAGGGCACCCAGAAGAGGGCATCTCCTTGAGGTGAGGTCTGAGTCTCATCCCCCTTGGGTCCTATCCTGAGCCCCCAAGACTCCCTCTTGGGTCTTGCATCTCACGCCCTCCTATCTGGAAAGGTTTGGATGGACCACAGAGCTTTGCCCATCCTTCCATTCAGCCCCTCCCCCACCCCTTCCATCACCCCCACCCTGTCCAGCCTCACATCCCAAGCCCTGCTTTCGTCAAATTGAACATGATGTCAAATTAGAGCCATCTCTGCAACAGGCCGAGAGGAGCTCCCAGTTTAATGAGGCAGCGTCAAAAATCAATAACTTAATTGCCGCTGTTTGATGGACTTTTATCCAATTTATACTCTCCCCAGCAGCCTACGTGCAGAGCATGAGGAGAAGTGTGTGTGTCGGGGGCGGGAACTGTCTGGGCACCCGGGAGGAGGGGCGAGGAGGGCACCAGGACCCACAGCCAGCTACTTCCAAAGGGAAAGCTGGCTGCTGCTCTTCTGCCTGGGGCCCAAGAGACACTGGCCCCTGAGCCCCAGTGAACTTGGTTGTCCTTCTGGGATGCCCACACACCCCCATGGCGGGATGGGGGGGATTAGGATGTGGGAGGAAGGAGGCAGAATTCCCTTGAGAAATCAGGAGGGGCTGGGATGGGTAGAAGGACCCCTGCTTTGGGAGTAAAGTGCCTGGTTTCCAGTGTTACCTCTAACTCTGTGATGACCTTAATTGGTGAAAATAACCATTTCCACCACCCACTGAGATACTGCTCTGAGTTCTGCACTGGGAGTTTAAAATGTGTTCCCTCATGAACCAAGGACTAGGACTGTCCCCATTTTGCTGGTGAGGAAACTGAGATGCAGAGAGGCTGTTTTCCCTTGCCAGAGTTTTACAGCTGGGAACCACCGAAGGGAGATTTGAATCCAGATCTGACTCCATGATCGTGCTTGTGCCACTGGGAAGGCCCCAAGTCTGGAAGCGGGTTGGGGCTTAATGTGGGGATGAGGACTGTGAGGGGATTGGCTTCAGTGACCTCTGGCCTAGGTCTCCTTTCCCAGCTTCTCTGGGGGTGGGGAGTGATGGGGAGGACGAGCACAGCGGCCCCAGCTGACCCCTGTCTCGCTTGGTCCCCCGGGCCCAGGCACGTCGGTGATGCAGGTGATGGCCTCGGATGCGGATGACCCCACGTACGGCAGCAGCGCTCGACTGGTGTACAGCGTGCTGGATGGCGAGCACCACTTCACCGTGGACCCCAAGACCGGTGAGGGGCGGGGCCAGGCCAAAGGGGCGGAGCCGGGGCGGAACCAGAGGCGTGGCGCAAGGGGCGGGGCCGGAGGGGGCGGGCGGAAGTCTTCTCTCAGCGTTCCAACCAACAGTGCTGAGGTTAGGACAGAGGACACCGAGGCATCTTTCTGGCTCCAGGAGACCCCAGGGTCGCGGAGAGGGAGGGCGGCCAGGCAGGAAGAGAGAAGGACCGAGGAACAGAAAAAAAAAAAAATAGAGTGGGGGGCGCCTGCAAGACTGGTGCGGAAACAAAAAGTCAGGAGGCTATCACTATGGGCCCCCTGAAAGGACTTCGGAGGTCTGAACTCAGTGGCCCCTCTTGCCGTTGGAGCTAAACTGAGGCAGGCGTGTCCGCAGCCCAGACGGGGTCGGTCATGGTCATAAGTGCCGCTGGGGGCCGGAGGTAAGGGGGGACGGCCGTCGGCCGGTGAAAGGCACCTTTTCGGCAGTTTTGAAAGCTGTTCAGGTGGCAGTTGTTAAGGATCTGATGGGAAGACCGAGTCCGAGACCATTAGGGAAGGATGGCTTCTTGACTTCCTTGCCCTCCCCCCCCATCACCAAGCAATGGTGCAGCGCTCCCACGTACCGTCCCCCACGTCACTCGCTCTGAGGCTAGAACCTGAGTACATCTCCGAGGGCCCTCGTGAGAGTGGCAGGGAGAACAGAGAGATGAAGTGGTTCGCTCAAGGTCCCACAGCTGGGAGCGGCTGCCGATGACAAGGGCAGTGCTCTCACTGTCCCAGGGACAGGAGAAGGCAGGGGATGAGACATCAAACACCACAGAATGTTTATCAAATGCCGTCATGAGGCTCGCAGTCCAGTGGGGGCAGGAGGACAGGCATCTGTGTGGGCAATTAGGATGCAAGTTTCCTGGAGGCGGGAGCAGCCATCTCCAAAGGATAAGAAAGTGTTGGCCAGACCGAGATTCAGAGAAGGGCATTCCAGGCAGAGGGCATGGTGCAGGCAAAACTGGGAGGAAGAGAACAGCCTGAGGCATGGGGGGAATTGTAAGCAACTCAGGACTGGAGAAGAGGCTTGTTGAGAGGTAATGTAGAGAGGCTGGCAGGGGCCGGACTGCCCCGTCTGAAGCGGGCTGAAGCACTTATTTTATTCTAAGGGTAGTGGGGTGGGAGGGTGTTTGACGGATTTGGGTTTGGGGTTTTTGTTTGTGTTTGTTTTGTTTAGGGGAAGGGGTTGAGAATTCCAGTCTATAATTGCATTCTCTTACACATAATATCCGCATTATTTTTTCCTCCTTGTGAAACTAATATGTTTTAGAAAACATTCAAACATTAAAGAAATGTTTTTTAAAAGAGACGAAGGAAGGAGGGAAGAAAGGGCTTCCCACCCTCATCCCCAGTAATTGCAACCCCAAAGGTAGCCACTTGGTGTATATATCCTATGAGACCTTGAACTCATTCACTTGAAAAATATTGAGGTTTTTTTTTTAAAAATAGATAATACAGTTCAAGGTTCAAAATTCAAAAAGTCCAAATTTGTATTTAGTAGAAATTCTTCACCCCCTCTAGTCCCCCAGCCACCCAATCTGTATCCCCAAGGCAACCAATGTAATTTTCTTGTGTATCTTTCCTGAGCTATTCTATGCATGTACAAGAAAATAGGTACATGTATTTGGGTTTTTTTTACACAATTGGTAGCTATAAACACACACTATACACACTGCTTGCCTTTTTCGCTTAACAATACATCTTGCAGATTATTCCATATCAGTACATAAAGAGCTTCATCATTCTTTTATTTAACAGCTGTTGTGGATACACTAAAATTTATTTCACCAGTCCCCTATTGATGGACACTTACACTGTTTCCAATCTTTTTCTACGACGAACAGTGTTACAGTGCATAACCTCATACATATATCATTTTGTGCTTGTGTGAATGTATCTGCAGGATAATTTTCAGGAAGTGGAAAAGCTGGGTCAAAGAGTGTAGTGCGTTTGGAATCTGGATAGATAATGAGGAAATGTACCAGATTACACTCCTGAAGACCCGATTACAAGAGAGCCTGTTTCCCTTCCCCCTCACCAACACTGTGGATTCACTGATGACTTTTAAGCAGGGAAGTGACATGCTCAGGTTTTCATTTTAACAAGATCCCTCGGGCTGCCACTGTATAGCATGGCTCAGAGGCAGGAACTGAATTCAGGGAGACCCAGGAGCCTGGAGTGCCCAGCAGAGAGCCCCGAAAGACAAAAGCCAAAGCCTGCACCCTTTCTCAGCACCCACCCAGACTCCTTAACCTCCTTCATCTAGTTTGGGAGCCAGAGGTGATACGGGATTGGTAGAGAGGGTTAGTTGAGATACTGAGGAGGGAGAATGAGGGATGACAGTGAGATTCTGCAAAGGGCAAACCTTGGAGGCCTGGATGAATGTACGGGACTATATTCAGGGAGGAATCTGAGGGTTCCTAACTTTGGAACCTAAGATGGGAAGGGGCACCACCTACAGAAACAGAAGGAGGAACGTGGATTAAGAAAACTGTCTAGGGACAGAGGAATTACTGAATGTGTTCCAGGTTCTGATATAGAGCTAATTAATTCAATTTTAACTATATTGGCTTTAAGATGAGAGAAGAGGAGGAAAGAAACATCTAGAATGGGCTGCCTGAAATATGGGCCTAAAGCTTCAAGAATGGTTGAGGCTCTTTAAGCTTTGGTTTCCCCATGTACACAACAGAGATAATAATACTCATCTCACATGATCGTTGTGAGGATCAAATGGGACAGTTCATTCATTCATTCAATACAACTCTTTATTGAGTCCTGTACCTGCCCAGCTCTGCTCTAGGCTCTAGGAAGGCAGCAGCAGGGAAACCCAACACCCTACCCTCATGGAGCTTTTATTTAAGTGGGAAATACAGAAAATAAGCACATAAACATACAACATAATGTGGAGTAGCAGGAAGTGCTAGGAAGACACATATACAGGGTAAGAGAGTAGACTTAGATGAAGAAGTCAGGACAGGCCTTTCTGGGGAGGTGACGTTGGGACTGAGTCCTGAATGAAGTGAGGGTGTGAGCCACTTCGTATCTAGGAGAGATACTGACATGCTCAGTGCAATACCTGGTACATAAACGTAAACCAGGGGGATGATGGGGATGATGATGATGATGATGATGAAGCCTTCATCCATTCAACCTGAGGAGGTGAGGTCCTTAGAGTTGATCAGCTTTAAGGTGGGGAGGAAAAGACAGAACACAGAAATAAGGGAAGGGCCAGGACTGAGTCTGGGAGGTGGCAGGGGTGGGCAGGTGAAGCATCAGACTCCAGAGTGAGGAGGACGGCCAGGTTCTAAGAAAGAACATCCCCCACTGCAGAGAGTCGGGGGGAGGGTGGCAAGTGGGAGGCCGTGGAGCCTGGGAGGGCAGAAACAGTTCTCAAGAAGCCAGAAAGTGGGCACCAGGCAAGGCAAGTGAAGAAACACAAACAGGGTCCTTGTTTCTAGGGTCCTTCAGCTTTCTCTGTTTGGAAGGGTCTCTGTAGACATTGCCCAGGAAGGACCCGATTTTTCCTCCCCTTTCCTTCGGCCC
Organism: Balaenoptera borealis; assembly: GCF_965194805.1. Lineage (NCBI taxonomy): Eukaryota > Metazoa > Chordata > Mammalia > Artiodactyla > Balaenopteridae > Balaenoptera > Balaenoptera borealis. The sequence continues at coordinate 14,762,927 of NC_138872.1, forward strand.
CATGGTTGGAGCCACCCTGATGCCATTTCCAGCCCCAGCTCCATTTCCCCAGCCAGGAATATTCCGCTCATGCGGGTCTATATTTAGCAGCTGCTGCGAGGTACAGTCTGTTCTCGCTGTGCAGATAGCAGGGAGCAGAGCCGGAACGGGGCCTGTGAGGAAGGTGTGAGGGAAGGGAGGAGGCGGGGCGCCACGAGGCTCGTGCCAGAGGAAGAATTAACTTGTGTGTTTTAAAGGCCAGGCCTGCCCGTAGACCCCCCAACAGGGAAAACAGGGATGGCATTTGCGGGCTAATGAGGCGTCACTTGGGCTCCAGGGCCCCTTCTGCAGCGTTTGGAGGGGACGGCGGGGGCGGGGAGGACAACAGTGGAACTGGGGGCGACCGGTGAGGACGAGGCTGTGGGGAGCCGGGGCCAGGCTCTCATTACCAGCCCCCGCTCACCACCGCCCCAGCAAGAATAGAAAGCCTCTCTCTCTCAGAGACTTCAAGATAGCTGCTGAAAATTCTCAATTGAGCCAGAAACGTTTGCTTTCCTGGGAGGGAATGAAACTAACCTTTGTAAGTGCCACATCCTGATCAGGATGATGTACTAGATCTGGTTTCTGCCTTCATGGTGCTTTTGTTCCAACAGAGAAGCCAAATACAAAGAGACAACTACACCCAGGCTGCGAGAGGCGGGCAGAGGGTCTATGGTTGTAGGTCAGTAAGTCAAAATGCTTATCGAACACCTACTATATGCCGGACCCTATAGATAAGATGATGGATGGACAAGACCAACATGAATCTCAGCCCTTGTGGAACTGACGTATGAGGTCCTCAACCCAGGACTTGAGGAGGGGGAATCATCAAGGCATCTCCAAAATGTGGGACCTGCTGCTGTAAGCTTTGTCTCATTTAACCCTCTTAACAGCCCTTCCAACTGGGTATCCCCATTTGACAGAAGAGGAAACTGAGGCTCAGAGAGAGTTAGGAACTTGCCCGAGGTCAGATAACGTATAAATGGTGGAAAGAAGGCTTGAACCCATACCTGTCTGACTCCAAAGTCCTTCAAAATCCCAAAGTGCCTCTTATATGACTGACTCTGTGTAGCCCTGACACACAGTAGGCCCTCAGTAAGGGTCGAATAAATGGGTCAGTGAATGAATTTTCAGAGCCAGATGGTTTAAGAACAACTTCATCAGCTGATTTGGGAATTTTCCCCCAGGCCCCCCAGGAGGGCACCAGCCTCCAATATGCTTCTCCCAGCATCAGGAGTGGGAAGTGGAACAGAGTAGATAGCAAAATGTGCCATCAGTTCCTCCCATCCCTGAACTGGCCTCTTAGTAAAGTGACTGTGCCACTCTTCCCATCAAGTGGGAGAGGAGGCATCTATTTCCCTGCCCTTTGAATCTGGGCCGCCTTATGACTTGCTTCGGGCCAATAGAATGTAGCAGAAGTGATGTTCTGCAAATTCCCAGATTAGGCCTTAAGAGACCTTGCAGCTTTCACTCTTCTCTCCTGGAACATGGGCCTGAGACTACCATGTAAGGAAGCCAGCCCAGCTCACTGGAGGATGAGAGAAGGTCTGGCCAATAGCCAGGGTCAACTGTCAGGCATGTACATGAGGCCATCTTGGACCTTCCAGCCAGATGACCCTGCAGTGAAACGCAGCTGTGTGAGTGAGCCCCAAAGAGGGACGGCCTGGGGAGCTCGATTTCTCTGTTAACCTATCTACCGCTATATGACAAACCGTCCCCAAACATGGTGGCTTAAACAGCACCGATTTATTATGTGTCACAATTCTGTGGGATGGATGGGCAGTTCTTTTGCGGGGGTCACTCCCATGGCAACAGTCAGCTGGCAGGTCAGCTAGGACAGCTGGTATGGCTGGGCCTACCACGTGACTTTTCATCCTGGCCTTCTTCACAGCACAGTGGTCTCAGGGTTCCAAGAGGACAAGCCCCAGTGCACAAGGGCTTATCAAGCCTCTGCTTTTGTCACATTTGCTAATGTCCCATTAGCCAAAGCAAGTCCCACGGCCAAGGCCAGAGTCAGTGTGGGAGGGGATGACCCAAGGATGTGGATCCCAGCAGGCTTAGTTCATCAGGAGCTATCACCATAGCAACCTATCACTGGGTGTGACTCCAGGAACAGGGTCCAGAGGCAGCATGGCCTCAGGGTACCAACCTCCTATTTGCCCAGAGATGGCATCTAATCACACACTCAATACGGCTTCATGACCTGTTTCCAGGTAAGAAGACTTCAGTGTCCCCAGTTCCCCTGGAGCTGGAAGTGACAGGGCAGCAAGGAGGCCGGCCACATAAGTATGGCTCCTCAACCACAGGGGTACACCTCAGCCAGACCCCTGCTCCGAGCCCCACTCAGAGTGAGGGTCTCTGAGCTTTTGGTCCACAAGCTCATAGATGTACAGCGGCCCTGATCCCATCACCAGCCTCCGCATCAGTGAGATCCTAGGTGTAAATGACACGCACAAAGCTTAGCACGTAGTAGGTGTTCAACTGGCCCGCACCCCTCCTGCCTTTCTGCCTGGCTCACACCGGGAGCCCTCTACCACGTCTCTGGCCCGGTGATCACTCCCCTATTAGTCCATCTGTCTGCCCTCTCCTTCCTCCCTCCCACCCTCTTTCTCCACCCCTTGCTGTCCGTCTGCCTCTCTGGTGTCCCTGAGAAGCTCTGTTCACGCTGCCCTTGCTGTTCTTCGTCTTGCTTTCTCCCCCTCTTTCTCTCTCTCTGTTTCTCTCCAGGTCTCTGTCTCTCTGTGGATCTCTGTCTTACTGCCTCCTCCTGCGTGTGTGTATTCCTCTCTGGCTTTACTGCTCCCCTCTTTCCTTCTCTCTTTTTCTGTCTCTGTGGGTCTCCCTTTCCCTCTCCTCCCCTCCTTTCCCTTCCTCTTTGCCTCTGAGCGCGTGGCTCTCTGTCTCTTTCCCCTCTAACGCTCACTAGATTGCCCTCTGTCTGTCTCTTTCTTCTCTCTCTCTTCTTCCCTCTCTGCCACCTTCATCCTTCTTCCTCTCCTCTCTTTTCCCTTTCTGCTCTTTCTCTCCTTCCAGCCCCCCAAGGGAGAGGACATGACAGGCCCACCTTCCCAGTACAGCCCCTGCTGTCCAGGACTGCAAACACTCAACTAAGAGACCAGCCAAGGCCTTGGGCCCCATCCTCATCCCTAGAAGGGCATCCCTCTGACAATCCCAGTGTTGAGGTGCAGCACCAGGGAGAAGGGACAAGGGGCCTGCTGCGTGATTGGAAGCATGTCTTGCCTGATTAGGACTGAGACGAGCACGGGGGCTATCTCATGAGCTGAGACAGGACCACATAAACAGCATTGCTCTGTCAGAGGCCTGCGCTCTCCCCTTGTACCTGGTGGTGGGGGGGTGGGGGGATACCAGGCGGGCTGGGCGGGGACCCTCTGTCCTTACAGTGGTCCAGCAGAGCAGTCCACAGCATGGACTCCGGCCCCAGAGTGCCTGCTGGAATCCTGACTGGGCGCTTTCTACATGTGTGACCTTGGACCAGTACCTAACCTCTCTGTGCCTCCATCTCCTCATCTGTAAACTGGGTATAATCACAGCACCTTCCTCCTAGGGGTGTTGAGAAGATCAAATGAGGCAGTTCACTCAGATGCACATCAGTGTCAGTTATTGTTGTTATTGTCACATGCAATCCTCATGAGATGAAACTCTGAACCAGTGGTTCTCAACCGATTTTGTCCCCAGGGACCATTTGACAGTGTCTGGAACTAGGGTTGGGCAGGGAGGGTGCTGCTACCAGCATCTAGTGGATGGAATTATCCCGCCCAAAATGTCCATGGTGCCAAGTTGGAGAATCTTGTTCTTTAGGGAGGTATTGTGATTATCCCATTTTACAGATAAGGAAACTGAGGTTCAGAGAGGTGAAGGGATTTGCTCAAGATCACATGGTCAACAAACGGCAGATCTGGGACTTATCCCAAGTTCGTCTGCTTCCAAGTCTCCCCTGCCCTTGGAAAGACCAGGACCGGCTGAGGAGGGGTCAAGAGGGAGCTTACTGAGGAGTCTTGAAGGCTTCTGATAGAGAGTCTGTATGACCCCTGATTAGACAGACTACACTTTCCATATCTCCATGGGATCCCTCAAAAGCAGGGTCACCCCCTAGGTGCCCACCCCTGGCTCCCCCAGCTACACACACATACACACATACACACACACACACACACACACACACACACACACACACACTCCAGCCTCTCCTCGCATTCCGTTGCCTTTATTGGCATCTAGGGGCTGTATGGGGACATCAGGAGTGAGAGATCGGGTATTATGGGGCGCATCATGGGGCTGCTGGTGCGTGACTCCACCTGGCGCTCAGGGCCTGGGCACCACCTGTCACCACCTGGTGCTCGCAGGTTGGAGTGGGTCGCGGGGTGGGGGGTGGGAGGGGGAGGCTCTGAATGGCTCATCCACTTCCCCCTCCCCCCTGGTCTCCCACTGGCAGGGAGACAAGAAGCCCAGCCTTCCCCTGCACAGAATCAATCTTGTGGCCACCCCGACTCCTGCCGCCCCTCCCCCTGCTTCCATTAACAGCTTGCAGGATTGTCTGATCAGCGATTAGCTGGTGCCTGGACAGAGAATCTAGGGCCAGGCTTGAGAGGAAGGGGCTGGGACCCCCAGGGCAGGGGGATGATTTAATCGTGGAGGGGTGTGCAGGGGGGAATAAGTGTGTGCAGTAGCTGTGCATGTGCGAGTGACCTCATGTGTGTTACATATGTAGTACGTGTGTGAGACATATCAGTGTTTGTGTGCACGTAAGTGTGACTCCATAGTGAGTGTGTCTGAGGGTGGGTGTGAGTCCAGTTCATTTTGTTAAACACTCACTGAGCTGCCACTCCGGGCCTGGCTCTGGGCTGAGCGCCACTGACCCAGAAACAAATCAGACACGGGCCAGGCTCATGCAGAGAGTTATCGCAGGTTCCCTGTCACATGGGGAAACCGAAGCCCCACAGGTGGGATCGGTAGCCCAGGGGGGTCACACAGTGCCTGGTGTTCTAGTCCCTACGCCTCTTTTTAGTAAACCCAATAGTCTATATTCTACCGCGTTTGTGTTGCGTGTGAGTGTGTGTTTGAGAGTGTGTGTTAGTATGTGTGTATATAAATGTGTGTGTATGTGTACAAGTGTGTGGGAGGGTGTGTTTTAAAGTGTGTATGTGTGAATCTGATAGTTGTGTGTATGTGTATGTGTGAAAGAGTAGTGTGTGTGTGTGTAGCATAGAATCTGTGTGAGTTATCTGTGAGCATATCTATAGAAGCACGTGTGTGAGTGTGTGTGTGTGTGTGTGTGTGTGTACCATAGAATCTGAGTTATCTGTGAGCATATCTATAGAAGCACGTGTGTGTGTGGGGTGGGTGTGTCTGTGTGTCGTGGCTGCTGGGCCCCACACCTGCACAGTGGCCATATCCGTGTCTTCTGCATCAGCTGCTCCCCTCCTGAACTTGAACGAGCCCGGCCTCTGACTGGGGAGGGGTCTCCATATCAGCTGGCAGCTGGCAGGGGGGCATCCCTGGCCTCACCCTCCCTCATCCACAGGCGTGATCCGGACGGCTGTGCCTGACCTTGACCGCGAGAGCCAGGAGCGCTACGAGGTGGTGATCCAGGCCACCGACATGGCGGGCCAGCTGGGCGGCCTCTCCGGCTCCACAACCGTCACCATCGTGGTCACCGACGTCAACGACAACCCGCCCCGGTTCCCGCAGAGTGAGTGAGGCCTTCCCAGAGGGAGGAGGCAGATCCGTGTGTCTGTCTGATCATCCCTCCAAGCCACCCACTGACCCCAAGCTGCCTTGTAGGCTTCCCGCCATAGAGGGACTCCCGCATCTGTCTGTGTCCATCCATCCAAGTCACGCACTTACCCCCTGCCCCCCTCTCCAACCACGCTTCTTGCAGGGGACGGCCTCAAAGTTGTCTGATTTTCCGTACATCCAAGTAACGCGGTTACCTTCCCACCCCTCACCTTGCTTCCTGCCAAGAGTGAGCCCCTGTCTGTCCACCCACCCCTACTGGCCCTTGCACACACCCCTGTCCTGCTTATTGTGTGTGTGATCTGCTACTGACCCAAGCTTGCAAAGGGACATTGGAGGTGGGAGGACAGATACAAGGATACCTTAGGGATATAGACGGAGGCTGCAGCCATGCCCAAGCCGAGTGACACCTGTAATTGTGCACGGAGGTGCCAAGGTCTGGAGTGACAGGTCTTACCCTTTTCCTCTGAGCCTGGAGGGCAGGATTCCGTGCTCCTGAATTAGGAGGCCTTTCCACTCTCTGCCTCCCCAGGCACAACAGGGTGGAGGCGGCTTCTCTCACTCAGTCCCCCACCTCCCCATCAGCCCAGCCAGCCCCTCTGTCCCAGGTTCAGGCTGAGCCGCACAGGAGAAGCCGCCAAAGCTGGCAGAGACTAAATGCGGTGGGGAGCTGGGCTGATTCCTGTCGGGCGAGTCATTACTTGAGGTCTGCTGCTCTCACATTAGGCCTCGCCACAGGGGACTGACCCCCGAGAGATAAGGGAATCCAATCCCTTAGCTGAGAACACATCGCAGCCTAAGCGCCTCAGTCCAGACGCACAGCGGGGTGGGCAGAGCCCGCCAGCCAGCGCCACATCGTTGCCAGGGAGCCTGGTACCGCAGTCGCCCCCAGCCACTCCTCCAGCCCAGCCCCACTCACCGATGGGAAGCTTCAAAGCACCGTGTGGAGGGGCGGGGACCACCCAGTCTTCTGCCCAGTTGTGTGATGCTCTGTGCCAGCCCTGAGCCGGAAGGGGTAGGGCAGAGCGGAGGGGCCAGGGTCCCCCAGAAGACTCCTGTTTATTCATTCATGTACTCCTTCTTTCTTTCTTTATTGTGAAATACAAACAGAAGTATGTAAAATAGAAATGTCCAGTTTGACAAATAATTACAAAGCAAACACTCCTGTAACCACCAACCAGGACCCCAGAAGCCCCCAAAAGCCCTTTCTTTTTTTTTTCCCATCCAGCTATTCCTTTATTTTTTTATTTTTTTGACATCTTTATTGGAGTACAATTGCTTTACAATGATGTGTTAGTTTCTGCTGTATCACAAAGTGAATCAGCTATACCTATACATACATCCTCACATCCCCTCCCTCTTGTGTTTCCCTCTCACCTTCCCTAACCCACCCCTCTAGGTGGTCGCAAAGCACCGAACTGATCTCCCTGTGCTATGCGGCTGCTTCCCACTAGCTCTCTCTTTTACATTTGGTAATGTGTATATGTCCATGCCACTCTCAAGCCCTTTCTTGATCATAACTTCTCCCACCAAACCCTCCTCCGGAGTTAACTTCCATCTGCTTTTGTGATCACCTCCTTGCTTTTCTTTTGTCTTTTCTTTTTTCTTGAAGTATAGTTGATGTATAATATTATATAAATCATAGGTGCACAATATGGTGATTTGCAATTTTTAAAGGTTATACTCCATTTATAGTTATTACAAATTATTTGCTATATTCCCAGTGTTGTACAATATATCCGTGTAGCTTATTTTAAACCTAATAATTTGTACCTCTTAATCCCCTCCTCCTATCTTGCCCCTTCCTCCTTCCCTCTCCCCCCTGGTAACCACTGGTTTGTTCTCTATATCTGTGAGTCTGCTTCTTTTTTGTTATATTCACTAGTTCGTTACATTTTTTAGATTCCACATATAAGCGATATCATACAGTATTTTTCTTTTTCTGTCTGACTTATTTCACTTAGCATAATGCCCTGTAAGTCCATCCATGTTGCTGCAGATGGCAAAATTTCATTCTTTTTTATGGCTGAGTAGTATTTCATTGTGTATATATATACCACATCTTCTCTATCCATTCCTTTAGGGTTGATTCACCCATGTAGGCATTGCCTAACATTATAGTTTAATTTCATGTTTTTTAACCTTATCTAAATGGAGCCACACAATACAAATTATTTGTGTCTTGCTTTTTTGTCTCTCAAAATTATGTTTGTGAATTCACATGTTGTTGCTTGTAGCTATAATTTATTCATTTTCACTGCTGTATAGTATTCCATGATTTATCTATTCTCCTGTCAGTGGACATTTGGGTTGTTTCCAGTTTGAGGCTATTATGGAGGATACTGCTTTGAACATTGTTGCATGTGTCCTAGTGCCATTCTGCATACATTTCTCTAGTGTACAGAGGAGCAGAATAAACTCATCTTCAATTTTACTAAATAAAGCCAAATTGTTTTCCCCCACGAAGAAAGGCATGTGTCCATCGTACCATATCCTCACCAACAGTTGGTACTGTCAGATTCTTTCATTTGTGTTAATCTGGTGAGTGTATACTAGTATCTCATGCTGCTTTTCATTCATTCACTCACTAGTCACTCACACATTTCGTTTATATGACAGCCTGGTGTTCTGCCAGGCACCGTGAATGCCTGATGAATAAGGGATGTGGTCCCTGCCTTGCAGGAGCTCACACCCCTGAGGGAGGGAGGGGGAGAGAGAGAGAGAGAGAGAGAGAGAATAAACAGAAAATGATAGGGAAATGCAGTAATCCTTACAATGGGATGAGCCTGGGGGCCCTGGACACACAGGAGCAGAGCCTGGAGGTCTGGGAAGCTTCCCTGTTGGAGGTAATATTCAGTGAGACTAAAAAAGAGTGGGAACAGGGGAGGTGAAGGCAGAGAGGAGAATAAAGAGAGGGAATGTCTAGAGGTGGGACAGAGCAAGTCATCCTTAAGGAATTACAAGAACTTCAGCCGGATTGAAGCTCAAGTTAGGGTAGGCGGTTGGGGGCATGAGGCTGCAGAAGTCAGCAGGGGCCAGGCAGCAAGCATCTTGCAGGGCAGGCCAAGGGGCTTGTACAACTCCATCCCAAGGGCAGCGGGGAGCTATGGCAAGGGTTAACGCAGGGGAGCGGGGGGGTCAGCTTGTGTTAAAGCCCCCCCCACCCCGGCTGTTTATGTGACAGTGAATCAGAGGCAGCCACTCCACACAAGGGTATCCAGACCAGAGGGGGTCCCAAGAGACACATCCCCATCTCCACAAGCCCTGCTGGCCCATCATTTAGCAAATCACCCTCACCTTCATCTCGGCTCTGGGAGGAGAGCAGGGAACTGTTTGTGTCCCACCTGATGCTCATTCCTTCCGGTTTCCCCCTGCTTCCCCACCTCCTCTGGCCACAGTGGTCATCTTGTGCCATTCTTCAAACATGCCAGGCATTGCACCCACCTCAGGGCCTTTGCACCTGCTGTTCCCTCTGTCTAGAATGCTCCTTCTGAAATATCTGCTTGACTCACTCCCTCACCTCCCTCAGACTTTTGCAGAAATGTCATCTTTTCCTCGATTGCCCTATTTAAAACTCCACACACACCTTCATCATTACTCCCATTTCCCTCCCCAGCTTTATTTTTCTCCAAAGTACCACTTGACGTACTGTTTCACTGATGTGATTGTTTAGTGTCTTTTTCCTTCCATTAAGAGGAAAGCACTGTGAGCCCTGGGATTTGGGTCTGTTTTGCTTGTTGCTGGAACCCCGGTGCATAGAGGTGCATCTGGGACATCATAGATACTAAATAAATATGTGGAAATGAAGGAACCAATATCATTAACATCAACAGCAACAAAAAATCAGCACAAAGCCCCACTGTTCTAATGCAATTTGTTCCATTTATTGGGTAGCCACCAGGTGCTAGGCCCTATGCTAAGCAATTAACATGCATCATCATCTGAGTTAATTGCAGGATGAACAGTGCTGTTAGGAAGGCACTGTTATTATTCCCATTCTACAGATGAGGAAAACCAAAGCTTGGGATTACACAGCTGGGACTGACTCTAGAGCCTTAGCCTTGATCACTGTGCTCCTCTGTCCCTTCACTGGGCAGATGTGGACACTGAGTCCCAAAGAACTGCAGGCATTTCCCCAAATCAATCAGAGAATAAAGCCAGGGTGAGAATTAAAACCCTCCTCTTTGCACTGTGTCCCACATTTCTGCAGAGGACGCGCCTCTCCCAGCATCAGTCCTGGCCAAGCAGGGAGCGCCTTTAAGACACTGCCCTCCAAGGAGCCCATCTGAGACACCCCCTCCTCTCCCCTAGCGCTGGTGGGAGCTGGGGGAGGGGCTGCCACTCCATCCCTGCTCACAGCTGTATCCCCTACAGAGATGTACCAGTTCAGCATTCAGGAGTCGGCCCCCATCGGCACAGCCGTGGGACGCGTGAAGGCCGAGGACTCGGACGTGGGTGAAAACACAGACATGACTTACCACCTCAGGGAGGAGAGCGGCAGCGGCGGCCAAGTGTTCAAGGTCACCACAGACAGCGACACTCAGGAGGCCATCATCGTAGTGCAGAAGGTGCGGGGCTGCCCCAGGAGGGATGGGGGAGGCAGGCCCCAGGACAGCAGGGTCAGGGGGGCCGTTGAGTAGCCAAATCACCCCACTCCACTCCAGGGATTATGTCTCTCCGGAAACTCTGGACCAACCTGGGAAGACGCTGATGGTGTCATTCCCATTTTACAAATGGGAAAAATGAAGCACAGAGAGGTTAAGTGACTTGTCCAAGGTTGCACAGCTAGTTGTCAAGAGCCAGGATTCAATCCAGATTTGAATCTGTGCTCTTCAACACTAGGCTGAGCTACTTCAAGTTCATACCAGGCCCTTCACACTCATTGTTTCCTTTAATCCTCATGTTCCCCTCTGAAGGAAATATATTATGCCCGTTTTTACAAGTGAGAAAACAGAGGCTCAGAGAGGTAAAAGGGCTTGCCCCAGAGCACACCTGTAAAGGGTAGAGTGGGATTTGAACCCAGGTCTGGTGAGCCCAGAGTGCTTTCCTTCCTGCGTCTAACAGCCTCCTCAGCCACTGGCCAGCCTGGGAACCAGAAGCTAAAACAGCAAAGTCAGCAACCCCTAGGGAAAGCGGACGGAGGTCAAATAAAAAAGCAAAAATCCATCTTCCAGGACTTGGTCACGGGCTTGGCAACTCAGGGCTGCGCAGGCCTTTGAGCCTGTCTGCCCCAACTCTGCTGTCCCATGGGAGGTCTAAGTCCCCTGCCCTGGGCCACAAATGGTCACAGGCCTTTGTACATGCCCGGGGATGGAATGCTCACTCCCTACCGTTGTCCAGCTCTTCCTCCTCCCACTCAGCCAGAATCTGTCTCCTTAAATCTGCTCCTATCAGCCCAGGTTCTGCCCTCTGGGACCCGCAGAAACAGCCCCCCGAGGGCCCTTCATTCACTCAATAAGCAAACTCTCTACCTGGCCTGAGGGCTTGAGGATAGAGAAAACTCCCAGTTTCTTCAACAAGGATAATAATATAATACTAATACTTATAATGAGTGTTTACAGGGTGCCAGGAGTCCTTCCACTGCTTTCTGTGTATTAACTCATTTAATCCCTACAACGACCCTCTGAAGTACTATTATTGCCCATTTTATAGATGAGAAACTGAGGCCCTGAGAACTTCAGACATTTGCATCCAAGGTCGTGCATCTTACAGAGCAGTTGTAGGGCTATGGGTCCGGGCAGTCTGGCTCCAGGATCCACCCTTTTAAGCATTAAGTGGTTTTCAGTCTTCTGACGTCCATTTGTCCTCACTGTAAGATGAGCCCATTTCACAGATGGGGAACTGGAGGCCCAGAGAAGCCCAGCATCACACAGCAACAGAATCAGGCCCCAAGCCCAGCCTGGGGACCCCAGCACAGCATTTGCTCTCATCCACAGTGCTGCCCCTATCCTGCCCCCCCTCTCCTCCCTGGCTCTTGGGCCCCCCTCCCGCCTGCTCCAGCAGTGGTGCCCGAGGTGCCTCTGTGGAGTCAGTGGTGGCTCAGGGAGCAGAGCCCCCGCCTGATTGACGACCTGGCTCCAGAGCCCATCGCTCACTCCCAGGCCAGGCCCGCGCCTGCCCCCCTGCATCCTGATTTCCCAGGCAACAGGATGGAGGAAGGAGGTAGGAGGTAGCCCTTCTTTTTTTTTTTTTTTCTGCTGGAGAAGGGGGCAGGGGATGGGAGGTTCTGAGAGGAAAGGAGGGTCCCTACACACAGGGCAGGTCTCCAGGAAGGTGGCCCCTGCTGCTCAGATAGCTCCCCCACCATGTAACGGAGGCGCCTGTGGTTCCACCAGTGCAATTTCTCTTTGCTCTAAGGCATTGTCCTTAGGAGGCCAGCGCCCATACAGCCATGGAGCTTGTCCATCAGCGGGTCACCCACCAGCACTCTCTGATGAGAAGCAGGGCTCAGCATGGCTTTAGCCAGATCTCTGAGGAAAGCTCTAAGGCAGCCAGGCTTATCAGGCTCAACTCACATTAGCAGCTGCCACCGGTATATACCAGGAACGTGTCATTTAACCCTCCCACCTGAGGCCCAGAGAGGCCAAATAGATTGCCCGCAGACACAGAGCCAGTGAGCAGCAGATCCAGTGCCTTTCCTCTCATGGGCCTGGGACTTGGGAGCCGACCTTGGGCAAGTTACAGAGCCTTCTGGGCCTCGATTTCCTTATATGTAAAATGTGATGATAATAATAATACAAGCCTCTTTGGGATGTTGTAAAATAGATGAGCCGCTATGTTTAGAACACTGGCACATAGTGCTTTGTAAATTAATAAATTAATGCCCCAACCTACTGTGCCCTGTAGCAGGAAGTCTGGGTGTCAGTACTTGACCCTGTGTCCCTGGACAAGACTGTCCCCAGCTGGGCCTTACTTTCTCCACCTGTAACCAGAGAGGGTTGGTCTGGGTCTTGGACAGCCGGTTCCGCGGCGCAGCCTGATACTCCGGAGCCCCTGCTGAGTCAACTGTCACCTTGGGCCAGCTCCGCCCTCTCGAGGCCCATCCCCCCTGACTTGGGATCTGTCCGCCTGGAGGTGTTGAGCAGACCCCAACCCACTCACCGGCCCTCTGCTTCCTCCCTACCAGCGCCTGGACTTCGAGTCCCAGCCCGTGCACACCGTGGTCCTGGAGGCGCTCAACAAGTTCGTGGACCCCCGCTTCGCTGACCTGGGCACGTTCCGCGACCAGGCGATCGTGCGCGTGGCCGTGACCGACGTGGACGAGCCCCCCGAGTTCCAGCAGCCCTCCGGCCTCCTGGAGGTACAGGAGGACGCGCAGGTGGGCTCCCTGGTCGGCGTGGTGACGGCGCGGGACCCCGACGCCGCCAACCGGCCCGTCCGGTGAGACCCCCGCCCGGGGCCGACGCCTGCTGCCTGCTACCCCGCCAGCGCCCTCGGACAGACGGCGGGCAGAGGGGGAGGGGGCAGGGCGGGGAGGGGAGGGGGAAAAAATGGTGTGGGGGGAGGGGAGAGAGAGAGATGGACACAGAGATGGAGAGAAACAGGCTGGGAGCCAAGGAGACAAAGCAAACAGGTTAGAGAACAGTCGCAGAGAGACAAGGGACCCAGGATAAGGAGAGAGAACCAGGTGTGACAGACACAGCACAGTGACCTGGGCTCAAGCTCAGTCCTCCACCAAAAAAAAAAAGATAATTTCATCCTTTCAGCTTTTCAGGTCAAAAATGTTGAAAACCATCCTCAAGTTCTGTTTTTCTCTCACATCTCCCTCCATCAGCAACCCCTGTCATCTCTGCTTTAAAAACATCAGCAGAATCGGGCCATTTCTCACCTCCTCCGCCGCCCTGGTCCAAGCCACCTCTTTCTCCTGCCTGGATTACTGCCTCCTCGCTGGACTCCCTGCTTCTGTCCTCACCCCTCTTCAATCTAGAATGGGCACAGGAGCTAGACTGATCCCATCCAAATGTAAATCAGAGCGTGGCCCTCCTCTGCTTAAAGCCCAACAAAGGCACCTCTCAGGCTCAGGATAAAAGCCCAGACCCTCACAATGCCCCCCAGACCCTATGCGGTGTGGCCTCACTGTAACCTCTCAGACACCACCTCCCACTACCCTCCTTCCCTGGTTCACTCTGCTAAGCCACACTGGCCTCCGCCCAGCTCCACAGATACACCCAGCCTGCCTCTACCCCAGGGCCTTGGCAGCTCCTGATCGCTTTGCCTGGAATGTTCTCCCCCTTAATATCCCCATGGTTGGTCCTCTCACTTCCTCCAGGACTTTCCTCAAGCATCACCTTCTCAGTGCAACCTTCCCCAACCACTCTTTCTAAAATGTCAACCCCACCTCAACCTGTCCCCACACTTCGTATCCATTTTCCTTTGTCCTTCATCACCAGCTAACCTGCTACCCATTTTCCTGATGACTTCGTTTGTCCCTCCCCCTAGAAGATAAGCACCAGGAGGGTAGGGATGCATGTCTGTGTTCACGGCTGTATCCTCAGCACCTCACCCACTGCCTAGTGCTTGGTGGACACTCCCTGACGCATGGTGAATGAATGACATGTAAAATCAGAGAGAGACTGAGAAAAGAGACTCATGGAGGGGTAGCGAGACCAACAATGAGAGGAAGTGACCAGAGAAGGAGGAGAGCCGGTGGAAAGAGGGCAGGAGTAACTAAAGGACAGAGGGACCTACCTGGCACTGTAGGAACAGAGAGAGGAGACTTGGAGAGAAAGCCAGAAAGGGGAAGAAATAGAATCAGACACAGAGAGAGAGGCAGAGCAGGGAGCGGGGCAGGTGGGTGGAGGGGAGGGGATGCTGCGGTACTGTCGGTGTCCCAGGAAGGGTTTGAGAGCTGCAGCGGTTAGGGAGTCCCCGACCGTGGCCCAGGTTGGAAGAATGTCAGATAGAAAGTGATCCAGAGGAGAAGGTCGGGGTGGGGCGGATGGCCATTGTTGGATGGATGGGAAAAAGAGCCTGGAGCTTCCTGCTTATTCCCTAAAACCCCTGTTATATAGTCAGTGAATGATCCCTCAGGCAACAATGTACCTAGCTCTGTGCTGAGCATTGGAGAAAGAGGGAAGGGATGTTGCTTTGAGGATCTCTGCATCACATAACTCCAGATGCGTAACATTCCCACCATCATCCGTGTGAATGGCTCAGATTTGTGCAGTGCACAGGCTGTGCAACCTTACATGGCAACCCGAGGTGAGGACACAAAGATGCCATCCTGCTTAACTACCCATGCGCTTCCAGACTAGGAGCTACCCTCAGGGGTCTAGAAAGACTTCTTAGAGGAGGCAGGAATTGAACTAAGCTGGGTACCTGAGCCTGGTCAGGTATAACTATGAAGAGAAGGCCATTCCCGGGTGCAGGCGTATGGAGGCAGGGGAGTGGTAGGTGTGCCTGGAAAAGAGTAGACTGTGATAGCTACAGGAGGCGGAGGGAGATGAGCTAGTGAGAGAAGTCTGGCAGGCCTCAAAGGTAGGCCAAGGGGCTCAGACTGGTCCAGAGGTCCAGAATGCCTCCTGGGTTGCCTCCACCCTTCTCAAGGCCAAAACTGCCCTCCACTGCCTCTGAACTCCTCCACTGCCCTCCCATCCCTGCTACTGGTAGGTACAGTCTTTAAACATCCCCATCAGCCTTTGGCTCAGCCCAGACCTCTCCCAGGAGGGCATTATCACCCATGTTTGGCAGGAAACTCAGGCCCAGGGAGGGGAGGAGTTAAGAACCAGCAGTAGGAGCCTCACCCTTGCCCCCCAGGTCCCTGCTTCAGTCTGCCTGGCCCCCTCCTCTCCAGTACCGCTCTCCACACCCCCTCTCAGTCCTCTCCCTCCCGCCCTCCGTTGACTTCCCTTCCCCCCCTGCTTTTATCTGCACTGAAAGGGCCAACTTGGAAACCTGCTCTCACCTCCTTTCATCTCTCTTTGCTGCCTCTTCCCTGGGGCCCCTCAGATGTGGGGGCGGTGAGGAGCTTCAGACAGGTCCAATTTCATACGACAAACATTTACCCAACTCCTCCATGCCCAGCCCTGAGCCAGGCCTGAGATGACTCAGCCAAGGGCAGAGCTGGAGAGGAGCACCCAGTCCATAGGGGACAGACTTGGAAATGGGAGGCCAGAGAAGGGGTCCTCACAGGCCACATGTGAGGCCCAGAGCCCGGCTTATATTCCAGCTCCCTCAGTTCCAAAGGTCCTAGACTCAGTCAGCACCTACGCATTGAGTCATGTCATGTCAGCCACTGATCCAGGAAATGGGGCAACGGTGATAAGACCCAGTCCCTCCCCTCATGGAGTTTGCGGGCGGTTGGGGCCGGGGGCAGACAGTCAACAAGTAGCTGTTGAGACACATCAACAAATGGTTAAAAGGGATCATTGCTGATAAGAGCTATGAAGAAAATAGACTACTGTGTAATGGGATAAGGAGGATTGGGGCCACAGGGGGCTACTTTGGCTTAAGTTGTCAAGGAGCTGGCAAATGAGTTCACATCAGAATGATCAGGAGAGAGCCAACCAAACAAAGATGTGGGGAAGCGCTTTCCAGGTAGAAGGAACAGCAAGTGCAAAGGTCCAGAGGCAGGAACAAGCTTAGTGCGTTCCTGGAAATGAAGTGGTATCCTGGGAGATTTTGCCTAGCATAGTAGGCACCTGGGAAATACAGAAATACAGATGTACAGAGTGATTTTTCTGAGTCGCTGCACTGGAGAGAGTGGAAGATGCCTCATACTGTGGCGTTTGGCCCTCAGAATGTTAACTCATTCTACAGATGAAGAAACTGAGGGTCTGAGAGGAGAAGTGACTCTCCCAGTGTCACTCAGCCTGAAAGGGGAAGGGATGAGATTTAACCCATGATTGTCTGCTTCTTGAGTCCAGCCTCCTGCCATTTCACTCCCGCTTCTGACTCTCTTTTTAGTTAGAACTATTTCCAACCTTACACTGTGCCCTTCCCTGTGCGTGAGGCCCAGAGAGTCAGATGGGGGCGATGGGAAGGCTGGGGCCCCGTGTGAGTGAATCTAGTGACAGACCTAAGCCTGAGTGGGCTGAGGCAGGGGCTAAGGACTAAGGAGCTCCAAGCAGGGGCAAGGACTCTGGGCACCAAGGAGGGATGGCCCCCGAGCAAGGATGAAGAGGACGAGGTTGGAATGGGAGGACAGCACTCCAGGGTGGAGTGATAGTGAGGGCCTGGTGGCAGGAACAGAATCCTGGAGCCAGGAGGTTAAGTTCAGGGGCAGGGAGGTCAGCTGGATGAGCTCACGTGAGGGGGGTGGGCTGGAGATGAGGTCATGGGGGCACTTGGGGACAAGCTGTGAAGGGCCTTGAATGTCAGATGAAGGTGTGGGACTTTATCCCTAGGCAGTGGGAAGTCTTGGAAGGCTTTTGAGAGGAGGAGGAGAGGGCTCAGATGGGCCCATGTCTGGATTAGGCAGCCTTGCAGATAGACCAGCTGTTTATCAGCCCAGCCCCAGCCCTACCAGCCCCAGCCCCCTCATGAGTCTTCCTTGAATGCCAAAAACAGGAAAGCCCACACCGGACCAGAGAGAGAGCGAACACTTCATTTCCTCCCAGCAGTCCACAGTGGGGTGCAGCAGAAAGTACATGCACTTTAGAATCATGAATCCTAGCTCAGTTGTAGAATTGTGGGAAAATCACTGCACCCACTCCAAGCCTCAGTTTTCCCATCTCTAAAATGGGTGTCATGGTAGTTCTTGCCTCATTCATTTATTCAAAAAAATAGGTACTAAATGTCTATCATGGACCAGGTTCTATGCTCGGTGGTCCTGGGATTGGAGGGAGGATTAAGTGTTTGGTACATAACAGGTCCTCAGGAAATGAACATTACCATTTTCCTCGGTGCTCTGTACACCTGTTTCTCCCCTTCATTCTGCAACCAGAACTAACCACACACAAATTTCTAGGTGTCATGTGCAGGCTTTGAGTGTGTGCTTTAAAAGGGTTAGGGGGAGGGGAAAGAGTCGAAGACAGAATGGGGTGAGCAGAGAAGAATCCCTGGGTCAGGGGAGCAGCCCCTTTTGCATCTGGAGTTTCCCCCACTAGTAGCTCAGGTGGGGGCCGCATCATTCAGCCTGCTGCGTGTACACGTGTACGTACACGAGCCCGGACACAGGAGCACCGGGCAGCCTGGATACACATGAATCTGCAGACTTTCATATTTACCATGCCTGTGTGAGCTATATATGCACATATTTATGTGGAGAAAACCCACATGGGCACTCAAGGCAGGAAGAAGTACCCTCCCCACTTCTCTCACCCTGACCTTGACAACAGCAGTGTTTTGTGCTGTTCCCAGGGTGTGGGAGCACCCACAGGTATACCTGGCTGGTCCTGAGGAGGGTGCTCTTAGTTAGATCTGGAAATCTGGACAGACAGACGTGGCTTGGGAATTTGGCTCTGCCACTAACCAGCCCTTTTGACCCAAGGCAAGGCACCTGGCTTCTCTGAGCCTCAGTTTCCTCATGTGTAAAATGGCAGCGGCAGTGATGACGGTTATCTGCAAGGACTGGAGGAGCTCGTGCATGTGAAGCCCTTACACAGGCCTGTCACAAAGTCTTGCTGAGCAAATGAAAATAAGAGCTAATTCATACGTCATGTGGTAGGTGCCCAGCGCTGTTAAAAGTGTTTTATTGGTGTTTTATTGGTAGTACTTGTCTAATCCTCACAACCACCCTGTGAGGTAGGTATTATTATTAGCGCCATTTCTAAGAGGGAACCAAAGACCAGAGAGGTTGAGTGACTTGCTCAGGGTCACACAGCTAGGTTTCAAACCTAGCCAGATGGCCACCAGATCTGCACTCCTGACTGTCATTCCCAGGCTTTCTTTGCACATGTGCACACGCACACACACACTAGCAGACACATACCCACACTCTGTCACTGCACTCTTCTACCCACACCTGCTGCTGTTCCCCTTCCTGCCCTCCAGATCCTGGCTGACCAAATGAGAAGTAGGACAGTGAGAACTGAGCAGAACCTTCTAGACCACAGATGCCTCCTGTCCTTCTCAGACCGCTGGCAATGCTGCCATGTCCATACATGGTGCCTCCCACCCCCAGGCACGCAGACCACACACTGGGTTGGTTGAAGGGTCACCTGTGTCCCCCTTACCAGACATTTCGGAACGCTCATTAGAATAACAATAGTTCTCACTCAGGGAGTCATTTTCCTGGAACCCAACTAGGCACCTATCCCCTAGCTAGGCACTTAATCCTCCCAACCACTTGCAAGGTGGGAGTAAAATCGGTTCCATTTTGCTGAAAATTAAGGCTCAAAGATGAAGTGACTTGTCCGGGGACATCGAGGAGCCAGACCCAGGGCTGAGCGGCTGCCTGTTGTACCTTCCAACTGCAACACAGTGTCACACACAGTTTCCACCCACAACACAGACACACAACTCTTGCACCTACACGTGAGGGGTACACGAGCATCCCCCGCTGCCCCCACGTCTGCCAGGCCACACTCCTTGCCACACACCACGCCCTCTACCCCTCCCTCCCAGTCACTCACTGGCTCCCTGAGCTGGAACAAAGCCACCTGGGCTCGGCAGCCACACTGACCTGCAGCCCCAAGTCTTTAGCTGGTTAATGGAGGCTCCCCGCGGCTCCCGCCCCATGGCCTTGGGAACAGCTGCCTCCACTTAGATTCCAGCCCCCCCTTCCCCTCCAGGAGGGAACAAAAAAGAATAAGTGGGAGGAGGAGGACGAGGAGGAGGGAGAAGAGAGCAAACAGGTCTGAGCCGAGAGGGGAGGAGAAACAAGAAGGCGGTGGGCATCCTCCCACCAGCCCGGCCTCACGCCCAGCCCTGACCAGGTGATCAGGAGCCCCAGGCTATGTCATGCCCCTGGCTCTCTTCTAGACTCACTTCTCCCACCTGTAAAATCAGGAGGAGGTCTCCACGGTTCCTTCCAGCTGAGCTGACACTACTCAGAGTCTGGTTCTACCTCCTTTGGACCCAAACATCCGACAGGCCAGGCTTGGGGCAAAGGCAACCTGAGACTCCATGCATTGCCACTTTGGATGGTTCAATGCGCTAGAAAGAACTCTGGGTGTAGAGGCCCATATTGGGGTACAGATTCCAATTCTGTGACAGTCCCTGTGCAACCTTGGGCAGGGTTATCACTAGCCCGTATGGCACCTTTCGTAAATAAGAAAAAAGTCGCCTTTTGAGAAGATGCTCCCTGGGCTAGGACACATGGCTGGGCAAGCAGAACACTGGCTGGACTTCACCCCCACTTCCCCTCTTCAGCCTGGTAACTCTGTGCAGGACACAACCTGCACAACCATACTTGGCAGCCCTAAGCTTGGCAAGTTTCCTCTCTGAGCCTCAGTGTCTCCATCTGCAAAATGGGGTGAGATCACATCAGCCTCACAAGATGCCAGGCAGGGAGGGACGTCGTCTGTCTTGTTTGCCATTTTATCCCCAGGGCTTAGCACACAGCAGCACAGAGAAGGCACTCAGTTAATGTTTAGGCATAAAGGAACGAAGGGAGGGATGGCTGGAGGAAAAGTAAGCTACAAACTGCTAAGTGCTATACCGGTGAGAGGAATTGTCATCTTGGATCTGAACCTCCCCACACACTTTCACCCAGGTCAGGAGGACCCAGGCTGATCAGGGCCAAGGAGAATATAGGCTTAGCAGCTTAGGGACAGGAAGGGGCAATAAACTAGGGACTCAGGAGATGGGCTGTAATGCCCACTACACCCACGTGCCCAGGCCTTTTCAGTTTGACACGAGCCTCCACTTCCACTACAACAGTGAATATGAAAAGAATAAGGGCTGTCACCTCTGCCCAGTTCCATGAATTACCTCCTCTAACCCACACCAGTGTGAGGTGAGTATGAATCACCCTATTTTCCAGACAACCAAACAGAGGCCAAAGAGGTCCAGTGACTTGTCCAAGGTCACACAGGTGGAATAAGAAGCAGAGGATTCAAAGCCAGCTCCAGCTGCTCCCAGATCTGTGCAGTCCCACTGGACATCATTATCCCCATTCAACAGATGAGGAAACTGAGGCCCAGAGAGGTTTGGTAATGCAGCCAAGGCCCCACTGAAGGGTCATCTCAGGGCTTCGGGTTCCCACAGAGGGTGTTTCTGGTATCCTCAATTTCCCTGCTCTGGAAGATGGGGGAAGGGCCCCTTTCCTTCTGCTGGTGGAAGCGGGGAGGGGCGCCCCGCTGGGGCGGAGCCCCGCCCCACCACGCTCCTTTGTCCCCGCTTCACAAAGAGCCCTTGCTAGGCATTAGTGGCCTTCGTCGGCCGCGCAGCCTGGCGGCAACCCCCTCCCACATTATCAGCGTCGGGAAGCGGCGGGCAGAGCTGGCGGGGCCTCTCTGGGCCGCCGCCGCCCGAGACATGTGTTGGACACGGGCCTTTCAGGCCTGGAGCAGCCGCACAAAGGCCGGGGAAGAAGGCGGAACAAAGGGCTTTTTCACGCGGCAACTAAAAAGCCGCAGATTAGCACGGGCGTGCTACGCTGGCGGGGAGGGGCCGGCGGCCATCCCCCCAGATCCCTTCCCGCCGCCTCCGCTCAGCCCGTGTGCCCTGTCTGGGGCCTCCGGAGAGCCTCAGAGCTACAGAGCCGACCCACTCTCTCCTGCTCAAAATCCCCCTTGGCGCCCCAGGACACTCAGCCCCCTGAATTCTGCACTCTGCCTGTTGTGATGCCTCCTCCTCCCCACTTCCCAGTTCTGGCCGTTTTTGCACCATTTGCCATTCCCTAAGTAATTCTCACCCGTACGGTTCTCACCCGCCCTTTGCAGCTTCTGTTCCCCCTGCCTGGAATGCCGTCCTGGCCCTTTCTCAAGCCCAGCTCTAGGGTCACCTCTTACGGAAAGATAAGAATCAAATATCCCGCGAGTGCTAACTCTATGCTGGGCCCTTTGCCTTCTTCCAGCCCTCACAAAGACCGTGGGACGCAAATCATTAGCCCCATTACCCAGCTGAGGAAACTGAGGCTCAGAAAGCTTGAGGGTTGCCCATGGTCACATGGCAGGTACCCAGTGCAGCTGAGATGCAAACTCAGATCCATTTCCACTCCTCTGCTTCTTGTGTCTCCCAGGCAGGTGGTTCCTCTTTGCGGGTAGGGTGGAGGGACATGGGCACAGGCTCCACTGGCGCCAGGGCACCTTCAATCAGCCCCGCCCTGCCTCCCTCAGGTACGCCATTGACCGCGACTCGGATCTGGACCAGATTTTTGATATCGATGCGGACACGGGCGCCATCGTAACCGGCAAGGGTCTGGACCGAGAGACTGCCGGCTGGCACAACATCACTGTGCTGGCCATGGAGGCGGGTGAGCCAGGGGGCGGGGTGAATATGGGAGGGAGGGGCGATGACTGAGGGGTGGAGCTGGGGCGGGGCAAAGCCCAGGGAGGAGGGGCCAAAGGCTGGGGGCGGGACAAAGAGTAAGAAACTGGGCAAAGCTGGGGTGGGGCAGTGGTCAGCAGAAGCTGACCCGCAGGAACAAAGATCTGGGAAGGTTCCCAAGCCAAAAAATCAGGGCCAGTCTCGGGTCTGGCTTTCTTACCTCAGCATTTATTGAGCACCTGCTACACACCAATCCCTTTTTTAGAGGCTGGGGATACAGCCCTGAACAAGATAGAAAAACTCCTTTCTCCATGGGGTAGAGCTAGACCATCAACAAACTGAGAGAAAGGGTGTACGCATGTCAGCTGATGCTAAGTGCTAACAAGAAACTGGGAAAGAAGAAAGCAGAGGAAGGGGATCGGGAGGGGATTGTTTCTCTTAGGGGAAGGCCTCTCTGAAAAGGAGACATTTCAACAGAGAGCTCAGTAAAGTGAGGGAGTCATGCCGCCGTCAGAGGGAAGAGTGTTCCAAGGAGAGGGAACAGCCAGTGCAAAGGGCCTGAGGTAGTAGTTTGCCTAGCGTTGGAGGAACAGCAAGGAGAACAGTGTGGTTGGTGAGGGGCAAAGTGGTCAGCCATTGCAAGGTTTTTGGACTTGACTCCAAATGAGGTGGGAGTCACTGGGGGGTGTTGAGTAGAGGAGGGAGGTTGCTTGACGTGATACCTCTGGCTGCTGCATTGCGAATAGACTGGGAGCTCTGAGGAGGGGCGGGGGCGTGGAGGGGGAACAGGGGCTCAGCCAGAAGTTACATGCGACAGTGCCCAGAAGATGAGACAGTGGCCTGGCCCAGGATGATTAGCCATGTTAATGGTGAGACGTGGTCAGCTTTGGGAGACAGGCTGAAGACAGAGCCCACAGGACCTGCTGATGGGATGGTACAGAGGAGAGATAGAGAGGGGTCAAGGATGACTCCAAGGTGCTTGGCCTGAGTTTCTGGAAGTGTGTGTGTGTGTGTGTGTGTGTGTGTGAGAGAGAGACATGCAATTTGGCGCAGCTGGGGAGGAGTGTGAGCTGAGAGAGAAAGAGGGGGCCCTGGGACATGGGGTCCAGACAAGTCAGGCCGTGGAGGTGAGGAGCTAAGAGCGTGGAGGGTCACGGCACCCCGGGAGTGGGGAGAGGGCAGTTCTAGGCCTCCTCCACAACCAAAGCAATGCTGCCGCTGCCCCTGCCTGGACCTGCTCTGCAAGCTCCCCCGCCCTGTCAGCTCTCCAGGTCTCAGGAGCCAGCAAACCTCCAGGAAGCAGTGGTGACAATAGGAATACTCAGAGTCTCTGAGCCTTGGGTGGGGTGGGCGCCATTCAAACTCCCCTCTGCATACCTCAGCCCCAAGCCCCTCCTGCCCCTTCGAGGCCTCCTGGTGGCCTTCCTCCTCCTCCTCCTCCTCCTCCTCCTCCTCCTCCTGCTGGTGCCTCCCACTTCCCAGGCCCCACCAGCCCATTCCAGCCAAGGAAGTCCCTAGGCTGAAGTTCCCTTCGTCTCTTTCTCTCTTTCAAATTCGGTTTAAAAGAAAATACAAAGCTGGCTCAAACCTCAGGGCCTGCAGCTCCCGAGCCTTTGAATCCACTTCTCCACCGCATGAAAGGGAGATAACAAAGGTGGCTGGAGAGGAAGTGGTGGCTGGACTGGAAAGAAGACAGCTCCCCCTCCTTACCTCCCTGAACCTGCCCCTTGGGCAACCATGGGGACTGGCCCAGCTGCTGGGCAGAGATGCCTCCTCTCCCTACCCCCAGATACATCTCCTCTACCAGCTGTCACACCACCCAAAGGCCCACCACTAGCAAGGCCGTTCTGGGGTTAAGCATTGTGCTTCTACCCAGCGAGTCTCTTTCAGAAAGCAGCTAGAGCCACATACGAAGTCTGCAGTGCTGCCGTTTCACAGGAGAGAGCGTGTCCGGGGGACTGTCCCCCACAAACATTTTACAATGTTTACCTAATAGCTACTGAGCTCCATGCTTTCTAGCACGTACTTTATTGATCATGATCTGTTACAGAGCAGCACCCATTTTACTGATGGGAAAATCGAGGCTCAGATCATTAGGAGATTTGTCCAAGGACATGCGGTGGCAGAACCGGGATTTGGACCAAGTGTTCCCGGTTTCCTCCACAGCTTTGCTACGTGGCCTCCCTTTTCCTGGTACTCTGCTCTCGGGACCCCACCCCAAGCCCCAACCCTCCCCAGCAACTGAGCTGGGGAAGGAGATGAGTCTCTGCAAGGAAGGGACTGGTCACTGGGCTAGAGATCACTCCCCTCTGAGCTGCAATTCACAACCCCTGCCCAACCCTCACCGAGGATATTAATCAATGGGAAAATGAAAGGTTCCCACTTCACAGTGCTGGTGGGAGGATTAAATAGGATAATACATGGAAAGAACTTAGCCTAGTACTTAGCTCTCAGTTAATGGTATCTATCGATCTTGACTCTGTGCACTTGGCTTAAGCACCAGCTCTGTGCCAGGCACTTTACAATGCTGTGCTCATTGAATCGTCCCACCTATCAGGTGTTGATTCTGCCGTTATCCCCAGTGTGTGGATGAGGAAACTAAGACTCAGAGAGGTGAAGTCATTTGTCCAAATTCCCGGCGCAAGCCTGTCTGACTGCACAGCCCGCTGTCACCCAGATGCCCCTCAAGTCATATGTCTTTGGTGCCAGGCACGAAGCCAGGAGTGTCGCAAATAATCCACCCACTCCGGCTTCTTGCCATCTCTGTGAGACAAGGACAAATTATTATCCCCACTTTACAGCCAAGGAAATAGAGGCTCAGGAAGGAACAGCGATGGCCCCGAAGTCACAGAGCAAGTCCATGCAGGGCCAGGGCTCCCAGCAGCCAGCCGGGACCCCAAGTGCAACACCCGTGCCTTCCTGCTGAAGCATCCATTTGGCTTCCTCAGAAACGGGATGGTGGTGGGGTCACGGTGCCCCGCCTGCTCCGGGTGTAACAAACATGAGGTGACAAGAATCAGAGGGGAAATATTTATACACAGCAGCTGAGCTTTGCCAGCACCTTGGAGGATGCGGCACTCAGCCGGGAGCAGCCACCTGTCACACCGGATTACCTCAAAGACTCCCGAACCACTTAGAATGCCGGCTCCCCCCTCCCCAAACTTCTGAGTCATCCATTCTGCCCATGCAGACGCTCCTTCCACTGACATTATCTTTAACGTTTTGTAATCATGAAATATTAATGACCGATATTGAATTTAAAGTACAATTTGTGTCTGAATCCTTCAGTGGAAAGGGCAGTTGTAAAGGGACAGTCTTCAAAGAGATGGCGGGGTGGAGGGGGGAGACTTGGAAAGCCAGTGCTGGAGTGGGCGGTGTCAGGGGGCTGCATCCGGCCCCCTCTTCCAGGTCTGGAGGGGTGGTCTCTAGCTGCCCCGGACAGCAAAGAGTTAACCAGATTAGCTAGAGCTTCCCCATCTGGGTCACCCCAGGCCAAGTCACGGTTTTACAGCCCCCTGATTTTTTCCTTCATACCACAGAGCACGCTTTATGATTTATATATGCATTCGTGTGCGTGCTTAGTTAATCTCTCTTCCCCGGGAAACAATACCTTCCATGAGGGCAGGGTCTCATCTGTATCTGTAGCCTTCACACCGGGCCTGGCACTCAGTAGGTGTGTATAAACATTTCCTGAATGGATGGATAAATGGGCTTGCCCGCCCAGTTAGGAAGGCAGGGCAACATGATGGAGAAAAACTGCTTCTAGTGGCATGGCTCCCAGCTGTGAGTTTGGGCAGTCGTTTCCCCTCTTCTTGCTTTAGTTTTCTCATCTATTAAATGATACCGTATTGGATAGCTATAAGGATAATAACTCTATTGTTAACTATTAATAACAGTGGCTTCTATTTATTTGAAGCTCACAATATACCAGATATTGTGCTTAATGCTTTATATAAAGTGTCTGCTGAGGGCCTCTTGTCACCCACCTGCTCCGGGCACTGGGATCTGGTGATAAAAAGTCTTGGCCACTGACCTCAGGAGTTCACAGGTGGGCAGAGAGAGACACATCAACTGTCAGTGGCAACGCAGAGTGCAAGGAAGGGGGCGGTGGGCATTCAGGAGGTGTAGCCAGGGACTTGCCCCCCTAGAGGAGAAGGCAAGAGACTTTCCCAGAGGAGGGGACATCTGAGTTGGGTCTCAAAGGCTAAGGAAAGGGGGTTTGGGAGCTCCCAGCAGAAAGAGCCCCACATGCTCAGGCCTGGAGCCTTGGCCGGCAGAAAGACCCCTGTCCATTCTGAGAATGGAGAGACTGGTGTGGCCAGAGGCTGGAGCCAGAGAATGGCTGGAGTAGGTGGGGTGAGGTGAGTGTGCAGAAGCTCACTGGGCCTCTACAGGAAGAACCTCAGATGTCCTGTGAGCAGCCGGACATCTCCTGGAGACGACAGGGAGCCAGTGCAGGCTTTAGAGCAGAAGAGGAAGATGGTCAGATGTGCAGTCTCCAGCGTTCACTCGGGTTGGTGGGGGAGGGCGGACAGGAGCGGGGCAGCCCGGAGCAGGCAACAGATGGAGGCTGTCAGGAAGACTCGGGCTTGGACGTGTGCTGAGAGCGCAGGGCAGGGTGGGGACGGGCAGGAGGAAGTGCCAGGGAGGCTGACTGTGGTGCCATCTGGGGAAGAGGCCTGGCACAGCCCTGCATGGAAGGGGTTGCTTCAGAAGGCAGTGAGCTCCCCGTCACCAGAGGTGTGTAAATGAGGCCTGGGTTCCTCTTGGATTGGGTAACTCCCGAGATCCTGTGCCACCTAGGTACTTAACAGATGCCACCAGGAACAAAGATTTTTGTGATGTCCATGGAGTCTCATAAGACAGCCCAGAGTATCAGGACCAACTCAGCCCTAGGGACGAAAACTTTCTCCCACCCCACCCCCCAATTCCAGGGCTGCTTTTTTACCCAGAAGTCCTCCTGCACCCTTCAGAGGACCAAACATCCCCACCCCAACAAGGTCAAACCTCCAGTCTCCACGTGGAAGCCAAACAGATAATCAGAGAAACAGAGAAGGGCACCCTAACCTCATGCTCCCACTGGAGGTGAGTGGGGACGGGGCAGGGAGTGCGAGGCGACCGCCCCTGGCAGCCCTGACGCCCCTCCCCTGGAGCACTCCCGCCTGCTCACCCAGCCCCCCTCGCCGTCCTGCCTGCTTGTCTTGGCCAGCTTGTAATTGGGATGATAAATCTTCCTGCCCAGCTGGCCAGCGCTAATCAGAGCCTGGTGTTTGGATGCAATTTAATTCCCTCGAGAGGAGGGAGGCGCTGAGGGGACGGTGGAGAAGAGGGTCCAGGCTCTGCTCCTCCCACCCTTGCAGCACTGCAAGGAGGTACCTTCCAGCTGCCCCCCACCTCTCTGCCTCCCTTCCTCCCCCCTCTCCCCACTTCTCACTCTCCTTCCCACTCCCACTCTTGCGACCCCACTTCTCTCTTTCTCTGTGGGCTTCTGACTTTCTCTGTGACAGCCAAGGAGAACTTCAGAGTCCAGCTCCATTTGCTTTACGGATGAGAAAAGCTTGGTCCAGAGAGAGAGGCAGGAAGAGGGTCACACAGCTTGACTGCTCCCTAGATGGTGGGATCTGGGTGGCGGGGGGGCGTGAAACCCTCACAGAATTAGTCCATCCAGAGGTCTCAGTCTCTCCCTGTCACCTCCACAGCACCCCAGCATAGTCAGGGATGCCACAGACGGTGAAATCCATTCATTCGCTAAATCTTTATTAAGCACCTACTGTGTGCCATGCACAGAGGGGCTGGGGATACAGCAGCAAACACAAGAGACCAAAATTCTGCTTACTTTCTGGTGAGGGAGATAGATGATGGGCAAGTTAAGTGAGTAAAAATATAGCGGGTGTTGGATAAGTGCTGTGGAGAAAAGTAGAGCAGGGAAGTGGGTAGCTGGTGGGATGACAAGGAACAAATTTAAATAAGGTCATCAGGGGAGGTCTCTCTGGGAAGACATCTGGGCAAAGATCTGAAGGAGGGAAAGGAGGAAACCTGGAGCAGAGGAAAAGGCAGAGCCAGGTGAGGGACGAGGCCAGGGAGGAAGATCACAAGGGCCTTATGGGCATGTAGGTTTTGGGCTTATAGTCTGATTGCCCAGGACTAGGGCAGTCAAGGAAAGCTTCCTGGAGCAGGCAGAGACATTTGTTTGGGGCCTTGAGGCAAGTCGGATTCTGGCAGCTGAAGATGGTCAGAAAGGCAGTACCATTTGATGGTTAAGACTCCCCTTTTGGACCCAGACCCAGGTTCCATTGATGGTTCCCTGTGAGACTTCGGGCAAGTTCTTTACCCTCTCTGAGCCAGTTTCCTCATCAGCAAAACGGCAATAATTCAAATCCCTACCTCCCACGATGGTTGACAGGATGAAATGAGGCAGCACAGACCCTGGCCCATGGCAGATGCTCGATATGTGTTTGCTTGTGTCCTTCTGGCAGGAGCATATCCCTAGGAGTTCCCTAACAGGGTCACCAGGCCAGGACCCATCACCCCTACACTTCCTACCAGCCTCTAGCCCTCCAAGTCCAGTTTGGTCCAGACACCAGGTTAAGAACTGCTAGGGGGTGGGGTCTTCCTTAGAAGGAATCCAGAATCTTACTATCTACAGCCTCCCCTCCCACCCCAGGACCTTTGCACATGCTGTTCCTACTGCCTGGAGCACACTTTCCTTCCCATCCCCTTCATCTGATTACTTCCTAGTTGGATCTCAGCCTAAACGTCACCTACGCTAGGGCAAATATCCCTGCACCTCACCAGGGTAGGAACCTAGGAACCCCTGCCTCATACTCTCACAGTCCTGGACTTTTTTCTCTCTACTTTTATCACAGTCTAGAGTGATATCTGTCCCTGCCACTAGACCAAGAGGCCGTGTTGGTCTTGTTCAATGTTGTGTTCTTGGTACAAAGGAGGCGCTCAAACTGTAACAGTCAGCAAAAACCAGAAGTCTCAGTTTCAAATTGCCTGATCCAATCCCCCGTCTGTTATACATAAGGGACGCTGAGGCCCGAAGAAGGTAAGGGGCCTGCACACACTGCACGGCAGCTCTCCCGCCCAAGCCTGCTCTCTTCCCAAGGCACCCAAGGAATTGCCCTCCCTCCTCTGCCCCTCGGCCCCCCAGGGCTATACCTGACACCTCCTCGGATTAATGGTGAGCCAGCTCAGAGAGGAAGCACCAGGCTGAAGCACGTTTAATTTTAATTTAGGAATCGGTTAAGACTGCGGGCCTGCTCAGCTCTGGGTTGTCAATCAGCCTTCCTCAAGGCTGCATCAATTAGTTTAAAAATATTGAATGTAATTTTGCCTGACACAACATATTGCAGCTACTGCAAAATATAATTTACTTCAGAAGAAGAAATAATTAAACTAATTTGCATGTCAGTCAGCTGAACTGAAATGCCAAGGGAGGGGCGTGGGCTCCATGGGGGATCCAGCCCCCGGAGACAGCACCTGCCACTGGGCATTGGGTGAGGTCAGCCTGGGCCTCGGTCTGAGCCGTAGCTGCGTCTGGATGGACAAATATTCAGGCAGCAGGAGGGCCCACTGGAATTGCATCTAGACCACGCACTGGACTTAGAGTCAGGAGACCTAGGACCCAACCTCAGTTCTGCCACTGACTTGCCTGTGGCTTTGGACAAAGTCTTGCCCCTTTCTGGGCCTCAGTTTCTCCATCTACAAAATGGGTTTAGGGAATTCCCTGGCAGTCCAGTGGTTAGGACTCAGTGCTTTCACTGCCAGGGCCCAGGTTCGATCCCTGGTTGGGGAACTAAGATCCTGCAAGCCATGTGGCATGGCCAAAAATTAAAAAAAAAAATGGGTTTAACAAGACCTCCATTATGGGTTGTTTTGAGGATCCAATGATGTCATAGATAAGAAAGTTTGTTATAAATTGGAAAGTCCTGCACTAAGAGGAAGGTTAATTAATTGATGGATTTCTTATTTTATACCAGAAACATTTAAGTTGGTAAAAATTATGCATTATCATCAGTTATTACAAATGATGCTACCTGTGATGGGGAGGGGTTTGGAGGAAGCCAATCAGAGGCGAGATGCCAGGTTGGACCTCCCCCAGCACCTGCCAGTCACCCCCAGGCAGTAGTTTGCAACACTTGCTATTGATACATATTAGATTCACCTGGAGCTGTTAAAAAAAAATCAATGACCAAGCCTTGGGCTTAGAACGTTTTAAAGGCTTCCCAGGTGATTCTAATAGCCAAGCTGAAGACTGCCATGTCAAGAGCACAGGATGCTGACTTAGGGCTGGACCACAAGCTCTGGGGGGTCCAGGGAAGCCCCCAATTCAGGGGTCTCTGGGATAAGCTCTGTGGATGGCAACTTTGGAGGCGTAGAGGCACACCTCTCGGCTGCCCTGCCTCTCAGATCTGCCAAATCCTCATGCCAAAAAGGATTCAGGGCCTTCCCAAGAGGTGACCCATGACATTTGAAAGGAGGAGATAGGACAACAACAAGACGGTAAGGTAAGGATGTTCTAACTAATCTTATTGTGACAAACATTGCAATATCTACGTGTATTTTACACCTTAAACTTACACAATGTTATATGTCAATTACATCTCAATAAAGCTGGGGGAAAAAAGAGGTAGGAGAGGCCCAACAGAACCCAGAGGAATGGTACAATAATGGGGGTCTCACCAGCAGTGGATCCAGCCCTCCAGCAGGGTGTCTGCCCGCTGAGGATCTTATCCTACTCTGAGGTCCCCCTTCTGCATGGCCCCATAGGACCCTGTCTCTCCCTCCAGCCCTGCACACCGCACCCACTGCAGGGGAGGGGGCCCTGGCCACCCCGTACCCTCCTTCTGCCTCAGTGGGGAGAGAGGTGCCTGATCCAGGCAGCGGACCTCAACCTCCCCTCCTCCCCTCCTCCCCTCCTAAGCACCCACCGGCTGGCTGTTTAAGTTCTCTGGCAAAACACTCTTAAAAATAACACCTCACCCGACATTCCCAGTCACGACTCCCATCTCCCGCCCCCGGAAAGGCCCCCTCTAATCGCTGAAGCAGCAGATCTGGGTGAGCTGAGAAGATAAGGCACCCCTGCCTAAGGGGAGCTCCAGAGAGGAGTCGGGGTCTGAGTTAATTAAAGACTCCCCCCTCCCCCCGCTTCCTTTCCCTGACCCCCCCCCAGGAGGTGGCCGCACCTGCCTCCAATCGCCATTTCTCTTCTTATCAACACAGGAGCAGCTGCAGTCGGCATCCAGTGGGGCCCTGAGTTCAGAGAAGGAAGCAGCCGACCAGCCCCCACTTGCCCCCAAAACTCATGGGGTTCCTGGCTGCCTGGAAGCTTCCAGGCTGCCCCCAAAATAGCTCCCTGTCAGCCGGGTCAGAGACCCAGCCATCAAGTCACTGCTCGGAAGGGGGTAGTTTCCTCTCCCAGGGGATGTCCTTGATTTCACTGGCGGGTAGAACGTGTCAGTAATGAACTCATGGCTGAGATAGCTAAGGACAGGGCACCAGTGAGCACTCGGGGGTCTGAGTGGGGGGCTATAAAGGGCCAACATTCAGGGTGCTTCTCGGAGAGGACAGGCTCGGATGAGGTATCCCAACAGCCTAGAGTCACTGAATGTCATTGCTGAAAGGAGCCTTCAAGGATATCTGCTGATTTAACAAATCCTTATGTAACACTTATGTGCTATGTACACAGTTTTAAGTGCTTCGCACCTATTAACTCAGTTTGTCCTCTTAACCAACCTGTTACTAGTAGCCCCATTTTGTAGGTAAGAAAACTGAGGCACAGAGAGGTCAAGTGCCATGGCATGGATCACACAGCTACTAAGTGACAGAGTTGAGATTGGAACCACTTGGCTCCCAAGTCCTTGCTCTTAATCACTATGCTCTGTTCATTTTCCAGGTGTGGAAACTGATAACAGAGCAGGAAAAGTTTTACCCAAGGTCAAACACTATGTCAGAGACAGAGCCATGCCTGAAATTCAAGACTCTTTCTGTCTGAATGTTTCCAGGCTTCATTCATTCATTCAACAAATCTATTAGAACCAACTCTGTGCCACATCCCACAATGCTGGGGACCCAGGGATTAATACAACAGAGGCCTTGACCTCAAGACATTGCAGTTGGAGGAGTGGGGACTTCGTGGCTTTGCTGAGGACATTGGCGAAGACCCCTCTCCAGTGGACTTGTCTTGCCCTCTCATGATCTGGTCTTAAAAGAGCAGAGGTTTGGGACTTCAGTTGTCAGCTGACCAATTCTTTAAACTTTCGCATGTTTTAGTTTCCCTTATGCAATATGGGGATAGAAATTGTACCAAACCATAGGATTTCTGCAAGGATACCTGAAATAACGGATATGGATACTCCAGGAGAAATCTGTGCACTCCACGGTGATGGAATGGAGATGGCAATGTTGATTGTAGTGTTGTTGGAGGTGGGAGTGGGGGGTGGTGATGTGATAGTGATGTGGGTGATGATGGCGGGGGTCATGGTAGTATTGGTGGGGCTGGTAATGGAAGTTGTGGTGGAGATGGTGGAGATAGTGAATGATTGATGATGATGATGGTGGTAATATTGATGATGGTGGCCACAGGGGGGTGATGGTGGTGGTAAGGGTGGTGAGAGTGATGGCCTTAGTGTTTGTGATGATGGTAGAGATGAGGAAGGTGGTATTAGTCAATGCAGTGGTGGTGGCGGCAGTGATAATTCTAATGGTGATGGTATTGATAATCTAATGGTGATGGTAACAAAGGAGTGGTGATGGCATTGGTGATGGTGGTGATAGTGGTGAGGATGGTGATGGTGGTACTGATAGTTATGTTGGTAGAGGTGGCAATAATAATGCTAATGGTGGTGATGGTTTAATGGTGGTAGTGGTACTAGTAATGGTGATGGTGAAGGTAGTAATGGTGGAGATGGTGACGGTGATGGTGATGGTGATGGGGTGGTACTGATGATTATGGTGATGGAGGTTGTGGTGATGATGCTAGTGGTACCAGTGCTAATGGCAGTGGTGGTGGTGGCAATAGTGACAGTAATGGCGATGGTTACAGTGATGATCTAATGGTGGTGATGATGATAGCAATGGTGGTGGTGGTGATGACCCAGTTAGCCAGACATCCTTGGTCCTGGTCCTAATATGAGCTTGATCAACCCACAGATCTCTCAGTGTGACCTCACTGCCTACTCTTGTCCTAGCAGTAGATGGGGGGGTCGTCTAAATCTCACGCTTGATGCCTCCCACCCTACGGCTGTGCTCTTGTTACAGACAATCATGCCCAGCTATCCCGGGCATCCCTAAGGATCCGAATCCTGGATGTGAACGACAATCCCCCAGAGCTGGCCACACCCTACGAGGCAGCTGTGTGTGAGGATGCCGAGCCAGGCCAGGTAGCACGGAAGGGTTGGGGACTGGGGGTCGCTGCCAGGACTGGCCAGGACACCCTCTACTCCAGCCCAGAGTGGGCTTGGCCTCACATCAGCTCCCTGCCCCCTCCTCACCCTTCAGCTCATCCAGACCATCAGTGTGGTAGACAGAGACGAGCCCCAGAGCGGGCACCGCTTCTATTTCCGCCTGGTGCCTGAAGCTCCCAGCAACCCTCATTTCTCTCTGCTCAACATCCAAGGTGAGTTATCTCAGAACAACCAAATCCTAGGATGCATGGAGGGAGGGGCTTAGCCTCCCCAACCCCTTCCCATATTATAGAGGCGCCCAGAGGGCCAGTGGTGGGTCCAAGATCACACAGAAAGTCTGAGCCAAGCTGGAGATGTTACCCGGCCTGCTAGCCAGACCCTGAAGAACAAGCAGGAGGTGGGTTGGCTGAGTGGAGGAGGGCTGCCCAAGGATAGAGAATGGTAGATGGAAAGACATAGAGAGGGAATACATGAGGAGTGGGAGGGTGGCCCAGCATCCAGGGTGGAAAGAGCCCCTGATCTAAGTGAGGATTGGAATGAGCCACACGCACACACGCCCACCCCTCCGTTTAAAAAGTGCTTTATCCCACTCGCATTTCTCTTTGCATCCTCACGGTCACCTT
Source organism: Balaenoptera borealis (assembly GCF_965194805.1). Lineage (NCBI taxonomy): Eukaryota > Metazoa > Chordata > Mammalia > Artiodactyla > Balaenopteridae > Balaenoptera > Balaenoptera borealis. The sequence goes on from NC_138872.1 coordinate 14,797,047, forward strand.
GGGAGGTGGTTTTCTTACCCCTCCCCCCATTTTGCAGGTGATGAGACTCTAAGAGGATAAGGGACCTACCCAGGGTCATATACGGAGTCAGTGGTGAGGCTGGGACTCAAACCCACACCTATCTCAGTTCCAATGTGCTTCCTGCTCGCTACCTTGAAAGCAAACCGCCCCTCCCATCCTGAGCTGATCCCATTGTGAGACCCATCCCTGCAAGTTCCCCTTCAGTGAGAAGCTGAAGTCTGAACCTTTGAGGAGTAGACTGGGGGACGGGGTGGTCAATGGACTGGGAGTGAGGGACCTGGGTCCCAGCCCAGGCTCATTTGAAGGCTTTCTATGCAACCCTAATGCCTGCCTCAGTTTCATCATCTGTAAAATGGGGCTGAAGATGCCGGCCAGGCAGCTAGGTGGTCCCAGTGAGATGTGGGTTACCGAGGTATATTGTCAGTACCTAGAACATGGCATTTCCTTCATTCAGCAATTATTTGTTGACCATTTATTGAAACACAGCCCCTACATGTCAGGCACTGTCTAGGTCCTGAAAATGCAGCGGCATGCAAGACAAAATCCCTGCCTTCGTGGAGTTTATATTCTAGAGAGGAGAAACAGAAATTAAACAAATAAATATTATGATGAGGTTGATAAGTGGCTGGCAGGGAGGAATAATGCAATCTTCACGAGTCTGGACCTTGTTCTATTCAGTGCTGGACCCTGGGTGCCTGGCACATAGTAGGTATTCAAAAATATGTGTTAGGGAATTCCCTGGCAGTCCAGTGGTTAGGACTCCAAGCTTCCACTGCAGGGGGCACGGGTTTGATCCCTGATCGGGGAACTAAGATTCCGCAAGCCACGCGGCGTGGCCAAAGAAAAACATAAAAACAAGAACATGTGTTAGACAAAACAGGAGGAAATAAAGCAAGGCAAGAGTAGAAGCTATTTTAAATAAGGTGATCTAGGAAGGCCTCTCTGAAGGAATCAATAGTGAGTAGGGATCTAAAGGAAGTGAGGGGGTGAGCCATGCAGATAGCTGGGCAAGGAATGATCCAAGTGCAAGAAACAGCAAGTGCAAAGACCCTGAGGTGGGAAAAGGTTTGGGATGTTCAAGACCTGCATAGTTGGGGTGAGTGAGTGATGGTACTGGAGGAGATGTAGTCAGAGAGGTACTAGGGGCCAGATCATGTGGGTTCCTTCTGATCCTGTTCCAGGTCTGGGATCACCCCCAAGACCTTGACACCCCTTCCTTCAGTGGCTTCTGAAGCCAGACCCATCTGTATTTCCAGGAGTAATATTAAAAATATTTAACAACCAGTGCAGCTCAGATAATCCATCAGAAAGGACCCTGATCATAAGTAATCTGGAGTAGGACCATGGAGCCTCTGCTGAGCCAGACTTTAACCCCTTAGTGACTTGATCGTGTTAAAGTTGGGGGTGTGCTTGAGGGAGAGGCTGAGGCAGCAGGAAAGGACTTGGAGGACTCAAGAGTCATGGCTATTTAAACCTTTTTGGAAGTAGTTCAATATTTTAACAACTTTAACAACTAGTGCTGCCTTGATTGCTCATTATGGCAGTGGTACCCCGAGCTGAGCGCAGGAGACACAAATAGCCCTGGATTGACCTCGCCAAGTTCACAATCTTTCCAACCCAAGGAGCCTGAGGTTCTGCCCCAACTGCCTCTCTCTGACGGGGGCTGGGGGCTGGGGGCTGGGTTGGCCACCAGGGCTCCCATCCAGTGTGACCACCTGCGTACGAGCCCTGGGAGCAAGGCTGGCAGCAGCGTGCTGAGGCCAGCACAGCCCGGAAAGGGCTCCTCCTCCAGTGCCCCGGCCCCTTCCCACGGTGTGCCAAGCCCCCTCCTCCTCACCATATAAATATCCCAGTTGACAAACGGCTACCCCAAGCCATCTGTTTCTTTGTACAAATCTGTAGCCAGTTTGGAAACGTGATTTATAAATATTGCTTTTGCAGCCAGGATTGACACTGATGTATGTCAGGCCAGATGGATGGATGCAGTGCTGGGCGCAGATCCTGCCTAGAAGGGTGGGGTAGGGGCCTGGGGTGGCCACTGGCTTCCCCAAATGAAGCCAGCTGCTGCCCAGGAGGGCAGCTAAGAGGTAAAGGCATGATGCTGAGGGATTTCCTCTTATGGGGTGAAAGAGTAGCAGGGACCAGAGCTCTCCAAACATATGGTTCCATGGCCAAAGACAGCAACCCTGAGAAACAAATATGTCCTCTCCTCTCCTCTGTTCTTGCTTTTGGGAATTAGAGGCTGAGTCAGAGCCAGCCACTCATTTTTCAAATCTGTCCACTTCTCTGTGCCTCCACTACCACTGCTATTTCACATCTAAAACACACAATAGCTTCCTAACTGGTCTTCCACATCCACTGCTGTATTTTAGATTAGAGGCTCCCTTGCTTAGAAGGTAGGCTTAGCAAAGGCAGGGACCATGTCTGTCTTGTTCATTGCTGTATCCTCAGGGGCTAGAATAATCCTGACCTATAGAGGGTGTTTAATTAGTATTTGCTATTGAATAGATGGATGATATGTCACTAGGTCGCTTCTTTGCCCATCAATTGATGGCCTCCTATTGCCTTTAAGAAAATAACCCAATTCCTTACCATGGCCTCTAAGACTTTCTATTATGAACCCCTGCCTCCCCCTCCAGCCTCTTCTTGACTAGCTCTAGTCATCACCCTCATCCCTCCAGCCACCAAGGACTGCTCTCAGTTCCTTGAGTTCCTATGCCTCTTCTAACCTCAGGACCTTTGCATGGACTATTCCCTCTCCTAGAATTCATTGTTCAGGGCTCACAATAATATCATTTCTTCCAAAAACTTCTCCCTGATCTCCCAGACTGGTCAGATCCTCTGTTAGGTGCTCTTCCTATACTTTTCCTTCTTAGCACTCACCATGGTTTGCAATTGTAGACTAAATTGTGAGTTTATTTGATTAACCTTTGTCTCTCGCATCAGAATATAAGGCCAGATCCAGGACTATGGTTGATTTAGCTCCCCATTATTCCCCACCCCCCATGACTAGCATGGTGCCAAGCACAGAGTAGTTACTCAATAAAGATTTATTGGATGGATGGATGGATGGATGATTCGATGGATGGTTGGAAAAGATAGCTATGCCACCAATTCACAGGATAAATTCAGACAAGTCCCTTCTCTCTGAGCCTCAACTTCCACGTATATAAAATGGGAATAATGTTACAACTCTTGGTGGTTGTGAGGATTAAACATTTCTATGTATTTAAAGTATCTACCCAGGTCCTTGATACATAAGAAGTATGCAGCCAATGCAAAGGAGTCCCACACCATTCCTTCTTTTCCTCATCTTGCTCTTGAGCCTTTCTTTCCTTCCCAGGGGAAGGCAGATGTTGTCACAGCTGGGGTTGACTCACCCTTTGGCAGGAGGGCTAGCGTTCAAGCCAGAGCTTGAGGAGCTGACCCAGGACCACCAGTTACCCTAAAAGATGTGGTTCATTCAAGCATCATTCTTCAAGGCTGGCTCAGTGCCAGGGAAGAGACAGGCACACGCTACCTTAACACAGCATGACAAGTGCTGTAACAGAAGTGTGCGTGGCGCCTGCACAGTCAGAGCAGGGAGGGGGAAGCCATAAATCCTTCCTTCCCAGGGAAGCGTAGAAAGGAGGCCACAGAAAAGAGGTGACATTTAGCTGGAGCATGACGGATGAGGAATTTGCCCAGGCAAGAAAGTGGAGAGGGTGTTCCAGCTAGCGGGAACTTAGTGAATAAAGGCAGGGCAGCCTAGACAGAGAGCGGGCGTGGGGTGTAGCACGTGGGGGTGGGGCGTGAAAAAATTAACAACCAGCATTCATGGAGCATTTCTCCGTGTTAGGAACTGTTCTAAGGGTTATGTGCGAATTACACTGTTTAATCCTCAAACCTACGTGATGCTATTTTCCTCCGTTTCGGATGAGGAAACTGAGATCCAGGGAAGCTAAATGAGTTTCCCAAGCTAGTAAATGACCAACTCAGCATTAGTTATTAACATTTTAATGGAAATTTTCAAAGATGTATAAAAGTAGATAAAATAACACAATGAACTCATATGTGCCCATCACATGAGCTTTAACCCGTGACCAGTCTTGTTTCAGCTGGACCTCCGGTCCACTTCTCAGGTGTGCCCAAGGTCACAAGTCAGCCCTTCCAAGGGCTCTTTTTCCTGCATTGTGTTCATGATGGGGAAGGCCAGGCAGGCGCACTGATTTGGGGGCTGCGGGGAAGAGGCTGAGTTAACTGGGACCGCAAAGCTGGGGAAGGGACCCAGGCTGTCAAAGTCTGAGGTCAGGGAGACCAGCCTGAAGCCTGCGAGGGCAGAGAGAAGGCCTCAGGAGGGAGGCCTGGGCCCCCAGCAGGAAGCAGGACCCCTTTTGTGGAGCTGGCTGTCAAGGATGGGAGCGGCAGGCAGCTGGGCTCTGAGTACTTCTCCACTACCACATCGGCAGCCACCAAAATGACAGAGGGTCAGTGATGGCCTGGCCCATGCAGGAGAGGTGTGGAGGAGTCACGAGGCGGGGGGGAAGTGGGCTCGCCTACACCTCAGCCCGTGTTCTACACCCACCCCCCGAGTCCTGACTGGCACTCCCAGCACGAGGCCGAAGCAGTGCGATGAGTATGACTCATGTGAGTTCACTGTCCCCTCTGGCCATTATGCATCAAAAGGAAGGAGACGGGTGAGGTGACCTGGGTACCCTGGGGTGTCCTCATCAGGCCCCAGGGGGCATGCCCCCGGCCCTCCAGGCTCAGCTCTTAAAGAGACTCCTGACAGAAAGATGCCTCAGCCAAAGGCAGGTGCCAGCCCCTGTTCCCAGTCTTCTCTGATGACCCAGAACTTGTCAGTGCCCAGGAAGCCACAACCCAAGGACCACAGGACCCCAGGGTCAGGATGCATTGGACAGCTGGGGTGGAATCCGAAAGAAAAAAAGGCTGTTGAGACAAAAGGCAAAAAAAATATTTTTTTGACATAGCCAGGGACAGGACCTTGGCCCAGCTGGGGACAGAATCTTGGAAGAGCTGGGGACAGGACCTTGGCACCACTGGGGACAAAATCTTGGAATAGCTGAAAACAGAATTTTGAGACAGCTGGGAATAGAAGCTTAGGACAGCTAAGGACAGAACTGAGGGCTCTATGGCTGGGGACAGGACCTTCAGGCAGCTGGGGGCAGAATTTGGGGAGAGCCGGTAACAGAATTTTGGGAGATCAGGGAATAGACCCATGGGTCAGCTGGGAAACAGTAGCTGGGGGCAGAGCGAGGCAAATCCCGAGGTGGAATCGGGAGGTGGCTGGGACGGGGGAGGCTGAACCCAAGTCACACACCACTCCCTTTCTTCGAAGCAGACAATACAGCCGCGGTGCACACGCAGCACATGGGCTTCAACCGGCAGGAGCAGGACGTGTTCTTCCTGCCCATCCTGGTGGTGGACAGCGGGCCGCCCACGCTGAGCAGCACGGGGACGCTCACCATCCGCATCTGTGGCTGCGACAGCTCCGGCACCATCCAGTCCTGCAACACCACGGCCTTTGTCATGGCCGCCTCCCTCAGCCCCGGAGCTCTCATCGCCCTCTTGGTCTGTGTCCTCATCCTGATCGGTGAGTCCGCCAAAAGCCAGCGCCCCTGCCCGACTGGTCCCCATCCTTGGGCCCTGGATTTCCTTCCTGAGGTGCCCCCATGGGGATCTCACTTGCCCTCCCCGTCCTAGGAAGGGCTGGCTTGATTGATGTCCGAGTTCTAAGCTGCAGCTCCTACGAGAAGTCTCCTAAGTACAGACAAGCCCTACCACCAACTCCAGAAGGTGTCAGCCCCCAGCTGAGACTAAGTTCATGCTGGCCCACCCTCTACATGGCCCAAAGTCTCTCTAATTTTTAAAAACCAAGCCTATTTTTAAAAATTCTCTCATGTCTATTGTCCTATGTTAGTCTTTATGTAGTATTTTTAGTAAGAAAAAGGGCTCTTGTGAACCTCACAACCCCTCAGCCAGATATATCATCCCCATTTTTGAGATGACAAAACTGAGGCTCAGAGTCATTAAGTGGCTTGCAAAAGGGGACTCAGTTAATCTTCTGACTTGAAATCAGGTCTTTTCACCCTGTGTTCCCTCCTCCTTTAACTACCCCACCTGCTAGGAATCTAAACTGGGGGCAAAACTTTGGGGCAGCTGGAGTAAAATCTTAAGACACTTGGGGATGGGGCAAAGTCTACTCGGGTATCAGTTCCACCAGCAGCCAGTTGAACCCCCAAAGTGTCCCCAGGGAAGAGGTCAATTTTCAGGAGCTAAACTGGATTCAGGTGGCCACAATGCCACCTCTCACTGTTAAAGCAGAAAGGGCTCACCTCAGTCCTGACTACTGGACTTCATGGAACAGCCAGAGCTGGAGGAACTCAAGGAAGGGCCAGATGGCAGATCCCAGGTTTGCTCAGTTCCCTGGGAGATTCAGCTGCCTCCCACGCCTCACCGCCCACCCCTGGGACCTGAAGAGGTCCTGGGCAGGCCCCTCCTAGCTGGGAGGCCCCCCCTCCTCTCCGCTCCCCAGCCCATGGCTCAGAAACCCTTTTTCCAGAGGATGCACTTTACAGCGGTTTCATTTTCTGAGGCAGTGCAAACAAATTTCTGCCTAATTGCCCACAAACGAAGAAAGTGCACATCAGTGCTCTAAAGGTGACGGGCGGAATCACTGATCAGGCCTGGCACATCTGTCGCCTGCTGCCCGCACTCCCCACCATCTGCTCTCACGGGCATCCCCCTCCGCAGCTCCCGGCCTCCAGCTTCAGAAGCTGTCCATCCATCTTTCCCACTTCTCTCCTGACACCTTTCCTCCCTCCCAACCTGTCCCTGGATCCCATCTCCTTCCCTGTCATGATCCACCTTGTTAGGTCGTGAGCCAGCACCCTGCTCCATGGCCCTCGCAGCTGGTTCTGGCCACTGGCCTGGCCTGAGCTGTTTGGAGCTGCAAGAAGAATCCAGTGCCTGATAGGATACCTACCCAACACATGTCTGTCCATCCATCAACCCACCTATCCATTTAATCCTCTCATTTGCTCATCGGTTCCTAATTTATCCATCCAGTGAGTACCCCCACCCATGTGCTGAATTATTCTAGGCACTGGGATTCATCAGTGAATGAAAGAGACAAAAAGCCCTGAGTAACTGGAAAGTTGGGGTTGCCATCACTGAGACTGGGAGACTGAGGGTGGGAAGGGGGAAAGATTATTCTTTCAAATTTGGACACATTAAGTTTGCGATTCTCCTGGTCAACCCCAAGGACTTGCTGGAGAGGAAACTGGATGTACAATCTAGATTTCAGGGGAGAAGTCCAGGCTGGAGGCTGCAATATGGGAGTTGTCAGCCTCTAAATGGAATTTAAAGCCACGAGACAAGGAAAGCGACAAGAGAGAGGGTGTGGAAAAAAGACCAAGGACTGAGCCCTGGGACATCTGATGTTAAGAAGTCAGAGAGGAGAGGAGAAGAGAAGCTTGCTTATAAGGTTGAGAACGAGTTATCAGTGAGGTGGGAGGAGGAAGAGTATGCAGAGTCCTGGAAGGCAAGTGAAGAAAGCCAAAAAAATCTCATCCTTGCATCACCTAGGTCTCCGTCCAATTCTTCATTCAGTCATTCATTCAACAAGCATGGTTCTCTTGCTTACTGCATGCCAGGCACCACTCTAGGGGAACGTTCCCCAGGTCCTCGAGGGCAGTTCAGAGTGTGTATTTTGAGGTGGGGTGAGACTGACATGTTAACATGGCAGGGTCTGTGCTATGAATGAGCAGTGACTTTCAAACCTGAGCTGCCTGGGCATTACCTGCAGGCCTTATTGAAACAGACTGCTGGGCCCCACCCAGTAGATCTAGGACAGGACCTAAGAATCTGCATTTCTAACAAGTTCCCAGGAGATGCTGATGCTGGTCCAGGGTCCAAACCAGGGTGATAGAGAGGAACCCCTCATCAGGGGAGCTTGGAGGTGATATCCTGAACCCGGCCTTGAGCTCTCAGGGAAGGGCTCCTGCAGGAGATAACTGGACCAGAGACCCAAAGGGTGAATAGGGTGATCAGGGCTTCTGGAGTGGACAGAGGAGGGCAAGGGTGAAAGAGAGGTCAGGGTCAAGGACATTTCACTCCCCCCAGACCTCAGCTGCCCCATTCCCATCGCCCCCCACCCCACCCCAGCACCCAGAGACCTCAGGGGGATGTATCTCTTCATAGAGTTAAGGATGGAGACCTCAGAGGTTGGGTTCAGCCCTCAACACCCATGAAATCTCTTAACACTGCTCTCTGTCCCCACCCCACCCCCAGTGGTGGCATAGGCTTGATTTGCACACCTCCTAAGATGGGCAGCTCACTACCTATCCAGATAGCCAGCTACGGTCTGACTGTGAGAAAGGTACTGTTGCACAGAAATCTAGGAAATTTGCATGACCATTTAGGCTGAGCCAGCTCTGCTGGGGAGGAGGGGAGGGGTGGTCCCCGGACTGCCCTGGGTGGGGCTCGGCCCTCACGCGCCCCCTTCTGTCTCCTGCGCAGTGCTGGTGTTGCTGATCCTCACCCTCAGGCGCCACCACAAGAGCCACCTGAGCTCGGACGAGGACGAGGACATGCGCGACAACGTCATCAAATACAACGACGAGGGGGGCGGCGAGCAGGACACCGAAGCCTACGACATGTCGGCGCTGCGAAGCCTCTACGACTTCGGCGAGCTCAAGGGCGGCGGCGACGGCAGCGGCGGCGTGGGCCCTGGCGGGGGCGCGGGGAGCCCCCCGCAGGCCCGCCTGCCTTCGGAGCGCCACTCGCTGCCGCAGGGGCCTCCGAGCCCCGAGCCGGACTTCTCGGTGTTCAGGGACTTCATCAGCCGCAAGGTGGCGCTGGCGGACGGGGACCTGTCGGTGCCGCCCTACGACGCCTTCCAGACCTACGCCTTCGAGGGCGCGGACTCGCCAGCCGCCTCGCTGAGCTCGCTGCACAGCGGCTCGTCGGGCTCCGAGCAGGACTTTGCCTATCTCAGCAGCTGGGGCCCCCGGTTCCGGCCCCTGGCCGCCCTCTACGCCGGCCACCGCCCAGAAGGCGAGGCCCCGGCCTCCTAGCCCGCCCTCCCTGCAGCCCAGGACCCAACTGGACCCCAGGACAAAGCACGTCCCCTGCTCACCCCCTTCCCCCAACCCTCCCAGGGCGGCCGGACAGGAGGGGGACCTTGTTCGGGCAGCGGACTCCCCGACGGCATCCCTCCCCTGGGGTGGGGGAGGGGGGGCGTGAAGGTTAGGCAGCTTTTGCCCAGAAGTGCGGGAATTATGACCAACATCATTAAAACTGCAGCGAGAACGGGCACTGCGTGACTCTGGGGTTAGACAGGAAGAGAGGGTGGCGTGGATCCCTCCTGGCTTAGGGGAGAAGCTGGGGGGAGGACGCTGCAGAAGTGCCCCCCCAGGAATGCCCCATCAGAGTTAAGAGGAAAGAAGGGCTGTTCATTTACTAAGCACCTACTGTGTGCTGGGCCTGTACAAAGACCATCTTAGTCATCACACAAACCTCGAGGTGGGGCCCTGCAGGTAACAGTTGGAGAAAGTCACCCAGAGAAGTGGCTGGGACCTGTCCAAGGACACCTTGCCAGTGTACCGTGGAGCCACAGCACTTACTGGCTACCTGGCCTTGGCCAAGTTACCTCTCTTCTCTGGGCCTGTTTCCTCCTGTGTCAAACGAGGCAAATAGCAGAACCTACCTCGAAGAGTCTTGAGGATTAAAAGGCTTCATATGTGTCAAGTGGTTGGGACAGTGCCTGGCACATAGTAGGTGTTCAATAAATGTTAGCCTTTGATACTGTTATTATCTTTGTCATTATTAGAAGCCCAGCGTGTCTGCCTCGCAGATCTGAGCTCGCTCCGCCTTTTCCCAACATCTCCAAGGAAATAGAAAACCTGACTGTTGGTGTTGCTCCTGCTCTGAGTCGGGGATAGGGACGTTCCCAGAAATTGGAGAGCCTTCCGGTGTCTCAGGCGACACTGGAATAGGACACCTGGCAGGCGTGCCAAAAGAGGACAAGGTGGGCAGCTCCAGGACTTGGATGAAGTGGGAGGGTTGATGGGAGATGGAAGGGTCAGAAGCCACTGAGTGTGATGGGGACCTTATCTGTTTGTTCTGGGAACCCAGCAGTTTCCCCATCCATGGACCCAAGTTAAGAACCCCCGGGCTAAGCCACCTCTAAGAGCCTCCGGCTCTGAAAGCATTTGATTATAAGATATAGGTTATTTGTCCTCCTGCCCCACACCCAAGTGATTAATTCATTCTACATTGACTGGCTGTGAATTCCAGCTCCTGCTAGGTGGGCATCCTTCATCAAGGTTCTCAACTGCTGAAGCCTCAGTTTCCTCATCTGTAAAATGGGGTTAATGATAGCCCCTACCTTAAAGGATGTTAAGAGGCTTAAAGGGGATAAAGAATGTTAAGCTCTGATCCCAGTGCCTTCCTGCCACATTGAAAGTGCTCAATAAATAAATGCTCATTTGCCTTATTCTTTTACCCTCCCAGGGAGCATTCATTCATTCCCTCCACATTTGCCAAGGTCCAGTGTGACAGATCCGGAGATAGTCATTATGTCCTGAGTGCCTTGCCTGTGTTATCTCACCTAAGTTAGATACTGTCAGCCCCAGTTCACAGGTGAGGAAACTGAGGTTCAGAAACTAGTAACCTGTGCAAGGTTACACAGAGCATGAGTAGTTCTGCCTTCCAGTAACTTCCAACCTGGGTGGGGGCAGGAGGCAGGGGACCAGAAGCAGCCAATAACAATGCACTGGGTAAGAGTTGTAGCAGAATTAGCAGAAAAAGATCCTGGAAACACCGAAGAAAGATTGAATAATTTTCAGAGGAGGTGACTCCAACTGAATCTTGAAGAATGAGTATGAGAGGTACGAGATGGCCAAGCAAGCAAGACATTCCAGGCAGAAAGAAGAAGAGCATCCTCAAAGGCTGGGGGCAGGGGGGCAGCAGGAAGCATGTGGCAGCTTCAGGAGTGGTGTGTGGTCCCCAGAGCTGGACCACTGGGAGGAGGAATAGTGAGATGTGAGCAGGGAAGGCTGGTTGGAGGCGGGTTGCGAAAAGACCTTTAAGGCCAGGCTAAGAAAGGATGCTTTGTTCAACTTGACCATGTCTCCTAAAGTCCACTGAGGGATAGGGGGTTAGTGTGGTTAGCCCAAGTGGGGACATATCAATACCCTCATCCATATAGGAGCCTTAACCAACGGTTCCTGTAGCTCATGATATGAATGGGTATTGTAATTTGGGGACCACTGGGGTGATGTGTGATCCCCTCTCTCACCCATGTGTGCCAGCTCTCACGTACAGAATCCCAACTATTCTCAGGTTGGTTATTGCCATCTCCATTGTAGAGAGGGAAACTGAGACCCAGACCCAGAGGAGTAAAGTGATGGGCTCAAGGTCACCCAGCTGGTAGGGGACAGAGCTGGGACAACACAGGACCTCTGATACCAAGTCTCTGTTCCTTCCACATATGACTGTTGCCTTGACAGACTCTGACTCTGCTGAGAAGGAGATTACAGGCAGGTTATGTGTCCAGAGGGACGAACAAATACAGAGTCACAAAAACCCTTGAACATCTTGTCCAAACCCCATACATGGGGAATGACTTTCTCAAGGTCACACAGGGTTAAAGAGCTCACAGAAATAAAAAACATTATTCATCCAGAGTCACCTTCTGAGCCTCTGGCTCTTCCGTTTTCCAGCTGTGTGACTTCGGACAAGCGTTTTACCCTCTCTGTGGCTCCGTTTTCTTATCCAAAAAGTGCACCCACTGGAACACCTACTCCATAGGGTTGCAGCGAAGATAAAATGCAGAAATAACCACTGACACTTACCGAGCATTTCCCACACGCCAGGCACTGCTCTAAGCACTTCACGTGAATTAACTCTTTTAATCCCTCACCAGCCCAGTGAGGTAACTCTCATTTTATAGGTCAGAAAGTGAGGCACAGAGAGGTTAAGTAACTTGCCAAGATCAAACAGCTAATAAATGGAGATGCCAAGATTTAATGGGAGCGCTCTGGCCCCCAGAACCTACACCATCTGCAGCACTCACAGTGCCTGGCACACAGGAAGCATTGGGCATGTGGCCTGGGAGTATCTGATGCCCCCGTCTGTGCCCTGGGAGAACTTCACTCACCGCCACATTCTACAGCCTGTGGGAGTCCTCAAGCCTCCCCGTGATTTCTGCTAATACTGGGGTGGGGATGGAGGGATAGATCACGTTCCCTTAATCCCCTCTGCTTCCAGCTCCTGCACCTGCATTTGCCTTCTCCACTGGGCCCTGAGCCAACCCAGGAGTGAAATACGTGAGTCCGGCCCCTTCTCTGGGTTCCACAAGGTGTCCACTAATGCCAAGCATTTCGTGAGCTTTGTACACTTTTCTGATGGTTTGGGGTCACAGACAAGGGCCTGGTTGTGGCGTACACAGCCTTTAACCATCGCCCTCATTGGTTGCCACCAATTTCCCCCACGAGCTCCATTTCCTCTCCCTGTGTTACGCAGAGAGCACAGCCACCCCAGCTCCAGGCTCTAACTGGGCACACCCGACTCTATCACGGAGCTCAGAAAACAAAGGGCCTTCCTTTTCCCATGTCTGCCCCCCTTTCAAGGCATCTGAGAAAATGAAAAGAAAAAAATTTCCCTTTTATCGTCATCATCTCCGTCACTGTCGTCAGCACGGGATAAAAGAGCAGTCAGGGTCATGAGCAAGAATTGATATATAATTGGCCAAGAGTTTTAGAACCAGGGATATTAATGACAATGACAATGATGGTAATGAGGATGACGAGAGCGCCCGTACATGGCGCTTGCTGCACGCCAGGCACTGTTCTAAGCCCTGTATGTAATTATTACGAATACAGGTAAAACCCATGGAGGGTGGACTCTTTGTTTACTGTGTTTAGCGCTTTATTTAAGTGGCCTTGTTTAATTTTAAACAGGTACGTCATTAGCCCCGTTTTATAGATGAGGAACCCAGGGCTCACAGTTGGGGAGGGGCTAGCTCTGGGATACAGGGCTTATAAGGGCCGGGACCGTTTCGCACGCACCCCACCACGATTCTGAGCAGAACCAGGACAGCTCGGATTCTGAGTGCAGTTTCTGGGAGAGTGTGGGGCGGGGAGAGAAGCAGGTGGTGAGAAGGGGAGGCACTTGAGACAGATGGCAGAGCTGGGCAGCAAGGTGGAGTCCAAGCCCGGGTCTGCGTCACTGGTATGTCCCAAGCTGTGTGTGTCTGCACGTGGATGTGGGCACGCACCGGAGAAGTGGGAAGGCAGCGCCGAGCACACAGGTCAAGAACTAACCTCCCACCTCCTGCTTCAGGCGGCTCGGAGAGCTGGCTGCTGTCGTGGGGGCGGCTAAGCGCTGCATCTGTCAGCCAGCCGTCATGACTGCCCACCCCCGGGTCACGAATCAGCAGCTCCACTTACCTCCTGCCAGCCAGCGCTCTCAGGCCAGCTCTGTCACTGGCCGCTGAGCCTCTGGAAAATGTAACCCTGTCAGCCCTCACTCAGAGGCAAGAGGGTTCACGCTTCAGTGCGTGCACAAGGGGGGATGAGCACGCCCACATACTCATGCCAGCACACGACGCAGGCACGTGTGTACCTTCAGACATGTTGCTAGCTGGGGGCGCGTTGCAGGCACACGCATGCTCGCAGCCGTGCACATAGAGCATACCCCTGCAGGTCTGCAAACGTGGTCACGTGCCTGCACTCCATGCACGTACTAGAGGCACACTCTCACGTATGCACTGACACTTGTACACAAAATTTGTCCACAGCCTTCCATAGCTGTGTTCTCTTACATGCACGTACATGTGTGTCCACTGTTACCCTTCCAGGAGCCAACACATTTCCTCATTCAGGCATGCACATATACACATTCATGAACATATGCGTATCTCCAGACACTCCCAGGCGGGTACATGGTACACATATGCGTATCCCCTCACATGTGCCTGGTCCCATGAACTCATAGCTCCATGCGTGCATTCATAATGCAAATGCGCATTTGTATGCTTGCACAGGAAAGCATGCGTACATAGCCTCGGGAACTGCTGGTTACAATCTAAATTCAACTGCATGATGCCCGGAGATGCGTATGCACGTGTGAGCACGTAGGTCTGTGTGTACATAATATACACGATCACTCACAAGCATCTAAACACACAGGCATTCTCCAGCAAGCGCTTGGATCTACACCAAGGACACACACACATGCAATGGTATATACCCCCGCACGTCTGCCTGCCTACATGTGTGTACCTCCACTTTCACACCACCTGTCCTCAGGTACCTAACCACCTCTGTTCACACGCGCCTTCAGGCTGGCCCACCGTGGTTCACCCACGGCCATGCCACATGTGCCTAACTCCACACCCAAGCATGCACACAGACAGACACGTGCCTCCGAAGCCCGTCTCCCACACGTGTGTGGGGTCAGAGCCCTGGCACGTGGGAGCACACACACCCCCTCTGGGAAGCAGCATGTCCCAGCCCCAGATTGTCAGGTGTGCTGGGGACAGCAGGAAGGGTGCCCACTCACAGAAATCGCCACTCACGCAGAACTGCATCTGCCACAAACTTCTCATCTGCTGTGCAAACGATGATTAAATGTTATTGTGCAAGAGAAAACGGCAAGGAGGGATTCATTAGCTTTATTGTCAGAAAGGACTCCATGGGCTCCAGCTCCCATCTCCAAGGCTGGCTTAACCCCCTGTGTGCTGGGGACATTGCGCTCCGACGTGGGCTTGTGGAAAATGAAGGCCCCGGAGACAGAGATCCCAGCGTTGGGCCCACATGAGCCAGCTGGGTGCAGAGAGCACTGGGAGGGAGTCATGAGTCCAGGTAGCCGCTGCAAACTTGCCCCTCATTTGCTGGGTAGCCTTGGTCTTGTCGTTTCATTTATCAAATAATTTCTCCCCCCTACCACGTTCCAGGAATGCAGAGATACAGAGGCCATGGTCCCTCCTGGATGCATGAGGCTTCTCAGATAGAGAAGGGCATTCCGGGCTGATGAAACAACTTAAGCAAAGACTTGAAGCCTGGGAGACATGGTAGTAGTGCCAGGCTTGTCCAGGAAACACTGGGCCTGGACAGGTCAGTTGGAGGACAGATTGTAAAGGGCCCAGTAAACCCTTCCAAAGAGCTTGGGCCTTTTCCCAAGAACAATGGAGAACCATGAAAGGTGTATGGAAAGGGTTGACAGATAAACTACAGGGTGCCCAGTTGTATCTGAATTTCAGATAAATAACAAATAGTTGTCTTAGTATGTCCTAAGTATTACACAGGCCATGCTTATAATAAAACATGTATCATTGTTTATCTGAAATTCACATTTAACTGGGAATCCTGTCTTTTTATTTGCCAAATCTGTCAACACTGTGTATGGATTTGCATTTTAGAAGGATCGCCCTAGCTTGCTCTGTCCAGGGTAGATTAGAGGGTGAGAGAAGAGAACGAGACCAGTGAAGAGATGAGGAGCTCACATTCTCACCTTCTTCTTTAATCAGAAAACCCCCAATTTTCAGCTGGGCACATGGCCCTCTATCACAAGGACCACATTTCCCCATCTCCGTCACAACTATGTACTGCATGGACTGAGTCATAGTCAACACAATCTAAGCAGAATTGTTAAGTGGCAGCTTCTGGGAACACCTCCTTAAAAGACTGTTGACCCATGCCTTTAGCCTCTTTTTCCTGCTCCTTTCTCCTTTCTGCTAGCTGAACATAGCTGAGATGGCTAGCACTCAAGCAGCCACCTTGGGCCATGAGGACACACTGACCCTATGGTTGCCAAACAGTGAACTAGAAGGAGACCCGGTTCCTTTTAACCTCATGGAGCCACTATACCAACCCTGAACTGCCCACATCCACACTTGGTTCGTTTACATGAGAGAGAAAAAAACTTCCAACTTGCTGAAGTTACTGTTATTTTAGTTTTCCCTCCCAAGCAGCCAAGCTTGATTCTAAGCTGATACAAGAAGCTAATACAGGAATCTCAGAGAGAGAAGTTGAGGCTTAAACTGGGTCAGCAACAGTGGATTTGAGAAGTATTTAAGAGGAAGACCCAGCGGGAATCAGCGTTTGACTGGATGTAGGGATGGAGGGTAGAACAGGTCAAAGGCTTCAGGCTTGAGTGACAAGGACAGAGAAGCTAGTAATGGAGCAGGGAACCCAGGAGATGCCTTGGATCAGGGATCACGGAAAGTCAGTTTGGCTTGGGACATGTTGAGTTTGAGGGGCCTGCAGGCCATGTGCTCAAGATGTGGAAATTCAGGGCTGGAGCTCAGGCAAGAGGAGGGGCTCACAAGAGCTCTGCTGTCACCCTCGTCTGCAGAACCGCTCAAGTCGTAAGAGCAGGAGAGGGTAGAGTGATCAGAGGGTCAAGGGTGAACTCTGAGGAAGCATCAGAGGCAGGTGGAGGGAGAGGAGTCACTGGGACATCAGTTTCTCCAGCTGTAAAATGGGAGCAGGTGAGAGGGATGACTAACAGTTTCCAAAGTCCCTTCCTGATCTAACATTCAAGAATTAAGGTGTCGGGACTTCCCTGGTGGCGCAGTGGTTAGGAGTCTGCCTGCCAATGTGGGGGACACGGGTTCGAGCCCTGGCCCGGGAGGATCCCACATGCTGTGGAGCAGCTAAGCCCCTTGTGCCACAATTGCTGAGCAACCCCCGCTCGCCACAACTAGAGAAAGCCCGCACACAGCAACAAAGACCCAATGCAGCCAAAAATAAATAAATTTAAATAAATTTAAAAAAAAAAGAATTAAGGTGTCGTCTTAGACCACTTATTTCTCCTCCCTTTGATTCAGTTTCCCCTTTGGAAAATGGGGCTAAAAATAGTACCTACCTCATGGGGTTGTTTGGAGGACCAAGTGACCCAGACCAGCGCCTAGCTCAGCCCTGGTATGAGCAGGACACAGACGCGGGGGCTTGGCGTGGGTGAAGGAGCGGTGGGGATGAGTCCTCTTTCCCACTCCAAGCCGAGAAAGAGGCTGAAAGCCTGGGACCCCTCGCTGAGACCTTTAGTGGGCACCTGCTGTATGCAGAACACAGAGCCCCGTGGGGAGAGGGGGAAGATGGGGAGAAAAAGATGCGCTTGCTCTCGGAAAGGTGATAAAGCCCAGCCTTGCCAGGAGAGTTTGGATGAAGCTGAGATCTGGGAACAAGGGAGGGATTGGGAAAGGGACAGAGGTGAGGTTGTCTAGCCCAGAGGAGGGGCTGATGACCTGGGGCCTTGAGGGCAGTGTGCTTAGCGCCAGAGGGAGCCTGGTGGATTCCACCGGCAGAGCGAAGACGTGGGGTAGCGTGCTGATCGCAGCACGGGCGCCTGTGAAATGGGTCTGCAGGAAACAGAAGAGCTAGGAGCAGCGCTTTGTTTAAAAATATATTTATTTATTTATTTATTTATTTGG
The DNA here is from genome assembly GCF_965194805.1 of Balaenoptera borealis. Classification (NCBI taxonomy): domain Eukaryota; kingdom Metazoa; phylum Chordata; class Mammalia; order Artiodactyla; family Balaenopteridae; genus Balaenoptera; species Balaenoptera borealis. The sequence goes on from NC_138872.1 coordinate 14,814,508, forward strand.
TTGCGCCGGGTCTTAGTTGTGGCACGTGGGATCTTTGGTGCCGCGTGTGGGATCTTCCTTGTGGCGTGTGGGATCTTTAGCTGTGGCATGCGATCTTTTAGTTGTGGTATGTGGGATCTAGTTCCCTGACCAGGGATCGAACCGGGGGCGCCCCCTGCGTTGGGAGCACGGAGTCTTAGCCACTGGACCACCAGGGAAGTCCCAGGAGAAGCACTTTTAACGCTTCATATCCCCAGATCTGTTTGCTAGGGCTGCTGTAACAAAGCACTAGAAGCTGGGTGGTTTAAACAACGGAAATTTATTATCTCACAGTGCTGGAGGATGGATGTCAGAAATGCAGGTGCCAACAGGGTTGGTTCCTAGCGTGTGGGTATGTGGGCCTAGGTGAGGCCCATGTATGTGAGGCTATGTGAGGGAAGGGTCCGTGAGAGGGAGGCCTCTCTCCTTGGCTCGTAGTTGGCTATCTTCTCCCCTCTATGCAGGTCTGTCTCCCTGTCCAAATTTCCCTTTTTTGTAAGGATACTAATCATATTGGATTAGGGGTCCACCCGACTCCAGGATGATCTCCTCTTAGCTAATCACATCTGCAGTGACCCTATTTCCAAATAAGGACACATTCTGAAGTACTGCGGTTTAGGACTTCAACATATGAATTTTAGGGGGACACAATTCATCCCCCATGCCAGGCTCAGCACCAGCCATCACCAGAGACACTGGGCTCACCGGGCTCTTTAACTGGGGCTATGTGGGACTTCCACCCTTTGGTGGAAGCTTGTACAGTCTGAGGGAGGAGGCCTTGGGACCCTGACCACAAGCTGGAATGGGGCATAGTTTTCTCCCTTCTTCTTCTTTCTTACTGGTCGATTCACTCAGAACTTCACATTTAACCACACACACACACACAAACATACACATATATACACATACTCACAGACTCTCTACTCAGAGAAAACCCCTGAGACCCTCCCATATACATGAAGGCACACACACAAAGACACTCGGGCAGAACCCTCACACACAAAGAATCACACGCGTATATACTCATGCTCACGGCCACAGAGACACACAGAAACCACAACTCACGCACATCTTCCAGATGCGTGCTAGCAGACCCACACAGAAACAGTGACCGCCACATCGATGGACGCGCAGGGACATATCTATGGCCTCCCAATCCTACACAATGCAGACCTGCTTGTGCATTCTCACAGGCTCTTATAGCCACACACAAAGACACAAAACATATGGACAAAGGCTTTCCCGTGCACACACACCCACACAGGGGCTGTCTGCACACACGGGACTGTTTAATCCTACTGTGGTTGGCAGAGCCTGGCATGCACACACCACCCCTCTGGCCTCACAGCTCACCATCCACTCCCTGGTAATTGGAAGCAATTTAATCCCCCTCCTGCCCAGCCAATCGCAGTCTCCACAGAGCAGGCAGCTATCAAAATGCCCCACCATGGAGGCAGCGAGGCAGAGAGTCCCCTCCCCACTCTGGTTTCCCCATCCACCTTTGTAGTTGAGATGGGATTTACTAACCTAGACGCGCGTGCGCGCGCGCACACACACACACACACACACACACACATGGATGCTGAAGTCTTGAAACTGTATACACCACACACACAATCACGTATACACAGAAACACACAATTGCATACACACACACAACCACACATAGAAGCATAGAAAGATCGATTACACAACAGATACTAAGCCACGGTGAGATAGATGGCGTCTGTATCTACAAACACACACGGTCTCCTGATTGGCGGTGTGAATGTGTGTACATTGTTGCAAAAGATCTACTAACGCGTGTGAACACATAGACATAGGGTGATACCTTGAGTTGGAGGACGTGTATACACAGCCATACACAGATCTCCATGGGTGCTCAGTGAACACCTCCTGGGGTCTGAGCATGTGCACACCGAAACACAGTGACAGTAAGAAGGTACACAGCACAGGGACTTCCCTGGCGGTCCAGTAGTTAAGACTCCACACTTCCACTGCAGGGGACACGGGTTCGGTCCCTGGTGGGGGAACTAAGATCCTACATGCCACGCGTTGAGGCCAAGAAAAAAAAAAAGGAAGGTACACAGCACAGAAACACAGGAGCAGGTGTACACATGCATGCACACACACACAAAACACACAAGGCCCTCACTGGCCCACGGCGTGTCCCTCCGAGGCCCATGGTCCACATCTGCTGAACCCAGAGATGGCCCGTTTCCCTCTTCTGTCAGGGCGATTTCCCAGGAAAGTGGGGGGCGAAGACGTCACCTGTCAACCCGCTGTTTGTCACTCCATCATGACCGGTGTGCTGACATTCAAAGCCCGGCACTGCGATGATCGCGTCTAGCTGTAATGTACTACAGATTGCACTGACATTTGGAAAATATTCCACCTCGGGACCCATTCAACTTCGAACTTTTTTTCCTGGAAGAGGAGAGAAATGGCAGAGACGGGGCAGCGAGGGCCTGTCATGTTCCACCAAGGAGCTGCTTTCCAGCCCAGACCCCAGGAGCTGTCTCGCGGCCCCTCCTCCCAGAGACCCCGGGTCACTGGCTGCCCCATCTGTATCTATCTGGGGACAGGGGGATGGGGAGGAGGAATGGAGGTCCCCAAGGCAGAGACGAGGTTCCAGACCATCCAGCACGTCTTCACAGAGGGTCTGCAGGGAATCCCTCCATCAAGTGTGAGCTGGCGATAGCTACCTGTCATCAGTAGAGCACCTACTAAGCACCTACTAACACATTCTAAGTACATTACATACATGACCTCATTTGCAACTGTAACAACCTTGTGAGGTAGGAACTGTCATCATCCCATTTGAATGATGATGGACCCAAAGCTCAGAGAGGTGAAGTGACTTGCCCAAGGTCACACAGCCAGGAAAGGCTGGAGCTGAGATTTGAACCCCAGTCTGTCTGGCTCCAGAACTTGCCCTTTTCCCACCTGCGCCTGGTGAACTTATGTGTTGTGGAGTCAGGCAGATGCTGAATCCTCCCCAGTCCCTCTCACTGCCTTTCCCTGCCTCTTCTTTCCCTTCTCCTCCCCTTCCTCTCTCTGCTTTCTTTCTCTCCTCTTGCATCCCCTCTCTGCCTCTCTAAGCAGAATGAGTGTTCCCAGAATGATGGCACAGCCTGGGACAGCTTCCTGGAAGGGAGGAGCAGGTCTGAGCTGCACCTAGAGACTCAGAGGACTGGTTGGGTGGGATTGACATCTGCAGAATCAATGAGCAAGCCTCGCAGAAAAGCCCCTGGAAGCCACTGCCTTTGGGTGGATGGAATGTTTGAGTCCTTCCTATGTGACAGCTACAGTGAGCCAGGACTTGGATGATTGGATGGGGGAGACTGGCCTGGGGTGGTCCAGCCCTCTCTGAGGTTGTGCTCAGACTGGGATCGGGGCAACAAGGCCATCTGAGTAAACTAATGGCAGCCAGCCTCCTAAAGAGGAGCCAGCAGAGGCCCCTGCTTAAGTGACCTGGGCAGTTGTGGTAAAAATACAGACGGGGTGGTGGACAAAAGAAATTTTGAAGGCAGGGTAAAAATGACATGGTCCCAGCTAGTCCAAGAAGAAATAGAAGAAGTAGGAAGACTGTCTGTTTCTCTGATGAGCTGATTAATCTCCTTAAATAGCTTGCAGTCCAACTTCCCAAAAGGCAGAGGAAAGTTAAGTTAATCTACTCTAAATGACCCCTGAGCTTCTCAGGGGTGGTAATCAATACACACACTCTCTCTCTCTCTTCATAAGTAATTCTCAGTAATTGCAAGAAAGAGGGGTTTTTGGTGGAAAATGACATTCTAACCACAGAGAGAATCCCTGGCAAGGCGATCAATAGGCCACTAGCTGGGAGGCTGGCTCCGCAGCTGGGGGGAGGCCATGAGCGGGCCACCGTCACATCACACTGCAAGCTGCAGGGTCATCCTGGGCTCTGTGTGCCGGCAGGAACTTTAATTGATTGGCGAAAAGGAGACTGAATGAGATCTCCAGGAGAAGCAAAGACTGGCTCCTGCCAATGCCCATCACTGATGTCACTGAGAGAAGGACTAGTGCTCAGCAACAGTGCCCACCCCGGATGCCAAAGGAGTACCATCAATGCCCATTACCAGTATCCTTGGGAGTACATCAATGCTTAGCACCAACACCCAGAGGATAACATCAGTGCTCACCAGTGATGACTCCGGGGCACCATCGATGTTCATCCTCAGGGCCCTTGCAGGGCCATCACCTATATTCTCAGGAGTACCCATCAGTATCCATCCCCAAAGCCTTTGGTTGGCATCCTCACTGATGCACAGGGATTGTGTCCTTTTCGTTCATCACCGTATCTCCACTAGCCACAGTACCTGGCACACAGTAGGAACTCAATAAACGTCTTTTGAAGAGAGGAATAAGTGGGTGAATGTTCTTAGGAAGGACAGGAACTTCTTTATCCTGTTCACCCCCCTACCACCCTATCCTCAGGACCTTACCCCACTGCCTAGCCAAGGAGAGTGCTCCATAACTATCTGTGGCATGGATGACTAGGTGGGTAGATGAAAGGATAGATGAGTGGGTGGATGGATGGATGGACGGATGGACGGATGGGTGGATAGCGGATGGATGGTGGATGCATGCATGGAAGAAAGAAAGGATGACCTTGGCAGCACAGTCAGTGCCATCTGTAATTCCAGGCAATCAGCCTCCAAGACCAGAGTTCAGCACAAAGTAATCCCGAGAGAGAAGACAAGCCTGCCTGCTGCCCCACCCCTAGTGGTTCTGGGCCCCCCATGGTGGCTTCACCTGATTCCCTCCTTTGCTGTGGGGCTGGGGGCAGGGATGCAGATGGGCAGAGGCAGGAAGAGCCTCTCACTTCCTGGCCCTCCTCTCCCCCTCCCACTCTCCAACCTGAACACAATTTTCTAGAATGTCCCCAGGTCCTGGAGGGAAAGCTCATTACCTGCAATCTGCCCATAAAAACACCAGTAGCTGCCTGCCGGCTGGGGAGCCAGTTACTCTCAGCTCAGCCTGGCAGCGGGGTGGGCAGGGAGGCCGAGGTGTGCAGGCTGTGGGACCAGCTCAGCCTCTCTGGAGATGCCAGCTTTGTGCAGAAACAGCCCTGACCTCTGGCAGAGCTGGCCGCCCAGTACCTCCCAGAGGGCCATTCCTGGGTGGGGAACGCTCAGTCTGCCTGCCATGTATTCCACACGCATTCATTCCAGGCCCTCAACGTGCTGCCGGTTATTATTATGAATAACAACGTCGGCAGCCCAGGTTGGGGCCCCCTTGGTTCCGGGCACCTCCTGGCCCACCTCCCACCATGCAGCCCCGCCCACTGTCGGGCAGGGCTTTCCCACAGCACATCTGCTACACAAATCACTGCCATTGATTTCTTGGAAAGCAGCTTTAGGGATTTTGTGATTTTTTTTTTTTTTTTAGTTTGATTTTAAATCCTGGTTTATTCTCAGCACCTTAAAAGAGGAAGTGGAGATTTGGAGGCAGGCTGGATCCTTCCTGCCACTTGGTTTTCCTGCTTTTTTTTCACCCTACTTCACCCCCAAACCCAGCCCACCTCTTTTACATAACCTGTCTCTTCCCCCAAAGGGGGTGGCACCAGGACCTCTGCCCTGCCCTGAGATGGGAGGAGGGGATGGAGTGAAAGATAGTGACTTGGAGCCCAGGCAGTGTCCCCTGTCCTCCTGGTGATTCCCCCCACCCAAGCCCTAGTCAGGATCTCCCCTTCCCACCCTCAGCCTTGGACTCAGGGCACTGTCCCAGGAGCCCCCTAAACTCTGCTGTTTCCATCTCTGTGGCCTTGGGCACACCATTAAAACTCTCAAGGTCTCTGTTTCTTCCTGCAAAATGGGTATAGAGGTGCCATCTTCCCGAACCGTGGAAGGACCCATGGAGATAACCAAGGCAGTGGGGGCTTTGCGAGAGCTCTGAGGCATGAGGGGTTCTCAGTGATCATCGTCTCGCTGGGAGAGGGTCTGGCTGCCTCACAGGGGCCCCTGGGTACAGGTGGAGTCAGAGAGGCCTTCCCAGCTGAGTGTTTCAAGCTCAGGCTCTGGAAATGTTGCAGCTGCCACTCTGCTACGACCCAGCTGGGACCCACTGACAGCATCTTAATTTCAGCCCAAGCTCTTCTCCAGACGGACTGCTAATTAGGGCTAATGGGCAGCTCTCCCTGCTGGTTCCCGCTTCCTTCTCCTCCTTTATTAAAGGGAGCCACTGAGCAGGGTCGCTGGGCTGATGCCCCAGGGCCCCATTGGTGAGTCAGTCCTCTGGGTTAAACACTGCTTCCAAAGTCTCTTGGCCAGGATGAGCTTTTCTGTTGCTTTTTTACCTGACAAATGGGAGGTGGAGGAAGGGGCAATATTCATCCAGGCAGGCAGGCAAGCAGGCAGGCAGTTCAGTGACCGTGTACCCACTTCCTACTTTATGCCAGGCCCGTGGGAGGCACTGAGGCCATACAGATAAGCTGAACCCGAAGCCTGACATTCCTGAATTCAAAACTTAGTTTAAGCTTGTTCTGGCTGTGTGACCTTGGGCAAGTTACTTAACCTCTCTGAACCCAAGCTCCACATTTGTAAGACAGTCCCTACTTCACAGGTGTGTTGTAAGGATGAGATTAGATGCAGGAAGCTGAACACAGTGAACAGCACCACAGCCATGAGGCTGGCAGGAGTCTAAGGGATCATAAAAGGCCTTGAACACCATCTTGAGAAGCTAGAAGTTCATGCCCAGAGAGCAATAAACAAGAACTATTATTCTTACCATGTCTGTCTCTGTTCAATGCTTATTAAGCACCTCCAAAGTGCTGAGAATATGATAATAGCTACACTTACACAGCCCTCACTATATGCCAGTCACTGTTCTAAGTAACTCATTTAATCCCCACAACAACCCTACAAGATGAGGGTGATTATTATCCCCATTTTACAGATATAGAAACTGAGACACAGAAAGGTCTTGCCCATGACCACCTAGTCAGTATTTAGTTATCTATCACTGTGTAACAAATTAGCCCAAGACTTAACAGCTTAAAACAATAAACATTTATTATCTCACAGTTTCTGTAGGTCGGGACTCCACAGGCACAGTTCACCCGGGTGCCCCAGGTCCTCACTGCTACTGACTGGAGATATTAGCTCCTTGCCATGTGGGCCTCTCCATAGACCATAGCGCAGTTCATAACATGGCAGCTGTCTTCCCTCATAGAGAGTGAGTAAGATAGGGTGCCCAAGATGGAAGCCTTCATCCTTTTATAACCTACTCTCAGAGGTGACATTCCATCACTTCTGCTATATTGTATCTATTAGAAGCAAGTCACTAGGTCCAGCCCACACTCAAGAGGAAGGTACTCCACAAAGGCATAAATACCAGATGCCACCACCCCATTGGAAGCCATCTTAGTGGGTATCCAGTGCAGCCAGTAAATCGAGGAGCTGGGGTATGAATCTAGGAAGGCTGGGTCCAGAATCCTTGTTCTAAATCTAGAATCTGGTTAATATCCCAGCTCCACAATTGTTGCCTGAAAGATGAGAAATGAGACACCATCCCTGCCCTCCTGAAGCTCTCCATCTAGAGAGAGAAGCAGAAAACTAAGAGGGTGAGATGAAAGGTACAGCAGCAGAGGAGGGTAGAGCAGATTAAGCAGGAAGCCTTCCTGAAGGAGGTGATGCCTGATCTGAGAAGCAAAAGACAAGACGGAGGGCTTCCCTGGTGGCACAGTGGTTAAGAATCCGCCTGCCAATGCAGGGGACACGGGTTTGAGCCCTGGTCCGGGAAGATCCCACACGCCCCAGAGCAACTGAGCCCACGCGCCACGACTACTGAGCCTGCACTCTAGAACCCGTGAGCCACAACTACTGAGCCTGCGTGCTGCAACTACTGAAGCCCGCACGCTTAGAGCCCATGCTCCGCAGCAAGAGAAGCCACCGCAATGAGAAGCCCGTGCACCACAAAGAAGAGTAGCCCCCGCTCGCCGTAACTAGAGAAAGCCCGCGTGCAGCAGCAAAGACCCAATGCAGCCATAAATTAATTGATTAATTAATTAAAAAAAAAAGACAAGATGGAGTTGGCTAAGCAAAGAGGGGTATGGAAAAGAATCTGGCAGCTGGAACAATTTGTGCCAAGGCTCACGTGGAAGACTGGTGCTTTGTGTGAAGGCCAATGCGTGTATGGGAAGACGAGGGGAGGGCTGGGCTGGGAAAGCAGGAGCTGGAGAAGTAAACAGAGACCAGGTTGCAAAGGGGCAGTTAAAGGAGTTTGGATATTATTCCAAAGAACTAGGGAGACATGGAAGGCTGTCCACGGTAAGATTTTTGTTTTAAAAAGACTATCTTGAGTGGTGTGGAGAATGGAAGAGGGTGGCTGGGGGCAAGGAGAGGAGTGAGGAGGTTCTTCCTTGCTTTATTCATTCATTCAGGTCGTGAATATTTAGCAAGGGCCAAGTATATATACGGTTCTAGGCACTGGAGATATGGCCATCAATAACACGAGGCTATTCTCTCTTGGAAGTCACATTCTACTGGGAGAATATAATAAACTTACAAAACTAATAAATAAAAATGAAAATTACCAAGGTGATAGGTGCTATGAAAAATAATAATCATAAAGCAAAGTAGCATAAAAGCAAAAATGACCACATAAGCCACATTGACCTTAAACCTGAATGACAAGAAAGAGCTGGCCATGGGAACACAGCATTCCAGGCAGAGAAACAGCTAGTGCAAAGGTCCTGAGGTGGAGTGGGTTTGGTTGGAGGCCAGTACGGCTGAAGCATACTAGCCAAGAGGAAAAAGGACAAGAAATGAGGCTGAAGAAGTAGACAGAAGCCAAAACAAGAGAACCTGCACCTGACCCCAAGCCCTGGTAGCAGGGAAGAAAGGAAGAAATGCCGAGGGGTGATATGAAGAAGGCGCAATCCACTGGCCTTGTGCAAGCAAATCAGAGTAATGATGCTGGGCCCAGTGGACCAGGGGAGCCATGGCAAGTGAGGGAGAGAAGAGAGGCTGGCTTAGCCCTGGCCCACTTTCCGAACGGGCCTCCTCCCCACGGGTCCAGCCGCAAATTAACAGTCATCCCCACGGCAGACCCAGGCAAAGGCAGCAGATAGGCAGTATTTGCATATTTGTTTAATAAAAAGTTATGGATGTACAAAGATGGATAATTAATTACCCAGCATATTTTCCCTCTGTTCCCCCACCCCTCCTCCACATTACCACCGTGGCCCCAATCACGTTCCTCTCCTTCTGGCTGAGTCAGCAGAATCTTTGCCTCTGCTTGTGGGGAGCGGGGGAGCCAGGCCCAATAAATATGTACTTATGAAGTGTGTATTGCGGCCCGTCAGGCTTGCACAAGCAGCAGCCCCAGGCTGTTCTGCCTGAAATATTTATGCCAGTACCTAGGGCCACTTTATCTATTTATTTTTGCAAAGAAATTAAATTAGATAGTTTGATAGCTTTCAGTGTAATTATAAAAGAAATTTGCATGAGATGGTTATGAGGAGGAGGGGGGATCATTAAGCACCCAAACCCCAAGGATATCCATTAGTTGGGACCCCTCCCTGATTTCCTCCCCAGCTACTGCAAGAGGGTGGGGAGGTGTCCCTCCCAGGGAAAGCCGGGGTGGGGGGATTCAAACTGCTGGAACATGAGCCCCAGCAGGGTGGGAGCGTCTGTCTGTTTCAGCAATGGGCGTGGAGCATGGTAAGTGCCCAGCGAATGCTCAGAGTGAGTGGATGCCAGCTCCCCCAAGCAAAGGGGTTTCTTATCTCTGAGCCTCAGTTTCCCCACCTGTAATAACGCCTCCCTCACCAAGTTGTTCTGAGAATTCAACGAGATAATGCAAGCAAACTGCTCCCTAACCATAGCTGCCATTTATTGAGCGCTTATAATATTTCAGGAACTGTTCCAGGTACCATATTGAATCCTCTCAACAATCATTTTTCCCCGGTGGTCCAGTGGTTAGGATTTGGCGCTCTCTCTCATAACAATCACTTAAATCAGATGTCAGTACTTTAAGTACTTTAAGTTTATCCCCATTTAACGATGGGAAAAGTGAGAGTTGAGCAGGTAAAATGAGTTATCCCAGCAGCTCAGGGCAGGGCCAGGTTTTAAACTAGGCAGCTGGGCAGAGCCCACACCTCTGGTCAGGAGCTATGCAACCACCGTAGCTTTCTTTGAACTGGGCGGGTCTTGTATTTCAGAGTTAAAGACCTACTGCCTTCACCTACGCCTGAGTGTAGCCAGGGAAACCCAGACCCGGGAAGGAAGAGCATTGTGCCAGCAACCCACTGAGCAAGCCGAGGCTGGAACACTCCTAGCACCACTGCGCTCACCTCCCCATGGGCTGAGTCATTATCTGGGTCTGATTAGCACTGATTGCGGGGGGCGGGGGGGCTGGGGGCAGGGGGTGGCCGGCGGGGCAGAGGAGGGAACCCCAGCCGGGGCTGGGCCTGGGGGGTGGGAGAGCAAGGGCACCGAGGTGCCGGGGACTCCTCTCAACCACCTGGTCGCCCGCTCGCCAGGCCAGGGGGCTAATCTGAGCCCTGGAAGGACGCCCCCTGAAACCCAGGGCTGGGGAAACACACTTTACTCCAAAACTGGGGAACTGAGGCTGGTTGAGGGAGCTACGGGGGGGCCCAAAATGCCTGAATTCTAATTCTGCCTCTGCCATTTAAACTAGCTGTGTGGAAAGTTAACCTCTCTGAGCCTTGGTTTCTTCATCCACAAAATGGGAAGATAATAATAGTCCCTTCCTCCTTGAGTTTCATAAGGACAAAGTGAAAAAAAGTGGGAAAAACAGTGATCTTTTTTTTTTTTTTCTTTATTTTTGGCTGCGTTGGGTCTCTGTTGCTGTGCACAGCTTTCTCTAGTTGCGGCGAGCAGAGGCCATTCTTTGTTGCGGTGCCTGGGCTTCTCACTGCGGTGGCTTCTCTTGTTGCGGAGCACGGGCACTAGGCACGTGGGCTTCAGTAGTTGTGTCATGCGGGCCCAGTAGTTGTGGATCGCGGGCTTAGTTGCTCCGCGGCATGTGGGATCTTCCCAGACCAGGGCTCGAACCCGTGTCCCCTGCATCGGCAGGCAGATTCTTAACCACTGCGCCACCAGGGAAGTCCTGAACTGTCTTTTTAACCAGCGGCTGCAGGGCTGATGGAGGCAGGAGAAAGCTCTGACCTTGGGGCTTAGAGGCAGGGTGGGGTGGCCATTCTTCCGGCCCTGTGAAAGCCCCCACCCCACGGCCGCCTATCTTGGAGGTGGGCTGAAGAAGGAAACACCATGTGCTGATGGTCTGTGTGTGCCAGGTAAAGCCATTCAGGTGAGTCTCATTCCCAGATGAGGACACAGGTGCAGCCTGCAAGTCCTTTGCACAGGTCACCCATCAGGGGGGCGGAGCCAAAATTCAAACCTGGGTCACTCTGACCCCAAAGCCTCTGAGGCATCCAGGGCACCAGCTTGAAGCCTTCTTCGTGGCATGGGAAGTCACCTGGGCCCTGGGTGGCCCTGCCTGTCCCAGGCCCTGCCCAGGGCAGAAACTCAGCTAAAAGGAGTACAGAGGATTTAATGGAGGGGGCTAATCAGGGAATCCTAGCGAGGACGCCAGACAAGATCCAATTAAAATGCCGGCCACCGTGAGTTCCCTGTTTTAATTTACCACAAATTAGCTTAAAGGGGGGGATGGAAGTGAAGATATTAGGGTTTTTTTTAAAAGCCAAGAGGGACAATCCTTTGAGGATTTTATTACTTGTTTCTGTTTAAATAAAAGCCACTGTCAGCTGAGGGATTTGGGTTCCATCTCTATCCCCCTCGGAGGCAATTTTCAGGGCCAGCCTGTTGGAGTGCTGGCATGGTAACCCCTTTATAATATAAAACACCATTTCCTGAATGAGCACTTAGCACGTGTACATTCCAACCCTCATCACCCTGCAGATCAGCATCATGGCACCTGTTTAACTGAGGCTCAGAGAGGTGAAATGATTTGCTCCAGGTCACCCAGCTGGGAAGTGGTACCGCCTGGCTCTGACAGCCACGTGCTCCCCACTGCGGCCAGGCTCCTGTTCAGCCCCAGGTCCTGGTCCACGCCTCAGGCCCACTCGGGATCCTGCTTTAGGAACCAGCAGAGTTGAGGAGGGGACACAGGTGGGCTCCAGCCTGTCCTCTGCATCCTGCAGGGCCTGCCAGAGGTCATTAGTATTCCAGAGGCGCCATGGACTTCCTGACCTTCACTCAAGGTGGGGTAGTCCCAGGGGGGCAGTGATTTCTGACCCCCGACACACACACACACACACACACACACGCACACACAGAGGAACTGGGTCTCTGCCCTTCAGCACCTTGCAGCGGAGACCCAACCCATTCATCACTGTCTCCTGGCAAAGGCCAGCTCCTGCCACCACCACCCCACAGTGACTGGCCCTGGCAACCGGTGCCCTTGATCTCACTGCAGTGTCCTCCACTCCGTGTTCCCCCCATCCTCCTGTCTACTGGAAATAATTTGTTTTGCCGATGTGGAAACAATACAAACTTAGGCTCAGCAGCAACAGCAATCCCCTCACTGTGTCTTCTACATAGGCAACAGCACCCCACCCCCAAGTCCCCAAAGCCTGAGGGCACTCCCAAGCTCTCTTACAAGTTCTGGGGCAGGATCTTGGCAGAGACAAAGTTCCCACCCTCAGGGCTGTGTATCTTTGGACAAGTGACTTAACTTCTCTGTGCCTCTGTATCTTCATCAGCAGAATGGGCATAATTAAAATCTAGTTCACTGCACTCTAGAGCCTGCGAGCCACAACTACTGAGCCCGCGTGCCACAACTACTGAAGCCCATGCGCCTAGAGCCCGTGCTCCGCAACAAGAGAAGCCACCACAATGAGAAGCCCGCGCACCACAAGGAAGAGTAGCCCCCGCTCGCCTCAACTAGAGAAAGCCTGTGTGCAGCAATGAAGACCCAATGCAGCCAAAATTAAAAAAAAAAAAAAATCTAGCTCAAAAGGTTATGGTGAGTGTTCCATGAGACCACAGTCATGCCAGGCCCTGGTACACAGAAGATGCTTAATAAATGTTACCCTCTTCCCTCCAAAAACTGGGAGGTGAAAGGCCCAGCTGGGATGGGGATTCTAGATGGAAGAGGAGGCAGGAGAGGGCTGAAAAGATGAGACAAGACTTCCCTTAATGGCGTCCCGAGTCCACTGAAAGGGAGATAAATGAGGCATCAGGGGCTGGGTGACAGATAAAAATAGCTCGGCTACCTCCCTGGCCAGTAGAAAGGGCCAGGGCAGACCTGAAACTTCCCAGGTCATTGCCAGTGAAACAGTATCTCTGCCCCTGGGTGGGCACTGGGAGAGCCAGAGCCTCAGGTGACCTCAAGGTTTAGTGTGAGCTTGTTTGGGGGTGATGCCTGAATCAGGGTGATCCCTTGGATTCTGGTGGCAGCCCAAGGCTGGGGATGCCCAAGCTGAGGGTTAGAGTCTAGTTCAAGGAGATGTCTAAATCCAGGGTTGTGCCGAACCCATATCTGGGGGAGGTCGGTATAGGGAGTTAACTCTGAACTTGGGGCTGGCCCTGGTTGTGAAGTTCCAGGTTTAGGAGGCTGTAGATCAGCATTTGGTGTTAACACTGAGCTGAACCCCAAGTCCGTCTGTGAGCCCAAGCCTAGGAGATATCAGATTTAGAAGTGAGCTCTGAATGTGGGATATGCTGAGAGTGAACCTTAAAATACTGGGGTATCTTCGAGCCCAAGTATGTGAACTTCACATCTGAGGGATGCGGTCTGTTTAGGAGCCCTGTGTGTGAGAGTCCACACCAGCTCTGGAGGTGTGTTGAGGAAGGAGACAGGCATCCCGGGGCATGAGGAAGGAATGAGTCTTGGGGGGATCCCCGGGCAGCAAGTGAAGCCCCACCCAGTTCCCCATCCTGTGGCTCATCCTTTACCCTCTATCAGCGCACACAATCCTCATATTTTTGGTCTCACCCTCCATCACCCATTCATATCCCCTCCCTTACCCCCACCTCTGCCCTGAACTTCTCACTCTCCAGAAACCTCTGTTCTGAACCCCAAGACTCAGGCGCCTCCACGTTCCTTCCCTGGGTGAAGAGGATCAAGGGATGAGGGGGAGAGAAAACCCATCATCTCCTCCTCCGCCAACAGGGTAAATCCTCCCCAAATCACCCTTCGGGGCCTGGGAAAGGCAGATCCAATTCTTGGGGAGCTCAGAGGCCTGCTTCCTTATCTAAGCCTCCGGAACAAGCATTTTGCATTTATTCCCCCAAATGTGATGCCAAATTGTGTTCCAGCCTATGGCTCCCAGCCATCTGCAGAGAGAAATCCAGTTAGACCTTGTATAATAAGTTCCTGACAATCTTGCCGAGGACGCTGGGTCATAAAAGTCTCCTGGTTTTATCGCTGGTAACAGACACGGAGTGAAATTAAGTTGTCTTATCAAATTTAGATAATATATATCCCTCTAGAGTAGAAGGCTCCGCATGGGGCTTTCATGGTATGAGCCCAGCAGGGGGACGGGGAGGGGAGGAGTGTTCCTAGGATGTGGCACAGGGTGGCGGCCATGCGGGCGAGCCTAGCAGAACTGGCAGGCAGGAGGACAGGGTTACTGATGTCCCAGGTCCCAGTGTCAGCCAGGCCTGAATTTGAGACCTGACTCTGTCATTTCCATGCTGGGTGAACTTGGACAACTCCCTTTACTTCTCAGCTTCTTCATCTGTGAAGTGGGCATAACGATAATAGTGCCTGCCTCCTGGGTTGTTGTGAAATTTAAACGAGATGCTGCATGCAACAGGCTTAACCCAGCACACGGCTGGTGAGCACTTAATACGTGTGGTCTGTAATTTGGGAATGGGAGAAGGGAAACAAAGGCTGGATGCTGATATTTATCTGGTCCATTCTCTTCCCATTTTATAGGTGGGGAAACTGAGATGGGGAGTAAATAGACAGTGGTCACACAACAGAGTGGGTTCCCAAGTCACCTCTTCAGGACTGAGCCATCCCAACTCTCTTCCACCCCAACTCGGGCCTCCTAAGGAGCTGAATCTTGCCACTTTTCTTCCTCTGTCTGTGGTCCCCCCCATTCAGGGCCTTGCCCCAGGGAATGGACGGACATTCATGGAGGGAAGCTTGGCCATCCCTTTGTTAGTGGAATGGGCTCCCAGGGCATTGCCCAGTGTCAGGCTTCCAGGTCGGCCCAGCTGGTCCTGGAAAACTTTAGTATTTCTTTTCTTTCTTTTTTTTTTTTTTTTTTTTAACTTGGCCACGCCACACAGCTTGCAGGATCTTAGTTCCCCAACCAGGGATCGAACCCAGACCCCAACAGTGAAAGAGCCGAGTCCAAACTGCTGGACCACCAGGGAATTCCCTGGTCCTGGAAAACTTATCCCACTGTCCCAGGAGGGGGCTGTCACACCCCAAAACCAGTGTCTGCCTGATGGAATTGACCTGCCTTTCTCCAACAGCTGGGATCTTCTCTGTGGCAACCTCACACATTGGCATTCCTCCAGTGATGGAGAGCTCATGACCTTACCAGGCAATCATTCCATTTTCCCCAGCCTGGGTGTAAGGCAACCTCAATTCATCTGACTTCTAAGCTAAGACTCATTCATTCTAAAACCACACCCTGCCATCACAACTTCCTTTCAGCACAGTCCGAGTGTATGTGAGCTTGTGTATGTTAATGGGTTTCTCTGTGTGTGTGCCACACTGTGAGTTCTAAGGGGAGAAGAAACTGGACTGGTACAGCCCTGTGTTCCCAAGGGACACACAATAGGACTCAAAAAATAATAACAATAGCTAACCTTTATTGCACTTACTGTGTGTCAGGCATGAGTTACATGCATTAACTCATTTAATCACTATAATAACCCCAAGATGCTGCTACCATTACTATCTCCAACTTACAGAGAGGAAACCTGAGGCACAGAGAGGTGAGGTAACTTGCCCAAAGTCACACAGCCAGGACAAGGGAGAGCCAAGATTTGAATGCAGGCTGTGTGAGTCCAGAGCTATGACTCATCTCCCAGGTATTCCTAAAGATTATTTGGAATGAAGGAAGGAAAAGAAAACAGGAAGGGCAGACCCAGGTTGTTTATCTATCTCTTCCAAATAGACAGGACTCCTGGAGGGCAGGAAATGTGCATCTCTCCCCCAGCACTTAACACAGTGCTTGGCAAACATTAGGTGCTTAATAAATAGTTTTTTTCTCAGTAAATTTTAAATGACTCATCATATGTATATTTTTCTGCCCCGCTATGCCAAGAGCCCTTGGATCAGGAACTGAATTATCTTCATCTCTATAGAGCTGTCACTAGCCCATTCTATATGGATTAGAAAAAAGCAGGCATGATCCCCTGAACATGGCTTGTCAAGCTAATGGCCCACTGTGCAAAAAAAAAAAAAAAAGAAAAGAAAAATCTTCTGCCACTAGGGGCCTCAGGTTGACAAGTGGAGCCCCACTCTCCCGGGGATGAACCTTTGTGCAGCACATAACCCGAAGAACTGTGCGTGGAAATCCTGACCCGGCTCCCTGGGGCCCAGCACTGAGCCTGAACATGCAATAGGCATTGTGAGTGTTTGTTGAATGACTATTTGCCAGTATTTGCCTCTCTCCTACCCTGTTTCACCCGTAGCCAGTCTGAGC
This sequence comes from Balaenoptera borealis, assembly GCF_965194805.1. Taxonomy (NCBI): domain Eukaryota; kingdom Metazoa; phylum Chordata; class Mammalia; order Artiodactyla; family Balaenopteridae; genus Balaenoptera; species Balaenoptera borealis. The sequence goes on from NC_138872.1 coordinate 14,831,147, forward strand.
CCCAGGAGAGCGATTGGTGGAAGAGCCACCAGCTGGGTGTCATGCAGCCATGGTGCTGATGGGGGAGTTTGCAGACACAAGCGGGACAGACAGGGTCAGGCATAATTGGTAAATGTTTGTCTATCTAATCAGAAGGTCTTTTAATTAGCAATTTCATCCTTGCGACTGGTTTATTTTTTTCTTTCTGCGGGAAGTCAATTAAATGTAACAGATGGAAGAGAACACGGGGGTTTCCTTGTCTCCCACCATCTGTCCCATCCCACCACCACCACCACTACCACCCCCAGCTGCACTCACACCTCACTAGTGGATCTGCCTGCCAGTCGCCAGAGGGGGGCAGGGCCTCTGACCCACAGGAACCTCTCCTTGATGCTCCCGGTCTCCCAGCTACCCGGCCCATCCAGGCTGATCCTGTCGGCAAGACCTGTGGCCCCAGGTCCTGAGACGCTCTGGCAGCTGGGGATCTCCCCTGCCTGCCTGCCTGGAAGCTAGTATCATGGAAGGTGTGCAAGTCTGACCTCCCACCACAGGCCTGCCAGGGACCGCCTCCAGAGGAGACTCTTGATTAGTGCAACAAATCTTTACTGAGTGTCTGCCCTCTGCCAGGCAATGTGTCGGGCACTGGGGACATAAAACGGGCAGTCCCTGCCCTTCAGGAATTTGCAGCCCGTTGGAGAAGACATTCATTCATTCACTTATTCTCTAGATATTTATTAGGCAGCATGTGTGTGCCAAGCTCTGTGCTGGGTCCTGAGGACACAATGATGAATCCAACCATTCCCTGACTTTAAATAACTATTAAGCAGAGGAGACAGGCACGTAAATCCATACATTTGATTAGTATTTATGGAGCGTCTACGTGAGCTGTTCTGGCTGTTGAGTACACAGCAATCAACAGCACAAAGTTCGTGTCCTTTCTAGTAGGGGGGCAGGCGATAAAATCAGATGGATGTATAATGCCAGGGGTGACCAGTGATTTGAAGAAAAAATAAGCATAATGTTCTTTGGAATCTAACTGAGCTCTGGAATGAGAAATCCAGAGTCCTCGGCACGGCCAACAAGGGCCCTGAGCACCAGTCACCTGATCGCTTTCCCTCTAAGACCATTTCTTGCCTCTCCCCGCCTCTCAGGCTACATTCCAGGCATGTCCACCTTCTGATGACTTCTCCAACCTGCTGTGCTCTGTCCTGAGGCTTTCACCTAGTCTGTTGCCTCTGCCTGCCACACTCTTACCCCTATTCTTTGCCTGGCTAAGTTGCACAGCTGAAACATCCCCTCTGTCCCCTCTGGATCTCTCAGGCTGTGTTAGTTTCTTCCACTGTATTTCTGCAGCCCCGGTGCTCCCTGCATCCCAGATTCTTCTTCCAGCTTGGTTGTTGCCAGGTATTCAACCATCTCCCTCATCCTGCCTGGGAGCAGCTCAGGGCCCAGACTGTGTCCTTCTTGCTCCTCTGCACTGTGTCACCAGCACCAAGCACAGCGCCTTGCATATGCCTCAGCACCTAGCAATCCCACGGATATTGACTGGACCGAATTAAACCAGGCAGAGAAAAGGAGAAAGACATCCCAGTCATGAGCCAAGATTTGCAAAGACAAGGCAGCGTGAAAGATTCCCAAGAGTTTCAGAGACAGGGAGCAGCCCAATGTGGCCAGATTAAGGAGAAGAGCAGTGTATGAAGCTGGAGTTAAGCCTTGAATGTTAAACTACGCTGTCTAGACTTTATCCTTGTAAGCCTATAAGCCAACTTCTAATTACTCACTTTCCTCTTCCATGATTTTTGCCAGAGGTCCATGTGTTTCTGTACAACTGTTGGTTTTTTTTCTTTCAATGATCACTTTTTTTTAACTGTATTTTTCAATAATGGCTTTATCAAGATATAATTCACATAACATAAAATCCGCCATTTTAAAGTATACAATTCAGTGGTTTTTTGCACATTCACAGTAGTACAACCATCACCACTATCTAATTTCTGAACATTTTCATCACCCATTATCAGTCATTTCCCATTTCCCCTCCCCCCAGAACTCCTGGCAACCAGTAATCTATTTTCTGTTTCTATGGATTGGCCTATTCTGGACATTTCAGATGAATGGAATCATGCAATATGTGATGTGACCTTTTATGACTGGCTTTTTTCAATTAGCAAACTGGTGATAAGATCCATCCATGTTGTAGCATGTAGCAGTACTTCATTCCTTTTTATTGCTGAATAATATTCCATTGTATAGATATACCACATTCATCAGTTGGACATCTGAGTTGTGTCTATTTTTTGGCTATTTTGAATAATGCCACTGTCAACACTCACATACAAGTTCTTGTGTGGATGTATGTTTTCGATTCTCTTGGGTATATACATAGGAATGGAATTGCTGGGCTATATGATAACCCCAACTATTTCCAAAGTGGCTGCACCATTTTACAATCCCATCAGCAATATACGAATATTCCAGTTTCTCCACATCTTTGCTAACACTTGCAAAGATTGTCTGTCTTTTTCATTTTAGCCATTCTAGCAGCTAAATTCTAATGGGTTTGAAATGGCACCTCACTGTGGTTTTAATTTGCATTTCCCTAATGACTAATGATGTTAAGCATCTTTTCATGTGCTTATGGGCCATTTGTATGTCACCTTTGGGGAAATGTCTATTCAAATCCTTTGCCCATTTGTAATTGTGTTATTTGTCTTTTTATTGTTGAGTTGTAAGAGTTCTTTAAATATTCTGGATACAAGTCTCTTATAAGATCTTTTTTGGCTTTATTCTTAAAAGGAAAGTTTATATCACTATCTAAAGTAGAAAAACCAGTGACAGCTGTCATAAATCAAAGGTGATTGTAAAAACATATATAATTCATTAATTCAAGAAACAAATGCTTAATAATCATCTCCAATGACCCAGGCACCATTCTTGGCTTTGGGGATACAGCAATGGACCAGACAGGTTGCCACTAAAGTTCCTACTGAACATTTTACTAACTAAAGTTCTTGGTTTATAAGTATATGGGGAAAAGCAAAAACCAAACAAAGGAAACAGATAAAAATGTCATGTCCTGCTGTGCTTAAAGAGGCAGATGTGGTCCCGTCTGGGAGTAACCTGGCTATTGGATGGTCAGGGAAGTCCTCTCTGAGGAGGTGACCCTCAAGTGGACAGCTAAAGGAAGAGAAGATACTGAGCCTGCAAAGATCAAGGGTGAGAGGATCCCGGACAGAGAGAATAAGGTGGAACTGAGCTCCGTGTGACCGGAACAGAGTGGGCACGGGGGAGAGTCACATGGGGATGAAGAGGGAGAAACAAACAGAAAAGGATCCCAGTTACATGGGTCCTGGTAAACCAGAGCAAAGGGCTTGGATTTTTTAAGCATAAGGGAATTCCCTTTGAGACTCTTAAGCAGTGGAGTGACATCATCTGATTAATGTTTTTAAAAGCCTTTCCGGCTGCTGTGAGGTGGATGGTAGGGGTGCAAGGTGGACGCAGCAGGACCAGTGAGGACATGACTGTAACATGCAGGTGAGGGATGACGATGGCTTGGGCCAGGGCAAGACGCCATGGAGGGAAGTGGCTGTTTCAGAATATGTTTTGCAGGTAAAGTTGACAGGTATAGCTGATGGATTGGGTGCGGCAGGTGAGAAAGAGAGAGGAACCAAGGATAACCCCTAGAGGTTTAAGCATCTCCTGCAACAGGGCAGGCAAGAGGGGAGGCAGAGGTGTGGGGTAACTAGAGTTCCATTTTGGACTTTTAGGTAGAGATGGACGTCTGAGTGGTGATGTCAAGAAGGCAGCTGGACATTTCTCTGAGTCTGAAGAGAAGTGTTTGGGACTCACTGGTGGTGTTGAAGTCCACGGGACTGGATAGAGCCCCAGACAAGAAGGGGCCTGAAGGTACATGAGCTTTAGGGGCCCAGCCCCAGAGGACAATCCAGGACACTGGGGAGAAGCAGCCAGTGAAGTGGATACAAAGAAGAAAGCGTGCAGTTGAGGAGCCAAGAGGAGAGGCGTTTTGAGAAGAAGGAAGTGGTTGGAGAAACCTAGTTCGAAAACACATCAGTGATATTGAGTTCGAACAGAGGCAATTGCTTGCTGATGGCTCTGAGTCTGAGCCTGATCTCCCTTTGGTAAAAGGTGTGGGAGACAAACCACCAACAACAGAGATGTCCTCCTTGGCATTGAAAGAGAACTGGAAAGTCTCAAAGGAACCCCAGATCGTGAACCACCTAAGATTATCCCCCAACTCCCTGGGTTCTCCTGGTGCACTTGGAGAATCACTTCCCTGGGCAAAGGGGAGTCATCGGAGGCTGTGGATGAGGGGGTGACGTGGTCAAATTAATGGGGATGGAGAATGGAATAGAGGAGGAGAAACTGGGCAGGAAAAGCAGGGAGGGAGGGAGGAGTAACGGCCCTGAAAAGAGATGTGAGGTCTGGTCTGAAGCAGAGGAGCCTTAGGGATCTTCAGGTGACGTCACCTGAGCCTAACCCCTCAAAAGCCTCAGAACCAACCCCTGCATTTCCACCTTACTTTCTGTTCATCTTAAGGCCCTCCTTTCCCCCAGCTCTCTCTGATCCCCACCCCCACACCCCCATCCTCTCCCACTCTGCCACACGCCTAACACGCAGTGTTAGAATTTAACCCCTCCATTTCACAGATGAGAAAACTGAAGCACAGAGAGGGCTAGCAAGGTGCCCAGGGTCACACAGTGAGGATTCCAACCTAGGGGCTCCATATTACAGTGATGGAAAAAATGGAACCCAACCTCCTAATCCCTCAAGGAAGCCCTTCGTCAGTGAGCCGCTCCTTGCATACCTCCAGCAATGGGAGTTTCACCACCTCCCAGGTCAGTCTGCTTTGCTTGTCAGGTTGGTTCAGAAATCCCTCTTTTTCTGTCCCTACAATGTCTCCCTATAACTTCTCCCCAGTGGTGATACAGCAGAGGGCTGGGGACTGTCATGGATGGTGGCATAAAGGTAACAGGAGGGCTCTGAGATCAAGCCAACCTGGATTAGTAGCTGTGCATTCCCTCACGGCTCTGAGCACCAGTTTCCTCATTCAGGAGCCTGGCTGATGATTGAACCTGCCTCCATGTTAGGAGGACTGATTGACAGATGCCTGGTCCATCGCCAGGCCTACCGAGAGCTCTGGGTAGGTGGGAGCTGCTAGGGTCATGGTGACGTCTGTTCTTTTTAGTCTGTCTCGCCATCCCCGGGGACCCTGGTCATCAGTCCAGGTCCTCAGCTTAGGCCCTGCGGTGGTTTGTCCCTGGCTCATCCCTGGGGTCCCCCAACCCACCGCCCGCCCCGGGCTGCCTGCGGCTCAGGTGAAGCCTGCTCCCTAATCAGGATGCCAGGCCCCCCACGCCTGCCCCCCTGCAGGGCCCTGGGAGGCTCCTCACTAATTCCTCTTCCTCAATCAGCCAGCACTCTCATGGCCTCTCAACTGATTGCCCCTTTGTTCCCTGCCAGGCCAGGGCCACCTCCAGGGCCCAGCTCTCCCCAGACCGCCCTCTGGGTGCCCTGCCCCCCTGGCTCTGTCTCTTAGGCTGTGTCTGGACATGCAGGCTGCTGAGGGGGCTGGGGTATGACTGGGGCATGTACAGACAAAACCACTGGGAGTGTGTGCTTGTGTACACACACACACAAAAGAGAATGTGCTCATCTACCCAGGCTCCTCCTCACACAACACACTGCATTACATTTAGAGACTTGATACATGAAACTTTCTCCCAAAGGCACAGACAGGCGCACGGCATTTACTCTGGCCAGGAGACTCACGGTTTTACTTGAGAGGAGCCTATGTTAACGACAGGTGCACTTAGTGGCTATCATATCTTCATATTCTTTGTAAGCGATTGAGCCATCAGGCTCAATTGCCAAAACACTCAGAGGGCTGTACTTGGCAGGTACACAGGATGGTCTCGGCACTGAGGAATCGAGCTTCTCATGATGATGTTCTGCACCATGGTGTGAACCGGAGAGCCATACCGATGTCCGAGCGCCCTGGGACAGTCCCCTGGGACATGAGCGGGAAGCAAAGCACTGACGCACGCATTTTAGAAGGACATCCAGGACGAAGTGAGAGAGTGGCAGGGACATATACACACTACCAAGTGTAAAATAGACAGCTAGTGGGAAGCAGCCGCAGAGCACAGGGAGATCAGCTTGGTGCTTTGTGACCACCTAGAGGGGTGGGATAGGGAGGGTGGGAGGGAGGGAGGGAGACGCAAGAGGGAAGAGATATGGGGATATATGTATATGTATAGCTGATTCACTTTGTTATAAAGCAGAAACTAACACACCACTGTAAAGCAATTATACTCCAATAAAGATGTTAAAAAAAAAAAAAAGGACATACACATAAACCAGGAAAACACATACACACTTTGGGAGACAAAAAGGCACAAATACAAACCCCCCAGGGACCCACACACAAACTCCAGCAGGTGCTCCATCCACTCCAGCCTGTGTTTCAGCTCCTGCTACCCCTCTGCTTGCAGGCCCCTCCCCACTTCTTAACTCCTTGGATAGGTTAGTTAATGCCCAAGGCCCTCAGCCTGAGCGAGCATAGATAACAGCACAAATCTCATTTCCAGAGCCGGCTGAGTCTGGCTCCACCCCCGCCCTGCTGCCTCGGGGCTGCACTCACTCACCAGGCCCCCCCACCCAGCCCGAAACGATGGTCAGGCTGTCTGGACTTTACCATCCCCCAGAGTCACTGTGCCCCTTCCTGGGAAGAGGAGGTGGAGGGGAGTCCCAGGACAAGATCAGGGAGAGCAGGGGATGGCCCATTCTGCCCAGTGACCGCTGCAGAGCCTTGACTCTCACCGTTTCCCATGGCAAGAGCTGGCCTTGCTCAGGAGGCCGGATGATCGCATCCCAGCCAGCTGGCTGCGTCCACTTCCAGCTCAATGCTCAGGGTGGACGGGGGGATCCCCTGAGAGCTGGCTGAGGTGCAGGTGGGGGGAGGCAGGAAGGCTCCAGCCATCTGGGCTTGACGAGTCCCTGCGTGCCCTTCAGCCCTGGGCTCATCCCCTGGCTCAGTGGCCTAAAGGCCGGCGGTCATGCAGGGTCTTTGGGGAGGGGACCCAGACACTGCCAGCCAGGGGGGAGAGAGAGGGAGCACGGAGCTTTGGAGAGCTGCTGCCTCAAACCCTTGCCCTGCTCCAAGACTGGCGCTCAGCTGGAACCCACCATCCTGCTATAGGGGATGCGAACATACTGAACCACACTTGACCCTTGAACAGCACGGGTTTGAACTGCACAGCTCCACTAATACGCAGATTTTTTTCAATCAGTGCATACTATGGTACTACACGATCCGAGATTGGTTGAATCTTTGGATGCGGAATCGCGAGTATGGAGGGCCAACTGTAGTTACACGTGGATTTTCCACTGCGTAGAGGGTGGCCGCTCCCAAGCCCCACATTGTTCAAGGGTCCACTGTACTGCCAAACGTACTGGTAACTAGATGCTGCCCCAAGCTCGCCAAGCAGCCCCCCTCAACACTAATCCCTTCCCTGACTCTCTCCTCATTCCCAGAAATTAAAGAGTTAACACCTGGCACAGCAGGGGGCCTCCAAGGACCTGGTCTTCCGAGGGCCCTTCTCATTGGTCCCTGCATACAATTACAGGTGGACAGCTGAAGATGTGGCGCATCACCCAGGACCACGATCCTGGCCCTGATTCTGTTGCCTCCAGCCCTCACCCTGGACCCGACCCCTCCCCCAGTCCAGCTGCCCTGTTCAGGTCGCCCTGCCTATCTCTCTGACTCTGGGGGTCTGGAAGTACCGGTGACTCAGGGCCTCATAGCGGTAGGGTCCTGCATCCAGTCTCGTGGGTAAGAGTCTTGGCTGGGCAAGGGGCTTCAAAAGAGAGTTGGAAGCAGAGATGGAACAGAGCTGCCCCACCCCAGCCAAAGACCTCAACGGGAAGGAAAGTCAGCAGGATCACCTCTCTGGGTCTCAGCCAAGCGGGGGTGGCCACGGCCCTCCCACCTGAGCCCCAGCTTCCTCTGCCCCTCGCACCCTTGCTGCCTCCACCCTGCCAGAGCCTTCATCGTCTGTAGATTTATTTCACCATAATTTCATTTCATCCCTGACTCCAGAAAGATGGATCGGCCAGTGAGGTGACTGGGGAATCTGGGCTGGGCTCATAAATGTACTGCCCCGCTATGAAGCCCCCATGAAGTCCCCTGCACTTAGAGAGGGTGGATGGAGAGGAGTGAGTGTGCCTGGCTATCATCCATCTCTCCTTGCCACCCTCGCCGGGGGCAGGAGAGGGGGCGGCACATTCATGGGGAAGGGGGAATTTCCCTGCCCTAGAACTATTGAGGGTTTTCTCTCCACATTTGTTCCAAACAAGGCTGATTGTCACTCGGCTGGCAGGATGACCCGCCTTCCCCTGCCCCTCACCAGCCCCCAGCTGCGAGGGGAGGCTGTCTCCTGATTGGGCACTGGAGCTGGCGTTGGGTGGGGGGGGGGCGGGGAAGGGGACAAGAAGCAGGGGCCGTGCCCTCTCCTCCTTCCTCTCACTGGTCAGCAGGAGGCTTTGTGCTGGGCGGGAGTGGGAGGCTTGTGAACAGCTAGCCCCTTTTGGGGGGGAAAAGCGCGCTCATACACACACATCTAACAAGCATACACACAGAGAGAGAACAGTAGCACACCCACACTAACACCTGCTAGAGAAGAGATCCCAAATGCAATAGCAGAATCAAAGCCGCATAAGAGAAAGGAGCACGGGATTCGGGATACTGGCTGTGCTGTGTTTCCTTGGGCCACTTACTCAACCTTTCTGAGCCTCACCTTGTTCAGCTCTAAGGATAACTATACCCCTTCAAAGGGTTGTTGTGAGGATCAAATGAGATCATGTGTGAGAAGTGCCTGGCACATTAATGGAAGAATCATGATGACTACACACACAAACACACACACACACACACACTCCTTCACTCTCCTTTCTGCATCTCCCCATAGCCTCACCTCTGACCTGCAGGAGCTGCCCAGAATAGAGCCGCCTGGGGCCACATTCAGGTCTTCTTCCTTCACCTCCCCCTACCACCCAGAGCAGACACTCATAGGGAACTAAGGTCTAACCAGTGGTTTTCAGTCCTGGTAGAATCTTTGAATCACTAAGAAGCTCTTAAAAAAATACCAACTCCTGAACTATTACCATCCCACCCACCCCCAACCCCACAGACATTTTAATTTGTCAGGAATGAGGTTTGGGTCATTCTCAGTGCTAGGAACTCAAGCTTGGTAGCTAAAGAGGGCTGAGCCCCAGCTTGGCCCCCGCTGGCTCTGATCTGGGATGAATCACTCACTTCCCCTCTCCCAGCCTCAGTGTTCCTCAGCTTAGATAAGGAGCCTGCCACCCAGGAGGGCTGCCGTGAGGATTGTGGCCATCGGTCTTTAGCACACAGTCTGGCCCTGGTAGCCTGGGAGCAAAGGGGACCCTCCTGGGAGCCAGCTGGGTCCCCACAGCTCCAGGTGGGACTGAGGTTTCTTGCTGTTCACCCTCACCCCGGCACATCCCCCCAGGCGCTGCTGGGCCCTCCTGCCTCTCCCCACATGAAACTCTAGCCCCCTGCCTTCCTTGAGGGCTGAAGGCTCAGCATTTCATGTCCCCCAGCCCCCAGCCCCCATAGTAACCCTTCCAGGGTCCAGGATGGGTCAGGGCTGCAATTAGATTCACATGTGGTATTCGTTTCTCCTCCGGATCCCCGGCTTCCCGGATGGGAGGGGCACGGGAGAGGCGGCTGGGTTCCTGATTTGATCCCGGCACTCCTGCCTAATTAGTATTCCAAGGAGAGCCGGCTCCACAGGCCCCAGGATTTGTTTGCCAGCCGGCCAGTCCCCTGTCTCCCCAGTTCAGAGTGAGTAATTCTGTCCCTCCCAGGCCCATTTAAAGGAGTGACTAATTAGTTACATTCAATTAGGCCTCTCACTGCCACTGTGGCTCCTGCCTGCCTCACTTGGGGGGACAGGCTCACTGATGAGATGGCACATGTCTGACACGGGGGTGGGGGGTGGGGAGTGGGGAGTGGGTGTTAAACACCAGTGACCCCCAACCCGTCCGCAGGGGGCCGAAGGCTTGGAGGGAATGGGGAGGGCCAGACGCTGGGGATGAAGGCAGGAGAGGAGGGGAGAGTGAAAGAGGAAGCGGAGGGGTGGGGGAGACGCCGTAGAAGCAGGAAGGGGCTCAAGAGGAAAAGAGAGAAGCCGCCTAGATGTCCATCAATACGGAGCCTTCACTTGAATCAAGGCTCCAGCTGGACAATGGAATCCTATGCAGCAGTTAAAAAGCACGTTGTCGATCTATATTTATAGGCATGGAGAGATGTCTGCCGTACACAGCTAAGCAAAGAAGGCTGCTTACAAAACAGTGTATGTAATAACAGCCCAAGTTGAAAAAATATTTTTGGCACAGAAAACAAGTCTGGAGGGACCTGTAGCTCGCGGTTGGGGGTTGCGGAGGACTTACAGGGGGACTGATTTTCCCGTGTGTTGCTTGGATTGGGGGCGCAGGGGGTGCAACGCACAGGTATGACTTTTGTGATTAGCCCGAACAATAGTACTTGTTCAAAAGAGAACCAGGGTGAGACGCGAGGGCTGGGAGAAGGGAAAGGAGGTGGTCGATGGGGGAGGGGCAGAGACTGCAGAGGGTGGGAGGGGGTCCTGGAGCCAGGAGGTGGCAGGGAACCAGCTGGGCGCCAAGGCCCAGCGGGATGTGCCAGTCAGCGGGAGAGAGGCAGAGAGCCCCCAGGGACTGGGAGGGGGGACTGCAATAGAGAAGCAGGGCCCCCCCTGCCGCCCCGGGCCCCGTCGTCTGCCTGGGCGAAAGCTGCTCACTGATTTTACTGAGCAACACGAAGCCCCAGCAGCAACACTGCAGGTCCCAGAGAACACGCCCCCGCCATGAGCGTCCCCATCCCCCAGACTCCAGGACCACAGCCTGGGTGTTTTTTCCTTTTTTTTCAAATTAAAACTGTATCTCCCCACCCCTGCGGTGGGTTTGTAATTTTCTGTGCCAGAATCACGGTGGGGAGAGAAATCCTTCGGGGCAGAGTCTTTAATAACTTCTGCTGCCCAAGGAATCGACCACAGGGCCCTGAAGGCTTAAGACGAGAGTATGTGAGTGCATGCCTGGGGGGCTGAGATGGGGGGTGTCATAGGATTAAGAGGACATCTACACCCAGCTCAGCCCCAGCCCCTCAGTCCTAGAGTTTCAATGCTTTAGACCCAGTTAACCGGGGACTTCCCTGGTGGTCCAGTGGTTAAGGTTCCGTGCTTCCACTGCAGGGGGTGTGGGTTCAATCCCTGGTTGGGGAACTAAGATCCCACATGCCCCACAAAAAAAAAAAGAACGCTGTATAGACCCAGTTAACCAGGGTCGCAGGCTGGAGCCTAAGGAGCTCTCTGCAGCCTCCCAGATGGGGTGCAGAGAAAAGAGACAACCTGCCGAGGACATGTTGCCTAACTTGGCTCTGGACCCTCCCAGGGCCTCAGTTTCCCCATATAGAAAACAAAAGTGTCGGACACAATGAAATTCCCAGTCTCTTTTAATTCCAACCCTCTGTGACATGCTTTCTTGGGTTCTCACAGAGTTGTTGGTTTTTCTTTACTTTTTTTTAATTTTTGGGATTGGTAGCATTTAAACATTGGGAGATTTCACATAGAAATCTGGATCCCCAGTAATACATAACTCTCATCCCTGGAGGGCAGCCGTTAGAAGGAATCCATAGACGCTGCCCCACCAAAACGGGCAGAGCCTCGCCGCTTTGTCAGAGTCTGTGCCATCCTGACTCCTCCTGACCCGGCCTGCCTCACTTTCCAGCTCCTGTGCGCTCCGCTGAGTTTACAACCGCTGTCCTAGAGGTTAGCTGCTCCTGCCCTGGGCTTTCGCTCCTCCTGGGCAGTCACACTGTCTTTTAACGGCCTGATAACATGTGGCTGTTTTTTTTACTCGCTGAGTGGGTAAGAAGCAAAGGTTTTTGGATCAACCTAGTTAGGTCCAAATCCCAGCTCTAATTCTTCCGACCTTAGCAAGTCATTTAGCCTCTGAGCCCCCTCTGTAAAATGGGCGTTAGAAGAGACGGTGCCTTATGCAGGGTTGTCCTACGGACTTGGACAATGCATGTGAAGTTCTTAGGACTGTGCCTAGCGCACAGTGAGCTCTCTGCCCACGTGCATTCTTCGTGCTGTCATGCACAACCCTAGCTCAGCGAGAGGCCGCAGTAGGAATGCAGCTGATGCTTGTTAAAAGGAAGGAAGCAGTGGAGAGGGAGACCTGGGGAACGGATGAAGTTAGTAGAGATCGCAGGAGGCTCAGGCGGATGGATGGTGGAGGGAGGAAATGAGAGTTGGCAAAAGCCAGACGCCAGGGTCTTCGGGCATTACTTTGGCGCCACCTTCTGGCTATTGTGAGCCTCACACCCACCCATTCATCCACAGGCCAGAGCAGACCCTACAGTGGGCTGATCGCCTTATTTTTAGAATTGGCAAGATCCTTAGAACTTGTAGAATCCCAACCCTTCATCACATCTGGGGGAAAAAAAGCTCAGAACCAGAGAGCAGCTTTCCCAAGGTCACACAGAAGGTTCCTGGCTGAGCTCCATTTAGAACCCAGAACTTGCTATAGGTGCCAAGAATAACAACCCTTTCTCTTTGTTGGGGATGCCAAGATATACAAAATTGTAACTTCTCATGCTTGACCTCTGCTGACTCTTAGTGGGGGACTTCTCCAAAAGCAGACTCTGCAACAAGGAAAGAATGCAGGTAGTTTACTGGGGAGTTGAACCCAGGAAGCACCAGTGGGGTGGTAGAGAATGACACAGGGAGGGGAAGACAGCCATGCAGAGGGCATCTGTGGCTCGAGCCCTCTAGGGAACCTAGGAGACAGTATAGAACACACCTCAGATTTGTCCCTCCCAAGGGCAAGGAAGCTGGGTCATGTATCCTCCAACTTTCACTCCTATTTGGTTGAGAGTATTTGGGGCATTAGCTCTCCCAGGTACATTTTTTTTTTTTTTTTTTTTAATTTTTGGCTGTGTTGGGTCTTCGTTTCTGTGAGAGGGCTTTCTCTAGTTGCGGCGAGTGGGGGCCACTCTTCATCGCGGTGCGCGGGCCTCTCACTGTCGTGGCCTCTCTTGTTGCGGAGCACAGGCTCCAGACGTGCAGGCTCAGTAGTTGTGGCTCATGGGCCCAGTTGCTCCGCGGCATGTGGGATCTTCCCAGACCGGGGCTCGAACTCGTGTCCCCTGCATTGGCAGGCAGATTCTCAACAACTGCGCCACCAGAGAAGCCCTCCCAGGTACATCTTACCTGCCCTACACCTGCACCAAGCATGTTTTTAAAACCAAGGAGGGACTTCCCTGGTGGCACAGTGGTTAGGACTCCGCGCTCCCAATGCAGGGGGCCCGAGTTCGATCCCTGGTCCGGGAACTGGATCCCACGTGCATGCCGCAACTGGGAGTTCACATGCCACGACTAAGGAGCCAGCAAGCCGCAACTAAGGAGCCCGCCTGCCGCAAGTAAGACCCAGCGCAACCAAATAAATAAATAACATAAAACCAAGGAAAGCCCCGAGGTAAGCAATCCCAAGTGCTTGCAATCGGAAAGCGACTGCTTATCAAGAAATGTGAATGCCAAGGGTGGTCATTCTCAAAGTGTGATCCCTGGACCAGCAGCTTCACCTGGGAAACTTGTAGAAATGCACAGTCTTGTGATTCAGACCTACTGAATCAGAAACCCTGGAGGTGGGGCCCAGCAATCTGCCTTTTAACAAGTCTTATAGATGGTTCTGATACATGCTCAAGATGGAGAACGAAGGACCTAGGAGAGAACGAAGGAGGCACCCATAGCGTCTGCCCGTTGTATTGTCTCCATGTGCCAGATGAGCAAACTGAGACGCTAAAAGGTGAAAGTGACCTATCCAAAGCCACACAGATAATAGGTAGCAGAGATGGGTCTTTTGTCTCTTTCCACCATACTGTCATGTACAGAAGTAACACTAGCATTTTAGACTCTAGGTAGGGGATAAAGGTGAGGTCCCAGAGCTCCCCTCCCCCCACTCCACACCACCACCACTTCGCCCTGCTTTTTAAAGCAGACGTCTACCCCTGGTGCATCCAAACGGTTCTCTTCTGGGAAGCCTGCCAAGCCAGGTGCCCCTCCCTTGGCTCTCAGCTGCCCTCACCGCCTCCACTGGGGCAAGCCATCTCCACGCTCACCCTCCAGGCTGCAGGACATGTTGGGAAATCCGAAGCAGCTTCTCATGAAGGCAGGGTTGGGGTGAGATCCCTGGGGTAAACCAGCCTGGCCTCATCCTCACCAGGAATCTCTGTGCTGGGGCTTTGCGATCCTCTTCCTTCCCCTTCTTGCCCTACAACCTCCCCCTCTCCCCTCCCCTGCCCTCCCCTCTGTCCCCACTCCATCTGCTGCTCCTCCTGGCCAGGCTCCCCCTCAGTTGGCACAGCAGGAAAAGAGAACAGGACGGTTTATTTTTATCCTAAGATACTGCTTAGGGGGAAGGGGGCACCATCTGACAGAGAAGCAGCAGCTCCTGTAGCAGTTGGGAGGTCAAAAGAAGGTAGGAGGCCCAGGAGCTCCCTGGGAAGGGGCTACCGATGTAGGCTCCAGAGAGCAGGTGGGGCTGGGAGAAGCAGCATAGGACTAGGAGTGGGGAGCTCTGAGGGGCACCACTCTGAACGGCTGTGTGACCATAGATAAATTACTTCACCTCTCTGGGCCTCCACTTCCACCTCTGTTAAAGAGGGAGGAAAGGAGGGATGCTGGCCCTGCCTGCCCCGAAGGCTACTGTTGTGAATGTGAATCACACGGGGAAAACCCTTTGCAAACATGATGCCAAACGTGAGTGCATGTGGAAACCGCCTTAGAAGGGCAGCAGCCTGGGGGACGTCCTTATTTATCCTCAGAAAGTGCCCTCATTCTGTGAGCCTGACAGCATGTGAAGCAGCTCATGTCACCCAGCATGTCCGCCCCCTTTTTTCTTTTTACATGTTTGATGACTTTTTAATTACATAAGCAGTCTGTGAATTCACTCTCCTTTTGGGGAAAAAAAATGAAGCATTATGGGAAAGTCAAATCTTTCTTTAACCAACCCTCCCCCGGACCCTTCTTCCCCAAGCAAGACATTACAATTCTTTGAGCTGAGCATGTTCTGTGTGTCCTTCCAGAAACCCCCTGGCATACCGACATATATAACATATGCTATGTTTATACACATATCTGTAGAAGATATATTGTTTTGGGTTACTTGCTTTAAAAAAAAAGTTTCCATGCCCACCATTCTACAACCTGCTTTTGTTTATTCCCCCATGACAGTGTTTTCAAGATCCTGTTGCATAAATATATTACAGTTTTATTTAGCCAGTCCCCTGTTGATGGACAGTTAAGCAGCTTCCAGTTGCTCACTGTCACAAACAGTGCTGCGATGTGTATCCACGCATATGCCTCCTGGGCTCACAGAAGCCACCGCGTTACATCTGTTGGCACCGAACCGCTGGGTTGGAAGGTTTGGTGGATACCATTGTATGGCCTCCCCAAAGTTTTGTTACCATCTTTGAAATCAAGTTGGGAGATTGAATGGGCTCCACGGCTGGGGTGAAAGGTTCCCCGAGGTGAACTGTTTCTGGACCTCAGGGGTGCAGGCAGAGGGGGGCTGTCCCCCTCACCAGCAGCAGCCCCAGGCTCTCCGGCCACGTGCCCACATGCCGGTGCCACCACGCTCCTGGGCGCACACACAGCCTCACTCTCGCTCCTGCACGGAGATGCGGCTCTCTTTGCCATCCTCCTGGGCGACCGGCTGACACCAGTGTAAGGTCTCCTGCACCGGAGGGGTGGAGTGGGGGCCGAGAAAATCCTCTGGATCAATCGTCTCCACAGGATCCTGCCTTTCAGCCTTAGGGTGCAGGACCTGGGGAGGCAAGGCTTGGGGTTACCCCTAGCAACATTTCTGAGCCCTTCCTTGGAAGCGATCCCACTCCTCACCCTTTCCCCTTTCCCAAATGGAGGGTCAGTGCTCATTCCATGGGTGCGTCCTGCCCCCTGCTGGCCACACTGAGGGTGTCAAGAAGCTTCCGTAGTAGGAGCCAGTGGGGTTAAGGAAGTGTCCCTCCATCACCCACCCATGGATCCCACACCAAGGCCCCAAAGATGCGGTTCCCCCACATATCCAATGCCAGGAAAGAAGAGCAAATGTCAGACTTTGCCAGTGGTGCTGCTGGGGCAGCTCTGTGGGAAGGTGAGCTCAGGAGATGAAAAAGGCTGATGCTGAGGGAGAGAAGGGGAAGAGTCCTGGAGCACAGGGGAGGGGGCGAGGGAACAGACCTTGAATCAATTTTTCTGCCATATAGGCAACAATGAATCAGCCTTTCTTTCCAGTCTGACAAAAGTGAGCCGGTTCCCCAGGGTGACCTACCTTAGTCTCCTGCTTCTTGATCATCTTTCCTAGAGAGAGAGAAAAACATATAGGATGGGGAGTCACTGAGGCCAGATCAGGAAACAGGTGACCCGTCAACTGTACCCTGTGCTGCCTCCTCCCCCATCACCTCCCCACCTGGGGACTCACCGATACAGGTAGATACCAGCAGGACAGTGAACAGGATCACCATCGTGATGGGGATCACCACCAGGGCTCTCGTCCGATTCTGGAAACCTGGAGAGATCAAGACTTCAGTGATGGCTCCCCACCGCCCTTCCCAAAGCTGCTGCACCTTGCTGGACTTCAGTGTCTAAACTCATCCATATCAGAAGTTTCAAACAGGTGGCCCCTGGTAAAATGTGGCCAGCAGATGTCTTTCGTGTGACTGGCACATTTTTTTTTCCTTTTTTTTAATATTTGCCAACATTTTTTAATTGGGAGATTGTATATTTAAAATCTGGATATCTGATTTCTCTTGCAAATTTGGAAGATCCAGCCCTAGTGGGCCAGCAGCCCACATGGCACCCATTGGCCAGAACTGAGTGGTGATGCTTGTCTCCACCGGGTCACTACACTCCCACCCCTCCCTACTCTTTGCCCAATACCAAGGCCCAGCATCATTTATGTCTGTAACATTGCCTTTGTTATAGAAGAATGGAGGAGAAGGGAAAGTATTTCTTGTGCCTAAGTCTCTATTCTAAATGGGAAAATGAAAAAAAGACCAAGAGACAGGGTAAGGACTAGGGTAAGGCAAGTGAAGCACTGCCTCAGGACAAAATTTAAGGGGACACCAAAAAAACTCAATAATTGGGACGTCCTTGGTGGTCCAGTGGTTAAGACTCTGCACTCCCAATGCAGGGGGCCCGGGTTCCATCCCTGGTCAGGGAACTAAGATCCCACATGCCACAACTAAGAGCCTGCACGCCAACCTACATGCCGCAACTAAAAGACCCCGCATCCCATAACTAAAAGTCCCGGATGCCACAACTAAAGATCCTGTGTGCCGTAACACAGGATCCAGTGCAGCCAAATAAATAAATAAATATTTTCTTTGAAAACTCAGTAATCAAGATAAGTCATATTTTAATGTCATGTTTTAAAAAATCATATCAGCAAAGTCTGGCCCACAGGCCAGCTGCCTGTTTTATTAAATAAAGTTTTATTGGAACCAGGGATGGGATTAGGGTGAGGCAAGTGAGACAAGGTTGTACAAATACAGGGTTGGATCCTGTCTTTATTTAAAATGTTGCTATTCTGTTCGTTATGGATTTTTTGCATTAATTTTGATTTTTTTTATATTGCATCAAATAGTTTTCTTGATTACGGCATTTTTCTGGTACCCCCTTAAATATTGTGCCCAAGGCAAGTGCCTCCCTCACCTCACTCTAGTCCCAGCCCTGCCAAGAGGAAAGTGAATTTTAAGAAAAAGAAAAGAGTATATTTTTCTTACCCCTGATCTTTTCACTCATTAACATGATCCTGCCTAATCCCTGTAGTTATGTGAGTCTGACCTGTGCTGTATGCCAACCTCCTCATTCTAAAATCAAAACTGAGGCCCTGAAGGAGTTCCCTGGTGGCCTAGAGGTTAGGATTCTGGGCTTTCACTGCTGTGGCCTGGGTTTGATCGCCGGTCAGGGACTTGAGATCCTGCAAGCCGCGTGGTGCAGCCAAAAAAAAAAAACTACGGCCCTGAGAGGAAACAGAGTCACACCATGCTGGTCCTCAATGTGCAGGGTAGCAGAATAGCACTGAGGGAGCACCTCCAAAGTGCCAGAACCCATGCCAGGTACTTACACTACCCTATTAAGGGAGGTGGTAGTATCCCATTTCACAGATGAAGAAACTGAGGCTCGGGGCGGGGGGGAGTAACTTGCCCAGGCTCCACAGATAAGTGGCAGAGCTGGTTGCCACAATTCCAAACTGCTCCTCCTCTTGCTTTACCTCCCCTTCCTCTTTCCCTACCGGTGCTTCCAGGTGCCCCAGTCTTCCCCTCAGCTCCCCACCTTCCTAGCCTGCTGCCGGGGCCCGTTCTCCAGGACTCACCACAGACAACATCTGTCTTGTTAGTCCCTGCGTGTTGTTCCACCAGGCCTTTGCTCTCGCAGCTGTGTACAGACACATGTATACACACACACACACACACACAAAGAAAGAGACATTAAGTTTCCCCAACCATGCGATTTCCAACCCCAGAGGGAGACAGCCAACAACCAACAAGTCCACGTTCACTGAGCACATATTATGTGCACCCTCCTGGGCTGTTTATTATGGGCATGACACAGACTCTGTTCTTACGGAACGCGTGAGTGCAGAGGAAAGATGATGGTATGTCTTGAAGGAGTAAGGAGAGTCTCTGATGAGGGCCAAGCTTTGTGATACAGGCTCACGTGAACAGGGGATTGTTCAGAGAAGAGGAGACAGAATCCACAATGGCTGGAATGGAGGGATGGTGGGGGCTTCTCAAGCTCGGCACTACTGACATTTGGGGGCCACATAATCCTTCTTCTGTGGTGGGACCTGTCCTGTACATTGTAAGATGTTTAGCAGCTTCCCTGGCCTCTCTACCCACTAGATGCTAGTAGCCTTCTCCTCCCCAGCTGTGACAACCAAAATGTCTCCAGATACTGTCAAATGTCCCCTGGGGGAGAAAACTGCTCAGCTGAGAATCTCTGGTTTGAGGGTCATCCAGAAAGACTTCCCTGGGGAAGTCAGAGCTGAGTAGGCCCTTGAGGGATGTAAAATTTAGAGCATCACTATATTCTCTTTAAGCAGGACAACATGATATGAGGGATTAGGTGGGTGACGTACCGGATGGTATAAGGAAACTCTGGAAAACTGGGTCTTTAGAACCAGATCACTGATAATCAGCCATGAAGGTTTCAACTGGATTCAGCTAGTGGGTCATGTCAGCATCCAACCAGATGACTTAAGTTGTGAGAGGACTTAGTTGGCCAGAGAGCTCCCAGGAGGAGAAATGACAGGAAAATGGCCAGCCAGGAGGCCATTGACAGAGTCCAAACATGAGATGATGAAGACTGGGCCAAAGTGGTCCCAGGAGGAGTGGAAAGGGATGGACAGAGAAGGACATTGCAAAGGAAAAAACACCTAAAGCTGGAAAAAGAGAGAGAGCATCAAAGAAAGCACATACACAAGAAGAGTGCTTAAGAGTTTTCGAAGCACGTTACATGTCTTTTCCTCAAACCTTGTAAAATGAAGGTCATTCCTATTTTCTGAATGAGGACACCGAGGCTCAGATGAGGGTCACACTTCCACCCCTTCTAAGCTGAGTGAGTTTGGAACCCAGTGCTCTGGTTCTAGGACATAAAGGTGCCTCCCTTTCTCATTGAACATTTATCAGTAAAGATTTATTGAGCCCCTACTATGCATCAGGCACTGTTCTAGGCATAAGGGATGCATCTGTGGAATGAAAAAAGTCAAGTCTCTATAGTTAAGGAGTTTACCACCTACTGGAGAAAGGCAGACCGTAAACAAATAACAAAGTATATATGGGATGCTACTATTTGTGTGAAAAATATGTCTGCATGTGTGTGCATTTATTTGTCTGTGCATAGACTCTCTAGAAGGACACACATGGTCCAGTGTCTGCTGGATGGTTGAGGGTGAAAGGGAAGCGTATCACTAGAGGCCCTTTTGTGCCTTCTGTCCTCACGCCTGTCTTACGCATTTTTTCAAATTAAATGTAAAAGGTTAATCAGGCGTGTGTTTAAGGTATTCCAGGCAGAAAAGGTTGATGCAAGAGAACGAACAGTGTGTTGAGAGGATTGCAAGCAGCATGATGTGGGAAGAGGTCAGGAAATGGAGCTAGAAGGTCGGAGGCCATGCACAGGATTCAGGGTTTTATCCTAAAGGCACAGAGAGCCATGAAGCATTTTAAACAGGGAGTGCCGTGATCCAAAATGAATGGTGGAAAGTTTACTTCGGCAAAGGGATGGAGAACCAGCTGAAGGGGAGAGAGTAGAGGCAGGGAAGCTGGTGAAGAGGCTAAAGCATCATCTAGACCACAGTGATGAAGCCCAAGCTGACGTGGTGACAGTGGGGATAAGTGAAAATGAGGAGGAGTCCCACAACATTTGGAAGGTCAGATGGACAGGACCTGGTGGTTGATTTGGGGATGGGGGTAAGGGGAACCCTGGAATGGGTGCCCAGAGGCATGCTTGTGCCTTTCACAGCAGGTGTGGGGAGCAGGCAGGTGCCTGTGGGTTGCCTGCACGGAGGTATACCCTCGGCAGTTAGATATGACAGTCTGGGACCCAGGAGACAAATCTAAACAGGAGACGTTGATTGGGAACCATCCAAGGGCAATGGTAGCTGAAGCCAAGTGTGTGGATGAGATGGTCCAGGGGAGGCGGGCAAAGTGATGGGGGAGTAGAGCCTAGAATAAATGCCTAGAAAACCAGTTAAGGAGGAGGAAGCAGGAGCAGAGGAGGGGTACAAGGAAAGGAAGAGAGGTGTCACGGTGCCCCCAAGAAGGGAGGGCTTCACCAAAGATCAGAGATCAGCGGTATCTATTACCACCGAGAGAGAGCAGGCAAGAAATGCCGAAAAGTGTCTGTCTAGTTGGCCACGAGGTCACTCTAGAAGTTCTACAGGTGTACGAGTGTGTGTGGACATGGGGAGCAGGGGGCTGAAGGACAGGTGGTCAGAGAGAATGGAAGCAGGTCCCATGCCCCTCTTGGGGCAGGAAACACAAGGGATGAGTCCTTATACCTTGTCCAGGGGTGACACTTTTCAAAAGCAGATGACACATTGGAGAAGAAGCCGACCGAGCAGGGTTCACAGATGGTATCAGAAACCCCTGTAGCTGGGAGGGTGGAGGAGGAGTTAATCATCACGGTGGACCACCTGTCTGGCTCTCAAGGGAAGTGGCAGGCAGGCAGGACTGGAACAGCATCCTGCTTTAAGCACTTCCCCCACCCCTCCCCAGCGTATACCTTTCCCTGCTGCAGGCGGGCCCCAGGAAGACTTCTCCCACTGCCCTCTCAAGGCAGATCCCCATGGCAGGAGGCAGAAGGCAAAGTTTCTATTTCCCACCTGCTCTGGTGGAGATATCAACATAGGTTGGTCCCTCCCCCCCAGGGCTGAGAAACCACTGCCCAGCCCCTCTCCTTTGGCCTTCACCCCCTCTCTCCTGCCTCTAGAGCTGATTCCCAGACAGACCACTTACCAATCTGCTTGACCCCGAAGCCAGGGAGACACAAGCTGTGCGGGGTACAACTTTCGCAGGTGTGACTGGTACAGTGTTGGCCTTCAGCACACATGCACCTGGTGTCTGTTTCCGTGGTGCCCTCCCTCTGGATCTGGAGCCCTAGGTCTGTGCAGGGATGGGCAGGAAGGTTGGGAACCCCTTACTGGCCATGCTTGGGGGGCCCCGATCCTCATACTTCCTGTTCTTTTTCTCTTAGACCCTCTTCCAAGTAGGAATGGCAATGAAATTAAGTAACAACCAAGACAACCCAGAACAGACCAATCAGAATCTAACCAATCAGAACAGACCCTCGCTATAAAAACAAAAACAAAAACAAAAACAGAACGGCTGTGCTGTCAGGAATGAGCTGGAATATCAGCCCAGCTCCCAAGTGCCCCTTCCCCAGCAGCCCACGCACTGGGGTTGCAGTATTTGTGCTGGTGACAGTATTTCTCGCTGCTGTAGGTGGCTAGGAATTCGCCTTTACTGCAGGGAAGGCATTCTGTTTCGGTGACCTCTGTGCAGTCGTTCACCAGTTTCTGTCCTGGAAAACATCAGGAAATGAGGTAGCTCCAGCTAACTCAATGAGTCAGACGCTGAATTGAAAACTGATGAGGCTGGGCTTTAGGGAGGGAGATTCAAAGATGACAGTCTCAGACCCTTCCAACTTTCATAGTCTGGTAAGGGACATAGAAGAGATAGGAACCCTAGTTCTGGGTAGGCAGAGAGGGACCCCAGAACATCCTGGGGCACAGATGGAAAATCCCAGGGGTCAAGACACGAGTTTATAATTGACACAGGGGGTCTGTATCTGCCAGCAAACCAAGAGGGGTCCCACCATGGGGCTAAAGGGTTAGCATCTCACCTGGTGGGCACAAATTACAGCACCGACTGTTTGTTACGTATTGGTTTTCTCTGCATGAAGTGGATGGTTCTGGGTGGACCTAAAAACAAAATTGGGCAATTTGAAGGGATCTTGAAATCTCCGATATAACCTTGGCAGACAGGTGCAAATCAGCCAGGACAGAGGTTAGAACTGAAGTGGAAGTCCAAAGCAGAAAAACAGGGCCTGCATGTTATTTGTTGTGTTTGTTTTTAACTAAACTGCCAACTAGTATGATTACAAAGGCACCCAGAGAATCATTCTGGTATTTTACAAAGTAATTGCGCTGGAAACTCACAATATTCAATGAACTAAACAGATCTTCCTTTTGGCTTGACTCCTGAGTCTTTCCTCTACCCAAAAACCCAAAAGCACATGAGGACTCCAGTATCTCCCCTGGAGTCCTGAAGCTGGCTGACTCCAGCTGGTCCTTGTCCCGACTGGGGCTATATTTAGCACCTGGCCTCTTCCTTCTATTCTTTTGCTCCCCACCCTCTTCCCCTCTCCAAGCCTCATCATGTTTTCTCCCTCCAACCCCTCATCATCTGATCATCCAATCCCTCCCTCATGAAATGCAAGGATGGAGAAGCCGGAAGAATAAAATCCAACTCTTTTACTTTACACGTGGTGAGACTGAGGACCAGAAAGGCTGGGTCACTTGCCCAAGGTCACACAGTGATAGAATCCAAATGAGAACTCAGGTTTCAATACTCCCTCTCTCCAACAACTTGAGTCTCATCTGCACTATTTTCACTACATCCAGGTCCCACCCAAGCTATTCATTATTTCTTGTTCATTTAAATACACTTATTTTCAATGTAAACCTCATATCATTGCCATGAGAGAAAAACCAGTATCACTTCTCATAAATAAAAGGCAACCCTAAAAATAAATTCAACAGAAACAAAACGATGTTATTAAACCCCAGCTGATTGCTTTGCTTGCTGACAGCCCTCTACCTCAGGCCTGCTCTTGATTTTTGTTTAAAAAGGAGGATTAGCAGGCATTTGAGAGGTTATTAACTATATTCTAGCTCCAGCGACTTCCTTCTTGAAAAAATGAAAAGGATTTTAAAGAGAACTGTAAAGTGAAGCTATGTGGTTAATCCTATATCCTTGTGCTCCCTAAAATCATCCCACACTTTGGGAACAGCCTGTGAAAAGAACACAGCTTTAAGGGTCAAACAGTTTAAGGTTCCAATCTTGACTTTGTAACACTGAGCTAGTTATTTTGCCTCTCTTAGCCTCAGTTTCTACATCTCTAAAATGGGAGTAATAATACCTGCGCCACAGATTAGGTTGTGAAGATGAAAAAGAATAGATGTACATGGCCTGGCATAGTGTCTAGAACACAGTAGGTGCTCCTTGAACGGCAGCTTTAATGATCATACACATGTGAGTATCTGCTTGGATGCCTAACGAGCTGGCTAACTGGCTGGCCAGGCTCCTGCCTAGTTGGCGGCTCTCATTCAACCTGGGTGGGCAAATTATCTGACCCCAAATGGGGAAGGAAATAGCAAAGGCTACTGCTCCCACCATCACATCACAACACACTATCCCATGAGCGTTCTCCCCGCAAGCCTGTGGACTTTCCCACCACACTCCTGAGCAATGAAAGTCCTTTACGCCATTTTCAAACACACGAGAAATACAGCTCCTCCTCTGTAAATCTGTCAATCCCCAGTTCCCACGTCACAGCTTCAATCCCTCTGACACAAAGGAGCTTAGGACCAAGGCTTGGAGACTCTCACCATCTGAGAGGCAGGCTCAGGAATCAGGCAGATGTAGATTTATATGCAGGTCCCACCTAGCCATGAGGATTGGGGCAAGACATTTTCTCTCTCTGAGCCTCAGTTTGCTCACCTGTATAATGCGGCGGTTGAAAGGAATCAGACCTAGAGTGTGTGTAAAGCTTCCTGACCCACAGGAAGCTCTCAATAAATAGCCCCACAGCCTAGTCTCCACCTGGAGCTAAAACTGGGAGTTTGTTCTTGAGAAACCAAGACCACCCTTCACCCTACTTCCCCTGGCTTTTCCTCCACTCCTCCTCCAAGAGCCGTCTTCCTGCCTCCTTTCTCCCTAAGAGCCATCACTTAGAGTGAAAATGAAAGCTCTGGGACCAAAGCAGCTTCCCCATGGAACCTCTTCCCTTGCCGCCAATCCCCTACTTCATGGGTCACTCCTGCCCTGCCTTCATGCCAGAAACTACAGCCCTTGAAAGTTAGGGGGAGACCAGAGGGGTTGGGATGAGAGAGTCGGGTACTTGGGGGATTCCCAGCCTCCAGAATGAGGAACTACAAAAATACACTTAAACTAAAAGCGAGTCAAGTGTGGAACTCTGAAAATCCCGGAGATGTGCTTGGTTGGGCATATCTGAGCCCCTCTCGTGCCTAGAGAAACCCCTGCTGGTCTCCTAGCCCTTTCATGGTCCCGTGAACTGTTCAGCTCCCCCGAGAGTCCCCTATGTCGTCTTAAATTCAGGAGGCAGAGACACAGCCTTGGGTATTCCTCCTAACTTGGATCACCCAGGATTTGCAGCTGGCGGTGGGAGTGTTCAAAGCTCCTTGCCTTCTCAAAGAAGCACCTGGGCCTCTACACTCATCCCTTGTTCCCACAAGATGCCCTGGAAGAAGGGCAGCCCCAGCTGGCAAGGAGATGACAACCACTCACAGAGGCTGGCGTCTGTCCACAACGGGAAAGAGACAGGAAACTAGCCAGACCCGCCCCTTCTCTTGGCTGGCGTCCCTTCCCGCTTCTGAAACCCCTCACCGTCTCTTTGTGGCCAGCCTCTGAGGCAGACCCGGACTCCAGTCTTTTGACCAGATAAAGGCTTCAGGTTCCCAAAACCCCAACCCCATCTGCGCTGGCTAGGCACATTTCCTGCAGCGACCCCACTATGCGCCCTCTGTGGGCTACCTGGGACCCCAACCTGGGAGGAGAGAGAGGCAGCCCACCTCATTCAGCCCGGACCCGGGGTACCTTACCCGGCTTCCACCCACCCTCCTGTCCCCCCAAAATCAGCTCGGAAGGTCCCCTCCCCGAAGTATTGCTTCTTTTCCCATTCCCTACTCTCTAATCTCAAATTCCCGCCTCTGGTCGGAACAGAAATTCAACTTACGGCGGTCAAAAAGCAGCCCCAGAGGAGACACTGCAGAGGCAGACGAACCATGGCGAGGTGAGAACCAGGCGGCGGGAGAAGAGAGCGCCAGGACCGCGCCTCTTCCACTTCCACTGTCCCAGCCCATGGACCCGCCCAGGAAAGGGGCGGGGTCTTAAGGGACCAATCGCGACCAGCCTCGCTGACGGGGGCGGAGCTCCGGGCGAGTCACTTCTCTGGGATTTCCCCCAGGACAGTCCCGGGTAGTCTAATTCCCCAAGGAGTTTAGGGACGCGCCTTGGGCGGGGACGGGTCGGGGAACCGGGAGGCGTGGTTCCAAGGAGAGCCCTTCTTGAGACTCCTCCCCACCCCGGACTACAAAGGCCGAGCTGAATTGGCCTAGGAGGCAGCCCGCTTCCTGGGGGTGGGGAGGACGCGAAGGGAGTGAAGAGAGATCCCTATGGCTGTTGGGAAGACTCCCCCGCCCCGGTTCTTCCCCGCCGCCTCCGGCAATCCCGGCAGAACCGAAAGAGTCCCACACCGCGATGGAGAGGCCTGAGGAAGTTCCCAGAAAACGGGAAGGTCACAGCTGAGTGGTGAGAGGAGGGCTGGGGGGGCCTTTCATGGAAAAGAGTTTCTCAGCTTACAGTTTCGCTCTCTTTCAAAGGAAATTCCCTCGCGTGGGCGCAGCGTCCCAGCCTCCCCATCCATCCATCCATCCATCCATCCATCCATCCATCCATCCATCCATCCATCCATGCAGTCCCCACCAGATTGTATTCCATCCCAGTTCCCATCCACCGCCTGAAGACAGGCACTTAGAGTAGATCAGACTTTCGTGGGATCGTAGGACCCCTTGAGAATCTTAGGACACTGGAGACCCCCTAGTTCTGCAGAAACACACACACCCTTGTACCTATTATTTCCCCAGTTCAAACCCTCCTAGCTGTTCTTGAACCAGTGTTAACACTCTCTGCTCTGCAGCAGGAAGCAGCTGGGTTCTGGTCTAGGCTCTGCTTCTGATGGGCTGAGTTTCCTTGAGCCTGTTTTCTTCAATGAAACCTGAGGAGTTTGAACTAGACAGTGGTTGGGGTGATGCCCCTCCAAGCTCTGAATTTCTGGACTGGGCCCAAAGGCCAGACTGCACAGATCAGGGAGGATGGGAGAGGAGAGGGCTGCTAACCCCATTCTCCTGGCTTCTGCTGCAAAGGGCACATTTGCAGACCTGCAGATTCTACCTCCGGAATCCATTGCCTCTTTTCTATCCCCCCTGCCACTACCCTAATTCAGAGGCTCAGCATCTTTTACCTGGGCTGCTGCAACAGCGTCACTCATTCAATAAGTATTTGTTGAATCTCTGCTATGTTCCAGGCAGCTTCCCCACCCCACCTTTCTCTCTCTCTCTCTCTCCCCCTCATTGTTTACTTTGTTGCAGTTCTCTCTTGCAGGATCTGATCTGATCAGGGCACTTCACTGCTTAAAAACTCGGCGCTCCCCTATGCCATCAGGATGCTCCAAATTCCTTCTCCTGTCACAGCTGAGTCTCCACTCAGCCCCACCCTCTCCTCCTACACTCACACCCTGCCATGTCCTCCATGCACGCTGGCTTCAGCCATACTTGCCGTCTCCCCACTTTCCAAACACACAGTTTTTTCTGTCTTGCTGTTTTCTTCCTTCCTTCTCCTTCCTCGAATGAGTTTAAATTTCTCCTCCTCTTCAGTTAAGCCTCCTCTAACTCCCTGAGACAAAGGTAGATACTCCACCCCACCTTGGCCCCTACCCCCATGTTCCCACATCATTAGCATGCTGGATTATCACCCCCATCTGCCTGGCCCCATTTGATGGTGAGCTCGTTGAGGGCAGGACTGAATCTATGCCAGTCCTGGGCACCAATACGCATTTGCTGAATGAATAAATGAGTAGGTTTTTCTTATTCTAAGCACAGCCTCCATCGGGAAGGAGATACAAAGCTGGTAGTCCCAACACAGACCTCAAGTTGATGGTCAGACACCAGTAGTCCCAGAACACTCGAAAACAAAGACCAGAGGACGTCATGAAAGCCACATAAGCATGCCTGGGATAGAGAGAACATTAAAATATCTTTTCCCTTTTTAACCCACACTGAAAAAACAAGCACAGTTTTAATTCCTAGGGGGGCTAGGGAGGGCGTTACTATAATAACTTCAGCCATTACTTATTCTTTATTTGCTTGATTCTAAAATTGGACCCTTCACAAAACTGCCTTGGGAAGCAAGTACACAGAATTAAAACATTAATTATGTTATATAAAACATATCATAGCAGCAATTAAAGCAGCTTAAATTACTGTGTGAAAGAATAAATAGTAGCCTTCGGGTGGCCCCATGGGGCGAAGACCAGATGAGATAAAGGGAAGATATTTTAGTATATGCATATCCCAAGGAGACATGGGCTGGCGGGCATGGGCCCAGAGAAGGCATCTAATCTCCTTGCGCTGGAGAAGGAAAGAGAGACAATGACTTATGGGGAGGGTGGCAATATTTCAGAGTCCCATCAAAGGGTGGAACTATGAAGGGTTCCGTGACGGGAGCAGGGCAAAGGACATTCCAAAGAGTGGGGACCCAGGATTTTGGAATCACAGAGGAAATAGCCTTTGCAGGGAGGTGGGGGTCCCAGGGCCAGGTGAATGGATGAGAAGCGTGCCTGGAGGTCAAGTCCACAGCGCTGCCAGAATCCAGCTACTAGATGGTTCTAAGATGCAAACCCGATTGTGCTGCTCCCAGGTTTGAATCAACTCCCCAGAGCCCTCACTCCTTAAGCCCACAGGACCTCAAGGCCATGGGTTTCCTGGCCTGCCTCTCTAACTGTCCTCCCTGCCTTCAACTTACTCTCCAGACTGTGTTGTCATCTCTCCCTGGAAAGCCCTTTCCCACTGTCCTTTCATTGAACCAACTCTTTCTCATCCTTCAAGGCTCAACTCAGGTGCCCCTTCTCTGGAAAGCCCTCTCCATCAGCCAACCTGGGATGTGCACACCTACCTCCCTGGGCCCTCTCAGAACCCTGGAGCTGCTTGCCTAAGCAAGACTCCAGTCCTACCAAGCCATATTTCAGTTATTCTGTTTACCCACAGTACCAGTGTATTGAGGCAACTCAACTTGGTGGGATATAATAATAAAGCTTTTTTTCCCCTAATCTCTGCCTTCAGCCCTGCTGAGTTGAATCTCCGTTTTCCATCCTTTAATGACATCTTGGGCAGATTGTATTACTTTTGGATCACTTTCTGTTGTTAAACCTCCATCCTTGAAAGCTTCATTCTCAAACTCAATTTAAATCTCATTTTATCATCTCCCTTACTTATCCAAGGATTGACTTGTGCCGGGACCCCACCTGTTTGGATAAAAAGTGGAAGGGGGGGCATGGCCTGGTTGGGAGATACGCCCTAGCACCCTCCCTTTATTGAAACTGGAAGTAGGGAGCAGGAACAGCCCTCTGCAATATAGGCCTCTCCCTGTTGCTTGACCCTGCTTCCCTGGCTAACCCAGGGAAGCAAGTGTCCATACATGGTTTCTCATGGGGTGCATAAGTAAGTCTCTTAGGTAGGGGCTTCTCCACTGCAAGGTTCTCTGACGAGGAGCATCCAGCTCCGACTTGAGCTCTCCTACCGTGCCCCACCACCAGGGCCCCTGCCACTGGTGGGGCCCTCTTGTTCAGCAGTCAGCCTGCTTGAGTGGGGTACCGGCAAGCCTGGCTAATTACTGCAACATCCACTTGACCCAGAGAAACTCATACATCCTGGCCAGCTACTCCACTTCCTCCCCTCTCCATCTTTCTCCCTCCCTGCTCGGAGAAGCATAGCAAGTCCACTACCAAGTAGACCCCGACTGGGGAACAGCATCCCAGCATCCCCTTCTTGAAGTCACCCCTCAATATCCAGGAGGGACTCCCAATTAAAGGTGTGGAGGTGGGGATTGTCTTCTGCCATAGACACTATATTCCTCAATAAAACCAAAGAACCCCTCCCTCCCCAGGATTATTTATGGGCAAGGAAAAGGAAAACAAGGTTTTGGCTAGGGGATATAGGACAAGTTCTACCCCTTTAGTAAACCTTGGAGAGAAAGTATCTGGCTCCCATTTGGAATGCAGGGTACATAGGGCCGGTGGCTTTTACCAGCTCCTAAGTAACAGGGAACTGTCACTCAATAATGTTTGGACTGGGCCATCCCTCATACCTAACTTGATTCCTGGAAAAGAGGATCTTTGTAGCCAGAGGCCCACACGGAGCCCAGGCACATGCTGGATGCTGAACAACTGTTGAATGAATGTGGGACCGTGAAATGAGACTGAAGGGATCCACTGGAATCCACCTGCTCGTTCCCACACCATCCAGGGTAATTGCCCATCTTCCCCAGATGACCGGACTCTCTAGCTGGGATTCCCAGGCCCAACAGTGGACAAAAATCTTTCCCCTCAGCTCAGCAGAGTTGGGTTGGAATTTATCAAAGGGAACTAAGGAACTCAGGAAGGAACCCAAACAGAAATTAAGGAAACCCACAAGCTAGCAAAACAGACGGGTGAGCTGACAAAGAAGTTCTTTATCATGATCTGGTTAAAGCCACTCACTGGCTTGGCTGATCCTGATACCCAGACAAGGGGACCTCAGGTCTGATCCTCAGCCTTCTCAGACCCTGATGTCTGGAATAAGAGATGGATTCGGTTGGGGGAAGGGATCCAAGTGCTTTACCATGGCCTCGAGATCCTGCGTGATCTGGCTTCCGCTGACCTCTCCCTCCACTTGCCCACTTGCCTGCTACACTGCAGCCGTCCAGGCCTCTCAGCTCCCACCTCAGAGCCTTTGTCCGTGCTGCTCCCTCTGCCTGAAATGTCTGTCCTTTCACGCTTCATCTGCTGACTATCTCACCATTCAGCCCTCTGGGTAAATGACACCTCCTCAGAGGGGCTTTCCCTGATTACCTTATCTAAAGTGAGTTCCTCCACTACCAACTCACCTTTCCCACTGCTGTCCTCTCCTGTAGCACCCGTTTTAGTCAGGGTTGCCATTGCAAGCAAAAGAAGAGAGAGTTGGCGAACTTAAATAGAAGAGAGTGTTGGAAGGATGTCAGGCAACTCGTAGAACTGATGGGAAGGCTGAAGAACCAAACTTAGGCAGGAACCGCAGGAGGCAGGACACAGTCAAGACTCTGCTACAGAACAGGTCTTACAAACCAGCTCTGTGCTAGCCCAGCTCCAAGAGCCCTCAGTGATCCTGCCTCCTGGCCTTCCCACCCTTGGGTAGTCCCCTCCCTCATTGCGCCAGGGTTGGTCTGTGTGACCAGTAGAAACCAGGAGAAGTGATGATATGTCACTTCCAAGGTTACTTTCTAAAACTACTGAGGCTTCAGTTGTATGTGCTCTGTTGCATATACTCTCTCTGCCTCTCCTTCGTCTCTCCTTCTTTCTCCCTGTCTCTCTCTCTCTCTCCCATCAGGTGCTCTGGGGAAGCCAACTGCCATGTCATGAGGATACCCAAGTAGTCTATAGAGAAACCCACATGGATGGCGAGGAACCGACGCTTCTGGCCATCAGCCACATAAGAGAGTTTAGAAGTGGATCCTCCAGCCCCAGTCAAGCCTCAGATGACTGCAAACCCAGCTGACACCTTGACTGCAGTCTTGTGAGAGGCCCCCTAATCAGAACCACCCACCTAAGCTGCTCCTGGATTGCTGGCCCACAGAAACGGTGAGATAATAAATGTTTGTAAGTCACTAATTTTAGGGTAATTTCTAACACAGCAATAGTTAACTAATACAACCTCTAAATGACTCTGAAGTTGAGCATCATTCCCTCAAGGTTCAAAGTCTTGGGAAGGGACATCAGAATGGCCATCATGGCTTACACTCCATATTCTGGTTGCCAGGAGGTAAGAAAGACTATCTGTGTCCTCTTGTTCTCCTTGGTGGGTCCTGCCCCTGCCCCATTCTCCTCAAATAAGAAGAATGTTTAGATGCTGAGCAGCCAAAACAACTTATTTGCACTGCCACAGTCCTTCAGGACACTTACCACGAGTTGTAGTTCTCTATGTGGAAAGGCATTTTCTCCTTTCCCCTTCCTCCTCCTAAGTTTGGGCATACACCAGACCGCAAAAACAAAGAATGCAGATACTTTCTTGGCCCAATAATGTGGGGAAAATATCCTCAAAAGTCAAAAGTCTGATTGCCTTCAAAAATACCAAACCCTGAGGAAAGAGCTATTCTTCTCAGTGAATTAATAAGGGAAAGAAAATAAAGTTTGGGAATCCAGATGAAGAAATACAATTCTGCATCTTTTCATATAGCCGAAGCCCAATGAATTATCAAATCTTTCCTGCTCACGTTATATATATGAAGCAGACACTTTAAAAAGACCAAAAAGGGGAGTTCCCTGGCGGTCCAGTGGTTTAGACTTGGTGCTTTCACTGCCGTGGCCCAGGTTCAATCCCTGGTCGAGGAACTAAGATCCCACAAGCAGCACGGCCAAAAAAAAAAAGACCAAAAAATTACCTATGGTCCCATCCTGAAATTAAATCAATATTTTTATTTGTACGTGTCACCTTGTTGCCCTTGTCCATATATACCTTCAGATTTTTCTTTCCCAAGGATATCATAGGCAAATTTCCTGTATTGTATTTTCCTATAACATTATACCATACATATTATTTTCACTTTCATAAATGCCTGTTTTTTCCTCTGTCTTTACAGCCCCCTCCCTGTAACAGCCTGTTAGGTATCTTCCTTCATATCTAAGGATATGTTTGGCTGTTTAGTTTTTTGGGGGTTTTTTTGTTTGTTTTTTTGGCTGCTTTGGGTCTTCGTTGCAGCGCGCAGGCTTCTCTTGTTGCGGAGCACAGGTTCTAGGCACATGGGCTCAGTAATTGTGGTGCATGGGCTTAGTTGCTCCGTGGCATGTGGGATCTTCCCGGACCAGGGATCAAACCTGTGTCTCCTGCATTGGCAGGCGGATTCTTAACCACTGCGCCACCAGAGAAGTCCGATATGTTTGTTTATTCCATAGAAAAAGAAATCTTTATCACTTTTCTGCAATCACTTTCTCACTTAACCATATATGGTGGAAATCATTCCAGGCTAGTAGACACAGATCTGACACATTCCTTTTTTAATAACTGTGTAATATTCCATGGTGTGGACTTGTCACAATTGATTCAACCATTCTTCTGTTGACGTACATTCAGCCTGCATCCAAGTTCTTACTACTGCAAAGCATGTTGTAACAACACACATGCTTGTACACATATGCTTAGGCATTTGTACTTTTATTTCTATAAAACAGATTTCTAGATATGGAATTTGTGGGTGTGCGTATTGTAAATGCTAACAGATATTTTCAAATAGTTTTTAAAAACTATATGAAGGGACCTTTACTTTGCATTCTCACCATCACTAGACGTCATCATTCATTTTACTATTTGACAGTTTGATGGATGAAGAGAGATATCTCATTGTTGCTTTAATTTACACTTTCCCAATTATTAGTGAAATTCAACACCCTATCAAAGGTTTATCAACCATTTGAATTTCCTCTTCTATAAACTAACTGTATATATCCTTTGCCCACTTTTCTACCCAATTGTCTTTTTCTTATCAATTTCATTTATTCATTAATTCATTCAACAAATATTCTTGGAGTATTTACTGTGTGTCACATGTTGAAGTTACACTACTAACTAGACAAAGTCCCAGACCTAATGAAGATGAAACTGCACAATTCAGATGGGACTTGAACCCACGGGCCAGGACTCGAACCTAGCCAGAACCCAGACTGGGACTTGAACTCGCTGTCTTTTCATCGAGATCACACACCTGGTCTCAGGACTTAATGAAGCTCAGGTTCTTTACGTCTCATTACAGAAAGAATTCAGTGAGAGCCAAAGTGATAGGTAAGAAGTGGATTTATTTAGAGAGACACACATTCCATAGACAGATGTGGTCTGTCTCAAAAGGCGAGAACGGCCTTGGGAGAAACACTCCTCAGACAGACTGTGGACCATCTAAGGTGAGACGGACTGAAATATGGGATGATTAGTTTTTATGGGCTGGGTAATTTCATAGGCTAAGGAGTAGGAGGATTATTCCAACTACTTTGGGGAAGGGGCAGACATTTCCAGGAATTGGGCCACTGCCCACTTTTTGATCTTTGATGGTCGGCCTCAGAAATGTCATGGAGCTGGTGGGTCATTTAGCATACACTAGTGTATTACAATGAGTGTATAATGAGGCTCAAGGTCTACTGGAAGTCGAATCTTCTGCCATCTTGGACCTAGTTGGTTCTAACCAGTTTACGTTGTATCCTCAATGGCTATGTCATTCTTTTAGAGGTTGTGCCCTGACCCCTTCCCTCCTATTTCAAAGAGATCTTTGTATATCAATATTAACCCTTTACTCTGTCATCCATGTTGAAAATCAGCTCAGATGTCTAATTGTACCTCCAGGCTTTCCCTGTAAACATTTTCTGGCAGACTGTTAATCATTATGGTTTCAAATTTTATGATGTAAAAATACCTAATGCCAAGCTCAACTAGCCACTAATTTGTTAAAGAGAGCACTCAGTCCAATCTCCTATGTAGCGTCTTGTTGGTACACCACTCACATGCCCTCCATATACACGTCCCTGTTCCCTACTTCAAGCACCTGTGGCCTCTGCCTGGGGGGCCTTGTGTGGTTACTGGAGCTTGTTTAGCCCTTGAGCTCAAGACAGAAGTGCCAGAGTTAATGCCTTTGGGAACAGCCATCTACCAATGACAAGGATTTGATGGATGAATACCTAGCTCCCTCGTTCCTTAGGTGGGATAACTCAGAGGTGCATGTTCTACACTGTCTCCCCCATCAAGATTAAGCTCCATTGCCCACAGTGTAACCTGGTCCTTAACCCACCCTGTAATGGCTTCCTTCCCCTCCCTGTTTCACTTCCCCACTCCCCCATGTGTACTTCCTGAGGCCACCTTCCAAATAAACCAGCTGCACTTAAGTCCTTGTCTCAGTTTCTGTTTCTGGGAGAATCCAACAAAGGCGGCTTCATTTGCATATGAGGAACCGAGCAGCAGGGGTAGTTAGGTGGGTAGGAATGTGGCCTCTGAAGTCAGAGGCCTGAGTCCAAAGCCAGGTTCTGCTCCTGACCATGTGACCTTGAGCACGGTCTTAAACTCTGGTTTCTCCTCTGTTAAAATCAGGGGCTTCCCTGGTGGCGCAGTGGTTAAGGATCGGCTTGCCAGTGCAGGGGACACGGGTTCAAGCCCTGGTCCAGGAAGATCCCACATGCTGCCCGTGCGCCACAACTACTGAGCCTGTGCTCTAGAGCCTGTGAGCCACAACTACTGAAGCCCGTGAGCCACAACTACTGAAGCCCGTGAGCCACAACTACTGAAGCCCGTGAGCCACAACTACTGAAGCCCGTGCGCCTAGAGCCCGTGCTCCGCAACAAGAGAAGCCACTGCAATGAGAAGCCCAGGTACCGCAACCAAGAGTGGCCCCCGCTCGCCACAACTAGAGAAAGCCTGCACGCAGCAATGAAGACACAACCCAGGCAAAAATGAAGATAAATAAAATAAATAAATTTAGTTTTTAAAATGGGCCTAATAGCTCACATGGTTATCATAAGAATTTAGTTAATTATGTAATTTTCCTATAATATCCAGTAAAATATTTATATTACTCATTAATATTAGAAAACTGAGTCCTAGAGAGTATATGTGCCAGGTCACACAGGAACCTGGCACTCTTCTGTCCCACTTCGGAAGATTCTACTCTTGTCTTCCCATGGGCTGGGGATGTTACAGTCACGGGGTTCCACTTGTCCTGGACTTTGAATTCTCCTACACTTATAGGTAGAATTGGGTGTTTATCAGTGCTGTCCAATAGACCTTTCCAGGGTGAGGGAAACATTCTGTGTCTGTGCCATCCAATATGATAGCCACTAACTACATGTGCCTATTAAACACTTGGGAGGTGGTGAGTGCAGCCAAGGAAGTGGATTTTTTATTTACTCCTAATAAATGTAAATAGTCACATATAGCTAGTGGCTACCATATTAGACAGCTCAGGTCCAGAGAATAGGGGTTGGGTGATGGTGGGAAGAATCTCTTAGTTCTTTTCTTCTTCTCCTATTTTCTCTTTCCTCCTGTCACCTTTCCTAGCCCCAGCTATTCAGCCCCCTCTTCATAGCACTGTCTGCCTTTCACTCCTTTGTACATGCTATGTTCTATGGAAGGACGCAGTTGGGACTGTGACAACCATTGTATTTTCATACACCCAGCAAGGTGAAACCAACTCCTTTGCGATCTCCATTCTGAAAGACAAGACGAATACCTGCTATAAATAAAGCTGAATAAAGATCCCTTTCTAGATGGCTTCCACTGTTCCCTGTTCCCTTATGGTATTCACGCTGAGATAATTTCCAGTTTCTCAGATCCTCAACAGTTATAAAACATACCATTACCTCATTTTCATTTCATTAGATTTACAGGTCACAAGACTACTTTGATCTTTACCAAGTTCATCATTAATGGTTTCAAAATAATGGTTCTTTCCGTTTCAGCATGAGCCCAATACAGAACTTCCTACTTGTGTATTCTTGTATCTCCTGCTTCCTACTTTTAACTCTGTCTAGACAATAGCAGCTAATGGAGTTTCCCAGATGCCAGTGTGTATTTCACATCCACGAAGATGTTCCACACAGCGCTCTGTAACCCCATAGCAAAAGCAGCAAAAGTAATTTCTTTCTAAACCGTCTAATCCCAGTGGATGGCATGAAAAGGTCTGCCTGAGTCATATATCTGATAAACCATCTGCTCTCCAAGGCTGATGGTACCTTTCGTCAACTCCACAGGGCACAGTGGGGCACATGGCCTTTGGAGCCTGACAGACATGGGTTTGAATCCTGACTCTGTTGTTTATCTATGAGAAAAGATAACTTATCATCTTTGAGTCTCAGTTTCCTCATCTGTAAAATGGAGGAATAGGATACTTACTTGGCAGGATAGTGGAAGGACTAAGAGGATTTATATAGGAAGCAGGATATTGAAGTCACTAAAAGCATGGACTTCACCACTAGTATAGTGTCCCGTGACCTTGGGTAATCTACCCACCTCTCTGAGCCTCAATTTTCTCATCTATAAAATGGGAATAGTAATACCTACCTACCTACCTATTAGGGTGTTACAAGGATTAAATAAGGATATGTATAAAGTCCTCATGACTGACTCACTTCTTAGTGTACCCTGAGGAGAGCTCCTCGTCCCAGTCATTGACTACTTTCTTTTTTTTGGTTGAAATACAGTTGATGTATATGTGAGAGGTGTACAATATAGCAATTCACAATTTTAAAGGTTATCCTCCATTTATACTTATTATAAAATATTGGTTATATTCCCTGTGTTGTACAAATATCCTTGTAGCTTATTTTATACATAATAGTTTGTACTTCTTAATCCCCTACTCCTATATTGCCCCTCCCCCCTTCCCTCTCCCCACTGGTAACCACTGGTTTGTTCTCTATATCTGTGAGTCTGCTTCTTTTTTGTTATATTCACTGGTTTGTTGTATGCTTTAGATTCCACATATAAGTAACATCATACAGTATTTGTCTTTCTCTGACTTACTTCACTTAGCATAATACCCGCGAAGTCCATCCATGCTTTTGCAAACGGCAAAATTTCATTCTTTTTAATGGTTGAGTACTATTCCATTGTATATATAAGCCACATCTTCTTTATCCATTCACCTGCTGATGAACACTTAGGTTGTTCCATATCTTGGCTGTTGTAAATAATGCTGCTATGAATATTGGGGTGTGTTTATATTTTTGAATTAGTGTCTTGGTTTTTTTGGATGTATATCCAGGAATTGCTGGATCACATGGTAGTTCTATTTTCAGGGTTTTGTTTTTTTTTTTTTTTTGGCCGCGCCACGCAGCTTGTGTTCCCCTACCAGGGATTAAACCCGGGCCCTCGGCAGTGAGAGCACAGAGTCCTAACCACTGGACCACCACGGAATTCCCAACTTTTAGTTTTTTGAGAAACCTGCATACTGTTTTCCACAGTGGATGCACCAATTTACATTCCCTCTAACAGCATATGAGGGTTTCCTCTTCTCCACATCCTCGCCAACATTTGTTTCTTGTGTTCTTTTTGATGATAGGCATTCTGACAGGTGTAAGGTGAGATCTCATTGTGGTTTTGATTTGCATTTCCCTGATGATTACTGATATTGAGCATCTTTTCATGTGCCTGTTGGCCATCTGCATTTCCTCTTTGGAAAAATGTCTATTCAGGTCTTCTGCTCATTTTTTTTGATCAGGTTGTTTTTTTAATGTTGAGTTGTATGAGCTGTTTATATATTTTGGATATTAACCCCTTATTGGTCATATCATTTGCAGATATTTTCTCCCATTCAGTAGGTTGTCTTTTCGTTTTGTTGATGGTTTCCTTTGCTGTGCAAAAGCTTTCAAGTTTAATTAGGTCCCGTTTATTTTTGCTTTTATTTCCTTTGCTTTAGGAGACAGATCCAAAAAAACATTGCTACGATTTATGTCTAAGAGTGATTGACTACTTTTTTTTAGATTCTTAAGTTTTTTTGTGTGTTATGGACCCCTCTGACCATCTGGAGAAGCCTAGGAACCCTTCTCAGGAAAATGTTTGAAAATGCATAAAATATGATAAATAGGGTTACAAAGAAAACCAATTATATTGAAATACAGTCATCAAAATATTAAAAAGACAAATGTGTGATATAGCACTGTATGTGCTTCTTTATTAATGGTTTAACTAATAAGATCTAGTGGTGAGTCTAAAATTTACATAATTTCAAAGTAATGATATGTGCAAACAATAATTCAAGACATCTCTAATAATTGTGATATGAAATATCTGTGATTTCAGTTGGAGACAATATAGCAGGCTCTGCTAATACTGTTGTTTGTTGACTACATTCCTAATAGAAAGGAATGCTTAATTTCAGTAAGAAATAAATGAAAATATGAAAGTAGGTTTTTCCCAGTTCATGAACCTCAGGTCAAGGGCCCCTGCTTTATACTTAGTACCTCTTTATCCTCAGCTGTGGGATTAGGAGGTAACCCATTGCATATCCCATTGCATAACCTCTGATTGGAAAGGTAATTTTAAGACAGAAGAGCACAGTTCTATGAGTGTGCAATAGGCTGGCAAACTACTACCAGCTAATGCTCATTGAGCAGTACATGGCAGGCACTGTTCTAAGTGTTTTAGATATGTTAACTCAGCAACATTCACAATAATCCTTTGAAATAGGTCTTTTTACTATCTCTATTTTACAAAGGAGGAAACTGAGGCACAGAGAGGTTAGGCAACATGCCCAAGGTCACACAGCTAGTAAATGGTAGAGCCAGGATTTGGACCCAAGTAGTCTGAATCCATAGTTTGTTCTCCTAGCTACCATGCTATACTATCTCTCTACTCTGAATGGAGAGGGGGAGTGAGATTTAAATTAAAGCCCTCAGGATGAATAGGAGTTAAAGAGGTGGCAGAGAAGGGAGGAGAGGGAATGGGAGGGTCAAAAGTCCTGAGGTGGAAAGAATGCTGTGAATGTAGGGCCTGAAATAACACCAATGGGGCTGCAGGTTGGAAAGCAAGGGGAACAGTGGTATAAAATGAGGCTGGATGGCAGAAGGTTTCCAGATCTTGCAGGGCCTTGAAGGCAGTTTTTTTTTGTTTGTTTTTTTTTTAATTTTTATTTATTATTTATTTTTGGCTGTGTTGGGTCTTCGTTTCCGTGCGAGGGCTCTCTCTAGCTGCGGCGAGCGGGGGCCACTCCTCATCGCGGTGCGCGGGCCTCTCACTGTCGCGGCCTCTCCCGTTGCGGAGCACAAGCTCCAGACGCGCAGGCTCAGCAGCTGTGGCCCACGGGCCCAGTTGCTCCGCGGCATGTGGGATCTTCCCAGACCAGGGCTCGAACCCGTGTCCCCTGCACTGGCAGGCGGACTCTCAACCACTGCGCCACCAGGGAAGCCCCTGAAGGCAGTTTTATCGTTATCCTAAAGGACAATGGGAAGTGACAATCAGATTTCTTATAAATATGTATGTATACAAACAAACTCTAGCTGTAGAAGAGAAAGAATTGGAGGGAAGAAAAGTGGAAGCAAGGAGCCTAGTTTGGAGCCTAGCTAGGAGTGATGATAGTTTGGACTGGGTGGTGGCCAGAGGTACCAAGAGAAGGTACCTAGAGAAGGTACCTAGAGAAGTGGACAGATTTGAGAAAGACTTGGGATCAGGTGCACTGAAGGTGGAAGCAAGGGATAACTCTGGGGCAGACTGTATTTCCCAGAGACAGCCAGAGCTATATCTCCCATCCACACACTCTTCTTTTTTTTTTTTTTTTTAACTTTTTATTTGATATTGGAGCAGAGTTGACTAACAATGTTGTGTTAGTTTCAGGTGTACAGCAAAGTGATTCAGTTATACATATACATGTATCTATTCTTTTTCAAATTCTTTTCCCATTTAGGATGTTACAGAATATTGAGCAGAGTTCCCTGTGCTATACAGTAGATCCTTCTTGGTTATCCATTTTAAATATAGCAGTGTGTACATGTCAATCCCAAACTCCCTAACTATCCCTTCCCCCCACCCTTCCCCCCTGGTAACCATAAATTCATTCTCTAAGTCTGTGAGTCTGTTTCTGTTTTGTAAATAAGTTCATTTTGTATCATTTCTTTTCAGATTCTACATATAAGCGATATCATTTGATATTTCTCTTTCTCTGTCTGACTTACTTCACTCAGTACGACAATCTCTAGGTCCACCCATGTTGATGCGAATGGCATTATTTCATTCTTTTTAATGGCTGAGTAATATTCCATTGTATATATGTACCACATCTTCTTTATCCATTCCTCTGTCTATGGACATTTAGGTTGCTTCCATGTCTTGGCTATTGTAAACAGTGTTGCAATGAACATTGGGGTGCATGTAGCCTTTTGGACCATGTTTTTCTCCAGATATATGCCCAGAAGTGGGATTGCAGAATCATATGGTAGCTCTATTTTTTAGTTTTGTAAGGAACCTCCATGCTGTTCTCCATAGTGGCTGTACCAAGTTACATTCCCACCAACAGTAGGAGGGTTTCCTTCTCTCCACACCCTCTCCAGCCTTTATTGTTTGTGGATTTTTTGATGAGAGCCATTTTGACTAGTGTGAGGTGATATCACATTTTGGTTCTGATTTGCTTTTCTCTAAGAATTAGCGATGTTGAACATCTTTTCATGTGCCTCTTGGCCATCTGAATGTCTTCTTTGGAGAAATGTCTATTTAGGTCTTCTGCCCACTTTTGGATTGGGTTGTTTTGATGACATTAAGCCTCTTCACACACTCTTCTTACAGTGGGACCATGCTATTCCTCTCATGGAGAGGGGGGCCTACGTTCCTTCCCCTTGAATCTGGGCAGCCTTATGAGGCTATACGACTTCCAAAGCGATGTCATACAAGGCCATACATCTCCTGCCTGGTTCTTTCAGTCACTCTCTCAGAGCCCTGAGCTCCATTTAAGGAGCACAAGTGCTCTGAAACCACCATGCTGTGAGGAAGCCCAAACTAGCACATGTGGAGAGACCACGTGGAGAGGCCCTGAGACTATGTGAAGAGAGATGTCCAGCCAGCCTGCAGCTGCTCCATCCCCCTGCTGTTCCAGCTGCAGCCACTGTCTAACTCTGAGGCAGAACTTCTCAACCAGGCCCTTCCCAAATTCCTGATTCCCAGAAACGATGAACAAGGATAAAATGGCTGCTTTACATCACTAAGTTAGAATCTGGAACACTCATCCTTCAGATTTTGTCTCTACTGACTTGGCCGGTTTTCCAGTTCTAACCCTAGTAAGAGAGATTCAACATTCTCTTTTGGGGTTATTTGTAAGGAACTCCGAAACATGGTAACTAGCATTTACTTATGCTATCTCTGCAATTTTAATTACCCAGCCCAGTGGTTTGCAAATCTGGGAGGGCTTTTTTAACAAAAATATGGATTCTCAAGTTCTACCCTAGACTCGCTGAATCATAATCGCCAGGAAAGAATGAGCCATTGACTCACAGAGACTGGAGGTGAATGACTTGGGCTCTTGACCCCCCGGGTTGCACTGCACTCCACAACCGAGGAGTCTCTTGCCAGCCCGTTCTGCTAGTTGTCTCATGAGACCACTTCTCGGCCTTTCTCTATAGATGTGGAGGATGTGCCGAGCTCAGACAGGCTGCAGGTTAAGTGCAATTCTCATTTACTGCATCCCGAAACCCTCTGGCTCTAGACTTCATGATTCTTAGAAATATTTTGAAAATTTTCAAATAATTTCAGATTTACAATAGAGTTGCTAAAGTAGGATGAAGAATTCCTGAATGTCCTTCACCCAGATTCCCCAAATATGGACTGTGGAATCAGACTGTCCCACGTCCACTACTCTGCTTCATCACTTTCTAGCTGGGCAAACTTGAATTTGTTGTTTAAACTCCCATGTCTCATTTTCTTATTTATTTATTTTTTAATGTATTTTATTGAAGTATAGTTGATTTACAATGTTGTGTTAATTTCTACTGTACAGCAAAGTGGTTCAGTTGTATATATATATACACACACACACGTATATATATGCATTCTTTTTCGTATCCTTTTCCATTATGGTTTCTCACAGGCTATTGAATATAGTTCCCTGTGCTACACAGTAGGACCTTGTTGTTTATCCATTCTGTATATAATAGTTTGCATCCCGTCTCCTTTCCTTCATCTGTAAGTTGGGGATAAGAATAGGACGTACCTCCTAAGGTCAGTATGAAGTAAGTTAAATTAAATGAAGTAGCACATATCATGCCTGGCTCACCACGTGGCCTCATCAGCTCATAGATCTCATCTAGGTTTATTTTATGACAACATGGTTTGTGCCTTTCTATAGATTTGCTTGTGCTAACAGTTGTTAGACCATCCCTAGAAAACAGAGGCCCTTGGCTTTTCATGGCCTACTATGTTCACAGATGGAATAAATGTCGCTGGAAGCTGGTCAGTGAGTCCTTTTCCCCAGGACATTGGGGTGGGGGTGGAGGGGACTTTATTGTGATGATAATGAGTTCCTGGTGAGCCCAACAGAGCTAATAGCTCCTCAAAGCAAGATTCTGCCAACAAAGCGGATCAGAATGACTTT
The DNA here is from genome assembly GCF_965194805.1 of Balaenoptera borealis. Lineage (NCBI taxonomy): Eukaryota > Metazoa > Chordata > Mammalia > Artiodactyla > Balaenopteridae > Balaenoptera > Balaenoptera borealis. The sequence continues at coordinate 14,873,943 of NC_138872.1, forward strand.
GCCCCCACTTGGCAAGTGCTGCTGTACATTGAAAGAGGTGGCTCCAGAAATGCAGCGCAGTCACCCTAAGGTCCCTCCCAGCCACCAGGGAGTCCGGCCTCCACAACACACCCATTTATGTCGGGATAGCTCTATGCAACTGTGGTAGTCAGAATAATGTCCTCCAAAAGATGTCCACAGCCTAATGTCTGGAACCTGTGGATATGTCACCTTATATGGCACAGGGACTTTGCAGATGTCATTAGACTAAGGATCTTCAGGTGGGGAGATAGTCCTCAATTATCCAGGTGAGCCCAGTGTAATCACAAGGGCCCTTATAAGAGGGAGGTAGGAAGGTCAGAGTCAGAGAAGGAGATATGATGACAAAAGCAGAGCAGGGGTGAGAGATAGAGATGGAGATGGAGATAGATAGAGATAGAGATAGAGAGAGGGAGGGGGAGAGAAAGATCAGAAGATGTTACTGCACTGCTGGCTTTGAAGATGGAGAATGGGGCCATAAGCCAAGGAATGCAGGAGGCCTCTAGAAGCAGGAAAGAGCGAGAAGACAGATTTCCTCCTAGAGCTTCCAGAAGGAACACAGCCTTGCTGGCCCATTTTTGACTTTTGACTTTCCTCCCTCCAGAAAGTTTATAAATATATATTTTCCTTTGCTAATTTTACCATGATTTACTTTCCCCTTTTAAATAACTAAATCTTTAATTCAGTTAAGATTGGTTTTGATGTATGATGTCACAGGTAGGTGCCATTTTTATATCTTTTATTATAAAACAGAACATTCTTTTCCATAGGAGGATTAAGTTAAAGGCTATTCATTGTTTTCATAATATTCCTTTTTGGGGCGATTCACACCATTTCAATTATTGTTACTCTAGATGGAATATATTTAGTTATTTTATTTCCAGAGCCATGTGAAATATACTTGTGAAAACATTTAAAGAGAATTCTTTGACATAGGTAATTGAATGCTGTTTGTACTGCTCAGATGACCAGGGAATCTGATTAATGCCTCCCTTCCCTTGAAATTCTCAAAGGATCCATCTCCTAATTTGCCTACATAGGTTGGGGTATAGAAATAGAATATAAATATAATAATCATAAGAATGTTTAAGGATAATATCAGAGAGTAGGACAGTTCATCTGAGTCACAGTCTCTGAGTCTGTGGCCTTGGGCAAGTCATATCAGCTCTCGGTGCCTCAACTGACTCACCTGTAAGATTGACATACTAATAGTATTTACCTAGGAGAATATCTACATGACATCACAAGAGGGAAGGAATCCTTAAACAAGACACTGAACACTACAAACCATAAAGGGAAAGACTGAAACATATGACTACATTAAAATTTTAAACTTTTGAATGATGAGATACCATTAACAAAGTAAATCGACAAACCACAGAAAGAAGACCTAACTAACGCAAAATCAGTATCCAGAATATGTAAACAACTCCTATGGATCAATAAGAAAAACATAAATAAACCCATTAGAAAAATGGTCTGGAAATATCAACAGGCAGAAACCTGGATAGCCTGTAAGAAAAGATGCCCAATGTCACTAAATTCAGGAAAATTAAGACTAAAACAACAAAGATATCATTTCACACCTATTGTCATAAGCAAAAATAAATGAATAAAGTCTGAAAATATCAAAAGTTGGCAAGGATATCTAGAAATGGTACTTATACGTTGCTGGCAGGAGTATGTATTAACAATTCTTTGGAGAGCAATCTGGCTATAAACCTCCTAAAGCTCAAGATGTGATATACTACAAAGTCAGTTCCACTCCTAAGTGTGTATTCTAGAAAAGTATGACATGTATACACAAGGAGGTATGTACCAATGTGTTCAATGTAGCACTCCTTGTAATAGAAGTCTAAGTATTCCTTAGTACAGATACATAAACTGTGACTGATTCATACAATAAAATACTATGCAGCAAATAAAATGAATAATTTAGAGCAGTAGTTCTCAAACGTTAGGGCGCATCAGAAGGACTTGGCAAAGGGCGAATTGCTGGATCCTATCCCTAGAGTTTCTGATTCAATGGATTTTGGGTGGAGCCAAATTTTTGCATTTCTAACAAGTTCTCAATGTTACTACTGCTGCTTGCTGGTCTAGGGACCACACTTTAAGAACCACTAAACTAGCTATATGTTTCAACACAGTTAAATCTTGAAAACCTAGTCCAGTTTCCAGCAAGTTGTGAAAAGATACATAGTATATCTCTAAACACAGTAAACAATAGCATACAGATTATGGATATATATATATTTTTTTCTTTATAATAAAAATACAAAATATACCTGAAAATGTATAGAGAGTGATTATCTCTAGAAGAGAGGGGAAGGAAATGGAAGGAGAATCTTAGTAGTGAGTAGAAAGGTATGCATTATAATATTTTATGTAGTTTAACGTATGTTTGAAATGTTAAGGAATTTTTAAAGTTTAAATTATATAGTATCAGAACAGAATAGAGAACCCAGAAATAAAAATAAAAATTTAAAAATATACAGTATCTATCACATAGAGTTGTTATGAAGAGTAAATGAGATAATGTGAAACTTCTGGGTGGGTAAAGATAGCAAGATGCAGTGGAGTCACAGAATCTCTGTCCTCGTGTATTTAACCAAAAAGTAATAATAAAAAATTAAGTTAAAGGATACCCCCCAAAATTAAGAGAATTCAACCAAACAATGAAAAGGGTACAATTTGGACTTTCCTGGCGGCGCAGCGGTTAAGAATCTGCCTGCCAATGCAGGGGACATGGGTTCGAGCCCTGCTCCGGGTAGATCCCACATGCCGTGGAGCAACTAAGCCTGCGTGCCACGACTACTGAAGCCCGTGCTTCTCAACAAGAGAAGCCACCGCAATGAGAAGCATGTGCACCGCAAAGAAGAGTAGCTCCCGCTCGCCGCAACTAGAGAAAGCCCGCGAGCAGCAACAAAGACCCAGGGCAGCCAAAAATAAATAAATAAATTTTTTTTAAAAAAAGAAAAGGGTACAACTTTATGGCATAAACATCAAAGAGGTGTAATCAAGGAAAGAAACAGAAGATTCTAAACTGAGTCAGTGTGGTTTTTAACCTGACCCAGAAAAGGACATCAGGAAAGCAGGTGAATCCACAAAATCCTGAGCCTTCTCACCTAGAGTGAGTGAACAACCTGGGATAAAGGGGAAATTCCTGGGAGGAGAAGTCCCTATCTGCCTTCAGAACCTCTCAGTGGAGGCGGAAAAAACCACACAGCTTCCGTTTTCCCAGGTGCCATGATGAATTATGGGAAGGATCTGAAGGCCAAACATACCTGCTCATAGGCATCAGACACACCCTGTACTATTCACAAGGAGAAAGACTAGACAAAAGAGTGGATCCCTATTTCTTTCCTTCAGTTATTTTTGTTTGTACACAAGTGTGATTATTCGCCTAATTCTATCTCTCCACTGCACAGTATCTCCAAGATAGCAGGGATGGGTCTGCCTTTGCTTATGATAGTGCCTAGCAAGTAGGTGTATAATAAGTCATAGGGCCACCTAGTAGGTGTATAATAAACATTCAGTGAATAAATTAGTGAAGGAGGGAGCATATGAGTTGGTGTCAAAGAAATCTGATTTCCCATAGTGTACAAATTTCACAGCCACCATTTTTATTTTGCATGAACTATTCACAAGGAGAAAAACTAGACCCCATGGGGTCTGGGGCATTTCCTAACTAATAAAAAAGCCTACCTGATTCACATAGCCATCGGTGTGATTAATAGAGTGTATTTACAATTGTGTGAGCAAATTCTATTCCCTGTGACAAATATATTCTACAGATTAAATGAACAATACAACATTTTACATGCTTCACGGTCAACAACTACATTCTGGGAAATTTCTTTTTGACACTGAATGAATATTCCAGAAAGAAATAAATAATTCAAAAATAATCTGTGACTATATCACCAGAATCCTTTTGCCTCTTGTTAGTGAAACTAATAGGACACACAGCCTCTTTAAATGTAAATTTAAATAAAACATTTTCTCTACCTCTCTGCTCTCTTTGTTCCTTGCGATCCGCAGATTACGGGAATATATATACTAGTCTCCAATACACACACCTATAGGTGTTGAGTTTTATGAAAGACGAAATCAAGGTATTCTAGGATTTAAATGATCTATTTCCACAGTTAGAGAGGAAAGAAAGTACTCTGAACATCAGAAGAAAGGCGAAGCCCTTTAGGGGGAGGGGACCTGGCCTGGGACCCATCCTCAGCCGGGGACGCCGTTACTAGGCAACCCCTCGCGTTCTCAACCGCCGCCCGAACCACTTCCACGCCCTCATTGCTAAGGAGATCGACGCTCCAACTCAGCCCTGCCGCAAACCTGCGCGCTCTTGCGACATTGCCGCGCCTGCCGCTGCGTGCGCGCCCTCTGCCCCCACTCTCCGCCCCGGCCGCCATTGCCTCGTGCCCGCGCCGGTCGGTTGGTGGCGCCTTTGTCCTACGGCGGGCAGGTGGGCTGAGGCGGAGGCGGCAGCGGCGGGCCTAAGGCGAAGAAGCGGCCGGGAGCCCGCCGCGCTGGTAGCGGTGAGTGCCGGGAAGCGGTGGCCGTCCGCCGAGGCGTGGGGCTGATGGGCAGGCGGTTGAGGGGGGCCGGGGCCGGATGGGGAGGCTGAGGCGGGAGGGCCCGCTCGACGCGCGGCCGCGGCCTCGCCTCCTCTCCGGGTGCGCGCGGGGCTGCGCATGCCCGGTGCGGGGCGCGGCCTTCTCTGGCTCCCGTCGGGCACAGGCCCGGCCAGTCGGGGCGGCCGGAGGTGGGCTCCGGGCGGGCGGCGCCGCATTGCCGCCTCCAGTCTGTGCGCGACCCGCCGATAATAGTCCTCCGGGCTCCTCTGTAAGCTAGGGCTGCACACCCCGCGCCCCCTTCTCGAAACGTGAAGTCGCTCGCCTGCGGGTCCTCAGCGAGTCAGTGGCGCAGTCGGGATTCGAACCTGGGAGGAGGTGGCCGGCCTCGCCGGGCGTTCCGCTGGGCGCGCGGCGCCGGGCGGCGAACCGAACGCTCTGTCCCCCATCGCCGCCGCCCGCCTCGCGGCCCCTTGACAGCATCCTCGAGGCGTCTCGTTGTTATGTGACACCCTCCCCCCACACACCCGTTTTATAACGCGGACCCGGGCCCAGAAAACGGGGAAAGCAACCGGGCCCGCGGTTACCCTGGCAACTAGCGACCGAGCCAGCGTCCCAACCGGCTGGCTCTCTTTCTCTGGACCCCGGGCACTTTCCGCAACCCGGACGACCCGCCGGGGGCTTTTTTTAGAACGGCGTTTCCCCTGTTTCAGTCTCTCGCGTTGCACTTTTATGTCCGTGTCCCCATTGTACTGCTGTTTATTTACCAAATGTTACTTTTTTCTTCTTTAAACTGACTCTTTTTTTTTCTCCTTTTTAAATATATTTGTTTAAGGTGGAAACGTAAATCACGAAGCGTATGATGGAAAGCCAGTTATTTTTCTAATGCTCATAAAGAAATAAATACTTATGTATTAAAATAAACAGTGCGTCCTGATTCCTCCTGAAATTATTCTGCGTTCCACGCTCTGGGAAACGCTGCGCTAGGAGTATGGGGTTAATTGTGGTCCTTCTGCGTTTAGCTCTGTGCACAGAATTGTTCCCTGAGGCATAGCAGATTCCATGAAATGCCCCAGGGTCTTCGGGGATAATAATGTTGTAAGCTTTCTCGTTGTAAACTGTTCTCGTTATTGACTTAACGCGGGATAGTCCCAGAGAACTGCAGGGACTGTGCGCTCAAGGGCACCCGGTGTGCCTCCTCGGTTTTCTTGTAGCATCGTGGTGTGGTAGCTACCGGACAGTTCAAAAAAGATGTTTCTGCAAACGCCGATGGATTTGGTTTTTGACAAATCTAGGTGTAATGTTTTCTGTATGAGTCAGTCTGGGTGTGAAAACTAACTTTGATGTTGACTTTTCCAAAACAGTAAAGCCCAAGCTTTGCGCTGTGAATATTGGAGATCACTTGGCTATATGTCGACATCAGTTTCTTCCTTCATTCTGATTTCTTTGCCTTTCTTTTAGCTTATCTGTCACTCTCCAGATATTCTTTGAAACCTCTGACAGTCTTTTAACCTAAAACATAGAAACAGTGATTTTCCTTGTAGGCTGTGCTGGAGAAGGCCCAGTGGAAGGAATTTTTCTAGGCGCAGGTTGTTCAATGGCACACGCCTCTGAACCCCACACTTTGAAGGAGACATTGGTGAATTAACTTATTCATTAGTTAACCGTCTGTTCCTATTTGCAGTCTGTTCATAAGCTCTGTTTTTGTGTGTGAGATAGTAGATTGACTTTAACTCACTGAGAGAAAAGTCAGCATAGGCCGTTCAAGGGTTTTTTTCCCTCAAAGGCTGCGTAAAAAAATCCATATTCCTTGGGATTGCTTTGTATGAGCACAGTGTAGAATTTACGGAAGGCTAAGGTAATTTTCTTCACATTTCTAAGCAGCAGTCCTGTGTGGAGAAGAAATGAGAATTTTATTTTACTCCAGTCAGTTTCAGAACTTCAGCAAATGGAGCCTCATCTACCAGTGCTCAAAGGCTAAGAATAAACATTTTTTGGAAAGGCTTTAGAAGTCTGATGAGAAAGAGCACCTGATGGTTTGAAACTTCATTTTAAATAACCATTGCAAGCATTCATTCTCTATGGCCTGCAGATGGCAGTGCCTTTGTACAGCTTATTATTGTGCAAATTGTTGGAGTTCAGTTGTGCTTTTAAGAATGGAAAGCCTTTGGAGGAAGTATATTTAATATTTTATTCTGTTCTGTTTACATTGTTTCTTTGTTTTTGACTCTCCACACTAGGAATGAAACATCTATTCCTACACTCACTATTACTCTTGGTGGTAATGATAACATACAACCAGCAGTGCTTATGATTCACAAAGCAGGTTTACAAATACCAACTCATTTTCTCCTGCCAATCCTCTTGTGAGATAGGTAGACCAGTCTTATTGTTATATCTTTTTTGCATATGAGGAAACAGTGGCTCAGAGAGGTTATATTTCTTGCCCAAATAACATATTAGTAGAACATATTCAAGAAATTATTGAAGGTAAAAGATTTTGTGGTCAAGCAAAATTGGGAAATGTTGAGGTAAAGCATTGCTCTTAATCCAAAACTTCTCAGAAGCTTTAATATACTAAACATGTGCAACGTAGATGTCCAAGAGAGGAAGGTATTGTGATGCCTTTCTCTTGCTCTCCTCCCATGAACATCCTGTGGTAGTAGTGTTCCCCCAAACTGACCACTCTTTTTTCTATTCTCGGTTTGCTCTCTGTACCTTGCCGTTAACTAATGATTACCATATGTCTTTAAGACAAATACTTTTAAAGCTCTATCAGCCTTTTTGTGCCAAAAGATTTGTCCTGTGAACAGCGTACACATTGTCCAGACTATTCAGTTACTTGAAGTAAACTATCAAGAAGTTAAAAGAGCAGTGACCAACAGAAAATTACCCTCTGTAATTCTCATTAATGAGAGGCATTAAGGAAAGGATCAGGGTAAGGCCACTGTCTGAAGCAGCAGTACATTAGGGAAATATGAACTGTACTGACAGCTAAATATATAATACCAGCATGCCTGCTGCTTTTTAATATGAGTATTTATAGGGATGGTCATTTTCATTCTTTATCCTGTCACTAAAAAATAAAAGATAATAGGTCAACTGGACCAATTACTTTTATGTTAAGAAAATAATTCCCCTCAAAGAATCAGAACTTTTCCAGACCATAAGCCTCTTTTCCCTTTATTTCATGTTCAGAACAACATTATTGTTGACCTATGCAAAGACCAACAACTTTAGGCAAAGAGCAGGGGAACTTAAGTTGCATTAGTGAACAATTATAAAGCGGAGTGTCTTGTAACTTTAGTTCTAAAAAATATCTTGAGTGGTCCCCTGGTTTGGATCTGGAATGATTGAATTACTGAAGGTTAGGTTGATTCTGCAGCTAGTGGGCAAGCTTTGAAGAACTTTGAATTATAAGTACTTTGGCTTCAAGTTGCATATTTAATCATGCAGTTGGAGATTGAGATAGTAATAACAAGTATTTAGGGTCAGAGATGATACCAGAAATTTATTTTTAATCTCTATTCAGAAATTACTTTTGATATCCAAAAGAAAAAAATAGGAAAAACATGACTTTCACTCAATTTTACAACTTAGAGTTATAAATATATAATTGAACTTTTTTGCAGCCTTTGGTAAACTTACATTAGGACAGCATCAGAGTCACTAGAACAGCTTTTTGGAAATACAGATTCTTGGCTGCAGCTCCCCACCCCAACTCCTAACTGACCGATCTTTGGAAGAGGAAGCTGGAGAATCTGCCTTTCAGAAGCCACCCAAGCAGTTTTTATGTACAATAAAGTTTTGAGAACCCCCGATTTAGGACTTTAGAAAATGAGCTTTCACTGGAAATGGAAGGTTGAAGCGGATTCTAGTACTAATCTATTTGTATAAGATTACTAATGGGAATTGACAGCTCTGGTTTATGGTTGAGTTTCCGTTAATGCATTTGTTTTAAGAGAGACATTTTAACTGTAAAATGTTTTTTGGCTTCATAGTTTGAACTAGAAGTAAGAAGAATAGTTACAATGTCTGGAGTTTTCAATATTTTAATCCCTTCCATTCACATCAGTCAGATGCTTTCACCTTATTGAGAAGAAAGCATACCTACCAAGATTGCATGTTCTGCTTAATAACTTTAGATTTGCTTCACTTTGCTTGTAATAGTGTGAATGTGAAATTATATGTATGTGTCCATTTTTCTGTTTGTTGCATTTAGATGTGAAAACAAAATGCCTCAGAAGTTCTAGCCCCTGCCAGCAAAACTATACTGACAGCTCTAGTTTGCAGAATTTAGAGAGAACTTTAATGGGTAGTTTGACCTTTTTTAGCCAAAGAAGTGGATAACGTGCTATTTAAAAGTGGCAAGCTTGGTGGTTAATATTTTTCCTGCCAGTTTATAACTACAGGATTGGAAAAAGAAGCTTAAATTTTCAGGATACTTTTTAAATGAACAGATGAAATTGAAGGGAAGTGATGGACTGCACACTCCTTGTGGGAGGAGGAGGCACTGACCTTATAATTGGATATTATAATTATTACCTTTAGCACTATGGAAACTTGGGTTGATCCCATTTCCTTTGGAGGTTGCTATGTGATTATACTTTCTATACTGTTTTCAGGGATTGTATTTTTACAGATTTTAGCCATTGTGAGATGTTCTTTGTAACATGTTTATGAGCTATTTCCCCTTGAACACAGGAGTTTAGAAGGCTTTCTAAATGGAGAACCTAATTATATGTTATGCATAAACTACAGGGATAAATAGATAATAGAGTAGTACCGTAGTTCCCAAATACCTGCCAAGGATCACCTGAGAAACTTGTTAAAATGCAGGTTCCTAGGCTTCATCCTCAGATTCTAAAAGTTTGAGAAGGGGTCTAGGAATCTGATTTTTAAACATCTTCTCAGGTGGCTCTGATGTATTTTCATTAAAGAAATGTGATGTGGAGAATGAAAAGAATATATATATAAACGGAGGGAGAGGGTGAGGAGTTGTTTAATGGGTATAAGAGAGTTCGTTTTGCAAGGTGAAGAAGTTCTGGAGACCTGTTGCACAACAGTGTGAATATGCGTAACAATACTGAACCGTACACTTAAAAATGGTTAAGATGATAAATGTATATGATGTGTTTTTTATCACAATTAGATTTTTTTTTTTACGATATTAGAAAAAAATGAGGAAGAGTGGTTTGTTGTTTGTTTCTTCCTAATCAGTGGATTGTTGATATTAAATACTGATTCCTCTGGCCATCAGTTCCTTTTATATCCCTTTATTGAAGGTGAAATCATAACGTTTTAAATATTTTTCTCCCACATGGTCCCTTCAGTGTCAAACCAATGATCCTTGAAGGACATGATTATAATGGGCAGTATTTTGAATGTCTGAGGTTTAAATACATTCTTTTTTTGAATATACATACAGTAAACCTTCATTAATTTGGCTTCACTGAAACTCTGTTTATGGTAGTTCAGTTCATAGCCTCCTAACAGGCCCTCTTGCCACCAATTTCTTCCTTTGCCATGGCAAAGTTTTTTGTTATCTAGTCTACTCTGGCTTGCATCTGTAATTCCTCTCTTTTCCTGCTCCTATCCTCCCATCCCCTACATTAAACTCCTACGGTATTTCTAACTTATGTCCTTCACACCACTCCTTTCCCTTTGCATGTGCTGCAGTGACTTCTCTCTTTCTGGTAAACGTCTACTCATTCTTCAGGACTCAGTTTAAATGTTACTTTTAGGCCTTCCCACCTCCTCCACCTCTCTCTTGCCCCCTGTTCCTCCCAGTCTTCTCTCTGCCCTGCCACACACATAAACATAGTTAGGCCTTCATTATCTCTGCCACAATCTCACTTTAAATTATATTGTGATTATCTATATACATGTGCTTCTCTCCTTTATTAAGCAGTGAACTCCTTTAAGGCAGAGACTTTAGCCTTGTTGTTTCCGTATGTCTTAAGACCTAGTATAGAGTGTGACACGTGGTATGTATAGAAGCATTTGATGTACTGTACTTTTTAAGTTCATTAGTTTTCTAAGGATCTCTACTTGTACAGTTTACTGAAATTTTACCTGTTTTAAATAAACCTGTATTTTGAATTTTTTGTAGGTACAACTTTTTTAGTAGTTTAGATTAGCTCAACCTTTGTCAGTCCAAATTAGTGAGCTTTTTCTCTTAGCTGATAATCTTGAATCAGTATAACTAATACAGGTAGAATATCCACTTTATCAGGTTCAGAGAAATTAAGTGACTTGACTAAATCCACCCCCACCCCCCCAAAGTAGGACTAGAACTCAGATTTGCTGATCCCAGCCAAGTGTTCTTTTATCAAAAGAAGTCAAAAGGGCCGAAAATTAAATGTTGACAGAGAATTTTTGTCTGAGGGGTTGAAGTGAATAGAACGTCAGTAGCAAAAGCCAGAAACATTGTGGTTTGAGGTGATAGAAATCGAAGTTGTAATTGAATAAGTAGGTCCTATCCTATTGAGTGTCTGGGGCACTTACACATTGCAGTGATCAGCATAGACTGTGCCTTTTCCAGATTCCATCAGCATTTGATCAGGGAGTCCTCGCCAGTATTCAGAATGGAAATAGGTCTTTCTACTCCCTGTTGGAGTCAGCATAACATGTTTAAGCACTTTAGTGTCAGACACACCTGGTTTTGAGTTCTAGCTCTGCCTTTTGATCATCTTGTGACCTCAGCTAAGTCACTTAATTTCTCTAAACTTCGAATTTCCTCATTCACAAAATAGAGATCGTAATAGTACTTAACTCCCAAGAGTTGTAGAAAGGATTGCATGAGATAATGCACATAATGTTCTTATACAGGCTCTTTCCCCCATTCCTGTTCCCTGAAATAATATTCTAATACTGTTAAGGACATAATAATTATTTTAATTAGAAATTGAAAGAGATAATCAAATATGAGGGAATGTGTAGTTTTCAAAGTGAGCTTAAAGGATTGATTTAGAAACAGCAAGCAGGGCATTCTCTTATCCCTGACTCTTTACAGTATAACTCATTATAATATCCCTGATGTTACAATGTATCATCAAAGTCATCTTCATAAATATAGTTTCAATGAGAAGTCCTGTCCTTTCCCTTCCCAATTTTAGGAGTTACTGTGTGATATCCGCTGTCTCATCAGTATGGTTTTCCAAGTAGCATCATCTTTGTCATCATGTATCTCCAATTTAATAATTCCTGATTGTTGGTTGGTTTTCAACTAGACCTTTTGGCAAGCTGTATTTCATTTGTAATCACTTACTGAAATTGTAGTGAATTCCCTGGCAGTCCAGTGGTTAGGACTCTGTGCTTCCACTGCATGGGGCCTGGGTTCGATCCCTAGTCAGGGAACTAAGATCCTGCAAGCCCTGCGGCGCAGCCGAAAAAAAAAAGAAGAGAAAAAAAAAAAGAAATTGTGTAGGCTTCTGGGTTATTTCAACCAGTAGTGGTATTGTCAAATGTTGTGGTTCAAAATGCACTTGTTTAGAGTTGTTCTCACTGTTTTCCATTGTGATAGTCTTTGAAGTATAAAAATTGGTTTTAAGGTGAAAAGAATTATTTTACAGTGATACAATTAAAAAATAGAGCATGGGGCTTCCCTGTTGGCGCAGTGGTTAAGAGTCCGCCTGCCAGTGCAGGGGACACGGGTTTGAGCCCTGGGCCGGGAAGATCCCACATGTAGCGGAGCAACTAAGCCCGTGCGCCACAACTACTGAGCCTGTTGTGCTCTAGAGCCCGTGTGCCACAACTGCTGAGCCCACGTGCCACAACTACCGAAGCCCGCGCACCTAGAGCACGTGCTCCACAACAAGAGAAGCCACTGCAATGAGAAGCCCGTGCGCCGCAACAATGCAGCCAAAAGTAAATAAATTAAAAAAAAAAAATAGAGCAAAGCAGTTTCTGATACTATGAATGAAACATGCATTTTTATTTATAACATATCTAAGAACCATTGTGTGAACCCTGTCTGGCATATTAGTCTAAAATAAAGTTGTAGATTAGGCATTGTGTCTTCCTTTGGGAGTTCTTTACCCCATTCTTTTGTGATTTAAAATAGCTCTGCCACTTCCTGTATAACATTATGTTTTCCAGATTTTTCTCCCATTTTTTCCTTTTATGTAAATCCCTTCAATTGATGCTGTTTTTCTTGTCTAAAAATTCTTACCTGAGTAGTACTTTTAACTGTTTTCACCCCTTGGAAATCATAGATATTCAGGTGAAAGTTAAGCACCTTGTGGTGATGGTGATTTTGAATGGCATTCACATTGCTAATAAATTGACAAAGTATAGAACTACCAACCAAACTGAGGTGGAAGAGACACTAAGAGACTGAGTTGGCCCGGATAAAATAAAGCAGGAGGGAAAAGAAGCACCATTTCTTCCCTTTTATATGCAGAGGAGGCATTCCACCTCTCCTTGGAGGCTCTTAAGTTACCACTGCCCTCTTGTTAATTATATTCTCTCCAATTTTGTTTCCCACCTAATGTCCAGAAAGAGTCCCAAATTGTCTTTCCATCTGTTTTCCCTTCTCCTTTACATTAATATTTCTGTTTCCTTGGTGTAGATTATGTATCTCAGTAAGGATTAAGAAATAAAATAATCTAATTCAACTAATTAATACAAAAGCCTCCTTTACCAGTCCCAGTATTTGCATTTTCAGAGAGAAACTTGTTCAAATGAACCTCCAATTGATGAGTTTTCAAATTGTGTGACAGAAAATTGGGATGGGGCAAGGTTTTTTTTTCTGATTCTTTAAATCTTTGCTGTACCATGATAAGCTCCCTGAAGTTATTTCCACTTTTGGTAGCTTCTGTAGTCTTCCTGTATTTCTGAACTCCTAGGTTTTCCAAAAGTTCCGTGTGCACATATGTTAGGATTTTTTCTGTATGGGAATTGGTGGTGATGATAGTTTTTCATAACTCTCACTGAAAACCTCTCCACCTCTACCCTAACCTGAGCAGTGAGTCCTCTTAGATGGCAATGAGACTATCAAAATTTTCCAGGTCTCATTTTCTCCATATCTTACTCAAGGTGGAGGTTTAAGGAACTCTTAAAGAGGAATGAATAAACAAACACTTGACATACCACACTAAAAGTTTGCTAACTCCTAAAATTAAGAAAATAGTCTAAGAATTTTCTTTTTTGCAAAAGAAACATAAGCCACACCATCCAAATATAATTCCTTTGGACTACTCCATGAAAATAGATACTAGGAGGCAAATTACAATCAGAATCGTTTAAAGATATAATCTTGAATTTTTAAATCTTTCAAATGATTGCAAAAAAATTTCACCAACTTCAAAGGAAAATATGTACCTCATTCATTCTAACTGGAACCAGTTTTGCTCCAAAGGTGTATGGTACGTGACTACTTTGGTCTCCCCAGTCCTATATATAATGGCCCTCACAGAATTGGATATAATTATACAATATAGTAGTCCTTTTCATATGATGAGGGCAAAATTATATAGTATTTATAGACACCAATTAGAGTAGTACCATATGTTCCATACTGTCACCTAAACATTTGCCAGGTCAAGTCAACGTTTAGATGAGTTTTCTTCATTCACAAGGCCATTTAATAATACATGGAATCCTGCTGGGAAATATGGTACCTATTTATTTATTTATTTATTTATTTATTTATTTATTTTAAAATAGCTATTTGGTTGCCCCAGGTCTTAGTTGTGGCAAGTGGGCTCCTTAGTTGCAGCAGGCAGGCTCCTTAGTTGCGGCTCGTGGGCTCCTTAGTTGTGGCATGCAAACTTTTAGTTGCGGCATGCATGTGGGATCTAGTTCCCTGACTAGAGATTGAACGCAGGCCTCTTGCATCGGGAGTGTGGAGTCTTATCCACTGTGCCACTAGGGAAGTCCCTATGGTACCTGTTTAAAAGAGTCTGCACACCACTAACACCACTCCCCATGTATTCCAGAGATACTTTGAAAACTACTTAAATAAAGACATTACATTTGTCTCTGAATCATAGTCGCCATATATTAGAAAGCAGTACAAAGTAAGTGAGCAGACTAGGTCAGTAGGCCCTTCTAAACCTGAAATGATACTCTTCACAATTACATATAAAAGGAACTAGATACTCCCTGTAAGACATGTCGTTATACAACATGTAATTCAGGCCTTAGTGAACTTTAAGGGTTGTAACTTGTGACATACAGTACCAAACCCATGGTCAGGTATTACTGGCCAAGTCCTTTAGAGAACGCATTTTGTTACCTTCAGTTTGGTCAAAAGCCATTCTCCTAAAGATAATGGACTTTGACTTAAAATGGAATTGAAGATGATTCTCGCTTGAACAGGAACTCAAAAGTTGACAACATAGCAGGGTAAAGGCTATACAAGACCTCTTAAGTTTGTTATTACTGTGGTCTTTCACATGATAAGATTCTGGTTAGAATTTTTCAAACACATAATTACTGTTTTAAAGCACTCTATGTAAGTGCTTAATACCATTTAATGTCATTAGATACACTGTTAACTGCTTAATATGGAACAAGGGGAATAAAATTACACTGCAGCAGAAAGCAGTTTTATTTCTCCATTTACTAAAGTATGAAATCTTTAATGTACTTATTTATCTTTAAGGCATATAAAAATTGTCAAGTGTTATCTTTGGGCATGGATTGGTATTTTAGATACTTCATCAGTTCTTACTTACATAATGGTGTTTTTATTTTTCAGTTTTTGCAGAGCAGGTTTGTTTTGTTTTTAGCAGGGAGGCTTTAAGTGCACAAATTGGCTTTCTGTAAGTTTGTATGTTTCCACTGTTCTTTATCTGGTTGTGTATGCTAGGCTTCTGTAACGAAAACTTAGGATGAGTGTTTTGTTACCTAACCTTACTATACCAAATGCCAGTTTTTATTCTTAGGTACTTATCTATGAGGGTTATAGATGTTAACATGTCATATACTTTGTTTAGAAAATAATAAATTTCTTTCCTACATCTCATCCTGGAAGATTCTATCCAGTGGAATGCAATACAAGGCAAACTAAAAGGAGGCCCTGCTTCATGGAATATTCGAAGTTTTAAGACAGTGGATTCCAGCCATTACTTCTTTATAGCATAAAATGGAACTATTTGCCTTTGCTCTTTCTTTTTTTTTTTTAATTCTCTTTCTTCCTTTCTCCTCCCTCAAAAAAGAATCTTACAGCTGGTTCTCCAAGAGTTTAGAAGACAACCTTTTCCCCTTTCAGAGGGGGCAATTGTTAGGTTTAGGCTTGGCATAGTGTTAAAGCATTGACGTAATCAGTTTTACACAAATTACGTGTTAGCTAGAAAACTGAGGGACATTCCCTACGAAGCCATGACAATGTACTGCCATAACTTAATAAAAATTGCCCAAGTGACTGTGCGTCTCCTGAATGGATTTTCTTACACCATCTGGTTGTCATTGTAGTTTTTTTGTTGTTGCTTTCATTTGAAATGTGCTGATGATCTTGTTTTTATTCCGTAGCATTGAACAGATGGGTTGATTATTCTTTTCAGATATTAATAAGGCAGCGGAAAGAAGAAATATGAATACGGCTCCATCAAGACCCAGCCCCACACGAAGGTAAAGTACCCTGAAGCAGTGAGTTACCTTGGGAGAGTTGGGCTCTGGGGAGTTAAGCCCAACTTCGTACATCAAGGGTCTTTTCTTCCCCCCAACAAATCAGAAACGCTCAAGCAAACAATAAGAACATGAACCTTGTGTGAAGGGCCTTGCTGCTTTTTTAAAACTTACATCAGGAGATGCAGAGGAAGCTTTGTGTTTTCCGTGACAAACCCAGCAAGTCAGCTTGCAACATAAGTTGCAGGCGATTGGAAGAGGATAAACCTCTGTCCGTCTGCAGCTCACGTGTCCATGGGAGCCTCCACAGCAGGAGGAGTGCCCGAGGGCCGTTGGTGTGTGCTGCGCTGCACTGCAGCAGGCAGCGGAGATTCGACTCTTCATTCCAAATGGCCGCTGGCCCAGATGTTAACCCAGGTTTACAGGCAGTGCTGCCGGGCCTGTGCTGCAGGTCCCCTGTGTGCTCGCGTGCTCGGGCTACCTATCGAGGGGGAATAAAAAGGGAAAACACCGCACCTCTCAGAAGTCTCCCTTTTCTTAGCTTTCCTGGAAATGAAAGGCATTTCCCCAGATGTTCTTCCACTGTTTACAAAAGAGGTGTTCAAGATGTGCATTAAATTGGTCCCTTCTCTTAAAGAAGAGCCTTATTAACGTTACCATTTATACCAAAGATGAGAATATTGTATTCAAACTGTCTGGCTCCGTAAACAGCACACAAGTGGATGTAGTGTGTGCGGTTTTGTGTGGAATGCAGGCATATATATCTCATATCTGGTGTCTCTTCGTGGCCCAAGTGGATATTCAGTATGGGTTTTGCCTTTTCCCCTAAGTAAAACGCCAGTTTTCTGCAGTAAACTATGTACCTAAACTATATACCACAGTAAACTACATTTCATGTGATAAACTTAACACTGCTGAGTACAATGAATCCTAGTCTGTACTGGTAGCTCCACAGGTCACTCAGGGATATACCCAACTAGCTGGGCATTTACACATAACATACAGCTGTCCTGCTTTGGAACAAAAACACCTATAGTTTGTTACCTACTTATAGGAAGGAATGGCTGCTGTGTGTTTGGTGTATATGCGCCCACTTGGATGTAAGGATATTTTCTAAGCTACCAGGATTAAATTACATGTGTCTGTTCTGCAGAGTTCAAGCAGACCCTAGAGGCAAAGTAATGCTGCTGATTTTAGTAAGATTCTTTGAGCACTCTGCCTGCACAGAGGAGTTGAGTCTGACACCACAACTATAGCTACACTACAGCTATATATACACACTACAGGTGGATACCCTGGTCATCCATTGGTTTCACTGCAGAAATGAGCATATACATTGGTATTCTGTTTGTTCTCTCTAACACCATAAGGAACACCTGCAGCTTGCAGGTATATACTGTATTGATTCATTTTGTGTGTATGTGTGGGTATGCTAAAGAACATAAACGAATCCTGTAGAACTTCAGCAAATCCATATAATGTCTGCTTCCGTTGTGCTGCATCTAACCATGCTGCAGATGTTGGGCAGTCCCTTCTGTGTTGCTCCTTGTTGCCCCAATAAACATGGAATACAGGTGGCTAAGAGTTTGCATCTATTGGTCAGAAATACGGGGCTCCACTGGAAGTTGTGGTTGCTAAATGACTTGAAAGGAGATACGGTGTACATCTAATTTCTAAGGAGCTCTAATGTGTGTGTTTCTGAAGTAGGTAGCTTACCAGGAGTGTGGAGTTGGTCACTATAAAGCTCCACTAGTAAAATCTTCCTCCTCTCTGTTGTCCCCATGATGCTTATGATCTCTAGGTAATGTTGGTGTGTTTCCACAGGCAAAAAAGGGGGGGTGCACATCGCAGAATACAGAGTAGTTCCCATTTGTGCTATGGATTGAGAAGAATATTTTATGTCATTCCGTTAACAATATACCTAACCAGATGCTTTTAACATTTCCAGTTGATTGTAGGTATTCAACCTACATTGGCAATGTAGGGGAAATAACCAACTCACCTGGTTGGAATCCAATATAGCCATTGCCAGGGCAATTTATATTTTAAATTGCATTAAATTTAAAAGATTAATTTCATCCCAACCTAAAATGCCACTCCATAATTTCATCTGTAATAGAAGAAATATTTTTATGCTTTTTTTCTTCTTTTAATACCCCCCCCAAGGAAAAACATACAAACAACATTGGAGGGGGCCTTTTAAAATGTTCTCCTTACCAGATTTACAAATATAAATACACGTTACTTTTATATACCTTTTAATATATCATCTTCCTCAGAAATAAGTTCTAAAATGAGGTTGTTTGGGATGTGGATAGGGCTGTGGCTTCCCGCTTTATTTACAATCAATAGGAGGGACAGCTAGGCTAATTCAAATTCCGTTAAGAATCAGTCTTCCTTGGTGATAGTCCCTAACTGGATTCCTCAACATGTTGTTTACCATGATTAAGTTTCATATAGTCATGCTTAGTAAGGTTCGGGGAAGAGGATGTTCACATCTAGTAAAATCTTTTCTGGGCCCCATCTAAAAATCTAAGCAGAGTCCCAGGTTTCTTTACATTTAATAAAAATAAAAATTTTCAAACCTTAAAGCCAGATAAATCGAACATTGTATTCAGAATAGAACACTAACATTTTGATCATTGCCCTGATCACGTATTATCTCTTGAGATATACCAATAGGGTAGAAATAAAATACAGTAAGTAGGCAAGGTGTGTGGTTAGTCTGGAAGGGGCTGGCTAATCATTTCTCTGAGGGTGAACACTGGATAGCACTGTCTTTTTGGGTGCGTGCTTCCAGTCAGAACCTTGAGATAATTCCAAGTGAAGCAGTATGTTGACAACAATCCAACTGCCTTCATTTGGCAACCCTAATCATTTTATATGCCCCCAGGCATAAGGAAATGCATTATTCACAGGAAAAAAACCCACTACCTATAGCAAACATTTCCCTTAAGTTGTAACTCTGTGTCTTCAGTGTTGCTACTTTTAATAAGAGAATTGTTTTTAAGCATGTTGGCAGGACTTTTGTAACATCTTGTTTTGCTGGACTTTAACCTTGAGTGTCAAAACACCTCAGTATCTTTGGGAATTTTCACAGGATTATCACCTCTTCAAATGTCTCTGTAAGCCACGGTTTTGCTGGCTTTGCTCTCCGTTCAGTAATATGCCTCCCTGATGACTCCAGCTGTCAGAATGTGGTTCTGACAATATTGGCCCAGCCAAGCACAAAATTCTGCATCAGGGATCCCTGCTCTGGATCAGATTTCAGCCTGAATTCTCATCATTTAATCCTTGGACCACTTCACTGGACTCCATTGTATGCATTGAGTACATTGCATAGTTACCATGCAGCTTGTCTAGCATTGGTGCTAGGCATCAGTCCTTACCTTCCTCAGAGACTGGACCATGATTCTCGTCGTACCTCAGTTCTCAGTTTTCATCTTCAGCTCAACACTTCGGCAGTCCAGTTCTGGAATATATCCTTATGCAGAAGTGGCCTCCCAAGTGAGACTCTGCATTTCCTAAACCTTCCTACATGACCTGAAAAAAAGCAAATAGAATTAACTTGTCTACATCAAGAACTCTGCAGAGAATTTCCCTATGTATTCGTGAAGGATGTTAGGCCTGGTGCCTCTTTGGTGAAAATCGTCGAGGATTGGTTCATCAAAAATAACCTAGACATCATCAACTATATTTCAGTTCTTTAAAAAAGAAATAACTTAACTGTAGACAAGTTTCTTATGTAGCCCGAGGTGATTTCTGTGTATCCACAGTGTTAATTCCTTTGATAACTGCTTGCTTCTTGGGTATGAGACAGCCCTAGCTCTAGGTGGGCTTCACAATTACAGATTGCAGGCTGTGATTACCTCTGCACTAACACTTAAAGAAGAGCCGTCAGTTCTCAGCAAGTGCTGCCTCTCTCTACCAACAGAAGAGTCGTATTTGTGTTTGAGAAAATCATCAGTGTGCTTCCTAGGGAGAAGCATGGGCACTTATAAAATTTGGATTTGTAATGTGTGATATCTCATTGCACCCCATTATCCTACCTGCACCTAATGGCAAAATTCTGTACAAGTCTGTCGTCTCTGTTTCTAACAGCATGGAGCGCATGGTGGGGGATCAACATCACACAGCAGCCGGCCATTTAGAGAATGGTATTTGTGGACAGTATCTGTGACAGAACAGAAGTACGAAGAGCTGATGAAGGATTTTTTTTCAGGAGCAAAAAAAAAAAAAGGCTGGCCTCCCAAGGAAAATATTACTGTGAACAGAAAGAAAAAAAGGAGATGCCAACAAAGAATAGGCCAGAGGCCTTCCTCCCTAACCTTCTGTACAGCCAAGGCCAAAGAACACCATCCTGGGCTTGAGGTCTCAGTCTCTAGACAAAGAGAAGCTCAAAGTCCATCAGTTGTCCAAGATAATCATCTTATCAGTAAGCTGTCAAATGCCTAGTGCTCTGCATACCCCTGTTGTCCCCAGGAAGAGAAGCACTTCTACCAGAAGCACCTCACTTGCCATGGTTTTTCCCTTCACCCATCCCTCCTTACCTCTCAGATATTTCCAAATGGTGTGACTTTATTTCTCTCAAGGCAAAGAGTATTTGGCCTTTTCCCCCCTCCTGCTGAATAGCTGAGGAATTTGCAACAGAATTTTAGTGGTTTTTATCATTTGCCTTCAGTTTGTGGACTGTGGTTCTGAAATTTCTTTAACTACTATTCAGTTTCTTTTTAGCCTCTAGTGACCTGGTACCTGAGGGTACAATGCATTGGTCTCCAGTTAAACACCTCTGGTACCGTGGGATGATATAGTGAACTGTATTCTCCAGAAACTTACTTCTAACCCACTTGTTATCTGAGGTCAAGCATCTCATTCAGCAGGCTTCATCCTTGCGGCACTCTGAATCCTGCACACTGTACCACCTTTTTGTTATCCGGTTCTTGCTTTGAGAAAGATGTTGGGGCCAGAAGCAGGAGCCCTTTTGTTCTGGGGAGTTCTTTGTTTGGGTTCTAAAGTGACCTTAAAGGGTTTTTTGTTTTTGTCTCCAGAAGAGCAGCAGTCTGCCATACTGCTCATCTTTTGGAGAAAGGAAAAAAAGCTTTGCCTTTTCATTTTAGAGAATTACTATCCTCTCTGTCCCTGCTTCTACCACTCCTTTGGTTCTTCCCCGTGTGAATATCGTCTCTTCTACATTTTTACCCAGAAGGTAATTGAGGGGAAATTTGTAGTTTTGTTGCACACAGACTTTAGATTCATTGAGGGGGGGAGAGTGCTTGCCTTCTCAAACTGGAAGCACGAACCCAGATTTTGGGAATCTAGGGTGCTATGGTCAGCCTCCAGGGATAAACTCTTGACAGGTGAGTAAGGTATTTCAGTGGATTCAAAAGAATGAGCACCAAATATGGCATTTATAATTATCCTAAGTCTGTGAAAAACATGCTCTGACGTGGTGTTCTTGTCCCTGTCCCCAGCCCTGTTTTCACCAGCCCACAGCTTTGTGTGTGGTCTGTGGTCTGTCAGGTTCATGATCTCTTTCAGCCTTGATTGCCAGAGAACACTTGAAATCTGATTCCACCTCTAATAACTGTTTCTAACTGCTCCCCAAGGCAGGTTTATCTGCCGATCATTAATCCAGAAATACTTTTCAGTTGTCCCTTCCCATTAGATCCTGGGGATTTGCCCACATTATACACTAGATCAGATGTTACACATGTTAGGCGGATTTATGTGACATAATAAAAGTTGAAGTAAGAATCTTGGTTAGTCTGCACTTTATTTTAATAGGAAAAATGTTTAGCTGTCCTCATTTAAATTCTCTAGTCTCCCATATGTTTGCTCCCACAAATCAGGAGTACTTGTGAGCCTTAAAACATATGACAAGGACTTTTCATAGAAGCAGAATTGGCATTTAAATTGTTTTTTCTGTGACCATGTGGATGAAGTGAAATTGAGGTTTTCTTCCAAGCTGAGGGCATCATGATGAATGCCCATATAGGTAGTCATGGTAGATGACAAAACTATAAAGAAAACATGATGCCTGCTCTTGAGAGGCTTACATTTTAGTTGAACAATTCAATTCATTAAACATTTACTGAACTCTTTTCTGTGTCCTATGGATACAAAGCATTCGGAAGAGCTTACTGTTTGGTAGGGAAGCCATGTAAACAAATAACTACAGAACAGTATGATAAGTGCAGCAGTAGAAATATGTGTGCAGAGCAAGACTCATTTAACATATTCATGGAGCATCTGCTACATGCCAGACAATATAAACGTATGCGGTGGCTTTATCATGGAGAGTGAAACTGACAGTGCTTGTCCTCATGGACTTACAGTCTAAGGGCAAACAGACATTACACAGGTAAATTGATATGTGACGTCAAATTGTGATAAATGAGTGAAAGCAAAGTGCTATGAGAGAGAGTGGCCAGGATTTAGGGACAGAAGATAAACTTTTAAACTAACAGAATCAGGGAGTAAGGGATACTTCAGCCTGAGACCTGGAAAATGAGTATGGATTCGTTCCTGCTACTCAAGTAGAGGCATCAGGAAAAACCTTGACTAGCTATAGCTGAAAGGTCAATATGGTAAGAAAGTGGTGAACTAGGGAGAAGGTGAGACTAGGTTGGAGAAGACAGGAGCCAAGGCCAGGGAGAATCTTACTAACTTCAGTAGAGATTTTAGACTGAATTCGAAAGACTGTGGGAAACCAGTGAAGGGTTTTATGTATGTAAAAGATCACTTCAGAGTAACCTGGAGAAAGATTGGGAAACAGGCAAGAGAAGAGGTGAGGAGACTACTTTAGAAGGCTATTGTTGTGGTTTTGGGGAGAGATGGTTTGGGGTTGGCCTTCAGTGGTACCTTATAGAGGTAAAGAAACGGGCAGAATGGATATCAATTTCAGAGAAAGAGTTAACAGAATTTGGAAATGTGATTGGAAGAGTGGATGCGACTTTAAGGAAAGGATGACATCCAGTTTCGTGGCTTGAGCAACTGAGTAGGTAGATGAGATGGAAAAGAATGGAGGAGGAGCATATTTGTTGGAAAAGATCAAGAGTTCAGGGCAGGTTTTACGGAGGAGGTAATCCTTAAAGTGGGTCACACAAGAAGACGTTGTAAAAAGGTAAACCAGATCAAGATGAGTAATAGAAATAGTAAGTGCTCTAAGAGTTTAGCAGGAGGAGAAATCAGCGGTTACTAGAGATTAGAGATTTCTTGGAAGACATGGGACATGAACTTGCCTTTGAGGATTGGGTGATACCTGAGTTAGTGCAGGAAGAACATTCCATGTTGAAAAGCCGTATGAACAGAAATACTGAGATGCATAGCGTGAGTTGAGTCATAAGAACAGCTTAAGTAGAACTAAGGAGGTTGGATCAGGAAATGGGGGAGAAATAATAAATGCGAAGGGGCCAGATCTGTTAGGGAAGGGTGCCCAGAAGCGTGATAGCCAAGCTGCAGCTGGTAACAGGTGGAAATTCAGATGGTTAATCTGGTATTTGCTGAATGAATTGAAATCTGGAAGATTGGGTTTTGGTTTTGTTTTTTGGAAACTCTTGGTGGTGCCAGCATAAAAATAAGAGTTTGGATTGAACTTAGAAATCCAATGAGAATGAACAAGAAAAACAGGATTCAAGTGACTTAATGGGGATAGAGAAGAAAAATCAGTTAACTTTCAAGAACTTAAACCATGGTAAATGGGAAGATAATTTTAGGCAGAAATGAAAAAGTCAGTCTGGGCCTGATTGGGTTGAATAAGAAGTTTAATTTTAGATATGTTGGGGATGAGTTTCCAGTTGGGTGGAATGTCTCATGAAGAATATTGAAGCAGATCAGGCCAAACATACCTGTGACTTCAAACACTTTTTTTTTCTTGTTTTTGTTTTTTTTAAAACAAACAAAAAACACCTTGGCAAAAAGGAACCAGGTTCTACATAAACCTCAGACTGAGAGAGACCACTTCTCAATAAGTATGTTAAGAAGGTAGAGAAACTGAGTGTTCCTGTACCTGACTGTATGTCTCATATTGTACTTCTTTCTTTTTTCCCCTTAATTTGATTAATCCTGCTAGATGTTTTAAGTGACGTTTTCTGTACTTTAAGGACAACACCTTTGATCACCGTTACCTTGTATGAGATGGTGCCATTTGCTCATTTTTTCTTCATGAGTTTTGCCCCTTATTATCACACACACACACACACACACACACACCCCCGCAACGTTCTGCCTCTTTTTAAAGTCTCTTTCGAACAAGTCTGATGGGAGGAAATAGGTTCTGGGGGAAGACACTTTCACTTTGAAAACCTGTTGAGATAGAGATGATAGTTTGACATGTATACAGAATACTGAATTACCCCCTGAAGCCTGATAAACACTATGATCCCAGTCAGAACCTTTGACTCTGGATCATACATTCTTCCCTCAATATCCTAATCTTTTGAGATTCTAGAACCTACTAGTCTTTATTTGCTGACCAGATGGTAACTATCCTTAAAATTTTAATCATGTTCTCACTGACTGCCGTATTTTAGAGAAAAATGCTTGGAGGGTGGGGGCTTCCTCCAATAAAGAGCTGAAAGGTTGGCTCCTTCAATTTCTTTGTCTTAGCATCTTCTTGCTGCCTCCCACAGGGATCCATATGGCTTTGGAGACAGCCGAGATACAAGACGCGATCGATCCCCCATTCGAGGAAGTCCAAGAAGAGAGCCCAGGGATGGCAGAAATGGCCGGGATGCTCGAGATAGCAGAGACATGCGAGACCCCCGAGATTTGCGGGACCACAGAGAGAGCAGAGACATTCGGGATCACAGAGACAGCAGAAGTATGCGTGATGCTCGGGACATGAGGGATCCTAGAGACTTTCGTGACCTAAGAGACTCGAGGGATTTTCGAGATCACCGGGACCCCATGTACGACAGATATAGAGATATGAGAGACTCACGAGATCCCATGTACAGGTACCTGTACAGCTGTTCTGGTTGGTTTTTTTGCAATAGTCTTTTTTATGTGTATTCTGCTGAACTAATGGAAAGCTCTGTATAGCAGTGACTTTATCAGCCCTATATTTCCAATGTCTATCAAATGGTAGATGTGCTGCTTAATAAATATTTGGTGAATGTGTGAATGATGATGAACTGTGCTTAGTGAATGAATCTGGGTCTCTCCCTGTGGCCTCTGAAAGGCAACATCGTGCAAATGGAAAAAAAGATGGAGTACAAATTGTTTTGGCCATGCAAAACCGCAGGGAAGGTGCACAAATGGCCAATAAATACGTGAAAAGATGCTTGACATCCTTAGTTATCAGAGAAATGCAAATTAAAGCCACAATGAGATACCACTTCATACCTACGAGGATGGCTATAATAATTTATTTTAAAAAAAAGTGTTGGCGAGGTGTGGAGAAACTGGAATCCTCATACATTGCTGGTGGGAATGTAAAGTAGTATGGCCACTGTGAAAAAGTTTGGCGGTTCCTCAAAAAGTTAAATATAGTAGAATTAATGATCCGTCAGTTCCACTCCTGAATATATATCCAAAAGAATTGAAAAGAGGAACTCACGCAGATGAATGTGAATGTACATAGCAACACTATTCACAGTAGCCAGAAGGTAGACACAATTCAAATGTCCATCAATAGATGGATAAAAAAATGTAATATATCCATAACACAGTATTATTCAGCCATAAAAAGAAAGGTAATTCTGACACCTGCTACAACCTTGATGGTCCTTGAAAACATTATGCTATGTGAAATAAGCCAGACAGACACAAAAGACAAATACATGTTTTCACTTACATGAAGTATTTAGAAAAGGCAAATTCATAGAGACAAAGTAACAGCAAAGGGGGTTGAGTTTCTGTTCGGGGTGATGAAAAATTATTTATGTGGATTTTTTTTATTTTTTTGTTTTGGTTTTTAACCACAATTTTTCAAAAGCACAGGGAAGGAGGCTTGGGGTGGGGGCATGGAATGGTTCCTCAAAACTAATATCAATAATTACTACCAGTTATTTTGTATTTACTTTAGGCCAGGGAGCTCACTTTATGCTGAGAGCTTTCTGTACATCCTCCCAGTCATTTTGGAAGGTAGGTTAACTCAGTCCCAGCCACAGAGCTGATAAGCAGTGAGTCCCAGATACTAATTTCATTTGTCTGATCCCAAAGTCCTGTGCCTTACTGTGCTTTACTTCCTCACAGACAGCTGGGTCTTGAAGAATTCTCTGTATTTGATGTTTGCAGGATAAGACTTTTAACTTTGCGCACATTTCTTTAACTTTTCAGGAGAGAAGGCTCTTACGACCGATACCTGCGAATGGATGACTATTGCAGGAGGAAGGATGACTCTTACTTTGACCGTTACAGAGATAGCTTTGATGGACGAGGCCCTCCAGGCCCAGAAAGTCAGTCTCGTGCAAAAGGTAAAGTAGCAGAAACAGCACTTAGCACTGGTAGGACACTTTACAAAAGAAAGAGGACGCTAATAACCAACTGGAAAGGGGCTAATGACTTGGCTAAGCAATTCACAGAAAGAAGAAATACAAATACCCTGTTCATGTGTAGAGAACATTCAGCTTGAAAATCATTTTTAAAATGCGAAGTAGTACCATCATCTGGTTTAGTCATCTAACAAGAAGAAATAAGTATGAAATTCCAGCAGTAAGAAAAGAAATGAACAAAAGATGGGAGCAGAAGAGGTCGTTTGCTTTTTTTTTTGCTCATTGACCAAGTAACTAAAACTGTTTGCATTACCTATGTAGTATGTGGGGTTTTTTGTTTTATTTATAATTTTTACCTAACAGCATTTACTTTTTAGGTAAAGACAAACATGTTTTTTATTGATAAAAGCCTTGATTTTCTCAATACATTCAATACATCTTTAAAGATTTTTAGATTGTTTTACACCTGGTCAAGTTAAGAACCTCTTTTCTATCTTTCTTTCTTCCTTCCTTCCTTCCTTCCCTTCCTTCCCTTCCTTCCCTTCCTTTCTTTCTTTCTTTCTTTATTTTTGGCTGCGTTGGGTCTTCGTTGCTGCTCTCGGGCTTTCTCTAGTTGCGGGGAGCAGGGGTCACTCTTCGTTGCGGTGCGTGGGCTTCTCACTGCGGTGGCTTCTCTTGTTGCAGAGCACGGGCTCCAGGCATGTGGGCCCCAGCAGTTGTGGCATGTGGGCTAGTAGTTGTGGCTCATGGGCTCTAGAGCGCAGACTCAGTAGTTTTGGCGCACGGGCTTAGTTGCTCTGCGGCATGTGGGATCCTCCTGAACCAGGGCCCGAACCCGCATCCCCTGCATTGGCAGGCGGACTCTTAACCACTGTGCCACCAGGGAAGCCCAAGAACCTCATTTTTAATTTGTTAAGAAACTTACACTTTACTGCCTGATTTTGTTTGTTTGTTTGGGGGGGGTGTTTCGTGTTTGTTTACTGCCTGGTTTTTTTTTAACAAATTACAATTACCTGTCAATAGGGGACTTAAATAGTTGTCCCAAAAATGAAAATTAGAATAATAATGAAATACCATCTTTTACCTATCAAGTTGGCAGGAGGTTTTTTTGGTTTGGTTTTTGTTTTGTTTTCTTTTTAATGACAATACTCAATGTTGACTAAGATGTGGAGAAATAGCACTAGGTGCTCCACCCCTGTGAAAGGATAAATTAGTCACAGCCTTTCTAGAGGGCATTTTGGCAGCATGTATGAGATTAAAACAACCATGCCATTTAATCCAATCATTCCATTTCAATGAATTTATAATAGTAAAAAACAATAATAAGGGTTATTTTTAGGAGGTAGTCTAGAGGATTAATTCAGAGAAAGTGTGTGTGTGTGTGGGTGGGTGTGTGTGTGTGTGTGATGACCTTTGCCTACAAGTAGTTCAGGATTGAAGATAAGGCCTGTGACTTACTTTTATAGAAAGGCACGGTCCATGTTTCAGTTTTCTCTGGTGTCATCCTGCAGAGCGTTTGAAACGTGAGGAACGGCGTAGAGAAGAGCTTTATCGTCAGTATTTTGAGGAAATCCAGAGACGCTTTGATGCTGAGAGGCCTGTTGATTGTTCTGTGATTGTGGTCAACAAGCAGACTAAGTAAGAACCCTTTGGATATTTTTCCTGAGTGAGGAGAAGGATCAGAAGAGAAATTCAGGCTCGTTGGCAGCTGTACCCACTTAACTTGGGCTGTGTACTCTGGCATTGTTATACTGTGTTAACCAGGGTTCTTTCACTTGTAGGTGACAGAAGACCCATTGCAAACTGGCTTAGGCCCAAAGGGAAATTTTTAGTTTGCTTGACTGGGAAGTTCAGGCATGGCCACATACAGGGTCACACTGTCATAAAGACTTGGTCTCTCTATTGCCTTCACTCTCAGACAAGCTTTCTACTCAAAAAGGCAGAACAGCACTGGCTCTAGACATGTATCTTCTTAGCTTAGCAAACCAGTGGAAAGAGAGCTGCTCTTCCCCATTGCTTCCGCCTGAAGTCCTGGAATTGTTTCTCATTGGATTGCCCAGGCTTACTTTCCCATCCCTGAACTATCACTTTGACCAGCAGTGCTGGGATGCTCTGATTGGCCAGGGCTAGGTCATGTGCCCACCCCTAGAGCTAAAAGTGGGATTAGCCCTGTGGAACCATGTGTACTGAGTGGGAAAGGGGTGCCTTCCCAAGGAAAATCAAAGAGGGGACTATATGCTGGTCAGGCAAAGCAATAAATGTCCCCTTTGTGAGACAACACCGAATCCCCAGTACTTTGGAAGGCATACGTCTCTGCATTTGTCAGCCAAGAGCCAGGCTTTCTTTGTGAAGTGCCGTGGCCTTGCAGAGCTGTTAGGTGACCATGCCAGCCAAGCCAGAGTTCACAGCAGTATTTTACTCTACCTCTGTTTCACATTCTTTCCTTGAAGTAGCAGAGCAGAGGTGTAGAAGGGAGTTTATAGCAGCTCGCAAGTTTGAGAGTAGCTATGTTCCCTTTCCCCAAGTGGTTAGTAAATAACTTCATGTATTTTCTAGCAGTTTGGGGTTAAAGAGCTAATTTCAAGGCAGAGACTAGGGAAATAGGTGTTGAGTCACCAAGCAGCAGGCAGCATTCACAGGCTCGGGGCTGCCTTGTTTAGAAACAGATGCTGCTTTAACTTGTAGATGGCTTTTTTTTGCCCCCCACCCCTTTTGACTCATGATAATGTCATTTTCTGAGCACCTACTCCGTACTACTACATGCTAGGCACTTAAATAATTTTTTTAATCTTCACAGTAATCATGTTTCATGTGTATTCACTCATCAAATTTTTTCTATGTGTGACAGGTGCTAGGTCCTGGAGCTGTAATGCTAATAAGCAAACACACATGGCCCCTTCCTCTTGTGGAGCTTATACCCTAGTTGGACAAATGACAGAAATAAATGTATTGGTGATGTGTCTTATAAGAAATATATCAAGAATCTGATTTAGATTGCAGAGAAGGTCAAGGAAGTGACGTATGAGCTGAGCCATATTAATCCTGTCTGACTGTTAAAGAAACTGAGGTTTGTAAGAGGTAAAGGGACTTGCTTAAAGCTTCAACTTTGCAAGTAAATGTTAGGATCCAAACCTGTCTTTCTAGCATTTAAAACCCATGCTTTTCTCACTATACTGTGCAGCCTCTACAAAGACGGACATGTGTTACAAGTCTTAGGCATCAGGATGGTGTTTAAGAATGACCATCAGACTAGAGAATCAAGAGGAGGACCTGGGTACTAAATACTGTGCTATTGGCAACTTTATGTGTGACCATTCTGAGCCAGTATAGAGAAGGAATTGGTCTAGATTCTTGGAGCCTGAAGAGGGTGCTAGGGAGACACTGGTAGAGCTAGGATTTGAAGTCTTCATAGGAGCTCACACAGCTAGCTGAGGTGCCACAGTGTGCAGATTGGGAGTTGGTCAGGGAGTACTCACCTGGATCCTGTTTCTTTCTACAGAGATTATGCTGAATCTGTGGGGCGGAAGGTTCGAGACCTAGGCATGGTAGTGGACTTGATCTTCCTCAACACAGAGGTGTCACTGTCACAAGCCTTGGAGGATGTTAGCAGGGGAGGGTCTCCCTTTGCTATTGTCATCACCCAGCAACACCAGATTCACCGCTCCTGTACGGTCAACATCATGTTTGGAACCCCACAAGGTATGGAGGCCCAAGCGGGTCAGAATTTCAGAAGTAGTCACTAGTCCATTAATTTTTTTATGCCTTACTCAGAAGCAGCAGGTTTTAGGTAAATGTATTTCAGTTCAAATGTGGTAGGGCCCTTTTTTAAGTGCACGGTAGAGACTTGCATAGTCATTTAGTCTTCTGATATTCTCTCACTGGATACAGTTCTGGGCCTGCTGTATATGACATTATATTTAGCACTTAGGTATATACAGTGATGTGCTGGCAAATGTTTAACAACCAGTTCTGGGGTGGGGGGGCGGTGTGGTTTATAGCATTTGCTGATTTCCATGGTGTAAATACTCCCACTGTGTTCTATATCAAGCTACCAACATGAAGTCACTTCAGGGCCAGTTGGGAGGAGATGCACACAGTCTGCTCTCACCAGTGAGGGCCAGCTCCAGCGCAGCTCTGGCACGTACTACACTGAATGCAATAGAGTCCTTGCTTTCACCAGATTTTCTAATGAGGGGCAAAGCATACAACAGGCAATTAGGATACTCTTTGTAAGTGTGCTAGAGAAGTGGGTGGAGGGGCTGTGAGAACAGGGAGGAGGCTCTGAGCTCCTGGAGGCCCAGAGTAGGTTCCTTGAAGTCCTTCCCTGAAGTAGCTTTTAGTCCTTTGCTCCCAGATTGTTGAGACTCAGCCACCTGATTCCCTGCTCGTTGCTTGCTCACACAGCACAAACCTTTCGCTTTTCCCACCACCCTGGGGCTATTTGCCCCACCAGTTTTACCCATAAGGATAGCGTGTAGAAGCCTCTCCAGTGGGTCATTTGTCTTTCTGAGGAACAGTCCTCAAGATGTGTGAAGACATTTATATCAAGTGCTGAGAAGTCTTCTCACAACCCTGTAAATCATTGTTGCCCAGGGGTGAGGAGAGGAGGTTATTTAGGGTCACAATTTGATCTTAATCCGTAACCTTTGAACTGATGAATTAAAACACCAGCTCTATCCTTAGGAGCACAGTAGAGAGCCAGGCTTTACAGAAGGGCTTTTTGGACCCCCGTGGCCTGCCTCCTGTGGTTATTCTCCACATGGTCTTTTTGAATCTGTGAGAGACTGTCATATTTCTTTGGTTTTTACTACACGTCTGTGATCTAAGAATTCCCCAAAGAACTAGCTCTGTACAAGGGTGTCTGTTCCCCACCAAAGAAATCCATTCACCTATCTCCCCAACCTTCATCCCCCTCCTCTCCCAACCTCTCCCCATCCCCATCCCAAGGCTTTTTGAAACTGAAATGGTTTTCTTGCTCATTTGAGGTTAGGAAGGGCTTGGTAGAGTCCAGTAGGTGGGCACTCAAATCTGTCATCGGAGAAAATAACTCATGTCATTCCCTCCTACAGAGCATCGCAACATGCCCCAGGCAGATGCCATGGTGCTGGTGGCCAGAAATTATGAGCGCTACAAGAATGAGTGCCGGGAGAAGGAACGCGAGGAGATTGCCAGACAGGCAGCCAAGATGGCCGATGAAGCCCTCCTCCAGGAACGAGAGCGAGGAGGCCCTGAGGAGGGAATGCGCGGGGGGCACCCTCCAGCCATCCAGAGCCTCATCAACCTGCTGGCCGACAACAGGTACCTCACTGCCGAGGAGACTGACAAGATCATCAACTACCTTCGCGAGCGGAAGGAGCGGCTGATGAGGAGCAGCACCGACTCTCT
Organism: Balaenoptera borealis; assembly: GCF_965194805.1. Classification (NCBI taxonomy): domain Eukaryota; kingdom Metazoa; phylum Chordata; class Mammalia; order Artiodactyla; family Balaenopteridae; genus Balaenoptera; species Balaenoptera borealis. The sequence continues at coordinate 14,905,939 of NC_138872.1, forward strand.
GCCTGGTGAGCTACGTGGCAGGGCCGAGGTGAAGTTCTCACTCTGCATTTCTCTAATCCCCATGCTCTGTTGGGAGGGTGGCAGGCCCAGGGCTCTTCGGGGTGGGCAGGGGCAATGAGCACATCCCTTGGGCTCTCCCGTGGGCCATCCATGCTGGTGTGATGGTAACTTAAGATCTGGGCTCTGAATCCTGGTCCCTGTAGTTAGTGTGGTGGGTGGGCTAGTATGCTGGCTCCCTGGGAACCAAGGTGGACGCCCTTCTTTCTTTAAGTAGTTGTCTGGAGGAACGAAGCTGTTTTCCGGGAACAGCACATACCATGAAGTGGCCCCTTTGGGAAATTGATGTTATAGTCTGTGTACTATGTGATTGATGTGATCAGTGATTGTTGTTCTTCCCTGGGCTGCTACGCCTCCTGCCCATGGAGGGTACTTTTCAACCAGATACCTCCTCCTTCTGTGTTTTAGGCCAGATTTCCCGTCAACCACTCGGGGCGACCTCGGGTGCCTCACTGAAGACACAGCCAAGCTCCCAACCGCTCCAGAGCGGCCAAGTGCTCCCCTCTGCTACACCCACTCCAGCGGCACCCCCCACCTCCCAGCAAGAGCTTCAGGCCAAAATCCTCAGCCTCTTCAATAGTGGCACGGTTGCGGCCAATAGCAGCTCTGCATCCCCCTCAGTTGCTGCCGGAAACACCCAGAACCAGAATTTTTCCATAGCAGCGAACAGCCAGCCTCAGCAAAGATCACAGGCCTCTGGCAATCAGCCTCCAAACATTTTGGGACAGGCAGGATCTGCTCGGAACATGGGCCCCAGGCCTGGGGCTCCTTCCCAAGGGCTCTTTGGCCAGCCTTCCACTCGCCTGGTGCCCGCCAGCAACTTGGCTAGCCAGAGGCCCGTGTCTTCCACAGGTATCAACTTTGACAATCCAAGTGTACAGAAGGCTCTGGACACTCTGATCCAGAGTGGCCCTGCTCTCTCCCACCTGGTTAGCCAGACCACAGCACAGGTGGGGCGGCCCCAGGCCCCCATGGGATCGTACCAGAGGCATTACTGAGGCTAAATCTCAACTACTCCTGGTCCCCTCTTCCTCTGGCCTCCCACCTATTGCGTTCTAAATAGAGTTATTTGGAAGATGTTCTCTGCACCTATCCAGGTCCACATCGAATGTCATAAGTTTCTACCATCTGCTCTCTCCTGCCTAAGGCTATGTTGCTTACCCCTTCCAGAGTCCGAGTTTATGCTGCACTGGAGGTGTATTTTGTTGGTGGTGGGGTGGGGGTTTGGGGGGTTTTGTTTTTGTTTTTTTGTGGTTTCTTTTGGTAGAAAGTAAATATCTCTGGGGTCATGGGCAGTATAGGTGTCTGGGCTCCGTTTGTATTTCAGTTGTCTCTCTGTCAGCTGGACGTGGGGCGAGGGAGGAAGAAGCAGCCGAGCCCCAGCTGGGTGAGCTTGGGGTAGCATTTTCATGTTGAGAGCCACTGCCTTTGTTCATTCTGAACCTACCACGGGTGTCCAGCCTCGCACAGGCCCACCAGAGCTCGAGCTCCTGCCTGCAGCTCCTGTGTAGGGTTCCAGAGCAGCAGGTTGGGCTTGGTGGGCACGGTGTCCTCTTACCCCATCCCACATAACATGGGGTCTGCTTGAGGATTCAGAAGCCGGCTGGCTACTCAGCTACTGGAGTTGTTGAGGAGTGGCCAAGCCGGCCACTTTTCTGCCTGACCCAGGGTTGTTGGTTTTTGGTTTTCTCTTTTTTTCTTTTTGGCTTTCATTTCAATGAAAGATCTCCCGTGGACTGCACAGCTCCAGTGACCAGCAGTTTAACACAAACTGTGAATCTGGGCCCCAGCCACTCTTACCCCCTAATATTTCTGTTAGCCTCTCCCTCACCAGTGGTAGTTTCATGGAATCGGCTCTGAGAAGGCAACTCTAGACTGTGGCAGTGAACACCCATTTTTTTCAGTGATTGCTTTGAGCTTTTGGCTCAAAAATCAGGCTCTTGTTCTGTTTTCTAAGCAGCAGGAGATAGGGACCATTTTGATGTCAGACTTTCGGTAGCTGGACATGTTCTTGATACAGGAGGCTGTTCATAACTTTTGAGCCAGAGTGAAGTTACTAGAGGGAGGACTTCTGGCTGCTGCTCTACATGGAAACAAAGGAAGCTGCCCTCTCCCTAGGGATGGTGCTCATTAGAGCCTTGTGGATCAGTCTCAAGGGGCCCCTGGCAGAAGCGAGGGAGAGCAGTGACTTCACTTGAGTCCCTGCCAGTGGCTGAGTAAACAGTGGTTTCAAAAACTCAAGGTCCCCAGATGGCAGCATTTTATGTTCTGACCTGTTTGTGTTATATAGTGTTTTTTTCCTCTTTGGAACTTTTGTGTTGTTAATAAGATGAGATAATTACTTTTTAATTAAAATGAAAAAGTGAAAGCTGTGTTGTCTTTTTTGGGTGTCACTATCCACAGGGCCTCCTTGTGAGCATTCCTTCCCCGAGTTTGAAGGCGAGGTTCCCTGACAGAGCACTGACTAGTTTCGCTCTGCCCTGAGTCTGCAGTCAGTCCTCAAAACCTCTTTTAACCCTAGCTTCTCTTCTTACGCAGCTCACCTAGTACAGCTCAGAGCAAAAGCCTGCTGGTTAATTATAATGCTATGTAAACATCCGTGTTTGTGGCAGACTTGCACTGTGTCAGAGGCTTGTCCTCTTATTCTAGGAAAGGAAAACAGGACTTGTGAAGAGGCCATTTCTGGCCAAAGGCGAGTGGAGAGTGGGGTACTCTCCTGTTTTGATTTTGTCTCACTTGCCGCCCTCTGTCCAGCCTGTTATGCAAGGAGTTGGCAGAAGCAGAGTCACAGGTAGGAGCTCTGGAGAGCATTTAATAGAGAGCCCCCCCCATCAGGAGGCTTGGAGTGGGTGTGGTGAAGCGGCTGGCACGAGGCCTCCAGTGGGTTAGGGACCCAGATGCTGACAGTGCTGAGGCTGACCCGGAAGTGCTCACCGTCTCGTAGGAGAGGTGGTGGGTGCACTGCCCCTGCTGCCAGTGCCTTTGTCCCTCTAGGACAGGGCCCCAGAGCTGTCAGTACACGAGGCAACCCACCTGGAGTGGTGGTCAGTGTTTCTGGTTAAGAGTCTAGGGGCCTCCTGGAGGGCCACCTTTTACACCCCTCTTCCCACCTACTAATTCTTCCCCCTGGAGTGTCCAAACAACACACCTCAGGCTGTGAAGGGTATAATAAAATTATTTTTATTGCATTTTGTGCAGACGGGAGTCTAAAAAATTAATACATAAAAGCTATAAAGCATTAAATGGGAGCATTCAACAATAAAGGAAAGAACCAACCCTCTCCTTTTCATATTGGCACAAAGAACACAAGATCAATACTGAGGCAGAATGCGGAATACTGAAACACACGTAAAGTTAAAGGCAGGCCTAATAATAGTAATAAATACTCTTGATTTGGTTTGCAACCTTTCCTATTTACAAGGGTTTTCAACTTCATTGCATTGCCCTGCACATAGATGGTCTAAAACAAAAGCAACACTAGTTATCACTACAAGGCTATTGAAATATTGCACTCAGAATAAAAGTCACTTGAATGGACATGAAACATCTAGCTACATGATTATAAAGCTGATTTGGTGAGTGACGTGTGATAACGTTCATGACAAATATTGCACATGTAGCACAGAAAACTTGGGGTTTTGTTGTAGGATGTCTGTTTTCATCAACGGAAACTGCTCTTGCCAACCAGACAGTCTAGGCCCAGATAGTGCAACTTTGGTTCCCTAACTGATGTTAATATACCCCCTTTCCCTTCTGCCTAGCCCACCACTTCAGCCCGGGAGTGCTCAGGCCCCCAGAAGGCTAGACCCAGCTGCGTCTGTCAGAGGGAGGTTCTTTGGAGGATGAGGGTGGGGAGTGCTGGTGTCTAATACCTCCGACTTCTGATTACTACCCGGAAGAATCTATCAAGCCCCCTGATCAAATTTCAGAGGGGCCTTGGCCTAACCAGCAGACATCCAAACCTACCTCCAGCCACACCTGGCCCAGTCTAGGTGGCACCAGCTCCAGCTCTGCCTTGGGCTCAAAGGAAAGGAGGTGGGTGGTGAGGTCAGGAGTACCCAGTAGCCTCAGCTCTGGGAGGTGGGCAGGATGTCTAAATAGGTGCAAAGTTCAGGGCCCTGGGGCTGAAGGTACTGTACCCAGTCCCAGAGGGCGCTGGAACGAGCATGCAGTGCCTGCCCCCCTTAGTAAGGTGCCCTGGGGGAAGGGAACCCGGCCAATGCGGTTTCCCTAAGGGTAGAGGGCACCTCCAACCGGGCTGGTGGAGCAGGAGCGCCAAGGACTGGTGTTGGAGAAGCCAAAGGCCTTGGGTCCTAGTTGGAGGAGGGCAGAGAGGCGCTAAGAACAAAGCACATGGCGACTCCCGCCCTCCCCCACGCCCAGGTGCCTGGGAGACGCAGCTAGAGGCAGCGAGGCCGGCCGGGACGCGGAGAAGGCGGCTGGGTCCCCGAGGCCAGAGCTGCCAGATGGAGACAGAGGAGGGAACATCAGGGACAGCGCTGGGGCCTCCCCGGTGAGTCCGGCCCCCAACCCAGAACCGCCCCCGCCTCCCTCCTCTGTCCCAGGAAGGAAACTCCAGGGGAAGGGACGCCCTCCAGCTCCCCGATTTCAGTCTTTGGCGAAGAGCCATGGGGTAGGGGGAGCAGGCGACAAGCCGATTGAGGAGAGACGCCTGCTCCCCCAGCGAAGGCACCGGGGCGGGGCTTCCTCGGTGGGGCGAGGGCCTCTCTCGGTTTCTCCTCCTTGAGGAACGCCCCTCCCCTATCGTGGCCCCAGCTTGCATAAGAGCCGATGAGAAGAGGCTGCGCCCGCCTCTGCAGCCACAGTGGAAGCTCACTCCCCTGGGAGGCGAATCCAGGAAAAGCTGGACACTTGTGTCACTTCGTCTCCGAGAAGAACTAGAGGGAAGGGTCGGAAGCCAAAGGCGCGCGGAAAGGGTGAGGAGACGTCGAGGGGGTGTCGAGGGACCACGACTCCCGCCTGGGCCTAAAGCACTTTTGCTCTCAAACTCTCGGACGTCAAGGAAAACCCAGCCTCCCGAGGCCTCCGCCTTCCCTGGGCGCCCCCAGCGGGAGAGCTCGACAGTGGCGAGAAGTCCGTTGCGCTTCTAGTCACAGAAATATGGGGACGTTAAAAATACACGCGATGTCTCCTGTACACTATGTATAGGCTCGGCCGGCCGGCGCCTGCGGCCGCGCGAGGACAAGTGACGTAGACAGCGGAGCGCAGCCTCCCCACCCCGCGCCCTCCGGGCCGCCGGGGGACGGGTGCAGAGCGAGGACGGGGCGGGGCGCGGGAAGAGAGGGAGAGGGCCGCGCGGACTACCGGGCGTCCTCAAAGCCCCAGCTCCGCTCCTCTCTGCGCCTCCTCCGACCTTTATTGCAGCGTCTCCTCCGGCGGGGCGAGGCCGGGCTTAGAAAAAGGGCAGCCGGGGCCGACAGGGCGACGCGCCAACGGGGCGCTCGGGGCTCTGTTCTCCGCGCGGGGCGGTCCTCTCCGAGTCAGCCCCGACCGACGTGGCCTCCGGGCTTCAGGCAGCGGGGAAGGGGGCCAGGGCGCGGGCACAGGGTCTGTATGTAAACGGTGACAGCGGCGGGGGGCGCGGCGAGGGCTCCGGGGCCGCGCGGGCCGGACGCGCTCGGGCCCGGGTGGCAGGTCCTGGCTCTCAGGAGTAGATGGTGATGACCTCGCGGCCGCCGCCGCGGACCAGCATCACCCGGTCCAGGTGCTCGGTGAGGACCTCGAGGAACTCCATGTCTGAGCGCCCGTCAAGGAGAAAGACCGTCCCCTTCCCTCCCGATGGAATTAGGGTCGTGCGTGTTGGGCGCCAGGGGAACGCTGGGCTCGCGTCCCTGTCCGCGGTGCTGATTCTGAAGCAGACCCGGCTCAACTCTTCCTTCCCAGGGCCAGGACCTAAGTCCCCTGACGTCCACCTCCCCCTTCCTCCCAATTTTAAGCCCAGGATACAATTTTCGTCACCGTTGCGGTTGCGGGGAGGCCCAGGCATGTTGAGCAAAACAAGCTTGGCGTCCCGGGATTTCTTGACGATGACCTCGTTCAGCCGCACAGCGGTGTGCATGCGCCGCACGTTGGACTGGTTCCTGAGGGAGGGAGGAGGGCACGTGAGGCTGGGAGAGGGGAGAGTTGGATCCAGTCGCCCTTCCAGCCCCCCCACCCCAGCACTGCGCTGCTGGGATCTAGTCCTTGCAAGCCAGGGACCACCAACCCTAGACTTCTCCAAGCTGGGCTATTCGGAGACCCCAGAGGTCAGGGGCACGAACTGAGGGTTCCTGGTGGAGTGAGAAGAGGAGGGACCCTGGCCAACCTAGGGGAGAAGTTAAAAATTCTGAAGCACTTACAAGTTCTCCCACTCCCTTCAGGAAACATAAGAGAAGCAAAGAGAGGAAGAAAAAGAGAGGGGTCAGAAAAAGCAGGAGAAGCTGAGGACTACTTGAGCCACCATCAACCACCCTGTGTGCAAACTGGTCCCGCTCTCCCAGCCCCACAGGCTTCGCCTTTCCACTGCCTGCACCTGGGAGTTCTGACCCTTAGCAATCAAGCCCAACCTGAGTCCTCAGATGGGGAAACCAAGACAAGATCTGGGCTGGGTCTTCCGACTACCAGGCCAGGACCCCTTCTGCTCATTTGCTCTGCCATGGGGAGCAAAGACCCTGTAGGCTCACCCCAGACCCTAGCCCTTAGCCCCCAGGCCCGTACGGCTTCATGCTGAAGAAGTCCTTGATGCCCTCTGAGGAGACAGGACTGGGGCCCTTGTTCTTCTCTGCCACAGATTTGTCCTTGGTCCAGGTGAGATGCACTTTCTCTGGATCTGCCTCGCCCTCCCGTTCGGGTTCCTCCCCCGGGGACGGTGAGCTGCTGGGGCAGCTGGGAGCACTCTGGTCATGGATCAGCTGCACCTGAGGGATAAAAGAAGGGACAGCACGTGACTCCTTTGGAGGCCAAAGTTCCTGCTCCCACTGGCTGGAGCCAAACCACCCCCGCTGCATACCTCCTCTTCCGGCTTCTCCTCGCTGTCACCAGCTGTCTCTTCTGGGACGTTGAGGCGGAGCCGAGTGTTGGCTGGATTCTTTCTCCGGATTGAGCCCCGAGACTCATCTGTGATACTCTGGATCTAGGGAGTGACACAGGTTGGTGCCAGCTCTGCTGGAAATCACTACCCATGCCCTGCAAAGAGCTACCCCCAGAGCTGACGTTCAGCCAGGATGTGCGCTTTCGGGACCCCTACCAGTTGTTAAACTATTGCAATGCTTCCACATCAAATAGCTATTGCCCCCACTGACCTGGCCACTCCAACCCCTCTCCAGTACCCCTGACCTCTCCACTATCCAGCAACCAAAGGGTTAACACCTGGCCCAGCTGGGCTCTGCCTTAGCACTACGGTCCAGTGCCAGTTCTGACTGGTCAGAGCACATGCCATTTCTTACAATTTTACTGTCACCCACCTCCAAGATCTCTTCTGTCCCCAATCCCCAGGGTACCATAGCTCATTTCCCCAAGGACCCCATTCCCTGGGGTGGGGCTTTCATTCAAATGCCAGAGGGCTAGTGGTCCCACATTACCCACACTGGGGAGATCTTACAGCCATACCCCATGAGAGCTCATCATCGTTACTCCTGAGAACCCACCGTCCACACCCTAGGAGGTTTGCCCCCAACTCTCATCATCAGCTGCATCCTGAAATATCCATCTGTTACCCACTCTCTAAGACTCTCTAAGGGTCTATCACATAATCCCTTGTCCCCCACACTGGCAGCCCACGCCCCTGAGAAATCATCATCCATACATATTTAACATCCACTATTCTCCCTTGGGCCCCAGAAGTCACATAGTGAGCGGAAGATCTGTCACGCATGCCAAAGCCCCTCTGCATCCTGGCTGGGAGGCTTGAGAGATGCAGCTGCTGTGTGTACCCTTGCTGCTGGGGAACCCAGTGCCAGAAGGTGGCAGTGCCAATGGCCAGGAGTGGGCCATCCCAAACCTGTGCACACCCAGAGCTGTGCACACCTTCCCACACATACATGCAGCTCCCTAATCCTCTATCTCAGCGGCCACTCCCTACAAAAACGCCTCTGCGTAGATGAGGGTCCCCTCATTAAAGCATCTCTCGCTTGAGTTAAACATTGCTCTCCTTTATAATTCAAGGACATCTGCAGCTTGAGACTCTCTGAGCCCAGCCAGGGCAACCTCACCTCCCGCTCCCGCTCATTCTTGGTTAAATGCATCTGCTTGAGGATCTGGGAACGCTGCTCCATCACCAACGTCTTCTCGTAGGTGTAAGCCGAGATGTCGCTCTCATGCTGTGGGCAGGCAGGGGTGGGGATGGGGTGGAGGAGGGGCAAGGGGGGAAAGTATGAGCACTGAGCTTAGGCGCAAGGCCAAGGGGAGGGAGGCAGGCCCCCTTCTTTCTGCCAACCTAGGATTTCCCTATCCAATGACCTAGTTTAATCAACAGTTGTGGGAGGCAAGGACAAAGCAGAGGGCGATGCTCTTTGAAGGCAATGCAGCTCATTCCCTCCTCAGCCAAGCACAGGACTGGGCGAATGAATGGGTGAATTAATGAATGAGTGGATTAATTAATTACCTGGGTGAATGGAGAGGGGGGAGAAATATAAAAAGGAACACAGAGATGAATGAATTATGTACATGGATGAATGGATGAGTGAGTGAATAAATACATTAACGGGTATGTGGGTGGATTAATGAATACACAGAGAGATGGGTAAATGGATAAATAAGCTGAGAGGAATGGACAGACAAGAGGCTGTAGAGTGTAAGTGCGAGGAGCATGGACTCTAGAGCCAGTCTGCTTGGGGTTGAATCCTGGCCCTGCCACTTAGTGTGTGTTCGGGGCAAATTACTTAACCTTTCTGTGCCTCAACTGCCTAATCTGTAAAATGGAAATGCTGATAATTGTATCGATTTCATTGATTGCTGTGAGAAGTAATATAAAGTGCATAGTACAGTGCCTCACATGTAGTAAGCATTATTAGACATGGCTATTCTTATGAAGGAGAGAAGGGTGTATGGATGGATGGATGGATGGGCTCTCGGGTGAATATGTGAGAGGCTAAAAAGTGGATGCAGGGAAGGGATCCAGCATCACAAGTTGATGGGAGTTGGGGTTCCCCATTTGGTTCTGGGGCCAAGGGGAAAGAGTCCAGAAGGGACTCCAAAACGTCAGAGGTGGCTCCTGGGGACTCACCATCTCCACCACCTCGACCTCCGCGGTGATACGTAAATGGTACAGAAATGTGGTCAAATCCTTCTTCATCTGGATGCTATTGTCATCCATCTGGGCCACAGTGAAGATTCGCATCTTGCACTTCCGCCAAACCTGGAGGGGTGAAGGGGACCCAGAAAGGTCCAGCCCAGACGCAGTGCGAAGACCCAGGGCCAGAACGTAGACAGGACCCTGTCCCTCACCCTTCCCACGCACCTTCCCACACATACATGCAGCTCCCCAATCCTCTATTTCAGCGGCCACTCCCTACAAAAACGCCTCTGCGTAGATGAGGGTCCCCTCATTAAAGCATCTCTCGCTTGAGTTAAACATTGCTCTCCTTTATAATTCAAGGACATCTGCAAGGGGAGACACCTTCAGTTCCCAGCATCTCAGAATTAAGGAGGGGATTGGAGCCCTTTCCCAGGAGGTCACGTGGAGGCTGGCCCCTTCCGGAGCCCAGAAACCCCGCCCATGGATGTGGGCACGAGCGCGCAAACACGCGGACGCTCACTCGCGCACACGCATGCGCACCTTGTGGTGCCGCAGCAGGAAGGGCAGCAGCATGAGCATGCCCCCGTCGTGCACAATCCACCAGACGTCGATGCTGCCCTCCGAGAAGCGCTCCGGGTTACCAGGAAACATGGAAACGTTCTTGGTGACCAGCAGGGCCAGGTGACCGGCCGTTGTTTCCCGGACCAGCTCTGGAGGAGACCAAAAAGATGGCCACACGGTAAAACAGTGACCCTGGTCCCCTTCTGGCACCCAGCACCCCACCCCCACCCCATCCCACTTTGGCCTTGGGCTGAGGAGTCAGAAAACCCCCATCTACCTGGGCCTCGTCGCTTGTTTGAATTTGGGGAAGCCTGTCTGGGCCTCCGTTTCCCCACCGTTCAAGTGGTGATAACAACACCTGCCCTTTCTGATTAAGAACTCGACCATGCAGGGCTCACTTAATCCTCCCAACCACCTTCTAACTAGGATCTACCGATAAAGCCGCCTCAGGGTTTACCAGCTGCGTGACCTTAATCTCTCCATGCCTCAGTTTCACACCAATAAAATGGAGACAGCAATGCCTAGCCCTCACAGGCCTGCTGAGAGAATGAGAGAAAGCCTCCACTTGTCTGGCACACAGAACACAGTCTGTAAGTGTTAGTTATTGTGTTACTTAGTACCCACAACTACCAAGGCATCTGATGCTCAGAGAGGGTGAGGCACTTGTGAACAGTCACACAGCGAGGAAGGGCCAGAGGGGAGATGTAGACCCGGGCCTCAGCGACTTCAAAGCTATAGCTCTTCCCACTCCCTGCACTGTCTTCCTCCCAGGGTTGTGAACCCTGCCGGAGCCAAGACTGTTTCCTCCACACCTGAGTCCCCGGGCTCCCCGCACAGTGCCTGGCACATGGGAGGCTTTGAACGCCATCACCTGCATATGCCGACTCCATACCTGTTACACCTGGGAAATGGTCCCCAGGCCCAAAGAAGGACAACCACCCCCACCCAGCCCTCTACCACCCCGAGCCCACACAGCTTTACCAATGAAGTTCCTCCACGTCTGATGATCTTCCTTCTGCCGCCAGTTTCGGGGCCAGCCAACGAGCACGGTGTTGTGCTGCAGCCCCCCAAGGCCCCCGGACTGAATCAGGTGGGACACGCCATCTCGCAGGTTGGAGGAGATCACTACCTGGCAGAAGCCCTTCACCTTCTCTGCCTCCATCAGGCGCCGGATGGACTGCGGGGAGGGGAGGGCTCAGAAAAGGACCAGCCTCAGGCCTCCCTAGTCCTTCCCAGCCTCTTGCAGCCTCCCTAGCCCCCATCTCTCCCCCGCATCAGCCCCCCATTCCTGAAGCTCAGCTCTGATCATATCGGCCTCTGGCGCCCCATCACCTATGGCCCCCGTTCCTTGCTGCTCAGTCAGAGCTCTGCATGTTGGGACCCCACGCTTCCCACCGCCCTCCCGTTGCTCACACAGTCCCCCTGCAAGCTCTCACCCACCACCCAGAGCCCCTCCCCGGCTGACCCCGTTGTCCGTGACACCCTGGCCTGGCCCAACTCAACCATCACCTTCCTCAGACACCACCCGTCCACCCAAACCACAATGAAACTGGGCCCCTCAGCATAGCCAGACAATTTGGTTTTAACAGTTTTTAAAAGTTAGCATGACGGTAAGCATTTAAAACACACATTCAATCAGCACGATGAGGGAAGTGTTCTTATTACTCTCACTTTATAAGTAAGGAAATTGAGGCTCAGAGAAATTAAGACTTGCTTCAGGCCATACAGATAATGGATGTTACTGTAGAGGTTCAAGTCCAGGGGTCTGACTCCATCCTTCACACTCTTTTTTTTTATATATAAATTTATTTTATTTTATTTTATTTATTTATTTTTGGCTGCTTTGGGTCTTCGTTGCTGCATGCAGGCTTTTCTCTGGTTGCGGCGAGCGGGGGCTATTCTTCATCACGGCGTGCGGGCTTCTCATTGTGTTGACTTCTCTTGTTGTGGAGCACGGTCTCTAGGCGCGCGGGCTGCAGTAGTTGTGCAGCACGTGGGCTGAGTTGCTCCGCGGCATGTGGGATCTTCCCAGACCAGGGCTCGAACCCGTATCGTTGCTCCGCGGCATGTGGGATCTTCCCAGACCAGGGCTCGAACCCGTATCCCCTGCATTGGCAGGCGGATTCTTAACCACTGTGCCACCAGGGAAGCCCCCCTTCACACTCTTAACCAAGCCTCTGATGTCAAACAGAAAGGGCTCCTGGGCTTCCCTGGTGGTGCAGTGGTTAAGAATACCCCTGCCAATGCAGGGGACACGGGTTCGAGCCCTGGTCCAGGAAGATCCCACATGCTGCGGAGCAACTAAGCCCGTGCGCCACGACTACTGAGCCTGCACTCTAGAGCCCGTGAGCCACAACTACTGAAGCCCACGCGCCTAGAGCCCCTGCTCCGCAACAAGAGAAGCCACCGCAATGAGAAGCCCACACACCGCAACGAAGAGTAGCCCCTGCTGGCCGCAACCAGAGAAAGCCCGCGCATAGCAACGAAGACCCAACGCAGCCAAAAATAAAAAAGAAAGAGAAAAAAAAAAGGAAAGGGCTCCTATTTCTACCTCTGCCCCCACCTGTTTAATTCAGCATGCAGTGGCTGAGAATGCACTGTGCACCGGCCCAGGCCCCAGGGGAGATGGAGAGGCACAAGACCAAACCCCAGCCCGCAAGCTGGTCACAGGCTGGTGGGGAAGATAGAACATACACAGAAGGCTCTCAAGCCCACCTGAGGTTGACAGGTGCTACATTAGAGTTAATAACTGCGGAGCAACGTTGGGCAAATCACCTCCCTCTATGAGCCTCAGATTTCTCATCAGTCAAATGGGCATCGTGACAGCTACCTCGTCCAGGAAGAGGGTGGGTGACATAACGTGATGTGAGTAGAGCTTAGTATATACAGCCTGAGAGATCCTAAACACTCAACACATTCTATTGCTCTGCAGTTATTCACTCTAACCTCAGACGGGTTTGAGAGCCTTCTGTGTATGTTCTGTCTTCCCCACCAGCCTGTGTCCACCTTGAGGGCTGAGATTTGGTCATCTACCTCTCCACGTCCCCCGGGGCCTAGCCCGGTGCCTGGTACACAGCACATTTGCAGCCACTGCATGTTAAATTAAACGGACCAGTGGAGGCCTCCAGCCCTGGGCCCTGACAGATCAGTGTGAACGGCCCAGTGAGGCAGAAACAGCAACTGTCGCAAGCCATTAGGGGTGCCCCTCCCCGTCTCATCTCACCTCCCTCAGGCCCCCTTTCCTCTCTCCACTTCTAGCCATGGCCCCGAGGGGAGAGAGACCTGAATCGCAGACAGAACCCACTTCCTCTGTCACCCACCAGACACCTGTTAATGACGCTTAATGCAGAGCCCAGCTGCCCCAGCCCACACTGGCTGTGTACACTGCTCTGTGGACGTGGACCAGGGGATGGGAACAAGAGCAGGTGACCCAGAGTCAGGGACCCGGGTTCAAATCCTGACTATGCTTCCAGCCACCTTTGTGACTTCCAGCAAGCTGCTTTCCCTCTCTGGGCCTCTGTTTCTCCCTGGGCCAAACAGGGATATTCACCCTGCCGACTCCACTTGGTGTGGGGACCAAAAGAATCCACCCATGTGAAAACGCTTTAAAAGATTTATGCTTTGGCAGGTGGAGTAGGGGTCTAGCAGTTCTAATGTGAGTCTCCGTTTTCTGTCCTTAAACAAATGACCTGACTTCTCTAAGCCTCAGTTTCCTTATCCATAAAATGGGCACTTCCGGCTCCGATCGTCTTTGGTTCTGCGAGTTGGATTCTAAGGAACTCACTTGCTGAGCCCTTGGACTCCTCTTCTAAGGAAGAAGACAGAAAAGCCTGAGCCCCAGCTGATGGCAAAGGCGGTAGGAGGGAAAGTGGAAAGGAGCAAGGACTGTCTTCCTGAGTGCTGCATCCTTCCGCCCTCCCCGCCAGGGCCTCTACTTACCTCCTCCGCCCGCTGGGCCTGGGGATGGTTGTCCAGAAAGGTGCCCTCAAGGACAGAGCCCACAATGGTCAGGCCCTTCCCTGCCTTGAGCTGGGAGGTCAGCGAGAGCAGCTGTGGATGTACCACGTTCTGGTCTTGGTCCACACGCACCAGCACCAGCAGCTGTGGCCTGAAGAGGGGGAAAGGTCACATGATCCGTCCACCACCTGCCCAACCACCATAAACTCATACACCCATACACCGTACACTGGTGAGTTCACTAACCACCCGACCTCCATATTCCTATCCACCTGTACACCCACCACCCACCCATCCACCTACACATCCATCCATCCATTTCCTTGAGTATCAACCCATCCAACCATCTCCCACACATCTATCCATCTACCCACCCATCCATCTCTCCATCTACCTCACTCACCCATGTATCCATCCACCCCCCCACCCATTTTATCCTTCAGTTATACACTCATATCCATGTTAATTTACCTACACATCCGTCTACCACCATCCATTCACACATTCACCTATTCACCCAACCACCCTCCCATACATATACACATTCAGCCATCTACCCATTGGTTTATTTGTCCATTTCCTTATTCATTTAGCCACTGCAGCCAGCCGGCCACCCATCAATTGAATAGCATTCTCTAAACACCTACTCTGGGCTAGACCCTGTGCTAAGCATTTGAGGATTCACAGACAAATTATGCAAAGCCCCAGTCTCCGGAAGCCCAGTTTAGTAGACATCAGCAAGGACAAGCCAACGATGTCCTAGGCATAGTTCAGAGTTCCAGGCCTTAGTCTTAGCAAAATGAACCTGAGGGAGAAGAAGGAGGGATTGGCCTTGCAGAGCAATCAGTTAGAAAGCACTCTGGGCTGAGAGGCAGGAGGTCAAGATTCTGGGTCCAGTTCTGCCTTCCATGACCCCTGAGACCTTCTCTAGGCCCTGACTGTCACGTGAATAAAATGGAGATCGTTATTAATCTAGAGATTTCTAAGAGGCCCTATAACTCTCAAAGTGGATGATTCACCTCTCCCAGAGCAAATGCTACATGATACTACGTTTACCTGTCTGTGCGCATGCCTTGTCCACGGAACTGGGAGCTCACTACATCCCCAGAGACAGGAAGTGGGCAGGGCATAGATCACGCGTTCATATATTTTTTCTAACGCATGATGGAATGAATGGATGGATGGATAGATGGTCAGGAGACTGGCATGGCGGGTGGGGTTTTGGAGAACAAATGTCTGGAACTCAGGTCAGCCTCGGTGTTATAGGTGGGAAGGGTTCAGACAAGGCTGAACACTCAGCAACAGCAAAACGAAGCAAGCGGGGTGGGTTAGGCCCTGCTCCCTGCCTCTCCCCCCGCTGAGCCCTCACGCTTGTGCCTCCACCACTGACCTCCAGTTCTTGGTGTGCGGGGGCCCTTCCTCTAGGCGTAACAGGGCGTAGCGAGCAGCACTGAGAGACAGGCCTCGGATCCCATCGCCCCACTCCTTCTCCGCCCTGGGGCCGGGAAGGGGGATCACAAGAGGCAGAAAGCCAAGGAGTGTCAGGGAGAGCCGTCCACCCTGAAGTGGCCACCCCAGCGCAGAGCCGTCTATCTCAGGCTCAGAAAGGAGGTCGCTCCTGCCACCTCCATTTCTCAGAGCTTCAGCCCCTCCCTCTGCTCCTGTTCCGTATCTCCCCATCCCACCCCATCACCCTTTGCCCACCACTCTAGTGCCATCTTCTCCCACTTCCTGCCTCATCCCCCCTACCGCCCCACCACCGAGCACTCATCACCCCTCTCTCTCCCCTCCTCCCCTCCTCCCATCCCTGAGTCTCACCCAGCCCTCCCCACTTCCCCGCGCTTACCCACGGTACTCGATATACTTGTAGATGAGCCCCGCAATGAGCATGGCCACCAAGGCATAATACCAGGAGCAGATGAACATGAGGGCCAGGCAGAGGCTCATGCCCAGGAACGAGAGTGTCCTGGACAGGGGGAGGGAGAGCCGGCCTCTGAGCCCTGGTGGGGCTGTCACTGGTGCCCGGGCTCAGACAGCAAGAGTTAGATGGGGCGGGGCATGGGCAAGACCTGGGAGGCTACAGCCAGGTCTAGGGGAAATCACACCATCATCTCCATGAGCACCACGGGGACATGGGGCCTTCTGGATGAATGAGCAGCCACAGACAGGGTACCTCCTCTTGCCCCACCCAACTCCTAAGTCACCACACTGCCCTGTCCCAGTGCCTTAGACCCTGCCAGACCGCCCTGCCACACCGCCCTGCCAGGGAGGTTCTGAGGCAGGAGTCTCTGGGGAAAGTTGGAGGCAAGATCTCCCAGGAGGAATGTGACCCCAGGGAAGAGGTGACTAGCACAGCAGTAGCACTGAGATGGGAGGCAGGCAGCCTGGGTTCTGGGCCAGGTGTGCCATAGTCTTGCTGGGTGGCCTTAGGCCACCTTTTGCTATTGGAGCCTCCGTTTCCTTTTGGTAGAACAAGCATGATCATTCCTGCCCTGTCTGCCCCACAGGCCTATTGTGAAGATAAAGAGCCATCAAGGAAAATGATCAGAAGTCCAGCCCCAATAAGGAGCATCTTCCGTGCACCAAGCAGTGTAATGCTTACAAGGGCCTATGAGGTAGGTGCAGTTATTGTCCCATTTCACAGCTGAGGAAACTGAGGTTTCCTTGTCAAGACTGGAAGGTGTTGCACACTATTGACAGGAGAGGGATTCTAGCTGAGACTGTTTATACAGTGTTATGTTATTACTTGTGATTATAAGGAGACCTTCTCCAGGACTTTTCTCATGCTAGTTGTGAAAAGTGGAGTTTGGGATCCTTAGACCTGGAGGGGATGGGCTGGGGTGAGGGGGAGATGAGAGGACGGTCCTCTGGGGCAGGGAGGGGGAACGGGCACCCACCAGTGGTAATAGCGAAAGCGTGGCCGCCAGTTGGGCGTCCTCAGCAGTGTCTGTACCGCACAGGCCAGGTTCACAAACATGTAGCACATCAGAAAGAACCTAGAACACAGAAAGGTCCCAGGAGAGACAGAGATGCAAGCGGAGACAGAGACAGAAGCACAGGGAGAGAAAGGAAAGGGAGAAAGAAACTGGGGAGAAGGCCGAGTCATGTTCTGGGGCTTAGGAAGAGGTTCAAAGGCCAAATCCCCTTACAACACGCCCTGATGCATGTGGGGATGAATCTCTGTATAACAAAGGACAGGTTTCTACGACAGTGGGGTTGATAAAGTGTTTGGGTGGGCTGTCCAGGGTCACAGCTGAAGGATCCAGGTAGAGAGACCCCCAGAGCTGATGGGGAGGGCAAGAGGCCAGCACGCACATAGAGAGGATGGGGGCGACCTCGTCCAGGGATGCAATGAGGATGCCAATCTCGCAGATGCAGGCGGTGAGGAGCAAGGCCCACGTTGGCTCTCCGTTGGCTTTGCCGTGGCCGAAAACCTGAGGACAGAGCAACCATCACAGGGGCCTGAGACCTTAAGGACTTCTTGTCTCTCTCTTCCAGTCTTGGAGACCAGTACGGCAGAGGCAGGGAGAGGATGCTGTATTTCTCATCCTTTAAATGCACCCAAGGGGATACCAGGTTTTTGCTGTATCTTGCCCACTCTGACATTGGTACCCCAGTGCAGTGCAGTTCAAATGATCCCTGAAGGGGAAAAGGAGGGGACAGATGGAAGAGGAGCTACAGGGGGCCAGCAAGCAGCCATGACTGAGCTCACCATAAATCTTTTTTTTTTTAAGTACCACAGAGAGAACACTTCTCTTACTTGCCCTTTGGCTGCCTCCCTGAGTCCCCGCCCAGTCACGAGGCCAAAGGAGGACCATTCATTTTTCCCCTAAGAGCAGACAACCCTGCCCAAAGAGATGGCCCTGATGTTGGGCCCAAAGGCACACCCGTTCTTCTTAGTGGCAGCACAGAGCAGCAGGGCCCAGAAGGCAGGTCAAGGTTTGCCATGGCCCCTGCTCCCTGCGTAGCCGCCCTGGGCAGGGGCCTGGCTGGCTGGTGTAGGGGGTGGACTGTTGTCCCCACACCCTGCCCCTGCCGCTGACCTGCAGGAAGGGCACTATGCCATCGCGGGAGATGGCCTGCAGCAGGCGTGGAGCCCCCGTGAGGCTCTGCAGCCCAGCCCCGCAGGTGGAGAAGAAGGATCCGATGACAATAACCCAGGGGGACGGCCAAGCCAGGGTGCCCACCACCAGGTTGCCATTCACAGCTTCGCCAAACCTGGAATGAAGCAGCAAAGGGACAAGAGATGCTGGGTGAGCACCGCCACCTGGATTTCCAAGGGCTCCCACACAGACTGCGGGACCAACTGTGTGTCCACTATGAGGCTAGGCTGTGCAGGGGAGAAGGGACAGACAAAGCCCCTGATGAGCTGGGCACTTTCTGTCTGTGTGACCTTGGGCAAGACATTCAACCTCTCTGTGCCTCAGTTTCTTCAGCTGTAAAGTGAGGATCATTATAAACCTATCTCATACAATTGGTGGGAGGAATAAGGAGATACAATATGTAAAATACTTGGCATGGTGCCTGATACGTGGTACTAATACCCTTATCTCACCCCTCCCCCCAATAGTGATTCTAGTACGAGGTCAATTGTGTACCACTATGTCATCCTGGGCAGATATCTCAAACTATTAGAACCTCAGTGTCTCCATCTGAAAAATGGGGGTTCTGGCCTCATCATGTAGTGATGGTACGTGGTGTGAGGATCAAGAAAAGCATTTTCTAACAATGACACTGTCTTCAAATGGAAGATGCTGCCTCAGTAGGTAGGGAGAGCCCTGTCCCTGCAGCGTGCAAGCAAAGGTGCACTCAAATGGGCCGTTGCTGAAGGACTTCAAGAAGCATTTGAAAGATTATCCTGAATGACCTGCCGAATCCCTTGCAATCTTGTGGGAGGTCTACGATGAAATGAAATGAGATAAATGGAGGTTAAGTTGCCCTAAAAGCTAATAGGTGTAACATATGCAAATTGCCCATTTGGCCAGGTCACCTCCCTACTTAAAATCCTTCAGGGTTTCCCCCATTTTTTATAAAATAAAGCTCCAGTTTCCTGGTGCCAAAACCCAGGCCTCCAGGACTGGCCCTAGCCTAGGTCTCCAGCCTCATGTCCCCACTTCCTGGAAGCCAGAATGGCGCCTCGGAAAACTGACTTCTGTGACAGGACCTCCTGTTTCACCCCGCTGGTTGTGTATGCACACACCCTCCAGAGGTGTGTGCTCCAGAAGCTCTGAATGCTTACAGCTACTGGTACCCCTGCCTGCGCGTGCACACACACACGGCTCTTGGTCTCCTCTACCTTTGTCCATGCTGTTCCCGCTGCCTGGAGCGCCCTTCCCCCTCCTACTTTCCTAGGTAGTCTCTATACCACTCAGCATGTAAAGTGGGAAGGAGACATGAGAAAGCGTGTATAAGGCACTTCCTCAGCATCTCCTCTTCCCCGACCCTCTGGGACTGGATCGCAGCCTCCATAACCCCCAGGCTTTGCTCTATCGCCACCCCTACTGCTCTGCATTTCAAGTCTGTTGACAAGTATGGTGACCAGCTCCAAAGAGCTCCTTCAGAACACAAATCATTAGTTATTTATCTTTGTTATTTATCCCTGCCCCCAGAACCATGGACAGTAAGGAACACATAGACATCCAGGAAATAGTAAATGAATTAGTAGATTTTAAAGAAAAAGGAAAGGAAAGTATCATTATCTTAAAGGAAATCAGACACCACTCATGCTTCTTGAGTTGGAGTGACAAGAGAAAGGTGAATTATAAGAAAGTGAGTTGACAAGCAAGCCCTGTGGCCTCCCTCCCACAAGGCCCCTTGCCCAGGTTTCAACTCCCCCGCCAGGCTTGTTTCCCAGAACCCGGCCCTCCACGCCCACCCCCACCCCCCCAGAACAGTATCCTCCCTGATCCCCTTACTTACTTGTCCCGAAGGACGACCCCCTCGATGCAGGCCCCAAACAGAACAACGGAGCTGATGTCTGCAGCAGAGGATGAAGGAGAATCCCCAGGGTGGCGCTCCCCTTCCTCCCCACCCCTCCTGAGCCAGCCAGGTGAAGCTTCAGAAGCCGTCCATCTAGCCCTCCCCACCCACGGTGGTCCCAGCCCAGCAGTGAAGGATACAGACAGCGGAGGTGGTGGCGATGGCCAGGATGGTGCCAGTGGGAATTGACTTCTGGGCATCCCGCAGGTCCCCAGAGCGGTTAGAACCAGCCATGATCCCTGTGAACAGAGGAGCAGCTAGGACAGGAGCCACAGGAGACCAGACAGACTGAGAAGAAAGGACATCAGCCTCAGAGTCAGGAAGCCGGGGACCTAGTCCTGGTCCACTGACTCCTATGAGAACTTGGGCGTGTTACTTGGCTTCTCCGGGCCTTAATTCCCTCACCTGTCTGTCCAGTGGGAACTGAATTGTTGGCTCCTGCCTATGTAATGGGGCTGTTGGACTCAGAAACTCCCCACATCATGACTGACTCTCTCCCTACCCATCCACTCCCAGCCAGAGTCCTCCCTTTCTGAGCTCCCCTTCACCTGTGACTGAGGGGAAGTAGATGCCAACCAGCAGGGTGAAGTAGGAGGTCATATCGCTGAAGACATAGGGATGGTCCATGTCGACAGGGGTACCATCTGCCAGGCCCACCGAGGGCATCCCACGCCTTTCCACAATCACCCCCTTGGTCAGGTAGGAGCTCCAGAGGTTCTCTGTGGGAGAGACAGGATGCTCAAGGAGAAGACCAGACGTCAGGGTGCCAGAGCTCTGGGGCCAGGAGGTGGGGTGGGCAGAAAGAAGGGTCAAGGTCAACCACCTCTCACTCCCCCTGGGCCTTATTTCCACCAACATTTCCTAAGCTCCCGCTTTGGGCCAGGTCATGTGCAGGGGCTTTGCACATGAATCAGATCTAGTCCTTGCCCTCAAGTGGTCCAATCTACTGGGGGACATAGATACACACAACTCAGGCTGATTCAGTGTGTCCCAAACTGATCTCACCACCCACTCACTCCAAATGGCTCCTTTCCTATATCCCTTATTTTGGTAAATGGCTCTACCATCAACTCAGACAGCTTGACATTGCCCTCAACTGCTCCCTTTCCCCATCTCCATTTCAAAACCATCTCCAACTCCTGTCCCTTATTCCTCCCAAATATTTCTCAAATACGCCCCTTCTCTCCTTTCCAGGGTTCCTCCACTTCTGCACTAAATGTCAAATTTAGTGATAATTGTGATGAGAACAGGCAATTCTTGTGTGGAGGGCTGTCCTGTAGCATTGTAGGGTGTGTAGCAACATTCCTGGCCTCAGCCACCAGATGCCAGTAATAACCCTTCAGTTGTGATAACCCAAAATGTCTCCAGACGTTGCCACGTGTCTCCTGGGGGGCAAAACAGCCCTGGCGGAGAGCCACTGTGCCATTCCCACCGCTGTCACTCCATCACTCCAGGTAAGAAAACCACCATCTCTCACCTGGACTCAGCATCAGCCTCCTCCTAGACTCCCTGACTCGGTTCCGTCTCTGCTTTTAGCCCATCCACGTTAGCAGCCAGAGTGAACCTTCACAAACAACAAGCTGACCCCGTCCATCCCTTACTCAGACCCTTTGGTGGCTGTTCATTGCCCTCAGAACACTGTCCAAACTCTTCAACATGGCTTCCAGGGCTGACCACAGTCAGGCTCACGCCAGCCTCTCCAACATCATTTCTTGATTGCCCTTCCTTCCTTTGTACTTTATGCCCCAGTCATACCAAATTGCCTGTGGTTGGAAGGACACAATATGCTCTTCTGTGTCTGCATGCTTTTAGGCAAGCTGTTCTTCTGCCTGTAATTCCCTTATTCCCTTTGTATAACTGAAAATCTCTTATTTGTCCTTCAAAACCCTTCTCAGATGAGTCCAGGAAGCCTTGTCTCACCACCTTATACACATGACCACTCCCTCCCTTGGGAGGTCTCTGTTCATTGAATGCACACCTACACATGTCCTAATTTATTTGCTATTACATCTGTCTCTGCTATTAGACTCCTTGAGGCCAAGAACTGTCACTTACTTATGTTGCGTTCCTGGTGATCAATGCAGTGCTAGGCAGTTAGCAGGTACTTAGTGAATACTTGTTAAGCTGATGACTTTCTTTCCCACTAGGTGGTAAGGTACACGAAGGCTCCCTTTCGTCTCTACCTGTCCGTGATCCCAAGGATAGAACATGGCCCAGAGTAGGTGCTCAATTAAAACTGATCGAATTTAACTGAATCCCAAGGAGTCCCTTAATCCTGTTTAAGCCACAATCCCTGCAGCATCCCCCTTCCCTCCCTCAGACCTTTGATGAGGCCACTGGCAGCGCCAGGAATGCCCTGGATCTCCGTGACATTGTTTCGGGTGAAGTACTCATCACAGGTGGCGTTGAGGAATCGGGAGGAGCAGAAGAGGCCCCAGAGCCGTGTGGTCACTGTCTCATTTCCTTCCCAAGCCAGCTTGGCACAGACATCAAAGCCATGGCGAGACAGTGTGCGGTTCCCCAGGAGGCAGATCCTAGGGAGAGAAACAAGGCAGGAAGGTGGTGAGGGACGTAACTTTGCCCTGGTTTCACAGTAGAACCGCCATGGGAGCACGAAGAACATAGATGCCAGGGCCCCATATCCAGAGATTCTAATTTTAATTGGGATGGAGCCCAGGATCTGTGTTTTTTCAAAGCTCCCCACAAGTGATTCTTTTCTTTCCCCCAGGCCCTGGCAGTGAAAGCGCCGAGTCCTAATCCCTGGACCGCCAGGGAATTCCCTCCCCCCAAGTGATTCTAATACGCAGCCACGGCAGAGAACCACTGCTTTCGGGCAATGCTGTTTCAGCATCGTGGACAGCAGTCTCCGTGTGCCGTTCTTCTGGGCAGTGAGATGTAGGGGAATGTGCCCTAGGGAGAGAGGCAGAACCAACAGGGATCTGAGCCCCTAGACCCTCTCTTCTATGTCCTTTCCCATGATAGAGAAGATGTTTAATACTAAGAGGTTGTCCCATTCCAGAAGGTTGTCTCCACCCAAGAAAGGTTCCCTAACACAGACCGGTCTTCCCTTTAGAAATTGTTCCACCTGGCTCTTCCTAAGTCCACCTCACCAGCAAGCCATTGACCCTCACAAGGAAAACTGTGCACACCTCCAAAAAATGTTATCCCATCCTAAAGAGATTTCCCTTAAACCAGGAGAGGTTTCCCCCCCCCCCAAGGGAGTTTATTGTAAATCCACAACCACTCTGATTCTGAGGGATGGGGGCAGGGGGGTTGGCAGAGACTAGTGTGAAGCCCCTGAAACCAGTCCGGGGAGGAGGAGGAGGATGCCTGAGGCTCAGGGCAGCAGCACTTACGGGAAGTTGGGTGGGTCAAAGGCAGATTTGATGACCCCGGCATAGATGGCCAGGATGGAGAGGATGACACAACCCAGGAAGACAAGGGCAAACTTGTTGACATACTTGACGCCCACGAATACCACGGTGGCCATGCAGGTGAGCACACAGGTGCCATACACACGCATATTGTTCAGCAGGGCTGCTGCCTCCCCGCTGGCATCTTCTGCCTTAAAAATGGCCATAGCTGGGAAGAGGTAAGCCTGTGGGAAAGGGGTGAGGAGGTCAGGTAAGTAACCCAGTGAGAACCAACTAAGAATCACCCCAGGGAAATAACCTGAGGTGCAGGCAGGGCTTTGAAGAAAAGATACTCATCACAGCGTATTTACAGTAGTACAAGACTGGAAATGACATCCAATGATAGGGGAATAGTTAAGGAAAGCATGGTCTATCCTGCAAGGACTATTATACAGTCATTAAAAGATTGTATTGCAAAGATGTTGGGAGCAATTATTAAGTTCTATTATTTTGTTATCAAGTATAGTTCTTAATGATTGTTTACTGTTTTTATTATTTCAGTAAGAAAGGCAGATATAAATTAGAAATTCATCCCTAGAGGACTGGGTACATAAATCATGATATTTCCGAATAGACTATGTAGCTGTTAAAAAGGACAACATAGATTTATATGAACTGACTCAAAAAGCTATCCATGTTATATTAGGTAAAAACAATCAATTTTTAAAAAGAATGTGTCTTATCTCATTTTTGTAAATATATATGTGTACTTACATGTGACTATATACACACATATGTGTATATATGTCTGTCTGTGTGTAGATACATCAAAATGTTAACAGTCGTTTCCCCTGAATGGTAAAAATGTGAATAATCTTTATTCTTTTTGCACATCTGTATTTTCCATAATTTCTATACTAAATATTAATATATTTATATTCTTACAAAAGTTATTTTCACTTGTGATATTTGCAAAGAGAGTTTTGCATTATTAGAGAAATATATAGAGTTATATTTTCTAAAGACAGAATACAATATCCCAAAGAAAAACAAAAACTAGAAGGATACACCAAAATGATAATGATGATTTGCTTTAGGAGATTGTTATTTCCTTTTTTACATTCTTTGATTTTTTTCCAATTTTATGCAATGGGTAGAATTGCTTTTATAATAGTTTTTTGATTTTGTAAAAGCCATAGAGGTCTATTATTATTCTCTCATAATTTGGCTTTTTGGGTCCTTTATTCCCCATCTATCCTCCTGCCCCTGGACTCCTCCATTCCATCCCAAAAGCAGAAGCTGCAACATCTATTAGTTCTAGTTCTCTGAAGCCGAGTGGTTGGGTGGACAATCATGGGCTTCAGGGTCAGAAAGATACAGGTTCATATCCCTTCCATACATCCCTTAAACTCTCTGAGCCTTGCTTTCCTCATCCATAAAATGGGGACATCTTCTAACTAATGCAAGGGTCGTGAGGATAAAATAAAATGATACATTGAAGGCCACGGGGCCTGGGTAGAGTAGGGGTTTGGGAAATAAAGGTCAGCCCCACTTTCTATATACGAAGGAACCCTCTTCAGCTCCCACCTCACCTCCTCCTGCAGGGGCAGGAAGAACTGAGACCAAAGTCAGCAGCCATCCACTTCGAACACTGCCCAGGGACCTGACTTCTCATCAGTCACTGCTTCTAACAGATCTCTTTCTCAGCTCCCTCTTCTTCTCCTCTGCAATCCGCTAGCCATCAGCCCTCTACCACTAACATTCACAGAGCGCTTAGCACTGTCCCTGGCACACAGTAGGCAATCCTTGTGTGACATGACTTATTATTTCTTATTTCATGATTTTACTCTTCCCAACCCACCTCTGCCACTTGGTAGCTGAGTGACCTTGAGCAAGTCATTTCACCTCTCTGAGCTTATCATTTGTAAAATGGGCATAATAATACTTAAACCTCATGAGGATTCAAGCTAATGACTGTAAAGCACTTGGAACTCTGCTGAGAGCACAGTGGGTGCCTGATAAACGACAGCTGTTCATGTTACATAATTAGTGTATCCTGTCTCCCCAGCTAGATTGTGAACTCTTTCAAGACAGAACCATGTCTGATTTTCCCTTGGCCTTACTTAGTGACCCGGCCTACAGGAGGCGTCCAGGGAGCATCAGTTAACTGACTGACAGCCTGGGGCCCACACCTCCTCCTCGGCCCCTCTCACCAGCAGGATTTCGATGGTGCCCAGGATGTACATGGCCCCAGCAAACGTAGTGCCCAGGTAGAAGCAGAGGCCCACAGCGCCCCCAAACTCTGGACCCAGAGACCTGGAAATCATGTAGTAGGAGCCGCCAGCTGCAGAAAGAACCCAGTATCAGCAAGAGGTTCGAGGGGCACTGGGCTGCCGTAGGGGATGAGGGAGGATCAGAGACAGTGGTGGGAAGGGTGTTGCTCTGGGCCTCCCAAGCCTTACAAGCTGTAGCCCTAGGACTGAAGGGAGACCCAGCCAGACACTCTGAGTGGCTTTTATAGCACTAATTCCCATGTTGCTAATTACCCCTCTAAGGAGGTCATGGCTCAGAAAATAGGATGATGGAGAGGAGAGTCTCAGGCAAAGGGAGGAGATCTTGCATTGCCCCCATTCAACACCATCAACACCTCCGTCCCCTCCCCTTCACACGGCTGCCCCCATCTGTCCCACGAAAACACCGTAACCCAGCGCCCGAATCTGCAGTATTGCCTCTCTGGGGTCCTGATGGCACCCAAAGCCCAGGACACTGTCCCTCCTTCCAACTACTCAGGCCTCCCTCCCAACCATCCAGGCGCCTTCCCCTCCAAGAAGCCCCACTCACATACCAGGCACAACACCATTGGTTGCAATTGCACTCATGGAAATGGCCGTGAGCATCGTCTGTGAGGAGAGAGATCGTCAGAGTGGCGAGTAGGGTGGGGGCCAAACCTTCTACCCCATAAACACCCGCCAGACCCACAAGTCCTCTTCCACCGAGCTTGTCCTCGGTCCTGTTCCAACTCCTACTCCTGCCAAGTCCTTCTTGTCCAGAAAACCCCTTCTTCACCAAGCACATGAAAGAGACGCAAGCTATAGCATCAGAGAGCTCTGGAAACCCCAGCTTGGCTTCTGACCAGCTGTCTGACCGGAGACAAGTCACTTCAGTTCTCTAAGCCTCAGTTTCTTCATTTATTAAATAGGCAGGTGTACTAGCTTCAACACTGGCTACTCACACGCAGAGGGGGCTCAAGGGTCACGTGTGAGGAAACGTAAATGTCATGAGAAGTAGGTGTTTAGTGAACATGTGATTTTTTAGAGAGGATGGGAATAATTTAGTTACAAAGCTGTTTGGGACCCGTAATCCCATTTTTTGTGAGTCAAGACCTACCAAAATGTTAACTACTGTGAGACTGTAGGTGAATTTTATTTATTAGTGTACACCTATCTTTTTCATCAATGAGTCTGCGGTACCTGTGTAATTACACACAAGCGCGCACACACACAGCCAGGTGAAACCTGTTAATAGCCATCAGGCACTAGCCTGTGAGATGCTGGAAGGACCAGTCAGACCTAATTTACTCTCAAAGATTACACGCAGTGGTTCCTATAAAAAGATCAGGTCTCATGCTTCCCCCCCCTCCCCCTCCCACCCCCAGGTCCCTGCTCAGCCCCAGCTGTCAGGGATCAGGAGAGGGGAGGGTGTCACTCACACAGGAGCAGCAGATGAAGACCATGCAGAAGGACTCCATGATGCCTGCAATGCCCACCACCCAAGTGAGTCGCAAGAAGAGGATGACACCAAAGATGTTCTGCAGGCACGGTAGGTACACGCCCATGAAGGTACCCATGCGGGGGGCCTGCCAAGGAGGCCAGCGTCAGTTTCTGCAGCCCCCCCCCAATCACTACCAACACCCCAGGCCCACTCCTCCTACCCCGGTCCCTCCATCCCCCACTTTCCTCTTCTCTCCATCCCCATCCCTTCATCCCTCTTCCCTCTGATTCTCATCTCGCTTCCCTCCTCCCTTCAGGCCTCCATCACCTATCCTTCAAGCCACCCCTCCCTCTCCCCTCCATCTCTATCCCTCACCTGCCATCCCTTCCCCTCCCTCAGCGTCCGCCTCCCATCCCCCCTCTGTCTCCATCATCCATCCCTTCATCTGAATCCATTTTTCCTCCCCCACCCTCTCTCCCCTCCCACCCTCCTTCCTCCCTCAGCCCTTCTTCCCCAAGGCCCTCACCTGCACCGGCTTCTTTTTTCCACCCTCATTGTTTTCTGCCTCTTCATGCTCCCTACTTCCCTGGGGCAGGTTGGTGTAGTTGGCCAGGCCACTAAGCAGGGAGGACACCATGGGGCTGGTGTCCATCTCCTCCTGGGGAGGGAGGTTGTCAGTGTTGGGAGGCTAGGGCCTGGGGGTGGGGGGTGAGCTAGATGGTAGGAGGCCGAGAGAGATGGGGACCAGGAGGGCAAACCGTTGAGGCTGGGATGAGATGAGCAAGGAGGGGGAACAGGCAAGGAGAACAGGGAGAGAGGGGGTTAGGGTAAGAAGGGGGATAGCAGGGGAAAAGGGGAGGAGAAGAAATGGCAGGGAGGTTCCAGGAAGCAGGTGGACCTGAGGGAGAGATGGAGAGGAGGGGACTGCTCCCCAGGGAAGGAGGGAGGGAGTGGCTGACGAAGGGGGAGGTGAACTGTGGCTGGAGGCCCAACTCCCCTAGGAACCCACCTCAAACAGGGCCATGTTCTTGCCATCATACTCCTTCCCCTTCTCTGTGTCGGTGCTGTTGATGAAGGGGCTGCTCTCCTTGGGGTTGCCATCACCTGAGAAGGCAGAGGAGTCAGGGGCCTGGCACCAGCTGGTTGTCGCCCACATACCTGGACGTCCAGCTGAGAGGCCACTTTAACTCTCTGCACAATGGAAAACTGGAGCTAATACTGCCTCCCTTGCAGAATTTGAGTTGACAGCGCGTACGAAGAGCCTAGCGCACTCCCTGGCTCGTACGGGGTGTTTAATGAACGTGGAGGTGCTCCCTTGCTCTTGGGGGTCCTACTTCATTCATCAGGGCACCCTAGACTCTCCAGCGTCCCCTCCTTGACCATAACTAGCCCATCCTGGTGTTTGGGGGTGGGAGCATGCTCTTTCCTAGGGGGGAAGGCAGAGAACACTGCAGCTGGGGCCCTAAGGATACTCCACCTCTTGGAAGAGTGACCCCCTTGGGCATCTCCTATGTCCCTCATTCATCTTCAGGCAACGAGTATTTACTGGATGTCTCCTGTGTGCCAGTGTGGGCATGGGCGTGGGGGAGTAAAACACAGAATAAGACACCATCCTAGCCCTTGGGGAACCCAAAGGGAGGGGAGATAAACCAGCAGCCAGGAATTTCCAACCCAGAGTGATCAGGTCCGCGGTAGAATATGAAAGAAGAGCTGTGGTAACACAGGAGAAGCATTCAGCCCAGCCTGGGAGGTCACGGAAGGCTTCCCAGAGGAAGTGACGTGTCAGCTGAGAACTGAAGGATGAGTAAGAGCTAGACTGGGAGGGAGGCGGGAGGGTGTTCCAGGCAGATAGAACAGCAGAACAGCATGTTCGATGGCCCAGAGGTGAGAGTGAGAGGAGTCGGTTAGAGGAGCTGGAAGAAGCTTGATCTGGCAGGAGTCTAAAGAAGGGGCATGGTGGGGTGGGGGGCAAGGATGGGGAGTAGCATGTAAAAAAAATGAGGCTAGGAAGGTAACTGTGGGCCGGGTCCTTAAACGACTAGCCGGCCATGTTAAGGATTTTGGACTTCATCCAGAGGACAATGGGAAATCATTGAAGAGTTTCAGGCAAAAAAATACCATGAAGAGATTTGTGTTTTAGAGCAATTGCTCTGGCCTTTAGATGAAGAATACAGAAGCTAGTTAGGGACTTTCAGAAATCTGGGCAAGGGCCAATGATACCCAGACCAGAAGCAGTGTGGAACAATGAATAGACTCCAGAATTATTGGCACACATTTCTATGCCACATATTTGAGGATGTGGGAAGGAGGAATCTAGGATAATGCCTGGGTTTCTAGCATGGGTAAATGGGTGGATATGGTGCTATTTAATAAACAGGGGAAAGAAGGAGATTGGGGGTGGGGAAGTTGCTGAATTTGATTGCTGGTGAGGCGCTATAGGACACTCAAGTGAATATGTCCAGAATCACTTGGATGTACGGATCAGTCTGGGGCCCAGGAGAGAGGCCGGACAGGAGGAAGACATGGGGGTAGCCCATGAAAAGGGGTGTAGGAAGTGTGTGAAACCGTGTGCCTGGAGGAGATCACCCAAGAAGAAAGTCTCTAGGGCATTAAGGAGAGGGTCCTTTCAAAGAGATATAAGGGGCCCTCCACAGACACACTCCCTTGGCTCCAGCCATCACACTTTCTCAGTTTCAGGGCTGAATCCCAGCAGTAGACATCTCTTTGGACTCCGGAGAAACTCTCCAATGACCAAAACAGAAGTGAAGTTGAGGCCCTACATATTCTGAATTTCCTGTCCCCTCATCTCCTGATCTCTCTCTCTCTCTCCCCATCTCCCCAAATCCTCCCCATCCTCTCCTCCTGGAAACCTTCCTTCGTCTCTCAGCCAGGGTCCATCCCCAGAGCATGACCTGCTATAACCCATCTCATCCTCATCCCGACTCAGAATTGTGGAAGTGATGCCTCGTATCCTCAAGGGAAACCCACCACCGTCTCCTGTCGCCACGTCCACTTCACTCGTCAAGCCAAGCACTGCTCCCAACAGGGGCCTCCCCCAGCTCACTCTTCTCCTCACATATGGGGGTTCCTGGGGCTCGCAGACCGGTCCTCCCAGTGGGAGCCTGGCATGTAATAGGTGCTCAGGAAAAAGTCTGTGGAGGTGAATTCCCCCAGGCTCCCTTCCTGACCCCCAGCGTCTCAGAAGAGCTGTTTGGGGCCAGAGAAAAGGAGAAATAAAAGCGAGGTGGGTCCCTCCTCCTTTTAAAATGCTGGCAAGATGCCTCGTGTTCCTATCACACTATGGCGGTAACCAGAGGGGTTGAAGGGGGATGAGGTGAGAAGAAATTTCTTAATGGTTAAGAAAACAGGCTGGAGCCAAGGAGATTTAGGTTCCAGTCCCAACTTTGGTGGCTGTGTCGACACGTGGGGCAAGTCACTTAAACTAAGCCTCAGTTTCCTACTTTGCAAAGGGATAATAATGGTATTTAACTCATAGGGCTGTTGTGGGGGTTAAGTAAAATAATGCCTGTTGGGCGTGCCTGGCACCTAAGTGTAGCTACTGCCGTTACTGTTACAATTACGATTACTAATAGACGTGGTACCCCGTCCAGCCTGGGCTCCCTATCCCACACGCCTTCCCCGGCAGCAAGATTTAGGGGCCCTGTCAACTGTGGGACTGGGTCCCTCTCTCTACAGCGTGCGCTCTTAGGGGCAGGACAGCCAGACACGAGAGCCCCCCATTCCTTTCACACCCCCTCCTCTCCTTCTTCGTGGGGGCGCGGGGCGCGTGCAGGGTGGGAATGGGGGGCGTCCCGGCCCGAGACCCGGCATCTAAGCAGCCCCGCGCCGGTCTCCATGGCGACGGCGCGGGCAGAGAGCGCCGCGCGGAGCAGAGCCGGCCACGCGCCCGCAGCGGCTTATGTAACGCGACGCGCAGCGCGGAGCCAGACTCCCGGCCGGATCCCAGCCCCGAGATGAGGGCAGGGGAGGGGGCGGTTCGTAGGCTTGTCCTGGGTCCCGCCTTTCCACCCGCCGCCTGGGTGGGACGCCAGGCCCCCGGTCTCGTCTGCCAGGGCTGATTTTGTCCCCTCCCTGGAACACCGGTTGAAGGGGAGGGGTGAGCTTCATGAGTTCTCAGAGGAGCAGGACTACGAAGGGGGAACTCGCCCTGATTCCCCAGAGCCAGGGGTCAGGATGATGGGAGAGCGCCGTGCGGCGCGCGCGCGAGAAGCAGGGCCAGACTGAGGCTGAGCCCTCTCGGCCCTCGCCCCCGCCCCCGCCCCCTGGGAGCTCTCAGCCCGAATCGGCTTTCAATTAAGCGGCGGCGGCCAGAGCTCCCGGGGAGGAAACAGGCTAGCGGCGCGGGCTAAGGAGCCTCCCCTGGGGGCCTGGGGCCAGGCCTGGGGGAATCCCCAAGCCAGATCGGGGGAGTAGGGGAAGGCGTCAGACCCCAAGAGGAAAGGAGACCTGGGGGCCAGAGACAATATCCTTGTGTTCTTTAGTCCACAGGAGCCTTCTTACTCTGGTCATTCCCACCTCCCCGAGGTCAGGACCCAGGTCCCCTCCTACATTTCCAAGAACCTAAGTTCAGAGATGCCAGTGGTTCTCGGTCTGGTGGTCTTCCCTCAAGCCCAGTAGGTCCTTAGAGCCCCCTATCATCGTCTCCAGGCACCACTGGGAGGCCTTCTTTCTCTCTCTGGGACCCAAAATGCCAGACCCAGGTCCTGGCCACTCTAGTTCTAGATCCTGGACACTGATATCTAGGGAGAAAGTCTCCCCATGAGCCTGCTACACGCAGAGTCTGGAAAACTTATGGGGAGGGGGTAGAACTGAAGGGAGTTCCTAGACTCCTGCTCCACACACAGAAGCCACTTTTCTAGGCCACGTGAGACCCCATGGAAATCCCATGGCGCCCTCAGGGTAGAGAAAGCAGGGACTGGGGGATTGGACCCATACCCCGTGTCTGCGGGAGCAGAGGCCCCCTCCTCAGAGTGGTGACATCTGAAGGGGATCCCAGGTGGAAATGGCCCCCCTTCGTTCCCTAGGAACCGCGACGGGATGCCGGGCTCTGCTGAGGACTCGACTTCGCCAAACCCCCTCCCTCCCGCAGCCTAAGCCTGCTGTGGAGGAGGGCGGCTGCGGATTGAGGTAACCTCAGGGTCACTGTGGAGATGGATGAGTTAGGCAGCTAGTAGTTCCTACCCGTACTCAGCCTCAGGGAGGAAGAAGGGGTGTCAGACAAAGGATCGGGGACCCTGGTGTCCACAGACTTCCCAAGCGGCCCCTTGGCTCTGACTTGAACCCAGGATCCGGAGGACTTCAAGGCCAGGCTGCCGGTCCCTGGAAGACCCTGCTCTTTCAGCCTTGGGCCATCCCTGGGGGAGGTCTGCAGGAGTCTCGGCCCACAGGGTCAAGCAATGCCCAGGGGAGCGTTTGAGGCGCTGAGCGCAGACAGCCAGAGCGGGAGGCGCGCTAGTGCGCAAGGGACGCAGCGCCGCTGGAGGGTGGGGGCTGGGGGCAGCTGACAGCCGTGCTGGGTGGCTGAGACCGCGTGGGGGGGCGGTGGGGGGCCCGAGAGCCCGAGGGGGTGGCTGGCCTCGCAGACCTCGGAGCAGGGAAAGCGCGGAGGAGAGCGGGAGCCGCGAACGGACTCGCTCCAAGCCCCTCTGCTCCTAGCGAGTCTCCGCACCCGCCGCAGCGCGTCCGCAGTGTCCGCGCCACGGCGCCAGGAATTCGGCCGCTGGGACCCCATTCCCGAGGCCTCACTGGGGAAGCTAGCAGAGCTGACTGGAAAGACTCCCCCCTGCCCCGCCCTTGAAACCACACTGCTATGCCAGGGTACCCAGAGGAAGGGGAAAGGGGGAAGAAAGGAGGGTGATCTTGCTACCCGTCCCGAACCCACGGGAACGCGAGAGGGAGAAGGAGATTCCGCAAAGTAGAGCTGAAAATCCCCGGAGGGGGTACGCTTCGGTCTGAGGTCGGACCCCGGGCAGCTTTGGGGGAGGAGGCCCGGACCGCATCAAGTGACCCCTTAAGGAGACAGCGCAGCCGGACGGGGGCTGTCATATGGCTCCAATCCCCCCATAGGCACCTTCCCCCCATCTTTCAGCTGGAAGTCTCAGAGCGAGGGACTGCCGCAGACTGCGCCCCCCGCAACCCCCGCGCTCTGCGCCAGGACGCCAGGGTCCCTCCTCGGGGAAAAGGAGCCCTCCTCCCTCCCGTCGAGCTACACGTCAGCCCGTTCTAGCTCTTCCAACCCCTTCCCACCGCCTCCCCCGCTTAGCTAACCCACGTCTGCCCCCGGGCCGCGGGCAATGGCAGCCCCTTGGCCCCCAGCCCTGTCCCCGGGCGCGGCGCATTCCAGCACCTCATACAGTGCCTGGCGCATTCCAATGGAGCTGGGCTCCAGGCCGCCTTGGGCGCCCACCGCCCCGGTCAATCCCCGCCTCTCCTCTGAAGGAGGCGGCCCCCGCTCTGCCTCTAACCCCAGAGCCGCTTCCTCTCCTCGCCGCCCCCGGACCGCTGCTTACCAGGGTTGGCTCCCCCATCGCCGTCCTCGCAGTCCGTCAGGTTGTTTAGCATGGTGGCGGCGCGGCGCCGGGCCCGGGGATGGCTGCGCCGCCTCACCCGCGCCCCTCTGCCTGCCTTCGCCGCTCTCTCGCTCGCTCTAGCTCTCTCTCGCTCTCCGCTCCACGGAGGAAGAAGCTGCAGTGCCCGCCCGCCCGGCGCACACACACTCGCACACGGACACACGCTCACACCCGCGCGCGCCCCCTCTCAGCGGCGGCGCTGCTCACCTCATCCCGTATGCAGGAGGCATGAGCCACTGGCGGGGTTTTGCGGGGGGGAGCGCGGGAGGGAGAAAGAAGAGGGGACGAGGGGCGGGCAGTGCGCTCTTGGAGGCCCCCTCGCACGAAAACTGGGGGCTTGCGCGGGTGGGATGGAGAGGGTGCTGCGGGGGATGGGGACCTCGCCTCCCTTGAGCAGACGTAGCTCCGCCCGCCCCCCACTCTCCGGCGCAGGCGGGGCCGGCACGTGGGCAGGTGCCATCCCGCGCCCTAAAAATAACGGCAGGGAACTAGGTCGCGGCCGCGGGGAGGCGGCCCCGCAGCGGCTGCCTGGCCGAGGGTCACCCTCCCCCTAGAGGGAAGATGAGGGGGGCTGAGGCGGCAGGGGTAGGGCGCCATGGAATATGGGTCCCTGGAGAGCCTGTCTGCAAAGCTGGGAAGGCCAGCCCCGAAGAACGGTGGTGGGAAGGCCAGCCCCGAAGAACGGTGGAGAACCAGACCCTCTCCCATAATCACTGTTCAAGAGGTTGGAGCTAGGGATGCGTGGAGGCCAGAGCCTTTAACTGAAGCACTGTGCTGCCCCCATGGGGTTCAGGGTCACGGGCTGAACTGTCTGGCTCATCCTGTCTTAAAATGGGAGGCGTGAGTCTGAGGAGTTGCCGTGAACACTTTACTGTGCTTAGACGGATAGAAGTCTTAGCATCTCACCTCCAAGGCAAATCACTGGAGTCCAAAGACAAGGACCCTCTGACTGTGGAATGACCCTGGGAAGGAGAGGCGGTGAGGAAGAGAGAAGGCAGCAGTGAGGTTTCAGGGAGCTCTGCCTCCCCACTGGGGATGGTGCAGCCTTTGGGGAGGGCAGGCGGGTCGGAGGCTGGCCGGGAACAGAGTGGGGGAGGGGAGAATGAGGCCGCCTGTCGGTTTGGGACCAGATTTTCTCCCGGGGTGAGAGTGTCTAATCCCCTAATCCAGGATTGCTTTCTGAGGATTCCAGAACTGACATGCTTTCTGTGTTCCTCCCCCTCCCCTGACACCAGTCCCCTAGAGGCTTGATTGTCCTGGGACCCCTCAGCACCCCTAGAATCCAGGCTTGAGCCAGGGGTGGAGAGATCTCAGGAAGCGGCATCAGAGGTTTGGACCCTTTGAGTCCCTGGAAAAACCTAAACATCCAAGGAGGAGAGCAGATCAAGGGGAAATGATTTTCAGACTCACCCAAGCCTCCAACACTAGCCCTCTAAATTCCAGGAGAGTTCCAGGGCTGGAGAGGATCGTGTCAATCACCTTAGCTAATGCACTGCTTTCATTTTACAGGTGAAAAAGCTAAGGCCCAAAGGGTGGGGGGGGGGGGGCAGATGACTGCCTGTGGATGCTACGCCAGTGAATGGCAGAACTTGGTCTAGAATCCAGTTTCCTTTATTCCAGTTTTGGACTCTTTTCCTCAACATAACCTCTTTTTAAATGGGTCCTGCCTCCAATAGAAGGGACAAGAATGCAGTCATATCCAAACTGCTCAGTGGCCTCTGATCCTTGGCTACTAAGAAAGGAACAGGGACTGGGTCGGAGATGAGCTCTCTCCCTTTTCTTGCGCTCAGACTTCAGACGTGCAGCTGGAGTGGCCTCTCAGCTTGCAATTGGAGGTGGGCCCAGAGACCTTCAAGGATCCTTAAAACACAAAGCAAAACAAAACAAAACTATCCACACGACCAGAGGCCCAGTTCTAGGATGGGAGTTTTCAGGACCATGGACAGGGCCCGCTGCTCAGATTCCGTTGTCGCATATTTGTCAGTGGCTTCAGATTGGGTCAACCAGAGTCTTCAGCAGCTGACTGAAGGGGCCCTCTGAGGGATCCACCAGTAAGATATCCCTGCCACTGTGTTTTATGGATGCCAGAAGGACTCTTTAGGGTGGAGAGCTAGGTATTCAGACCAGGTGTGAGAATTGGTCCTCTTGGCTTTCCCAGAGAGAAAACCACACACACAAAAAAGTGTAGTGAGTTTGGATTGGTGACAGGGGTTTAAAGGGTTGCAGGTGGGTAGGCCAGTGTGCAAGAATTTCTAAGCACTCCACTCCACACACCACCACCACCACCGCCATCGCCACCATTATGGTTTTCTACTACTCTGTAGAGACAGGTAATATAGTAAAATGTGTAGTATGTTTGTTTGAGAAGTGCTGTGAAGTAAATACTGAGGTTTTTCAGCAATCCCGGGTCTGGGATGTTCCCCTGGGGGTATTTCTCTTCATTTGTGGTCCAGAGCCCTGGCTGCTCAGGGACTGAGCCCGCCCATGGAGAAAAGCTAGATCCCAAGGGAGTATAGGTGAAGGCAGGGGTGATCCTCTTCCCCTGGGTGTCCCATCTGTCCACCCTCACCAGACCTCCTATCTCACAAGGCATCTGGGATTCAGGAGATAGTGGTGCTGTCTGTCCTCTGCCCTCAGACTCTGTGTTTCCTTGGAGGAACTGAGTTCCTCTCAGGGCCTGAGTATCTCCATCTGTAAAATGAAAGGGTTAGGCTGCATAATCTATGGGCCTTCTTCCCACCCTGAAAACTCTCAGTGCTCTCTCAATTTATCTCAGACTAAAGCCAGGGAGCTCTTCATGAGGAGACAAGACCAAGTGAAGAGACAGCCACAAGGGGAGACCCCGGTCCTTTGCTTCACACACCCCCCCCCCGCCACCTCTCAAGAAGACTGATCCCTATCCTGGCCTCAGGCCAACCCTCTGCAGTGAGGCTTTCAGAAAACACATTGCAGGCACCTCCTGCACTGCCAGCCTGGCCTTGGCCAGTAAGATGACCCTCAGCTCTGAGCCCCAGGAACATGGCTGCCAGCTCAGCACCGCTTCCCCACCCAGAGCCCTTGGAAGATCTAGGGCCAGAAGAATCTTCTCATTAAAGCATCACGAGATGCAGAGCTGGGCAGGGTCTTATTTCTAAACTCTGAGTCTCTAAAATTCCTCTCCCCTCCCACCTTATGCTTCTCAGAGAGAAAAAAGGTCAGGGAAGCTGCCTCTTAAATATCAGGATTTGGGAACTGGAAGGAACTTTGTAAGTTATTTTTTTAGTCAGTCCTCATTTATGGGGAAATTGGAGTCTAGAAATGGAAAGGTACAAATTTTCTCCATGAGGTGAACTTGTGGCAGATTGGGGACTAGAATCTGGCTTCCTGACCTGCAGCCCGGGGCCCCAGCCACTGAATCAGGACAAGGAGCTGTCTGGAAGAAACTGGAGCCACCTGACTGGGTCCTCTTTCCATGAAAGTCAGGCACAGTGTTCCTCCTTATGGCTTAATCCCCATCCATCTTTGTCTCTATATCATTAGCCCCACGGCCTAACCCACCCACCCCCAGCTCTGGCCTCATGGAGCCAAGGCCCTGAACTCCTTTCTTCACTCTTCTCTCCCCCACCTGCAGGCCCCGTCCTCCAGACCCCAGACCCTTGCAGTGAATTGACGAGTCCGGCACAGAGCACACCCCATACACACAGGGCTCGCAGCAGACACGTCAACCACCATCGTCTCCGTGGTAACCGGGGGCTTAATTAACAGGCTGCAGCCCTGTCACCATGGAAATGGCACCCCAACAGCCCCCCATTCCTCTACAGATTCAGCCCGGCTTCCCTCTTTCTCAATCAGGACCCCTTTCTCACTGTACCCACCCCCATCCCCACCCCACCTGGAGAGCTGGTGCCCGCAGATCGCTCTGGTTCATTGAGAAGAGGGGAGGGGAGATGAGGGGGATGAGAGAGAGAGAGAGAGAGAGAGAGAGAGAGCGCGCAGCCCATCACCATGGCAACTACAGCCCCGTTCATAACCAGTTTGTTGCCATGGAGATTTCCAGGGCTCACCTTGGGCTGAGGTAGTGGGCCGTGAGGTTCTGAGTCCTGGCTTGAGGAGTGGGTGACTGGAGAACTCCTTGGATAGGCTGGAGATCTCCAGATCAGGTATTTTTACCAATAATTCAGTGTCATTCTTCCCAATTTACAGATAAAGAGACTGAAACATGAGGTTTGGGTATGGGGGAGGTAGAGAACATCACCCTTCTAGATCATCAAAGAATCTGAGCATTTTTATGGCTAGAAGGACCCTCAGGTAGCTTCCTGTTCAACTTCTTTATACTACAGATGGGGAAACTGAGGCCCAGAGAGGGGAAGCAGTGTGCCCAAGGCCACATCACAGTGGCTGTGCTAGAGAGTGGATAGGCTGCACCGTGGTCTCGCTCCATCCCCCTAGCATAAGTTGGCTCCCCCTCACTCCATGGGGACACATCCCAACTCCTGTTAGTCTTAACCAGGCCCAGCTCTCTTCCCAGTGCCCTGTCTTCCTCTATGAGAAACTGAGGCACAGCAGGGAGTGGTGCAAAGGGATGGGGGAGTAGCTCAGAACTGTAACAGTTGGTCCCAGGTTCAATTCTATCCAGCCAAGTCACCATCGATCTTCCCATGGTACAAATGAGGCAACTGAGGCATGTGGGCTGCCCCCCAGTGTTAGTGGTAGATTCAAGGATCACCTTCTGACTTGCTTCTTTCCTCCCCTGTAAGTCGCATTCCCATCTATAGCTGATCTCCTGGCAGCAGGAAGCACCTCCAGGGTCAAACTCCACTCCCTGGGTCCAGAATGAAAGATAACACTTGTATGTAAGTGACCTACAAAACCTCCCCCAACCCTTCCCCCACCTTCCACATGCTGCCATCTCTCCCTAAGGGGCCTGGGTGATGACAACAGGTGGGGAGAGCATCCCCCTGGGGCCAGAGCACTGGCACAAAAACAGCTGTGGGAAAGATACCAGCAGATTTTACGTTCCCCTAGGGAGCTCTTGTGCACTTCCCCATGTAGCGACCTACCAAGGAGAGGTGCTGGAGGCTGTCTCAGGGCCTAAGAGGTTAAAAATCCCCAAATTACTCTCAAGATGGAACTTCAGTAAACTCATGCACACAGGTACCCATCCCACAGATAGACACAGAAGTACACACATCAACATGCCAATCAACACACTGGCATACAATGACACACGTAAGCACTGACTCACTGACTGCCCCACAGGTCACCAGAGCTAGCGTGGGATGCTTCTCCCTCAAGACATGCAAAGACACACACACACCGCCTCTGTCACAAGCCCACAGCGTTCCAGATTCACCTCCAATTTGCACACACACCTGCACACCCAACACTGGGAGCCGTATTTTACTTCATTATGCAAGAGCTTGGAAATGGGAATGGGAAGACGGAACAGTCACCTTGGGATAAGAGAGCGAGCCATCTTATTCTCAGGCCAGGGGGTGGGGAATGACAGGAGAGAAGGCAAGGGTAGGGGAAGCAGGAGTCTACAGCCACTCCCCCTCTCATCTGATGAGCAGTAAGCACCTACTAAGTGCGAGGCTGTGGGCTTGGTACTCGGAACACAAAGTTAAAAGGATGTGGTCCCTGCCCTTGAGATGTAGGAGACACACAAGTAAATAACTTCCATCCATTGGGACATGTGCTATAATAGTGCAGTGGGCGGGCAGAAGAGGAATGTCTGCCTCTGCCTGGAAGTGAGGGAACGTGAAGAAGATTTTCAGAAAAGGTTAAATGAGCTATAACTTACAGAGTGAGGAGGAGTTTCCCTGGCTAATGGAGGTGGGAGAAGGACACGGACAGGTATACCAGGAGCAGATGAGGGAAGGGTTTGAATGACAGACTAAAGGGTTTGCCATTTATCCTACAAGCGATGGGGGGGCGGGGGGGGTTGTGTGGTGTGAACAGGATTGGAGGCAGGCAGACCAGTGAGGAGGCTGTGGTCATGGCCACGTGAGAGATGATGGAGGTTTGGACCAGGGTGATGATGACAGGAGGAGAGATGTGGCCAGATTCAGGCTAAGTTTTGAAGGTGAAGTGGCCAAGACATGAGGACCAATCAGATCTGGTGGGAAGAGAAAAGGGGGCGTTGAGAATGGCTTCTAGAGCTCTGACTTTTAAATCTGTAAGAATGGTAAGGCATTCCTGAAAATGAGAAAAGGGGCAGACAGATTATGGGAAAGATGAAGAAAGGAAAGAGCCCTCAAAAATCTGAATGACAACGTCCAGGAGGCGGTTGGTTCACGGGATTGGAGCCATGCTGAAATATAGGCCTCAGTTTGGTCATCTATCCAATGCAGAGGTTCACCAAATAAACCCCTAAAGGGTTTTTGGTGCTTAGTTTTGCTGGGGTCAGAGTGAGCTCACCTGCGGCTCAGCAGCGACCCCTGGCGGCCCGGGGAGGCTCTTCCTCCTCCCCGCGCTGGGGCCACTTCAAGCGAATTCTCCACGTTCCTTCCAGACCTGAGGGGCCCAGAGACAGGCAGGGGACCCCTGACAAGTGGCCCCTGCGGAGAAGACTGCGTGTGCATCCAGGATGCTAATTCTTCACCGAAGCCTAGAACGATCCCTTCCCTCCTCTCTCTTCTGTACCCTGCATGTAACTTCCATTACAAGATCACTGCAGTGGGCCCTCCAGGAAGACGCCCCCAGAACAGCCTGAGCTCGCTCCACCCACCGCTTGTGGAGCTGGAGTAGAAGGAGCTAAGTGAATCCCCCAGGGACGGGACTAGAGTGCCCACGGAATCCTGCCAGGATCTAGCGGCGCGGGGTCCAAATTTCTCATTCTCCTGTCTTCTTCCCGGGATCCCCAGGCGCTGTCCGCGACGCCTCCTGGGTGACTGAGGATTGGAGACCTAGCGACCCGGACTCATGTTTCCTCCCGCCCTCAACTCCACCCCTATACTACTAGCCCAACCCCTTCGTCTCTGGTCCCGCCCTTTTCTGCCCCCAAAACGAGATAGTCCTGCCTCCACCCATTGGCTGTGGACGCACACGGCCCTCCCTTTCCCTGGTTCCACCTTCTCCCCCTCTGGTCCCGCCCCCTACCCGAGATGACCCCTCCCCTTTATTGCGCTCCGGCCCAGCCCCCTGGACCCTAGCTTCTTTATAAGATCCGCCCCTTCGCCTCTAGCCCCACCCTCTTCCCTGTGTCCCCTCCCACCTCAATGTGGTCCCTCCCTTCATCATTTCCCTTCAGCCTTCCCCCAGTTCCCTAGGTTCCACCTCCTCTCCCTTTTCTGGCCTTCGGCTGG
This sequence comes from Balaenoptera borealis, assembly GCF_965194805.1. NCBI lineage: Eukaryota > Metazoa > Chordata > Mammalia > Artiodactyla > Balaenopteridae > Balaenoptera > Balaenoptera borealis. The sequence continues at coordinate 14,946,668 of NC_138872.1, forward strand.
GACCCTCTGCCTACCAGTCCTGGTCCCACCCCTCCCAACAGAAGACCCGCCCACCGTGTCCCCTCCCCTTATCTCGCCCCGCCCCACTCCGGCAGGCCCCGCCCCCTGCGGCCTCTACCTTTGGCGTCTTCTCCTGAGAGGCGACCGAGATCGGCTGCTGAATGCCGGTGGGACTCCGAGTCAGAGGTCCCGGCAGGCCCCGCGGGGGGCAGCGAAGTGACAGTGAACCTGCGGCTCATGGTGCGGAAAGGAGCCGGGCGGCCGCGGTACGGGCCCGGATCGCACAAGTGGCCGCAGCCGGGCTCCAGGAGGCAGAAAGAGCGTATCCCCCCATCCCCGCCGGCCGCCCCCCGCCGGACGCGGCGCCGCGCAGGGTCCTAGTGCCCGCTGTGCTGCGCCTCTGTATCTGGCCCCTGCGCTTTGAGGCCCTGGGCTGTCAATTCCACTGGAAGCGCTTGAGGATCCAACCTGCTGCTGAGAGCCACCCCTGCACCAGGAGCCCGGTCCCTCCTCGGCTGGGGTCTCCTAAACACCTGGGTTTAATTCACTCATTCAGCACATCTTGATAGCGCGCCTGTGTTTGAGGCTTTGGTGCTAGGTACTGATACAGCACTGGATGAGATCGACTGGCTTCCTGCCCTCGTGTGGCTCAAATTCTAACGAGTGAGAGGAGAAAGATTACAAGTGAGCAAACGCATAGACAAGATAATTTGAGACTGTGGTTTATGTCAAGAAGAAAAAGTAGGGCCAAGGGGTAATGACTAGGGGGAAGGACTACTTTAGGGGATGGTCTAAGAAGACCTCTCAGAAGATGTGATATTTCACCCGAGCCCTCACTGATGAGAAGGAGCCAGCTAAGCAAAGATCTGGGGGAAGAGCTCTCTAGCAGAGAAAATAGCAAGTACAAAGGCCCTGGGGTGAAAAGAAGCCTGGACTGTTCAGGGAGCAGCAAGAAGGCCAGTGTGTCTGGAGCAGAGTGAACGGAGAGTAGAGTGATGGAGATGAGGGAGGAGAGGAGGGCAGATCGATGGTCTCTTGACGGCTTCAGGGAGGAGTCTGGATTCTTTTCTAATCTACAAGGGAAGTCATGGGAACTTTTTGAGTAGGGGAATGATGGCTGCTCATCATTCAACTAAGGGCAGGAGTGGAAGCTGGGAGTCAATTAGGAGGCTCCTGCAACCCCCAGGTAAGAGGTGATGATAGCCGGGCTAGGGTGGTGGCAGTTGTCCAATTCCAGATACGTTTTGGAAGTAGAACCTACAGGACCTGCTGCTGGATTGGACATTGCATGTAAAGGAAAGAGGAGTCAAGGAGGACTCCTAGACTCTCATGTGCTGCCGGTGGGAGTATAGATGGGCATCACCACTTGGGGAAATTGTTCTGTCAGCTAAAGCTGAACTTATACATACCTGTCTACTCAGCAATTCCACTCCAAGGTATATGCCCCAAAGAAATGGCTGCCCATGTTCACCAGAAGACATTTACAAGAATGTTCATAGCAGCATTATTTGTAATAGCCTCTAATCAGAAACTACCCAAGTAACCATAAACAGTAAAATGGGCAAATAAGTAATGGTATGTGAATACAGTGAAAACAGTAGTGGGAATGAACAGTCTATAATTCACAAACAATATGGATAAATCTCACAGATATAACATGGAATAAAAGCCAGACACAGGGACTTCCCTGGTGGCGCAGTGGTTAAGAATCCACCTGCCAATGCAGGGGACACAGGTGTGAGCCCTGGTCCGGGAAGACCCCAAATGACGCGGAGCAACTAAACCCGTGCGCCACAACTACTGAGCCTGTGCTCTAGAGCCCGCGAGCCACAACTACTGAGCCCATGTGCCACTACGGCAGCCCGCGGGCCTAGAGCCTGTGCTCCGCAACAAGAGAAGCCACCGCCATGAGAAGCCCGTGCACCACAACGAGCTAGCCCCCCGCTCACCACAACTAGAGAAAGCCCGCGCGCAGCAACAAAGACCCAACACAGCCAAAAATAAATAAATAAAATAAATTTATTTTTTAAAAAAAGCCAGACACAAAAGAGTATAGACTGTAAAATACTATTTAAATCAAGTAAAAAATAGTCAAAATCTATCTTTAAGCTGTTAGAAGTAATGGTGGTAACTCTTGGGATGAAGGGGTAGTGATTAAAAAGGGGCATGAGGGGGCTTTTAGGGTGCTAAGAATGTTTTGTTTCTTGATCTGGTCGCTGGTTAGACAGTCGTGTTCAGTTTGTTGAAATGTACACTTATGGCGGGTCAAGCTGTCTGAATGTTTGTTACATTAGAGCAATGGTTCTCAACTCGGGGCAGTTTTGCCCACCAGGGAACGTTTGGCAATATTCAGAGACGTTTTTGTTGTCTGGAGGAGGGTGGCACTGCATCTAGTTGGTAGAGGCCACCTGTGCCATCTAGTCCTACACCAAGACTGCCAGCCACGAGCCACAGATTCACCGTCGCTTCCCTGCACTCTGTCGCCATGTTAGGGCCCGTGATAGAGGGAGGGAGACTGACCCTGAATGGGTCCAGCATCTGTCCACGGATCCCACTACCTCCTGGAGGAAGACATCAAACATCCTACAATGTATGGACAGTCCCCCACGACAAAGAATAATTTGATCCAAATTGTCAATAGTGCCGAGGTTGAGAAACCCTGTGCCAGAAAAAGGAATTTAACAGATCCCTAGATTTTAGGACTGATTAGGTTTTAAGCTCGATTGAGGGCAGATGACGTCGTCTTTTATTAAGGTGGGGACAACCGATGGAGGAGTATATTTGGAAGGTGGAGCCCAAGAGCTCAGGTGGACCCGGTATACTGAGATATCTCTTCGGCACCTAAGGATCATGCGGAGGTGGCAGTCGAACATCTGATTCTGGAGCTCAGGGGAGAGGATAAGGCTGGGGATGTAAATTTTGGAGTCTTTAGCAGAGAGGTGCTGTGTAAAGCTGCAGGGCTAGACGAGATCACAGGGAATGCGTGTACACAGCAAAGACGTCCAAGGATAGAGCACAAGGGCACACCATCATTTAAAGGTTGGAAAGAGGGAGATCCAGCTAGCGAGAGGGGAGGAGAATCAGGAGGAAGGGGTGACCCAGAGACCAAGTGAAGAAAAATTTCAGGAAGAAGGGCATTTTCCACTGGGTCAAAAAAGCCAAGAGATGGTATGGAATGAGCCCAGAGAAGTACCCACTGTATCGGGCTACAGGAAGATCACAGGTGGCTTTGAAGAGAGTCATTTCAGTGGAGGAGTGGAGTGGGAGCCAGGTTGCAAATGACTGAGAAGAGAATGGGAGACAGTGAGTAGAAACTGTACTTTGGGGAAGTATTCCTGTGGATGGGGGTGGGGAGTAGAGAAATGGAACAGAACCGAGAGACAGGGGTCTAGAGGGATTTTAAACAAGCCATATTAAGGAACATTTGTATGCCAGTGGAAGTGGGTCATTCCTGAGTGAGAAATGGGTGAGTTAAGGGAGAGGGGCCCCACCCACAGGAAGCTTAGGAGGAAGTTCCCTGAACCCCTCCTTACACTCCCACCTGGGCCCCGGGTGTGGAAGATGATCAAAGCTGACCAAGCCCATCACCTCCACTCACCTGCCCCGCCCCTTCAGTCAAGTCCCTCTGCCGTCCTGGAGGGTCAAATCCATCCTCCTCAGCCTGCCACTTCGACCTTCTCTCATCTAGCCCACACCACCATTCCTATCTCAACCATTCCAGAATCCTCTCTGCTCAAACCACATACTAGAGTTCTGAGCCAATTCTAGTTCCCCCAAACGCCCCCTTGCTTTTTCTCTCCTCCCAGCATTTACCCCAAGAGCTCACATTCCAATCCCAAGGTCACCACTCACCAGCTAGGAGACTGCAGGTCAGCTGTGTAATTCTGTGCCACAGTTACCTCATTTATAAAGCAGGGGGAGGGAGTGATAGCAATAGTAATAGTACCTCTAAGGTAAGAGTAGTACCTGTCTCATAGGGTTGTTTTAAGGATTGGCTGTGTTAACGCACATAAAGCACGTGCAACAGTGCCCGGCACCTAGTCAGTGCCTTGCTAGGGGTAGTTCCTATCATCGTGTATATAATCCGTATTTTATTTATCCACTGCCTTGCTTCTGCGCACTTAGGTTGTTGCCAGTTTCTCATTCTATGAACAATGCTGCAATTCACATCCTTCTAGGTGTTGTTTTGTGCACACATGGGTGAGGGTTAGAGAGTGGGAACGTTTTTAGGTTTAATGGTTCTTGGTAAATTATCCTCGAAGAAGATAGTCTTCCTTGCGCAAGAAGAAACTCTTGCTCACCCTTCCAGATTCAGTTCAAGTTCACATGTCATCTTGGCTGGGAAATGTTTCCTGACTTCAACCACAACATGCAGAATCACACACACAAACACACACACGTGCGCGCATGTGCGCCATTATTCTAGAAAAAGGGTCACACGCTGCACACTCTCCAAGTGTGACCCCACCTCTACCAGCCACAGAATCATCACCCTTGTAGCTAAGCTGGACTCTCTGGGGCTAGAGCCCGGAGCCTGCATTTTAAGCAAGTTTTGAGGACTCTCTCATGCACCCGAAAATTTGAGGACCACTGAGAGGTCGTTGAGGATAGAAACATAGTCTAACTCATTTCTCTATCCCCAGTGCCCGGCACAGGGCCTGGCTTCATGTAAGGGCTCAATAAATGTTTGATGAATGAATAATAGGTCGGCCATTTCCTCGGCTATAAAATAGGAGTAATTACATTATACCTTCCTAATAGGAAGGCTTGAACGTTAATATTTATGAAGTGCTTAGAACATTGCCTGGCGCATAGTAAGCCCTCTGTTGGTTACATACATACATGCGTGCATGCGTACAATACATACATAAATCTGCTCCTAAAGGTTAAAGAATCCACGTTTATTAAAAACATTCCAACAAAAAAAGAAGGTGGGAAGAGAGGGCCCAGCCCACCTCCCCTTCTCCTTGTCCTTCAGAACAGACCCACCAGTTTGGATCCGGCAGACTGGCTCATTCCCTATCGGGATGGTCCCTGTGGGGGCTCCCACTGCAGCGCTGAAGCAGGCTGGGGAGCCCTAGTCCTCGGGGCAGTGCAGGAGGTCAAAGGTCACGTAGCCCACATAGTCCACCTGATTCACCTCATTCCGGGAACTCACGCGCCAGTAGAAGCGATCCTGGCAGAAGTAAGCTTTCTCTGCAAGGGAAAGGCAGGACCAAGAGGGGTGATTCCAACCTTCCCACATACACATACAGAAACAGGAGTGAGATCTTTACAATCATCCCTCCTGCCCTTTCGAGATCTTTCCAAGGTTTTCATAGGACACCTGTATCCCCACCCTGCCCCCCACAGAGATGCTGGAGGGCACAGGCCTCCTTGTCCAAAGCACTGACACAGAGCCTGGCACACAGTTGATACTCAGAACAATTCATTCAACAAATCCCATTCATTCATCCAACAATATTTATCGTGCCAAGCACTGTTAGAGGCACTGGGGATACAGCAGAGGAAAAATGCAGGCATGACCTCAGTTCTTTTGGTGCTTACACCCTAGTGGGGTAAGACTGACAATTAACAAGCAAATGCATAAATAAATGAGATTGGTTTTGACAATGGAGAAAGCGATGGAGGAAATATTAAAAGCGAGCGAGCAAGTGAATAGATAATGAGGGTCAGAGAAGGCCTCTCCAAAGAGGTGGCCTTAGTGCTGAGACCTAAAGGATGAGAGGGAGGCAGCCCAGTGACAATCTGGGGAGAAAACCTTCCAGACAGAGGGAACAACTGGCACAAAGGCCCTAAGCTGGGAATGACCTTGATGTGTTCAGAGAACAGCCAGAGGCTAGTGTGAGTGGAGCAGAGCAAAGGGAATGACAGGAGTAGTGGGAGGGGATGAGGAGGGGGGAGGGGGTCAGATCAGGTCATGTTAATTTCTTTGACCTTGGAATGGGTCTGGAGTCACCCACAAAACCATCGCCCTCCACTCCTAGCCCCTCCCTACTCTCACAGAATATATTAAAGGTATTGGACAACCAGTATGGCTTGGACTAGGGTGTTTGCAGAGCTTGTGAATATTTTGGCGGCTGAGTCAACAGAACTTGTCAGCTGATTGGAGGTGAGCAGTGAGAAAGAGAAAGCAAGTGTACCTCCAGCTACCACCCCCATTTTACAGATGGGGAAACTGAGACTCTGTGAGTAGCAGTGACTTGCCCAAAGACACACAGCTATGAACTGTCTTATTTATCACTGTATCCCCAGTGGCAGCACAGTGCCTGGCACATTATAGGCACTTGATAAATATTGTCTAATAAAGGAATGAGCCTCCATGCAAACCAGGTGTCCTGTACTTGTAGGGGAAAGGGCTTTCAGCTGGGGAAACAGGAAATCTGGGTCCTAGTTCTGGTTGTGCCCCTGTGTCCCTGAATGATCTGGTAAGATCCCTGCCTCTATAGGGAACTCACCTGTGCTGGGGCATTTGCCTCAATCTCCAGGGGCTTTTTCTTTCTCTCTCTCAGAATTTGACCAATCACTAAGGCAGGGGAACCTACCGTGGGAGGTGTCTCAGGGAGGGATCCTCCCCCGACCCTCGTCCTCATCCCTCACCTTGGTACTGAAAGATGTCGTGAGTACTCAGGGGCACCCCGGGGAACATCTGGTCCACTGGGGTGGCGCTCCGGGGATCCACCTTCTGTGTCTTCACGTCGAACCTGCAGGACGGCAGCGAGGAGACAGTTGCTGAGCCGGCGGGCAGTCGGATGGCGCCTGGGCTCCCCCTGCCGGCGGTCCCGGGACTCTCACCTCCAGAAGCTCTGCCTGCTGAACAGCAGCACCTTACCCCCGGCGCGCGGCAGGGCCCCGGTGACTTGGGCCACTTCCGGGCCCAGGCCCAGCTTGTCCAGACGCCTTGGGCCTAGCACCGACGCGCCTGTGTACACCCACACTTGGCGCCCTGCAGGAGAGAAGGGTCACATCGGTCTGGGGGCGGGGCATATACTCTCCTTGAATATCAAGAGGGAGAACGCAGCGAGGCCTTTCCGCGCCCGGCGTGCCCGCAGTCTGTGTGCCCAAGGAGCAGAGCCTCTCGGTACGATTGTCCAAGGGTGCGGTGAGGAGGGCTGAAATTCAGCCCCTGCTAAATTTGCTAAATTGTATCCGCCAGAAGGGGGCGTCTTTTTCTAATGCACACAAGACGTTTTATGAATTGTCCTCGGTCTCTTGGTCCTTCTAGGTTGGTGTGTGTGTGTGTGTGTGTGTGTGTGTTTGGGGGGGGGGGCGGATAGGGAAGGAAGAAAGCAGGAAACTAACCAGAGAAGAAGAAAATCTTCTTCGTGAGCGGATCCTCAAAAGCGGAGTCCAGCTTGCGGGGCAGCGCAGGCCACGTGTTCTTGATAAGGAAGGGACCCTGCAACCGGCGTCCCCCACTCTCAGAGAGTCGCCAGTACCTCCTGGACGAGAAAAGGGAACGGCTGGCACTGAACCTTGAACACAAGGTCAGTGGGCGGGGAGACACAGGCAGGTCCCGCCTCCAAGCCCCTTCCCGAAACCTCACAGCCCCTGCCCCTCACCCATCCTTGAAGAGATACAGGCGATTCCCGATCTCCGCGATGGCGTCGAAGATGTTCACGTTGCAGACATCGTCCGCTGGATCCAGGGACCGTGTAGGGATCGCAGAAGGGCCAGCAGTGGGAGGACCCGTGGGGCCAGCGGAAGGGGGGCCTGTGGAGCCAGCAGTGGGGCGTTCTGGGGGGGGGGCAGTGGGAGGCCCCGTGGCGCAGACCGTGGGAGGGGCGGTGGGCTGCGGTTCAGCTGCGGCAGTGGTTGGAGGCCGTGGTTCAGGTTTGGGGCGAGGACCTAAAAAGAGACACCGCATGAGACAGCCCCTGTTCCTACGGAGCGCTGTGCCCATGGACTGTCTGCTCCCCCAAAGCCTACCAGTGAGGCCCCTGGCGCTCACTCTCCGCACTCTAGACGCTGGACCCTGCCTCCCCCCAGCCCTGGGCAGGCCGCTTCCTTTCACATACTCACCCCCATCCCCAGGCTGCTGAGAGAGAAGTGTTTTTTGAGCTCTCAACCTGAATGCCAAACAGTGCTAGGAGCTTTATAAACTCACATTAGGGACTTCCCTGGTGGCGCAGCGGTAAGAATCCACCTGCCAGTGCAGGGGACACGGGTTTGAGCCCTGGTCTGGGAAGATCCCACATGCCGTGGAGCAACTAAGCGCGTGTGACACAACTACTGAGCCCACGTGCTACAACTACTGAAGCCCACGCACGGCAACAAAGACCCAACGCAGTCAAAAATAAATAAATTTATATTTTAAAATATTCACATTAGCTTGTTTGATCTTCAGAAAAAAAAAACTATGAAGTAGATTCTTTAATATCTCCATTTTTAATGAGGAAATATACTAATGATAATAAGTGGTGATAATAATAAAAATGTCAAACACTTATATGGTGCTTACTATATGCCAGGCATTATTCTAGCTCACTTAAGCCTCCTAACAACCCCATGAGGCAGGTGTTAGCCTCACTTTACAGATGAGGAAGTTGAGGGGTGAAGTAACATATCCAAAGTCATCTAGCCAGGAAGTGGCTGGACTGGCTTTTGAACCTATGTCTGTCTCACTCTAGAGTCTGGGCTCTTTATCACCATCTCCAAGCACTGACCTGGCAACAATTGTACCCATTGGCCAGGGTCTCCAGAAGATAGATGTTGGGGGTCCTAACTTTCCCCTCCTCTGCATTCTCGGGGTACTCGCGGCCGGCAGAGCCCAGCCTTTCCCTCTCCTCCCTCCGTCCCTGCCCCACACCCTCACCATACAGATGCTGGATGCCCTGCACATCGTCCTTATGCAGGGGGTGCTTCTCAGTGAAACTGTACATGGGGTACATGAGCGCCTCTGGCACAGACGAGTGATCTAAGCCCAGCGCGTGGCCAAACTCGTGCGCCGCCACAAGGAACAGGCTGTATCCTGGACGAAAGAGGGAGCCTGAGACGTGAGCCCTGAGCCGAGCTCCCAGCCCCGGCCATCCCTCCCGGACACTACTGCCCTGGCTGAGGTCCCAGCCTGGGAATCTCAGAACCATGCCCACCTTGATCCGGGCAGAAGCCCCACTTCTTGTCTCTGTCGAAGTTGGAGGTGGTGGCGCACCAGAGCTGCCCATCATGGCGGCCCTCTCTGGTGCAGGCCGAGTACTCCTTGCCCAGGAAGATGAAGGGGAAGACGCACAGCTCCCCCGCCGAGTTGCCCTCGGTCACCGTCGTGTCAACTAGAGAGACCCAGGGCCTCTGGTGAGCCAAGTGGGTGAGTCCAATAAAGACCCAGGGGCGGGCCAATCATGGAGAGAGAGACACTTGGAGACCTATTTTAAAAGCTTGTGGTGGTGGGGGGGGGGGGCATCCCTGGTGGCACAGTGGTTAAGAATCCGCCTGCCAAGGCAGGGGACACGGGTTCGAGCCCTGGTCCGGGAAGATCCCACATGCCGCGGAGCAACTAAGCCCGTGCACCACAACTACGGAGCCTGCGCTCTAGAGCCGCGAGCCACAACTACTGAGCCTGCGTACTGCAACTACTGAAGCCCCCGGCACCTAGAGCCGGTGCTCCGCAACAAGAGAAGCCACCGCAATGAGAAGCTCGCGCACCACAAGGAAGAGTAGCCCCCGCTCGCCGCAAATAGAGAAAAGCCCGCACACAGCAACAAAGACCCAACGTAGCCAAAAATAAAATAAATTAAAAAAAAAAAAAAAGCTTAGGGGGCGTGGTGCCGCACGCAGCGTAGACCAGGCTAGACTGGTGGGCGGGGCCTGAGGATCAGAGGCCCAGGGAGAGGCTGCAAGCAGGGCTAAAAGGCGAGGCCTCCGCGAATGCGGCGGCAGCAATAGGAAGGCAGGGGGAGGAGCCGTGGTGATGGCGGCCAGAGTCACGGCTGTCCTGAGGACCGACTGGGAGTAGAAGGACAAGCTGATGGGTGGAAGAGCCACGCTCGGGGACCGACGCGGAATTAGGGGGCGAGGCTGAATCAGGTAGGTGGGGCAGAGGTACCTCGGGTCGGGCAGAAGCCAAAGAGCTTGTCCTGGTCATAGCTGGCGGTGGTGGCGCACCAGCGGTAGCCGTCCGAGCGACCGTCGGTGGTACAGGCAGAGTAGGAGCGGCCCTCAAAGGTGAACGGAAAAACGCAGGGCTTGCCGTCCGCATTGCCGTCCTGGGTGTAGAGTCCTGGGAGGCCCACGCGATTACCCGAAGGCGCCACGAGTTTATTGACCCACAAGCCACCTGTGTCCTCCACCCCTCCTCGCCTCCTTTCACAACGGGGGAACGGACCCAGAGAACAGGACAGTGCTTTGCAGGCCACACAGCACTAGCGGCAAGGCTGGGGTAAAAACCCAGCGTTCTGGACCCTCGAGGAGGGTGGGTACTCACTCTCGCTGGGGCAGAAGCCGAACTGGCTGTCGGTGTCGTAGTCGGCCGTGGTGCTGCACCAGAGCATTTCGTCGGAGCGGCCGTCCGTGGTGCAGGCGGAGTAGGAGCGGCCCTCGAAGGTGAAGGGGAAGTGGCAGGTGGCGCCCTTTGCGTTTCCGAAGTAGGTCGGAACCACTGCAGGAAAGGGAGACGGGGTCAGGGCGGCTGGTGATGCGCGTGAGAGGAGAAGGGAATGGAGACCGGGGCGGTTCGGGAATCTCACCGACGCCTTTGCCCAGAGACCATAACTCTTCATCGTCGAAGTGGGCGTCTCCCTGAATGCCTGGGCCAGGAGGAAAGGCGTGTGCCAGGAGCCCGTTCTTTCCATCGAAGGGATACCCATCTCCGTGCTCTGAAGAAGCAGGTGGAGAAGAGAGTTAGCCGCGTACGGTTGCGCAGGTTGTGCACTGCCCAAGGGCGCTGGACTGAGTGCGGGCTGCAATCCAGCCTAGGAGCCGCTGTCCAAGATTTGCGTCCCCGCACTGTGAGGTGTCGGTCAGCAGGGGGCGCCATAAGGGCGAGCGGCAGCCAGGGCTGCGGGGACAAGCAAGAGAAATCCGGGTCCAGGGCCCCCTCTACTCTCTCCGAGGTCCTCCCTCCTCTGTCCCCTCTCAGATTCTCCTGGCTTTCCCCTTCTCGCGTTCTCACCCCTAACACCAAACTGGATGACGATGTCGGCTTCACGGCCGTACACGCGAGTGAAGGTGAGCGGCGTCACCGCGCTCCAGAGCGCGAAAGCACGGGCAAAGGCGTCGTCGATCACGGAGCGCGGCAAGTCTTCCGAGTAGTTTTGGATCCTGCAGGGGAAAGGCAGGAGGCTAGAGGTCGGAAGTGAGAGGCGGGATCCGGAGCAGCAGCGACACCCCGTGTCTCAGCAACTTCAGATACACAGCGCTGTCTGCGCTCCACGCTTTCAGCTCTAAAGCACTTTCAGACGCATTTTTCTCTTTGGACACTCACAACGGCCCCGACAGGAGGACTCAGACTGCGAGGTCGTTTCCCATGGGGGAACGAAGGCTCAGAGGTGGAGCCGCTTGCCCTGGGCTCACTAAATCCCTGGTTTAGTGAAACCCAGGGATGGGCCTAAGACGGGACGTGTTGACCACCAGGACGGCCTCTCCCCACCACGCCCCGCTCGCCCCCGGGGGGCCCAGCCTCGCACCAGTAGGTGATGTTGTGATGGTGCCACTTGAGGTCGCCCTCAAAGGTCTGGAATCTGCCCAGGTCTGGGACGCCGCAGCGCGGGGCACGCATGGCATTCAGGGTGGTGCTGTCCAGCTCGCCAGTCTCCGGCAGGGCCAGGCGCCGCTGGAGACGCTGCAGAGGCCGACGCAGGGACTGCTCATCCTCCCTTATCTCTGCCACATGAGTGTAGCCGTAGCGGTACAGATATTCCTGTGGAAGGAGGGGCAGAGACATCCCAGAGCCCTGACTTCCTTTCTCTGACCTGCTGGGTGAGGACTCCATCCCTCCAGGCTCTCAGGGACTAGCAACAAGGTGTTGTATCCAGGACTGGGTACCCTGCATACCAGTGCCTGTGCCCACCCAAGAATCTCCCCTCCCTGTAGACATCCTCAGCTCCTTTCCACCCCTGGATGCCCCTGGCCCATGCCTACCTCAGGGCCTCCTAGGGTTTACCCCTGTTCATCCCCAGCCCATCCTCACTCCAGAACCCTCCAATGCCCCTTCACCACTTCCCGTTGCCCATCTAGGAAACCCTCATTAGCCCATTCCTGGCAATCACTGTCCAGAGCATCCCAGTGCCCGAGCCTGGACACCTCTGTTCTCCAGAGGTGCCCATCACCCCCCAACATGCCCCTAAGTATCTCCTCTGAGAGCCCATGTCCTTCCTGGGACTCCTAGCCAGCCCTTCCCAACTCTAGGCTGGAGTGTGTGCCTACCTCTGCCAGCTGCCTGTCGGTGAGATCGCTTTGTAGTTCTCCCGGGAAGACTACAAAGGTGGGCTGGCGTGGTCTGGGGGCAGCAGAGCAGCCCAGCACCAGGAGCGCCAGGACCAAGGGCTGCCAGGGGTTCATGGTGAGGGTAGCAGTGTCTGGCTGCAGCTGCCCTTGTGGGGGCTTTAAAGAGGCGCTGTCAAATGAATCAGTGACCCCGCCCCTCCCCGACAGGCTGGGGCGAGAGCTGACTCAGGGAATGGTGTGTGTGTGTGTGTGTGTGTGTGTGTGTGTGGTGTGTGTGTGTGTGTGTGTGTGTGTGTGTGTGTGTGTGTGTGTGTGTGTGTGTTGGGCAGTCCCAGCATGAGAAGGCAAAGAAAGGGCTTACACCACCTCCCCCTCTCCCTCCTGCCCACAGTCCCCATTGCCGAGTCAGGCAGGACCCCAGACCCACAGGAAACCACAGGCCCATAGGGGAAGGATTGGGTTTTGCAAACTGCAGAGCTTGTGAGAACTGTGTGAGAGCTAGGGAGGGAGGCACGGCTGGAGGACTCCCTGAGCCCTCCATCTGAAGGCCCCAAGTGGTCAGCCTAAGAGAAAAGGATGGAAAATTCCCTGAGGCTTCTTTCTGAACCTAATGATCCCCCTTCCCAGTCAGACCCCCTCGTGGGCCCCTCCCTACACTCCCAGGCTCTGTCCTCTTCTTCCTGGAAGCCTTCCTTGATTCAGCTTCCTCCTCTGCTCCACCTGAGAGCAGAAGGCATGGGCTCTGCTTGGCAGGAATCGGGGGATTCCACGGGGACAACCCCCTGTCTTCGACAGGCTGGATGGTTCAGGATAGTAAAAGGGGGAGTTTGTGGCATCTGGAAGCCAGCAGACATGGCTTCATTCCTTCAGTGCCTTGGGCAAATGTCTTCACCACTGTGAGTTTGTTTCCTCAGCTGTAAAAAAAGCCCTTCTGAGCTTTACCCTTTTCCCGTGGCCGGCTGGGTCCAGCCATCCAGGGCCAGCAGCCCCCTAAGCGGTCTGCTATGTCCCAGGCCCTGGGGTATTTACTGTAGCTAAAGGCAATGAGGTTGGGGTGGGAGAGGAGGGTCTGGAGAGGTGGGGGTGTGGTGGACCAGGGCGCATCCTGTGGCAGGGGTCCTATAATTATGTGCAAATATCTGGACAGCGGGCTGCTATCTGCGTTCTCTGTCCACTGGGTGTGCGTTGATTTAGACTTCCCCACTTGGGGAAACTGTGTGAAATTGTCTTCCGGTTTGTGTGGAAGAAAAGAAAAACCTGTCTACCCCCACTCCCCACTGGTGTCAATTGAATAAATGTACGTGAACTCCAAAAAATAAATAACTAAACAATAAAAATAAATTTAAAAGGGCCCTTTGTCCCTAAATTGATGTGAGGGTAAAATGAGATCCAGCACATAAAATACTTAGGACAGTGTATGTTGCAAGTATTCAAGAGATGGCTGTGATCGCTTTTAATTATCTGAGCCAAGACCATGATTCTGACCTGGAATCAGGAGACGGGGTCTTGGACTCTAATCTGCTGTGTGAACTAGAGTAAATGCCTTCCCCTCTCTGGGCTTTGGACTCTTCGGCTGCAAAATAGCAGGAGGGGGGTGGGGATGATCTCTGGAAGCCCTTTCACTTCTCCAGAACTGCTCAACCCAGCACAAGCGCCAGCCCCAATTATCACCCCTTATGCCAATAACAAGCATCTTCCCTCCCTCCCTTCTTCCCAACCAGCCAGTGTGAGCTAGGATCTATATTTGCCTTATTCAAAGCATTATTTGGGAAGGACTACAGCAACAATTTGACAAGCTGTATTTAAAGGGCTTACTATGTGCCAGGCACTTTATATGCTTATCTAATAAATCAGTCTATGAGATGGAGACAGTTAACTTCCTTTATGGGAAAATTGAAGCCCTAGAGTTCACGAATTAATGAACATCTGTTTTGGAGTCGCACAGTTCTGGTTTTCATTCCCAGCTCTGCCATCTCCTGGCTGTGTGACCCTGGGCAAGTCACTTCACCTCTGAACCATAATAATAATGCATTCTTTGAGATTTACTGTGTTGAGTACTGTGTTAAGTTCCCCATAAGCATCTCATTTCATCCCCACCACTCTGTGAGGTAGGTGTAAGTACCCTTCCCATTTTTAGAAGAGGAAACGGAGATTCAGAGTGGTTAAGGCGCTTAGCTATGATCACACAGTGAGTTAATACAACAGAATCAGGACTCAAAGCCTAGGGCTATCTGGTTCTGAAGCTTTTCACCTTTAGTACCATTTACAGGAAATGAGATGACCAGGGGGTGGAGGTGGGGGGAGACTTAAAACTGGAATCCTTCTCTCCTAATCCTCTGCACCAACTTCAGATCAGAGAGGAGGCTCCGGTCTTTGGGGAATCAGAGGTTAGGACAGGGGACTTGGGAACTATATTCCAGACTTCAGAGTATGGGATCATAGAGCAATATGATTTTAGAGATGGAAACAAAGAGACCCTCCAATCGAGGGGATCTTCATCTGGTAGCAGACATGGGCTCTAGGAGAATCCATGAACCACCCCCAATTTGCCATAAATTGTACAAAATGCCATATCTATGTACATATGTCACATTTCTCAAATTTAACGGTATTGTTGTTTGGGGCCAGATAGTTCTTTGTTTTGAGAGGCTATCCTATCATTGTGGGATGTTGGGTAGAATCCCCAGCCTCTACCCCACACCAGTAGCACCTCCCCCTGCCAGTTATGACAACCAGAAATGTTGCCAAACATTACCAAATGTCCCCTGGGTGTGTGGGAGGGTCACTATCACCCCCAGCTGAGAACCACTGATATATGTTGATTTTTCTATGTAAAGGGTCCAAAACTTTTATCATATACTCAAGCCATTTATAATGATCCTCAAACCCTTAAAGGCCATTTACTCAAGAAATATTTGTTGAGTTTTTATGGGCCAGGCATTGTGCTAAGAATTGGGAATATAGTAGTGGCCAAAATAGGCTTTGTCCCCAAGCTCATGGAGCTGAAAGTCCAGTACGGGAGAAATAGAATGAGTAATTAGTAATGGAGAGACAAACATCACAAGAAGGAGGTGAACTTATCTACTCCAATTACCGCCACCATGCAGATGAGGAAACTGAGGCCCAGAGTGGAGAATTTACCTCTCTTAGGTCACAGAGCAAGCCAGAGACAGAGTGAGGGGGGCAGAAAGGAGTGGTAGCTAAGAGCCTGTGCTCTGGAAATCAGCTGAGAAGTTCAAGTCTCCACCCTGGTACCGACTTACTGTGTGATCTGAGTCATTGACATAACCTGTCAGTGCCCCAGTTTTCCCATCTGTAAAATGGGGCAATAATAGTGCTTACCTTATGGGGCTGTGAGAATCAAATGAGTTCACAGATATAGAGTGCCTGGCACATGATAATAAGTGCTTGCTGCTACCCTAATTGTGATTGCCTCTGGGCCAGCTGGCTGTTTTTACCAGCTGTGGAGCAGGGAGAGGGCACCCCGCCAGGAACCCCAGAGCTTGATTCTTGGAGTCAATTCACCCCTCCTTTCCTCACCACCTCCCAACTTCCTCCTTTACCTCTGGGCTCCCCAACCCCCCATGAAGGGGAACTTGGGGGAGCTTGGCTTTCAACACAGCAATGGCAGGAAGTGGTTCTGTCACCACATCCCTTCCCCACTTCCCCCAGCCCCTCCTTCCAACACCACAAGAGAGTTTAGCCAAGGCACTGGGAAAGCAAGGTATACCCCCAGGTGCGCACCCCCTAACCCTGTCTAGAGTCAGAACTTGGACTCTAAGCCCCTCATCCAGGTGGAGACCCCATCAGGATGGGGAGGGGGCTGATCCTGGAGCCCTGAGTCACCAGCTGGATGACACAGCTCTGCAGGCTGCTATTAGTAACTCCAGGCCCCCAGACAGAGGTCAGCCTCACGGGATGAGGATTCTCTCCCCCTCTCTAGACTGGGGGAACTCCAGCCTGTTTCTCCCAAACTTGCTCAAGAGGGGAGGTGCAGCGGGGCCTGAGAGGCCCGGGCAGGATGTGAGGAAGACACTGGTGTCTGGGACAAAGCAGGATGGCGGCGGCGTGTGCGCTGCAAGACATTGCCCGAGGGGAGAGTATCATCAAGCTCCCTCCCCGCCACCCACAAACACACCTACTATCCTAGCCCCAGGGTGTTGGCAATTCCCATGCTGACTCGGAAGAGGCCCTAATAATAATAATACCATCACGCCTGCCACTATCTGTGTTGAGCTCCTTCTATAGGAAGTCATAGAATTATAGACTTTGGAATCAGACCTCCGGGGTTCAAGTTCCAGCTCCTACTCCTTCTGGCTGTGTGACCTTAAGCAAGTTACTTTGCCTCTCTCTGCCTCCATTTCCTCATCTGTAAAATGGGAAAGAGAACAGTCCTTACTTCATAGTGCTGTGGAGGGATTCAATGAGATTAGACACTGCAAGTTTTTAGCACATAGTAGGTACAGGGGTGGGGATGGGGCAGAATGTTAGCTATTATGATCCTGTTACTCTAGTGCTTTCACCCGTACAAAGTAGAAATCATGATCTCACTTAACTTTACAAATTAGGATTCATGGGCCCGTTTTACAGGTGAGGAATCTGTGAGGCTCAGGGAGTTGCCCACAGTTAGCAAGGAGGAGACCTGGGATTGCGCATGTGCCCCCAGCCATCTCAGTCAGTGATCATTCTAATAGTCAATGCCGGGGTCGGGGTTGGGGGGGGTGGCACTTGACAGCTTATCCAGCGCTGTCATGTACCTCATCACCTCTGATTTGTACCTAAATGGCGGATCTTCTTAACATCCTATTTGAATCTGAGCTTTCAGAATCCCTTGGCATTCATGGGAGGCGGAGATTGGAAGCCATTTTCAAGGTGACGGACCCGAGGCCCAGAGAAGTGCTTCAAGTTGCTCACTGTCACACAGCTGATGAGTGACAGAGCTCCTGCCTAGGCCTTCTGACACCACATCTCGTGCTAAGATCAGGTCACTGGATCTGGCAAGAAGGAAGTCGATGGGGGAAGCAGCCTCGGGGGTGTAGGATGTCCAGAAGTCAGGCTAGAGGGGGTTAAAGCCTGGGAACCAACAGAGGGAACAGGTGTGGGGTATTTGACGGGCTCCATAGGAAAATAAAACGGAGGCGGGTGAATAAAAGAGGGAAAAGGAACGATCAAGGTAGCTAGAAGAGGCAGAGGAACAGTCAAGCGGCGTTTCCTTTAAGGAAAGAGGTGGTGATTCTGTGGAGGGAGAGGTGTGTGAATTGAGAGGATAAGAGGATGCACCTGGGACCAGTTCCTCCGGCATCGGATTGCCCACTGGCAGGTAGGGCTATGCTTGGGGTCCCAGCAAAGCAGGTGTAGCCCCCAAATACACATTTAAAAGTTTGCATGTCTGTATTTTTTTAATTAAGGCTTTATTTTTTTTAGAGCAGTATGAAGTTCACAGGAAAATTGAAGGGGAAGCACAGAGATTTCCCATCTACCCCTACCCCGACCTGTGCATAGCCTCCCCCATTATCAACATAACCACCAGAGTGGTACCTTTGTTACAATCGATGAAACTTCACTGACCCATCACCATCACCCAAAGTCCATAGTTTCCGGCTCACTCGTGGTGGTACCTATTCCATGGGTTTGGTCAAATGTGTAATAACATGCATCCATCATTATGCTATCATACAGAGTAGTTTCACTACCCTAAAAATCCTCTGTGCTCCACTTATTCATCCCTTCCTGCCACAAAGATTGTTTTTGATATTTGAAAAAAAAATATCCTTAAAGTAGCCAGCATGGGAAAAGTCAGATCTTTGGTGAACTTCCTTATATAGTCATTTTGGGGTTTAGTGTTGTTTTACTTTGGGTGACATAAGGGGAGGGGAGCCATATTCTCAGTGCTTGCAGCCTCTAAAGGTCTAAACCTGGTGCTGTTCACAGTGCGGGGGGAGGGGACGGGGGGAGGCCCTACCCCTCAGGAAATCCCAGGTTAAACATTCAGTGGTCACTTGGAGTGGTCACTCCAGATACATGGAGAAAGAACCCTGGGGAACAGAGCAGGAGAGAAGAATCCACACAGCACACAGGGCAACTGGCAGCTTCTTTGCCCCTTTTACACACCCGAGTTGCACCCCTGCTCTTGGCCGGGCACACTTTCTCATGCATCTTCTAGTTCTGCGGTTCTCCGAGTGTGGTCCCAGGACCAGCAGCAGCAAGCACCTGGGAACTGGTTAGAAATGCAGACCCTCACCTGCCCACCCCCCCCCCGGCCCAGAACTATTGAATCAGCACCTCTGGGTGGGGCGCAGCAACCTCTGTTTTAACAAGTCTGCCAAGTGATTCCGCGGCTTCAAGTTTGAGACCTCTGCTTTAGGGGGAGAGTTTTTGACCCCATTTACAGATGAGGAAACTGAAGCTCAGAAAGATGAGGCCAGTTGCCCAAGGTCACACAGCTCGTACCCAGATTAGGTGGGAACCTAGGCCTTTTGACTGTAAAGCTGATAATATAATCCTAACCCCAGTATTATAACAAGGATTGATGTTCAAATATTTAACAACTAGGCCACCCCTCTCCGCCAGTCAGAAGTGATTCTATCCAAAGAACTCCAGGAGGTCCCTTGGGGAGTGGGGTGGGGTGGGGTGTATGAGACCATTATTAACCCTTTCATTCCTGGATCTGCAGTCCTAGGGGTCTAGAGGAAGGGACTAGGGCTCTGGGGCACTTAAAAGTTTCGAAGCAGCATCTGTTTCCAATGGGTAGGGAACTATTTCAATATTTTTTTTTTTAACAATTCTTTATTTATTTTTGGCTGTGTTGGGTCTTCGTTTCTGTGCGAGGGCTTTCTCCAGTTGCGGCAAGCGGGGGCCACTCCTCATCGCGGTGCGCGGGCCTCTCACTATCGCGGCCTCTCTTGTTGCGGAGCACAGGCTCCAGACACGCAGGTTCAGTAGTTGTGGCTCACGGGCCCAGTTGCTCCGCGGCATGTGGGATCTTCCCAGACCAGGGCTCGAACCCGTGTCCCCTACATTGGCAGGCAGATTCTCAACCACTGCGCCACCAGGGAAGCCCTATTTCAATATTTTAACTACTGATGCTTACCAGCTGAACCTCAGCCCTGACTACAGTCCCCTTCCTAGAAGGAGAGGCTCCTTCTTGTACCACCGGTAGAGGTCCTGGAGCTAAATTTAGCCCCAAAAGAGCACAGGTATAACAAATGTCTTATGAGAATACCGTTCAGCAGCGCTTCCCAAATTTGGCTGCACACTGGAGTCTCTTGGGATTTTCTTTTGAATAGCGATGCTTGGGTTTCACCCCCAGAGATTCTGACTTAATTGGTCTGGGGTATGGGCCTGAGCATTGGGTTTTTTTTTTAAAGTCCCCATGATTCTCATATGCAGCTGGGGATGAGAGCAATGCTCTACAGAGCCCGTGAAACCTGTGAGAGACTCCAGATTAAGAGCTCCTCGTTTGCAACAGTATTTCCCAAGGCTGGGGACTTAAAAAAAAAAAAAAAAATATATATATATATATATATATATATACACACAGGTTCTCAAGAGACTCTGATTCAGTAATCAGTGGGGCCCGGAATTGGATGTTAGCAAGCTCCCCTGGTTTCTAAATCGGTGACCCCCGCAGGCTGTGGTAACTGAGAGAGGCTCAGAGATTCCACACCCCTCTTCCCCAAACCACCCCCAACATAGTTGAAGCAATTGAGAACATTTTGCCAGGAAGTATCCAGAACCAATTTCCGCAGTTCTTCCTTCCCCTGTGCTGCGGAGACATTGCTTCAAAGAACATGCTCTGAAACCCAGCCCAAGACACCCTCCCAGGAGAGCCGTTTTCTGGATGCTCCACTGCAGAGCCCCAGGCCTGCGGATTGCCTTCCCTCCCCATTAATCCTGAGACACCCTCATTTAGATGTGATCTGCATACATTTGCATATTGAGCTCCAGCGCCCCCCTCCTTCCCCCGCCCCAAAGCCCCATGGCATGTTAGAGGAAAATAAAATTAATGTATTCAAAAAGCCCGCTGAGATGTGTTCGAACCTCACGCAGCGCTGGGACTTTGATACACTTGAAGCCAGGGCGATGGGATAAAGGGAAGATGGCACAGGCTCTGCGTGGATGCAGCAGGATGGCCGGCGGAGAGGACGCAAGTTAGAAGCCTCCTGAGGTCTGGAACCACAGCCTAGCCCCTGATGACAGGCAATGCGGGATTTCTCCAGCGGGAAAAGACAGGGAGCACCAGTAGACAGGGTGAAGGAGCTCCCCCTTTCAGAGGGGTGGGTGAGATTCCTTCCCAGCCTAGAAGGGGCCTGGCTTGGGGACCACCGCAAAGGCCCATCTATATCCAACCACAGGCTCCATGAAGAGCCTGCCATGTGACAGCTGGTGCCGTGGAAGGGGCTGGAATCTGACAGTCCTGGATTTGAACTGGGGTAAATGACTTTCCCTCCCTGAGCCTCAGTTTCCTCATCTTTAGAATGGGAGTAATGAGCTCATTACATGGTGATGGGAGTCATGTCTTTATTTGGTTACCCGGTGATGGACTAAAGGGAGTAGGTCCCTTCTGAGACCGGTAAGGAATCTGTTAGTGTGTGCAAGTGGCATTGCCAGCCCAGCAGCCCTGAGAATTCCCTAAGGATGTCCCTGCTCACAGCTGACCAGCTCCCCCTACCTCCAGCTCACTTTCCTAGTCTGACCTCACATTACTGCTGGGAGGCTCCAGAAACCTTTTCTATACCTTCCTTTTTGCTTAAGTTAGCCTGAACCAGTTTTGGTTGCTTGCAGCCAAGGGCCCCCATTGACACAAGGACCATTCTCTTCCTTCTCTTCCATCTCCTGAGTGTCTTTGATTGTAAGCACCACTAGCCTCATTTCCAAAAGCCTCTTCCAGTGCAACATGGCCCAAATCCACTTCTCTCCAGCCCTGCTCCTCCCTTTTGGCTCCCCCCTCCTGCTTCTATTCACGGCAGTCTCTCCTCTCCAAGCCTCCCAATTTCCAAACCATCTGCATGTAATCCTATAGCGCTGCCCTCCCACTCTCATGTCATCCAGAGAGTTGACAATCTAGATAATTCTCTTAGATCCATCCCCTCTGTATCAGTCTGCTAGGGCTGCCATAACAAAGCACCACAGACTAGGGGGGCTTAAACAACAGAAATTTATTTTCTCATAGCCCTGGAGGCTGGAAGTTCAAGATCAAGAGTCGACAGGGTTGGTTTCTTTTGAGGCCTCTCTCCTTGGCTTGTAGATGGCCGTCTTCTCCCTGTGTCTTCACATGGTCTTCCCTCTGTGCATCTGTATGTCCTAATTTCTTCTTCGTATAAGGATACCAGTTATACTGGATTGGTATCCTCCCTAATGACCTTGTTTTAATGTAATCACCTCTTTAAAGACCCTCTCTCCAAACACAGTCACAATCTGAGGTGCTGTGGGTTAGAACTTCAACATATGAATGGGGGGGGCACAGTTCAGCCCATGACAATCTCCATCCTCTGTATCCTCACTGCCACTGCTCCAGTTGCAGCCCTGCCACTTCTCACCTGGTAGTACAATAGCTCAGCCCCTCTTGCACCCAAGCACCGACACTCCAGATTCATCTCATTGATCAGCTGTCCCTGACCATGCTCAGAAATCTTCCATAGCTTCCGAACGTCTCCAGAATAAAGACTGAACTCCTCAGCCTGGCATCCAAGGCCCTTCAGAACCAGGCTCCAACCTGCTCTTACAATCATCATTGCAATTAAGGCCAGGAAAAATGGCAACGTTGTCTAGCGCTTTGCTATTCAAAGTATAATTCATGGACCTACAGCATCAGCGTCACCTGGGAGCTTGTCAGAAATGCAGAATCTCAGGCCAGGCCCCAAACCTACTGAATCAGAATCTGTATCACCTGCACAGACCCCAGGCCATCTGTATTCACACTGAGCTTGATAGCTTACAGACACCAAAGGCATCCAGACAGGGACTCACAGGAGTGGGACCTGTGGTCACCTTGTTGGGTCAGAAACTTGACTTTATCCCGTCAAAACCATCCAACTCACAGGAGTCTGGGATGCACAGCAGATGACAATTCTGAACACACGAATGAACTTGACTCTGCAAGGCTATTAACAACGCCTAACTCACAAGTATAAACAAAGGAAAAGGTTGCCGGAGATTGCTCCCTGATGGGAAAGGCAAGTTTCTCATCTCTCATTTCCATTTGGCAAACATTTATTGAGGCCCTGCTGAGTGCCAGGCTGGGCGTTGGTTGGGCAGATGGAATGAAAGGGGACTTGAGCTTTGTTCTGTAGGGGCTCACAGACCAGGAGGGAGACAGACCACAAAGACCACAAAGACGTGCATTCAATAACTAGTGTACATGCCAAGGGCGTCCACCCACACACTCTATTCCCCTATTCCTCCAACCTCATGCTCTGGCCTCTGGGCCTTTGCACTCTCCATTCTTCCCCCCCGCCCCTGCTCCATCTCAAACCCTTCCCACATCTCCCCTCTCTGCCCTCCCCCCCATGCTGGCTAAATCTTATTCATCCTTTAGATTTCAGCTGAGATGTCATTTCTTCCAGAAAAATGCTGCTGACCCCCCCACCCCAGGCTGGGAAGGGGGGCTCTTCCGTATTCTCATGATTCCCCTCAACCCACCACTTCCCTTATTGTGGCATTTTTCATAATTCAGAGTGAATTTCCTGCTTATTCATCTATCTCTCCCCACAGGTTGAGATAATTCTGAGGGCAGGACCCTTATCTGTTGTGTTCACTGTATTCGCAGGTATTTCGTAAACATAGAAAAACTAATAGTAATAGTGGTCAGCTTTTTTTTGAGCTCAGGCACTGTCCTAAATACTTCGATGTATTAATTCATTTAATCCTATGACTACACAGTTCAGTGGGTGCTGTTATTTTTCCCATTTTACAGATGAAGAAATAGAGACACAGAGAAGTTAAGTAAGGTACCTTACTTAAGGTAAGGTAAGGTTATGTAGGTACTTAAGATACCTTGCCTAAGGTATCACAGCTATTAAGTGGAAGAGTAGGGATTCAAAGCCAGGCAGTCTGGCTCCAGAGTGTGTATATTGGAAAAGAGGGTGATTAACTCTATGGGACAGAGGTCAGAGGTCAGGGAAGGCTTCAGCAGGAACAACACCCCAGCTGGGTTTTGAGGAGTGAATAGGAGTTTTCCATGTGGAAAAGGAGCAGGGCTTTGCAGCTTCACCAACCTCCAATCTGGGCTCCACCTGTCAGTGCAGCAGCATTTTCCTGAAGGGCAAGTGGAAGGCAATTAACTCTCTAGATACTGTCCAAGGAGGCTTAGACAGAGTGAGTGCCTTGGACAGCATCCAGTTTCAGCCTGAGTCACCCACGGGTGGGCGAGGCAAGTTATACAAACACTGGGGCTCCAGTCCTTCAGTCCCTGGGTGGGTGAGAAGTACACTCCCCTCCCCTCTTGCCCGCAGATTTGAGGCTCATTTCCCAAACCACATCCCCATTCCTTGCAGGGATTGGACCATCATCTCAGAGGGAAGTTCCCGGCAAGCACACCTTCGGGCAGGTGCAGGCCCAGAGCAGACCTGGAGAGCCAGGGAGTTTCCCCAAAACCCCATTCAGGCTGTCCTGAGTGTGACCTTACAAACTCTGGGAGCCTCCTCTGGCTCAGGAGTCCCCCAGCTTTTAAAACCCCTGAACCCTTTTAAGGAACTGGATCTCAAGGGAATCACAGCATATAAGATAGTTTAAGAGGAAGTGCTGTGCGGCTCCCCATCTCTACTGACCCCGACCTTGAGAGGAGCCCTGAGCCCTGATGTTAGCCCAGCCACCTCTTTTTACTGCTGGAAAAACTGAGACCTGGAGGAGGGAAGAGATTTGCCAAGAATACAGAGCAAGTCAGGGCCAGCATCTGGATAGGAAGTCCCGTCTCCTGAGCTGAACCAGCCTCTTCTCCTGTCCTTCCTGTCCCGGCCTCTTGAATGCAATCTGGAAGTTTCTTCCCCCCACCTTCATTCATCCCATTCATTCATTCAGCAAACCGTTACTAGGCACCCAGCCGGGCCCCTGACCTCAGGGGGTAGCAAACGGGTGTGTAAGACAGACACATTCACAGACATTTACAATCCCTTCTGACAAAGCCACATCAGAGATCGTTCATCCCTTATTCTCAGGGCCTAGCACATAGTAGGTGCTCAATAAATACGTGTGGAGCACCGAGGAAGGAGTGACATGGGGATGATGGGCTGGCAAGGTGGAAGGGCCACCTTAGACCTCAGAGCCCCTCCCTCTCCCTTCTCCCATCACTCAGCACCGTCGTGGGGATGGACAAGAAAACTCAGACCCAGGCTCTGCCTGAGCTTTGTGCTCTGGTTGGTCTACACCCTGGGCTGTCTGAACTGATAGCCATGGGGCCCAAGTGGCTGTTTTAATTAAAATTAAATAAAATTTGAAAATCCATTCCCCGGTTTCATTAGCCACATTTCTAGTGCACAAAAGCCACACGTGGCTGGTGGCGACCACGCTGAACAGCACATGTTACAGAGCACTGGCATCACCACAAAAGTTCTTCGTACTGTGCTGCTGGTCTAGAGCAGGGACTCCAGGACCAGTACATTTTCCAAGGTACTTGGGAACTGATGTAAGGTTGTCAACTCTTCATTTTGCCAGAAAATTTTAAAAGCAGTAACAATAATTTTTTAAAAAAGAACATGGACACTAAGAGGGATATGAAATTCTTGATCGGGTTCTCAGTTTTAAAAACCCACATTAAGGGGCTTCCCTGGTGGCGCAGCGGTTGAGAATCTGCCTGCCAATGCAGGGGACACGGGTTCGAGCCCTGGTCTGGGAGGATCCCACATGCCGCGGAGCAACTAGCCCCGTGAGCCACAACTACTGAGCCTGCGCGTCTGGAGCCTGTGCTCCGCAACAAGAGAGGCCACGACAGTGAGAGGCCCACACACCGCGATGAAGCGTGGCCCCCGCTCGCCACAACTAGAGAAAGCCCTCGCACAGAAACGAAGGCCCAACACAGACAAAAATTAATAAATAATAAATAAATTTAAAAAAAAAAAAGAAAAAAAACCCACATTAAGGGATATTCATGGGACAGCTGGAAAATTTTGAATATAGATTGCATATTGGATAACTGTATGTGGTTATGTAGGAGACTACCCTTGTTCTTTGGAGATTAAGGGTGGAGTTTTAGGGGTGAAATATGAGGATGTCTGCAACTAACTTCCTTGTGGTTCAGAAAAAGAGGTATTATATATATGTGTGTGTGTGTGTGTATATATATATATATAAAGAGAGAGAGAGAGAGACAAAGGGAAAGCAAGTGCGTAGATGTGTTAACAACTGAATGTCTGAATCTAGCTGAAGCTTAGAGGATTGTTCATTGTACTATTCCTGTAACTTTTCTGAAAGTTTGAGAAGTTTTCAAAATAAAAGTTGAGAGGAAAAGAAGATAATGGTTACCCCGCTGCCAGGCAGAGTATGATGGGTGTTGGAGGGCTGTGCTGATGCTCTAGTTCTTGATGCAGGATGTTGGTTACATGGTGGTATAGTGGGCTGAATTGTTCCTCACCCCCCTCCACACCACCCCCCCGCAAAAGATACATCCACCTGGAATCTGTAAATGTAACCTTATCTGGAAAAAGGGTCTTTGCAGATTAATTAAGTGAGGGATTTTTTTTTTTTTTTTTTTAAGTGAGGGATTTTGAGATGAGATCATTCTGGATTAGAGCAGGCCCTAAATCTAATGACTACTGTTCCTGTAAGAGAAAGGCAGAGGGAAATTTGGGACCCAGAGACACAGGGAAGAAGCCCACGTGAAGATGGAGGCAGAGAGATTGGAGTGATGCTGCCACAAGCCAAGGAATTCCTGGAACCACCATAGGCTGGAAGAGGCAAGGAAGGATTCTCCCTTAGAGCCCTCAGAGCTAAGTGCATCCCTGCCAACACCTTGATTTCAGACTGAGAAACTCCAAAACTAAGAGAATAAATTTCTGTTGTTTTAAGCCACTAGGTTTGTGGTTATCTGTTACAGCAGCCCTAGGGCACGAACACCGGTGTGTTCACTTAAAGAAAATTCATCAAGCTGTACACTTAAGATCTGTGTGTGTTTCTCTACATAGAGACATGTACTTAAAAATAAAGAAATCAGAATGACTCTCTACTATCGGCATTCATTTATTTTAAAAATTTTAAAGAGGAAGTTTCGTAAAGACATAATCTCAAAATAAAAGATGGGCCCTGGGGCTTCCCTGGTGGCGCAGTGGTTGAGAATCTGCCTGCCAATGCAGGGGACACGGGTTCGAGCCCTGATCTGGGAAGATCCCACATGCGGGAAGATCCCACATGCCGCGGAGCGACTAGGCCCATGAGCCACAATTGCTGAGCCTGCGCGTCTGGAGCCTGTGCTCCGCAACGAGAGGCCGTGATAGTGAGAGGCCCACGCACCGCGATGAAGAGTGGCCCCCACTTGCCGCAACTAGAGAAAGCCCTCGCACAGAAACGAAGACCCAACACAGCCATAAATAAATAAATAAATAAATAAAATAAAATAAAAGATGGGCCCATCAAATGACATTTAACTTTATGACAATTTTTTCCTTCATTTTACTAAGCATCCGAAAACATATCTCCTGATAGATAAGCACCAGCTGCAGATGGGCTGTACCAGAACCACCTGGGGAGCTTTAAAAGATACAGAATCCCAGACAGAGAGGTCACCAGGACAGATAGAGAGTCCAGAAATAGAGCTGAAGACATGCAGGAATGTACTATCTGCTAAAGGTGGCATTTCACATTAGTAGAGGAAGACAGATTATTCAATATGGTGTTGGTCCAACTGGCTAGCCACTCGGAAAAAAATAAAGCTGTATCTCTACATCCAATCACCAAAATAAATTCCAGATGGATGAAAAATTTAATTAAGAAAAAAAAAAAAAACACCCTGAAAGGACTACAAGAGAATGTGAGACATTTTTTTTTTCATACTCTTGAGGTAGGAATTGCCTTCAACAAACATTCACTGAATATTTATTCTCTAACTTTGTGCTTGGTGCTAGAGATGGGGACCAGTGGAGACCCTTGTTCTCTGGGAAATCACACTAATGAGGGTTGTCTAGAACAGTGGTTCCCAGGTTCTAAGATTTCACTAACCATTCATAATAATTTTTAAATTATTTGCTTTTTAATAATCTTCAAGTGGGGAAAGCATTTCTATGCAAGATACAAAATTGCAAAGCTATTATGAAAAAGATTAATAAATTTTGGAAATTCCCTGGAGGTCCAGTGGTTAGGACTCCATGCTTCCACTACAGGGGCACGGGTTTGACCCCTGGTTGGGGAACTAAGATCCCACAAGCAGTGCGGTGCGGCCAAAAAAAGAAAAAAGAAAAAGAGATTAAAAATTTTTAATACAGAAAAATAAATGGCCAAAACCAAAATGGCCCTAAGGGGAGGGGAGGATGGAGCTAGATTGCTTAATGAATATGAGGTTTTCTTTTGAGGTGATAAAAAAATGTTTTGAAACTTGATAGAGGTGGTGGTTGCACAATATTATGAATGTATGAAACACTATTGAATTGTAAACTTTAAAATGATTCATTTTGTTATGTGAATTTTACTTCAATAAAGATAAATAAAAAAAGAATACAATTTTTTTTAAAGTTAACTAAAAAAAAAACACACCCAAATGCTCCAATGGGAAAAAAAAATTGCAACACAAAGGGGAGACAAAGAACTCATATACAAAGAGTGCTTACAAATCAATAAGGGCATGGAGCAACAGACAACCTCATATATCATTGCTAAGAATGTAAATAGGTGAGAACTTTTGAGAATGTAATTTGGAAATAATTTAAATGGACATACCTTTTGATGCAGCAATTTCACTGCTAAGATTTTTTTTTTACAAGTATACTAACATACACGTTAATTGTACTATTCTTGCAACTCAAGCAGATATAGTTTCAAAGATGTTTATTGCCACACTGTTTATGATAGCAAACAATGAACCTAAGTGCCCACTAGTAGGGAACTGATTATATATGGTACATCGATAAAGTGGAATCCTACCCAGTCATTAAAAAGAATGAGAAATAGGGCTTCCCTAGTGGCGCAGTGGTTAAGAATCCACCTGCCAATGCAGGGGACATGGGTTCGAGCCCTGGTCCGGGAAGATCCCACATGCTGCGGAGCAACTAAGCCCGCGAGCCACAACTACTGAAGCCCGCACGCCTAGAGTCCGTGCTCTGCAACAAGAGAAGCCACCGCAACAAGAAGACCGCGCACCACAACGAAGAGTGGCCCCCGCTCGCTGCAACTAGAGGAAGCCCGAACGCAGCAATGAAGACCCAATGCAGCCAAAAATAAATAAAATAAATAAATTTTAAAAAGAAAAGAATGAGAAATATCTCTATGTGCTTATAGAAAACTATCCAAGACAAGAACTATTGTGTGTGTTGGGGTGGGGTTGGGGGGTAATGTCTGCAACAGTGAGTATTATATATCCAGTGTGTGCAGATTCTTAAAACATTTCTGGATGGTACACAAGGACCCGACAACATTGGTTACCTCTAGGAAGTCACTGAGATTGGCAGACAGGGAGAGAGATTTTTGCCTGAACTTCACACCTTTTGTACATCTCAAATTTTTTTTAACCATGAACATAGACTAGTTTTTGGATATATTACTTTTTTTCAAGCAGGTTTTTTTTTTAATTAATTTTATTTATTTTTGGTTGCATTGGGTCTTCGCTGCTGCGTGCAGGCTTTCTCTAGTTACTGCATGCGGGGGCTGCTCTTCATTGTGGTGCACGGGCTTCTCATTGCGGTGGCTTCTCTTGTTGTGGAACACGGGCTCTAGGCACGCAGGCTTCAGTAGTTGCAGCACGTGGGCTCAGTAGTTGCAGCGTGCTGGCCCTAGGGCATGCAGGCTTCAGTAGTTGCGGCACGCGGGCTCAGTAGTTGTGGCTCGCAGGCTCTAGGCATGCGGGCTCAGTAGTTGTGGCACACGGGGTCAGTAGTTGTTAGGCACGTGGGCTCAGTAGTTGTGGCACATGGGCTTAGTTGCTCCACGGCATGTGGGATCTTCCCAGACCAGGGATCGAACCTGTGTCCCCTGCACTGGCAGGCGGATTCCTAACCACTGAGTCACCAGGGAAGTCCCTGGATATATTACTTTTTAAGGTTAATTTTAAAATTATGAAATAGTTGAGGCATAGGCAAAGTATAGATAATAATGAAACAAACTCAGGTTCCCAGCGCCCAGATTAAGTAATTTAACATGACATACAATTTGAAGACTCCTGCTCACTTTTCTATGATCCCACTCCCCTCCTCCCTCCCTAGAGGTAACATTGTTCTAAATTTGGTAATATCAGACATACATGTTTTTATTCCCATGTATACAAAAAGTCTTTTATAACTTCCATATCTATCAATAAACAATATATTGTTTTGCATGTTTTTCCTTTATACAGATAGTGTTAATTTATGTAGTATGGCTCTTAGACCCAGGCAAATCTGGCCTTGGTCCTCAAGTTTTAGAGGGGTCTCCTTTTTTTAAAAAATTTTTATTTATTTATTTATTTATTTATTTATTTATTTATGGCTGTGTTGGGTCTTCATTTCTGTGCGAGGGCTTTCTCTAGTTGCGGCAAGCGGGGGCCACTGTTCATCGCGGTGTGTGGGCCTCTCACTATCGCGGCCTCTCTTGTTGCGGAGCACAGGCTCCAGACGCTCAGGCTCAGTAGTTGTGGCTCACGGGCCTAGTTGCTCCGCGGCATGTGGGATCTTCCCAGACCAGGGCTCGAACCCATGTCCCCTGCATTGGCAGGCAGATTCTCAACCACTGCGCCACCAGGGAAGCCCTGAGGGGTCTCCTTCTGGCCCTTCTCTGTCTGTGCCCCACTCCATGGGGCAAGGCGTTCAAGGGAATGTGCACACCTGGGGCCTGTGAGCCTCTTCGAGACCACACTCAGGGTACCCAGGACCCCAGGACTTCAAGCCCAAATGGCACCAAGCCTGCCTCCAGCTTCTGCGCAGGGCTCTTTCCAGGGTCCAGCCTCCTGAGGTGGGCCATCTACCTAAGTGTGCACCCCTAGGCCAGAGGGCTGGCCAAGAACCGACTGCTGGGGAGGTGTGGGGGGGTAGTAAATGGGGTGAACCTGGGCTAGTGTGCCCTCACACGAAAGCGGGGTTGGGATGCAGATGGGAGCTTGGCCTTGGTTGGTATTCTTGCCTTGGACCCTCCCCACATTAAATTCGGTGCCTTTGGATGCACAGAAACATTACATTTTTTGAGCATTATCTATATTAATAGCTATATCTCCTTTATTGATTTTCACTCCCACACAGTATTTCTTTAAAGTTTTAAAAGTTTCGGATCCCTGGCCCCTCACGCAGAAGATTCTGATGGAGGTGAAGGGCTCCATGGGCTAAAGCATCTGCCCCTTTTGGAAGCTCTGCATGCTGCATCTAGGCGGCCCAGGTTGGGGACGACGGGGAGGTAAGTCCCTCCTGTTATGTCCATGGCTTTGCACAGGCTAACACTGTCACTTGCTGCTGCCCCTCCTTGCGGTCCCCAAGGTCTGCCTGGACTGGCCGCTGCACAGGCCACCAGCCCAGCTGCCCGGTTCCGATCTGGGAGACGTGATGGAGGCAGCGGGCGCCCCCTGCTGGAGACAAACGCAAGCTGAACGGATGGGTTCCCCCACCCCTCCACCCCCCCTACGCCCCACCCCACCCCCGGCCACGCCCCCATCCCCTACCTTTCCCTCCAACCTCTAGCGCTCATTTAAGGCCATCTCCGCTGGGATGCAAATAACTGCCATCTCTTCTGCTTTCAAAAACCTTCACACATAAAATAGACATTCTAATAGCTCCCTTTCATGGAGCCTTTATTAGGGATAAAGGAGTGCCTTTGAGAATCTATGGGGCTCAAGTCCCGATCAATCTTCTGATCGCTGTGTGACCTCTGGCAAGTCATTGGACCTCTGAATAACTGAGGTTCCTCAAGAATAAAACAGGACAGTAATGTCACCTACCTCATAGGACTGCTTTGAGGATTAAAGTGGTGCCTGGCATGCAGCAAGGACTCGTTACTATTAGATGCCAGACCCGGGGCTAATGATTTCTCACCGAGACAGAGAGATTACTTGTGCCAGCTGCTGCTCTGCTCTTTCTGTTGATTATATCATTTAACCATCACAACTTCACGCGGTGAGTGCACTTATATTCACCCCCACCTTACAGAGGAGGAAACTGAGGCATAGAGAGATCAAGCAACTTGCCCAAAGGCTCACAGCTTGTCGGTGGTGGAGTATTATTTGAACCCAGGCAATTGTACTCCAGAGCCCATATCTTATTGCTACATCCTCATGGCAATCTGGGGAGGCATGTACTATGCCCATTATACAGCTGGGGACACTGAGGCTC
This sequence comes from Balaenoptera borealis, assembly GCF_965194805.1. NCBI lineage: Eukaryota > Metazoa > Chordata > Mammalia > Artiodactyla > Balaenopteridae > Balaenoptera > Balaenoptera borealis. Next base: position 14,978,476 of record NC_138872.1, read on the forward strand.
AGAGAGGTGAAGCGACTTGCCTCAGATCACACAACTAATTAGTACTGGAGCCCTGGCCTGGACTTGCCCCAGTTCTGTCTCTCTGCATTGTCTTGTGTAGTTCCATGACAACCCAGCAGGCATGGTGACCCTGTGTGACAAACAAGGATGCTGAACTAAGACGGCTGAGTGACTTGCTCAAGGTCACAGAGTCAGTTAGTAGGGAGCTTTTTCTGTTGGGGGTGGGACCAAGGACGTTCCATTCAGGGGCCCAGCACCTCTGCAGCGCCCTGCTGCAGCCCCTGGACATCTCTTGTCTTTATAATCACAGCTCCTCTTCCCAGGCACCCAAGTTTAGCACTACTTGCTTCCAGGCCAGCCTCAGCACAGCTGTCAAAGTTGTGCTCTTAAGCTGTCAGCCTGAGCCTGGCCTCAGCATTGGCTCCTGGGGCTTCCTGTAGGGCTGCAGGCTCAGATTCCATCCCCCTGCCCTCTGGGAGGCAGATGGTACCATGGAAGGAACAGGAGTTTGGTGCCAGGTAGTCCAGAGTTCTAATCCAGCCGCGCCCCTTCATTTCTGCATGACCCTGGGTGAGTTTCATCACCTCCCTGCACTCCTATTTCATCACCTCTGAGATGGGGGTAATGATCAGTGCTTTGCAGGCTCCTGTGAGGATGAAATGCAATAAAGTGTGTACAGCATCTGGTACACAGTAGGTGCTCAATAAATGTTAGATTCCTTTGCTCCAGACCTATGTCCCCTGCTATTTATGTCCTTTCCTCACAGGCCCAGAAGTCCCAACCTTCCCTTCCAAGATAGTCCCTCAACCTGCATAAGATGTCTCCGAGCCAGGCTTGGGCTGGTGTAGAAGCCACATCCTTTGTGTTTCCTGGGGCAGAGGGGACCGGCATACAGGCACTGGCTCACAGGCAGAATAACATTACCGTATGTAACTCAGCCATTGTTCAGTGGCCCATCAGAGACTGATTGAGCACCTACTATGTGCCAGGAACTGTTCTTGGTAATGGGGCAACAGTGGTAAACAAGACAAGATCCCTGTTTGATGTATATCATTGAGAACTTACCTATTCAATGTTCAGCCCTGGGGCTAAGCACCATCCGTGATGCTACTAGGCCCACTTCCTGAGCACTCACACTGTTTCCCATTCATGGTTTCATAAATTCCTCTCAGATTCCATCTTAAGTATTAATATCATCTCTAATTTATAGGTGAGGAAACAGACATGGAGAGTTAAGTAACACAAAGAGGGGCTGGGGGTTGACTGCAGACAGTCTGATCCCAGAGGCTGAGCTTCACTGCACTGCCATAGAGTCTCCCTCTTACCCTCAAAGTTTCTATTGTTCCCATTTTACAGATGAGGGAACTGAGACTCAGAGGGAATGAAGGCTGTCCAAGGTCACACAACATATAAATGTAGGTGCTGGGATATTTGGAGCCAAGATTTGGCCTGACTCCAGACCCCACATCACCCCTACCAAGAGCTGACTCATTCTACAACCATTTTCTTCCCGGCAGAGAAACAAATCAGACTCAGGTCTGGCCTTGAGAGGCTCAATCTATTGAGGAAGCCAGTGGGTAACTGGCAGCCTCGCACTGTGGTATATGTTATGACAGTGACACATAGAGTATACTAGGGGAACTCACACTAGGGAGATAGTAACCACTGGGAAGGAGTCCTGGAAGGCTTCCTGGAGGAGGTGATGCTTAAGGTGGACGTGGAAGGGCGAAGAGCCTAGAAGAATCATATGGAGTTGTGGAGAGGGGGGTTGCCTGACAACACATACATAACGTGGCCTCTTCCTAGGTATGGGACTATTGAGGCCAATTTTTCTGTTTAATCTCAAATCCATTCTCTGCCCTTCTCCACTTCATATGGCAAACCATGTTTCCTGGGCTCCCTTGCCAACTAACTTCTGGCTCCGTTCAGCCAGTGGGAAGCTTTGGTGAGAGATCAGAGAGTAAGAAGAAGGGAAAAGCTGAGGTATTTCTCCCCACCTCTCTCAGTCTTGGGGAGGGCAGGGGGAGAGAGCTGTGGTTTCAGTAGCTACAGTGTCTCCTCCGTGGTTTCAGATCCTGCTAGAAAGGCCCATTGTGGTTCCTGCTGTTCTCTGGGTGGCCCCAGTTCCTGGTCTAGGTAGTACCATCTCCCCTCTTTATAGTGCTAGCCCTCCGGGAGGGCATGCCTTTCCTGAGTTGCTAATCTCAGGTTTGCTTGCCTCAATTTCCCTTAGTCACTCTTTCAGCCCTTCCAACAACTTTGTTTCTAATTCTCTAAATTAGATTTCCTCTTTAGAATCATCTGGCCCTCCTCTTGTTTTCCTGGCCAGACCGCTGATATTGTGTCTCTGTTTCCTTGTCTATATACTGGAGGTTCAGGACTTCCCTGGTGGTCCCATGGCTAAGATTTCATGCTCCCAATGCAGGGGGCCTGGGTTTGATCCCTGGTCTGGGAACCAGATCCCACACGCCGGAACTAAGAGCCTACATGCTGCAACTAAGACCTGGCACAGCCAAAAAACTAAATAAATAAATACTTTTTTTAAAAAAGGAGATTCATCCAGTCATTCAACAAATAGGTATCTAGTAGGTTCCTTGTGACTGCAAAACTGTGCTAAGTAGGCTCCTTGTGACTGCAAAACTGTGCTAAGTGTTGGGAATATCACAGGAAATAAGGCAGATTAAAAGACATGAAAATCCAGGCGCTGCCTACCCCTCATATCTCTGTAATGATCAGATGAGATGTTTGCATAAATGTCACCTGCTGCCTGGGTCTCAGGAATTGCCAGCATTAGGCAAACACTATTTGGACTAGAGCCTGTTTTCTGAATCTAAGCGTTCTGGTCCTAGGGCCTTTACCCACTTCCCCTTTCTCCCTCCAATCCTGAAAGAGAAAGATTTAGGACGAATAAAACGAAGACTTAATTTACACCATGGGGAGTCAACTTAAGGCACTCATTATCCCGAGTGGTGGTACAGTGTTAAGCTATAAATAGGTCTTTTAAGAACAGGTTTAGCTAAACCCATAGATGGCAGTGACACGGAAAGAGAAGGTAGAGATGCGCCCCAGAGCACCCACCTGCTGACTGCCTGCTCTGAGCTCTGCTGCCCTCCTGGGGCACCTAGCACAGTGGAAGGAGCACTGGACTGGGCCGGGAGTCAGGAAACGAGGGTTTCAATCCCAGCTCTACTGACCATCAAGCGCATGACCTTGGACTAGTCATTTCACTGCTCCTGAGCCTCCGTTTCCTCATCTGTAACCTGGGACTATTGAGAGTACCTAGGATCTCTGGTTGTTGTGATGAATACCGTTTAAAAATGCATATGAAGCACCTGGTACTTGGTAAGTGCTCAGTAAGCATTTGCTAGTATGATTATTATTTGCTGCAGGAGATCTGGCCTAGAATCCCAGCCCTTTCCATTAGAACCAGGAAACTTGCTGTGTGCTTTTAAGCAAGTAATTTTCTCTCTCTGGGCTTGTTTCTTCATCTGTAAAACGGGAAGAAATAGTAACCAAACTGCCTGGCTCAGGAAAAGAGAGTTAAAGGATCAACTAAGAACCAGGTAGGGAATTCCCTGGCGGTCCAGTGGTTAGGACTCCACGCTTCCACTGCAGGGGGCATGGGTTCAATCCCTGGTTAGGGATCTAAGATCTTGCAAGCTATGTGGTGAGGCCACAAAAACCCAAAAAACCAAAAAAACACAAAAAGCCCCAAATATATATATATATATATATGAATCAGGTAGTATTATTATAACTAGATGAAAAATACTACAGAAATAGTACAGCAATCAGAAAGTGTGGAGGTTATGGGAATTCCCTGGTGGTCCAGTAGATAGGACTCAGCACTGTCACTCCTGGGCCCCAGGTTGGATCCCCTAACTGGGGAACGGAGATCCCAAAAGCTGCTCGGTGCTGCAAAAAAAAAAAAAAAAAAGTGCAGAGGTTAGAGCCAGATTGCCTGATTTTCAATCCCAGCTCCACCCTTACTTAGATTCGGTTACGATCCTATGCCTGTTTTCTCATATTTAAAATGGAAATAATAATGGCAACTACCTCATAGAGTAGTTGTGAGGATAAAATAATGTAGGTAAAGTGCCTAGTACAGTCACAGGCACAGAATATCCTTTTTTTTTTTGAATTTTTGAATTTTACTTGTTTTTTATACAGCAGGTTCTTATTAGTTATCCATTTTATACATATTAGTGCACACATGTCAATCCCAATCTCCCAATTCATCCCACCACCACCCCCACCACCACCCTCCCCGCCACTTTCCCCCCTTGGTGTCCATACGTTTGTTCTCTACATCTGTATCTCTATTTCTGGCACAGAATATCTTAAGTATTATGATTACTATGCATACTTCACATGGTACCTAAATTGCTTGAGGCTTTAGAATCAGAGACCTGCCTCCATATGCCAGCTCTATTCTTTAGGCTGTGTGACCTTGGACAAGTCACTTCCCCTCTCTGAGTTTCAGCTTCCTCCTCTCTACATTGGAAGACTATAACAACCCCTGATTCCTTAAGCAACCCCTTTGCTTTCCCTGATGCAGCAAAGCACATGTGCAGTGCCTGGCACGTGGTACATGTGGTAGGTGCTCATGGAAAATGCCTTCCCTCTTCTTTTCCTCTTGGCTCCTCTCCTCAGCATTTCTCTTAATGGTCTACTTGAACGTCCTTCTGACCCAGAGCCCCTTCACTGCTTCTAGAAATCTCCCCATCAAAGCTGGGGCCAGAACTACACACGGCATGTTCTGGTGGGAAGAACCCTTGATTGGCAGTCAGAAAACCAGGTTGGCTTCCTTCTCTTTGTAATGGAAGAATTCTGATATATTGTTTCAAGGAGTCATGACCTTGGGCCATGAGCTTTCCCTCTCTGGTCTTGAGCTCCATGACGAGGCTATTACCTTCTGTATCATGATATTTTGCAATCTTGTGCAAAGGTGGTGGCAAAGGCCAAGGTTAGGATTAAGCCTTAGTTGGGCTGGGGATGGGATTGGGTGGTGTGCAGCTACTCCTGAGTACCCTGACATCCTTGAGGGAGGTGACTTGTTTGGAGGCAGGATACATCCTACTCCCATGGAATGGGGGTTGGAGGTGGCTCTGTAGGGCTGAGGAATCAAGTTCACGTTGGAAAACTGCCTGGTGGGTACAAAACCAACCTGCTGTCATGCCCTTGTTCACCCAGCTTTCCAGGGCTGCTCGGCGGCCTGGTCCTGCTGAATGGGGGTGAGGGGGAACGAGGGGGCATAGCCAATCCAGAGACCTCATGCTCTATTCCCCCTAACAAAACCTGCTCCTAGGAAAGGAGCAGGGAAACCCCCTCATACTCAGGTACAACAAATCATAACAGCTCAAAGCACCCTATCTTTTTAAATAGGTTTTCTTTGCAGGATTTTTTTAGATTCTCCCCGCCCTCCCCACCCCACCCCACCCCCCGCCAAATTTGTATTTTTCAATCGACGAAAACAACTTATGCAACGCAGAGACTTCAGGACAAACCGGGGCGCCAGGTTCCTGCGCAAAATGCTAAAAAGGCTTAAGCAGAGGGTGTTGCCAAAAGTGGCATTTCGGGCATCAGAAGGACGGTCATACCTTTCTGAAAGGCTGCAGACCTTTAAATACATCTACACTGAGCAGAGGAAGGCTATGGAGAATGCCTTGACTTCCCAGCTCTGTTATGTAACAAATACGTGTACAGAGCTCAGTAAGGGCCCTGCACTGACTCTTCTCCATTTCCCCAACTCCAGCCATCAGGGCTTGCATTCCAAGTCCCTTTACTAGATGTGACGTTGGACCAGCCACTTCCCATCTCGGGGGCTCAGTTTCCCCATCGGTAAAACAAGGATTATATGCTCCCCTCTTCCCAGAACACGTCAAACCTAATCGGGAAGGATTTGATTGGGTTCGATGAGAGCGTAAAATAATCGGTTGAAAGCCAGGCGAAAAGACCTATAACATTTACTCCTCTCCCACGAAGCCAAAACATCCCAGTCTCACGCTTTTCTGAGCTGTTCCGGGAAGGGCGTGGTCAGGCCACTGGGAGCCACGCCCCCGGACGTGGGGCCAGCCTGAGCCGCGCCCAGCCCTGCGGCCCAGGGAAGGGACCCAGCAGTGACGTCACGTAGCCACTCCTATGTATTCCTCCGCCGGAGAGAAAGTAGCTCCCAACCCATAGAGGACTCCGTCACCCATACTAGGAGACATGTAAAATCCTATATTCTCTGAGAACTCTAGTATGGTTTTGAGACCTCGGGGCCACCTTCCGGCACACTGGAAGCCTGTCTTTCTCCGGGCCGGCGTAGGAAGTAGTCCCGGCCTACGGAAGGCCGATGGGTCCCTCCGCAGCGGGGGAAAGAGGATGGCGACTTCGTCGATGCCGGAGTCGGAGAGGAACGCGGCTACGAAAGCATCAGGTGAGCGACGGGTGGAGTCAAGTCGCCACACTGCACCCTGCCGTGAAGTGGAGCCACACTGCGGGGATACCCGGCGGCGAGGTCCCGGGCCGGCGGGGCTGTCCGAACAGGGCCCCGGGGTCCCAGGCCCTTTAGTCGCTCTCGCACTTGCCTGAGCGGAAACCCGGAGCCGCCACAAGATGGCGTCGGGCCTGGAGCTCAGGCAGCGCGGGGGACAGCCCCGAGTCTCCAGGCCCCGGGGCCGTCGCTGTCAGCCCCCTCCGCACGGGAACCAGGGGAGGGGGGAGCGAGCCGCTGACCCAGGGGGCTTGCGGGCTGTACCACAGCCTCTGCACCCAGGGGTACTCGGGGGACCGAAGGGCTGAACCACTGAGCCCAGACGGGGCCCGTAGAGTGAACCACTCTGCGGGAATCATGGAGGGGAGGAGCAAAGGGTCAAGATTACCCGCCACTGACCACCCTCCGGGGATGGGGGAAGGACCCGAGACTGGGAGGCAAGGCTTCCTGGTCCTGTTTTCCCGAAGCTCCCCTCGCAATACACTAGAGAGCCCCGCCCCGTCGGCGAGTCAGTGTTTGCATCTGCGAAATGGGCATATGGGTGCAGCTGGGTGCACCGCGGGGACCCGGGATGAAGCCCACCTGTTCCAGCCCCCGTCACCTCTTCTCGCAGAGTAAAGGCCCCGGACCCTGGGCCCCCCTGTCAGGCCGCCCCCCGAGCCGATGGAGGAGAACGAGGTGGAGAGCAGTAGCGACGCGGCCCCTGGTCCTGGCCGGCCCGAGGAGCCCTCTGAGAGCGGTTTGGGTGTGGGCACCTCGGAAGCCGTGTCGGCCGACAGCAGCGACGCCGCGGCCGCTCCGGGGCCAGCCGAGGCCGACGACTCTGGCGTGGGGCAGAGTTCGGACCGCGGTACCAGCTCTCTGGTATGGACATTGCTGGCCGGCGTGGGTGGTGGCAGGGACCGCAGGCAGCAGTGCCTGGCGGCCAAGGGGAAGAAGCCAGCAAGGCTTGCTTATAGCTAATATTTGTTTATGGTTTACTGTGAGCCGGGCACCATGCCAGGCCCTTAGCGTGGATTTTCTCATTTAAGTCTCATACCTTGTAAGGCACATACCACTGTTTTCCACATCTTACAGAGGAGCAAACTGAGGCACAGTGCCAGGATTCAAATCTAGGCTGTGGGCTGACCCACTGCACTACCCACTGTCCTCACTCTTTGGGATGCAGGTGACCTGGTTCAAGTCTTGGCTGTACCACTGATTCACTGGGACACCTCTTTGAACCTCGGTCTTTCATCTTTAAAACGGAGCAGAAATACCTACTCCTGAGGGTGCTCTGTTGTGAGCAACCACCAGACATTTTCTTGGAAACGCTTTGTAAAATAGTCTCCTGGCTCTGCCACCTCCTGGCTCTGTGATCTTAGATAAGCTACCCGAACTTTTAGCTGTCAGTTTTCTCATCTGTAGAGTGGGAATAATAAATATACTTGCCTCAATAGGTTTTTTTTTTTTGAGAACTAAATGAATTAATATATGCAAAGCAATTAACACAGGGCTCAGCACATGTTAAGCAGCCAATAAGTATCAGCCATTACCGTTGTCATTGTCTGCAAGATAGTGATCATTTTCAGGACATCACATTATAGAGGTGCACAACAGTAGCGCCCACTTTGGGGTCCAGGGGTTTTATTAATTCAGCAGAGATGGACTTAGCATGTGCCCAGCTTGTGCTGGACCCAGGGGATACAGCAGGAGACAAGAGAGATGTGGTCCTGGCCCTTATGGCGTCTGACCTGGCAGACGTAACATTGCAGAGTGGACCATAATGTGATGGCAGGACACAGGCGACTATAGCACTGAGGATGGAGAGGTCCTAACTTGGCTTTGGGGGTCAGGGTCAGCTTCCCAGGAGAGGTACCAGCTGAATGGCAGTGAGAAGGCTGAGTAGGAGTTAGCCACGGTGTGATGCTAGGAAGCGTTTCAGGCAGAGGGAACAGCTTATTTGAAAGCCTGACGAGAATAACCTCACCTGGCTGTTGTGTGAGGTGTGGGAAACGTGGGGCCTTGTACCTGGCCGGAGCCAGGGACCCTGGCGCTTGTTCTTGGGGTGTCTGTGACTAGAGGGTTTCTCTCACTGGTCCTCAATGAGGGTGAGGGCGTGGGTGGCTCCACGCACCACGTCCTTGGGCCAGGGTGGGGGGCAGCCTGCCCTGCCCCATTACTGGCTCCTAAACTCCCCCTTTGCCTGTTTCCTATCCCCCAGGAGGAGGTATCCGAGAGCAGCTCCAGCACAGACCCCCTGCCCCATGGCTACCTCCCTGATTCATCTTCTGTTTCCCACGGGCCAGTGGCAGGGGTGACAGGTGGCCCCCCAGCTCTGGTGCACTCCAGCGCACTCCCAGACCCCAACATGTTGGTGTCCGACTGCACGGCTTCTTCCTCAGACCTGGGCTCGGCCATTGACAAGATCATCGAGTCCACCATCGGGCCCGACCTCATCCAGAGTGAGTCAGGCCACAGGGGGCAAGAGTTGCCCCATAAGGGTTTCCCTGCAGAACCAGCTGTGCAGACTCAGGCAGATAACCTTACCAGTCTGAGTTTGTAACATGGAAACAGTAACCCCGTCTCATAGTGGTAAACGATGTGGGGATTTAATGAGATAGTACGGTATAGTTCCTGGCATATGAAAGCACTCAATAAATATAGAAAGAGTGATACCTAACTTTGTACCGGAGTCTCTTGTAAATACTTTACCTGCAGTAGTTCATTAATTCTCTTGGTAACCCCAAAAGGTAGATGCTGTTATTGTTCTCACAGTCTGGATGAGAAAGCCAAGGCACAGAGGATGTAAACTAACGTACCCGCTGTCATCAGCAAGTGTTGGGGCATGAGCTCAGACAGTGACTCCAGAGCGGGTGCTCATGATTTACCAAACTACTTTCTATTATTAATGATCCGTGTAAAGGTTGTAGCACCTGGAAAAGCCCTGGGATGGCCTGAAAAGCCAGTCCTCCTTTAATGGTTAAAGGTGGGCAGCTGTGGACTGGCTACTGGGCTAGCATGTCACACACAGCAGACCTCTCAACATCCCTGCCCTGGACGGGAAGTGGGCAATGGGGCAGCGGACTCAGTCGCACGGGTGAGTCAGAATGAGTGTGGGCAGTGACAATTGTCCTTATCAGCTGTGCATCCCCTCCTCACATCTCTGCCCAGGCTGCATCACCGTGACCAGTGCTGAGGGGAGTGGGTCCGAGACCACACGGTACCTGATCCTGCAGGGACCAGATGATGGTAAGAATCCAGGTGCCAGACCCAGGGAACCCTGCCGTGGGCGGGGGAGTAGGACAGGGAGGCTCTGCCATAGACTCACTGTGTGATCTTGGCAGCTTCTCCACTGCCTTGGGCCTCTCAGTTCCTCCACTGTTACTCTGGTGGGGAGTGGGGTTCTAGGATCCCTGGGCCTGCCTGGGAAGGGCAGCTGTAGCTTGTGGCCGGCCTCCCCCTCCACTTCCTTCCCTGTGATTCCCTCACCTTCCCAGGGGCCCCCATGGTATCACCGATGTCCAGTTCCACCCTGGCCCACAGCCTGGCAGCCATCGAGGCTCTAGCCGATGGCCCCACGTCCACATCCACGTGCCTGGAGCCACCTGAGGAGGTGCAGGGTGGGCCCAGCTCCCCAGCACAGCCACGCCTGGGTTCTGGCGCCGAGGAGCCAGACCTGCAGAGCCTGGAGGCCATGATGGAGGTGGTGGTGGTGCAGCAGTTCAAGTGCAAGATGTGCCAGTACCGGAGCAGCGCCAAGGCCACACTGTTGCGCCACATGCGGGAGCGGCACTTCTGCCCAGGTGCGTTGACGGTGGCCTGCCTGGCCGCCTGCACAGGTGGGGCTGGGGTGCCAAGAGTCAGACGCGGCAAGCTTGTTTTACCGCCAGCAGCCGCCGCCGCCGGAAAAAAGGGACGTCTGCGGAAGTGGGGCACCTCCGCCAGGACCCAGGAGGAAGAGGGCCCAGAGGAGGAAGACGATGATGACATCATAGACGCCGGCGCCATCGATGACCTGGAAGGTAGGCTACCGTGGCTCTCGGGCCTGTCACCCACACCCACATCTGCAAATACCGAGCTCCCTGTGGCCTGTAGGGAGGGCCAGGGAAGAGGAACTGGCGCACACGCAGCCACGAGTGCCTCCAGCATAAGATAGAGGAGTTGGAGCTCTGGGACCAGGAGCTTTGTGTGCAGCTGTACGGGCCATGCGCTGAAAAATAGTACTGTGTCTAAGAGGGTCACGTTCACATTTGTCTAGCAGAAATAGAATGGAAACCACGTGTGTTTTTTGTTGTCATGTTAAAAGTAAAAAAAAGATGAATTTAAGTTCAGTCATATATTTTATTTACACATTATGTCTAAAATATTATCATTTCAATATGCAATGATTATGAAAAGTTATTAGTAAGTTTTACGTTCTTTTTTTCATACTAATTGTTGGAAATCTGATGTGTATTTTATACTTAATTATGGCTCCATTTAGACTAGGCATATTTCAACTGCTCATTAGCCACATATGGCTAGTCAGGGAGCTAGTGGCTCCCTTAGTGGATAGCATAGTCCTACTTTGTATACTGGAGTGACTAGACAACTGTTTTTTAACAATGGCCGTAAAGTGTATTGAGGAAGGAGTGTTTTTTTCTGATTCACATAAAGGTGCCGTCTGAGCTAGTGGTAGGTGTTAGGGAAGGTACAGAGAAAGGACTGCAGGGGCCAGAGAGTGGCGCTCACAGTTAGCCAGGGGGACATCAGGAGGGCTTCCCGGAGGAGGCATCACTGGTGGGTTTGAAGGGAGGAGCAAGCAGGGAAAGGGAAGTGGGCCTCTTTCCAGGGAAGCTGGCAAGGGGTCAGGGCTGAAAGGTCAAGGCTGATGCCCCTCTTCTCTTCTTGTCCCCACAGAGGACAGCGACTATAACCCTGCTGAGGATGAGCCCCGGGGGCGGCAGCTACGGCCCCAGCGCCCCACTCCCAGTACACCGAGACCCCGCAGGAGACCTGGCCGGCCCCGGAAGCTGCCTCGCCTGGAGACCTCGGATCTCCTGGACGGTGAGACTTACTTGTGGGAGGGGCCGTGCGGTGGGGCCCAGGGGTGGCCTCGTTCCCCGCTTGCTTCCACGGAGCCCTTGCAGACGTGCTTGCAGAGCAGCACGTCTCAGACCCACCGGGGTGACCTGCAGGCCTCCTCGTAAAGGGGAAAGCTCTCCCATACCAAGCTTGAGAGTTAGGATATAGCAGCTTTCTGAAAAGGCTTTTCGGTGGTAAGTCGTCACAGCACGGAAGTTTGAGTATTTATAACTGAACTAATAAGATAAGTTTTAAGAATTATTACTAAAATGAGAATAAGTCTGAGGTCTGAGACTATGTTGGAGGAACACGGACTTGGAGCATTACAAGCCAGGGACAGGACCCGCCATGGGCATGAATGCCGGCTCTGCCACCTACCAGCTGTGTGCCCTGGAGCATGTTACTTTGCCTCTTGAATCTCCCGTTCCCTTATTATGAATGGAGATGATAGCACCTGCCTCTTAGGATTGTTTTTTAAGGCTTAAATAGACACGGAAAAAATACACGGTAGCTGTTTTTGTACATGCGGTTGTGGGTGTTGTATTTTTTAGTCTTCTTTTTCAAATAACTTTTTACTGAGGTATATGTGTGGAAAAGCACATGTATGCTAAGTGAATCAGCTTAGTGAATTCACAGCTCAGTGAATTTTCACAAGGTGAACACACCTGAATAACCTGGCACCCCATTAAGAAACAAAATGTTGGGCTTCCCTGGTGGCGCAGTGGTTGAGAATCTGCCTGCCAATGCAGGGGACACAGGTTCGAGCCCTGGTCTGGGAAGATCCCACATGCCGCGGAGCAACTGGGCCCGTGAGCCACAACTACTGAGCCTGCACGTCTGGAGCCTGTGCTCGGCAACGAGAGGCCACGATAGTGAGAGGCCCGCGCACCGCGATGATGAGTGGCCTCCGCTTGCCAGAACTAGAGAAAGCCCTTGCACAGAAACGAAGACCCAATACAGCCATACATACATACATACATACATAAAAAGAATGTAAGCAGACAAGAATAGCATTAAAAAAAAAAAAAGAAAGAAAATGTTACCCGCGTTGCCTGTAGCATACAATTTTGAATTTTTAAAACATTACGTTGAAATGCTGTTAGTGTTTTCGAATAGGTAATGCATTCAGACGTTCAGACGTCAGAGGCTTTGCGAGTGTGTGCAGTGATGTCTCTTCCCTTCCTCCCGTCTGCCCTCCAACTACCCAGCCTCCGTTGGGAAAACCAGTGTTTAAGTGTTGCTCTTGCTTCCCAGACCTTAGAACGTTCCCATGAGGTCACTAGAGCAACAATTATATCCATTTGACAGATGGGGAAAATGAGACTCAGAGAGGGGAGTGGCTTTGCCTGAGAACACACAGCAAGTCGATGACAGAGCTTAGCCTACCCGCAGGTCTCCTGGCCGCGAGGTCCCAGCTCTCCCAGTGCTGCTCCAGACTGTCCCATTTAAGTCGTGCTGTGCTAACAGCCCGTCAGCTGCAGGAGGGGGCGTATGTCCACGCTGCCCTCTAACCACGGGCTGCCTGCGTCTGTCCCGTGACCTGACGGGCCCATCAGTGGTCTGTGACAGTGCGTGGGGGGGAGGATATTTTGCCTGGCCTCTGGCACAGCTGTCCACATCTGTCCTGGTGTGTCCATGGCAGGTGTGGAAGGAGAGCCTCTGGTCAGCTCCCAGACTGGACAGAGCCCTGCGGAGCCACAAGACCCCGAGGCACCCAGCTCCTCAGGCCCGGGACGCCTGGTGGCCCTGGGCAAGGCCAATCGGCCCCCCGTGGAACCCGGCGTGAGCCAGTCAGATGTGGAGAATGCAGCACCGTCCTGCCAGGACGAGCCCGCCGCCCCGCCCCGCCGCCGTGGGCGACCCTCCAGGCGCTTCCTCGGCAAGAAATACCGCAAGTACGGCGGCAAGCAGAGATGAGGGCTGGGGGCAGGGGGAAGTGGCCAGGCCCCTGGCCCAGCCAGACTTCTCCCCAACACCCTCCTGGCAGGTACTATTACAAGTCGCCCAAACCCCTCCTGCGGCCCTTCTTGTGCCGCATCTGCGGTTCCCGCTTCCTGTCCCACGAGGACCTGCGCTTCCACGTCAACTCCCACGAGGCTGGCAACCCCCAGCTCTTCAAGTGCCTGCAGTGCAGCTACCGCTCCCGCCGCTGGTCCTCGCTCAAGGTGCGGCCGAGGGAAGCGGAGGCGCGGGAGGGCAGGGGGAGAAGGGACGCTGGATGGGATCAGGCCCCGAGGGGGAGTGGAGGTCACGGGCACCCGCGGTCACCCTCCTGCCCCGTGTCAGGGTGCGCGTCTGGGCCGAGGGCACACTGTGGTAGGCCTCACGCTGCATAGTGGCATGACGTCGACTTAGACTTGCTTCACTACCACCGCACCTGGCAGATGGCAGTGCAACTGCTTTAATCGAATTCAGTGTGTTAGAAAGTCTCCCAGCAGGTGGCGGTAACGTGTCTCAAGAAAGGGGTTCCTTTTTATGATCTCACGTAGCCCGACAAGGTCATAGGTGTTGAGAGTCCCATTTTACTGACGCAGGAAACTGCAGCTTGGCTTGGCCAACGTGAGGCAGAGCTGGCCGCGGGTGGAGGTCGGGGGTGGCTCGGGCACAGATGGCCAGAGCCCCTGTGCTTTCTGCGCACAGCGCTTCCTCCCTCAGACCCGGACCTAGAAGTTGTCCTCTGGACCCCTGCAGTAGTGGTGGGGAGCGGGGGTTGTTCCGGGGTGCAGTGGGGAGGGGGCAACTCTACGGCTGTAGGCACAGGGCGGGTGGGCAGGAAGGGAGGCTGTACCCCAGCCCCCTGTCCTTCTGCCTCTCTCCCAGGAGCACATGTTCAACCACATGGGCAGTAAGCCCTACAAGTGTGACGAATGCAGCTACACCAGTGTTTACCGGAAGGACGTCATCCGGCACGCAGCCGTGCATAGCCGGGACCGGTCAGTGGGGGTGGGCAAGTGGAGGCCCAGGGTGACCACGGATTTCCCCTTACTGAGCCCCTGCTCGGGGCCAGCCTGCTTCGCAGCACAGTACAGATGTGGGAAAGGCCCGGCGATTCATCCCAGATCACTTGGCTCAGAACAGGGCAGTGTCAGGGTCTAGAGGTCCCTTATTCGGTCTCTCCTGCTTCGAGCTTTGTAAATTGGGGACAGTCATTATTGAGGTGATTAAAGGAAATTGTGTACCTAAAGGGTCTCAGAAAATGATTTGAAGGTCTTCCAGGCTCCACGTCCATACTCCATCTCTCATGGCACTGATAGGGCAGATGTAGGACAAGTGGGTGGAAAAACAAAAATCCTCAAGGGCCTAGTGATTGTTCACTGAATTATCACTGTGTGGCTTGCAGGATCTTAGTTCCCTGACCAGAGATTGAACCCCGGGCCCCGGCAGTGGAAGCGCTGAGTCCTAACCACTGGACAGCCAGGGAATTCCCGCTTTTAGGTGTTTCTTTAAAAAAAATAAAAAGGGAGGGGGAGTTCTATGTCCACGTAAGATTAAGGACACCAGGTCGAAAACCTGGTTCAACAGCTCTTTTCCCTGCAGGACTTCTCAGAGCCTTTAAAATGCAAATGCATTTTGTGACAGAGAGAGAGAGAGAGAGAGAGAGAGAGAGAGAATGCACTGTTCCTAAAGTTAGTTGACTTTGAAACTTTATTTACAGCACACCTCTTGGCATTTTCCCCAGCGAACTCCAGTTGGGGGAATACTGTTCTAAGGGAAAGGGGCTTGGGTCGGGGCTGAGGACAGTCAGGGCTGAGGCTGGGTCTGGTCAGTGGGAGAGGGTCTGGGGTGGGCTTGGGGACAAGATGGCCTGACTCCTGTGCCTTTCTCCCCCAGGAAGAAGAGGCCAGACCCGGTGAGTCTGGGGCCCCAGGCCGGGAAGGGAGCCTGCTTGAGGGTGGCTGGGGCATTGTGAGGTTGGGGGGGAGGCACGGTCTCACCCTCTCTCCTCCCCTTTTCTCTCCGCCCGGCCCCTTCTGTCCCTTCCCAGACCCCGAAGCTGAGCTCCTTCCCCTGCCCTGTGTGTGGCCGTGTCTACCCCATGCAGAAGAGACTCACGCAACACATGAAGACGCACAGCACCGAGAAGCCCCACATGTGTGACAAGGTGGGTGGGGCTGGGGGCTGGGGGCAGGGGGCCCGCCTGGGGGCTCCCTCGTCTGACCCGCCTCGCCACCCCGCACAGTGTGGAAAGTCCTTTAAGAAGCGCTACACCTTCAAGATGCACCTGCTCACGCACATCCAGGCCGTCGCCAACCGCAGGTACATCCCTGACGAGGCCCCTGGGGCTGCGGTGCCCCACCGCGGCCTGTCGCTGAGCTCTCCCCCCTCCGACCACCTCCAGGTTCAAGTGCGAGTTCTGCGAGTTCGTTTGTGAGGACAAGAAGGCGCTGCTGAACCACCAGCTTTCCCACGTCAGCGACAAGCCCTTCAAGTGCAGCTTTTGCCCCTACCGCACCTTCCGAGAGGACTTCCTGCTGTCCCACGTGGCCGTCAAGCACACAGGTCAGGCCAGCCACCCCCCAACACACCGTGGCCCCCTGTCGGAGGCTCAGCTCTGTCCTCTTCATCCCCCTCGGCAGCCCCAGCCCTTCTACTGCAGGGAATCCCCCCTGGGACTGTCACTCTAACCTCAGCTGAGGTTCCAACTCAGCCAGCTCTTCTCTGTGTGGCCCAGGGCCAGTTGCTGGCTCTCTCTGAGCCTTTCTTAGTTGTGAAAGGAGAGAATCAGAAGTACCAACCATGGGGTTGTTATAAAAGTGAGTTCCATTTGTTCCCTGAGCCCTGTCTGTTCTGGGCGCTGGGGCTTGAGAGAGGTCTTACATAGGCCCTGCTCTCGACAGAGGAAGCCGCTAAAGCAGCATCACATCTTGGCCCACAGAAGATGGACAACAAAAGTTGGTTCTTTCTCCTCCTCGGTGCCTAGCCCTCTGGCAGACACACTAGGGAAGAAGAGAGAGAGCGGGGTTGAGGGGGGGACACTTCGGGAGATGAGTCATAAGAGAAGTATGTGGTCACCTGACCTTGAAAATGGGCACTCGGAGGAAGGCTGTTAGCGCAGAGGGAGACCTGGCTCGTTCCTGTCCTGGCACACCAACATGCACAGAGCGTGGGTTTCCCTGAGCTTGGGAACACAGCGCAGGGAGTGAATCAGTTGGAGACGATCTTGGGGTCACAGAAGGCTTCCTAGAGGGGGTGGGCAAGCCCAAGCATCCCTACACATGTACCTGCAGGGGCCAAGCCCTTTGCCTGTGAGTACTGCCACTTCAGCACGCGACACAAGAAGAACCTCCGCCTGCACGTACGGTGCCGACATGCAAGCAGCTTTGAGGAGTGGGGGCGGCGCCACCCTGAGGAGCCCCCTTCCCGCCGTCGCCCCTTCTTCTCTCTGCAGCAGATTGAGGAGCTGAAGCAGCAGCATGGCGCAGCCCCTGGACCTCCGCCCCGCTCCCCAGGACCTGCTGAGGTAAGCTCAGGCAGCAGACGGGGGGGGTAGGAGCGTTGGCTGCGATGCCAGTGTGACGCTGCCTCTCCCAGCCCTAGCGTCCTCACTTGCACACTGAGTACAGCGAAATGACCCCTGCCTCTCTGGATTGTGGTGCAGAGCAGCTGAGGTCACAGATACGTCACCCCTAAGCTCAGAGTAGGGGTGGCTTTCCAGTGCTAGTAATAGAGCGTGGAAATATCAGTATCTTGACTATGGTGATAGTTTATTATTCTCTTCGTGTAAAAGAAGTCCAAAGGTCAGCAACCCAGGGCTGATGTGGCAAATCCTCGATCAGTCATCAGGAACCAAGCTTTCTCAATACTTTTTCCCAGCCGTCCTAGGCATGTGACTCCCATCTTTGTGATTGACTTATGGTCCCATATAGCTGCAGGAGCTCCAGCCTTCCTAGCCACATCCCAGGCAAGAAGCAGGAGGAAGGGATGGGGGAAGAGCAAAAATGATGCCCGCCATCTATCCATCTTACCTTCCTCGTGAACTTTACCAGAAGCTCCTGCTTAGCCACATGGCCACACTTTACCCAGCCGCAAGGGAGGCTGAGAAATATAGTCTTGTAGCTGAGTATGTTGCCTGCCCCCTCCCCTCCCCAAAAGATGGACCACCACAATGTGCTGGTAGAACACAGAGGCTCTGGAGTCAGATAGTCTTGTGTTCAAGTCTCAGTTCTGCTACTTACTAGCTGTGGGAATCCTTAACCTTAGTCAGTTCATCTGTTGCATGGAGCTGGTAAATATCTTGAAAATATCTTGAAGAGTGTGAAGATGAAACAAGCCAATAGCTGTAAAGTGTCTGGCACATAGGAGGTGCTTGGTGAACGCACTTGAATCTGAGCTGCCCCCTGTCACATTTGGCCATATTCCCACCCCGCAGATCCCCCCAGAGGCAGCACCTCTCCAGTCACCCGAGACCCCCCCGCTGCTCTGTTCTGACACCCTGGCTGGTGCCACCATCATCTACCAGCAAGGTGAGTTCTGAGGGACGGAGCAGGGGCAGGGCTCGTGCCGGTGGGGGCCGGAAGCTGGGAAGGAGGGCGTTGGGTGCCAGTTTTCCAGCCATTTCTAAGGCTCAGGTCCCACCCGACCCAGGAGCTGAGGAGTCGACGGCCATGGCCACACAGACAGCCTTGGACCTGCTGCTGAACATGAGCACTCAGCGGGAGCTGGGCAGCGCGGCCCTGCAGGTGAGCTCCTCCCCGGCCCGGCTTTACCCTTGGTGCCAGGTCTGCGCTGGACACTGAGAGCGGAGGCTAGTGATGGAGCAGACGTGCCCTGCCTTCAGGGAGCTCCCAGTCAGTGGGAGACAGATCCACTGAAACCCAGTGGGCAGACGCAGAGGAGGGGGACCGCTGTGCCAGGGAGGCCCTGGGAGGGCAGAGGCTCTCCCACTCTGCTCTCCAGAGTCACCAGCGGTCTCTGCCATGCTGAGCAGTAAGCACCGCCCGTGCCCATGAGTGTGAACTAGCTTCCCATCTAGCCTAGCACCCTCATTCCATGCCACCTCCCACAGCCCAGAGGCTCCCAAGGCTTTCTTGAGCTCCGACCTCTCACATGTTCCTTGCACCTTAAGCCTAGCGCATCTTCCCCCAGGTTCATCATCTTTACTTCTCCCTCCCCCTCCCCCGCACCTCTCCAGGCTTCTCTAAGGCGGAGAGAGGTTTGTTAGCACCTCCTGTCTCCCAGCCTCTTGAAAAGATGGAGACTGTGTGTTTGAGATGATGAATTCCAACAACTTGGAACAGTAACATGCTGCTGGGGGACAGAGCTCTGTGGAGGGGAGCCTGCTGTTGGACCTAGAATCTTCAGAGGGTTTAGTTTGTGGCATTTGGGGGTGTATAGAAGTTTTACATTTTTAGATAGTTCAGCGTGTCAGGCTTTTATAGTTTTTGCCTGTGGTATCATCTTTAGAAAGGCCTCTTCACCTCAAGATTATATAAACATTCGTTTGTATTTTCTTCTTAGGGTTTCATTTTTTACACTTAAATTTTTACTCCACCTGGAATTCACTTTTGGTGTGTGCAGAAAGGTAGGGGACTAAGTTTATTTTTTTCCCAAAAGTTGTCCAGTGCAATAAATCGAATCCTCTCGTTTTCCCCAGTGGTTCAAAACATCCCCTTTATCGTGCACTGGATTCCCCTGGGTACAGGAGTCTGTTTCTAGACAAGTTCTGTTCTATTGCTCTGTCTGCCGTTCTCGTGCCAGTATCATCCATTGTGGTTGGTTGGTTTTTCCGATTACAAAAACATATGCTTGTGAAACCCAAAATGAGCGTTAAGAATTGTCCTCTTCAGAAGGTGAAAGTCCTTAAGGTTCCTCCCCTCCCCCCCCCCCCCCGATTCCACTGTTAACAGGTTAATAAGCGTTTCTGCAGTTTTGTCCACGTGCTCACTAACACAGAGACCTCTTGATCCTTAAAAAATGGGATCACGCCATCCGCGCTCACGGGCAGCCTAGCTTTTCTTCCCTCTGCAGCGTGTGAGGCACGGCCTGGCCACACACACGCGTCCACTCCTTCCTGACGTCTCCACGTCATTCCGTCCTAGGGATGTTCTGAAGCTTATTTCGTCAGTCCTTTACGCGTGGGTGGCTTCCTTGTCATTAACTCAAGGCATTGCTTCAGTGCACATACATTTTCGGGTGCTCATAAACATGTTTTTTACTTGGGGAAAAAAAAGCCTCCTAGAAGTAAATAGAATCAGTGGGTCCCAAGGCGTGACGCCTCATAAAAAGCTATGTCAGTTACATGACCACCACTAGAGCGTGCTTCCTCACAGCCTCGCCGGCGCTGGGCATCAGTCTTTATAAATCTCTTCCATGTGATGGAAGTATATGTCAGGGTCTTAATTTATAATTTTGTGATCACAAAAGGGATCGAGTTTCTTTCTGTATGTTCATAGACCATTTTATTTCTTCTCTGACGTATGTTTGTGTCCTGTATCTATTTTTCCATTAAATTATTAGTCTCTTTCTTATAACTTTGCAAGGGCTGTTTGTATGTGTGGGAACTCCACTTTTTATCTCTTACGTGAATTATTAAATACCATCTCCCCCCACCCCCCCAGCTTCTTTGTTTTCTGATCTCATTTTATGGTTTGTTTTTTTGTAGGTTTTAACATACTCTGTCATGATTAGGAAAATCTTCCCACCCCAAGGATTATAGGAATATCCATATTTTCTTTTAATATATCTCGAGTTTTATTTGTTATGTTTCAATCTTTAAAACATTTGAAGCAGGCTTTGGAGTAGGATGTGAGGTAGAGCTCTGACTATTGCATTTTTTCTTAAATGGTCTGCCACTTGTTCCTCTACCTCAGGATTTCTTACCCTTGGCACTTTGGGCAGGATAATTCCTTGCTGAGGGGGCTGTCCTGCTCGTCTGGGATGTTTGGCAGCATCTCTGGCTTCTGCCCCCTAGGTGCCAACCAATTGTGGCAACCAAAAATGTCTCCAGACGTTGCCCAGTGCCCTTGGGGGGCGGTAACGCTCTAGCCTGTTCTTGTTAACTCTCTTTCCAGTTGCCAGGAACACACAGTTGGGCTCGTGTGAATGCGTGGTGGTGGCACTGGGTCCCGCCAGACCGTGGGTGAGCTTTGAGGCCCTGAGATAGAAAAGGGCCATGAACGCCAGCTCCTTTGCCACAGACCCCGCTCGTAATGCCCACTGGTGCCGTTGCAGGTGGCCGTGGTGAAGTCAGAGGACGTGGAAGCAGGGTTCGCGTCCTCTGGTGGGCAGCCCTCCCCAGCAGGTGCCACTCCCCAAGTGGTAGCCCTCCACATGGCAGAGCCAGGGGGCAGCACGGCCGCTGAGAGCCAGCTAGGCGCCCCGGACCTACATCAGATCACCCTGGCGCCTGGGCCGTTTGGCGGGGCTGGCTACAGCGTCATCACGGCACCCACCATGGAGGAGGGCACATCGGCTCCTGGCACACCTTACAGGTGAGACCTGCTGCCTGCGAGAGTCCCCCCCAGCCATTTATAGGTGTGCTGGGGGGAGTCAAAGGAGGACCCCGCCCACCCAAGCCTAGCTGGCAGGAGGTAAAACTCCTAATACACGTAAAACAATTGGGCTGTAGGGGTGTCGTGTCCCTTCAGGAGGTCAAGAGCCACTTAAGTTGTGCCAGGAACTTGACATTCGTGAACTCACCTAAACCATTCCCACGAGATGCATGTTTCCCTCTCTTTACAAATGAGGAGGGAGGTGAAGTAACTCGCCTAAGGTCAGACAGGCTGTAGATCTGACCCTGATCTCTGTGGTTCCAAAGCCCACGTCCTCCTTGTACGGGATGGTCCCTGAGGTGGTTTCCAGTTCTGACCTTAGGAACGAGCTCAGGCTCCTTAGCGACATTGGAGGCCCTGCAGCCGCACTTGGCTTTCTCTACTCTGAGCACGTTTGGGGCAGAAATGTTTACGTTTCGCATGTTCGTTGAACCCCTGGGCAGTCTGAGGAAGCCCTGAATTCAAGTACCGGATTGTTCAGCTGGGATGGGAGTCAGGATCCCTGGGCCGGCGCCTGGGCAGCCCAGTCTCTCCGCATCTGCCCTTGACCCTTGGCCCGTGGGTCCTTGCAGTCCTGCCTCCCCACTCGCCCCCTCCTCCTGCCCCACCTGGTCAGACTTGGGCTTGACCCCTGGAGCCCTTCACCTCGCCACCCCCCAGCATGCCCATCGAGGGGGCAGGGATGACCACTTCTGAGAAGGACGATCTCTGCACGCTTGGTCGCCATTTATGCAAGAGGCAGCGGAGGTTCGGCTGGTAAAGGGAGGAGCCAGGGGTCAACCTGCGGTGGCAGTCACTCAGTTGATGCCTTTCTTGGGGAAGGGACTCCTGTGGCCCTCCCATCTTCTCCTGGAACGCTGCCTCACCACCCCCTCCTCTGCCCACAGCGAGGAGCCCCCCGGGGAGGCAGCCCAGGCCGTGGTTGTGAGTGACACCTTGAAAGAGGCTGGCACCCACTTCATCATGGCCGCCGACGGGACCCAGCTGCACCACATAGAGGTGAGGCTGGGGGTAGTCACCTCTACTCTTCCCATTTCTTCCTCCCTCCCTCCCTCCGCGCCTCACGCTCCCCTGCCTGTCCACAGCTGACCGCAGATGGCTCCATCTCCTTCCCAAGCCCGGATGCCCTGGCCTCTGGGGCCAAGTGGCCCTTGCTGCAGTGTGGGGGGCTGCCCAGAGACGGCCCTGAGCCCCCGTCTCCAGCCAGGACCCGCCGAGTGGGGGACCCCCAGGGCTCTGCCTCCCCACCTCCTGCTGCCAGCAAAGCCCTGGGCCTGGTAGTGCCCCCCTCGCCACCATCTGCAGCCACTGCGTCGTCAAAGAAGTTTTCCTGCAAGATCTGCGCCGAGGCCTTCCCCGGCCGAGCTGAGATGGAAAGTCACAAACGGGCCCACGCTGGGCCTAGTGCCTTCAAGTGCCCCGACTGCCCCTTCAGCGCTCGCCAGTGGCCCGAGGTCCGGGTAGGTGCCCCCGTCCCTCTGCTGGCACCCGTTTGTGTAACAAGCCTGGACTGAGCACCCCCCCAGGCCAGGCCCTCCGCTCCCCTCTGGGGTCAGAGATGACTCAGCAAGGCCCCAGCTCTTGGGGGGCTCAGTCTGGCGGGCAGGCACACCAGGCGGTGACTAACACCTGACAGTGTCCCCGGTGTGAACTAAGTGTGCACGGCAGAGCACAGATGGGGAACGAGTCACGTGGACTTGGGGTGCGGGGGGGACGTCCCAGAGGTGATGGCTGAGCTGGGCCTGCAGGAGCAGAGGGGCGGTGGCGTGAGGCAGCTGGGGAAATTCGAGTTGTCCAGAACACTGAGGGCACAGGGTCCCAGGGAGGTGTGGGGGTCGGTGTGGAGCAGGCCAGGTTCCGGGGACTCCGTCTGTTCACCCGAAAATCATCGGTTCTCAGATCCGAGCGCGTGCTGAATCCTCACAGCGGCTCAGTGAGGGGAGCGGGGCCCAGAACCCAGAATGTCAGAGCTGGGGGCGACCTTCAGAGGCCCCTCTTCGAGCCTGTACATTTCACAGGGGTGAACCGAGTGTCAACAGGGACAGGGCTTTCGGAGCGGCCTCACGACGGAGCCCGTGGCTCTTCCCTTCAACACCCAGCAGTGCCAGACCTTGGTCTGGCTCGTACTTCTCACCCAGCTCCTCCCAGATCCACCGCGCCTGAGGTCGGGGTCCCTGGCTCCCCTGTCCGTGGGGAGCCACCTGTCCTAACCCAGCCGGTGCCCTGACTCCGCCCCATCTGCAGGCCCACATGGCGCAGCACTCAAGCCTGCGGCCCCACCAGTGCAACCAGTGCAGCTTCGCTTCCAAGAACAAGAAGGATCTGCGGCGCCACATGCTGACCCACACCAACGAGAAGCCCTTCGAGTGCCACCTCTGCGGGCAGCGGTGAGGCTGGGCGCAGGCGGGCAGGCGCTGCCGGGCACGCGTGGTGGGGCCGCCCCTGAGCCGCCTTCCTTCGCCCTCAGCTTCAACCGGAATGGGCACCTCAAGTTCCACATCCAGCGGCTGCACAGTCCCGATGGGAGGAAGGCGGCGACCCCGACCGCGCGGGCCCCGGCCCAGACCCCCACCCAGACCATCATCCTGAACAGTGACGACGAGACGCTGGCCACGCTGCACAGTGAGTGGCGCCTGGGGCCCCCTGAGCCGCTGCCCCAGAGGGCACCCTTGGGCCAGGGTGGGGCCGGGGTGTCTCAGGTTCCCCTGGAGCCCCTGAGCGAGCGTCCACCCCTCTCTGCCCAGCTGCGCTCCAGTCCAGTCACGGGGTCCTGGGCCCAGAGCGGCTACAGCAGGCACTGGGCCAGGAACACATCATTGTGGCCCAGGAACAGACAGTGACCAATCAGGTGAGAGCCTGGGCTGGGGGCCCTGCTGGCAGGTCATGGGCAGGGGTGAGGGCACACAGAAATCTGAAGCTAGAGCTGGCCTGGCCCTGACAGGAGGAAGCCACCTACATCCAAGAGATCACTACAGCAGATGGCCAGATGGTCCAGCACCTGGTGACATCTGATAACCAGGTGAGCTGCTGTCGCCACCTCAGCCCTGAGTGCCCGCCCTCCTCCCCCCCACCCCCAGGCCCCATTCCCAGGAGGGGGTTGGGGGAACAGGACTTTCCAAACAACTCCAGCTGCCATTGCTGATGGGGTGTCCCTGACCCCCCTACTCTGCCTTCCTCGCTGAGCTCCCGGGGAGCGGGGCCGCAGCACCTGCCTCTTCTCCCCCCTTCCTCAGGTACAGTACATCATCTCCCAGGACGGAGTCCAGCACCTGCTCCCCCAGGAATACGTCGTGGTCCCAGAGGGCCATCACATCCAGGTAGGCCAGGCCTGGGACGCGAGTGAGGAGTGAGAAGAGGAGTGTACATCCTTCTTTGAGAATAACTGGATTGGCTTCCTCTCTCCAGGTACAGGAGGGCCAGATCACACACATCCAGTATGAACAAGGGGCACCGTTCCTTCAAGAGTCCCAGGTAGGGCCCTTGGGGACCAGGTGGAGCAGGGCCATGGGTAGGGGTCCTGTTAAGGCTACATCTCATTGCCTCTCCCCTCCAGATCCAGTATGTGCCGGTGTCCCCAGGCCAGCAGCTTGTCACACAGGCCCAGCTTGAGGCTGCAGCACACTCAGCTGTCACAGGTATGGGGCTGGACCCTGAGGGTCTTGGGGGCCTGGGGCCCAGGCCTAGTTCCTGGGCCTCAGGCTCACCATCCTTTCCCCTCCCCTGGCAGCGGTGGCCGATGCTGCCATGGCCCAAGCCCAAGGCCTATTCGGCACGGAGGAGGCAGTGCCTGAACACATCCAACAGCTGCAACATCAGGGCATCGAGTATGACGTCATCACCCTGACCGATGACTGAGCCCCAGGGCCCCCACGAAGACCATGGATATTGGGGCCAGCCCTGCTCGGGGTGGGGGGCCCACTGGGACTCCCTCGCTGCTCCACCTAGGAGCTCCAGATGCTGAGCAGCCAGCATCCTGTCACTCCTGGGGAGCCAGACCTGTGCTGCTGGGGTTAGGGGACAGCCGTGGGCCCCAGCCAGGACATGCTGGGGGCCCCAGCCTGCAGGCAGGCTTTGGGAGAGAAATTTATTTTTGTTTGGATGGACCCACTGGGCCCTCAGTCTCAATAAAGGGACCAGAGTCCAGCCTTGGTCAGCTCACTTTGTCCATGTGCTGCTACAGCCAGAACCAGGCAAGGATTTAGGAAGGAGGAGAGGAGCCCACTACAGCCCCCAGGGTGGAAATGAGGTGGAAGCTGCCCAGCCCCGCAGTGCATCTTGGCCTGCCTCTGTAAGTACAGTGGCCCAGTAGGGCAGACCCTCGGGGCCGAGGCCTGATAACTGGGAGAGATGGCTAAGCTGGTGAAAGCCCCACTGAGCACCTTCAGACCCTGCTTCCTCCCCGGTCTCAGGGGAGCACTGGCTCCTTGCCTAGAGGTCCTCAGAGCACAGCCAGGTGCCTGCACAGAGGCCACACCCCCAGACCAGGTGCCTCTGACCTGCTCTTCCTCCTGACCCTTGACTGTAAAACATACCTGGCTGCCCACTCACTGTGGTGGCTCCAGGGCCAGTAGGCATCTAGGTTTCTGCCTGGACACAGCTACCTGCCCTCTGCTCCCCAGAGGGATCAGTGAAGCTGATACCAGCTGTGGGAGTTTGGGGCTTGCAGATTATCGATGCAGGGCTCTGGACCCTTCAGACCTCCTGGGCATAGGCGGAGGCCACCAGGGACCCAGTTGTGGGGACGACAGGATGAGAAGTTAGTTAAGATACCGGAGCCCTGCGTTGGGTGTGAAGGCCCAGGGCTCATGAGAAGGTGAGCCTGGGTGTAGCTGCCTGTGGTCCCAGAAGTTGCTCCAGGTTCCTCAGCCTTCTCTGCCCTCAAGACCCTCACACATTCTTGAGGGGGGAGGTGGTTCTGTATTTCCTTTTACAAATGAAACAAGGTGGCAACAACGATGGGGGCGGGGGAAGGAAGGGAAGGCATGGGGCCTATTTACAGGGGACTTGGAGTGAGCTTGAGGTGGGAGGTTGAGGGGATGCGGGCAGGGAGGGGAAGCCCTGGCAGAGCTGTAATCTTCCTATGTCATTGGCAGTCTGGGTCCTGCTGCCACCCCAGAAGGAGGGTCCTGGGATCCACTCAGCCCCAAGAGGCCTGAGCGCCAGCAGTCCAGACCAGCACCCTGGGGCTCCTCCTCCCCGCAGGATGTGTTAAGTGGAGTGAGGCTCCCGGCTGGGGCCCTGCTCGCGGCCTGAGTCCCGGTCCTTGGCCTCCGAGGAGGAGGAGGACGACGAGGAGCCGACAGAGCCATGGCTGCGGCCCGACTGCCGGTAGGCGGCGCTCAACTCCTGCAGCCGCTCGGGCGTTGGCCCCCACTTGGCAAATCCAGGGTCGTTCTGTAGGAAGAGCACGGCCGTGCTGTGGACGGCCTTGTAGTGCATTTCCTCCCTGCGGGCAGAGGCAGCAGCTCAGGGAGGGGCCCGGCCCGGCCTGGTCAGCCCTGCCCGGCAGCCCAGCCCTCCTGCCCCACCCGCCCAGCACCCACTTCTTGCAGACGTGTTGGGAGCCGCTGCGGTACTCGTGCTCGAAGGCGGGCAGGACCAGCTGGTGGCGCTTGAAGCGGCTCTGCTCCATGCGGGTGAGCGCTGGGGTTGGGGGTTCCCGCCACTCGGGGATGAACACGATGAAGGACAGGGGCTCTGGCGAGCTCTCGAGCAGTTTCTGTGGGAGGGGCCCACGGTGGCCATCAGGGCCTTGCCCTCCAGCGGCCGGCCATCTTGCTCGCCACCCCCCACCCGTGGCGACACACCCACCTCGAAGTGAGAGACCATGGCGTCCATGAGCTCCTCGCAAAACGGAGGGTTGGCCTCGAAGGAACCACTCAGCGGGGAGAAGTCCAGGCAGGGCCTGGGGACAGAGGTGAGCATTTCAGGTCCCACCAGGACCCAGCCCCTCCACCAAGAACAGGCGCTGCCCCCGTGTGTAGGCAGCCAAGTTGGAGAGATGGCTCTGGTCAGGCCAGAGGCCAAGAGTCACCCTTAATTTGTTCTGGGACAAGGTGTGGCCATCTCTGTTGAATGGATGAGGACACAGAGGCTCAGGCTTGGTGGCCCAAGTCCACTGAACTGGTTAGTGGAGGAGCTGGAGCCCCAGTCCAGTTCTGACCCCAGTGCCACCACAGCATGAGCCACGCCCAGGAATCCCCTGCTGCTGAGCTTGCCCTCTTGCCGGCCTGGCCGCAGCTCCCCCTCCCGTCCGCACCCCCAGGCCCCCGCCACGCCTCTCACTCCTCTCAGTGCCTGGAACCAGGCGCTGCTACTCCACACCTGGGCTAATTCTCCTGAGAGCCACAGGCTGGGTGAGGGGTACCACGAGCTGGGTGAGGGCGTGGCACAGGCTCCCAGACATTGAGCCACATGTCCAAGGTCACACAGCTGGTGGGGGGCGGGGCAGGGATTACACCCAAAACTGCCCAGCTCCAAAGCCCTCAAGCCTCGGGAAGCAGCTGACCAAGGTGGGCTCTGTGCTCTGGAGGATGGCTGCCTGGGCAAGAGGGAACCCACCGGCCCCGGACTCTCACCCGCGGGAGCCAAAGTAGCCGTCCGTGTCGGGGAAGGCGGAGCAGTACTGGCGAAAGTAGCAGTTGAGGGGTGAGGCGAAGCACTCGAAGCTGACGCCGAAAAGTCGGTGGAGGGCCTCGAAGACGTGCACGGGCAGCGACCCCTGCAGGCCTGTCCCCTCGTAGAGGCCCACGCCGAACATCATCTGCAGAGCAGCCGTGCTCAGCCTCTGGGGCACAGCCTCCCCGCCCCGCAGAGGAGCCCCCCCTCCAGCTGCCCCAGGCCCGTACCTGGTACCGGCGGAGAAGACACCAGACTCGGGGCAGGAACCTCTCAAAGGCAGAATCGTCGATGCAGCTGTAGCGGTAAAGGAGCCACTGTAGGACAGAAAGCAGGGGGCTTCAGCAGCAGCCCTTCCCTCCCTCGTCACTGCCTCCTGCAGAGGACTCCAGGTCCAGTAAGATCAGCCCTCACATCCCCCTCCTGGGGGCACCTGCCTCCCCCACCCCCCAGCTCTTACCAGCTTGCTGAAGTAGTTGCGGCTGACCTTGACCATCTCGCCCTTATACCGGATGCAGACCACGTTATTCTCCACGTGCATTTCCACGCTGGGCATGGGAGGTGCAGACACGGCCAGCCGTACCGGGTAGCAGTACACCAGGCGGGGCTCCACCTCGGGGGCCTCCACCTCCTCTGTGGGCAGGAGAATAGTGAGGGGCCGCCAACTCTCACCCTGGACAGCCTCAGTGCCTACCGAGGGCCAGGCGCTTCACACGCGCATCCCAGTAACCAAGGGCGGTAAGTCTCACCCTGTGGAGGAGTAAACTGCAGCTCAGACAGTTCGGTAACTAAGGAAACAGCTAGGCAACTGGCAGGAGCAAGAACCGGTGGCCCACGTCAACACGCTCCGAACTGACTCGGGCCCCCGGGCCACCATGCCTTGGGGCCTGGTAGGCAAGCTGTGGGTTTGCTGCCATGCAGAAGTATGAGACCTGCACTGCCTTCATCGTAATAGTCACAATACCTTATTTAGGGATCTTTTGGGGCTCAGCACTTTAGTTCCCACGGAATCCTCACATGCTCCTGTGGCCAGGTGTCACACCTCAGTGAGGCTTGCAGAGAGCGGATGTGAAAGCAGGTCCACCTAACTACTTACCCTGGCCTGTCTTGCTCTCCCTCCTCCGGCTCTCCCTTTCTCATCCCCTCTCCTGTTTCCTAGAGGAGTGCTGAAACCCCAGAGCCGAAGGCCACAGCAGGTCTCGCCCCAAGCACTGCCGGGAGAAACAGGCTTCCCCACACCAGTCGGCGGCCTTGAGGCTCAGCCTCACTTGTCCCTTCAGTCAGGGCCCGGGATACTGAGTTGATGGCGCCCTACCTGGGATGTTGTTTTCCTTGAGAATGGCAAGGTGCTTCTCTCGGATCCGTTTGACGTACTCCAGAGAGATGTGGTAGATCTTACTGCAGATACCTTCCACGGAGTCCTTGGCTGCAGCCGAGACGTGGGGGCCACACTGCCTCCGTAGATGCTCCAGGCGATCCTGGAGGAGACACTCCTGATCAGGGCTCTAGTGGGCTGGCTGGGGAGGGCTGTTAGATTCCAACAGTCCTCATTCTGAAATAGGCTCTGCTACTTACTAGCTGTGTCACTTTGACAAATCCCTCAGCATCTGTGAATCTTACTCCTCAACTGCTAAGGGAACACAAAATACTTACCTAACAGGGCAGTTTGAATATTAAATGCGATCATTCCCATTAAGGGCTTCGAAAGCCCCGGGCATACAGTAAGTGTCCAATAAATGCCAGCACTTATTGTTGGGGTTACACTGGGCCAAATCCCTTGATACTTGCTGGGGAAACAGACAAACCAGGCACAATCCTTGCTTATAAGGCATTTGCAGTCTATGGGGAGAAAGACTATTGTAAAACAGGGGCTCTTTGGTCACTGCAGATTTGCAATTTGAGCTTTTAGCAATTTGTAAGGTTAACTGTAGGCATTTGTAATTATGCTGAATTGCACGTGTCAAAGTGATGGGTGAAAATGAGTCACTCTGGCTAGTGAGTACACCTACCTTTGTCACTCTCTATGTGTCAAGTACACAGTTACTATCGTGAAGTGCGAAACCTTGTCCCTTGTGAAAAATGGTCCTGAAAAGAAAGCCCATTGCTAGCACTGGTGGAGAGTTAAAGAAGTGATGGGTTTGGGCCAGAAAACAGAATTGTTTTGGACACATTAAAGTGGGCGATTGAATCTGGTGGTAGCTCTTAACTGAAAGAAGGCCACACACACACACCCAAGAAAAGGCAGTCTGTCGATCTGTTTCCAAAAATCTAAAGGGAGGTGTTGAACATTCATTAAGTTGAAAAGGCAGCTACTTATGGTGTGTGGCCGAGCACAGGATTCTATTAAGAACGCGGATAGAAATGTTCTTTGGGAGAAAGCCAGGAGCCTAGAGGAACATCTTCACAGACGTGAGTTTGGGGACTGATGACTGTCACAGGCCCACTGTACTGCACAGGAGGCTGCCGTGGGGCCCGCCCAGCCTTGGCAGGCAGAGTGGGCTTCTCGGAGACAGTGGCCACAGAGCCTTTCCACCACTGGCCTTCCGGCTGGGGCCACTCACCATATAGTCCTCCTTGGAGGCGGAGTGGTCCTTCCGCAGCCAGCTGAAGGTATCCTCCACGTTCCACTTGACCACCTTCCTGCTGTCGGGAGATGCACTCCTGCCAGTGGAGGGTACATAAAGGGGCCGGCTGTTAAGCGTCTGCTCCACCCTCCCTCCTCCTCCCATCCTACTTCCACTGGCATTTGGGCATCAACACCCAGGCTGACATCATGACCCTTGTTCTGCCTTTGGGAGCTGGCCCCACTCCTGCCACCAAGAGCAACGACAGGGCCCTGAGAGCGGGCCAAATGGCCTGTGCCCTCCCCAACTCTGGTCAGAGCCCCCTTGTGCCAGGGTCACGAGACAGAGCCAAACCTGGACTCGATGAGCCGCCTGGCAGCCTCTGCGTATTTGAAGAGCAGACGCTTGGCTTCCTCCCGGAACTTGATTCGGGATAACCTGGGTTAGAGAGTAGGCAGAGTTAGAGCCCTTCTATACCGGCCTGGGCACACAAACCAAGTTGCTGGGGTCGGCCCCAGCTGCCGGGCTGTACCTGATGGGAATGTCATTCATGATTTCGCGAAACATGGAAGGTGACACGACCGGTTCGCAGTTGCTCGGCAACAGGGGATCAGAGCCTTTGTCCACGACCTTGCGCTCCAACATCCAGCGGTTGAAGGATTCCCGGGGGGGCTCGATGCCTATGGGACAGGAGAGCTGATGAAGGTCTGGATTCAGTCAGCGGGCTCCACGCCAGCCGGCACAGGAGGCATGGCGTGGGCACTGGAGGTGCAACCGTAAACAAGACAGCCCCTGTTATGTCAGGAGCTGAGTCCTAGGCAACATTTCCCAGAGTATTCTGAGAATTGCTAGTTTTATAAAGGGTGTTACAAAGAGTAACAAAGAGGGGAGGGATGGAGTCTATATTTCAGCCAAGTTAAGCAGGCTTATCTACTAATTCATAAAAGCTACAGTTTATTACGCATTTCCTCCTTGTAGTAATCCTGTGAGGTAGCGGTGCTCGGGTTTTTATGCTCCTTTACGGATACATAGAAAGGCTTCGAACAGTGCCTGGCAGACAGCACTGGAAGTGTTAATGATTGTTTCTGTTGCTTTGGCGTTACTGATCCCAGCCACCCTGTATGTAGGCACTGTTACTGTCGCTGTCTTACAGATGAGGAAACTCAAGGGCAGAGAAGTTCATCGATAAACCCGAGGTCACAGAGCCAGTGGTTAGTGGAGCCGGGACCCCTCCACAGCACACGCTCAACCACTGGGCTCCACTGTGCCATTCCCTGAGCCCCACTGGCCAAGCCCCAGCTCTTGCTGACGGTGGACGGAAACAAAGGAGGCTGGGGCCCGGGCGGCAGTTACCCTCTCGCTGCTGGCACAGCTCCCGGTAGTGCTGCCGAAGCTTCAGGATGAGCTGGGAACGGAGCAGCTCCACCTCGGGATGCGGAGGCAGCACCTCTGATGGCCCCCGGTGCTTGATGACGGCGTTGGTCTGAATGTCGAGATCCCAGTACACCCTTGGGGCACAGACGGGAGCAATGAGGAAAGGGATGCCCTGCCTGCCACCCCACAGTCCCAGGCTGGCTGAGCATCAGTGATCGGCGCCCCCAAGCCGATCAGCAGGGACTCACTCAGTGGGTCGGAGGAGAGCTGCCTGCTGTTTGTCTTCAGGGGATGTCCCCCAAATCTTCAGGGTTGGGGTTCCTGGGACGCTGGGGGAGCTGGGCACTGACGGGCCCGTGGGTGTCATGGGGATTTCAATCTGGAGCAAGAGTCAAAGGCATCAGGTCAGGAGAGCTGGCCCACGCTCCGACGCCGTGTGCAGCTGGTGAGCTGCGCCCCGGGCCCCCTCCTGACCAGTCTGCCGATGCCCAGCGCTCACGGGGGACCTGACTGGGCTGCCGCGGCCCAGCCAGCTCCTGAGTCCACACTCACTCACCTTGGGCTTCTTCACGCCGTTGCCGCTGGGCTGCTCTTCCGAGAGCTGCCGCTTTCGGGGCTTGTTCTCAGCCGGGGGGGTTTCCACCAAGCTTGAGTCTTGGGGCAGGGGGGTCGCATTCAGCCCCAAAGGGTCCGACTGGTGGAGGGAGACCAGCAGAGTTGCAACCAGGGCCAGCGGCTTAGGAGTCCCAGTACTGCGGAGGCCTGACGCCTCCCGCCCCCCTGCTCCTACTCCTTGGAGAAGAGCAGAGGGGGCTGGGATGCAGGAGGAACACTGGGCCCCACTCCTGCCTGCTCCTTGCAACTGTGTGCCCCGGGGGAGTGCCTGCCCTTCCTAAGTCCCTCACCTGCAAGACAGCCAAGCTGAGCCCGACCTCGCCACTGAAAAGGTGATTAAAGGACCAGTTTAACATGACGTCTGGCATGAGATCAGTGCCCAGTACATGTTAGCTTCTTTTCCTTAAGAACCAGAATGGGGGACTCCCCTGGCAGTCCGGTGGTTAGGACTCCGAGCTTTCACTGCTGAGGGCGCAGGTTCAATCCCTGGTGGGGGAACCAAAGATCCCGCAAGCCGCTCAGAGCGGCCAGAAAAAAAAAAAAAAAAGAACTAGAATGAAAATTAGGAATAAAGGGAAAACTCAAGAGACTCTGGGAAGTCTTTTGGTGACACCGAGAGCGTGTGTGTGATGGTGGGCAGCAGGGCATAGCCCTGAAATTCCTCAGGTGCGGGTCCTGCTCTGCCTCTTACTGGCTTGAGGTCTTGGGCCAGTCACTTCCCCTCTCTGAGCCTGTGTCTTCATCTGCAAAACGGGGGTGGATCGTGCCAAGAAAGTCTGCCCCAACTGACGGCGATCCAAAAGCCCACATTCGCGCCAGACAGCCCGTGCCCACACTTCCCCGTCACATCGACATGCCAGTTCCCAGACGGCGCTCCTCACCGCTTCCTGCTTTCACTCAGCCTACCTTCTCACCTTAAGCGCTGGTTCACAGAGAAGCCTTCCCTGTCCCCTTCCCCTCCCCAGACCCGCTAAGAATCCTGCTGTACTCTGACACAGTTCTTCACGCAGGTGCTACACTGTACTCCTCCTGGCCCCTCCAGTAGACTGTGTGTCCCCTGAGCGTGCAGGGGCAGGACCAGGTCTATCTTGTTAACACCACATCATAGGCACAGTGCCCAACATGCAGTACACGTTCAGCATCGTACACTATAATCATCTTTCTAGGTGTCACACAGTCTCTCCTACTGGAGTGTAGGTTCCACGAGGGCAGGATTGTGTCTGTCTTGCTTGTCATTGTGTCCCCAGGTCCTGACACAGGGCTAGGTACATAATAGCTGCTCAGGGTACATTTGGGGAAGGCCCAGATGCCAGAAGCTGCTGAGACCCCTGCCCGAGGCTGGCACTCACAATCACATCGTGCTGGCCCAGCACGGGCATCTCCCACAGGGACTGGTTGGTGAACCGGTTGAAGTAGTAGGGACGGTTCTCCCTTCTGCTCCAGCACTTCTCCCAACCGGCATGCACCAGCTCCTCTGCAAACAAGCACGGAACCCAGCCAGGGTCAAGACTGCTCCTGGGCACCCTTCCTACCCCACCGCCCAACCACTGCCCCTCGCCAGTACCTGGGAGGTCCTGCACCAGGCGGATGGGCTTTGGAGAACAGGGCTGGCTCTGATTGGAGGTGCCTGGGGAGTGACTCAACAAGGATGCTTCCTCCCGGGGGCTGCCGTGATTCTCATTGGCCATCTCAGCACCCACACCGGACCTGCCACACAGAGGACCGAAGGGTGTCAGGGCCAGCAGGGCATGGAGGTCAGTTCCACCCCCCGCACTGCACCCCAATTACAATCCACAAGGGCCCCAGTGACCACCTGCACATGTGGAGAAACCAGTCCAGTCCCTTCCTGGACGGCCAGCCTTGTGCCACAGGAGCCCTCAGGTCTAAGTTGCCGTTCCCTCAACTGTAAAATGGGTGCACTCCTGTTGCTCTTTTGGCCTGGAATACTCTTTCCTCGCTTCTCTGCCTGGCTTGCCACTAGGTCCACATCCTCCAGGAACCATTCCTTGACTCTCCCTTCCCCAGACTAGGTGATCAGAGTCCTAGGATTGAAGGATTGTAGCACTCAAATAGTCTGGTCCATTAACTTGGTTTGTCTCCCCATTAGACTGTCAGAACTCCCAGGCCTCAGTACTGGGTACAGTTCAGCTCTCTCCAGCGCTCAGCATGGTACCTGGACCCAGCAGGAGCTGTATTCATTCTGCCAATGTTTACAAAGCACCAACAGTGGCAGACAAGACAGAACAGAGTCTGCCCTTGAGAAGCTGTTCCCATAAGAAGAAATAGTAACTGTTCCTCTTTCCTTTTCCTATCCAGTAAAATCTAACTGGAACACAGCACAGCCGAGGAAGGGGCATGGCATCTAATTAGATGCCTTGTTCTACACTACAGAGCAGGAAGAACCAGTAGGACTGAGAAGGAATACCGAGTTCAGTCCTTCATAATCCCCAGGTGAAAATATACTTTAAACACCAGGAAGAAGGTCAGCTCCTTCTGATTTGTATTCCTAACTACCCCACCCAAAGCACACCCAGCACAAGCCTCAACGGCCGAAGTGGTTCCCAACCGGGCTGTCAGACTCCTGGGGGCCAACTAAGGTCAGCCTGGTGCTCCTAAAGTTGTTTTCAGCGTCACAACACCCAAAAGAAATCAAACATTTACCCACAAAAAGACCACAAAGGCACGTTTAAACACTGGTCATCTATCTGAAATTTTATCAACTGACTATGGTCACATTGATTATCTCATGACAATCAGAAGCTCTGACGGTTGTTGGCGACATCGTAGCGATCACTGGCTTGTTGATTTTATTGTACACCCAGTCACAGACATCTTTGTTAATTTGGAAAGGGGAAAATGAACGGTTACTCCGTCTGTACAGTTTGGCAGATAAAAATGCAGGGAACAAGAGAACACACATACAACAAAAGGGGGCCAGGATAAAAAGGTTTGGAACCACTGACCAAGGGGAGCTGCCTTGGTCCTCTGGGGAAGAGGAATTCCCGGTGCCTCGGGGCGGACCCACAGGTCTCAAGGCTGAACAAGGTCCCTCTTTCTCTCACCCTCTGGGGTCTGCAACGCTAGCATGAGAGGGCTTTCTTCTCCGGCCAGTTGGACCCCCTGGTCCCACAGAGGCAGTGGGGAGGCCTGCAGGAAAGCGTGCAGTGCAGGCGTGTGGGCTGGTCAGCAGCGGAGTGGACGGGAGCCCAGGGGATTCCTTGCATCAGCAACTGCAGAGCAAAGAGAAGAAAAGAGAGTCACAGACCTGTGAAATGCTGCAGAACAGGGACAACAAGAGGGGCAATGACACAGAGCACGTCGGGAGCCCCCAGGACAGGGCGGGACACTCTGTGGGAGATCTGGGGATTCAGGGGATGAAAACGGTACTTCTCAAGCTTCCCAACCAACAGGTTCACCCTCACAGACTTGCAGCCTGCACCGTCCCACGGGATCCTGAGTTGAAAAGGGCCCTGAGACTGGTTTAATGCTCTGCTGTCACGGTCTTCACATCTTTAATAAACTTTTAACAAGGGGCCTGTGTTTTCATTTGTACATTTGATGTCACGAATTATGTAGCTGGTCTGGCCAACCACAGTACCCCTAAGACGAAAGTGAACAAACATACGTATCACAGATTGGGGGTGGGCATGGTCCCAAGCCACCCACAGTGAGAGAAAAACACATTTCTTTGAATCAGGTCTTTAATTTTAAAAATAATAATAATCCATGCCAATGCATTACATAGCACAGCGTGTTCACCTTCACTGAAATATTTTCCCCAAGAAATACTGTGTGATACTGATGCACCAGGTAGATGAACTATGCAGAGGAGGGATAAGCAGCACAGCTTAGTGAGGCCAAATGGGGACTTGGCAGTGTTTCCAAAACCAGCTGTGCATCAGAACCACCAGGGAACTTGTTTAAAAAACCCTCAGATTCCTGTCCCTCACTCCACATCGTAGAGATGGGGAGGGGAGATACACAAGAATCTGTATTTTTTAAACACAGCGCAAGAGTGGGATTGGGAGACTGGGTGACTAATCTCACTTTTCACCACTTCAAATCTTTACCAACTTTTTTATGATTAAAAAGTTTTTTAATTTCCCAGGTGATCTGGATGCAGCAGGTCGGTGGCCAAAATACCAACCCTGGGTTTGGACAGACGCCGGTTCCAGAAGCTTCTGCCACTTTCCGGCTTAGAACCAGAATCACTCAACCTCTACGGTCTCGATGCGTAGAGCTTAGCACACTGTACACTCTCAGTAAGAGATAACTGCTATTACTAAGGAAAAGTTTTTATTTATCCTGTGGCTTCCCGGCCCCCACGCATACCGCAGCTCGACAAGGGCCCAACAGCTTAAGGATAAACAAGCGTATCTGCGGAACCCGAGGAACCCACCAGAAGGAAGAGAGTCCGACTCCACGATTGGAGGAAGATGGGGCGGGATCATTTCAGTAACGCACCAATCAGAATACTCCGGCCCAGTAGGGAGCAGTCAAAGGGCTTCCAAAGTGCGCAGGCGCGGGGGGCGCGCGATGGAGGGGAGGGCCCAACCCCCGCCGCGCGCGCACCTTGCCCCTACCCGCCAGCGGGGGCGGGCTGTTTGGCGCGCGCGCGCCAGCCCATCTCCCGGACTCCGCCCCCCGCCCCGCCGCGCGCTCCCGCCCCCGGGCTGAGGCGACTCAGAGTCGGAGACCGACACAAAGGCGGTGGCGGCGGCAGCGGCGGAGGGGCTCTAAAGACCGGTCCGCCCGCGCTCCCCGGACCCAACTCCCTCATCCAGGCCACCGGCCCGGCCGCCCACCAGTGGGCCTAAGATGGCGACGGCGGCAGAGACGGGGCAAGCGGTAGCCTCGAGCGGAAAGCGCCGGAGGGGCCACCGCCGCCTGGCTTCGGACCCCGGACCCTGGCGCGGCTCGCGGCGGGACGATGGCTTCCTGGGGCTCTTACCTGCCCGCAGCGGACTCGAGGGGACGCGGCTACACGTTCTGCTCGACCGCCCGTTTTGCCGCCTCCGCCTCGCCCTCCCCAACGCCGCTGCCGCCATCTTGTGTCCCGGGCCGGGACTCCGCGCTGCGCATGCGCTGGTACCGCCTCTGAGGGACCTCGCCGCTGCCGCGCCGCCATGTTGAGTGTGGCAGGAAAGGCCGACTCTTTAGACCCCGCTTGCTATGGGCCCCCTCCCCTTCCTGCCGTCCTTCCCTGCTGTTCCCTGCGGGTCTAAGGATCGGGAGGCAGATTTGCGGGCCCTGGGGTGTGGACTGAGGCAGGAATGAACCCACAAGCACGCTCCCTGCCTCAGTTTCCCCCGCGAGCGCACCCGCTGGGGCCCCAGGACCTGGGTGGGCGGTGCGATGGTAGTCGGGCTGAGTGTGCGCACCAGGGGGCGCGGGGCGGGTTTGAAACCTGCGGGGGCTAGGCTCAGACGCCCACCTGGGGGCGGAGTCCTGGTGACGTAATCTCTGGACGTACAGAGGACCTGGGTTTTGGCTGTGGCGCGCCTCCGCCACTTCCGGGCAGTCGCTTGTCTTTGGACCGTTGTGCAGAATGTTTTCCAGCCATTTCTTATATGCAGGCTGCATGCACATCGAACTTTCTCCCCTAATGAGGCTGCACAAGTTCTAAGAGCCCCTGAGTAGAAGAAACTCAAAATAGCCCTGAGAGACATATAATAAAGACGGATTTTGGCAAAGTTGGGAAATCATAAACTAAATGCATCAGAGGGCTTTCCAACACTGATATCAGTGGTTGCTAGTTGCAGTGCAAAACCTCACTGAGACCTCAGGCCGGCCACCATAGTTAACCCAGCAGGAGAATGGCAGTCGCCAGGTCCCTCATGCCCGGCTGCCTGCAGGATTCTTTGGTAGGGGCGAGCAGGCGACTCACTAGCTCCACCTCCCTCTGGCCTCCCCAGTAAGCCGACCTCCCAGTGATAGCTTAGGAAGACAGGCTTGCCACCTGCTGTTCGACTTGCGCTTCCCACGTAGAGCCTGAGGCTGCAGATGCCCCAGCTGGGCCGCCGCTCCTGTCCGTGGTGCCTGGTCCCAGCAGCTTGGTGGGGTTGGGCGAGTGCCGGCAAACCCGAGGCAGTAGTGTGAACAGTAATTAAGAACTAGGGTTCCCATCAGTCTGACTGGGTTCAAACTCCTCCTCCACCCTAAATGTAGATGTGTGGCCTTGAAGGAGTTGCTTAACCTCTTTAAGCTTTAGTTTCCTCTAATGGAGGATAAGGCTGCCTACCTCATCACGGTTTGGTGAGAATTAACTGGGATGGTGCCTGTGGAAGTACTCAGCACAGCAACTGACACTAACAGATGTTAACTCTTATCACCTCACGGGGTTTGAGGCTTGCTCCACGTAGATCTGAGACCTCTGAAAATAAACCAGCTCCTTGTAGGCACAGCAGGTGCAGCGATCCTGTCCTCACAGTTCACCTGAGAGGCTTGACAGGCAATCAGATGCAGGGTCCCCACCTCAGACAGACAGGGGAACCACATGTCCTGCTTTGCCTGGGACAGTCTTGATTTATGTCTGTTGTCCTGGCATAATTATTAAAATGGCTTCCTTTCTCAAAAGGGCCCTGGTTTGGACGATAAATTATATGGTCACTCTAGACTTACAGAATGCCCAGTTTTACAAGCTCACCAGCTAGTTCTTATTAACACTGGAGTGTAAAAATCATATAGTGATGGTTACCTGTTCGTGCCTTCATGTTTTCAACGTAGTTTTTCATTCCTTGTTCAGATTCTCTTAATTATCAAAGCATCAAACTTCCCAAGTGCCTATCCTGTTTTACCAGTAGTCCTCTGCAAGAACCCTGAGAGTAGAAAAGATTAAATCAAATCTACACATGAGGAAACTGAAGCTGGGGGGCGGGCAGGGGTGAAGTGATTGTCCAGGTTCACAGCCATGAAGTAAGAGAACTGGGATTTTAAGGTCAGGTTTCTTAACACCAAAACCTGAGGCTGATTCCTTAAAACCACACTGCTTCTCTCTCTTGTGGAGAAGGGAATCTGGACTCGGGGCAAGTGACTTGTCTGAGCTCACATAGTGGTCCTGGACATTTCCACTTCAACATCTTGTAGGTTTCTGTACCTCAGAGTGTTAAACACTGCTCTTCACTTTCTTTGCCTCCTCAAACTTGTTCTTCCCATTATGTCCTCATCCCTTCTATCATTTCTACTACGTAGAGCAAGCCCCATTATTTTTAAAATCTTTTTCTTGTGAAGAATAGTACACATAGGGACTAACTTGGTGGTCCAGTTGTTAAGACCCCACGCTTCTCTCAATGCAGGGGGCCCGGGGTTCAATCCCTGGTCAGGCAACTAGATCCCTCATGCCGCAACTAAGACCTGGTACAGCCAAATAAATAAATAAATATTTTTTAAAAAATAGTACACACGCAGGAAGGCACACAAAACAGAAAGGTAGATGATTTGTCACAGAGTGAATGTGGTAAATATCACTCAGGTCAAGATATTGCGAAGCACAGGGTAATCACTGTTCCCACTACTTTTGCGATAATCACGTCCATGCTTTTATAGTTTTACCGCCTAAGCACGCATCCCTAAAGACTATCCCTTCATTTCACCTGTTCCTCAAACTTTATATAAATGGAATTATATGTGTTTGCCTTCTTTTGCTCAACATTGCACTTGTAAGACCCATCTAAGTTGTTGCGTGTAGCTATAGTTAATTTTCATTGCTGTATCCTGTCTTCCAATGTATATTTCTCTACTCTACTGTTGGGGGATATTGGAAGCCCCCACCCTGTACCTCTTTTCTGAATTACTGCTGGTTTGGAGATCAGTCCCCAAACTGGTCTTCTGATCCTCCAGCCTTGCTTCTCTCGTGGTCCATAAGCCACCATGCAGTCACGGGGATCTCTTTAAGTCTGGTCATACTGCAAATCTGACCAAGTCACCCTGGCCTTAAAACCCTTGAATGTCTCCCCACTGACTGCACAATAAAGTCCCAAACCCTTACCTTGGCTTCCAAGACTATAGTTATGAGAGCTACTATGGCAGGGCGTTTGCTAGGGGCTGCACCAAGCACTTTACATACATTCATGTTATTCACAGTCTGGACCTTCAAACCATCTCTCCTTCATCTGGTCCCAGTGATCCTTATAATTTCCCTAAATGTGCCGAGTTCTCAC
Organism: Balaenoptera borealis; assembly: GCF_965194805.1. Lineage (NCBI taxonomy): Eukaryota > Metazoa > Chordata > Mammalia > Artiodactyla > Balaenopteridae > Balaenoptera > Balaenoptera borealis. Next base: position 15,018,821 of record NC_138872.1, read on the forward strand.
TTGACCCTGGGCCTTTCCACATGCTGTTTGCTCTCACTTTTCCTTCCCCTTTGCCTAATTCAGCCTTCATCTTAACTGAGATGTTGCCTCCACCAGGCAGCCTTCCCTGAACTCGCCTGCACCCAGGCGAGGCTAGGTCAGGTCTCCTCTTCTGTATTCTCCTAATGGCCTGTGCTCAGTGTTTGTCCATTTTCTCCGTCCACGAGGCTGTGAACTGCTTAAGGGCGGGGACAGGGCATGTCACCCCTGCAGTCCCCAGACCCGGCGCTGTGCCCAAGCCTCTGTAACTATTTGTTGACCACAGACAGACCACACTGGGTTGAAGTCTTAGTGACTTTTTCAGGTATCCCCATCTCTATTCCAGGCTCTGGTTTCTGTGGTGGGAACACCAAGGCAGCACCCTTTGGGACACCAAGAAAAACATGAGTTGCACAATGTGGCAGAGTCCCTGCCAGCAGCCTGGGGTCCTGTACTCCCAAGATGGTTTGAGCAGGTCAACCAAACATCCTGGGGCTTTCAAGCACTCCATCAACTTTTCTGTAGAAGCCTCACTAGACAGCAGATCTGGGTTGGGAGAGATGGTAAACAGAGCTCCTCCAGACATAGCCAGTCCTGGCCGTGAAACCGAGCAGGACCCTGTGGGGCTCCTGAGCATAGAAGCTTTTCAAACAGTTACTAATCAGGAAAGAGAGGGGATACAGAGGCAAGGGAGGAGCAGTCAAGAAACAATAGTGATCAGGCTTCCCTGGTGGCGCAGTGGTTAAGAATCTGCCTGCCAATGCAGGGGACACAGGTTCGAGCCCTGGTCCGGGAAGATCCCACATGCCGCAGAGCAACTAAGCCCGTGTGCCACAACTACTGAGCCTGCGCTCTAGAGCCCACGAGCCACAACTACTGAGCCTGTTAGCCACAACTACTGAAGCCCGTGCACCTAGAGCCCGTGCTCCGCCACAAGAGAAGCCACCGCAATGAGAAGCCCGCGCACCGCAACGAAGAGTAGCCCCCGCTCGCCGCAACTAGAGAAAGCCCACGTGCAGCAACGAAAACCCAACGCAGCCAAAAATAAATAAATAAAATAAATAAATTTATAAAAAAATAAAAGATTTGACATGTTTTAAAAAAAAAAGAAAGAAAGAAACAATAGTGCAGCCTTGGGGCAGGGTCCTTGTTCCACCTCAAGGGATACACATAATATTTTTGAGGTCTTTACAGAACTAAAACCCCCAACAAATGGAAGATGTTAGCATTCTTCATTCCAGTTTAAAGGAACCAGAGAAGTTCATGAGGAGGAGACCACCTGAGGCCAGATTAAAGGAGTGCAGGCCCTGCAAACACCCTAACCCTTAGCAGCAACCTCACCCTTGAACCATTGCTATAAAAACTCCTCACCAAATCCTCCCAGGTTGGGACACACAGTTTTGAGGGGCATGAGCCCGCTGTTTCCCCCTTTGCCTGGCAAAGCAATAAAGCTATTCTTTTCTACTTCACCCAAAACTCTGTCTCCGAGATTCAGCTGGGCACTGGTGCACAGAGGCCGAGTTTTTGGCATCAGCGGGAGCCTGTTATCAGGGCCTCTGAGGACCTTGGCTTCAAATCAGGACAAAGCCATCTCCATGTTAAAGCGGAAACATAAACATACAGGCGCGGGGTGCCACACACCTTCACCTCCCTGTTCTTTCCCACTATGGCAAGAAGCTGCTGAGAGAGAACCATACATTTTAAGCCCTGAGGTCCTGGCAGTTGGGGAAGGGAGGCTCCAACATGACCGTGTTCCAGGTTGCTTTCCTCCCCACCAAGGCCAAGCCTGAGCTGCCCTGAGACCCTGTTCTGCAGTTGAAGTATCACTAAGGCAGTTTCCAAGGCGAGTGGGCCTGGCCCTAGGAAAGCTTTGGAAGCAGGCTGCCACCCAAGCTGTGGTTTCCACAGGGAGTGGCTCTCTGGCCATTCTGGGACCAGATGAGAGAAGCCAGTTAGGCCAAGAATAGATGAGGGCAACGGGGCGCCTCCTCTGGTCTCCATGGCCCAGCGAGTGTCTGATGTGGTGTGAGGCCCCCTTCCATTTCTTCACTGCCTGATATGTGTTAAGGCTGCCCCAGAACTTTGAGACAGGCTCTCCATCTTCAGGGAGCCCACGGAGGAGTGGGGAGGCAGACACATAAATACACCCTCTGCTACAGGGAGATAAGGGCTCTACTGGGACGACCAGGGGAGTAGGTGTGCAAAGGAGAAGGCTTCAGAAGAGATAACAGTGAAATGAATTTTGCTGGAAGAGTAGGATTTTCCAGGTGGGCAAGGAAGGGGGAAGGGTATGGCCAAGGCCTGGAGGTGTGAAAACGTGTGTTATGTTTGCAGAACTAGTCGGTCTGAGCGCTGCCTGGGAATGGGCCTTGGAACCCAAATCCAGTCCCTGTTCTGGGTTAGGGCCCAGCATCTCCAGGTGGTGTTTCAGTCATCTCAGGATGGGGTGGGGGGCACCTGTGGTGGTCTCCTCCACCCTCCCACCCACTCCCTCCGATGCCCATTTTTCTACTTCGGGCAGCCTGGCCAAGAGCCAGGATGTTTACACCCATATGAGCTGAGTCTGCAGAATTAAATCCCAGACTTCTCCAAAAAAGAAGCCAGGGTGTCAGCTGGCAACTTCCTGAAAGTCTGAGATCAGAGGAAACAGTGACCTAGAGAGGGGAGGAGGAGGACACCAACGGATCCTGGGCCCCAGCTGAGGAGTTTCTAGAACACTTGGCTTCTAACCCAGAGATCTCAACCCCTTATTTGGGTATAATTTAAATACCATGAGATTTATTTGTTTCAAATAGCAATTCGGTGGTTTTTGGTAAATTTACACAGTTGTGCAACCATCACAACTCAGAACATCTCCTGCCAAAAGATCTCTTGTTCCTGTTTGCAGTCAACCCCTCTTTCCACGCCCCAGTCCCAGGTAACAACTAATCTGCTTTCTGCCTCCATAGATTTGACTTTTCTGGACCTTTCATATAAGTGGAATCATACAGGGACTTCCCTGGTGGTCCAGTGTTTGGGACTCCGCACTTCCACTGCAGGCGACCCAGGTTCCCTGGTCAGGGAACTAAGATCCCGCATCCCGCATAGCTGTGCGGCACGGCAAAAAAAAAAAAAAAAAAATCATACAAACTGTAGCCTTTATGTCTTGGTTCTTTCACTCTGCAGAATATTTTTGAGATTCATCCAGGTTTTAGCATTTATCAGTAGCTCATTCTTTTTTATTTCTGAACAGTATTCCCTTGTACAGATAGACCACATTTTGTTTATCTGTTCACCAGCTGATGGACATTTGGATTGTTTCCACTTTTTGGCTATTACGAATTGTGCTTCTGTGAACATTCATGTACAGGTGTTGTGTGAACATATGTTTTCCTTTTTGTTGAGTGAACGCCTAGAAGTGGAATTGTTGTATATATAGTACATTTATGTTTAACTTTCTAAGAAACTGCCAAATGTTTTCCAAAGCAGCTGCACCATTTTATATCCCTAGCAGCAAAGTATGAGGGTTCTGATTTCTCCATGTCCTCGCCAATACTTATTATTGTCAGTCTTTTATATTATATCATGCTGAGGAACTATTTTTTTTAATTTATTATTACTATTATTTTCTCTTTTGGCCACGCCACGCGGCTTGCGGGATCTTAGTTCCCCGACCAGGGATCGAACCCGTGTCCCCTGCAGTGGGAGCGTGGAGTCCTAACCACTGACCGCCAGGGAAGTCCCTGCTGAGGAACTTCTTGAAAACACCCACGGGGACTTCCCTGGTGGCGCTGTGGTTAAGAATCCGCCTGCCAATGTAGGGGACACGGGTTCGAGCCCTGTTCCGGGAAGATCCCACAGGCCGTGGAGCAACTAAGCCTGTGCGTCACAACTACTGCACCTGTGTGCCACAACTACTGAAGCCCGCACGCCTAGAGCCTGTGCTCTGCAACAAGAGAAGCCACTGCAGCGAGAAGCCCACGCACCTCAACGAAGGGCAGCCCCTGCTAGCCGCAACTAGAGAAAGCCCGCGCAGCAACGAAGACCCAACGCAGCCATAAATAAATTAATTAATTTAAAACAAAATCCACCTCTTTAATAAAAAACAAAAACAAAAAAACACCCATGGATGCCCTGGCTCCACCCCAGACCAGTTAAATCGGAATCTTGTGGGTTGGGGCCCAGGCATAGGTATTCAAAACATAACAAAACGAAGCAGAAACCTCCCTACTTGAAAAGCTACTAATGTGCAGATGGGTTGAGAACCAGTGATCTAACTTTCGGCCTGAAGTTCTGTCCGACTTCACCGAGAGGGAGCTCAAGCTGGCCAGCGGCCTCTCCCACATCAAGAAATATAGGGGCTTGGGGATAAGAAACAAGAAAACTCTCAAGCAGGCACATGCAGTCCCAGAGCAGATGGGTTGTTGGAATGTGAAGTGAAGGGGCCTGGGAGTGGGTTGGGTCCAGGGGTCCTGATCTCTGCGCAGCCAGATGAGATCCTAATGGGTCACCTCCCATGACGTTAGGGATTGTTCAGGCCTCTCAAGAGATTAGGAAAGTATGACATTCCTGGCTGCAGACCAGCTCCAGATAACCCTGGGGAAATACAAGGAGGTTGGTGGTGCCAGCAGGAAGCACAGGGAGCTTAGAGGCTCAGGGGGGAATTAGGCCAGGGCTACACAGTCCGTGATAAAATCTCCTCCTTTTGGAGGGTCTGCAGATGACAATAACCGCCCACTTTCCAGGTACCAGACCCTGGGCACTAGGGATACAGCTATGAATAAGTGTCAGGCTCCTACCCCCATGGAGCTGACAGTCTCCTGGAAGAAACAGACAATAAAGAATTAAACAGAAGGACAGGTAATGATGGGGAGGGGGCCTCTCAGTGGGGGTGGCATTTGAGTAGAGATCTGGGTCAGTGAAGGAAGCTAGTCATGCAAAGGTCTGTGTGCAAAGATGTTTCTGGTAGAGGGAAGAGTTTGTGGAAAGCTTGAGACTGAGTGGGTTTGGTGTGTTCCAAACAGTGGTAGAATGTGGAGCTGGAGAGGAAGGTAAGCAAAAGCTAGATCACCTAGGGTTTTTTGGGGGTCATGGCCAGAGTCCGAGTTTTATTTTGCATGCGATGGGGAGCGAACGGAGGAGGGGTTTGAGCAGGGTAGTAACACGCTATGGATTTCTACTTTTTAAAAAATTAATTAATTAATTAATTGTTTTTTGGCTGCATTGGGTCTTCGTTGCTGCGCACGGCTTTCTCTAGTTGCAGCGAGCGGGGCTACTCTTCGCTGCGGTGCATGAGCTTCTCATTGCGGTGGCTTCTCTTGTTGCGGAGCACCGGCTCTAGGTGCGCGGGCTTCAGTAGTTGTGGCACACGGGCTCAGTAGTTGTGGCTCGCGGGCTCTAGAGCGCAGGCTCAGTAGTTGTGGTGCACGGGCTTAGTTGCTCTGCGGCACGTGAGATCTTCCTGGACCAGGGCTCGAACTCGTGTCCCCAGCATTGGCAGGCGGATTCTTAACCACTAAGCTACCAGGGAAGCCCCGACTTCTACTTTTCAAAGATCACTTTGGTTGGTGCAGGGGAAACTAGACCTATAGGAGCAATAGTGAGGTGGGGAGATGAGGAGAGTTATCCAGAGAAAAGAGGAAAACAGCTTGGACTGGTGTTGGTGCAAATGGAGAGATGTGTGTAGATGTGGGACACCTTTTGAAGTTAGAGACACCAGCATTTGCTAACATGGGGTAGGAGGGGAAAAAAAGGAGGCAAGGATGACGCCTGGTTTTTTGTTTGTTTGTTTGTTTTTGCTGCGCCCCCTGACCAGGGATAGAACCCAGGCTCCTGGCAGTGGAAGTGTGGAATCCTAACCACTGTACCGCCAGGGAATTCCCAATGCCTACATTTTTGACTTGAGCATCTTGCTGAAGGATGGTGTCATGACCTGAGCTGGAGAACACTGGGAGAGGAGCAGAATTAGGGCCAGAGGTGGGGATGCTAAAATAGAGATCTAGCTCGATGGAAGAGGAGGAAGACTGGGGGGACTGCAATGTCCTCATGATTCAAAGCTGGGGAGTTGGCCATCCTTGTTACATCAAAGACTGTGTATGTGGGGCCCCTGAGACTGTAGTATTAGGGCATTTCGGAAAAATTCAAGGCGCTGTAACGTTCAGGATGCTTCTTGCAACCTTTAGGAAGTCCCTGCAAAAACAGAGACAAGCTTAGGCCAAAGAGGTGGCCCATCCTTATTATCAAAAGGAAAAGTCACCACATCTTTTTGTCCCCTCCCTTCAGGTCCTTTGAAATTTTATTACTGGCTTACGAACTCCAAACATCTAGATAGCACTGCTGTGGATCCTCCACCCTATCCTCAAATCGCTGAGAGGGTGGGAAGCCCATGCCGAGTGACTAATGCGAGCAAGGGCAGGAGGCTTAGAGGACCATGGAGAGAGAGGCCCCCATGAGTCAGACTCAGTTCACAGGCTGCAAGAGGCATAGAAACTGGAAAGGAAGGTGCAGCATGAAGAAAACAAAGAAGAAATCAGAGAGAATGAGTGAGCTGCCAGAGGTCAACATCAGAGCAGAGCTGGAAAGGTACTGGGGACGGGGTGCAAAGGACCCAGGAGCTGGGGAAGCAGCACCCCACAAGAAGTGTTAGAATTCTTGAGTTTCAAACCTGGAAGGGCCTTCGAGGCCCAAATGGCCGGCTCCTTCCCCCGAAAAAGGAGGAAATGGGAAAGAAAAGGAGAAACCAAAAGACCAGGTCTCCAAGTTTTAGAAGTCACAGAAAGGCAGTCAACAGCTCCACCCTGGCTGAACCCAGAAAGCCCTGGTCCATTATTTCTCTCTGTCCATTTGGTAAATGTCTGGTTTCCATGGGGGCAGTTCTGTCCAGCTGCGTTCTGGAAACAGGTGGCTTGCAGAGACGTAATCAGGGTCTCCTGATCTGACATCTGCTCCCCCCCCCAATGCACCCCTCCCCTTATTCCAACTGGGCCCCCATCACATGTTCCCAGGCACACCCATGCTGAGCAGCGCGCACACACAGGCTGCAGGGCTCGTGGGCTCAGGCAGAGTGAGAGGGAGGGGGATCATTTCCTGAGGGGTAGCTTGGGTGGGCCTTGGGGGTGGGGAAATGGTCAGAAGGGGAGATGGGCTGACGCAGCTTCTCCAAGCCATGCAAGGATCCAAAGAAAACACAGCTGGAGACAGGGAGAGGGAGCGGGGAGCTGGGCTACCCGAGTGTTGACTTCTTGGGTAGAAATCCAACTTGGTAACCTGTGGTCAGTAGAGCCTGTGTTTATTTACTGGGACCAGTTACTTCCTCCTGCTGTACCTCAGTATCTCAATCTGCAAAACAGGGACAATACTAGCTACCTCGAGGGATGGCTGTGAGGATTAAATGGGATCATTCAAAAAGAAAGACGGAGGCTTCCCTGGTGGCGCAGTGGTTGAGAATCTGCCTGCCGATGCAGGGGACACGGGTTCGAGCCCTGGTCTGGGAGGATCCCACGTGCCACGGAGCAACTGGACCCGTGAGCCACAACTACTGAGCCTGCGCGTCTGGAGCCTGTGCTCTGCAACAAGAGAGGCCGCGACAGTGAAGAGGCCCGCGCATCGCGATGAGGAGGGGCCCCCACTTGCCACGGCTGGAGAAAGCCCTCACACAGAAACGAAGACCCAACACAGCCAAAAATAAATAAATAAATAAATAAAAATTTAAAAAAATAAGAGAAAGGGATAGACACATTACATTTAAAAAAAAAGAAAGAAAGACGATAGACTGTAGTGGTGAAGAGCGTGGGCTCTGGAGCCAGACTGACTTGAGCTGATTACTTCACCTCTCTGGACTTCAGTTTCCACATCTGTAAAGTGGGGATGATGATATACCTATTTTGCAGGATGTTTTGAGGTTTCAGTGAGTTCCTATTTGCAAAGCACTTTTTGTTTGTTAAACAACTGCTTGATACCAATAACCTTACCAGAGACGTTTATTGAGCCCTTTGGTGTGCCAAGTACTAGATTCACACTTTATACTTTATGACATTAAAATCTCACTGCCACCCAGGGAGGGAGGCAGGTATTAGATCATCCCATTACAGATGTGGAAACTGAGGCTCATAAAGAGACTTACTTTTTAATTTATTCTAGAACAGGGATAGGCAAACTATACTCTTCCTTATAGCATTGTTTATGGCTTCTTTCATGCTACAATAGTGGAGTGGAGCTGTGACAGAGATTAAAGGGCCTGCAAAGCCTAAAATATGTACTATCTCGCCCTTTACAGGAAAAGCTTGCTGACCTCTGCTTTAGAAAATGGCAGAAGCAGGATTTGAACCAGGTCTGCCTGGGTCCAAAGTACTTAACAGCTTTCCTATTCTGGTTTTTTGCACTATCGCTGTGCTGGGTGCAAAATAAAGGCTAGAAAATCATTTCTTTCCTGTCGCTTTGAGTGCTGAGAAGGCTTCTCTTATCTTCTCATATCCAGGAGTGAAAGCGGAAAGGGATTTGGGGATTCTGATCGCTCAATCTTTCAGGCCAAGCGGTGAGGACTCAGGGAAGGCTGCCAAAACTCCGCGTGGGGCTGCACGTCTGACAGCGTCACTCTGAAGTGTGAGGTCAGGGGCACAAGTTGTGGGAGAGAGGGGAAATCCGTGTGACAGAGAGGGGCAGGCTGAGTAGGCAAGTCCCTGAAATCAAGGTCAGAGACTGTACCTTCTCGTCTGCCAGCCCAGGTCAAGGCTATGTTTAAAGTCAGTCTGACTGAGACTCACAGAGGTGGGAGTTGGTAAAGAATCCCAGGGTGGTGTAGGTATCGCCTGCTCCCTGGGGATACTCAAGGGCTCCAAAACCAGTTCAGTTACTCAGCAAATATATAGTCAGTACCTAATCTGTACCAGGCACTGTTTTAGCACTGAAATAAGTGGTGAACAAGATCCTAGCTCTCACGGAGACAGACAATAAACCAATATTAAATAGGAATAAGATCTATAAAGAAAATAAACCAGGCTGATGTGATTGATCCTAGGTAGGCAGGGAAGGCCTCTCTGAAGAAGGGCCATTTAAGCCGAGACCAAAATGACAAGGAGCCAAGCCATGAGAAGATCAGAGGGAAAAGCATTCTAGGCAGAGGGAACAGCAACTACAAAGGACCTGAGCAAAGAACTTCACTTGCATGTTCAAGGAACCAAAAAGTCAGTGTGGCTGGAGCAGAAGGAAAAAGATGAGAGTGGTGGGAAAGGAGACAGGGAAAGGTCCTTTCATGTGTCTAGAAATCAGGGCATGGAGGCAGTTTATTTCAAGTGTGGTGGAAAGCCACTGAATGATGGCTGATGATGCTAATAACTGTAGTGACTTTTTGAGCCCTTAATAAATGCCAGGTGCTTACTAAGCCCTTTACATGCATTAACTCATTTAATCCTCACAAGCAACCCTAAGAAGGAGGTACTTTGATTCTCCTCATTTTATAGATGACGAAACAAAGGCCCAGGGAGGTTAAACCACTGGCCCAGTGTCACACTGCTACATTTAAAGTTCACTGCGGCTGCTCTGGGGACAGTGAATTACAGGGGCCAAGACCCTGTAAGAGATAACAATGATACAAAGACAGCTTGCATTCCAGTTAAGAAAACGAGAGGAAAGAAAAACTAACATTCACCAGGTTTTCTGCTTCAGCCAGACTCCGGGAAGAGTGAGGGTTACTAGAGTTCAAAGGCGTATAGGCACTTCCTCTTCTGGATATCCTTAGCACTTTCTCTGTTCCCCTCCTACACCCTTTCTGCCTTGTTTGCTTGTGATCTCTTCCCCTAATCACAATAGCTAGCTAGCATTTATTGGTTAATGGCATTAATGGTGTGCCGTTATCATGCCCGGCACATGCACTATGCCTGTTTAATTTATTCTTGCAATAATCTAATTGTATCCATTTTAGGATGTGGAAATTGAGGCTTACAGCTGCTAAAGTAAGGGGTCCAAGGTCATACATCCAAGATTGACAGCCTAGGATTTGAACCCTTCGAACACAGCCGAAGCACTTAACTACTGGGCTGTAAACACTCACTTCCGACCTCCCACCCTGCCATGAACAGTCTCTGGGCTCCCCAGTAGTAGCCAAGGATTGTCTTTACCTCTAGTTTCCTGCTAAAGAGGGTTCATAATAATGCCAACCTCACAGGTTGTTAAGAAGATTAAACAGGGCTTCCCTGGTGGCGCAGTGGTTAGGAATCTGCCTGCCAGTGCAGGGAACACGGGTTCGAGCCCTGGCCCGGGAAGATCCCACGCGCTGCAGAACAACTAAGCCCATGCGCCACAACTACTGAGCCCGCGTGCCACAACTACTGAAGCCCGCGCACCGAGAGCCCATGCTCTGCCACAAGAGAAGCCATTTCAATGAGTCCGCGCACTGCAACAAAGAGTAGCCCCCGCTCGCCGCAACTAAAGAAAGCCCGCGCGCAGCAACAAAGGACCCAACACAGCCAAAAATAAATACAAACAAACAAAAAATAAATAAAAGAAGATTAAACAAGTTAATCTGGATCTCGGGTGACCAACCATCCTGGTTTCCCTGGGACTGAGGGGGCTCCCTGGAAGGGAGACTTTCTGTTTCAAAATCTGGGAAAGTTCTGGGCAAATTAGGAGGAGTTGGTCATCATGCCTGGATTCGTGCTTTGTGCTAAATACATGTTCAACAGACATTAATCATCGTTTCTCCTTTCCGCTTTCATGCATTTGATAACAAAATGTTAGCAAGCACCCACTCTGTGTCTGTCCTAGGAGCTGGGAACACCGATAGGCAGTACACGTGCAGAGAACCTAGCTCCAAAGTCTCACCAAATATCCACAGTCCCTGGGGAAATGCCAAACCTCCCTCCAGGTGATTCCAGCAGTTTGTGTGCTGTCTTCCTGGGCTGGCAGTATTTGGATGAACCCCAGTGGGAGAGGTCCCTGGGCCCTTAAGGTCCGCAGGCAGTGACACAGAGACAGTGGGAGTGGGGTGACCGTGGGGCTTCCCATAGTGAAACCTGGCAAGGAGAGGTACTGAGATGATTCTGGGTGGAAGGGAAGGAAAAAAACGTGCCTTGGGCATTGACTCTGTGGCTTGCCCTGGGCCTAAGAGGTAGTTCCTATTGTCACACACATTTTGCTGGATGAGGAAACTGAGGAGGAACCCAAGTGAAGTGTCTTGTCCAGGATCATGCAAGAGGAGATGGGTAACCGGAATTTGAACCAAGGTCCCAGCAAAGCAGGGATTACTGGGGTTGGGCGGGCCGACTTCTGCACTTCCCTCTCTCCTGCCGGGCTTGGGTCCCCCACTTGTCTTGACAACGGCCAGGCTTGTCACGGGGCTCCGTACAGCCCTCTCCACCCTCCCGGCTGCCAGCGTCCCGCCCCATTCCCTCCCAACCCCCGAGGGAGGAGGGGAGAGTGGGAGAGAGGAGGGGGGTCGGGGAGGCCCGTCTTTATAAAGGCGGCTGGAACAGCGCTGCCCGCCAGACCCCGCCGCCTGGATCCCCTGCTTTGCCCGCCGCCCCACGTGACCGCGCCGACCACCAGCTCCACCTTTTAGTGAGTTGGGGCTAGTCCCCATCCACCCCCAGACCCTCGCCCGGCCGCGTGGTCTACTGAACCCGGGGTGGGGAAGAGCTCCCCTGAAGGAGGGCGCTGAAATGGGGGGCACCAGGCAGAAGCCCGACGACAGGTATTTAGGACCTGGAGGAGCCGGGAGACCCGGGAGCCGGAGGTCGGGCCGGCAGCTTTCTCCCTTTGCTCCTCCGGCTCGGGGCCTAGGAGACCGCAAGCCACCCCCCAGGAATGCGCGTGCAGCCGTTCCCATGGTAACGTGCAAGCCGCGCCCGCCCGCCGCAGAGGAAGAGGGAGGTTGTTGTGGGGTGGGGGGGGGGGGGGAGCTTGGTCGCCGGGAGGTCCACACTCGTCATGCGGTGGTTGCAAAAGCGAGCCGAGGAGGTCCCCTTCCTCTCCCCCGTGCCCCAAATCCTCTGGGAGCCAGAGCGCACGTCGCATGAGCCTCAGTTTCCGCGTCTGTCAAATGGAGGCAATATTATTGGTTCCAAGTTCCCCGAAGAGCTATCTCAAGCTTAACGATCCCGGCCAGCCCCCTCTTTTGGTTGGCCATCCGAGGAGTGGGTTTTAGGGGCCCGGATGACTCCCGCGATCCCACCCCACCCCCAGGCCCGCTCGCCATGGCCCTCTTCGGGGCCCTGTTTCTAGCGCTGCTGGCAGGCGCTCAGGCCGAGCTCCCCGGCTGCAAGATCCGCATCACCTCCACGGCGCTTGAGCTAGGTAAGACGTGGGGGCGGGCCGGGGCGGCGGTGGGTGGAGTGGCACCAGCAGCGGGTGCAGGAGCTAAGGGTCTCACTGCTGCTTCAGTGAAGCAGGAGGGTTTGCGCTTTCTGGAGCAAGAGCTGGAGACCATCACCATTCCGGACCTGCGGGGCCGAGAGGGCCACTTCTACTACAATATCTCTGAGTAAGTGGGGGCCGAGGGGACGGGGTCTTGGTAGGGGGCGAGGAAATACCTACGGAGTCTCGAAGACAGGAGTGCTGAGTGTAACGTGGGCGTGGCCAAATCGAGGAGGCTGGACTTAAGACACTGAATGAGGCCCGCAAAGATAAAGGCCTAGCGTGCCTACAGAGGCGGGACCAAGCAGGTGGGCGTGGCCTAAAATGTAGTAGGGACCAAGAAAAGTGAAGCCTAACCTGTGGAATTGAGGCTGGCCAAAGAGCTCCAGAGAGGCGGAGTCAAGAAAATTGCCAGTGGATGAGAGTGGGATGTAGGGCACCCGGGTGGAGCTAATGGGAGAGGTAAGAGGAACCGGAGATAAAGGCCTGTGGTTTAGGATAGTGGGGATAGGGTCTAGCAATCCCAGGGTGGCGGAGGGAAGGAAGTGCAACAGGACTTATAAGAGAGGGGGTGAAGCTCACTTTTAACACCTGGGTCATGAGAAGTTAAGTCTCTGAGCCACCCAAGTCCAAGTTTTCGCCACCCAAGCACAGGTTGGGTACGTGAGGGGCAATGGAAGAATTCATTCTACCCACCGCATCTTCCCCAGGCCTGGACCGGAAGAGGAGGGAATGAATTTGCTGTGGTTGGGTGGGGTCCCCTTTTCTTGGTCCTGAATCTGACCCTGAGGTCTCCTCCCACAGGGTGAAGGTCATGGAGCTGCAGCTGACATCCTCTGAGCTCCATTTCCAGCCAGAGCAGGAGCTGATGCTACAGATCAACAATGGCTCCTTGGGGCTGCGCTTCCGGAGACAGCTCCTCTACTGGTTCTTGTGAGGACCTGGCACCCTCAGGGCAGTGGAGAGCGGTTCAGGAGGACTGGGGGTGCTGTGGACAATCCCTTAGCCTTTTTTTTTTTTTTTTTTTCTGGCTGCGTTGGGTCTTCGTTGCTGCTTGCGGGCTTTCTCTAGTTGCGGCGAGCGGGGGGTGACTCTTAGTTGCGGTGCGCGGGCTTCTCATTGCGGTGGCTTCTCTTGTTGCGGAGCACGGGCTCTAGAGCGCAGGCTCAGTAGTTGTGGCGCACGGGCTTAGCTGCTCCGCAGCATGTGGGACCTTCCCAGACCAGGGACCAAACCCGTGTCCCCTGCATTGGCAGGCGGATTCTTGACCACTGCGCCACCAGGGAAGTCCCCCTTAGCCTTTCTGAGCCTCAGTTTCCTCATCTGTACAATAGGGACAATCTTACCCAATTCATAGACCGTCTGGTATACTGTGCAGAAGTAAGTAAAGTCTTATTAAGAGCAGTCATGATGTAGGGGGGCGAGGAGGAGGGCAGTGAAGACTTGGTTAAGCTCTAAGCCGGAGTGAACATTAACCCCCCACCCCCGCCCCCACCGCAGCTACGATGGGGGATATATCAACGCCTCCGCCGAGGGTGTGTCCATCCACACCGCTCTGCAGCTCTCCCGGGATCCCACTGGCCGGATCAAAGTGTCCAACGTCTCCTGCCAGGCCTCTGTCTCCAGAATGCATGCAGCCTTTGGGGGAACCTTCAAGTAAGCCCCGTCCCCAACCCCAGTGCACGCCATTTGAGACCCACAGCCCATCTGCCTAGTGCAACGCACAATGTGCAGGCTTGGGAGTCAGACTAACTGGGTCCAAATCTCAGCGCCACCACTTCCTGGCTGTATGACCTTGGGCAAGTCGCTGAAGCTCTGTAAGATGGGGATGGTAATAGGACCTATTTTATGAGCTGTGAGGACTGTTTATCTTAATCTATACAAAAATATTTAGAACAGTACCTGACATATAGTACGGGCTAGCCACTTAGATAAGAACCATTGTGAGGACCAGTGTACACAGTGGGCGTGTACTTGGTTCTCAGTAATTGGTAGCTCTTACTACTAACAACAAAAATAATAACATAGTTCCAGGTTTGGGGCTGAGAAGGGGAATTTGTGCTGGTTCTGGAAGAGGGTGGGGGAGAGAAAATGGTGGATTTATTATCTGGTGTTGGTCAATTTGGTCAATTTTTTATTTATTCAACAAAGTGTATGCCAGGCCCTGAGGATTTAGAAAGGAGCACAGAGCCTGACTGGAGGGACAAAACATTTGTCATTGGGGCCTTGAGAGAGGGACCAAGAAAGTACTCTGAGGAAGGGGGGGGGGGTTCAGAGGAGGGTAATCCGGGAGGACTGCCTGGAAGAGGAAGCATCTGCACCCAGACAGGGAAATACATGACAGGAGCATTGAGGGTGTAAGGGAGGACATGAGTAAGCATATGGAGCTGAGGATGCTCAGAGGAGATTTCAGAAACTCTGGGTAGCTTCATTTGGCTGGTGGGGGACAGGGTGGGAGAGGAGGTCTTGAGAATCAGCCTGGAGAAGGGGATTTGAGCCCAAGTCATGGAAAACCTCCATCAAAGAGGTGGTAACTTAAGTCAAAGTAGGGGTATTCCCCCCACCCCCCACCATCTCTGGTCGCTGTGATTTTTCCCAGACCTGGGTTGGGGGTGGGGCAGGGTCTGGATTCACCTGGCCTCTCCTCTCCTCACAGGAAGGTGTATGAATTCCTCTCCATGTTCATCACCTCGGGGATGCGCTTCCTCCTCAACCAGCAGGTGTGGGCAGTGGCGAGTGGGGGGCAGGCGGTGTTGGGGGACAGTGGGGGTGGGCGTGCCCTCTCTTTCGAAGACCTTGACTCTGGCCCCCACCTCCCAGATCTGCCCCGTGCTCTACCATGCAGGGACCGTGCTTCTCAACTCCCTGCTGGACACCGTGCCTGGTGAGTTGGTGCGGGTGGGACCGAGAGCTCTGGGCCCAGCCTTGGAGCTGGAGTGGGGCTGGGGAGGAGGCTGGGTGCGCAGCTATCAGGTAGCACCTGAGTAGGCCCCTTCCAAGCCCTGTGATGGAATAGGCCTGGGTTCAAATGTGGCCTCTGCCTTCCTGCGTGACCCAGGGTAAGTACTCACTTTTCTCACTTGGTTTCCTTGCCTGGCTGAGGACCACTCCCCTGGGTTGCTGAGGGTTGACTGAAGGCATGGCTGTCAAGATCCTTAATATGTGCTTGCTGTTGGGGCCTCATTTGTGTTCATCACCGGGCACTGAATAGGAGCTCAATTAACGTGAATTCTCTTTTCCTAAGCTATGAGATCATCATGCCACATACAAGGGGCACGGGACAGGAAGGAGAAGGCAGGGGAAACCAGTGAGAGAAGGGAATCCCTTGCCATCTTGTTTAGTGACTTGATGAAACCTATGTACTGATAGTAGTAGTAGTAGTAATAACAACAACAACAACAACAGTAATAATAGGGAGTTCCCTGGCGGTCGAGTGGTTAGGACTCAGCTTTCACTGCTGTGGCCCCGAGTTTAATCCCCGGTCGGGGAACTAAGATCCCGAAAATCGCCCAGTGTGACCATAAAAAAAAAAAAAAAAAAAACCCAAAAAACAAAACAACCACAAAATCCCCACAATAATAATAATAGCTAACATTGTTGAGCACTTCCTGCACACCAGGCACTAAATGCCTTCCACGTAAAACTAATTTGATCCTCATAACAACCCTATGAGGGAAGTATTATAATCACCATTCTATGAATGAGCAACTGAGGCCCAGAGAGCTTAAGCACCCTGCCCAGCATCACACAGCCTTTCGTGACTCAAGCCCCTCCCCGCAGTGCGCAGCGCTGTGGACGAGCTCGTTGGCATTGACTACTCCCTCCTGAAGGATCCCGTGGCCTCCGCCAGCAGTCTGGACATGGAATTCCGGGTGAGCTGTCCGGCTGGTGTGTGTAACCAGACCCCCTCCTTCTGCCCTACGTTGCTGGTTTTAGGTCCCTAAAGCACAGCTGTGACACGGCCCCTCCATTGCTGGGGATGCAGTGGCTTCCCACTGGCTACAGAATCAGGTTCAGCTCCTGGGTCTGGCACTCAGCCTTGTTCATCTTGTCTGGCCCCAACTTTCTAACTTCATCCTGTTCCTCTGCAGCTACTAGTTCCAAAAAATGCCCTTCGCTTCCTACCTCAGGGCCTTTGCTCATGCCCTGTCTTCCCCCATCTTCCCTGAAGGAACTGAACATTCAGTTCTAACGCACACAATCTCATTTCATCCTCTCACAACCCTGTAAATCAGGTAGTGACGTTATACTCATTTTAGGGATGTGGAGACTTGCTCAGGGAGGCGATGGCACCTGTCCAAGGCCACCCAACTAGTATGTGGCCATTACCATTGCTCCTCCCAGTGGAGTGTAGTAGAGTTTCAGAGCACAGACTCTGGAGCTAGAATGCCTGAAGGCCAGCTCCCAGCTCTGCCACTTACTAGCTGTGTGATCTTAAGCCAGTGGCTTAACCTTTCTGTGCCTGTTTCCTAATACGCAAATGGAAATAATACAGTAAGCAAAGATAATCTCGGGACTTCCCTGGCGGTCCAGTGGTTAAGACTCCATGCTTCCACTGCAGGGGGCACAGGTTCGATCCCTGGTCAGGGTATTAAGATCCCACATGCCGCATGGCAAGGCCAAACAATTAAGAAAAAAAAAAGAAAAGATAATCTCATGGGATGTTATGTGGATTAAAGGAGCTGGTCTAGGTAAGGGGCACAGAAGAATTACTGTGTATGTGTAGGCAGCAGCTGCCATCATTACTACCATCTAGTCTCAAGGCCCACTCGAGTGCTACCTCCTCCCTGAACCCTCTGCTGAGCCTCCCTTCTCCAGTCTGATGGGATTGCTCCCTTGAAGCACTCCTGCTTACCTTCCTTTCCATGCTTTTTGTGAAAAGTACCTGTTGAGTCCCCCAAGGACAGCAACCGGGTCCAACCCCCCACCATCCCCACAGAGCCTGGAGACATCTGGGTGCTGGGCTAGTCTGCCCTGGCCCTGACCCTGATCCTCCAACCCCAGGGGGCCTTCTTCCCCCTGGCCGACGGCAACTGGAGCCTGCGCAATCAGGCGGTGGAGCCCCAGCTGCCCGAGGAAGAGCGGATGGTATACGTGGCCTTCTCTGAGTTCTTCTTCGACTCTGCCATGGAGAGCTACTTCCGGGCAGGGGCCCTGAAGCTGTCGCTGGTGGGGGCCAAGGTATGCCAGCGTCTGTTTGTGGGATGGGCAAGAGGGGGCCTGTGATGGAGCTTCTGCCTTATCCCCAATTCCCTGGTCCAGGTGCCCCATGATCTGGACATGCTGCTGAGGGCCACCTACTTCGGGAACATCGTCCTGCTGGTGAGTGTCAGCGGGAGGTAGGAACCTGGCGGGGGGGTGGGGCGGGGGGTGGGCACGCCATCCGCACACCCGTGATGGGACCGGTGAGGCAAGTAGAGCCCCCCAGTGGCAGCTGTGGAGTAGACGGAAGGCTTGGCCTCCTGCCTGTGGCCACATCCCCTCACCTGGCCAAGCCTGTTTCCAGGTCTGTGAAGGGGGCCTGCTGCTCCCGCTCCGTCTCCTTCACAAAGCCATGAGGAGGGTGGGCTGAGAACCCAAGCTCGGCCAGTGTAGGGGCTTTCACAGCGACTGATGTATTATCCTTTTTGCTTATCTTCCCTTGTTTAATGGGGAGTTAAAATTTTTAAAGAAATAGTTCAGTGATCATTAAAGGACCTGTCCTTGGTTCTACCTTGTAAATGATGGAGCTGAGATTTGAACCCAGATAGGAATCTGTGTGATTCCAAGTCACCTTGCCTCTCTCCTCTATACTATGCAACCTCCCAGAGTTGTCATGAGGATTAAATGCATTAATACATTTGGAGCAATTACAACAACAGAGGAAGTGCTCAGTCAACACCAGCTGCTAGGAATGCTATCCTTGTCATCATCATGATCGTGGCCAAGTGTTGTTAAGAGCATGGACTCTGTTGCCAGACTGCCTGGGTCTGAGTCCCAGTTCTGCAACTAAATAACAACTTGGACAAGTTGCTTAACCTCTGTGCCTCAATTTCCCCATCTCAAAAATGGGTGTAATTTAATACCTGCTTCACACAGTTATTGTGAGGTTTAAATGAGCTAACACATGTGAAGTGTTTGGTGAAAAGTAAGCACTTGGTCACTACACTACCTGTAGAAGAAATAGCTCAGCAGTTTCAATAAAAGAGGTATGGCAGGGAGCTTGAGATTTCTTTTTTTTTTTGGCCATGCTGCGTGGCTTGCAGGATCCTAGTTCCCTGACCAGGGATTGAACCTGGGGCCATGGCAGTGAAAGCGCCGAGTCCTAACCACTGGACTACCAGGGAATTCCCCGGGATATTTAACGCAAAGAGACTGTCCCGGAGGAGTCTGGATTGGAGATGGGTCCTGAATCCTGAGAACTCAGGAAAGCAGAAAGAGAAGGAAGGAGGCATTCCTAGAATGAGACATTCCCTTGTCTGAGCAAAGGCAGAGGCTGGACACAGTTCTGGAGGGTTCCGGAAGCCAGACCAGTCTTCCCATTTGTGTCTCTGGGCTCCCAGATGGTAGAGCCACCCCCTCCTCCCCGTGGACTCACCAGGGAGGAGGACTTGACCCGTCTGGAACTTGACCTGTCCTCCCTGCTCTGTCCCCAGAGCCCGGCAGAGATCGACTCTCCGCTGAAGCTGGAGCTGCGGGTCACGGCGCCACCACGCTGCACCATCAAGCCCTCGGGCACCACCATCTCTGTCACTGCCAGTGTCACCATCGCCCTGGTCCCACCCGACCAGCCCGAGGTCAAGCTGTCCAGCATGACCATGGTACGGACACCAGGGTCGGGGCTGCGAGGGATCGGGGAGGAGGACTGCGGACACCCTTTGGGGCCGTAACACCACCCTCCCTACCTTCCTACACAGGATGTCCGTCTCAGCGCCAAGATGGCACTCCGGGGGAAGGTGCTGCGCACACAGCTGGACCTGCGCAGGTGGGCGAGCCTGTAACCTCCCTGAGCCTCAGTGTCTTCTGGATAATCACACCTGCCCAAAAATACTGGGGAGCTAAAATCCAGTCATACCTATAAGCCACTGGAGAGCCGGGGTCTTGTTAATGCATAAAAAGTGTTTCATTTTAGTGTAGTTTCTCTGCATTCTCACCACCCAGAGGCAGCCAGAGCAGGTATTATGAGAGATGACGAAGCTGGCCCAGCAAGGTTAAATGACACGCCTACAGTCACACGGCAAAGTGCATGAGAACATGGATTTTGCACATCTTAGCTTTGTGATCTTAAAACAAGTCACTTTATCTTTCTGAGCTTCATTTTCTTCATGCATTAAATATAGAAAATAGTAGCACCTACTTTCCAAGGACGTGCTGTCCAATGTGGCAGACAGTAGCCACATGGGGCTATTTACATTTAATTACAATTAAATAGTTCCTCAGTTGCTCATTTCTATAATCACATGTAGCTAATGGTTACTGTGTGGACAGTGCAGATATAGAACATTTTACAGAAAGTTCTATTGGACAGCGTTGTTCTGGGGAGTTAAATGAGATAATGCAGGGTAGAGGTTAAGAGTCTAGATTCTGGAGGCAGGTTCTGCAGTTTGCCAGCTATGTGACCTTATGCAAATTATTTAATCTCTCTGGGCCTCATCTGCCTCCTCTATAAAGTGCAAATTGTAATAGTGCCAATTTCTTAGGGTTGTTATGAGGTGGCATTTTAAAATAGTTTAATAATATTTAACTTTTTAACATGCATAGTATCTGGCAGGGAGTAAGCACTGAAAGTTTTGCTAAATAAACGTAAACAACACGTGTAAAGCCATCAGCAGAAGTCTAGCTTATAGGAGGTACTCCACAAATAAAAAGTAGCAGACTTGAAATTAAACAAACAAACAAAAAAAACTGGAAAAAAAAAGTAGCAGACTTGGAGAAAAGGCGACTCAAAGAGGGAGAAATGACTCACCGAAGGATACACACCTGGAAATTGGTAGAACCCCCTGGAAAGGTTTGTAGGTGTAACATCTAAGACGGAAACTCAGGGGCTTTGGGTGGGTAGGCCTGAGTGGCCTGGAGAAGGTGGAACTTCCAAGGGCTTGTGCCCACTGGACCCTTCTTTTTTTCCCACAGGTTCCGAATCTACTCAAACCAGTCTGCATTAGAGTCGCTGGCAGTGAGCTGGGAATGGGGGGGTGGGCCAGGGCTGGGGTTGAGGTGGGCAGCGAAGGCGAGCCCACCCTCTACGGGCTGCCCTGACTTCCTCCCTCCTCCCTCCCAGCTGATCCCACTGCAGGCCCCTCTGAAGACCATGCTGCAGATCGGGGTGATGCCCATGCTCAATGGTAGGGTTGGGGGAAGTGAGGAGGGAGGGGGAAAGGACAGGGGAGCCAGGTGGGCCCAGACTGAGCTGGCTGTTCCCACCCACAGAGCGGACCTGGCGTGGGGTGCAGATCCCACTCCCTGAGGGTATTGACTTTGTGCGCGAGGTGGTGACAAACCACGTGGTGAGTAGGGGTGCGATGGGGAAGGAGGGCAGAGCCTTCCCCTCCCTCTACAGCTCTCGTGTGCCCTCCGTGACCTGATCCTAGCTTCTCCCTTATCAACTGCCTCTTCTCATTTTAATCTTAACATCAGATTCCTCCAGCCCTTTGCACTGGCTGTGTCCTCACCTTGGAACACTCTTCCCTGATTCTACCCCCGGTGCCTACTAATCTTTCGGGTCTTAGCTAAGAGCTCATGTCCTCCAGGAAGCCCTCCTTGACCTCCACAGGCTGTGCTCCTGCAGCCTCTGTTTCAGCACCCTTCACAGGGAGTTATAAGAACCGCTCTGCTGCTCCACCTCTCCCACTAGATTGAGGCCAGGGACTCTTGCCTCCGTCTCTAAACCCTGCTCTCGGTAATGGAGTGAAGAGACTCCCTTCTCTGCCTCCCTGCGCAGGGTTTCCTCACCATCGGGGCTGACCTCCACTTTGCCAAAGGGCTGCGAGAGGTGATTGAGAAGAACCGGCCTGCCAACACCAGGGACCCCCAAGCACCCAGTGCCCCGCCACCCTCCATGGCAGCTGTCTGAGTCCTCAACCCCGACCCTGGCAGCTGCATTCAGGACTCCACCGTCTCTCATCCCCTCCCTCACCCCGTCGCAGCCTCTAGTGTCCTCTAACCCCCCAGTGCCACAGAGAAGATGGGGTTTTAAGCTGTACCCAATTTAATTCCATAATCACAGTCAATCCATCAATTACAGTCCGTCCACCCTCCCCATGGGCTGTCCTGAGCTCTGTTGTGTTCCTGGGATGCAATCAGTGCATTGAGGGCATTCTTTAAGCAGGGAGGGGGCCAGTCCTCACCCCAGTGAGTTATAAAGTGCAAACTCCCCCCAGACTGTATATGTGAGGCGCTGGGGCCAGGTCTAGGATGCACAGGGCTGTGGAGGGGGGTGGGGGCAGTTCTGGAGGCAGGGATCTGCCCCACAGGGGCATTTTGCATAAAGGAGGACCCCCCTTCTGGCAGGAGAGGCTGGGAAGGGCTGGATCAGGCAGTGGGGGGCTGCTCCCCGTGGTCATCAGTATGGCTGCTTATTCAGGAAGCGGGAGAACATGGTGAGGGCAGCCTGGGGCTTGTCAGTGGGGACCATGTGTCCGGCACCCTGAAGGGCAAAGCTTTGTGAGATTCCTTCCCTGTACAACCCCTGCCCTGGGGTGCTTCTTTCATCCTACTGGACCCCTCTAGCCAGTGGCCTTCCTGCTCCCCCAATCCATGTTTTTCCCATCTTCCCCCCGAAAACTTGCCCTTCCACGGGCCAGATGGTAACCCAGCATAAAAGGAGGTCAGAAGGAAAGGACAGACGGGTCCTGGCCCCTCCCCTCCAGCCCCCCTAGTCCTCACCAGGCCCAGGCCCTACCTTGATGGTAAGAAAGGCGATGTGGGAGAACTCCTTCACGAAGCCAGCGATCTGCTCCCCGCCGTCCCCGTAGTCCACCAACCAGGGCCGGCGCTGTACCTCCATCTGCCCCACCAGGAAAGACTTAGCAGCCTGTAGCTGCCCCATCATCTCTGCTCACAGCCACCAGCAAGACCTCAGGGACCGGGAACTCCTCCAGGTTTGCCCCCTCTGTCTGCCAGAGCCACGCTGCACTACCCCTGTACCGGCCCAACCCCGGGGCTGGGACCCCGGCCTCACCTTCTGGTTGAGGGAATCCACAAACCACTCATCTCCCATGAAATTGCAGGCCATGTCCACATCTCCGTTGTACAGCAGGATCCGGTATTTCTGAAGCAGGGCAGGGGAAAAATGGGGGGTTTGGAATAAGCCCAAACCCCAGCCCTTCCCCGGTTCAAGCCCTACCCCTCAGGGAATTCAAGAGGCCCAGCTAAATAGCATAAACCAGGAAACGCTTGTGTTTTCTGACCACTTCCTACCTGCCCAGTGCTCTGCTAAATGATTTCCCTATGAAGGTAGTAGATACCATCAGTAACCCCATTTTATGGATGGAGAAATCAAGTCTCAAGATATATGGGAAACTTGCCCAGAGTCACCTGGCTAGTAGGCTAGTAAAGGGACTTGTACTCAGGCAGTCTGACCCCAGAGCCCATGCTCGAACCACTGTGCTGTACAGAACCTGGTCCTACCCCAGCTCTGCCAGTATCTCCTAGGTGACCTTGGACAAGGCCCTCTCCCACCTCAGACCCCAGTCTGCCTCTCTGTAACACGATCTGACTAGCTCTTCTCACCCTAACGGCTCCTTGGCTGATGCAGACCTCTCTGCCCCCTCCAGCAGAGCAGCATAAGGTGGGGACAGAGCCAGGTTCAAATCCTGACCCTGCTGACCACAGGACCTAGGGCAAGTGACTTCACTTCTTGGAGTTTCAGCTTCCCCTGTCCTGAGTGGCGCCCTGAAGGAGCCCCCGCCTCGCCACACTGCTCCAGGGTCCTGAGGCTGCTGGTGGACCCAGCTGTGCTGCCCCCACTCACCTGTGCGGCCAGCAGCTTCAGGTACTGGGAACACATGGTTTGGTAGAGACGGCGGTACTGGATATTCACCAGGAAGCTGCAGGAGCACGCGGGCAGGAAGACCAGGTCCAGGTTGGGGGAGAAAAAGGGACAATAGATCAGACGCCCTCCCCTACCCCCTGCTATTCCCAAGCTCCAGCCTAAGAGGCTGATAGCTGGGATTCAGTCCCTCCTTGGGCATGTAACCTCTCTAGGACTTATCTAGATGGCGGGGGCAGGGGAGGGCTGGAATTCAGAGGTCCCCAACTCTCCTCCATTTAGAAATATACAGGGACACTTTGTTCCAATGGCTGGGGTGCAACTGGCATTAGTGCATAAGGGCTCGTGCTGACCAATCAGAATGGACCTGAGTGGCCCCTGCTGTGCCAGGCGTCACCCTCTTACTTGTAGGAGTCATAGGAGATGTGGGCAGCTAAGGTGGTACTGGAGTCAGGGAGGGGCTGGGGATGGGAGTGTCTTTTTACTAAATACCATTTAAGTAATTGATATTTTAACAACCAATGTGGCTACTTAAGAATGAAGTGGCTGGGACTTCCCTGGTGGTCCAGTGGTAAAGAATCCGCCTTCCAATGCAGGGGACGTGGGTTGGATCCCTGGTCGGGGAACTAAGATCCCACATGCCTCGGGGCAACTAAGCCCGTGCCACAACTACTGAGCTCGCACGCCTCAACGAGAGAGCCTGCCTGCTGCAAACTACAGAGCCCACGCGCCACAACTAGAGAGAAGCCCGTGCGCTACAACTAGAGAGAAGCCCATGCACCGCAACGAAGACCCGACACAGCCAAGGATTACAAACAAACAAAAAAAAAGAATGAAGTGGCTGGGGGGATTCCCTGGAGGTCCAGTGGTTAGGACTCCTGCGTTTTCACTGCCAAGGGCTCGGGTTCAATCCCTGGTTGGGAACTCAAAAGAATGAGGTGGCTGAATATCAATCAACTTCAGGGTCAGGGACCTTGAACATCCTATTGTACAATTCACTGTCACACCCCGAACGCCCTCTGTGTCCCCATTGAGAAACCCTAGCCAAAGGATCCCTGGGAACCTTTCTGATGCCCACGAGTCCCAACAGCCCGCCATCCCCCAGGCCACGAGCGGTCACAGAAACCCACTTGCACACGTCCCAGCGGGGCAGCTGCTTGGGGATGTGGAGGGCCTTCCGCACGAGAGGGTAGTTGAGGTAGGTGGAGGCGGCTGTGGTGTTGGTGCAGGGGGGGTCCAGGCGCACCTTTCCCGCATAATGCAGCAGTGCCTGGGGGCGCACAGAGGGTCAGGATCTTCGCTTCCCTGCCCTGTCCCTCCCCACCCTGCTGGGAGGTAAGCGTGGGCCCTTGCACACCTGACGCCACGTCCGCTTGGGTGGCAGGCGAGTGAAGATGTTGCCCAGATCCTGGATCACGACGGTGTCCTTCTCGTACCTGCAAGCGAGGTCGGGGGATGAGTGCCTCAGCCTCCAGATGGGACTGGGGTTGGCCCAAGGGACACACGGCAGGGCCCACCTTGGATGGCTGGGCACCCCCCCAGCACATGGAGCGTAGAGGTTGTAGACGTTGAGGCCAGAGCTGCCCACGATGTGGGACACTTCCTGAAGCTGCAATGACACCCCAAAAGCCACCATGCTTTACAGAATCCTGGCCTCCCCATGACCTCCCCAACAGCGCCCCAAGATTTATTGCTCTCCTACTTCGCTTGGTCACTACCCTTCCCCCCCTTTCTTCACAGGCAGGGAAACTGAGGCTCAGTGGAAGGAATCTGCTAGTCCCGGGTCCAAATCCTAATGCCTCTACTTCCTAGCACTGTGACTTCAGGCAAGTGACTTCAACATGCTTGGCCTCAGTTTCCTTATCTGGAAAATGTGCCTAATACCATCTCCCTTGAAGGAGACTCTTGAAGATGGAACAATCCACACTGCCATAGTTGAGCACAGTCCTGGCACATCGCAGACGATGGATGAGTGAGAAGCCCTTTCCCCTCACAGGGAAGTCACAGGAAGTGGTGTGGAAACACATCCATACTCATGTGTCCCAGAGAACGTCGAATTGCTGAAGGGTGCAGGATAGGAAACAACAGGGGGATGGGGGGGGGGGGAGGAGTCCCCAAAGGGGATGTGGTCCCCTTCTCAGGATGGGGGCTGTCAGGGTGACGGAGGGCAGGGGCAGAACCTCACATTGGTCACGCATTCTGGGTCTTTGTTGTCGTAGAAGTTACACTTGTTTTGAGAGCAGCAGTGGGTCTGGAGGGAAGACCAGAGCCTGTAGGAGATGAGTGAGATTTGCTGAGGCCCATGGTGGGCAGAGAAGGCGAAAACCCCATCTTCTCAACCTCCCATCACGGCCTGGACCCAAGGAACCTAATCCCAGGGAACAAGGACATTTATCACAGGGCGTGATATGTAGCTCCCAAACCTGGCTGCCCTGGGCCATGCTGCAGCCCTCCTTCGTCCCTGTACACTCTGATGTCTGTGCTTTGGCCTTTCAGCACCAAAACCTTTCTAATAAACCCAGCCCCCACCTTCTGCTCATCAACCAGGGTAGGACCCGGGATATCATGTGCCTGGAGGACAGACCTGAGGTCCCATGACCTGCCACGCCCCAGACATTGCCCAACGGTCCCCTCCCATACCTGTTTCCCAGAAGGCCATGGTAGTAGGCGAAATAGACCAGGGAGTTGTCATTCTGCTCATAGCAGGAGAGTCCATTGCCCACAGCCAGCCCCTGTGAAACACCCAGGGCGTCAGCTCATCTGGACGGTGAGGAAGAAGAGCCTCCCTTGACCCGCACCCAGACCTGCAGCAGTCTGGAAACTGAAACCCAGGCTGGTTTGTGGGAGTGGGTGGGTGGGGGAGGCCACTCAACGTGAAGAATGGAGCTGGCAGCTTGATGAGTAGGCCCCCTGTTGTGGAAGGCACACAGGCCGGGGAGAGGCCAGCTAGTGGCAGGGATGTTATGAAGGAAGGCTGGGTTGCAGTGGAGGCGCTGACCTGTTTGACCTTGCTAACCACAGGGCTATGACCCCAAGATGCCTCCCTTCCCTCCTGCAGCCTCCCTGCACCTGAAGGTTCATGCTGGGGTCCTGCATGACCAACACTGCCAGGGTGGGGATGTAGACGCCGGCGTAGCTCTCTCCCGTCAGGAAAAGCTCGTTGTCCTTGTATTCCGGGAAGAGGCCGAAGAAATCTTTAAGGGCTTCAAAATTGCTCTGGGCCACCTGGGGATGGCAGGATGGAGGCAATCGGGAAGTGCTGGGGTTTGAGCTAGAAAGAATCTCAGAGATAATGACACCAACGCACCCTGTTTGTGCAACAGGATGTGACTTGTCCAAACCACACCACCTAGCACGCAACAGAGCCATGGATGGACTCCAAGGGCATGCTCTTTCTCTCCCCACATCATGCCACCCAGCAAGGCTGGGGCACGTGGGCAGGCAGCAGACTCACCTCGGTGTCATTGGTTGCATAAGACTTGTCATCGGAGTAGGAAAAGCCCACCCCAGCTGGGGACTCGAGGTATAACACATTGGCAATCTACAGGGGAAGTGGAAACGGGCTAAGGAAGGCTCCCCACCCCATCCCAGTGCCCAGACACCCCCACAGGACCCACAGCGGCAGCGATACCAGGTTCCAGGAATAGGGGTTGTACTCCAGAGTGGCACCGTCTGGCTGGATCTGCGGAGGAAAGAGATGGCTAAGTCCCGAGAGCCAGCTGGGGGTAGGGAAAGGGCCACCGTGCTGAGTACTGTACCATCGGGCAAAATCCCTGAAAGGTACTAATAGTCAAGCCAATGGTACAGATGAAGAAACTGAGGCTCAGGAAAGGGACACATTTTCAGAAGATCACAAAGTCCTTTTCTCCCTCTTCCCCACTTTTTTCCTTTGGGAACTGTCCCCTCCCTGCCCCTTACCAGGGGTTACTGAGCTGCTTTCCACTCACCAGGAAGGGGCCGTGCTCGGTGAGGAGGCCGTCTAGGGAGCTACAGCCCGGCCCTCCATTGAGCCACAGCACCACAGGGCTGCTCTTGGGATCCTTCTGGGACTCCACAAACCTGGGAGGGAGTCAGGCTAGGATGGGTGCAGGCGGGGGGAGGGCTCCTTACAGCCCTCCCTGCTCCCAGGCTCCTTCAGGGTCTTAAGAACCACCCCCCCTACCCCACCCCCACCCCCGCCCAGGCTTCCCTGGTGGCGCAGTGGTTGAGAATCCGTCTGCCGATGCAGAGGACAAGGGTTCGATCCCTGGTCCGGGAAGATCCCACATGCCACGGAGCAACTAAGCCCGTGAGGCACAACCACAGAGCCTGTGCTCTAGAGCCAGCGAGCCACAACTACTGAGCCCGCGTGCCACAACTACTGAAGCCCGCGCGCCTAGAGCCTGTGCTCCACAACGACAGAAGCCACCGCAATGAGAAGCCCGGGCACCGCAACGAAGAGTAGCCCCCGCTCGCCGCAACTAGAGAAAGCCTGCACGCAGCAACGAAGACCCAACACAGCCAAAATAAGTAAATAAATAAAATAAATTTATATTTTAAAAAAAAGAACACCCCCCTCCCTATCATCTCCCCCGGTGGGCATCGCAGTGTCCCTCCCAACCCCGCCCTGGGAGGCAGGGCTGCAGACCAGTAGTGGAGGTGCTTGGAGCCGGAGCCTCTGAGGTAGCCAGAGTACTGGCGGAAAGACGGCTGCTTGGCCAGCCCTGGCAGGTACTGGATCTCGTCCTGGTCGGGGGCTGCCTCGCTTCGGGGCGCCCAGGAGAGCAGCAGCAGCGGCAGGAGGAATGGCGGCGACAGCGCGGCTCGGACCATCTGCAGCAGGAAGAGGTGCCGGCTGTTTACTCGCTCGCTCGCTGCTCAGCCGCCCCTGGGGAAGAGCTGGCGGCTCATCGGCGAGGGAAGCCCCGGCCCAGTCCCAGCTCCCACCCGCTGAGCTTCCTCCGCCGCGCCGCGCCGCGCCGCGCCCCGCCCCGGGGGCTCCTGGATCCCTTCCAGCCTCCGTGATCCCTTCCAGCCTCCGGATTCCCCTCACCTCTGCTCCCTCGCGTCCTTGCTCTCCCGGAGGTGGCCCGCGACTGGAAGTCATGTGTACTGCGAGTCACGTGTGCTCCAGCGTCATGTGACAGTCTTCCTCCTGCCCATCCCGCCCCCCGGTTCCTGAGCACCCGGAAGACGCAGGGGGCGGTGGCGGCGGTGGTCAAGCCAGGTGAAGGTCAGTGGGCCTCGCAGGTCGTATCCCGGGCGCCGGCGGTCAGATGACCCAGGTGTGGATGGCCAGGATCCTCCAGCCTCCCGGGGACTCCGTTCTAAGCGGGATGGCTGAGCAAGCGGCGCTAGGACCCCTGGGCAGAGCCTCGGGGAAGGGAGTCAGGGGGGCAGTACCTTACATGGTGCCCCCGCCGTCACCATCTGAGCCCGCTGCCCAAAATAGCCCCCGGCGCCCGCTGGCCTGCCTCATGGCTGGGAGATGGCTGCTGCCTCCGACCCCGTGGAACTGGGTGCGCCCTGGGGACCCGCGCGCCCCGAGCCCCCTCCCACCCGCTTCCACCCGGTACACGGTGCCAACATCCGCGTGGACCCCTCCGGGACGCGGGCCACACGCGTGGAGAGCTTCGCCCACGGCGTGTGCTTCAGTCGCGAGCCGCTGGCCCCCGGCCAGGTGTTCCTGGTGGAGATCGAGGAGAAAGAGCTGGGCTGGTGCGGGCACCTGCGCCTCGGCCTGACTGCGCTGGACCCCGCCAGTCTGGACGCCGTGCCCGAGTTTTCGCTGCCCGACCTGGTCAGCCTCGGCCACACCTGGGTCTTCGCCATCACGCGCCATCACAACCGCGTGCCCCGGGAGGGCCGCCCGGAGGCGGAGGCGCTGGCCCCCAGCTGCCCCCCACCCCTCCTGGTGGAACCGCATCTGTGCATTGAGCAGTTTCGCATTCCCCGCGACCGCCTGGTGGGCCGCAGCCGGCCCGGGCTGTACAGCCACCTCTTGGACCAGCTCTATGAGCTAAACATGCTGCCTCCGACCGCGCGCCGGAGCCGCCTGGGCGTTCTCTTCTGCCCGCGCCCCGACGGCACGGCTGACATGCATATCGTCATCAACGGCGAGGACATGGGCCCCAGCGCCCGGGGGCTGCCAGCCGCCCAGCCCCTCTACGCAGTGGTGGACGTCTTCGCCTCCACCAAGAGCGTGCGCCTGGTCCAGGTCGAGTATGGCTGTAGGTATCCCACACCCTGGGCAGCGACCCCTCCTGGCCCAGTGTCGGGACAGGAACCTGCTAGGACTCCTGAACCAGGTAGCAAGGCCTTGGTTTGTCCAGCATTATTTTAGAAGTTGGGGAATCTGACTTCAGATTCTGCCTCTACTTGTGATCTTGGACAAGTCACTTTCCCTGGCTCTGGGCCTCAATTTACCCATCTTGGCTGTGATTGATTAGGATGCCCTCTAACTCCCTTTCTGGCTTTGCCAATATTTTCTGCATTAACCTAGGGCATGAATTCTACACCGATTTTAGATTTTGGTCCTCTTTGAGAATTATGTGCTCTTTTATTAGACAAATGCTCATCGATTTGGGCATACCAGTTTAAAGGCATCACTTTTAAACCCCATGTGAGAGCTTCTTAATCCTGAGGTCTGGTTCACGATAGCCCTGTTAAGCCTTTTATTTATACATCTGATGACGTTTTACGAATACAGTGAACGAGAACCCTCTCTGTGTCGGGCCTGTGCTGGAGGCTGGGGGTTGCACAGGTTAATCAGACACCACTCCTGCCCCCAGAAGCTGCTAAGCGAGGGGGAAGGGAGCAGGATGGGTGCTGTAATGGAAATAGGGCTGCAGAACTGGGAAAGTGTTGTGAAAGAGGTGCTTATCTCAATCATGTGAATAACCCCATGCCAGGCTGGGCCTGGAGAGTGAAGGGACTTGCCCAAGTTAACGACAAAGAGGGAACCAAGACCTAGATCTAGGTCTCAGCCCCGACCCCACCCTCGCCTTCCTTTTGCCTTTGACAACCTTCTTTCCACAGTGCCGTCCCTGCAGACTCTGTGCCGCCTAGTGATCCAGAGGAGTGTGGTGCACCGGTTGGCCATTGATGGGCTCCACCTGCCCAAAGGACTTAAGGATTTCTGCAAGTATGAGTGAAGGCCTGCAGCCACCCTGGAGCAGGGCCACGTGAATGCATCCTGGCCCCAGAGGTGTGGTTGCCCTGAAGCTGGCCATACTGATACCAGCCAGGATGGAAATAAACACAGTCGTTGCTGATGCAGATCCTTGGAGGGTCTCCTTGCCCCTGAAGCCTGTGCGGGGCACTTCTTTTAGAATCACTGGGGGTCAGCAGGGCAGGTGAGAGAATGAGAGAGCATTTTGACATCACCTAGACCAGTGGTTCCTAGCCTGGCTACTCTGTATCTGGGATACTTAGATTGCTGGTGCCCCAGACCCCATCTCTGGAGATTCTCATTTGATTTGTCAAAGGATGAGGGCTAGACATTGTTTTTGTAAAAGCTCCCCTAGAGATTCTAAGGTACAGCCAGGATTGAGAAGCATTTCCCTAGAACAGAGGTCTCAAGTTTGGCACATGTTATAACCACTTGAGGAACTTTGAAAAAATACTGCTAACTGGGATTATGATTTAATTGACCCTGGGATAAGTCTGGGCATCAGGATTTCTAAAAGCTTCCAAGAGCATCTAATGTGCAGCTTGGGGTGAGAACCAGTGCCCTAGACCAAGTACTTCATTTCACAGATGGGAACCTGAAGCCCAGAGATGGGAATGTATTTGTCCAAGGTCACACAGCAAATGAATGAATGCAGAGTATTCCTTCTCTCACCCTACAGAGCACAAAGCACCAGACTCCTTTAATTGTATCGCTGATCATTTGCTTCCATACAAATGATCTTATTTGACCCTCATAACTTCTGGTGAGGTAGTGGGCAGTCATTACCCCCATCTTACAGCTGAGGATGTCAAGGAACAAAACTGTCCAGGTGACTTGCCCAAGGTAAAGGCAAGAACCTAGAATGCCCAGTTCCTGGTCCAGTGCTCTTTTAACACTATCCATTGTCATGTACACGTTCTAGAATGAACAGGTCAATGAGCTGGGTTCCAGGTGTAAAAGGGAGGGACTATGAGGTGACATTCTAGAAGGGCGGAGAGGGTAGGACAGGAGGCAGATGACTGTTCCCTCACAAACAGGGGCTTTAGAGCAGCCATGTCCTACTTCATGTCTCCACAAACTCATCCAGGTCTTCTGCCTTCCGGCCAAGGTGAGAGGGGGCTCCTGGAACTGGAGGGTGTACTACAACTTCCCCTGAGAACCTGCTTCCTGGCTCTGGGGAGGTGGAGGTTCTGCTGGGCATTTTTGGGCTGGACCTGGAGTCAATTCTCTTGGAAGAAAGCTATTCCAGAAGTCCTTGCCAATAGCTACCCACTTGCTCATTCATTCATTCAGCAAACACTTCTCCATCACCTGTCTGCATTAGGGACTGCCTGGGGCTGTGGCTATGAGTAAAACCTAATTCCCAACCACTGGACAGCGCTCTTGGGCTGGGATTAATTGCCCCCAATCCCAGTGCTCTGCTCCTATGCCCTGCCCCTCAGAGCCTCCTCCTCAAAGAGACCAAGAATAACATTCCATCCCGTTCCTGTCTCTGCAGGTGGGGCTGCTTCTCTGGGCTCATCCCTTGGCCTCTATAGTCCTGTAGAGCCAGTGGTGGTGGCCTCTGGTGGACAAGGGCCACTGAGCCAGAAAGCTGAGCAGGCGACACCCGTTGCCCAGGCCTGGGGCCCGGCCCTGGCAGTGCCAGAAGCCAGGGGCTGCCCTGGGGGGGCTAGCTGGGAGCCACTGCGGCGGAAGGAGTACAGCTGGTACTGCCACAAGTTCCCCCACGCGAGGCAGCCGGAGAGCCTGGGCTGGGAGGATGGCTGCTCCAGAAGCAGAGCTCCCTACCTGGGTGGCCCCAGCAGACCTGGGCCCCTGCTGTGTGGGCTGCCCTCTGAGGCAGGAGGGAAGGAGGCCGGCTCCCAGCCCGACATCTGCATTCTTACCTTGGCCATGATGATCGCTGGCATCCCCACCGTGCCTGTCCCAGGCCTACGGGAAGAGGACCTGATCCGGGCAGCTCAAGCTTTCATGATGGCCCATCCAGAGCCAGCGGGGGCTGTGGAGGGGGCACGGTGGCCCTAGTGAGATCCCGGAGGGGCCAACCTCCTGGCTCCTGCTTGCAGCGGGATGAAATAGCACCAGACACATAGGGTGGCTTCTCCGTATGGTTTTTGGGCAGGCAGGGTCGGTGGTGTCTATGGCAGGGATGCAGATAGGGTGGTGGTTTGAGCCACTCTGACAAACACCAGCCCATCAGGGCCCAGACCCCAGGAAGTTTCCAGAAACCGTTAAGCCAGGCCATAGGTCTTGTCAGATTGGTTACAATGAAAATTACCAAGGTAGGAGGCCCTGCTTGGGGAGTGGAGGCTTCTTTTTGTACTGTTTTGGTACTTGATCAAAAGTTCTTGGGCTTCCCTGGTGGCGCAGTGGTTGAGAATCTGCCTGCCGATGCAGGGGACACGGGTTCGAGCCCTGGTCTGGGAAGATCCCACATGCCGCGGAGCGACTGGGCCCGTGAGCCACAACTATTGAGCCTGAGCGTCTGGAGCCTCTGCTCCGAAATAAGAGAGGCCGCGATAGTGAGAGGCCCGCTCACCACGATGAAGAGTGGCCCCCACTCGCCGCAACTGGAGAAAGCCCTCACACAGAAACGAAGACCCGACACAGCCAAAAATAAACATAATAAATAAAAAAAAAAAAAAAAAAAAAATAGTAACCTCTAAAAAAAAAAAAAAAAAAAAGTTCTTGTACAAAGCCCTAGGCAATGTGACTTTTCCTCTTGCCTTTTGTTTCTCACCCTGCTGAGGGCAGGTGATAGGACCACAGGCGAGGAAGGAAAATAAACTCTTATTTGAGCACCCACTGGGCATCAGGCCCATTACATGCCCACTCACCTTTAATCTTACCGGTGCTCTGGGGATCTCCATTTTCACAGATGAACAAATTGAGGCTTAGAGAGGTGACGTGACTTAAGTCGCATAGCTAGTAAAAGGCAGCACCAGGCCTCAGAAATCAGACAGGGAAGATACCAGGATTTGTATGTAATGTCAGACTCCAAAGTCTATTCTTTCCATAGTATTTCCTAAACTGCTTTCTACAAGACAAAACACTAGACAAATGCTAAAACAGACAACATTCAACTTTAATGACCTCAGGATGGGGCAGGGTGAGGCGTGGTGAGGCTGGGAGCCTGGCTGAGCCGCTGCCTCTGGGGGCCTTTTCCTCTGTGGGTGAGGTGTCATCTCATGACTGGGGAAGCTGTTACCAAGTCCCGACCCTTGATCTCCATTCAGTGTCTTATCGCTTATCTTAGAGCAGGGGTTACCTGTTTTTATAAAGCCCTTGAGCTAAGAACGGTCTTTACCTTTTGAAAAGGTTGTTAAAAAGAAAAAACAAAAACAAAACAAAAAAAAAAAAACCCCACACAACAAAAACAAAGAACCAGGAATATACAACAGAGGCTGTACATGGCCAGCAAGTCTAGAATATTTACTAGCGGGCCCTTTATGGGAA
The DNA here is from genome assembly GCF_965194805.1 of Balaenoptera borealis. Taxonomy (NCBI): domain Eukaryota; kingdom Metazoa; phylum Chordata; class Mammalia; order Artiodactyla; family Balaenopteridae; genus Balaenoptera; species Balaenoptera borealis. The sequence goes on from NC_138872.1 coordinate 15,052,741, forward strand.
AGGTTTGCCGCCTCCTGTCTTAGGGAACTAGACACACTGTAGGTAGCAGGCTGCAATGGAAGAGAAAACCTTGTCCTTCTTCCCTGGAAGGAGGGCCCGTGGAAGTACGACCGTGTGAATATGTGTGTGGGTGTGTGTAGGGGGGATGTGAGCAGATACTTTGCGGATGAGCACCTCTGGGCGTCGAGGGTAATCAGAGTTGGACCTGCTCATAAGGGCCGATCCAGCTGTCGGCCAGCTCGCGCAGGGTGCTGTACCGCCGTTCAAACTCCTCCTGACTGCAGTGCTGCAGGAGCTGACCCACCTCCTCTGTGAGGAGCGCCACGGCCAAGTGCTTATCCAGGGTCTCACTCCACTTGCTGCCCACGATGTCACCGAGGCTGGCAGCACAGCCTGCCGTCCACCCAGCTGGCAGCATGTCTGGCTGGAGCACCTGGCGGCGGGCACTGAGCATGGTGAGGATGTGGCGGCAGGGCAGACGGAAGGCCTGGTTAAAGTAGCAGCTGCAGCTGGCCGGGGTCTGGGGCTGCACCCTATGGGTGTCCTCCAGGATCTGTATGTTCACCTTTTCGGAACCAGAGCCGATGAGGTGCATGGATTTCTGGACCACGGCAAGCTCGCCCAGGCAGAGCTGGGCGGCCGGCCCCGTGCAGATGGCATTAAGGGAGTGTTGGATGCGGGCTTCTACCAACTGTTCCACTTTGGGGCTTTCGGGGCCGCCATCCGAAGGGGGATGATTGTTCGGGGGACTCAGGCCCAGGCTGAAACTCGCCTTGTCTCCTGAGTTCTGCTGCAGGTATTGGAGCAGGGCGGTCATGCCTTTTTCCACAGATGGGGTGGTGCCAAAGAACTGGCTGAGGACGTGGGCGGTGACCTCCAGGCCTTGGAAGTAGTGGCTGCTCTCGGCTCGGCTTCTCCAGCGGTGGGCCAGCCAGATGCGGTCGTTGAGCAGCCAGTGTGAGTGGAGCTCCGGCAGCTGGGCCGGCGGGATGCAGGTGCTCAGGAGTGTATACAACTTCCTCAAGTTTCCAGCTGTGGCCGAGCACATCGTGCTCTGCAGGGAGGTCAGGAGGACCCTCTCCACAGGCTGTTCGAGGGAGAGTTGATAGAACTTGCCCTGGAGGAACTTACAGATGTGGAAGGCTGAGAGCAGGACCTCAGCTGTGGGGAACTCCATAGTGAGGGTGGGCAGCAGGAGGAAGTGGGGATCCACCAGGATGGTACAGACTCTCTCCCATGCTGGGTTAAACTTCTTGAATACCTGGAACATCTGGGCCAAGCCTTCAGCATCCTCCTTGGCAGGAATGGCGAAGTAGACTGCCCGGGCAAGGTGACCCTCCAGCTGCACCCGCGGTCCATCCACCAGGAAGGTATATAACACCTTGCCCCTTGGGTTATAGGTCCGGTGGATAAATAAGATTTCAGGAAAATGGGCAAAGACCCCCTGCATAAAGCAGCTTTGATAGTTGAGGGCGTCTAACTGGGCAGTCTTGCTAAGCTGATAGAGCAGCAGAGGTGGGCTTGGGTCCTCAATCAGGAGCTCATTCAGCATTGTCAGGGCCATGGGGGAGATGGGAGATGTCTAGATGCCAAGGTCAAAATATCTGCTCTGCGAGGCTGCTGTATGGAAGGCTCTCACTCTCTCTCAAGCTCCAACTAAGTTGAGGCTTGAGGCTGACTGTAGTTCCCAGATCTTGCTCCAAAGATGGGCCTATGGAGAGGAACAGAGGTTTAAGGAGACAGTAGGGGCTTGGCTCTTCAATTATGCATCCAGACAACATTTTATTGCTGATACTATGTATCACCACTGTTCAGGGGGATATGCAACAAACATGTAAACAAACAAGGATATATCAGATAATGAAGTTTACAAAGACCACAAAACAGGGTAATAGTAAGCTGGAGGAGGGAAGGATACTTTAGCGAAAGTAACCAGTGAAGTCCTCTCTGGGGGGTGGTTGGACGATGACTTGCAGCTGAGAGCTAATTGATAAGAAGCCAGCATGGAAAGATTTGGTTCCATGAGATTTAAATGAGTGTGAAGGCCAGAGCTGCCTTTTTTTTTTTTTTTTTCTCCTTTCCTTAAAGAGCATTTTAAATATTTGTATTGCACTTTATATTTACAAATTATTTCTTGGCCTCCATTCTTTCATTGGTCCTGGTATATACAAGAGAACTGCAATTGCCCCAAACTTGCTGGGTGATCTTGGGCAAGTCAGTGACCTCTCTGAGCCTCAATCCCTTCAACCATAAAACGAGGTTAACAGATGTTCATAGTCTCTTCTCCCTCTACGTAAATCCCTCTATTAACTGCAATACTATGTTCACATGTTTCCTCTATTTAGCCCCCAAACCGGGTTACTGTCTCCATTTTACAGATGAGAAACTGAGGCTCAAAGAGGTTAAGTGACGTGCCCACCATTACTCTATAAGTAGCTGGAAGCTGAGTCTTTGGCTCGGGATTCTGGCTGCTTTCCACGGTACCTGAGGTTCACAAACCAGAGACAGAGAGAGGATGTGGCCTCTGACCTCTCACCTCTAACCCGGGTGGGAGGATGTGGATGTCTGACGTTCCCATTCGGAGTCTGGCCGGAGCCAGAAGAGAAGTCAACCTCCCACCCCTTTGGGAGCTGTGTCATGGTGACTGCGGTCATCAGCTGCCTCACACCTCCACCCCTTCAGAATTTACTCACCCACAGCTTGGCTCCGTCGCCATTTCTCCCTATTTGACCCTGCCTCTGACTCTGACTGACCTCTGAGCTCACCAACCGCGGCGCCAGCTTCGCCGTGACTCTGGCCAATGGCCTGAGGAATTCGCTTTCGGTCTTTGGCGCACCGACCAACCGTAGCCCAAGGACTCGTGGGCGGGTGCCGTTACCAGAGTTACGAGGGGCCCGGCTGGCGGCAACCAATGAGAGCCTGAAGACACTAGCATCCTGGCGAGTCTGAGCGCTGAGGCTGAAACTTTGGAGCCTCACGTGTGGGAAGAGCACAGGAAGGGTGTGTTACTATGGAAACTCCCTCCGAAGCCAAAAAAAGAAAAAATAAATAGCAGTGTTTCACGGATTTTTTTCTTTTCTGGTCAAATTACAAAACCCCAGGAGGGTAGGAAGGGGTGCCTATGTAATGGTACAGTGTCTTCTGCCTTATGGGGAGACTGAGGGCCAGGTCTCAAATTCTGTTTCTCCAACAGGGGTCAAGGGACCCAACTCCTGGAATTAAAGAGACCCAGACCTTGAGAGAGCTGAACTCCGGTGTTGCCCAGCCCAACCCCCTCCAGTATTTTGCAGGCGAGCTCCAGCACAGCGCTGGGACTGTTAAGGTCATCTTTTGACCTCGGTTCCCATGAAGATGGCTCTTGGAAAGCTGGGTGGCTACCAGGCTTTAGGTGATTAACACTGCAAACTACCAACAACAAAAGTCTGTGTTGGTGCTTAAAACTGCATTGAATCTAGAGGGGAAATTGGAATTAGAACAGGCCAACACACTAATTTTTACAGATGAGGAAACTGGGGTCAAAGAAATTAGGGACTTGCCCACAGTCTCCCAGCAAGTTGACGGCAGTCAAGTCTCAGGCCCAGGTTTCTTCCCTCCCAATCTATCTGGCTTCTTCCTGCTAGAATATGAGGCAGCCTGAAATCAATGTTGAAGGCTTGGTTGCAGGAAGAGGGTGAAGTAAGGGGCGGATTGCTACTCATTGAATCTGAGGCGTCAGGCTCCATTTGGTTCCACAACCCCCATCAGATTCCTTCCCTGTTCAGGCAGAACGCATTTCCCCTGCTTCTTTGATTTTATTTAAAAAACAAAAACAAAACAAAAACTTTAATATGAATAAAAATAGGTACAAATAACAAATTCTTTGTAAAGAGCAGCAACACCCAAGGATCACCCTCCTTCCTTTTGTCCCTGAAACCAGGCTCTTTCATCAGGTCCGTTTTATCTCACCCTAACCTGGGGCAGGGTTTCATCTCTATATAGTGAATAAGATCTAAATTCAGGGGTTGAGGGAGAACAAGGGATGACCCTTCAGCATGGAGATAACTTTGGCCTTGAACAATGAATGAGGCTCCCGAGGAAAATCAAAGGTAGGGCAGAAAAGGGGTAGATTCAAAGGACTGTCACATAGTGGGGTCCTTCTTCTTCCTGTTGGAACAATTTTCCTCACCCTACCTAGGAAGACATTGGTTAAAACGCTGACCCCTAGCATGTCCTGCCCGCTTTGAGCTCTCAGACTTCCAGGGACAGTGGCCTGTGGCCCATTGCGCCAGTGCAAGTGCTTCAATCGTGAACTGTGGCTCCAGGAGGAGCGAGTCCCTCCCCTTCCTCCTGCTTTCCCCAGAGGAAAGGGAGGCGGCCCACATCCTTGAAGTCCCCCGGCCGCTGACTGGGCTCAGGAGGCTGGCAGGGGGCCGCCCAGATGTCCACAATCTTGCGCAAGGTGGAACAGCGCTCCTCCAGCTCTGGTCCCTCACTCTGCATCAGCAGGTTCGCGAGCTCCCTGCTTAGGTCCTGAATCATGTCGTTCCGGCCTTTCTCCCCTGGCTGGCCTGCGTTCGGCATCAGGACAGGGTCCCGGAGCTCCCCGCTGGGCCCGAGGAGGTGCTGGTACCTCTTCTGCCACCGGCGGCACACCATGGCTTCGCCCACGGGCCTCTGGCTGGTGTGCAGCAGGGCCAAAATGTGCCGGCACGGCAGGTGGTACCGCTGTTGAAAGGAGCAGCTGCAGCTGCAGCCGTCTTTGCTCGCCTGCTGGGAGTCCTCTAGCAGCTGCACGTCCACGGAGCAGCCGGCCACGTCCACCAGGTGCGTGGAGTTCTGCACCACCGCCCACTCATTGTGGCATAGCTTGTAGGCCAGATCGGAGCCACTGTGGAGTAAGGAGTCTAGCATGCCGCCCTGGGAGGGCTGCCCCTGGGGCTGCTGCCGCGGCGCCTGCACCTGCTGCGGCTCTGGCTGTGCCTCGTGCACGGGCAGCCTGCTGAGACTCCCTCCGCAGATTCCAGAAGCCTTCTTGGACTTTGGTGCCATGCTTGCTGACCGGGCTCTCTTTAACCTGGGGGGAGCAGTGGGCAAGTTCTTCAAGCCTTTGGTGTTAAAGAAGTCTATGTAATCCACAAAGCGGAGGATGCAGTCCAGCAGGGACTGCTGTTCCCGGAAGAGGCTCGACACCTTGCTGGTGACGACGTCCAGGCTGTCCATGTAGGTGTTACAGGCATGCAGGCCCTTCCTGACGTGCATGTACCACAGCAGTTCACAGGAGAACCAGTGGGCCTGAAGGAAGCTGAAGAGCCGCTCATCGAGCAGGGCTTGGGACATCTGGCAGAGATTTTGCAGGCTGGCCTCGGAAGTGACAAACACGGCCTCCCGCAGGGCTTCCTTCATGAGCCTTTTAAAGGATGGATCTGCTGAACTACGATGCAACTTCTTCTCCAAGAGTCGGGTCGTGTGATAGATGGAGAGGAGGATGCGGGCAGTAGGGAAGATCTCCTGCAGGATGGCTCGATGAGGGAAGGACGGGTCCACAAAGACCACCTTGACCTTGGGCCAATCTGAGTTGAACTCTGTAAAGATACTAAGCATCTTGGCCACGGACGTGGCTGTCTCGGCCTTGAGCACCGCAAAGTGTACCACTCGCCCCTCTCGTTCTTTGCTCTCCACCAAGAAAGCGTAGAGGATGTGGCCCTGGGCATTCTCCACCCGGTGCAGCAAGAGATTCTCAGGGAAGCGGATGAAGAGGTCGCTCATCTTGCTGCTCTGGAAGCTGAGCCTGTCCAGGTCTTGGCTGCTGCCCACACTGAAGGAGGCCATGGAACCCACATCCACCTTAAGAAAGTTCTTCATCACTTTGGCTATCTTGGCCAGGTCAGAAGGAGTGATGCCCTCCTGCTCTGGCTTTGAGGGTGTTTGGACCTTATCTAAGCAAAATGATGGCTCAACCAGGGACTTCTCAGCTGTGCCAAGGTCTTTGTTGATCGTGGGCTGTGCAGGCTGGCGTTTCTTCTGAGATTTGCCAGTGGCGTCTCCTCTAGGACCCGCGGTTTTGGAGTCAACGTGTATATGCTGTGTGTTGAGTTCACTGATAAATAGTCTATCCAGTTTCTCATTGTACCGCAGGAGCAAGTATGCTGGGCACATAGCCGCCGCTGCTGTTCTCTTCCTGTTTGACTGGGTCCGAATACAGACAAATTTCACCTGCACATATCTAGGGAAGGCAGAGGTAAAAATGAAAAAGGTGCTGACCACCCCCTTTCTCTTACAAGTCAACGCCCTGCAGGGACTTATAGCAGCTGATACATTACCGGGAGACCACAGTGCAATACAGGATGTAGGAAAGGTTTACGTTTTCTCTCCAGTCCCAAAGTATTCAGGTCTTTCTTCAAGACCCCATCCAACTAAAACACCTTTCATGTTCATCTACAGAAGTTCTAAGCCCCAACTCCTTTTATTTACTCTCATTTTCCCATCTGTAGTTGTCAACAATTCGATCTGAGGCAAAGATACAAGGGAAAATAGATAAGAGGCAGCAGCAGAGCTGGTTACTCACTGTTTAAAGTGGCCCCTTCATTCCTGCCTTTAGGGAGCCATTGCCTCCGCTGCCTTCTCCTCTAGGCAGCAAAATAAAAGAGGCCTCAGGGGTTAGGGTGTATGTGGGATCTGGGTTCACCGTTGACTTAAAGAAAAATGTCCACATCCTAAGAGAGTGAGAACCCCTGGGCTAGATGATCTTTAGGATCCTGCTAGCTTTGCCATTCTAGGCTGCAAGTGCTGATTCAAAGGAGAACAGTAATTAAATTGAGTATCTGCTCTTTTCCCCTTCCTATCCTCATTCAACCCATGCTTCAAGGCCCAAATCAGGCCCCACCTTCTCCAGGAAACCTTTATGGAGGCCCTCAAGCCACAGTAATTGCTCCTTACTTCAGATTCATAGCATTTATTTAAAGGAAAAGGCTTAGCAGATTTTCTGGGTAGTGGTAGTGGTTAAACAGTGGATATGCTGGAAGCTGACTCTCTGGATTTGAATCCAGGCTCTACCACTCAGAAGCTGTTTGACCTTGGGCAAGTTACATCACCTCTCTGTGTGCAGAGTAACTGCACAACTCATCATAAAATGAAACTAATTAGGGTTGTTATGAGAATTAAATAAGCCACAGACATAAGATTTAGCCCAGAGCCTGGTTCAGCCTTTCATTTATTCTAAATAAAAGTCATCTATTGTTACTACAGCTCCTAAGCCTTGTGACCTTTTCTTGGGCATTTATGCGTGTCTTTCCAATTGGATGGGGTTGTTTTCAAGTGGCAAGAACAAGTCAGTCCTCAGTGTATTCCAAGCACCTAACACTACTGCTGTTCCTTCAGCAGATGCTTGTCAAAGATGTGCTGGATGAATGACTCAGGGACCACAGGTGGGTGGGACGGGTCACACCCCTGCCTCCTCAGAGAGTGTCCTAACCCAAAGATCGGGGAAGGGGGGGAAAAAATCTCAGCCCCTGGCATGACATGACACAGCCTGGGCATCTCACCAACCCCCTTCCAAACACTCTGGCCCAGCTGGTCCTGTTTGCTCATCCTGTGGGGCAAGCTTAGAAAAATAGGATGTCACGCCTGATATAACTGGGCGGAGGGGCCTGAGGCTGAAAATGCCTGCACTTGTGGTGCGCGAAGTGCCAGGGCGGCAACACCATCTCTAGCTCAGGGAGCAGCCCAGTAGTACGGCAAGGCCAGCGAGGGGTGACCGCGGTGCAGTCTCTGCCTAACTCTTCCGCCTGTTTTCCACTGCCCCAACTGTCTTGTTTTATTGTACCCTAGAAAGACAAACTGTCTACTACTTCCCATGTTCACTACACTGTCTCTCACCTCTATGCCTTTGCTCGGGTTGTCTTTCTGTCTGGAATGCCCTACCCATCTGTCTTCATCTCAGAGCTAACTCATCCTTCAGGACTACGTGCAACTACCATCTTTCCTAGAACGCCTCTCCCAAGCCCTCAGATTGGGCCCTACCCTTCTGCTGGCTCAACATCCTAGCACAGATCTTAGCTCATCACTTTATATTGACTTTATGTGCTCATAGTATATGCTTGTTAACCTATCTTTTTTTCCAAAAAAAAGATACTGGTGAGTGCCAACCATAAAGCTCTTTCCACCTTTCCTGGTTCTATTAATGATTGCACCTCCCAGGGTGGAGACGTTGGCATTCTTTTTAATTCCTCCTTCTCCATGTCTATATCCAGTGTGGTAAGTCTTTTAAATTCTTTCTTCCCACTATTACATATATTAAGAATTATTATATGCCAGGCTACATGTAAGCCCCTTAACATGCATCCTTTTACACTAAGAAAAGGGTTCTATCGTGCACATTTTACAGATGGGGCAACAGGCTTAAAGAGGTTCTCAAGGATGAGAATCTGGGATTTAATCCTCCAGCTAAAACTGGACGACCTGGGATTTGAACTAAGCCTGCTTGGCTACAGTTTATGTAGTTAACCATTATGCTGCCTGTCTTCTTTCAAAATACTTCTCCCTCTCTGAATTCTCATTTTTACCCTCCTCAGCTTGACCCTCAACGCTTTGATTGTTCAGGTTCAATAACTTCCTTAAAGATCTCTAAACATACTGTCCTTGTTTGGTGCGTGACGTGCACCATGCACGTCAAACTTAAAGGGTACCAGGTTAAAGCCTCTGTTATTTTTTCCTGCTTCCCTTAATCTTTTTTTTAATTTTAATTTTTAAATTTTTTGGCTGCCCCATGCGGCTTGCAGGATCTTAGTTCCCTGACCAGGGATTAAACCCGGGCCCTCAGCACTGAAAGTGCCAAGTCCTAACCACTGGACCGCCAGGGAATTCCCCTGCTTCCCTTAATCTCTGGTATTGAGTATAATTTACACACAGTGAAATACACAAATCTTTTGTAAGAATTCTTTGAGCACCGTAGTAATTTTAATCTGTATTTATTTCTATCTCCCAGGTGAAAGCCTCTCTTCAAGACAGGGATGGGGTTTTACACTTTTCTGAATCTCCCTCAGTGCTTACATCCAAGTGTGCTCAGCCAGGACCTGGAGGAAGGGAGTCAGCCAGTCTTGCTTCCTTTCAATGTACTCTGTACATGTTTATTTCCTCTACCTGGACTGTGCCCCCAGTGTACTCCCAGTGCCTGGCACTGCACCTGGCACAGACTAGGTGCTCTGAACACACATCCTGAATGAACATTAAATGAGTGATTGCATGACACAGAAAATTCTCCTTATAACATGAGTAGCACATTAGGAAGATCACTGGGAGAGTTCTGTCAGGTGACTTGGCTTCTATCCCAGCACTATTACTATCTATAACTTTGGACAAGTCCTTTGTTTAATTTCAAACATTTACTAAGTCCTACTATGTACCAAACACTACACTAGTTGCTCAGAAGGCTACAGAGACAAATTAGATAGCCTCTACTTTCAAAGTCTAGTGAGCAGAGAGATTATTACATAGATGGCCAGTAAAGCCAAAACTAAGTGAATGGTTAAATAGAGGTACAAGCAATATACCTATAATTGAATAAAGAGTGATTTACCCTGACTATAGGGATTGGAACAGATCTAAAGCTTTTGATTAATTTCACATAAGATTTGTGTCCTTGTTGCATGTAAATTGCACCTTGAGCAATGAACAGAATTTTTACAGGTGGAGTCAAGCCATTTTAGACAACATAACCTGAGTTAGGAACAAGACTCTGGAGCCAGAAGATCTGAGTTTAAATTCCAGCTTTACCACTTAGCTATGTGAACTTGGACAAGTCACTTCACTTCCTCTCAGCCTCCAATTCTTATCTATAAATATAGAAATAACAAGAGTACTGATATATGAATAATCAGTACCTGATCCAAGAATAATCAGTACCACTAAAAGTGAATTCATTTAAAAGGCTGTGGCAGACAGAGAAAAGATAACTACTGTATGATATAACTTATATGTGGAATCTAAAAAATACAACAAACTAGTGACTATAACAAAAAAGAAATAGACTCACAGACATAGGGAACAGACTAGTAGTTAACAGTGGGGAGAAGGAAGCAGGGAGGGAAAATATAGGGGGTAGGGGATTAAGTGGTACAAACTATTATGTATGAATAAGCTACAAGGATATATTGTACAACATGGGGAATATAGCCAATATTTTATAATAAGTATAAAAGGAGTAAAACCTTTGAAAATTGTAAATCACTGTATTGTACACCTGTAACTTATATAATATTGTACATCAACTATTCTTCAATTAAAAAAAAAAAAAAAAAGGCTGTAGCAGGATCAGTTGGTGGCCAACCCAACATCCCTTAGCCCTCTCCTTCCTTCCTTCCTAACTGAAGGCCAATTATATTCGGGTTGCCATTCCTCTCCCACATAGCTAAGTGCTTCGGGGCTACTCTAAGCTAATTAAGGTAAACTCATTAGGAATGGCCATGGATACTGGCCCAATTCTGCACAAAGAAACATGATAGGAAATCTGCAGGAAACCAAGGCAGGCTTTTTCTTCTGGATGTGACTCCTACATTTGTGCCATGTGGCGAGCCATCCTGAGGGCAAAGCTGAGACCTGAGGATGGCAGAGTAGAAAGAAGGGAAAAGCCTGGGCCGCTGAAACAATCACCTTCTCTGGGCTAAGAAATAAAGCATTTTGAGTCAGGGTTTTCGGTTAATTACAGCCAAAAAAACTTCAACAGAAACCACATTTCACAGGAAATTAGTGGGAAAAAAAGATTTGAGCAATCTTTTAAAAAATGAGATGAAAATTATGAAAATATTATATTTAATGAAATTTAAGTTATAATGGCAGCTATCTGCCAATTCTTAGAATAATCAAAGAACCACTTAAAGCATCAACTTTTTTTTTTCTTGGTATATCTCCCCCAAACACTCTGATACTTTATTTCCTGTCTTACTTTTGCAATATGTAAGGGTCAATTTTACCAAAATATTCCTGGGCTTTATCACGTTTCCCAAGGGCCTACTTTAATTTTTTGCTATGCAAATCCTTTGCTTTTCACGTCTGTACATATCATTGTCCTGCTGATTTCCCTTCTCCATTTGTCAACTGGCATAAGGCTGCAAGTGATGTAAGGATTTCTCTATCATTACTTTCAGGGACTTCACCAAGTCCTACAGCTCTTGGAAGATGTGCAATTTCAGTTTGCAATCAGTTTTATTTGCATTGTATAATCCTTATGTTTACCACATCTATTCATTTGCCAGAAACTCACTACCATAGATGTTGATGGAACCGGTAGGATAAGCAGGAAGGAATGACTAAGTAGTGACTAATTTTAAAAGTGGCTAGTTTGTTAGCAAGATTTGTGCTTTCCTACAGAGCCTTGTGATTAGTGATACATGGAAAAATGAAAACTCAGATAACAAGGGCTTAGTTCAAAGGGTGTGATGAGGATTAAACAAAACAATGTCTGTAAAGTTCCCAGCAGAGTGTCTGGAACATGTTCCAAAAAAGTATTCAAAAAAGGTAGCTATTAAACTGAACAGCAATGGAGACAGACATTGGAATACTTCACGGTTTGAAGACTATCAATCCCCCAAAGACATAACAAAAAGAAAAACACAACAGCCATATGTAAAAATATGGGAAGGAAAACTGGGCATAAAATCACAGAATCTCCCAGTCGATTGGGACTTTGGGTCATTTAGTAGTACCTCCCACAACACATTTTTCTGACTCTTAAAAATACCAGGGCTTGAACTTCCCTGGTGGCGCAGAGGTTAAGAATCCGCCTGCCAGGGACTTCCCTGGTAGCGCAGTGGTTAAGAATCCGCCTGCCAATGCAGGGGACACGGGTTCAATCGCTGGTCCGCGAAGATCCCACATGCCGCGGAGCAACTAAGCCCGTGCGCCACAACTACTGAGGCTGCACTCTAGAGCTCACGAGCCACAACTACTGAAGCCCATGCGCCTAGAGCCCGTGCTCCGCAACAAGAGAAGCCACCGCAATGAGAAGCCCATGCACCGCAAGGAAGAGTAGCCCCCGCTCACCGCCACGAGAGAAAGCACGCAGGCAGCAACAAAGACCCAACGCAGCCAAAAATAATAAATAAATAAAATAAAATAAAATTTATTAAAAAAAAAAAAAGAATCTGCCTGCCAATGCAGGGGACACGGGTTCGAACCCTGCTCCGGGAAGATCCCACATGCTGCAGAGCAACTAAGCCCGTGCGCCACAACTACTGAGCCCGTGAGCCACAACTACTGAAGCCCACGTGCCTAGAGCCCATGCTAAGCAACAAGAGAAGCCAACGCAATGAGAAGCCCGCGCACCGCAACGAAGAGTAGCCCCCGCTCGCCACAACTAGAGAAAGCCTGCGCGCAGCAATGAAGACCCAACGCAGCCAAATAAATAAATTAATTAATTAATTAAATTTAAAACAATTACCGGGGGTTCCCTGGTGGTCCAGTGGGTAAGACTGCACGCCCCATGCAGGGGTCCTGGGTTCCATCCCTGGTCGGGGAACTAGATCCTGCATGCCGCAAATAAGAAGCCCGCATGCTGCAACGAAGATCCTGCGTGCTGCAACTAAGACGCGGGGCAGCCTAAATAAATAAATATTTATTTATTTAAGGGGAAAAAAAACCCTACTCCTTTCCATCATGTACTACAGTTATGACTTTGGCAAACATTTACTGAGCACTATGCTTCAGCAACTACATGTATTTTATTTAATCTTCACCACATCCTCCTCATTTTACAGAGGATGAAACTGTGTCATGGAGATTAAAAGTCTTGCCCAAGGTCAGGGTTAAAGCCTGTCTTTCTTTTTTTTGTTTTTATATATATATATAATAATTATTATTATTTTTTAAATTTTTGGCTGTGTTGGGTCTTTGTTGCTGTGCACGGGCTTTCTCTAGTTGTGGCGAGTGGGGGCTACTCTTCGTTGCGGTGCGTGGGCTTCTCATTGCGGTGGCTTCTCTTGTTGCGGAGCACGGGCTCTAGGCACACGGGCTTCAGTAGTTGTGGCTCACGGGCTCAGTAGTTGTGGCTCGCAGGCTCTAGAGCGCAGGCTCAGTAGTTGTAGCGCACGGGCTTAGTTGCTCCGCGGCATGTGGGATCTTCCTGGACCAGGGCTCGAACTCGTGTTCCCTGCATTGGTAGGCAGATTCTTAACCACTGTGCCACCAGGGAAGCCTGTCTTTCTGACTTCAGAGCTCTCACTTTTTAAACTGATATGCCAGCTTCTCCTGAACTTCAAGGAATCGCGAACCCCCTTTACATCTCCCATAGCCACTCCTGTAACTTCTGCATTAGTATTTTCAAATGGTTTATTTTATTTTTTTGGCCGCACTGCGCGGCATGTGGGATCTTAGTTCTCCGACCAGGGAAGTGTGGAGTCTTAACCACTGGACCTCCAGGGAAGTCCCCTCAAATGGTTTTCTTTAAATCAGCTCACTTTACTTAATAAGGATCTTTATGTTTAGATATGAACATAAATACTTAATATTAAAATCATCTCACCTGACCACCAATAGTTGCGGGAAACACTGTGTTCTGCTAAATTACCCCCTGAAGACTTTTCCCCCACCTGCCCTCCAGTCCCACAAGAGAAGCGCTCGGGCTTCCCTGGTGGCGCAGTGGTTGAGAGTCTGCCTGCCAATGCAGGGGACATGGGTTCGAGCCCTGGTCTGGGAGGATCCCACATGCCACGGAGCGGCTGGGCCCGTGAGCCACAATTGCTGGGCCTGCGCGTCTGGAGCCTGTGCTCCGCAACGGGAGGGGCCGCGATAGTGGGAGGCCCGCGCACCGTGATGTGGAGTGGCCCCCGCTTGCCACAACTAGAGAGAGCCCTCGCACAGAGATGAAGACCCAACACAGCCATAAATAAATAAAAATAAATAAATTTAAAAAAAAAAAAAAAAAAAAAAAGAGAAGCGCTCATTCCACACATCCGTACATCACTCAAAAAGCCCAAGTCAGTGTGCTCTGCACAGAGCCAGTATCCAACACGTGATCCAAGAAGATCCTTTACAACATCCCACCAAGCAGTCACCCCTCTGTGCTAAAGGCCTGAGCTGTGGCACATAATCATCCTCAAGGGTAGAGCCCAGACTTTACTCATCTTTTTACCCCAGCTCAACACCTGGGGATAAACCTGTTTACCTCTTACTAGAAGTTTGTTGAATGAATCAATACTGGAACGCTGTTACAACCCAGTGGTTAAGGAGGGGACTTAAGAGCTCTGGCAATAAACAGGCTCGGTCTGACCTTCAGTTCTAACACCTTGAAGCTTTCTTATAGTTTCTTGAAATCTTACCCCACTCCCTGCTTCTACTTGCCCACTCCTTTCTGCCCATTCTCATTTTTCTTGGCTGTAACTGTATGAAAAATTCGGACTTCTCTGGCTCCCACCAGGTGATTTTGGGCGGGAGGGTGCTTTTTTTGTTACAGGTTCTCTTATTACTTTCCTCTTCCAAGTCTTGATTACCTCAGGCCCTGCCCCTGGCCTTGCCTTTACTGTATCCAGCCTCTCTCCTCCCTTTTGCTCAAAAATGTGGAACTAGGGGCTTCCCTGGTGGCGCAGTGGTTGAGAGTCTGCCTGCCAATGCAGGGGACACGGGTTCGAGCCCTGGTCTGGGAGGATCCCACATGCCGCGGAGCAGCTGGGCCCGTGAGCCACAACTACTGAGCCTGCGCGTCTGGAGCCTGTGCTCCGCAACAAGAGAGGCCGCGATGGTGAGAGGCCCGCGCACCGCGATGAAGAGTGGCCCCCACTTGCCGCAACTAGAGAAAGCCCTCGCACAGAAACGAAGACCCAACACAGCCATAAATAAAAAAAAAAAAAAAAAAAAAAAAAAAAAGAATGTGGAACTAGGAGGTAACAGCCTTCAAAGAGTTACATAATGAAACTCTGAGCCTTAACATAAAGCAGAAAGGCAGAACTTTCAGTCCTCTTAACATTCAACTTCTCCTGGCTGTTTCCCCATCTGCACAATAATATTATTATAATGGCAATATTATTTATGGAATATTTTCTATGTACTAGGCCCTGTGGTACACATTTTACATGTATTAACTCATTTAATGGAAATAAAACCTACTTCTGACAAGGAGATTCAGAGGACCAAGTCAGATAACGAAGTGAACGTGCTTTGTAAACTATGGCTGTTTTCTCCTCATCAAGCGCCTACACTGGTATTGTCAGCCAACACCCCGACTCTACCCACCAGATTACAGGTCCCTGTCATTCCCCACCTGGCACCCTAGACTTTTCCTTCGGCACTCTTACTACTATTTTATTTTATTTATTTTTATTTTTTGGTTGCATTGCACAGCTTTCAGGATCTTAGTTCCCTGACCAGAAATTAAACCCGGGCCTTTGGCAGTGAAAGCGTGGAGTTCTAACCACTGGACCGCCAGGAATTCCCTTTTACTACTATTTTAAAGAAATCATTATTTCTGTGATTAGAGTTTAATATTTGTCTCCCTGACTGGAGGGGAAGTTCCATGACGGCAGGGACTCAATTTATCTTTTCAACACTGTGTCTCAGACACTAGCATGGAGAAAGTTTTCAGTTAACGATTGGTAAAATCAATGAATTAAAGGGCTCATACAATGGAATAAGTGATGTGGAATAATCTCCAAAATACGCTGACAAGTGAGAAAAGCAAAGGTGTAGAATGATGTGTATAAATAGTATGCAGGGGCTTCCCTGGTGGCGCAGTGGTTGGGAATCCGCCTGCCAATGCAGGGGACACGGGTTCGTGCCCTGGTCCGGGAAGATCCCACATGCCGCGGAGTAGCTAGGCCCGTGAGCCACAACTACTGAGCCTGCGCGTCTGGAGCCTGTGCTCCGCAATGGGAGAGGCCGCGACAGTGAGAGGCCTGCGCACCGCGATGAAGAGTGGCCCCCGCTTGCCGCAACTGGAGAAAGCCCTCGCACAGAAACGAAGACCCAACACAGCCCCCCCCAAAAAATAATAATAATTAATTAATTTTAAAAAAAGAAAAAAAAATAGTATGCAGCCACCTGTGTTAAAAAAAGGATGCATATGTACACACAAGATGTTTGTTCAGCTCATGCAGCTCAATATTAAAAAAGCAAACAACCCAATCAAAAAATGGGCAGAAGACTTAAGTAGACATTTCTCCAAAGAAGACATACAGATAGCCAAGAAGCACATGAAAAGCTGCTCAACATCACTAATTATTAGAGAAATGCAAGTCAAAACTACAATGAGGTATCCCCTCACACCAGTTAGAATGGGCATCATCAGAAAATCTACAAACGACAAATGCTGGAGAGGGTGTGGAGAAAAGGGAATCCTCTTGCACAGTTGGTGGGAATGTAAATTGATACAGCCACTATGGAGAACAGTATGGAGGTTCCTTAAAAAACTAAAAATAGAATTACCATATGACCCAGCAATCCCACTACTGGGCATACTACCCTGAGAAAACCATAATTCAAAAAGACACAGGCACCCCAATGTTCATTGCAGCACTATTTACAATAGCCAGGTCATGGAAGCAACCTAAATGCCCATCGACAGACAAAGGGATAAAGAAGATGTGGTACATATATACAATGCAATATTACTCAGCCATAAAAAGGAACGAAATTGGATCATTTGTAGAGACATGGAGGGATCTAGAGACTGTCATACAGAGTGAAGTAAGTCAGAAAAAGAAAAACAAATATCATATATTAACGCATATATGTGGAACCTAGAAAAATGGTACAGATGAACCGGTTTGCAGGGAAGAAATTGAGACACAGATGTAGAGAACAAATGTATGGACACCAAGGGGGGAAAGTGGCAGGGGGTGGTGGTGGTGGTGGTGGGATGAATTGGGAGATTGGGATTGACATATATACACTAATATGTATAAAATGGATAACTAATAAGAACCTGCTGTATAAAAAAATAAACTAAATTAAATTAACAGAAAAGATATGTTTGTTCAGGCTCACGGGTATCTCAGGAAGATAATAGCGGTTGTCTCTAGATAACACAGTGGAAGGGACACTGACTTTTAGACCCTTTGATGTAATTTGAAATTTTTAAAAAATTAAATGACTATATTGACCACTCAAAAACAAATTCATTTTTTAAATTGTTCAGCCTGCAAAAACAAAAATAAAACCAATCCGAACCTCTAATCTGTTAGCTGAGTCCCTGCCATTCTCTTTCGCACTGCTCCAGCATAAATCTTCCTTCCAGCCAAGCAGGTCTCCTCACTGCCTTCCAAGTACAGCATGTTAATATCTGCACTAGCTCACACACCATTTCTCCCTCCAGGATGTTAACCTTCCTGTGATAGGCAGAATGGTCCCCCAAAGACGTCCACTTCCTAATCTCTAAAACCTGTGAATATGTTAGGTTACATGGCAAAGGGGAATTAAGATTGCAGATGGAATCAAGGTTGCTAATTAGCTGATTTTTTAAAGGTAAATTATCCTAGATTATCTGCACAGGGTCCTAAAAAAATGGAAGAGGGAGGCAGAAGGGGAGCCAGAGAGGGAGATGGGACGAAGCAGGGTCAGAGTGATGTGACGTGAGGACTCCACCAACCCCTGTTGGCTTTGAAGATGGAGGGAGGGGACCATGAGTCAAGGAGTTTGGGCAGCTTCTAGAAGCTGGAAAAGACTCGGAAACAGATTTTCCTCTAGGGACTACAGAAAGAAATGCAGCTCTGCTGACACCTTGGTTTTAGTCCAGTCAGATCTGTGCCTGACTTCTAACCTATAGAACAGTAAGATACTAAATTTGTGTTGTTAAAACCACTACGTTTGTGATAATTTGTTAGAGCAGCAAATACACCTCCTGACACCTCCCCATCTGTGGAGCCCAGCTCAAGCCTCCCTTTCTCACTTGCTTCCCGAGCCCACTGTGATTTTTCTCTGAGTCCCTGCAGCACCAGTTTCGCTGAATTACACATTTAACACTTGATGACTCATTCATTCAACAGTTACTTAAGGCCTGCTATGGGACAAGTCCTGTGCTAGACCCTGGAGACCATCCACCTGAAGGGTGTTTACGTGTGATTATGAGGTGTTTGGACTAGATTCTATGCAAGCAGCATGGTGTTAATCAGTGAGAATGCAAAAAACAGTAAACCAGGGTCCCTCCCTGGAAGAGCTCAGCAAACCAGGGAAACGTCTGTAAACTGTGTTCCTTAACGATTGTGCAAATAACTGTAACAGGTGCTGTCAGAACATAAAGCAGGAGCATCTAACCTAATCTTCAGGGAGTTAAGAAAGGCTTCCTGGGACTTCCCTGGTGGCGCAGTGGTTAAGAATCCGCCTGCCAATGCAGGGGACACGGGTTCGAGCCCTGGTCCGGGAAGATCCCACATGCCGCGGAGCAACTAAGCCCATGTGCCACAACTACTGAAGCCCGCATGTCTAGAGCCTGTGCTCCAGAAGAGAAGCCACTGCAATGAGAAGCCAGCGCACCACAACAAAGAGTAGCCCCCGCTCAATGCAACTAGAGAAAGCCCGCGCACAGCAACGAAGACCCAACGCAGCCAATAAATAAATAAATAAATAAATAAAATTTTTTTTTTAAAAAAAGAAAGGCTTACTGGAAATTATGCTAATAACTGAAGGAAAAGTAACAATTAGCTAAGACAGAGTTTTCCACAAGTAGCCCAAAATGACCTCAGACAAGAATATTTAATAGTTATTTAGAAATATATACTATCTTTTTGCCACTATACTGTTACTTCTTATATATTATTGCTTAGATTGGTTCTAAAGTTTCTTTGAATATTAGAAGAATTTCAAGAAAAATGTTAAGTAAATTGTAGTTCAGGATATGTAGTACAGAGAGGATAGTATAAAAAAACAACTAATGTTTGAGGAAAAGAGAGCTAAGATAAGTGGATGGGCAAGGTTATTCTAACCAGCAGACGTGGTAAGTGCAAGGACCAGGAAGCTGTGGGCTTGGGACAGGAGCTGAATGTGGAGTAAGACCCGGTGTAGATGGAGCACATGGTGCAAGATGGGGAGGTCAGAAGGGTCAGATGGTCTGGCGAGCCAGCTTAGTAACCGTCCTGGACTTAATCATGAGGGCAACGGGAGGCTACAGCACTTTATCTGGACTGCAAGCAGTTTGAAAGCAGGGCATTTTTTGGTATTCTTTGGCTGCTTAGAAGGATGCTACCGGCAGAGATCAAAGTCCAAACACCTCACAATGGTACTTACAGACCTTTTACATAAACCGCAACTGACACAGCCTCCTGTCAAGCATGGCATCCCACACTGTTTCTCCAACATGCCACCTTCTTTGACGGATCTGTGCTCTCGCTCCACAGCTCCTTCTGGTCAAACCCCTCTGTGATACTTGATATTAACCATTGAACTTCTACACTAGCCCTGTGCCTTCATTCACAACCCAGCAGAAACCATTACTTCCAGTGCGAAGCCTTTCCTGTCTTCCCAGGCATCTGTCACTTCTTCTGCACATCTCTTTTAAAGCATTTATCACATTCTAGTTGGTTTACCTACGTCCAGCTCTATGCCACCTCAAGCTCTTTGAGGGCAGGTTTAGTTACTTATTCATCTTTATGTTAGCTGTACCCAGCACAGCACTGGACTTCAGAGTAGGGGAAAAAAACACAGCCTGCCTGCTTAGAGAGTGAGCTTTGGCCAAACGCCTCAACCCAGAGGTCTCAAACTCAGATATACTTTGACTCTCTGAGCTGGCCTATAGAATGTGTGTTTACATTTGAATTGATTTTCAATTTTTAAAAAGTGGACACATTCGCATAGAGCCTGGATTGCTGACTCCACTTGTCCCAAATCTGGGAACACTGGATCTTCATTTTCACGTGGCAGCCATCAGCTGGAGTTAATTGGCCTGCTCGCCATTTTGCCCAGTTCACACTTCTGTTCTCCCTAGCACAAACACCTGGTTATTTCACCATTCCTTTTTGTATAGTAAAATTAAAAGTTAAATTTTCTTACACTGGGCTGTTTCACCTGAGTCCTTAAGGCAATTGAGTTTTCAACCCTTAGCTTAGCCTCCAAGCTTTTTTTCTCATCTGCCAAATGGAAAAAATAACACTTGCCTATAATTTTCAATACAGCCCTGTGGGGTAAAGCGTACACAGAATAGAGAACGCTGCCTGGGACATGGGAAGTGTTTGAAAAACAGTTGTATATCTCAGGAGCTCAAGAACCATTTACAGAACGAACAAACGAATGAATGAATGAACAAACTACCCAATAAATGACCAGTGTTACTGCTTTGTAAATAGAAGACTGATGAAGAAAATTCTCGCCAAGGCGTTTTTATCTATTTGTGAAGGCCATACTTTGTGTCTGGGATACGGTAGGTGCTCAAAACATGGGACAAACTGCAGCTATTATGAATTCCATAAAAGCTGTGAATGAAGGCGTGAGTGATCGAAAGTGAAGTGGGTGGTCAAAAAGCGATGCCTATGGAGCTTTTGCGCTTTTCACCAGGCACACAGCAGGTGCTCAATAAGTGCCTGTGGAATCCTCAAAGAGACAGGGGCCCAGCTGCACTCCCTCCTCCTCCAGGCCGCCCTCCTGGGGACCATCCGGCCTCCTCCCCACCCTCCTGCCCTGCTCCCGCCCCCGCCCCCCCCCTTACAGGATGTCCTCGCGGATGGAGGTGCCATGGTTGAGGTTGTGGAAGCGGACGGAGACGCAGTCCCTGAGAATGAAGGAGCACCTGTTCTCCTTTTTGTAGGCGCTGAAGCACTCCTTGAAGTCCTCGTAGGTCTTGAAGCAGCTGCCTAGCTCCATGGCCACCCCCTCTGCCCACACCAGGGGCTGCACCAAGATAAACACCAGGGGTCAGAGGTCACCTCTGAGGGTCTACCGGCTGGCGTGGGTCCAGGATGCCTTAAGGGTGGGCCCCTATTGGGTGGCCTGTTAACGGAGCTCAGGAGAAGCCCTCGGCCTGACACGGTTACCGCGCGTTGGGGGGCGTCTTTGCTCTCTGACAGAGGGGAAATGACACTCAGCCCTTATTAACCAGTCCCGGGGCTCCGCCCCCTCACTGTCACATCCAATCACGCACGGGTTTCCCGGACTGGCACTAATTTTCTCCAATCGCTAGAGAGCAGGTGGGCACACTCACCCGAAGACTGACAGGAGCACCGACCAATCATAACCTGCATCCCACTTTCTCAGGGCTTGCGGGGGACTTCCGGTTACTTAGCTTCTGCTGGAGGCTGCGCGTTCTGTCCGGGATTCCGCGTGTGCCCCCGAGCGCAGGGTCCTGGGCCGGCAGCAAGTGGGCTACATGTCGTCCCCGCAGGCCCTAGAGGACGAACAGGGCGGCGGCGATCCACCCAGGGACCTCCGCAGCGTCCTGGTCACCAGCGTGCTCAACCTCGAGCTGCTGGACGAGGATCTCTTCAGGTAGCCGGCCGCATCGGGCCCGCACCCACGCATTGGGTCAGAGGCTCCTGATCTTGCCTGCTGCCACCCCATTGCCCCTGCTCGTACCCCCCTGGACGAGGATGGGCTCTGCGCGAGATGCCTGTGCCGCGATTGGGAGGGAACCTGTGCCTGACAAAGCTGCCCCGGCTTCCTCTTCGGCGCGGGGGTCTGTGCAGTCCCACCCCTGGGAGGTCCTGGCAATCTAGGCAAAAAATGGTGACCCAAGGTATCCTTCTCAGCAGCCTCCCCTGAGGAATCATGTCCCAGGGAGAGCCAGTCCAGAAAGGGCAGTGATTTGTCCAAGGGCACAAACTTATCC
Source organism: Balaenoptera borealis (assembly GCF_965194805.1). Taxonomy (NCBI): domain Eukaryota; kingdom Metazoa; phylum Chordata; class Mammalia; order Artiodactyla; family Balaenopteridae; genus Balaenoptera; species Balaenoptera borealis. The sequence goes on from NC_138872.1 coordinate 15,074,453, forward strand.
GCAGCTCCTTCATAGTCACTATAATTTCCTCTTACATTCCGCATCGCCACCACCACTAGGTGGGGTCTAGTAGCTCTTTATTCATTCTGAGGCCTGAGCCAGTTTCCTTCCTGATGCAGATTAAATTCTTGACTGTAACTGGGGATTTAATAGTTTGGACTTCCAAGGCTCCTCCTGGCTTATTGGAAGCTATCTTAGGTATTAACTTAGCCCCACTTAAACCAATTACAAATAACTCCCTGGAGGGCTATTTGCAATGCATTACATGAAAAATGCTGGGCTGGGCAGTGGGAAGCTGGAGACCTAAATTCTTAATCCTCCACTGGGCTCATGCAATGGGCAAGACTTTTCACCTCTGGGGCCTCAGTTTCCTCATCTGTGCACTGAAGGGGTTAGAATTGAAGTCTGAGGGCCCTTCAAGCTCTAAATCTAGTTCTTTTAAGAACTGGGCTGTCAAGTTGAGGGGTGTAAGTGGCAGACCTTAATGCAGTCCCCCCCTGCAGCTTGTGGGGTTCATCTTGGTCTACTCAAGGGCTTGAGAGGCTTATGCCTTACCCTGGTATGGGCAATGGAAGAAACACTGGACTTGGGCTCAAAAGACCCGGATACTGCTCAGGATGGCAATGGTTGAGCTGTGTGTGTGTGTGACCTTGCTCAAGTCAGTTTCCCTCTCTGATTCCTGTTCTCATGGTACAAAATATGGGGATTGGTTCATTATCCTTAACTGAAGTCCACAGAAGTTTGGGGCATCCTTAAGGCCTTGAAGTTGTAGGTAGAGTGGTGCTAGGATATTTGCCTGGGGAAAGGCTTCCACCAGATTCTCAAAGGATCCCAAACCCCAATCAGGTTAAAGAGATCCTGCACTAGAGGCTCATTGAAGATTGTGGGATATGGCCCAGCACCCAAATCTTTCCTGTTTTTCCCCTCTCCCCACAGAGGAAGGCATTACTGGGTACCCTCAACCCAGCGGCTGTTTGGGGGTCAGATCGTGGGCCAGGCTTTGGTGGCTGCAGCCAAGTCTGTGAGTGAAGATGTCCACGTGCATTCCCTGCACTGTTACTTTGTTCGGAAAGGTAAACCAGCCCCTCCCTAACCCACCCCAGCACTGGTGGCCCAGCAGCCACTTCTTTCTGGCCTTGGGGAGCAGACTGAGGAGAAAGGGAGAGAGGTGGAGGAGGAAGGGGAGGGGAGGGGGGTGGTGAGGGAGAGGGTTAATTGATCGCCCTTAGGGAAGCCTAGAGAGGAAGAAGGCCTGGGGCCAGGAAGAGCCTTAGACCCCATACCTGCTGAGATACCGGGTACTTGTTTTCCAGCCCACAGTGGCACAAGACTTTGGTGCTTAACTGTTCCCAGTGGGTCTTTTGTTCTTTATTCTTCATACACCTTCTGGTGCCAGTCCTGTGCTGAGTCCTCAGAGGGGTGCTGAAACCTCTGCTGGGAGTTTGAGGCAGGCAGCTTAACTTGGAGAAGAGACCAGCCTGGGAAACAAGAGACCTTGGGTCTAGTCGGAGCTTTGCCATTGATTCACCAGGCGACCTTGAGTGAGATATAACCACCCTCCCCCACCCCTCCTTCATCCCACCTGAAAAATGCAGAAGGGGCGGGGCCAAGCAAGATCTTTGTAGCTGCTTACAGCTCTGGGATCGAATGAAGGAGAGAGTAATCTTTTAAAACCCATGCTCCCTTTTGAGAAACATAAAAATCTCACTCCTAGGCAGATGCTCCCAATTTTAAGAGTCTCTGTCTTCTGCATGGTCCCATCAGCTGAGAAGAATTTATGCAACTTTATGATATGTGATCTGTATTAAAAAAGACAATGGGTTTCTGCCTTCATTTTACAAGTATAAAATAGTTAATAGTAAATACACCTTTTCATACTACGTTCCCATGCCCCTCACTCCCCATCCTTTTACTTCCTTTACTTCCATGACAGTCATTGCTATAAAGCATCTGAATACTTACCTTGGGGCGAGCCCCGAGCAGATGCGCCCTTTGTTCCCTCAGTTTGGTTGTAAACTCCAAAAGTGCTGGCCTTTTGATATTGTAATCCTTCTAGCCCAGTGAGACATTTTTGTTTCGTTTTGGGGGGGTGGGGGCATAACCTGATCCCGCTGAATCAGTTTCATCATCTGGTTTCTGAAAAGAATTCTTAGTCTTTGCAGGTAAAGTATCTAGTGCAGGGCCTGGCATGATGTGGGGTTTCCATAAATGGTAATTATCATTACTTTTTGATGATGAACTTATGGGAATAATTAAAATTTGCATGTTACAGTATGCAGCTATGTACATTATCTTGTTTAATCCTCTTAAGTAAACAGCATTCCTGCCACTATTCTATGTATAAGGAACCTTGGACCCAAAGAGGTTATGTAAGAAGCTCCCATAATGCTCAGGTAGGCAAAGCCAGGATTTGAACCTGAGTTGCTTTGTGTGGCTCCAAGCTCTACACTTTGTTCTCCTTCTGCGATTTTCTCTTTCCCTCTTGGGAAATAATTCCAAACCATGGGAGAGCCCATCTCAGGTTCTGGGGGAAACATACACTTCCTTGGAAATTCTCCATCCAGGAGCAGCATGAAATGAACCGTGCCAACACTGCTATTTCAAAATAATCACCAATTATTTGTGTCCCTATCTGCTTCTTGAAAGGCTGCAAGACAGCTTAAAATAATTGGCAGCTATTACAGAACTATTAAAATAAAAGTCAGAATTCCCTGGCACTCCAGTGGTTAGGACTCCACGCTTTCACTGCTGAGGGTCTGGGTTCGATCCCTGGTCGGGGAACTAAGATCCCGCAAGCCGTGTGGTGTGGCCAAAAATAAATCAATTAATTAATTTTTAAAATAAAATAAAAGTCAAGGCAGATTAGGAGTATGGGATTAACAGATACAAACTACTATACATAAAGTAGATAAGCAACAAGGATTTACTGTGTAGCACAGAAAATTATATTCAATATCTTGTAATAACCTATAATGGAATATAGTCTGCAAAAAAATTAAGTATGGGAAAAAATAAAACATTTGGGGCAAAAAAAATTTTTTTAAGAAGGATATTAAGTTTTGAATTTTTTTATTTTTTGGTCGGGCCACACGGCTTGTGGGATCTTAGTTCCCAGACCAGGGATTGAACTTGTGCCCTCAGTAGTGAAAGCGCGGAGTCCTAACCACTGGACCGCCAAGGAATTCCCTGGGACAAAATTTTCAAAAGTAATAATAAATAAAAGTCAAGGGCCAGGAGGCTAGTAGTAACGAGATTTGGGGGAAATAATTGTGTCAAAATACTAGGCTAAGGCATATCATTGCAGTTTTATACAAAAGTTAGTTCCAAGCTTCCTGCCAGCAAGGCAAAAAGGGAAGCTCTCTTATTAGTTTGTGATGTGACCCTCTACCAGGTACATCAAGATTTATAAACAATGATGGTGCTCCAGTGATATATAGATATATTTTAAAATTTTTTTATTGGAGTACAGTTGCTTTACAATGTTGCTAATATTTTTAATTAAAAGATACTGGGAGGTGGAGGTGTTGGTCCTTGGCCATTTATCATATCAATTCTCTTTCTAAAAGCCCAGTATAGAATGTTAGTCAGTTTGGGTTTTTTGTTTGTTTGTTTTTTGATTAAAAAAAGTATTTCTCAGGGCTTCCCTGGTGGCGCAGTGGTTGAGAATCCGCCTGCCAATTCAGGGGACATGGGTTCGAGCCCTGGTCCGGGAAGATCCCACATGCCGCGGAGCAACTAAGCCCGTGTGCCACAACTACTGAGCCTGTGCTCTAGAGCCCGTGAGCCACAACTACTGAAGCCCGTGTGCCTAGAGCCCGTGCTCCACAACAAGAGAAGCCACTGCAATGAGAAGCCTGCACACCACAATGAAGAGTAGCCTCCGCTCACCACAACTAGAGAAAAGCCCGCACGCAGCAACAAAGACCCACTGCAGCCAAAAATAAAATTTAAAAAAAAAGTATTTCTCTAGATAGGTAGAAGACTGTAATACAGGTGTTATCTGACTTGGTATAGGTTTAAAGCATGGAGAATCTTGAGCAGGAGTCAAAAAACATTATTCTGTAAAGGCAGAGTAAATATTTTAGGTTTTGTGGGCAAAAGCAAGAGCAGATAATATGTAAACAAATGGGCTTGGCTATATTCCAAAAAATGTTATTTACGGCATCAGTTTCCCTATCTTTACAATGGTGATAAGACCCACTTTGCATAGTTAATGTGAGACCAATGTGAGAAAAGATACCTTAGCAACAATAAAAATATTCATAAACAGAAACCTCCATTAAGTAGAGTTGGGAGACCAGAGGGGGGATCGCTCATGCCCTGTAACAATAGCAGAGCCCGACAGGAAAAAGACTCCTTCTTTCTGGCAAGGACTCAGCCAATGAAAAACCATGGGCTCTTTGTTTACTAGGGCCCTCCCAAATGCACTATACTATAGCCCTCCCTTTTCCCCTCTGTAAAAGCGTTCTCCTCTTGCTGGACGGGGACTTGCGTGTGGCTTACCGTGGCTGCAGACCCCGAATTGCAATTCTCTGCTGATCCTGAAGAAACCCATCTTTGCTGGAGAAGTATCTGGCTGTCTGCTTCAGGTCCACATAACTAATGCACTCACTCCATAACTGTATCTCGCTTCCTTCAATATACTGCAGAGCCTACCAGCTCTGTTCCAATACAAATTTTAAAGAACAGGTCTGGAACTCATTCACACTGAAAGGTAAATGACTAGTAACTGAAAATACTGAATTTTAGCTGCAGCCCAAGAATTGGATGACAGCTTTTTTTTTTTTTAATAGTTCATTGATAGGGAAGGGAGGCCTCCTTCCCAGCCCCTGAAGTCAGACTGCTTATGTAGCTGTCTCGTTTCTGGACTCTTGGGAAGCCCTTCTCAAAGGCCTTTGGCCTTGAGGAGCCCCCTTTCTGATTAAAAATGCCCCTTTGGCATTGCCGGCTAACAGACCTGAGCAAACCCGCTGGGCTTCAGGGCTTCATAGGCGTGTTTATTGCTGTTGAATGAGCCCCCAGTGCCTGGCGGGCTCCCCATTTGGATGGGATGGAGGAAGCAGTGCTTCTCTAGACCTGCTTCTTTCATCTCAAAGTTGAAAATCATCCCCAAGACATCCTACCACCTAGATGTCAGGGTTCTCCAAGGTCAGTCTGACTCAGACTAAAGGACTTCAGGGACACCAGGAAGACTCTCTAAAAACCCTCCCCGACCTGTTCGACCTGTTCATTGAGGGTTAATAGTCCTCACGCTGGGGCCAGTGTCTCCTATCCTGCCTTGTGAGCACAGATAGCGAAGGAGAAGGGTCAGGTGACTTCCATTTGCATTAAGGGTGAAGGGACTGACAGTAGGCTTTTCCTGGGAGAATGAATATCAGACAATGGCCAAACCATATATAAAAATAGAACCCTGAGCCACAACTGGTAGCAACTAGCACAGGAAGCCAACCTACTATCTACAAGTCAGGCTTGGAGGAAGTCAGACCACCATTTCTAGCAGCCAGTCCAGGAAGCCAAACCATAGTCCCTGTAATGATCAGCCCCTAATGGCCAGGACTTGATGAATAACTGAGAGCTTCCCTAATTTTTGCCCCTGCTTCCAACTTAGGACTAACTGGGGAAAGCCAAACATGCACCCCTCACCAATTACATAGGCTGCCCTGGTTTTAGTTAGCCTGCCTATCACCATGCCAGCAGCCTCCAAGCAGGGCATACCTGAAACCTTTGTTTTCACTATAAAGCTTTCCCGCTCCTCCGTCTGCCTTTGAGTCTCTGCCAAGCGGAAGTGATTGTGGCTGACTCCCTTGATGCACTAAACTCTGAATAAATAACCTTTGCTTGTTCTCAAAAAAAAAAAAAAAAGAAAGAAAGAAAAGAAAAACAAAAACAAAACAGGCAGCAGGCCAGATTTGCTGACCCCTGATCTAGAAGAATGGTACCAGGTTCATGACAAGATCCCAGTCACAGAGGGAACAAGACAAAAGCTGAGAGTATTTTATTGAACAAACACAGAGCACTTAGTATGTGCCAGATATTATTCTGAATACTTTACAACTCCGAACTAATTTAATACTCATTAAAATCCTGAGAGGTATGAACACTATGATGATCCCCATTTCACAGATGGGTTAACTGCTCAAAGAAGTTAAGTGACTTTCCCAAGGTCACACAGCTGGTGAGTGTCAGAGCCGGGCTTTGAATGCAGGGAATCTGGCAGTGTCCCTTCTGTCCTGTGCTGTTGACGGAGAGGATCTCCACCTGCACTGGGAGCATCCCAATGACAGGGTCTAGGATTCTCTCCCCGGTACCTGGGCTTCGTCAGGCCTCAGTCAGTAGCTACCAAGCAGAAAAGGAATGGAGAACAAGCAACAGAGGGGCCTGTCCAGCCATGGTGATGGTCAGCGGGCCTACGGGGCTCACTTGGGCTCACCGTGTGCTGTGTGCCCTTTGCCTGCTGCAGGGGACCCGAAGGTGCCGGTGCTGTACCAGGTGGAACGGACGCGAACAGGGGTGAGCTTCTCCGTGCGCTCCGTGAAGGCTGTGCAACACGGCAGGCCCATCTTCATCTGCCAGGTCTCCTTCCAGAAGGCCCAGCCCAGCCCTGTGCAGCACCAGTTCTCCATGCCTACCGTGCCCCCGCCGGAAGAGCTGCTTGGCCATGAGGCCCTCATTAACCAGTATTTAAGGTGAGAGACCTCAAGGTCCCAGGACAGTGTTCAAACTGCAGTCGCCACCTGTTAGCAGGCCACGGGGTCCTTTAGTTGATCTCAGCCAGCATTTTAAAAAGCTGGACTAGGGAATTCCCTGGCAGTCCAGTGGTTAGGGTTCTGTGCTTCTACTGCAGGGGACACGGGTTCGACCCCTGGTTGGGGAACTAAGATCCCACAGGCCATGAGGCACGGCCAGGGCGCGGGGAAGCTAGACTAGAAAAGAAGATACTAGAGTGTATTGCCTGTAGTAAGGGTAGGCATCCTTTTGTGAAACGTTAGTTTCAGTTGTGTGTGAGAGCATGTGTGCCCATGGGTGGGTGTTGGATCATGGTGTGAAATGCAGGGCTTCCTATTCAGCCAGCTCAGGTACTGTTACAGTTTTCCTACTGTTTAAATACTGAAATACTTCTATAGTTATTGGTAAATACCTCCCCAGTCCCTGAGTGGTCCCCCTTCTCCTCCAGGGTCACCCATGGTCCAGCAGCCTAGGAGTTAATGCCTGCCAGGGGTGAGGGTCCCTGCCGCAGAGCTGTGGCCCTGCTGCCTTTGCCTTAGTGCATGTTAAATCTTTTGAATGTCACCTGGTAAAATAGGTTTCTTACTCGGATCACAGCTAATAAAGTTGGAAAAATGCTGGGGCAGTAGAAAGAGCTCTGGGTCCTGACACAGGACAAGTCACGTGGATTTGTTATCGCGAGTCCATGTGCCCAACTTGCACAGTGAGGCCAAACCAACCAAAACATCGGAGTTTGGAGCAGAGAAAGGTTTATTCCAAGGCCATACAAGGAGATGGGTGGCTCATGCTCTAAAAAACCCCCGAGCTCCCTGAAGGGCTCTAGAGCGCAGGCTCAATAGTTGTGGCATACGGGCCTAGTTGCTCCGTAGCATGTGGGATCTTCTTGGACCAGGGATTGAACCCATGTCCCCTGCATTGGCAGATGGATTCTTAACCACTGTGCCACCAGGGAAGTCCCTCCTGAAGGGTTTTGGCAAAGCATTTTTAAAAGCCAGGTAAAGGAGGAGGGTCGCAGGGTACATGATCAGCTCATGCACAGTTCTCTGATTGGCTGATGGTGAGGTAAGAGGGCAGCGTCACAGGGGTTAACATTGTTAGTCCTTAGGCTCCAGGAGGCCTGGGGCTGTGTGCTCGTGGTCATCAAGTAGTTAACATCTTTCATTTGGCTGGGGGGGTGTGGTTAGCACCTGTAAAACAACTCGGGAAATGTGCATCATATACTGTTATCTTGGTACTTCAGAGAGTAAAGCAGAGGATATGGGGGAAGGGCCTGTCCCAGGAAGGCCCCATAGGGTCCTGCTCGGGTACAGTTCCCCTCCTCAATCTTGAGGAGAACGGGTTTTGAACAATTAAAGGAATAAAGGTTCAGATAAGGAGGTTAATCATAAACTTGACATAGGTACCCACAGGGTCCAGCTTGGTTATAGATTTGGTCCAGGGCTCCACCTCTATTAGTGCCCACCTGCTGTGTAGCTTTGCTCAACTCCCCAGCCTCTCAGAGCCCTGCTTCTTCATCTAAAAAATGGGAATGGCTGTTTCTGCCCTTCAGACTTCACAGCTCTATCGTAAGGAGAGCCCCGCTGCCTTGTGGTGCTGCAGTCGGGGCTGTCAGCCCGGTGTGATGGAACAGATGTGCATCTGCACCTAGGAAAAGCCTGGGTTCAAATCTAGACTCTGTCCCTGCCAGCTGTGTGAGTTTGGCAAGTTGCTTTTCCACTCTAAGCCTGTGTCCTCCATTGTAAAATGGTGCCAGTCAGAATTTCTACCTTATAAGGCTGCTGTGAGGATTACACAAGATAACAAGGCCCTCAGTGAGTGCTCAGTGAATTGTAGTTACATCACTCTTGACAGAGAGGAATAAGCATAGAGTCTGGTACGCGGTCAGAGCTCCAAAATGTTTGAGAAATGAAAGGAGGACATTGTTCTTAAAGGTCCCTGCATCTAGAGCTGCGTGTCCCATAAGGAAGCCGCTAACCACAGGTGGCTGTATTAAGTTAAATAACGTTAAATAGAATTAATTCAGTTCTGGTCCTGGGTCGCACTGGCCACATTTCAAGCCCTCAACAGCTACATGTGGCTCGTGGCTGCCACAGCGGTCAGTGCAGCTACAGACCATACCATCATCACAGAAGGTTCTGTCAGACAGGGCTCGAAAGGATAGGGATGGAAACGGAAATACCGGGGAAGAGCCTAGGGGCACAAGGGGTGGTCCTTACTGTGGCAAAGGGGCTTCCCTGGAAATGGGCTCCTCCCCCTGGAACACAGTGTCCCCAGTTGCTCAGGGTTAGGTCAGTCAGTCCAAGTAGGGCAGCCTGTTTCCTGAGTGTTAGAATAGAGGAGTGGTTAAGAGTGTGAACCGAGGAGGCAGACTGGCTGGGTCCAAATCCCGCGCCCCTCCACTTCCTGAGCAGGCTACCTGCACCCTCTGTGCTTACGTCACTTATCAGATGGCAGTGATAAGAGCATGGACCTCACAGAGGTGTTGACGGGTGAGTCCATGTGTGTGAAATGCCTGGAACGGGGCCTGTCACAGGGTACACCGCATGACTAGATGATGTGTTGGCTTCTATGCTTTATCTTGTCTCCTCCACAGTATTTACTATGAGGTAGGTGACTGTCATTATCCACATTTTGCAGATGGGAAAAAAGGCTGAGCGATGACTAACTTGCACCAGGCCACAGGGCTCATTAAGTGGCAAAGAAAGGATGCAAATCTATCCTATCTTGCCTGCCAGAGGGGAGGGGAGCTTTGGGGATAAGTCAGGAGTCCCTGTGAAGGAATGAGGGGGGTCAGAAGAGGCGGCTCAGAGGACAGGCTCCCCATCTCCCTGGGTCTCCCCATCCCTCTCCCCTTTACTTTCAGGGACCCTAACCTCCAAGAGAAGTACCGAGTGGGGCTGAACCGAATTGCTGCCCAGGAGGTGCCCATTGAGATCAAGCTGGTAAACGTACCCACTCTGAGCCAGCTGCAGAGCATGGAGCCCAAACAGATGTTCTGGGTGCGAGCCCGGGGCTACATTGGTAAGAGGACCCCATGGCCTGAAAGGAAACGCTCTCCAGGGACCTAGACCTGTACCTCATTTGCCCTTTGTGGCCTTGGGCATGTTACTTCCCCATCTGGGCCTGTTTACTTATCTGCATGATGGGGAGGTTGGCTCAGCCCTTTGCATGGGGAGAACGGGCAGGTGACTATAATCCTAATGTTGGCCCCTTCTGGGGAAGGCAAGGCACCTTGCCAAGATTCTTCCCCAGGTCTCCTGCTAAGCATCAGGTGCCTTTGTGCAAATTGGAAGAAGACACTTTGGGGGTCCAGGGTGGGAGACTTGGGGACTGAAGACTGGATTTCAATCCTCACTTGGACCTGCCCCCCTCCCATCCCTGTCTCCCTTCTCCCCCATCACACACACACACCTTGGGCCAGGTGCCCTTGGGCAGTGAACAGTCTGCACACCTATGCACGGCAGCCCCTTTCTCCCTACCTCCCTGCAGGTCCTGAGCTGTAAAGCCCAGGAGCCCAGGGCTGATGGGGCCGGAATCTGTTGCAGGGGAGGGCGACATGAAGATGCACTGCTGCGTGGCAGCCTATATCTCGGACTATGCCTTCCTGGGCACAGCACTGCTGCCCCACCAGTGGCAGCACAAGGTGCACTTCATGGTCTCCTTGGATCACTCCATGTGGTTCCACGCCCCTTTCCGAGCTGACCACTGGATGCTCTATGAGTGTGAGAGTCCCTGGGCCGGTGAGTGTGGGACCCTGGGGGATGAGGGTGCTGACCCTGGGAGGGCAGGGAGCCTGCTTTCTTGGGTGATGCTGTCCCCCACCCACTTTCTATGGAGCACCACACAGATCACTCACTTCCTCTTCTGCTTCCCTAGGCTGTGGCATCCTTGTCTTCAAAATGACAGGGTGAGGCCTGAGGATGGGACACCTCCTCAGCTCTTAATTTCGGTAACATGCTGGGAATATGATTCATTTTATCTCAGAGACTCAGTTCTAGTCCCAGAACCACTTCAGATTCCCTGTGTGATTTTGGGCAAGTCCCATCTCCTCTCTGAGCCTCTTTCCCCATCTAAACAAATAGAGTTGCATTAAAACAGAGGTATCCAAAGCTGGTGGCCCATCAGACCACCACTTGGGGGAGCTTTTTTGGAACATTCTCCGATTCCATCCCCAAGATTCTGACTCTGCAGGTCTTGAACGAGATCCAGGAAACTATTTTTAAGAAGCTCCCGGGACTTCGCTGGCGGTCCAGTGGTTAGGACTCAGTGCTTTCACTGCAGGGGGCACAGGTTTGATCCCTGGTCGGGGAACTAAGATCCCACATGCTACATGGCGCGGCCAAAAAATTAAAAAAAAAAAAAAGCTCCCTAAGTGATTCTGACAATTAACCTGGTTGAGGGTCAGGGCACTCAGCATTCTCTAAGGGCCCCACCGCTTGGATACTCCTTATAGTGTTGAGAGAAACCCAGACTCGTTCATCAGTGCCTAGTCTCAGAGCCCTGGGTTCCTTTCCAAGGAAGTGCATTTCAAACAAAGAAAAGCCTTGCTTTGTGAAACAGGGACAAAACTTGAGGGACTTTTTATACTCAGGGAAGCGGGGGCTCTCCAGCACCAACAGCATCACAATAAAGGGGCCACCACCTTGAAGTTGGGACTCTCGGGTTCATGTTTGGCCTGATCCTTAAGGCCAAGTTCCTGAGCCTCTCTGGACTTGAGTGGCATCACCTGGAACAGGGGACAAGGCCTGCTTCACTTGGTCACCGTGAGGCCTAAGTGAGCTGTTCTGCATATAAGAGAAACCAGCAGCTCCCTTCCTAAATATCAGACTAAGGCCCTGGGCTAGCACGGGAGAATCTCCACGTGGGGAGGTCGTGGCCAGGCCTTACGGCTCTGCGTCCTGTCCTCCGAGCCCCTTTGTCCCTGAGGGGATGGAGGTGGGGTTTTTGTTGGTTTGTTTGTTTGAATGAATTACCAGCCCGGAGGGCCTGGTTTGATTTATTATAAAGGGAACTGATGGGTTTCCTCACGCAGGTGGCCAGAAGTGGGGCAGATCTGGTTCGCTGAGCTACTGAACCAGACTGTTCTCAGAACGTCTCCCCTTGGGATTTTTTTGAGGAAGCCAGCAGATAATTGAAAGTGCTTTTAAACCATCAAGTGGGATTCCCATGGGAGGAGTTACGCCCTATGACCAAGCATAACAGGCTCCTAAAAGGGTGCTTGGAGATTGGGAGTGACCACAACGCTGAGCGTACCCTGGCATGGGGTGGCCCAACCTGAGCTGTACGTTTTCCAAGGAGGGCATTTGGCTGGGTGGAAGGAAACAGAAGGCCGTTCTCTCCCTTATCTTCGCAGGTGGCTCCCGGGGCCTAGTTCATGGGCGGCTGTGGCGTCGGGACGGGGTCCTGGCTATGTCCTGTGCCCAGGAGGGCGTGATCCGAGTGAAGCCCCGGGACTCAAAGAGCAAGCTGTAGCCAGAGGTACCAGCTTGGTCTGGGGCTTCAAGGATCTCCCTTCTCCCCCGACTCCTGAGGCAGGAGTTACCATCCAGGGCTGGGCCTTTGGTCCTGAACATGGAATAAAGAGACTTATACCAGTGGAGCTGCTGGCCTTTTAATCCCCCTGGGCCAGAACTGCAGGCCTCCCTCCAGCCATCAACGCCAGGACTCCTGGGCCGGAACTGCAGGCCTCCCTCCAGCCATCAACGCCAGGACTCCTGGGCCAGAGTCCCTGGCCCTTAGCCAGGCTGGCTTGGAGGGCCAAGGAAAAGGGACCATTGACCCTGACCTGGGGCACAGCCCCCAGATATTCATAAGCTGGAGAGGCTGCACCAGACTTTCTCCCTGCACCGTCCTAGCCAAAGCTTGTCCTGAGCCCAGCTCAACAGAAGAAGCACATTTCTTCAGTCTGCTACAAATCCTTTGTGGAACTTCTAGGGGTTCCCAGCACCCCTGGTCGCCTCCCAACTGCTGTCCGTGTCCTCATCCGCCCCTACCCCACTTCCCATCCTGGGGCAGTGCCTCTCCCCACAGTGGCCTTAAGTCTAAGTGTGGTTAGTCCAGCACCTCCTTGATGAGAAGTTCTTTGAGACTGGGGGGTGGCGTGGGCGTCAGGCCTGCCTCTTGCAGGGCCTGGAGCTGGGCCTCTGATTGGTGTTTGTCTAGGCCCAGGTGCCAGGAGAGCCGCACGTGGGCCTCCAGAAAGGGGGCCAGGAAAGGGTGAGGGCTCTTGTCCCCCAGCAGCTGTAGGGCCTTCTCACAGCATGCCCGGGCCTCCCCAGGGTCCTCCAGCTCCTGGTGGCACACAGCCAGCCCTGCCAGGGTCAGCAGAGGGCGGTCTGGGCCTGAGGGGACACCCAGCTGGGCCTGCAGCTGCCAGGCGTTGGCCCAGAGCGCCAGGGCCTCGCGGTAGAGGCCAGTGCAGGTGAGGCTCTGCGCCCGCCGCAGCTCTGGCAGCACAAAGAAGTCCTGCAGGTCCGGGGCCTGGCGCAGCTCAGGCACTGCCTGGAGGTGGCCCAAAAACTGCTCAAAGGCCCGGCTGCGGCGGGCGATGGTCTCTGCGGTAAAGTTCCGGCGCAGGCGCTTGCGGGGGAAGGAGATGGCAGCCATGGGGCCCCGGAACTGCCGCTGCAGGTTTCGGTGCAACCGTTCAAAGTCCGAGTATCGGCGGGAGATCTGGGCTGGCTGGCGACCCGGTGGCCCCGGGCCCATCACGGCGAGGGTGTAGAGCTGCGGGGGAGGGTGGGGGTCAGGGCAGGTGCAAGGCGCCCCCGGGACCCTTCCCGCTCACTTCCAGCCCTCTTCCCCCACCTCTTCCCTTCACCCCCGAGGCTGCTGCAGAGCCCAGTCCCATCTTACCTGAGGCTCATCTGAAATGACCCAGGCCCAAGGCAGCATGGGGAGAAAAAGACAGAGATGAGCTTCAGCGCCTGGTCCAGCCGCCCCCTCTGCCCCTCCTAGGGAGTACTCCCTTCCCATAGGGCAGTGAGCTCTTCTGACAGCCCCTCTGGAAAACCAGCCGAGGGCCGAAACCCAGGCCCATCTCTTGGGCCTCTAGAGCCAACCTTTAGGATCAGCTTGGAGCTTCGTTCCACTCTGGATACATAGCCCCACATCCCTGGCCAGGTTACTCCAATCCAGACCCAGAACACAGGTCTTCAGACAGCCCCAGTAGCGACCAGTGTGAAAAGTGCACTGGGACCCAAGTTCTAACCTCAGGTCAGGTGCTCCCTCACTATGTGATGTCAGGCAGGGCAGTCCCCTTCTTGGGTCCACTTCTGACTCTAGTGAATGGAGCTCTGGCCCAGCTCACTGTTTACTTAAGTGTGGGACGTGTGCAAACGTTGGCACCTGGGTGGTTTAGGGGGTATGCACTGGAGTAAATAACACTGAATCAGAGGCAGGAGGTGATGCCCCCACTAATTCTCTGTGAACCTGACTGCACATTGAGAAGCTCTCAGTTTGGTTTAAAAAAGCCCTTTTCATCTCCATTTTTAGAAAAGAGCCAGAAAGAGGCTCTCAGGTCAGGGCCTTCTTCAGGCGGCAGCATCCAGGCAGGGCTTAATGACACTTTCACTGCTTTTATTTTTATGGTTATCTTCTCTTTATGGCAAGTGAGCCTTTCCATATACAGTTGTGCTATAAAGTTGTCTTTTAAACTTATTTTTAAAAAATAGGTTTATTTGAAGAGAAACGTGAAGCACAGAATGGTACAAGTAGCATTTAGATAGGACAAGAATTGTGAGGGTGCTGGAGGTCTGGGAAACACTGAACGAGATGACCACTAAGCTTCCCCCCAGGTCCGAGGACCCAAATATGGATTAATCTGTAATCATGCTGAGCTAACAGGTCTAAAGGGGGGGATTAGCAAGCTTTCAATGTTGAAAGCATACTAACACCAAACCGAGATTTTTCTCTCGAATTTGTTCTGTGAAACTGCCAATATCCTAGCCACCCCTGGTCAGTTAGGTTTGCCTGCTCTATCCTTCCCTTGAAGATTCACAGTGTACATTAATATTCAGGATTAAACAGTTTAACAATAAAGAAACTTATTTTACTCTTGTTCAACTCTGCATTCCCAAAACATATTGCATATTGACTGTAAAAACTTTTTTTTTTTAAAGAACAGTTATTGATATTCCAGGGAACCAGTTTTCTGCTGAACACATTTCAGGGAGCACTGGTCTATAGTGACCCCTTACGCTCATCTAGCTTTTATTTTCATTTGTAATTTCTGGACAAAAACCCATTTTAGATCCATTATCTGATCCTTATACTGTCCCACTGAGATAGGTAATGAGAGTCACTCCATTAACTGAGCACCTACCCTGCGCCACGTGCTGTGCCTAGCACTTCACATCTACTATTTTGTCATCACAACAGCACTGCCAGGAAGCCATCCTTACCTCCGTTTGACGGCTAGGAAGCAGGTCCCAGGAGCGGGCAAAGGGCTCAAAGACCTCCCTTAAGTCACACAGCCGATAAATGGCCCAGCTGGGACTCAAACCCAGGCCGACCTAATTCCAAAGCCTGTGCTCTTAACCCCCAGGAGATGTTAAAGCAGGATTTAGGGTCCCCATTGAACAAAGAGAAGATTTGTTTCCCCAGACCTGGGCCAGGCCAACCTTGGCTCTATCTTGTCATTCTCTTCCCAGAGTTGCCCGCATACTTCCTTGTCTCCCAGCTGCTCCTAGATAACTGATCCTTGGCGCCCCCTTCCTGTGCATGACCCCCAGCCAGGACTTTTGCCACTTAAGATCTGATCATCGGAGTCAATCCCTGCTCAAATGGGAGCAGTCACCCCATGGGCGTGGCCCTTTTTTCACTAAGAGCTGCAGAGAGGGGTGGAGAAGCCCAGATGTGGGACAGGGCTCCAGGCCCCCTTCCTGCTGAGTCAGAAATGGAGGAGGGTGGTGAAGAGGAGGGAAGTGAGAGGCAGGGAGCTGCTGCCGCCATGACCAGCCAGGTCAGGCTGGGTTTCAGGACCGGGACCACCGAATTCACCATGTGTTTCTCCTTTCCACAGCCAGGAAATCAGGGCCTCCTCCCCGCACTGATCTTCACCCCAACCCTACCCATCCCATAAATCCAGTCCTTAGGACAAGCTTATTCTGTACAGGTGTGGGTGCTGGAGAACTGAGTTTCCTGGGTTGTAAAGAGGCTACAACAGGCCCTAGAGGCCAGACATTTTCAACCCAAAGTTAAGTAATAATAATAGAACTACCATTTTATCGAGCACTTCATGATGCCAGGCGCAACGCTAAGGGCTTTCTATGCACCGTCTCATTTGATTTCTGCGACAATTCTGGGCATTATCCCCTTGTTCAGATGAGGAAACAGGGTCGTCAAAGTTTCACAATTCACCCAAAGTCAAACGACTGGTAGTAACTGGGATCCAAAACCCATTTTTCTAACCACTAACCAATGCAACTTGGATCTCAAGTCTGACTCAGATAATATTCTTCCTTGTGTATCTTGCATCTGGCGACGATTTGCAAAACCCAGGGAGCAGGGGACACGCACACTAGTTCTTAGTCTCAGAATCAGGACTCGATAGGTCCATAGTCCCTCAAAAAAGTTTTAAGTCATTTGCCTGAGGATTTGCTCAAGCTACATCCCCTTTCTGGCTTCAGTTTCCCCATCTGTAAAATGGGGCAGCCATTTATAACTACACAGCCAGATCCCCCAGGAAGCTGGCGTTTTCCCTACTTTCTCTTAGCCAGACTTCTAGACTCACAGCCCAGGGATTCCTGGACCCTCACTCACCACGTACTTGGAGGGCGGGTCCTTGACCACGTTGGCGCTGGTCACCTCAAAGAGCAGCCGCTGGGGTACCAGGGTGTTCCGGGACTTCTTCCAGAAATCTTGCAACTGCCGTGTCAGGAGCTGACTGCCCCGCTGCCCATCAGGTGGGGGACTCCGTTCTGCATGAGCACAGGATGGGCCTGGGGCCAAGTTCCACATAAATTACGTGCCCTGACCTCATTCATCCTCCCAACGAATGACAAAGGATTTATCCCCATTTGACATAAATGGAAACGGAGGGCCAGAGAGGGGGCCTGGGGCCAAACACCTGCCCGGCAGACAGTAGATGTTAAATAAATATCTCCACCCCCAAAACATTGCTAGCACATTACTACCATTTGTATCCCAGCCCCTGTACATATCATGCCCTAAACAACCCGGGATGGGAGTGATTTCCCCTATTTGACACAAGGGAACTTGGCTGAGACAGGTGTTGTGACTCTCGCAAGGTCACACAGCCAAGAGGTGGCTGGGGCACTTAAAGAAGTGTCTGCGTTTCGGCTGGATCAGCTCGGGAACGCGGCTGGGGTGGAGGCCTAATCGAGTCCCAGGGTTCCCGCCTCCATCCTCCCGCACTCGCCTGCGTCTTCTCCCGCCTCCCGGTCCCCATCGGGCAGCGGGTCGGGGTCAGCCTCCTCGTCGTCCTCGTCGTCCTGGTCCTCGTCGTCCTCGGCACTGGTGAAGCTCAGGGTGCCGCTGAGGCGGGACGACAGGCCCTCGGCGTCGTCGTCCTCCAGTTCCGAGCTCTCCGGGAACTGCTCGGCCTCGGGGCCGGCCGCTGCCTCCCCGGGGCCGTCGCCGGTCAGGGCGTGCCGCAGCCGGTGCAGGAGCCGCGAGGCCATGGCACCCCGGGGGGAGCTCGCGACGCTGGGTCCCGGGCTGGGGAGGGAGGCGGACCCCAGCCAAGTGCGGGGCGGGGGCGGGGCGGGGCCGGGATTGGGGGTGGGAGGGGCGCCGCGGAGGCCCCGCCCTTGCCTGTGGAGGGTCCCGCGACTCTCCCGGCGCCTCTTTCGCTCTCTGGTGCGGGTCTGCCTCCTGCGCCTCGAGGTGCACTCTGGGGCGCCCCGCTCCCCGGGGTTCTCGTGCAGCCCGCGGTGCCTGGCCAAGGGCAACCGGGCTCCGCCGGGTTCCGCCGGGCCCAGGCCGCTCCGGCCCCTTCCTGCCGCCGCCCCGCCTCCGGCCCCGCCTGCTCCCTGAGCCGCCCGGGAGTCCCGGGCCCTTCGCTCCAGGAGGGATTTGGGAATCCTGGGTAGGCCTGGGCAAGCCCCCGGCCCCCTAAGGGATCGTCCCCAATCCGGAGGGGCCTACACCCTCCTTGAATCCTCCCAACCCTCCGGAGACCCAGGCTGGCCCCAATCTATCCCCAGCACTCTAACTTTCCAGAGTCATTACGCGGCAGTAGGGAGCCCATCTCTCCTGTGAGGAAACCGAGGCCAAGAGAAGCCGAGTGATCTGGGATGAAATCTGACCTCTGACCTCGAGTAGCCTAGGTTTTCTCATATGTAAAACAGGAACAATACGAATTTAAGTACGAATTTTGCACAGAGGAGGGACTAAGAGGATAGTAAGTTATACAATGATTATTGTTTCTACAGTGTTCACAAGCTTTTACAATCTCATTTGAGCCTGCCTCACACATAGGACATAGGCAAACGGGGGAAACTGAGACCCAGAGAGGCTGAGTTACTTTCCCCAAGTCATACAGCTTGCCAGAGGTTTCTGAGTGTAGGGCCCTGCAGCCCAGGTCTCCTGAGTTCCACATCCTGTTCTTTAATCACGCTGCAGGCCTGGTAATCTCAGCAACTCCCCTAGTGAGCTGTGTTTTTATTTTTTATCCAGAGGGCAGCAGTAGGTCAAGAATTTAATTGTCCTTTCCCGTCAAAAGGCCTAGCTATCAGTCCCTAGCAGGGCAGATATTGCTAGTTATACAATCAAACAAGTAAAGTCTCTCTGATGGTAGCTCCTCCCCTTTTTAAATGGCACAGGAGAGAGCGGTGTGGGAATAGCTTTGAATGGAACACATACTCCCTGCCCTCCCTCTGTGCAGAAGGGGCAGGGCTCTCATTTCTTGAAGTTCCACTGTATCCTCCATCCTGTTCTAGGCACTTTACAAGGGGTCACATCTCACCCTCACAACATCCTGGGGAGGAGGCTGTGAGTGGACAAGAATGGTCCATTTTCAAGATGAAGAAACTGAGGCAAATAGACTTTCCCAAAGTCCACAGCTAGGAAATAGGGGAGCTGGGATTTAAGGCCAAGTCTGTGTAATCTCAAAGCTTTAATGACTCTTCATTCAGCTTCCCAGCAGGGTGTTGGGGCAACAAAGACACACCTCATTTGTTCACTCATTCACCACTCACCCATTCACCAAACATTGGCTGAATCTTAACCTGTACTTTGGCAAATGCCTCACAAGTCTGGGTACATAGCAGGTGCTCACAAAACCACGGGTTGTCAGAGCCATGAGGGTCTGGAGGAGGGTTGCTCCGAAATCTGGTCTAGCACCTCCATTTTACAGATGGGTAGTCTGAAGCTCAGTGAAGGAAAGTTACCCTGGGCCATACACACAGGGCCAGAACTAGGAGATCTTTTGAGGTCTTATATTCTCCACTACTCTTAGGCTCTGTATGGATCTCTCCCCACAGCCTCCCTGAGAGATGGTCATCAAACTCCTGTTTGCATACATTCAGTAACAGGAGGCTCATTACCTTCTGAGGCTGCCCGGTCCCATTATTATTCAACCACCACTGTTAGAAAGGTCCTCCTTATATTGAACCAGATGTCATTCCGTTCACTTATTCTTCCAAAGATCATATTATTTTTTGAACACTTGCTAAGTGCCAAGTGCTGGGTGCTGGGGAATGCACTGGCAGGCAGGTAACAGTCTCTGGTCCGTGGAACTTAGAACAGGTCGTGATCCCATGGCGTGTTCAGTGCTATGACTGAGGAAAATACTGGAGACCACCTTGGACTCCTTTGGCCTGGGTACAGGGGAGGAAGGATCCTGGAGGAAGTATTGTTAAAGCCGAGAAAGAGGATAGGGAAGTAGGCAGGTGAACAAGGGGAAGATGGGAGTTTCTGGCAGAAAAAACCCAGCATGTGCAAGGGCCCGGGAACTTTAAAGGGTGGTGGTTGGAGCTTTATTTTAGTCTGAAGAAAGCAGAGCGGCATGCAAGGTGGGAGAGGAAAGGGGATGAGAACAGAAGGGTGAGTGGGACCTTGCTTGGCCACACTGAGTTTCGACCTTATCTATTTCTCTGAATAAATGAAAGAACAAATTAATGAACAAAGGATTGCTGTAAGTTCCACACTCTCTGTTCCAAAGGGATCAAGTGGTTCCAATGTCTGTATCCAAATTGGCATCCCCTGGGGAGCATGGCCCCTTGGCCCTGTGCCTGGCTGGGGGAGGCCTTATTTAGCCTGGCCTGGCTCCACTGAGATTTCCTTGGGAATATCTATGTATAGGGCAAGAGGGCGGCCCAGCTGCCACTGTCCATCTGAATTCCTTGGTGGCCAGCCCCCTTTCACTAGCCCCAGACCCTGTGTTCAGTCATCTCCGTGCTCTTTTTGTTGACTTAGCTACCATCCATAAATGTTGTCTATCCCCCGCAACACCTCGTGTGGACCCTGTACGTTCTCAGGGTGGGCTCGCCTCGGACTTGACTTGATCTGCCCACTCCTTCACTCTCCAGATGGTCAGCTGAGCTCCTCCAGACTTCTTCCTCAAGCTCTAGCAAGGGGCCAGCTGCCCCTTCATCTACTTAGAGAAACTTCCCCCGGTCCCCCTTCCCCCCAAAAAAGTGAATCCCCTAAACCCTTTCCCTGGAGAAAATAAGCTTGAAAGAAGAATCTTCTTTCAATGTTTCTTTCTCCTCCAAGTGCACACCCTGTTTCCTGGACCCCTCTATACATTTCTCCTTCTAGACGGGTCCCCTGAGGACAGTCTGCCCCAACTTCCCCTCAGTCAGTATGAATAAGAATCCCCAACATGACTATAGACCTTTATGATTTACAAAGCTCCCCGGTGAAAAGGGAATAATCATAGTTGCTACCTCACAGGATGAGTACTGGATGAGATCATGTGGTTAAAATGCTTAGCACAGTGTGTGGCCAGTCACAGAGGTTCAATAACTGTGGCTGTCACTTTCCCCTCCTCCTATCCCCCGCCCCTTACCCTGATTCAAAGACAAAACATTCCACTTGCCAAGCACTGACCCTATGTAGTTGGCACAAGCTTGGGGACATATACCTGGGCTCCCGTTTACCATGGTTTCTCTGTGAGGGAGGTTATGACTCTCCCCATCTCACAGATAAGGAAACTGAAGCTCAGAGTGGCATCGCCACCTGCTCAAGTGTGCACAGCTTGTAGAGACAGGAATTGGATCCTGGGCTTTGGACGTCAAGGCTTGTGCTCTTGCATTCCGCCATGCTGCCTCACTTTTCTCTATCCTAATCATCCTCACCCATCTTGGAGCAAGTATGCTTCCTGAGGGGGCGCTCACTAAGGCGGTGGAGCAGGGCGGGTTCTCCTCACAAGAATCTAGGACGTCAAGGCCTGCCACCTGCTCGGAGGCTTAAATTTCTCTGCAAGGGCCCTTGGCTAAATTAGGTAATGGGCTAGGACTCTGGGAGGGGGGTGCTCGCTGACCCCAGGATCTGATTGGCCAGGGCATCCGGTCCTGGGGAGCAGGGAAGTGGGAGGAGAGGGTGCCCCTACAAATCCTAGGGGCTACAGAGGGCCAGGGCATCTTTGGGTGGTGGAGTACAGAGGAGGTGACCTGCAGCAGAGGAGTCCTGGTGACACGCAACCATGGTAAGGATGAGAAGGGACTTCATCCTTTTACTTGCAGGAGCACTTCTGGGCATCTTTCAGGCCAGATCTGGGTGCTCTGTGGGGCAGTAACTTGGATGTCTGAAGGTGGAATATGAAAGCTCCTGGAACCCTGGTGTCTGGGAGGAAGGTTGGGAAGAAGGCCTCGGACTTGTCTTGGAAGGGGAGAGTTGGGACGTTCCAGGGGTTGAGCCTCCAGGCTTGCCGGTTCCCTGAGACCTTCTGAGGCTTCTAGCCATGTCGGTCAGAGAACTGTGAGTGGGTCTTAGCTTGTCACCCTGATGGTGGAGAGGGGGACCCTCGTGGTGGAGAGGGAGTCACCCAGCAAGCCAGTGAGCAGTGGGGGTGGGCTGGAAGCCTTGAGAGAAGGAAACCTCCTCTGGAAGATGGGAAGCGTGCAGGGCCTCAGACCAGTTCAGGGGCAGGACCCCAAGAGCTCCAAGGGGATGAGAAGGGGCCGAAGATGACAGAGCAGAGTTAGAGAGATGTCAGCCTCCCAGAGAGGGGTTATGATTTGAGGCCGTCCTTTTCCTCTGAGATCTGAGATCGCCCTCCCCACTTCACTTCAAGGAGTAACTAGACCCTGGACGACAGCTGCTGTTGCCCGTTCCTGACTAAAAATAACCTGCCCTTTTGGCACAGGCAAGGAGGAGGGGAGGGGGGGAGGGGAGGAGGAGGGAGACAAGGAGGACAGCCAGCAGCCAGCCAGCTGAAGAGCTCCTTGGACGCCTCAGCCCTTCTTCGTTGCCAGCCTCAGTCCAAAGTCCCCTAGCTAGCTGGCTGGGCTTGGACGTGGTGGAAACTCCTTAGAGCCATCTTACCATCACCTGCACAAGGCCCACATCATACTCCGCCCAGCAGGAGTGGCATTTACTCCAATGACTGAATCGTCGCCAGGAAGTTTACAATCTCTGTCTCTGCAAGTTCTTGGAGGGAGGGATGATGTGTCTGACTTCTTGGGGGTCCCAGTGCCCGGTCTATGGCCTGACACTTGGTCGGTGCTCAGTAACTTTGCCTTGCATTATCATTTATTTGACAACAAACATTTATTGAGCACCTGTTAAAGTACCAGACATTGCGAAGAGGCAGGGAAAACTGGAAAATGATGTTGGAATCGTTCTGGCACTTTACAAGGCCTTCTCACACCCCTGATTTCAGCTCATCCCTGAAAAACTGCTAAGAAGAGATGAGGGGATGAGGGGACATTTAGTGACTTGCCCAAGATTACTGGGGGGTTCCTGAATTGACCTCTGATTGACAAGCAAGAAGGGCATAATCCCTAGTTCTTTCTTTCTTTTTTTTGACTGAGCTGCGCAGCTTGTGGGATCTTAGTTCCCCAACCAGGGATTGAACCCAGGCCTTCGGCAGTGAAAGCACAGAGTCCTAACCACTGGACCACCAGGGAATTCCCCTCCCTAGTTCTTCAAAAGTGGGGTTGGGTGCTGTGGGAGCACGCAGTGGGGTGGGGGGTGGCAAGTCTGGAGCTGTTTCTCCGGAGGACTAAGGGGCACTTACAGAAATGGGGGTGCAGAAGAACGGGGTTAAGTCAGGAATGCGCTCCAGGGCTGCCCCTTCTGCTCTTTGATGGTCTGTGTTTCCTGCAGACGGACCAGCAGGCTGAGGCCCGGTCCTACCTCAGCGAGGAGATGATCGCCGGTGAGTGGGGGTGGGCGGGCTGGCCGCTGGGTAGCTGTGTGCTGGGCAATGCTTGGTGTCTAGGCAGGCAGGGAGGGTGGACGTGAGGCTGACGGTCCAGCCAGGCTCACCTCAGCCCTCGGCTCTCCTTGCCCTGGCAGAGTTCAAGGCCGCCTTCGACATGTTTGACGCTGATGGTGGCGGGGACATCAGCGTCAAGGAGTTGGGCACGGTGATGAGGATGCTGGGCCAGACACCCACCAAAGAGGAGCTGGACACCATCATCGAGGAGGTGGATGAGGACGGTGAGCGGGTGGCCCTCCGCGGGATGGGATGGTGGTGGAGGAGCTGGCAGCCGGGGCTCAGGCTCACTCACCATCTGCTTCCCTCAGGCAGCGGCACCATCGACTTCGAGGAGTTCTTGGTCATGATGGTGCGCCAGATGAAAGAGGATGCCAAGGGGAAGACTGAGGAGGAGCTGGCTGAGTGTTTCCGCATCTTTGACAGGTGCATGGGGGGCCTGGGGGCCGAGCGAGGCGCCGAGCCGACTGAGTCTGGCCAGCAGGGCACGAAGGTTCTCGGGGTGGGGATGTAGGCGGGGGCGTCCGGCGTGGCCCGGGCAGGTCGCCCCTGCCCGTCCTGAGCTCCGCCCTGGCCCTCCGCCTGAAGGAACGCAGACGGCTACATCGATGCTGAGGAACTGGCTGAGATTTTCCGGGCCTCCGGGGAGCACGTGACGGACGAGGAGCTCGAATCCCTGATGAAGGACGGTGACAAGAACAACGACGGCCGTATTGACTTCGACGGTGAGGGTCTGGGGAGCGCGAGGAGCGGAAGACCGAACCAGGCTCGAGAGTCCGGGGTCGTGGCGCCCACGCGGGAGTCCCTAGCCTTGAAGGCGGGGCGGGGCGGACGGGTAGGGGGGACTTCTGGGCGGTTTTGTGCAATTTATCTACTAATGACAAGGCACCCCCTCTGCGAGGCTGGCGCCTGGCCAGACCTGCTCGCCCCTAGGGGACCCCTGACCCCCTCTCCGTCTCCTTCCCCGCAGAGTTCCTGAAGATGATGGAGGGCGTGCAGTAAGAAGTCGGCCCTCCCCTCTGCGGAGACCGAGCGTCCTTAGGGCGTGGGGACGTCATCGCCGCCCGGTCCCACTCCCGGCCCCGGGAGGGAGGCGCGGCCCCTTCTGGGAATGTGTCTAGAAGGAATAAAAGGAAACATTGCAAAGCGCGTGGCCTGAGTAAGGGGAGGACCGGGATGGATCGGGTGTCGGGGGCCGCCTGGTTGGGCCGCTGTCCAGGGCGCCACCCCGGTTGGAGCCACCCGAGCGTCCTCGGGTCCGAACGCAGCGGGACGCGGAAGGCCGCCGGGTCGCGGGAGCCCGAGGTGGCGCTCGATGCCCTCGGAAGTTTACCGATGGTCTATCTGTAGCTGGCGCTAGGCGTGGCAACTTGGCCGAGGGGCTGGGTGGCTCCTGGCGCTTCCAGGGTCCCCAGTGCTTCTAGAATCAAATCCAAATTCCTTTCCCTCCTTCCCACAGTTACCCCTTCCCTCGAGAGGTTCCAGTCCCACTGGGCAATCGATCCTTCTCGCTGTGGAAGTGGGGTGCACTTTGAAGCTCTCCACCCTTTGCACATGCTGTTCTCTCTCCTTGGAATGCCCTTCTTCCTCTTAAAGTCTTGGCAAATCCTTCAACACAGCTCAAATGCCATCTCCAAGATACCAAGACGCAGCTCAGATACCATCTTGTCCTCCCTTGATCCCTGCCCTGACTGGCTGCACTCTGGCGCCCACAGCTCTTTTGTAAACAACTCAATTATAGCCGGCGTTGGGTCAAAGCTAATTTAGGGCAGTGGTAGTTTGGCTTTCCTCACGCTCAGTTTGAAAACTCACTGCTGGTGACAAACCACTCTGCTTCCTTTCCTAATCTGTAAAATGGCGACAGTGATAGTACTTACCTCACAGGGTTGTGAGAATAAATTAATGTGTGCAGAGTGCTTAGAACAGAGCCTGGCACGGAGTCAGCATATAATAAATGCTACTAGTAATATCATTATCATCTTGAAACATTGAACTCCTATTCATTGTTGCAGCCCTCCCTCTCCAACTCCCTGTTGTCTTCTCCCCTTTCTGGCTCATTCATGTTTCCTGGATTGTATTTCCAGCCAGGAGCAGTGCTCGTGTTTAGTAATCATCCCTATGAGTGCTTACGGTGTGCTGTGCAGGTGTTGTCTCATTTATCCACACAACCCCAGGGGCAGATGCCCTTATTTCCATTTTACGGGTGAGGAAACTCAGGCAGAGTGGGGTGAATTACCCAGACAAGTAGATAACAACCTAGATGATATGGCTGTGTGGTGGAAACAGGAGCAAGACCATCTACCTGTTGACAATTCTACCCGGGCGTCCTGAGTGCTTCAAACTGGCCCTGCCTTAAACTGGTAAATCTCCCTCCTCCATCTCATTCTCCTGTGTTGCCCACCTCAGGGTTGAGACCCAAGTCACAAATTCTGAAGCTCATTTTCCACCTCTAACTTACTTACTATGCCCTGCTGCTTAGTCTCCTTACCACTTCATCCCTCCTCTCCAAGCCCACTCAGCATCATAACTCAGGCCATTATCATTGCCATTCACTCTCTAGACAGATGGCAGCCAGAAGGATCTTTCCAAAACCAAATCTGACCACGTCACTGCCCTGCTCAAGACTTCATTAACTGCTGGTTACCTCCCTCGCAGCCCAATCTCCTTCTCCAGAGAGAACCCTCCTTGACCCTTCTCATCTTCATTAGGTGCCCCACCTCTGAGCTTTCATAGCAACATGTGAGCCTAGCACCCAGCTGCCCCCCACCCAACCCCGTGCCGCGCAGCTTGCGGGATCTCAGTTCCCCGACCAGGAATTGAACCTGGGCCATGGGCAGTGAAAGCCGAGAATCCTAACCACTAGACTGCCAGGGAACTCCCAAACCCAGCTTTTATTGAGCGCTTACTATGTGCCAGACACTGTTCTACGGTTCTTCATCTATTCTATGAGGTAGGTACTAATATTTCCATTTTACAGAGGGGTTAAATATAAGCGCCCAAGTGTATACGAGTAACATAGGGGTGGATCAGGAATTCTAACACAGGTCTTCTACCTTAACCACCACTTATTCTACACCATTGACATGCCTATCTACTCCCTAAACTTCACCCTCCCTGAGGACAGGACTGTGTCCTCTTCCTGCGTCATCTCCAGCCCCCAACATAGGGCCTTTACCTTGTGGGCACTCAACCACTGTACTGAATGAATGGGAATAATGATCATCACACCTTCTAATACTGACTGCACTAGTGTTAGAAACCTAAGTCAAAATGACTTACACCAAAAAGGGATTTGTTGGTTCATGACACCGGGATGTCAACACGTGAACTGGAGGCCAGAGTTTCAATGTCATCTCTCAGCTATTTGTCTCTGCTTGGCTTTCTTTCATCTGCAGCCATCTCCACCAGCAGCCCAGACTGACTCCCTCCTCTTTTAGCAATCCTAGTAGTAAAATAATTTTACTTTCTCACAGGGATTAATTCCAGGAAACACCCTGATTGGTTCTGAACGACAGTGTAGAGAGTTGGGTCTCTGTGACTGACACAGGTAGGTCATGTGACCATCTGGGGGAATCAGACACCATGGTCCAGGAAACCACATAGAGAGGCTTCCTAAGGAAGGCAAAGATACATCCACTTTGGCCAGCATTTATTAAGAACCAAGTGTCAGGTTCTGAGCTCTGCTCATCTCAGACATCCTCCAGCCTGGTGTTTGTCTTTTTTTTTTTTTGGCTGTGTGGCACGGCATGGGGGATCTTAGTTCCCTGACCAGGAATCGAACACTCACCCCTTGCAGTGGAAGTGAGGAGTCTTAACCACTGGACCGCCAGGGAAGTCCCAGCCTCGTGATTTTCAATTTGAGAGAGCATCAGAATCACCTGGAGAGCTTATTGGGGCCAAGAATTTACATTTCTAACCAGTTCCAGATGAAAAGTGGAAGGACCACACCTCAAGAACACTGCTCTATACCTTTAACTAGAGCACAGCAATGACACCACCCGGGAGCTGATTAGAAATGCAGAGCCTCAGGCCCCACCCAGACCAACTGAATCAAAATTTGTATTTGAATAAGATCCCAGGCAGATTTATTTTTTTATTTTTTTAATTTATGTTAGGCTGCCTTGGGTCTTCCTTGCTGCGCGTGGGCTTTCTCTAGTTGCAGCGAGCGGGGGCTACTCTGTTGCGGTGCGAGTGCTTCTCATTGTGGTGGCTTCTCCTGATGCGGAGCATGGGCTCTAGGCACATGGGCTTCAGTAGTTGTGGTACGCGGGCTCAGCAGTTGTGGCTCTCAGGCTCTAGAGCGCAGACTCAGTAGTTGTGGCGCACGGGCTTAGCTGCTCCGCGGCATGTGGGATCTTCCTGGACCAGGGATCCAACCCGTGTCCCCTGCATTGGTAGGCGGATTCCTAACCACTGCGTCACCCGGGAAGTCCCCCCCCAGGCAGACTTACATGCACAGTAGATTGAGCAACACCGGTCCAAGCCCCAAGGAGGGAGCCAACAGCACAATCTGAGATGAAGGAACTGATTAGAGGACATCCAAGTTCTAATCCCAGACCTGACAACTCCAATCCAATTCCACATGTGGCTGCTTGCTGGGGGCACAGGGGTCCGGGCTAGCTGGAGCAGGAGGAAAGTGTGGGTGAGAACCTTCCTGATGACCTCCTTGCTGTCTTCTCCCCCTCCCCCCAGGCCTGCACAACCAGCTGCAGGCAGAGCTGACCAGGTTGGGTGAGTAGCCAACACTCAGGCCTTGTCGGAGCGCACCTGGGTGTGTCACCTAGATCTTCCTGCAGGACCTGGGCTGGGCCCAGCACCTCAGCCTACCTGGACCCAGCTGGTCGGCACAGGGGTTTCCTGCCAGGAGCCCCAAAGGCCTGTGGCAGGCCGGTGGAAAGATGGCCCAAGGGGCCGGATGGGCCAGTGGTGCAGCAGACAGAGCAACTGCTGGTGGAGATGGAGCAGGAGGTGAACGTGCCCCTGTGGAGCATGGAGCCATCTATGGGTGACCTGGGGCAAGGGGCGAGTTGTGACCTCAGTCCAGAAAGCTTCCCCTGGCTGTCTCTGCGGACCCTGGGCCTGCTGTAGGGTCACCTGAACGTCCTCTTGCTCCTTTTCAGGGTCAAAACATCTACAGTCAGAAAGTAGGTTGCTGATCCCCCCCTCCCAACCCCCTCCAACACACACACACACACACACACACACACACACACACACACACACTCTCTCTACAGCTCTAGCTGTTTCAGCCTAATGTCTGTTTCAGCCTCATCTGCAACACACCTGGGACAACTCCTATATTTGCTAACATTCTTGGTGCATGTCATCACACCACAGAAATTGGCATTTTGTTATTGTTTTTCATCTTTCTATCTATCTATCTATCTATCTATCTATCTATCTATCTATCTATCTATCATCTATATCTTATATTGGCTGCACTGCACGGCTTATGGGATCTCAGTTCCCTGACCAGGGATTGAACCTGGGCCACGGAGTGAAAGCGCTGAATCCTACTCACTAGACTGCCAGGGAACGCCCAGAAATCGGCATTTTGTGACACCCATTTTATAGATGAGGAAACAGATGCAGAGCCATAAAATAACTAAGGTTGCAGTGGAACAAATCCTGTCACCCCACTGCGCAGCCCTACAGCCTATCAGCTGCTCCGACTCCCTGGGTAGAGGAGCAGGGCAAGAACCCGGATCCTACACCTGACCTCTGCCGATCCTGAGCACTTTCAACCCTAGGGTAACTACAAGACAGCAACTTGTTAAAAAACCCCAAAATGTATTTATTTAATATATTCATCACAAGGGCTTAACCAGACACTTAATTTAAAAAACAGAAACAAAACAAAAATGACACCACAGATAAAATACAGGGTCCTGTACAGAAATCGAGGAAAGGACAGACCATCTAAGGGAAAAAAAATAAAAAGACAACAGAAGGAGAGCTGCACATCCTGGGTCAGGGCTCTTGGCTGGAGACCTGCTTTGAGTATGTTTCTTGCAGGTACTTCTTAAAGGCTGGAAGAGAACAGGCAGGTCTCAGCGAGTGATGACGACAGGGGTTAAGATGGATAAGAGGGCAGCAAGGATATAAACATGGGAGGAGTTTGGGGAGGGGCTTCCCAGCACAACAGATTGACCCTCTGCTGCCCACCCAGCCAGGACTCCTGGACGGGCTCTGTTTCCAGGGAGGCTGGGGAGGGGGCTAGGGGCCCTTAGCGAGC
The DNA here is from genome assembly GCF_965194805.1 of Balaenoptera borealis. NCBI lineage: Eukaryota > Metazoa > Chordata > Mammalia > Artiodactyla > Balaenopteridae > Balaenoptera > Balaenoptera borealis. The sequence goes on from NC_138872.1 coordinate 15,103,762, forward strand.
AAGTCATTTGCACAAAGCTTTGCCTTCTACTTAAAAAGCCTCCCCAACCTACATTAATGTGGAAAGGGTTGGCTCTTCCTGATTTTATAGCAAACAGGCAAACCAGAAACACCAAGGCAGAGGTGGAACTGGGTTACCTGACCCCCAAGGACATATTCCCAAGTCACTGGAATCCTTCTGTTGTTTGAGGGAGGCTTTGAAGGTTGGGGAGGGATGGCCTGGTGCCCTGAGAAGGACAAAGGACTCACCTGTGGGGTTTTTCCAGAGCTCAGCGGCATGTGTGTTCAAAGGGCTATCGATGTTGGGTTCTGCAGGTGGAGAGAAAGAGGACGGTCAGGTGCGGGTAGAAGAGGCCGCCCGGGGGAGTTCTGACAGGTTCCCAGGTTGCAGGGGAGGGGCCGGTCTCGGCAGTCACCTCCGAGAAGGCTCTGGATGGAGAGCAGGATGGTCCTGACGTCGTACAGGGCGGACCACTTGTCTTTCAGGATGTCCAGGCAGATGTTACCCTGGGTGTCCACGTTGGGGTGGTAGCAGGGCGTGAGGAACTTCACCGTGGGTGCATTGTAAGGGTAGCCACTGGGGAACTCCAGGGACAGTTTATACCTCAGGTCTTCATATACCTGGAGAAAGAGATTCAGGGAGTAACCCTTCCATCCTGAGCCTCAGTTCCCAGCCCAAGCCCCACATAAGGGACTTGCCAGGACCCCTGAGTTTGTCTGGGACTTGACAGAAGAGAACGCATTAAACTGGTCTGGTACTTTCTCTCATATCTGGTCACTGGGGTCATCAGTGATCCTTTGGTCTAAGGCCCACTGGCCTAAGTCTTCAATTGTCCTTCATTCTTTTCCTTGCTGTCTGGCCCCCTGTCAGCATCTAAGATGGAGAGCCCTGCCTTAAACACAGCCTCTTACTATAGAGAGGGAGATCAGGGCCACAGGCTCAGGGCACGAGAGCAGGCACAGGGGAATGTCCCACCAGCCAAAAGACTTGAAGCAGACCCAGCACTTGGGTTTCACCTCCCACCTCTCCCCAGACTCACCTAAGTCACACTCACCTACCCCAACCCTATACTTACTGTGCCAGCGGCTCCATGGATGGTCCCCACCCATTTGAAAAGGTTGTCTGATTCAGGGAAGGCAGAAATTCCTTTATCGCCAGACATCTGGGGAGGAAACACAACACATGCTGGGCTGAAGCGTACGCTCCTGGGGGGCCAGTGGGTGAACCCTTTCTCCTTAACCTCATCACATTTTGATCCAAAGTAAAGCAACCAGGCCAAATGGATAGGCTTTCCTGAGGAAATGGCTATATCCTCGGGGCTCAGCATGCCTCTCCGGGGAGTATTGGGATGATAGAGGTTCATCGCCAGGCTAAGAAGGGAGGGGTTGTGCAGGGAAGCAAAAGGCAGCTCTGTAACCACAATGCTGGCTGCTGGGAAGTCAACTCAATATGCTATTGAGTGCTGGTTACACACGAAGCCCAGAGACTATTCACGGACTGGGAACATAAACAATATGGTCATTGAAGGATTTGACTTGAATATCCAGGGTTAATGTAGAAGAGATCGTCCAGGAAAGAAGCATTCTGAGGTGCGACAGGATTAGAAATATTAAGAAGGATGGAGAGTTGGGTGTGGATAAACCTTAGGCCAGGAAAGTAGGACCAGGCAGGGCAGGGGGAGGGCCGTGTATGAGAGCCGTATTTCAGGGATAACTTTATTGTGGGAGGATGGGACTGGGAGTAGAGACTGTCTGGAGAAAAGGTGTGTAGGTGAGGTGGATTAGCTTCTTCCCAGAAGAGAACAGGCTGGACTCATCTTTTTACCCCCATGTCTATCAAAGAGCCTGATGTAGAAGAGGAGGCTACTGATAAGTGACTGGGAGGTGGGAGGGTGGACCAACTGGTTGGGGCTCCGGGCATCAGTCACTCACCATGAGCGTCATCAGCTCCTGCTGTAGCCTGCAAAAAGAGCACTCGGGGTCACCTGGGAGTCTGGATGGGTCAGGGCTCCAGGTGGTGCATCTCCTCTCACCCCAATCTCTCTGGAGCAGCTGTCACGGAGGCCTCCCTCTACCCTGAAGTCGGACTCAGCTGGGGGCACAGTCACCCCCAGTTCCACAAGAGGGTCGTAGTGAGTCCTCCTCACCCTCCCTAATTCCAGGCTCCCATAGGACGGCTCTGGCTTATTCTTAACCTCATCTGCTTCTCTGGCGCCTCTCTCCGTGCCGGATCTCAATTTCTCCCCTCCTTCCTTCCCCCTCCCCCGCCGTCCTCCAGCCAAGACACCGAAGGTCCCCTGAGCATCTTCATCTTGGTTCACCGACGGAGGATCCTGGCAGCGGCCATACCCCTTCCGTCCTCCTCCGGGAGGGTCTCTAAGAGCAGTCGAGCTCCTGGCGTGTCCCTCTACCTCCCATATCTCACCCGTTCCAGGAGGAGGTGGGGGTCCCGGAAGTCTTCGCCCTCGGCTCCAAAGGCCCAGGCTGTGCCAGGCCCGGCGATTGTTACCTCCGCACCACTCACCTCTTGCCCACGGGGCCCCGGGCGGCGCCCCCGCTGGGCTCGGCTCCTTTACGGGCGGCGGCAACGCTGGCAGCAGCTGGGTCGCGGTTCTGGGAAGCCATCCGGGTGCCGCTGTGAAGGGAGACAGGAACTCGGACTACACGGAGATCGTGGCTGCAACTGCGGAGTCCCGGACCCTTCCGCCCGCGTTTGAATTGTAACCCTCCGGCAGCGCTGGCCTATCAGCAGCTCGCTTGGGTTTGATCCAGCCAATGGGGCGCGCCAGAGCACTCTGTCACCGGGCAACTGCTAGAACCACCCACTAGCGTATCACTATTGGGCGGAGGGATCCGCTTCTGATGGGCGATTGGCAGGAAAGGCTGTCATTAATTAACGAAGCTGTAGCGGACTGGCCGCCTTTGGAAAACGCCGACCATTAAAGGGCCTAGAAAAAGTCCACGTGGGATGAATCCTTTTATGTCAAACGCCTGGCTACTGTCGGGAACACCCGGCACGACCGGCCAGGATCCCTTACTCCCAGGGGAAGGGAGGGTCTCCAGTCTTGGGGCCCTGGTACTCTTCCCTCAAACCGGAAACCCCTGCTCCTCCACCTGTTATTAATGTCCTGGGCACTTTGGTTGGGGCTTTAAGAGCCTGAACATTCAGGCGAGGGGAAAAACTAGAGGCTGATAGCCAGGGCCAGGGACTCCTCATTGGAAAACAGGTTCATCGGCTGCCTCTCCAACGGTTTGCTGTGTTACCTTGGGCACATAATTTAGTGTTTTAACCTGTAAAATGGGGGTAATAAACGCCACCTTGTATTTTTCTTCTGGTTTGTCATCAACCTCCCATGGTGCCAGCCATCACCACATTCTACTACTTCCATACCTTAGTTGGGTGACGAAACAGAAACAAAGGGACAGGGAAGACTGGCAAGGTACATGGTGTCCCCCGCTTCGTCTCACAAAGCAGATACGCATGGGGCACTGGGCTTCCTGGGGATAACGTGGGGTGGGGGAAGGTTGCCTGGTCCTTTTTTCCTACACCCACTTACTCTAGAGCCCTTGATGTTTTGTCAGCATGCACAGGCAGAGCTCACAGCAGGCTCACCATCTGTGTTTATTACAAACTGTTTAATTGCTTCTTATCCCAATAACTTTACAAATATAGAACCACATGCCAGTCTGGGGGTGTTCTGCAGTGAGTCACTACAAACTAGCCCAGGCATAGCTTTAATGCCTCTGAGATCCATCTAGGAGTAGTCCCAGCAGTGGCCTCAGCCATGTGGGTAAGAGGGCCTTGGAGGAGGGCTGCCAGCTGTAGCCAGGCAACCTGGCTTCAGGTCTGCAGAGGCGCTTCAACAGCACGATGCTCATTCTCTGTCCGGAGTGTCTCCATGTACTTCCGCATCTTCTCAACCATCCAGGAGGGCAGGACAAAGGATTTCAGCTCCTCTAACTTCAGGTCCAGGCATCCTCTGGAAGAGACATTGAGGAGGAGAGCTGGAGCAAGGGAGAATGTAGGTCCAGACTCATCCCATGGGAGGGTAGGGCAGGTTTTACCTGTAGTCATCGCTGGCAGCGAGGTCCCGGATGTCCTCCTCAATGAGGAGGTAGGCCTGGGGCAGGAGCAAAGGAGAGTCGTCATTGCCTCTGATTCATTTCAGTCCAACTCGATTAATACTTTATTAAACGTCTCCTTAATGTAAGAGCTGGAAGGTGGGGGCGTGTAGTCATAGTTTATAATTTAGCAAGGGAGAGTAAGTAGGGAGAGGCTGTCTGGGGAATAGTTTCTTGAGACAATCTTTCACTCAAGTAGAAAATTTATGGGTGGGAGAGCAGGGAATGATGATTAATTTACTTATAGCCGTCGTCCCTTTTACAAAGGGACCCTGAGGTGGCTTAAAATGAAAGGGCCAGAGGTAGCAAAATATACATGGAAATAGGAAATTAGGAGGAAGCCACATGTGAACTCTGGAACTAAGATAATTTGGTTTTGAACTTCGTGGCAAAAGGGAAAACATGATAAACCGCACTGCTGTCCGTTAACTGGGCTGTGTTGTCCGGGGGCCTGCAGAACTGCTGTAGCACAACGCCATGGTCTGCAGCAGGAGAGCCCTCTTGTGAGCCTACCATGTGGCGGATGCTGTCCATCACGAGACAGTCTTCTATGGGAGACATTTCTTTCCAGTCTTAGGGTCAGGAATAACTGTGTGTCCCTTGAGTCATATGACTGTCTTCATCTTAGGGGCACTGTGAACTGTGTGACAGATCAGGTGTCCTTGAGTGGGGCCTGCAGCTGAAAACCTATAGACTTGCACTGGTCTCCTGGGCTGGCAATTTAAAAAAATCCCTTTTTTAAAACTAGTCTTTCTTGTGGCTTAATTTTAGATCCTGCCTTGCCTTTTTATCCTATTTCTTATTTATGTATGTGTCAATGGTAAGTTTCCTGAAATCTTTTTTGAGAGTGTAGCATAAATATAGTAGAAAATAAAATAAAAGATAGTTTTCATTGCCAGAAAGGAGATGGCATACTGGTTTGCGAGGCCATCTAATTTTTAAAAAAAATACATTTAATTATTTATTTTTGGCTGCGTTGGATCTTCACTGCTGCTCACTGGCTCTCTCTAGTTGTGGAGAGCGGGGGCTACTCTTCATTGTGGTACGTGGGCTTCTCATTGTGGTGGCTTCTCTCGTTGTGGAGCACAGGCTCTAGGTGTGCAGGCTCAGGAGTTGAGGCTCGCGGGCTTAGCTGCTCCGCAGCATGAGGGATCTTCCCAGACCAGAGCTGGAAGTTGTGTCCCCTGCATTGGCAGGTGGATTCTTAACCACTAGCCACCAGGGAAGTCCCGAGGCCATTGAATTCTAATAGGAGCAGTCCCAGCGGTGGGACTAAGAGAGTCTTCAGGTGGGGGAGAGGGCATGTGATGGACAAATCCCTCCATGATAGTTTTAGAACACATGCAACGATGATTTTCCTAAGGTTGTTGCTTGATTTGAGCTAAGAACTCTTTAAGTAGAAGTGATTCTGGAAGGGGCTGCCAGGTGTAGCAGACAAGTTTCACTGCATGTGCTAATTCCTTCTGACAAGGGGTGCGGCCTGGAGCACAGTGTTGAGAAGAGATTCTATAGCTGCGTCTGGTGGAAGAGTTGTGATGGAGGAGTGAAATCTGTCAATGGGCAGCACATGATGGGAAGGCAGTGTTCAGGGAGTCTTGTACCTGCCATTCTTACATACAGCTAATATGATCTACATATGAGTGTGCTGTGGAAGGGGAGGGGGAGGTGTGTGGGAGACCTGGGGTCAGGCAAGGGAAGCCAGGGATCACATTCTGGTCTTCAGCATGAAGGAATGGGCCCTCTCTACTCTTACAAGTCTCCTTTCTCACATTTGTTGGGCATGGAGTCTCTCAGATTTGGGGGTAAGCTGCCACCAATAGCCCTGGTCCCTGGGCAGGGTGGGTCTCTGGCAGTGGCACGTGTGGCAATACTTACCATCTTCCCCCCTGTTGCCCGCATGTGATGCTGCTCGGCCAGCCAGTGCTTGTCCTGGGGGTCAGCTGCGTACTGTGAGGGATGAAGTCACAGGGGGAGATGTTAGCCTGGTGTGATGGGCTTTTCTCATTTGGTCCAGAGCATACTCTTGGCCCTTGAGCAGTTCTTAGCAGCAAGACCTCGTCCTAGCCTGGTGGATGGAGAGGGTTCACCAACCTCTTCAGAGCAAGCAGGGCTGAGCCCAGGAGGAGGCCAGGGTAGCGGACCCAATTCCCCGAGGTTTAGTACACTTCTCATTCCTGCCCCTTTCCTTTTTTCAAAATTTAAACTTTTTTTTTTGACTGCGCCATGTGACATGGAGGATCTTAGTTCCCTGACTGGGGGTTGAACCCGCGCCCTCTGATTGGAAGTGCGGAGTTTTAACTACTAGACTGCCACGGAAATCCGAAAAAATTTTAAAATTTTAAAATTTTGGCCATGCCACGCGGCTTGCGGGATCTCAGTTCCCCAACCAGGGATTGAACCCAGGCCATTGCAGTGAAAGTGCTGAGTCCTAACCACCAGACCAGCAAGGAACTCCCTTTCCTTTCTCAAAACACAGCACTTCCGGCAACTGGTCAGACTGTGACTACTATTTTAGAGCTGTACTCCTCTTTGAAGAAATGATCTGAGGTGGCTTACAACACATGTGACTATTACGGTGACCAAATTTTCTAAAACAAAAATCAGGACACTTCATGCCCTGGAGGAGGCAGAATAGCATCGTGGTTAAGAACTTAGCTGTGGGGTTCAGAGCTCAGCCCACAGGGAATGCGCGTGGTAGGGAAGGTTGCAGGTGAGCATGTGAGGGTGGCCAATCTGGCCTGGTGGGCTTTTAGGGGGTGGCAGTTTAAAAAAAAAAAAAAAAAAGAAAGAAAGAAAAGAATTTGGTTCAGAAATTCTGGTTTCTGCTACTTATCAGGTGGTGTAAATGTAGGCAATGATTTCCTTGAGACTCAGTTTCTTTTTTTTTTTAAGTTTTTTTTTTTTAACATCTTTATTGGAGTATAATTGCTTTACAATGGTGTGTTAGTTTCTGCTTTATAACAAAGTGAATCAGTTTTACGTATACATATGTTCCCATATCTGTTCCCTCTTGCGTCTCCCTCCCTCCCACCCTCCCTATCCCACCCCTCTAGGTGGCACAAACCACTGAGCTGATCTCCCTGTGTTATGTAGCTGCTGCTTCCCACTAGCTATCTATTTTACATTTGGTAGTGTATATATGTCCATGCCACTCTCTCACTTTGTCACAGTTTACCCTCCCCCCTTCCTATATCCTCAAGTCCATTCTCTAGTAGGTCTAGTGTGTCTTTATTCCCGTCTTACCCCTAGGTTCTTCATGACCATTTTTTTTTCCCCTTAGATTCCATATGTATGTGTTAGCATACGGTATTTGTTTTTCTCTTTCTGACTTACTTCACTCTGTATGACAGACTCTAGGTCCATCCACCTCACTACAAATAACTCCATTTTGTTTCTTTTTATGGCTGAGTAATATTCTATTGTATATATGTGCCACATCTTCTCTATCCATTCAGCTGTTGATGGACACTTAGGTTGCTTCCATGTCCTGGCTATTGTAAATAGAGCTGCAATGAACATTTTGGTACATGACTCTTTTTGAATTATGGTTTTCTCAGGGTATATGCCCAGTAGTGGGATTGCTGGGTCGTATGGTAGTTCTCTTTTTAGTTTTTTAAGGAACCTCCATACTGTTCTCCATAGTGGCTGTATCAATTTGCATTCCCACCAACAGTGCAAGAGTGTTCCCTTTTCTCCACACCCTCTCCAGCATTTATTGTTTCTAGATTTTTTGATGATGGCCATTCTGACCGTGTGAGATGATATCTCATTGTAGTTTTGATTTGCATTTCTCTAATGATTAATGATGTTGAGAATTCTTTCATGTGTTTGTTGGCAATCTGTATATCTTCTTTGGAGAAATGTCTATTTAGGTCTTCTGCCCATTTTTGGATTGGGTTTTTTTTTTTTAATTAATTAATTTATTTGTTTGGTTTGTTTGTTTATTTATTGCTGCATTGGGTCTTCGTTGCTGCGCGCGGGCTTTCTCTAGTTGCGGCGAGCGGGGGCTACTCTTCGTTGCGGTGCGCGGGCCTCTCAGTGCGGTGGCTTCTCCTGCTGCAGAGCACAGGCTCTAGGCGCGCGGGCCTCAGCAGTTGTGGCACGAGGGGTCAGTAGCTGTGGCTTGCAGGCTCTAGAGCACAGGCTCAGTAGTTGTGGCACACGGGCTTAGTTGCTCCGTGGCATGTGGGATCTTCCCAGACCAGGGCTTGAACCCGTGTCCCATGCATTGGTAGGCGGATTCTTAACCACTGCGCCACCAGGGAAGTCCTGGGTTGTTTGCTTTTTTGTTATTGAGCTGCATGAGCTGCTTGTAAATTTTGAAGATTAATCCTTTGTCAGTTGCTTCATTCGCAAATATTTTCTCCCATTCTGAGAGTTGTCTTTTGGTCTTGTTTATGGTTTCCTTTGCTGTGCAAAAGCTTTTAAGTTTCATTAGGTCCCATTTGTTTATTTTTGTTTTTATTTCCATTTCTCTAGGAGCTGGGTCAAAAAGGATCTTGCTGTGATTTATGTCATAGAGTGTTCTGCCTATGTTTTCCTCTAAGAGTTTGATAGTGTCTGGCCTTACATTTAGGTCTTTAATCCATTTTGAGTTTATTTTTGTGTATGGTGTTAGGCAGTGTTCTAATTTCATACTTTTACATGTACCTGACCAGTTTTCCCAGCACCATTGATTGAAGAGGCTTTTTCTCCACTGTATATTCTGGCCTCCTTTATCAAAGATAAGGTGTCCATGTGTGCGTGGGTTTATCTCTGGGCTTTCTATCCTGTTCCATTGATCTATATTTCTGTTTTTGTGCCAGTACCATACTGTCTTGATTACTGTAGCTTTGTAGTATAGTCTGAAGTCAGGGAGCCTGATTCCTCCAGCTCCATTTTTCATTCTCAAGATTGCTTTGGCTATTTGGGGTCTTTTGTGTTTCCATACAAATTGTGAAATTTTTTGTTCTAGTTCTGTGAAAAATGCCATTGGTAGTTTGATAGGGATTGCATTGAATCTGTAGATTGCTTTGGGTAGTGTAGTCATTTTCACAATGTTGATTCTTCCAATCCAAGAACATGGTATATCTCTCCATCTATTTGTATCATCTTTAATTTCTTTCATCAGTGTCTTATAATTTTCTGCATACAGGTCTTTTGTCTCCTTAGGTAGATTTATTCCTAGATATTTTATTCTTTTTGTTGCAATGGTAAATGGGAGTGTTTTCTTAATTTCACTTTCAGATTTTTCATCATTAGTGTATAGGAATGCCAGAGATTTCTATGCATTAATTTTGTATCCTGCTACTTTACCAAATTCATTGATTAGCTCCAGTAGTTTTCTGGTAGCATCTTTAGGATTCTCCATGTATAGTATCATGTCATCTGCAAACAGTGACAGCTTTACTTCTTCTTTTCCGATTTGGATTCCTTTTATTTCTTTTTCTTCTCTGATTGCTGTGGCTAAAACTTCCAAAACTATGTTGAATAATAGTGGTGAGAGTGGGTAACCTTGTTTTGTTCCTGATCTTAGTGGAAATGGTTTCAGTTTTTCACCATTGAGAACGATGCTGGCTGTGGGTTTGTCATATGTGGCCTTTATTATGTTGAGGAAAGTTCCCTCTATGCCTACTTTCTGCAGGGTTTTTATCATAAATGGGTGTTGAATTTTGTCAAAAGCTTTCTCTGCATCTATTGAGATGATCATATGGTTTTTCTCCTTCAATTTGTTAATATGGTGTATCACGTTGATTTGCGTATATTGAAGAATCCTTGCATTCCTGGAATAAACCCCACTTGATCATGGTGTATGATCCTTTTAATGTGCTGTTGGATTCTGTTTGCTAGTATTTTGTTGAAGATTTTTGCATCTATGTTCATCAGTGATACTGGCCTGTAGTTTTCTTTGTGACATCTTTGTCTGGTTTTGGTATCAGGGTGATGGTGGCCTCGTAGAATGAGTTTGGGAGTGTTCCTCCCTCTGCTGTATTTTGGAAGAGTTTGAGGATAGGTGTTAACTCTTCTCTAAATGTTTGATAGAATTCGCCTGTGAAGCCATCTGGTCTAGGGCTTTTGTTTGTTGGAAGATTTTTAATCACAGTTTCAGTTTCAGTGCTTGTGATTGGTCTGTTCATATTTTCTATTTCTTCCTGGTTCAGTCTCGGCAGGTTGCGCATTTCTAAGAATGTGTCCATTTCTTCCAGGTTGTCCATTTTATTGGCATAGAGTTGCTTGTACTAATCTCTCATGATCCTTTGTATTTCTGCAGTGTCAGTTGTTACTTCTTCGTTTTCATTTCTAATTCTGTTGATTTGAGTCTTCTCCTTTTCTTGATGAGTCTGGCTAATGGTTTATCAATTTTGTTTATCTTCTCAAAGAACCAGCTTTTAGTTTTATTGATCTTTGCTATCGTTTCCTTCATTTCTTTTTCATTTATTTCTGATCTGATGTTTATGATTTCTTTCCTTCTGCTAACTTTGGGGTTTTTTTGTTCTTCTTTCTCTAATTGCTTTAGGTGCAAGGTTAGGTTTTTTATTTGAGATGCTTCCTGTTTCTTAAGGTAGGATTTTATTGCTATAAACTTCCCTCTTAGAACTGCTTTTGCTGCATCCCATAGGTTTTGGGTAGTCGTGTTTTCATTGTCATTTGTTTCTAGGTATTTTTTGATTTTCTCTTTGATTCCTTCAGTGATCTCTTGCTTATTTAGTAGCATATTGTTTAGCCTCCATGTGTTTTTATTTTTTACAGTTTTTCTTCCTGTAATTGATATCTAGTCTCATAGCGTTGTGGTCGGAAAAGATACTTGATACGATTTCAAATTTTTTTTAAAAAAATTAATTAATTAATTTATTTTTGTCTGTGTTGTGTCTTTGTTGCTGCACGCGGGCTTTCTCTAGTTGTGGCGAGCGGGGGCTACTCTTCATTGTGGTGCGTGGGCTTCTCATTGCCGTGGCTTCTCATTGTGGAGCATGGGCTCTAGGAGCACGGGCTTTGGTAGTTGTGGCACGTGGGCTCAGTAGTTGTGGCGCATGGGCTTAGTTGCTCCGCAGCATGCAGGATCTTCCCAGGCCAGGGCTCAAACCCGTGTCTCCCGCATTGGCAGGTGGATTCTTAATCACTGCGCCACCAGGGAAGCCCCAAGTCTCAGTTTCTTTATTTGTAAAACAGAGAGTATTAACACTTATCTTATAGGGTTGTTGTTAAGAATAAAGGAGCTAGTGCATAAAAGGTGGTAAATATAGTATATGACACATAAGTGCCCAATAAAGGTAGGTTTTATAAAATAGGCAGATCATTTGAAATGGAGACCAAGCTGGGAAATCTGTATGGTTACTACAGATTTAATTATTTTAATCTGTAGTTTAATTAGTTCACTTCCCAAGTAATATAAATATTAATCAAAAATTTGAATGTACTTCCTGACCCAGCAATCCCATTTCCAGGGATTTATCCTTCACAATCACCCACACATGTATGCAGGGATGTTTGGTGCAGCACTGTTTACAACAGCAAAACTGTCGGAAAACACTTCAACATCTATAAGTAAGGGAGCAATGAAATAAATGATAGAAAATCTATTCTATGAATTCTACACAGCTGTTAGAAGTAAAATGAGGGAGACTTAATAACATGGACAAAATGCTAAGATATTATTCCCTAGTTCTGTAGTGGCCAGCACACTTTTTCTGTAAATATTGGGTTGGCCAGGGACTTCCCTGGTGGTCCAGTGGTTAAGAATCTGCCTTCCAATGCAGGGGTCACGGGTTCGATCCCTGGTCGGGGAACTGAGATCCCATATGCTGTGGGGCAACTAAGCCCGCGTGCCACAACTACAGAGCCCATGCACTCTGGACCCCACATGCCACAACTAGAGAGAAGCCTGCGTGCCGCAACTAAGACCCAACTCAGCCAAAAGTAAATAAATAAATATTAAAAAAAACAAAAAAATTGGGTTGGCCAAAAAGTTCAAACGAACTTTTTGGCCAACTCAATATTTTAGGCTTTGGTGGCCACATACATCTTTGTCACATAATCTTCATTTTCTTTTCTTTTTAAAAAAAATCACCCTTTAAAAATGTCACCACTCTGCATTGGACAAAAACAGGCTACAGGTTGGATTTGGTCCACAGACCATAGCTTGCCCTGCGTTAGAATGTAAGCTCTATGAGGGCAAGGCGTTTTCTGTGTCTGTTTTGTCAACTGCTGTATCTCTGGCAGTTTGAGAATGCTCAGCACTCAATATTTTTTCAGTAAATGAATGAACTTTGGGGTGAAAAAAAAATCAGAATATATATAGTATGAGCCCAATAACATAAACAAAATATCACTAAAGGACAAGGACACACTCACACACTCACACACATGTAGACAGGAGACTGAAGGATGCTACCATGTTGCTGGGGGTGACCTCTAGGGGAGGAGAGTCAGATTCAAGGGTTAAGAGGAGCTTTGTGTTTTGCTCCCTATTATGTGTACTGTTTGAATCTTTTTATAACGAGAATGGGTTTACATATTATTTCTATAATTTAACAAAAGTTAAAAAGGAAAAGAAAATTTGAATAATGCCTTTAGAAGGACAGAAAAATGGGCAAAAGATATAATAGGCAGTTTACAGAAGAAGCACAAATAGACTCTAAATGGATGAAAAGATGCTTATTATCACTAATAAAGAACTAAAAGTAAAACAGCAAAAATATTTTCCTTCCACTTATTAGCCTGGAAAGATTAAAATGAGATAGCATCCACTGGCAATGACAGTGTGGGTTGGGAGTTTATTAAAAATGATGGGTCTAAGAATTGGGAATGTATGCTGGTAATGATGACCATTTGTTGAGCCCTTTCTAGGCCAGGCACTGTCTGGGAGCTTTACTGTGCTTTCTCTCTTTCGCTCTCTTTTTTTTTTTTTTTTTTTACAGAGGAAGTCAGTTGTTTTTTTCTTGAAGTACAGTTGATTTACAGTATTATATTAGTTTCGAGTGTACAACATGATTCAATATTTTTATAGCTTATACTCCATCATTTAAAGTTATTACCAAAAATGGCTATATTTTACTGCATTCTCTCTTAATTCTACCAACCCTAAATGGCTGGTTTGCATCATTCTGATTTTATAGATGACAAAACGGTCTCAGAAATGTGGAGCCACTTGCCCAAGGTCACACAGCTAGTAAGTAATGGAACCAGGACTGAAATGATACTCTTAACCATTGTGCAACAGGAATTGGAAGTAGGTCTAAGAGCACATCCATTTGGCAGATGATGCAAGCAAGGGTCTTGGAAGACACAGATCTTACAGAAGAGTCAGGCAGAGAAAAGGGTAGGAGAGGAAGGCCATCAAAGGGAACAGCAGGAGTGAAGACACTAAGAGAGGAAAATGAAGTAGCAGCAAGCACACCAAATTGTCCAGGTGTTGGGAATCCCACAACATAAGACTGAAAAAATAGAGGAAGTAGGTCTGTCCTTTGAAGAACTTGAACTTGCACAGAATGTAGTAGACAGAGCCCATGATTCTGGGACCCCAAGGTGCTGCGTAGTTCTGACAAGGGGCACTAAGCTTTGCACACAGGCACAAAAAAAAATGTAACTTGAACACATGCACATTACTTTTTTTCTAACATATCTGGATGCTTCTGTGACTGATAAAAAACAAATTCATTTAAGAGAGTGAATTCATGCCCCCCCCCCCAAGATTTTCTCAAACAGTGGACACCAAAGCATAGCTCAGGAGAGGAGTCCTGTCTTTGAAAAAGGTTAGAACTGCTGCCTTGCTCCAATCTCTGTACCTTATAGACAACTGAATACAGCAGTGGTTAAGATCTCAGGCTTTGCAGAAGACAGAGTCCTAACTCACCACTTACTAGCTGAGTAATTTTGGGCAAGTCACTTAGCCTTCCTCAATCTTTCTTTTTGTTTTAATTTTTAAAATAAGGGTAACAATACCTATCTTAAAGGACAATTCCAAGAGGTAATGTAAGTGTAGCACTTAAAACCGTGTTTGGTACACGATAAACATACGAGGAAAGTCACTATTATCACTGAGGCACAGAGGTGCTGAGTAAATTACCAAAGGTAAAGGTTAAGGGCAGAGGGGCACAAGAACCCAGATGTCCTGACTCCCTGATCAGTGTTTACTCCAAGCTCCTCTGTGCCACCGAGAGTCCCCAGTGCCACCTACTCCACTGCACTGGCCTGCCTGACTCCCAGCACTCACCTACCTTAAAGAGATGTGGGTGCTTGATGTAGATTCTGCCTCTGGTGCCCCCCATCCCTAGGGCCCTGCAAAGTAACAGATGAGTGGTAAGGATCCCAGCAGTTGCGGTCCTAGTGGTGGGCCCCCGAGCTCCCCTCCCTCAGCACCAAAACTCTTTAGACTTACTTGTTGGCTCGAGATCCCAACACAAAGGTGGTAGATTCATTCAGCCGAGCTGGGTCCCACTGTGCAAAAAATAGAGAGGCCGGTGAAGCTGAGGTTTATCTGCTGGGCGGGACAGAAACACTCCTCCCTGGCCCTCTCCTACCACCACCCTTGTCCACTGTTCATCAAACAGCTGATTCAAGAAACCGAGGACTTTTAATATGCTAGGTCCTCTGCTCCATACGGGGGGCAGGGGTGGGGTGGAGGGTAAAGGAATGAATTGGAGATAGTCTCTGTTCTCCAGGGGGCCACAGACGTAGGTACAGACAATGATACCATCATGAGATGGGCAGGGACACAGATGAGTGCAAGGCATGATGGGAGCCAAAGGGAGGGTAATAGGACGGCTTCCTTGAAGGGGTAATTCCGAAGTTGGTTCTGACAGGGAGAGCACAAGCTGGACAGAGTAGAGGGGAGGAAGGAGGGACAGCATGAACAAAGGCAGGTGAGAGTTGCATTGGCTTGTTGGAGAAACCACAGCAATTGTGTTGCTAAAAGACAGAGAGCAAATTAGGGAGTGGCAGTTGATGAGGCTGGAGAGGAAAGCAGAGAGGGGCTGGGGGCCCTTGTACACCATGTGGACGGCTTTTCATTTCGTTCATTCTCTCGGTGACGGGGAGTCACTGAAGGCCTCTAGACAGGGAGAGCCGGATTTGTGCTCAAGATAGCTCGCTCTTCTGCAACATGGTTAACGGGCGTGAAGTGGCGAGACTACAGGCTGGGTGGGCAGTCTAGAGGCAGTTGTAATTAGAGCAGTTTTGAAAGATGAAGGCTGGAGCTGGGATGGCAGTAGGATGAAAAAGAGGGAATAGGAACTGTGAGAAACATATTTAGGAGGTAGAATCATCCGGGAATTGACTGGATGTCTGGAGAAAAAGGAAACAAAGAGGCAAAGATGACTCAAGTAGAAAAGGTCGTAGCAGGTCTGGGGGAAAGGTTGATTTCAATTTTGGATATGCTGAGTTTGAAATTCTACGGAGATTCCAGGCCGAGAGCTCTAGCAGACAGTAGGATATACAAACTTCAAACTAGAGAGAGAGGCGTGCGACAAACAAAGAGGTAAGGCAACTTCAGCACGTACTAGTCCCCGAAACCATACAAGTGGATGCTTTAGATCCAGAGAGAAACTTTAGGTGGAGAAGTGGGCAGTGGAGAGAATTCTGGGGAATGCCCACTTGTGTGAGTCACTGCTGAGGAAGGACTCACCAGAGAGAGAGAAGGGGTGTTTGGAGTGGAAAAGAAAGGTCTAGGAGACTCTAAGGGAGCAGAGTTGAAGAAGAAAGGTGTGGTCACTGGTGGAAGCAGAGGGCCAGTACAATAAGGGGTGGACCATTTCTACTGGACACAGCTGCAACCCGGACAGTGGAGCTTTCACCTACCTTACTGGGCTTCCATGTATGATTTTAGTTGAAGAAAGGATTCTACTCTTAAAAAAGCTCGCAAACAACTGTTCTGGAGGCAACAGAGTTAAGAGCACAGACTGGTGTCCACGGACCTTGGCTGGGTTTGACACTTGGCTCTGCCACTTACGCAGTACGTGACTTTGGGCAACTCTGTGGTCCTTAGTGTCTTCAGGTGTATCAAGTGTATAAGATAACCAGATAATATAATATAATTTCTGCCCAGGAGGTAGGAAAGAAAGCTCCTGAACCATAGAAGGGTAACAGAATCTATCTCATAAGGTTGTTATAAAGATTAAATGAGGGAATCCATACAAAAGATTTAGGGCAGTGCCTATGACATATTAAGTACTGGATAAATATTAGTGACAACTAGCTTTTACAGGGAGAAGGCTTCAGCAAAGACCAAGCCCTCTCTCTGTTTTGCCCCTAATTTCAGTCCTTACTTGGGATGCTTCTGGAAGGCCAGAGTTGGGAGGTGGGGTGGGAGGTGAAAATGGCTCTGGAATGGCATGCACGTGTCCTTCACCACCCCCAGCCCCTTTCCCTCAAGGTGGAGCCCAGAGCCTGGATTGGGTCTCCTTGGGACAGCAGTCACTGCCATGCTCACATAATCATACCTTAGGGCCTTCCCGACGAATTGGTTCACAGGATTTTGGTTTCCATCTGATTGGAGGGAAAGAAGAAAGGTGAATTCTCCAAGATCAGGCCCAGGACTGGAAAACGGTTTGCTGCTGCTGGTGGAAGCTCCTCACACACTCTCACTCCAGCCCTGGGTGGACTGCTTCCTGGTGCTCGTTAGAGGAGGTGCAAAGGGAAAAAAGCACGGGGACTAGGAGCCATTCGAGGACCCGCTCTGCTATCACCTAGCCGTGTGGGCAAGTCCACGAACCTCTCTGGGCTGTAGTTTTCTCATCTGCCAGGAGGAGATAACAGCAGCAACTCCCTATCTTGTGTTAGTGAGGAATGAACTTGCTTCGGGCAGGGGACAAATCTAAGGTATGAGGATTACGCTAGTCTGTCTCCTAAGTCGGTGCTTTCCAACTATCTCCATCTCTCTTAGGCAGACCAATGTGGCTTCCCTGCTTCCCCACCGCGTCGTGTGGGCTTGCGGGATCTCAGTTCCCTGACTAGGGATTGAACCCAGGCCATGGTAGTGAAAGCCCAGAATCCTAACCACTAGGCAACCAGGGAATTCCCAAACCAGTGTGGCTTTATCTGTTTTACATATTAGGCTCCCACGTAAAGCTCTGTTTGAAAAAAAGATTCTGTCGCTTCAAAAATCTTTGAAAATGACCATCCTGGAGGCAATGTAGTACAGTTTTGCCCTTTATTAGCTGTCTGACTTTGGGCAAGTAATTCTGTTTCCTTATCTGCAAAATTAATTATACCTTCCTTAGAGCGTGGTTGTAAGGATTAAAAGATAAAGTATATATAAGGTATTTAGACCAGTTATGGCACATTACAAGCATTCAATACACACTACCAATAAAAAAACCTATGGTGTTTAATGAAGCTGCGCTGAACTGTTCTGGGGTAGAAACAGGATACGACATCCGCCTCACTGCCTTCTTTCCCCACCCCTCAGACTAGAGAGCGCTCCTCCACGGGGACCTGGCACAGATGGATCTGCTTTTGCCAGGCAGAGAACTCTGGCCTCTTTTCCTCCCGGCCCACTCCCTCCCAGCTCCTCCCTTTGGCTCTGTTGGCCCCTACTCACACCATGCCTGCGGCTGAACGGTCACTTGACAGGATGTGTCCCGGAGGCCGTCCCTTCCTCTGCCATAAAGAACAGGTGTCAGTGGCCTGACCCTGTGGAAGACCCCACCCCACTGGCAGGTCCAGGGTCACCTGAAGGAGATGGTTTCCCAGCGAGACCAAATGACGCCTGAGAGTGAATAGGGAGGGTGACTGTTCCCAGGGCGCCTGCCTCTCAGGCTAGAAAGGCCCAAAGGTGTGCTGAGGAAGCCCACCCCCTGCTGGAGCTGCAGGCCCTCTCCCCAGCCAGAAAACCAGGAGATGGTTTACCTTTTTGGGAATGGGGCTTCCTCGGTGGGCACACTCGTCTTCTGCCTGCCGGCCACGCTGCAGGAGAAGGGAGAGGAGTCAGTGGGAGGCCAGTGGCCGGGAACTGCGGGTCCTCTGGGGCTGCAGAAGACAGAGCCCCTGGACCACACCCTCCAGCCCCTCCCTGAGCTGGGACTCCCAACATGATGCTATTTAGACCTGGTCCCACAAATGGGTGGTCCGTGGAGCCTCCCCTAGGCCACAGAGTTCACCTGCCTCCCAGTCTGATCGGTCTCCCCCTCCAAGACCCGAGGACACAGTGACTCTGACCTTTATCCCTGGAAGCTCATGGGTCAATCTGGGTATTACTTTTTCTCCATCTGAAAACAGTAGTTTAGCCTGAAGGGACAAGACCAAGCGTTAACACTATTTTGGTGGGTAAGCCTCTCTGCCCCCATTTTTATAGACACAACTTCAAACTGGGTTAAAACTCTTTCATGGTCAGTACAAAGGGACCCTGAGATATGTATACAAATAGATATCTTTTTAAAAAAACTTGAATAATTCATGACAATTGTTGAAAAATTAGAAAAATGTAAATAAGCAAAATTAAAAAAAATCCAATCTGAAACCTCAGTACCCACAGAATACTATTAACATTTCAATGTAAATTCTTCCTCACTTTTTTCCATGTAAACATATACTCTATATTTTTTCTAACTAAATGCACTGATATTAAACGTATTCCTCAGTAAGCTGCTGTTTTTCGCTTAATAAATATCAAGTGCCTAGTACGTAAGTGCTGGAGACACAGCAGTAAATAGCACAAGCAAGGGCCTTACTCTGTGGAGCTCATATTCTGTGGGTGATTTGGATGATAAGCAAATAAACAAACATATAAACAAGGTGATTTCGAATCATGAATTTTTCTCTGAGAAGGAAAAACCCTAGCTAGGCAGATGTGACGGAGGATCACCAGAGGGGAGGGCTACTTTTGAGTAGGTGGTCAGGGAAGGCCTTGCTGAGAAGGGAGCCTCTGAGCTGAGCTGTGAAGAAGGAGCCACGTGTAGAAAAGGCTGAGGAGAAGCGTGTTTCCGCCGCGGGAAGGAGTGCAAAAGCCTTAAAGTGGGAACAGACATGGCTCACTTGAAGAAGAAGAGGATGGCCTCTAAGTAATGGGAGAAGGAGAGAGTGGTGAACGAGGAGTGTGGGGAGGCTGGCAGGGTCTTGCAGGCCTGTGCAGAGTCAGGATCACGTGACCTCTTGGAGCAGCATTTGACAACCCTGAGAGCTCTCTCCTTCCGGAAACAGTCTTCTACTGGCTCCTGTGGCCACGCACCCTGGTTTTCCTACTTCTCTGGCTCCCTTTTTTTTTTTTTTTTAATTATAAATTTATTTTATTTATTTTCATTTTTGGCTGTGTTGGGTCTCCGTTTCTTCACGCGGGCTTTCTGTAGTTGCGGTGAGCGGGGGCTACTCTTCCTTGTGGTGTGTGAGCTTCTCATTGCGGTGGCTTCTCTTGTTGCCAAGCACGGGCTCTAGGTGCGTGGACTTCAGTAGATGCGGCATGCAGGCTCAGTAGTTGTGGTCCACGGGCTCTAGAGCACAGGCTCAGTAGCTGTGGCATGGGCTTAGTTGCTCTGTGGCATGTGGGATCTTCCCGGACCAGGGGTCGAACCCGTGTCCCCTGCATTGGCAGGCGGATTCTTAACCACTGCACCACCAGGGAAGCCCTCTGGCCACTCCTTCTTAGCCTTCTTTGCTGGTTCATCCTCCTCAATCTGGTTCTTTTCATTAGATATTCTGTCTGCTCTCATTTATGCTCATGGCTTCAGTTAACAACTATCAACTGATGTCTCCGTAATTTTCTATCTTCAGTGGTAGCCTCTCCTTTGAGTTCCAGATTTATGTAACGGTCTGCCCCATGTCTATGTGTAGATGTCTCAAATTTGCAAAGTCGAAAACTGAACTCATGATCTCCTCCTCCAAGCTTTGTCCCTTTTCAGTGAAGAGTGCACAAATCTCAGTGTGTAATTTTGCACACATCTGTGTGGTAATTTAATTCAGACCTGTCTGCCTAACTAGGCTGTAGGTTCTATGACAGCAGGAACCCTGCTTGTTCATTTGCCATGTTCATTCATTCACTCAATCATTCAGTAAATTATGTACACATATTAAGAGTCATATTCTAGGTCTGGGAATACAGTGGTGAATGAGATCAGGTCTTAACTGCTATAAAGCTCAAGATTTTAGCAGAGGTTGGGGATAGGAGGGAGGTAGAAAATAAACATGTGTACTATTAATAATTTCAGATTGAAATAAATGGCTGAATAAACAAGTAAGGTGATAGAGATTAAATGGAGGTGGGAAGGGAGTAAGATGGCGGCGGGGTGTGGGGCACTACTTCAGATGGTGTGGCCAAGGAAGGCCTCTCTGATGAGGTGATATTTAAGCTAAATCTAAAGAAAAGAAGGAACCAGCTTTGCAAAGAGTTAAGGGTATGCCAGGCAGTGAGAACAGCATGCCTCGCAGTGAGAACAGCAAGTGCAAAGGCCCCGAGCTCAGTGTGCTGGAGAAGCAGAAAGGATTCCTATACAGCTAGAATGTAGTCAGTGAGGGGGAGGTGGGATGAGATAAGTTAAAGAAGTACGCAGGAGAGGTCTAGGTAGGGCTCTGTGGGTCATGGTAAGGCATTAGGGTTTATTCTGCCAGCAATGGGAAGTCACTGGAGGGTTTTAAAGAGGAGAGTGACACGATCTGATTCATCTTTAAAAAGATGGGTCTGGCTGCTGTGAGGATGGAGTGGAGGAAGGCAAGAGGGGAAGTAGCTCAGGGCTGAGATATACATTTGGAAATCATCAACAGTTAAATTGGCTTCAAAACCACAGGACTAGATGAAATCACCTAGAACGAGAGGCAGCCACAGAAGAAATGGGATTTGTGAACAAAGCAAAACAAAGAGCGCTGTTCACCACTCAGCACTACAAGAGTTAAGTCATAACCCACTGCAAGTAGACAGTGCACCCCAGAGAAATTCAGGATGAAAAACAGGATGAGGCACTCTGTGCTTTGGATAAACAGGCCCTTAGACAGTGAGATGCATATCTCAGGGAGAATCTCAATGAGCCCAGATTCTTGCATCTTCCCATACACAGAAAAGCAGCAAAACCATTCACTTGAGATGCCTGTTCTTTGTGATCAGCAGTCATCTTTCACCAAGACGTGTGCTTGACTGCAGCCCCCCCCAAAATCGAATATAAACTACCTCTTCGGAGCAGTTCCCTCAGAGCCACTGAGAGGTTGTCTCTAGGTATAGTCCTCAGTAAGTCCCTGAATAAAACTTAACTTGCAACTCTTATGTTGTGTGTTTGTTGTGTGTTTTTCTTTAAGTCGACAGGTCTGAGGACTGAACTTGGGAACGCGTCACATTAGCAGTAGAGAAGAAGAGCTGGCTGAGGAAAGTGAGGAGGGGTGACCGATGAGGCTGGGGCAAAGTCAAGGCACTGGAGCCAAGAGAGGAGCGTTCCAAGAAACATCAAATGATCCCCTGCGACGAATGCCACCAAGAAGTTGAGTAAGCTGAGCAACATGGAGGTTACTGGTGACCCTGATATAAGAGGGGTTTCCGTGAACTGGTGGGGACTGAAGCCAAAACAAAGTGAGTGAACGAATGAATGGAATAAACAAAAGAAAAACAAAAGGAAAAAAATCAGAGAAAAAGAAACAAACCAAATCCCCCCAAAACAGGGAATTCCCCGGCGGTCCAGTGGTTAGGACCCCACCCTCTCACTGCCAAGGGCCCTGGTTCAATCAGCTGTGCCACACGGCTTAGGCGGGGGAGGGTGGGTGGGTGGGGAATGACAAAAAAAACAAATGAAAGAACTAATGGAATGAACAGGAGGTGACAAAGTAGAGTCAGGGATAGCAACCTTTTCTAAAGTCTGGCTATAAAAGGGAACAGAGAAATAGCGTGGCCTCTGAAGGGGACTGTGGGTTCAAGCGTGGTCTGTTTCATTCTCCATTGTATTCCCAGTGTCCCAGTGAATGAACACACATGTGTATAAACATACGCAGGGGAACAAATGGTAAACACATCAAAATGTTAATAGAAGTTATTGTTGGCAGTAAGATTATGAGAAATTTTAATTTTCTTCTTTGTAATTTATATTTTCTAATTTTAATATAACACCAGCAGCAAGTAACATTTATTGAGTCTTTGCTACTGATCTAAATGCTTTAAGAGTATTGCCACATTTAATTCTCACAACAGTCCTATGAGGTAGAGCCTCTATCTCCACTTTGCAGATGAGAAATCTGATATTTAGTGAGGTGAGGCAACTTGCCTAAGGTCACACAGCCAGTCAGTGCTGAAGCCAGTACTCAAATCTGCGCAGTCAGAATCAAGAGAAATCTTGCATTCTTAGCTACTATGCCACATTTTTCTTAGTGAATGTGTACTACTTGCATAAATAAAATGAAGAAATAACAACTACTTTGCAAAACAAAATCAATCAAAAACCCCAAGGCCACGTGCCATAGATAAGATCAGCCATTTCTCCCTAAGAAACAGCTGTAAAGAGGTAGTGAAGGAGATTAGGAAATGCCACTGAGATGGGCAAGATAGGGTTTCAAAAGTGAAAACAAGCCAATCAAGTCTTAATTCCAGTAAAACCAAGAAACAGTCTAGTCTGATTCTATCATGTCCAGTCTGAAGAATCTTTTACTGTAACAAGAAGTTCTGCATGCAGTTTAGACATGGAGCTTCTACGTATCCTGGCCCCCTGAAAGTGAGGCTCTGTTGTGAGGCAGCAATATGTACCACACTGTGAATGTCACTGCCATGTATTTAGTATCTAGTATGCTCTGTACGTAGCCGTTCGGTGTTGGTGGTTTATGTGTATCATCGCATTTAATCCTCACAGCAAAACAGTGGTCTTAGTCCAAAATCTAGAAATGAGGCAATTGAGGGTCAGAAAGGTTAAAAGGCTTCTTCAAAATTTCTTTCTTTTTTTTTTTGGCCATGCCTCGTGGCTTTTGGGACCTTAGTTCCCCGACCAGGGACTGAACCCAGGCCCTTGAGAGTGAAAGCGTGGAGTCCTAACCACTGGACTGCCAGGGAATTCCCCCAAATTTCTTGATTCGTCTGTTTTTAAGTTAGACTTTGGGCTTTCTACCTTCCTATGCTCTGATTCCATGTGTTCTGACCACATAATCTTCTGTTCCACACTCTGGCTTCCCAGTTACATCAGTACCGTAAGGGGGGAACTCTGGAAGGTGGATGTGGGGACTCAGAAGCCTGGAAAGGTATGAACATTCAGCGAGTGGAGGTTATGCCCAATTCACTTTAACTCCATCTTCACCTTTCACTGGGACTCCTGAACGGTCTCATAAATTTCCCTTTCAATCTCCATGGCAGATTCCCAAGCCAATCTCCTCATGGCAGCCAGAGTGATCTTGAAAATACAAATTTCATTAGGTAGCTCTTCTGCTTAAAATTCCACACCTATAACTTGGTTTGCAGTGCTCTGCCGTCCTCTCCAATCTCTGAAAACCAACAACACTGGCTTCTTTCTTTCTCCACTCTGCCCTGCCCCTGGGCTCGGCACCCTCTAGTGTACTCTCTCATCGCCTCCTATGCTTGTAGCACTTATAACAGTTTCTGATTATAGACCTATTGTATGATCACTGGCGTAATGTCAAGGGCTCTGGGGGCAACGACTGTGTTCATATTGCACAGCACTGCTGGGGCCTGGCAAATAGTAGGCCCTCAACACATACTGGGTGAAGAGAAAAATAAATTCAAGAAAGCATTTCAGGATGCAAATGAGAGTGAAGGTTTTATCAATTTAATATTGATTCAGCTCAAACTTATAAGATTAGTGTTAGCAAACTGCCATGTTTTATTATCAGCACATGTCACAACTGATTATAACATATTACAGTCCCAGAGTGAGTTAATGAAATGGCCTCTTATGAATTTGGTTAGCTTAAATTTAATAGTCTATGAGAACCAGATCAGCTTTCACTGCCCTCACAGGATGGAGTTCTGCTTTTTCAAAGCTGAGGTCTAGGCCTTGGTCTTGCTCATTTCTGAGGCTGTGCCTGAGTAGCTAGTCAGCCAACCTCCCGGAAGATGTTACTCTCTCATCTCACGATAATTACCCTCATGGGACTGAACTCAAGCCTGCCCTTGTGGCTACGGTTATGAAGAAATTTCCATCTCTGACAGCTAATGGCTTCACAGTCAAGCACAGAATCTGGGTGATGCTGACAATTCCTATTAATAACGGCAGCTGACACATGCAAACTGGTTCCCTACTATCTTGAGAACACGGTCATTTCTAGACCTGATGTCATGACTCCTGACCTCCTTGAGAGGCAGGGAGGCAGAAAGGGTGACAGTTCTCATGATACCAAAAGGGGCTGCGATTACCTGAAGGATCAAATCACCGAGCACTTGCAGAGGAGAGCCAGACCTTAGCTATTCTATCTGTCGCTTGTTCCAAGCCACAGTTTCTTCATCTGTAAACTAGGGCTGGAGACATGCCTTCTGTACAGGTTTCTTCTGAGATATAAATGAACTAACGCAGGGGAAAGCATCTACCACGGTAGCTGGCATCTAGTAGCTACCTCCCTTCCCTTCTGTCAGCAAAGCTCTAAGCCCTTTCTAGATGTAAGTAGCTCGCCGGGTATCCCTCCAAATACCGCGGATGGCGGGACCACGTTTCTTGGCTGAGCCCTGAGGGCTAAACCTTGTGTCTGCACCCCTCTCCGCTTCGATCTCACCTGCTCCAGGCAGCTCCGACAGGCCTCCTGGATCAGCTGCTCTGCGTCCACCGCTTCCCCGACGTTGTCGCGTACGTTCAGTGCGGCCTTCTGGAAGAACTAGGGAGAAGTACAATAGGAGACAAGGTCAGAAGTCCTGCTAATCTGCATCAATCTGAAGGGAACAGAATACAAAACAGAAGCTTTCCTCCTACCCTCGGAAAGAAAGGAAAGGGGATTATGAACATGGCTTTGCGATCAGCCAGACTTAAGATTCATATCCCAGGCTCTGCTTCCCCACTCTATACGCTCTTAAGGAGGAGAACCATCTTGGAGGTGCTGTAAAACTCCTCTGGCAAAGCAATAATTTTTTTTTTTTTTTTTTTTTGGCTGGGCCACACGGCTTGCGGGATCTTAGTTCCCCGATCAGATATTGAACCTATGCCCTCGGCAGTGAAAGTGCAGAGTTCTAACCACTGGACCACCAGGGAATTCCCTAGGAGAATATATTTTTGACACGAAAAGGTATTCATGATATTTTGTCAAGTGAAGGAAGCAAGTTATAAAATAGTCTGGGATAGTGTGAGCCTATTTATGTAAAACAGCAAAAAAGCAAACTGTATAACTGTAAGAATATATTAGAGTAAAAGCTGTGATATGATTTTTTTTTTTTTTTTTGCTTATCTGTCTTCTCAATTTCTATAATGTACATGTCTTACTTCCACAGAAGAAAAAAAAAACCACACCAGTGCCTGAGATGAACAGGTCAGGGAGGCCAGAAAAGACCCAGAGAGTGGAAAAGCCTAATTGAATTCTGACTTTGCCCAGTCTGAAAGAAACATCTGTAGACTGGGAGGGGTGAGACTTGGCCAGGGCCCCAGGATGTCAGCAGTCCCAGCTGGCTGGGGAAAGGAAAGGCAGAAGGTTCCTCCATTGGGTACGAGGGACAGCTTGAGCCTGAAAACACCAAGGGATAAGGTGACATGAGGCCCCAAACCAAGACACCCGGAGCACATTTGTAACAATAGTCCATGTCTCTAGAAGAAAGTGTTGGTTCTCTCTGGTGAATAGAAAAATTCTGGAACCTATAACGCATGCTCCTCCTGCGGGAGACAACTATGGGGAAGTACTATCATTTTATGTTGAGAATTTTATATATATGCCTTTGTTGTTAACATCAAACCAAGGAGAAGAGTGTGAAAGCATTGGATTAGAGACCTCAAGAGTTTAGGAGGAAAATGCTACAGGCAAAACTAAATGAAATGATCAGATGAGTTTGACTTCAAAACAAAAAACGAGATTAATACTGGTGGTTCAATACCGACTACTGACTATGTGAAAGCTAGTTAAAATGATCTGGATACTTTAGAACCAGCCTGTGAGGTGGGCAGGGCAACAAATATGAAGGGGTGAGTGTAAGCTACCTCCAGACATGAGAATGAAATTCAGTCATGAACAAGGAATTCTCAAACACTATTGGTAGAAATGCAAAATGGCACAAACTTTCTGGAAAGAGGGACTTCCCTGGCGGTCCAGTGGTTAAGACTCGTGCCTCCACTGCAGGGGGCACGGGTTTGATCCCTGGTTGGGGAACTAAGATCCTGCTGTGTGGCGTGTGGCCAAAAAAACAAAAATGAAAACAAACAAAAACAACACAACAAGAACAACCAAATTTTCTGGAGAGAAATTTTCTTGAGGGAAAAATGTTTCCCCTTTTACCCACCAATTCCATCTTTAGAAATTTATCCCCCAGAAATACTCTCACAGGTTAACAAAGATATACATTCAAAGTGCTCAATGTAGCATTGTTTGTAAGAGAGAAAAACGATAAGTAATCCGAATGTTCTAGGGACTAGCTCATTAAATTGTGGTACATCCATACAATAGATTACTGTGCAGCTATTACAGAAGAATCAGGGTGAGCTATTATGTACTGACCTAGAAACATGACGAAAATATATTGTTAAATGAAAAAACTAAATTGCAGAACAGTGTGTGTAAAATGATCCTACGTATTTTTTTTTTTTTTTTTTTTGGCCTCGCTGTGTGGCTTGTGGGATCTTAGCTCCCCAACCAGGGACTGAACCGGGGCCACAACAGTGAAAGTGCCGAGTCCTAACCACTGGACCGCCAGGAAATTCCCTGGCATAAATCCTACATATTTTTTAAACATGAGTGAGTGCACGTGCACACACACAAATAAATATAGGAGACTGTGTCATTGTTAACAGTTTGGTATTCTGGGAGGTGAGTTTTAGTGACTTTGGTTTTTACTTTTATTCAATCAATGAATACTAATACGTACCACCTAGTCCACAATTTTGCTATATTTGCTATCATGTATCCATTTACCCATCCCATTTATCCACCCATAAATCCATTTCCTGGGCTATATTATTAGAATATTCTTTTTAAAGGGGCATGCATTTAGTAATAACAGGAATAAATCAATAAAATTCACAATGTCTTGGATAAAATCAGCCATTTCTAGAAGTTATTTTTCTAAACATTTTTAAGAAAATGGGTAGCTGAGATTTGGAACATCATTAAACAAAGTGATCAGATGAGGTCGATCAAGAGCCTGGACTTATCTGAAGCTGTGATGTAATCAAGTCATTTGTACCTTGTCTAAAAACAAGTGTGGGGCTTCCCTGGTGGCGCAGTGGTTGGGAGTCCGCCTGCTAGTGCAGGGGACACGGGTTCGATCCCTGGTCTGGGAAGATCCCACATGCCACGGAGTGGCTAGGCCTGTGTGCCACAACTGCTGGGCCCATGTGCCACAACTACTGGAGCCCACGCACCGCAACAGAAGAGGCCACCGCAGTGAGAAGCCTGCATACCGCACAGAGGAGTGGCCCCCGCTCGCCGCAACTGGAGAAAGCCTGCACGCAGCAATGAAGACCCAACACAGCCAAAAATAAAGTTAAAAAAATAAAATAAAAAAATAAAAACAAGTGTGGCAAGGACTTATCTTTGCAGACTATGTGAAGCCACAAATTGTGTTTATCCAGCATTTGTTCAGGAGAGAAAGTTCCTGAATCATGGCATCCACTACTGGGACAAGCAACAAGGAAAGTGCTTTGGAGGTAGACAATCCTGGATTGAATGCTGGTCTAGCCTTTTCCTAGGGGCTTAACCCCTTTATTTTTGCACATGTAAAGGTGCAGAGGTATGAGAATACTTGGTGCATTCTGGGATGTGCAGAAGTCAGGGGCAGGAATAACTAGGTATATAGGGGAGTGTGGCTGATCACAGGGGACCATATGTGCCACGTTAAGGAATTTGGATTTCACCCAGAAAAAAATGGAAGGTCGTGGAGGGATTTTAAAGAGGGGAGTGACACCAATGGGTTTACATTTGAGAGATCACTGGCAGCTGTATGGAGGGTGGATTGAAAGAGGGAAAGAACAGAGGCGGTTAGGGATTACAGTGGGAGCCTGAATGAGAAATTATGAAGGCCTGAACCAAGGCAGAGGCAAGGAATAAGGGTATGCTGGTCAGATTGTGGGGTGGAAGGCACAGGACCCCACTACTGGATATGGAAGATGGAGCAGAGGGCAGAGCCACTGGACTCTGGTTTCTAAGTGAATGATGGTCCCATTCAAACTTATCCAAAACTGACCTCCTGATTTCCCCTGCTTGTCCCCATCTTCCTCATATCAAGTCAATGGCAATCCTATCTTTACAGTTGCCCCTGGCAGATAACTCGGGAGTTGTTTACTTCCTTTTCTTTTACCCAGCACATCTGAATCATTAGCAAATCCTGTTGTTACCTTGAAAACACATACAGAACCTGATTCTTTCCCAACACCTTTACTGCTAACACCCAAGCCACTATCATCTCAAGCCTCCTAACTGGTCCTCCTGAAGTCTATTCTCTTTACAACTGTCAGAGCGACTTTTTAAAAGTGTTCAGATCATGAACTCTGCTCAAAACTCTCCAAAAGCCTCTATTTTACTTGTAATAAAACCCAAAGTCCTGTTGACTGGAAAAAAAATGCACAACCTGAGAGCTATGTTTTATTCAGCAGACAAAACTGAGAACGTAAGCCCAGGACACAGCATCTCAGAGAGCTCTGAGGGACTGCTCCGAAGAGGCAAGTGGGGGGAGCCAGGAGATACAGGAGTTTTTGCAACAAAGACCAGGTAGTCGGAAGATCAAAAGATTACTCTTAAATAAAGAAAACCAGACATCTCAAATTAAGGAATTTAGCACTTTTCTATGCATGGGAAGATGCAAGAGTCCGGGCTCACTGAAATTATTCCTTTGATATGCACCTCAGCTATCTGGGACCAGTATCTTGTGCTTTCTCATCCTGAGTCTCCTCAAGGTGCACGGTCAAGGGTGGCTGCAGCAGTTGACCGCTAGATGGCAGGCATCCTGTTTCTATCCTGAGTTCCCTCATGGCTCAACATCGGGGTGGCTGTAATGTGATGGCTTAACGGCTGCAACATCCTTTGTTTCCTGATGTGGCAAGCAATAAATTTCATTCACAGTCCTCACCACGGCTTTAAAGTTCTGCCTGAGCTGAGTGTGTTACCTGTCTGGTCACCTCTCCTTCTCCTCTCCTTCTGGCTCTGCTGGCTCCAGCCACTCTGCTGCTTTGAATGTGCCAAGCATGCTTCTGCCTCAGGTCCTTTGCCCTTGTTCCCTCTGCCTGGGCTGCTTTCCCTCCAGGTATCTGCACGACTTGTTCTTTCCTCACTTTATTTGGGTCTCTGCTCAAATGTCCTCTTATCAGAGGGCTTTCCTAGCCACAAGCTATGAAAGAGCATCCCTGTTCCCTACAGGTCACTCTCTTCCCGTTCTCTCTGGCATTCCCTGACAAAGTACACATTTATTTAAAGAGGGTAAGGACACTGCCCATTTTGTTCACTGCTACATCCCTAAGTGCCTAGCATAGTGCTTGCGTTATGGTAGGTGCTCAGGAAACACTTTTTGAATGAATGAATAAACATAAGAGGAGGAGGTTTAGGAAGAAAAACAAAAGAGTTCAGTCCTGAATATGCTGGGATTGAAGCACCCATGGGACATCCAGGGAGAGCCATGTAGAAGTTTATTAATAGATCTTGAAAAGAATTTTAAATAGTAATAATGGTGATATTATTAAACAAGTAATAAAAACACCTGCATTCCAAGCACAGTGCTGAGCACATTACACTTAAGTCACTTCATCCTCACAATAGTTTGGCCAAATGTAATGGAGCAGGACCCTACGGGGCCTTCCCAGGGACAGACCCCTCCCTCACATCCTCTGCTTTAGCTCCTCCCTGAAGTACCTAGATAACAGTATCTGATGCACGTTTCCTGAATTGTCTTATAGATGCTAAATCCACCACCAACGGGAAGAAATGAACTACCTGATGAATATGAGCACATAGTCCCCAGAGCCTAAGGATTAATAATGTTAACCCCTGTGACACCACCCTGTTACCTCACCATCAACAATCAGAGAATTGTGCACGAGCTGATCACATACCCTGGGATGCCCCTCCCTCACTCTGCCTTTAAAAATGCTTTGCTGAAACCCATCGGGGACTTGGGGTGTTTTGAGCACTAGCTGTCCTGGACTCCTTGCTTGGTGCCCTGCAATAAATGCTGCACTTTCCTTCACCACAACCCAGTGACAGCAGATTGGCTTCACTGCACGTGGGCAAGCAGTAAGACCCGAGTTTGGTTTGGTAACAGGAAGAGGAATTCAAATTACCCCCAAAGAGGAAAAACATTCTTGGCGGTTTCAGAATTGGAAAACTTTCGATTATCTGTGTGTACTAGAAAGAGAGACTGTGATGCAGGAAAGGACTGCCCATGAGTCTTTATTCCTGTTAATTTTTTATCTTTGTGTCCTTCTCACCTTCATGTACTTGTTGAAGACAGTCTGGATCTCCTCATTGATGCTAGGCTGCAGGACAGCTCGGAGGAGATCCATGGAGATGGCAGGATCTGTGAAACTGCATTCAGGAAGGAGACACAGTCAGGAGGCATGTCCCAAACATATCCTTTCCTACTCTGCCCAGCCAATTATTGAGATAGGACTCTTTAATGACAATAACATGTGGCTTTTACAGAAAACTAGTTATGTGCCCAGGTGCTCTGCAAACCACATAGATGCAGGACTTTATTTCATACTCATAACTCTATGGAATGGCATTATTTTTAAAGTGTTTTAGAAGTATAATACTTAACACAGAAAAAAGTCTATACACTTTAACAAACAGTTTTAGTGAACATCATTTTAATCACTACTCAGGTCAAGAAACATATATAACCAGCATCCTAAAGACCCATCTTGTGCTCTCTCCCTTCCCTGAGATGGATACTATTAGCCCCACATTTTTCTTAACTTCCATGCTATTCTGCCTCTTTGGAGCCTTCAAACACAGAGCCTGTGAATGTTAGGGACCTTGGGCATTGTTGAATCAACATGCCCCCTCTTCTGAGTTCAGAAGGGAAATGACTTGCTCAAGGTCACACAGAGTTACGGAACCTGAATCTCCTCTTTCTATTGGCTGATAATCTCTTTCTCAGCTCTGTGCAGTGGGGACCCGAAAGCTGCCTCCCAAGCCAGTGTCTGGGAGGGGAAGTCCCACCCAAGGCCAGCCTTACCTTGTTGTCATCTGTGACCGGCGGCCCCTCCGCTGTACCTGCCGGTGCTTTATCATTATGTTCCAAGGGTTCTGTGGAGACCAAGGGAGCAGATGTCACCGAGGTCCGTGACGCTGGGGTGGAGGTGGAGGGTGGGTATTAAGTTATACCTAGACATCCCTGCTTCTCAGGTGCTTTCACCGTCTCTCCCCGCTTGGGGTAGGGGGGAGGGCAGTGGAAGGCCCTGCCAGGGAAGAGGAACCGAGGAAAAGCTTCCTGCCTCCAAGTCCCAACCCCACTTTTTCAGGAACGGGTGGAGGAAGGGAATCAGTGTCGACCGAGGGCCTACTCTGTGCTAGATGATGCGCTGGGCGCTTTACCCGCATTTATATCCTTTCCCACAACTTTACGAGGCAGGGACTAATATCTCCATTTTCGAGAAGAGAAAACCGGAGCTCAGGGGCTTGACAGGGCCGGCCCACGTCACCTAGCTAGGAGGGCGGCACCAGAATATGAAGCCAGGTCGTCGCACTGCGACAACGCCAACCCCTGGCAACACCAGCCTCCTCGTTCTCCCGCCCGCGGGCCAGGGTCCCGGGAGCCCGAGGCCCTGTAGGGCCCGAGCCCAGGCCTTGCCGGGGCTTCCCCGGGGGCGCCCTCACCGTGAGAACCAGCTGCCCCGCTGCGCCCGCGTCTCCCAGCTCGGGGCCGCCCCGCTCTGCCCCGCCGGGTCCCCGCGGCTGCTCGGCGTCGCCAGTGGCCCCCATGGCGCCCCCGGCCCCCACAAGTTCAGCCCGACTCTGCCACCGGCCGGAAAGTCGCCCTGTGACGTCATTGGAGCGCGCCGCCCGCAGGCTCCGGAAGCGCGACGCAGTGAGCTGCAGGGTTACCAGGGGAACCGAGCCGCCGCGTCTCGCCGGGTCCCAGAAGCTTAGAAGCTCTGTGTGTAGGTTGGCCAGGCTCCCTCTCGGGAGCGGCCGCGCCTCGGGTGTAAACTGTGGGTGTTCAGTCAAGGATCTTTCTCTGGCCGGGCCAAGGCCCGTGGAGAAGTGCGGGGCAGGAGGAGGGGAGCAGGTTTTCTCGGGCCGGTGTTGGGGAGCGGAGGGGAGCGTTTGGTACCGAGGCGTCTGCAGTTGTCTCCGGAAAACTAGATTTTAATATGCCTGGCACTCAGCCCCCGGAATTGGATGGGCCTAATGTGAGGACCCCGAAACCCAACAAGAGGGGGTCTGGCCCATGCCATCCCACTCACCCAGCGGTCTCTCCAGGCCTTGACCCCAGGGATTGCCTCTTGGCGTCTGAAGGCATCTGAAGGCATCTGAATGAAGATTCTGGGCTTCTCTCCCCAGATGCGTGATACTGGGATGGGCTGGGGATGCAGGGATTTAACAGCTGTGGAGTTCCCCAGAGCCCCCTTAGCTCTGCATTAGAGGTAAGACGTCCCTGAATAGAATTGGATCTACTTATGGGTGGTAGATAAAGTTACTTTTATCAGGTCATAATATGGGGTAGTAGAAAGTGCATGAGTTTTGCAGTTAGAAAGATCTGAGTTCAAGTCCATTATGATATGGTGGTAACATTGACTATGGGATTGGACTGCTTACCTTTGTTCTACTACTTATTAGCTGTGACCCACATTTCTTTCTGTGCCTCAGTTTCCCCATCTGTAGAATGGGGATAATAGTACCTAACACATAGGGTTGCAATGAGGATTAATTGAGTTAATTCATGTAAAGTACTTAGAACCTTGGCAGTAGTAAACCTTCAAACAATGTTATCTGTCATTACTATTATTAAATTCCAGCAGCCACCACTTACTAGCTTAATGACCTTGGCTAATTTTCCCTCTGAACTAGTTTTCTTACTTCTGCAAGATTATTGTGAGGCATAAAATAAATAATGTGTATAAAACACATGTTAGGTCATCAATAAATGTTAATTATCTCCACGCTCCAATATCAGCCTTAAAACAATAAGGCAACTTTCTGGTACCAAATTCTTTGTCCCTATTAAGGAGGTTTTTACCCTTTAACCTTAATAGGCTAAGCAATGCCAGTGGACATTGTTGGGTATCATGGTTGACCAAAGGAATAGATAAAGAAAAATAAAAAGAAATGTAGGAAGAAGAGATAAAGAAAGGGAGTATATATGACCTAGGTTACTACTTGAGTCATAGCAACTGTTCTTTCGGGTTTTGTCGACTAACCTTCATATAGTCCAAGAATGCCCTGTATGGGCTAGAGGGACCAAGATGTAGGTTTTTGGTGCATTTATATTAGTTCTGAACAAATCTAAACACTGCTTTTCTGTAGTTTTTGGATAGTTTCTAAGCAGTCTGTTCCATTCTCTGTTTTCTAGGTTGCTAGGATGGACAGGAGCCAGAGTGCATTTTATTAGCTTTGGTTCTTTTCTTTAGTTGTGTCTCTAGTCCTTTCCTCTCTCATTACAGCTGTAGCTGTGTCCTTCCAAAACCCTCTAGGGCTCTCTTTGATCCTTTATCCAATGGCCATCCCTCCATTTTCTCAGTTGCCCATTAGATTCCTCATCATTGTCCAGGGATGTTGTGTATATTGCAGAGTTTGATCATTCCCATCACGTGTGTCTTTTGGTAGTGCCAGGAATTTTCCCACATACCAGCAACCAGTCACTTTTCTTCTTGTCAGGAGAAGACATCCTTGGGGATTATAGTGAAAGGGAAAACTTTGTGGCTGGCCTTAGACCAATCCCCTAGTCTTGCCCTTCCCTCGGTTGATGTATTGATACAAGGCAAGGTGTACACGTCTGGCCTGAACTGAGTTCTCATCTCTACCCTCAGCATCATCATCATGTCGAGCTGCCTCTTCCTCCTGAAGGCACTTCTTGCTCTTGGGTCCGTGGCATCCTGGGTGACTGCAGGAGAGCATGGTGAGCTATCATTTGGGATCCCTGGCTAACAGCAATAGAAAACGACCAGAGGAGAAGTCATCCCCTGCCTCCTCCCAGAGTGAGGGTCCTCATTTGGGGAGATGGTCTTCTCTGTAGAACAGAACTGGACACATAGATTCTTGGGACAGCCAGGATAGGTCTTCCTGGCTTTCTCTGTCCTCTCTGGACAAGGAGATAGCACTTCCAGTCTGGCTTACTAGAGGTTCTAGCTTTTCCTGAGGGCTCTCACCCTAGGGTGAGAATAGGATCGCCCCAAGCTTTCTGTCTCTCTCTCTGCAGAGTGGCTGGTCTGTGTGTGGTGCTGGGTGCATGTTAGCGGCTGTGTGGGAGAAGGGGAAAGTGGTTGCAGAAATATTTTGTTTTAAATTTATTTATTTAAATAATTTATTTAATTTATTTATTTTTGGCTGCGTTGGATCTTCGTTGCTGCGCGTGGGCTCTCTCTAGTTGCGGTGAGCAGGGTCTACTCTTCGTTGCGGTGCGCGGGCTTCTCATTGCAGTGTCTTCTCTTGTTGCGGAGCACGGGCTCTAGGCTCGCGGGCTCAGTAGTTGTGACACATGGGCTTAGTTGCTCCGCGGCATGTGGGATCCTCCTGGACCAGGGCTCGAACCCATGTCCCCTGCATTGGCAGGCAGATTCTCAACCACTGCGCCACCAGGGAAGCCCCAGAAATATTTTTGACAGGAATTTTGGAGAGACTAAGAGTCCCCGAAGTACATTTGCCTTCCATTCCCTGTTTCTTGAGGCCTCGCCAGTTACCCCAATCTCAAGCGATAACTTTTGCAGTGAAAGAAGGAAAATGCCCTCGCAATAAGAACCCATGCCAAGAGCCATACCAGGGGGATTCTGCCTGTCTGGCCAGGCGGAAGCGCTGCGGCGCAGGCTGTGCTCGGCTCTGTCGAGGAGGCGATGCTGGCTTGAGAGGTGAAATCCAAGTCTCCTTTCCGATCTTGCCTCTGGGCTAGATACACCCAGAGAGCTTCCTGTCTCCTAGGTTGGCTCTTGAAATTTAGCTCACCTCTTTTTTCCCCTTTTGGGGGGGGTCTCTTCTCCTTTAATCACTCGTGTCCCCAGTTCTTTGCCTTCTGTCAGGAGAGAACAGGCCATTGATTATCTGCATCTTTTACTTTGAACTCAGGGTTCCTGTGAAGGCTGGCCTCCTTCCAGCCAAACCTCCCCAGGTAGCAGCCCCCTTCCCTGTACCCAGTGGCGTTGTCTGCGCCTGGCTTCAGCAGCTCCCTTGGGCAGCCTGCCCGTAAGGGAGAATAGAGTGTTGTACTCTTTGCCAGGACTCTGGAGGGCCAGCTCTGGAACCAGAGCCTGGGAATCTGTCTCACGCGGGTCACTCACTGTCAACTTGTCAGGCCTGGTACAATCTTCGCAGTGTTTGAAGGTGATGGCTGAATTGCGGGGGCTGAGGGTGAGGCTGGCAGCCAGGCAAGGCAGCTTGGTGAGCTGCCCTGGGCCCTGGCCAGCCGAGATGGGGCTTCCTCTTTCCTTGGAGCTTGGCAGGTTAGAGCAGGGATCTCTCTGCACCTCTCCCAGAGCCCACTGGCCAAGTGGGGTTCCTCGTCTGGTGGGAAGTAATATTTCTGCTGGGATATTACCTAAGTACTTTTCTACAGTTCCAGTCCTGGAGGAGGGCTGGCCCACTCACCCAGCGGGACTCATTGCTACAGCCCACTGCACAGGGAACTCCCCTTCCTGGGCTGTGAATAATCTCTGCTTTCATTAAGCTCTGATTTGCCAGAAGCTTACCATAGCCTGTCCTGTCTGTTTGGTAACGTGGAGGAATGTCAGGGTGCCTGAGGGCACAGGGCAGACCCTGGGACCTGCTCCCCTGAGGCAGTTCGGGTCTGAGCCTGAACCGGGCTCCTCTGCTTGCTGGCTCTGTGGCCTTGGACAAGTCCTTTCATCTCTTTGAACCTCATTTTTATCATTCTTAAAATGGAGATAAGGGTATTTATCTCATAGAGTGATAATGCAGTGTCCATTTGGGCTGCTATAACAGAATACCATAGACTGGGTGGCTGATAAACAACAGAAATTTATTTCTTACAATTCTGGAGGCGGGGAAGTCCAAGATCAAGGTCTAGCAGGTTCAGTGTCTGGGAGGGCCTGCTTCCTGGTTTGTCGACTGCCGTCTTTTTGCTGTGACCTCATGTGGCAGAAGGGCAGTAAGGGCCACTAGTATTCATGAGGGCTCCAGTCTCCTGACTTAATCACCTCCCAAAGACCCCACTTCCAAATACCCTCACTTTGGAGATTAGGTTTCAACATACGAATTTTCGGAGAATACAAATATTCAGTCTACAGCATGCAGTTGAGAAGAAATGTACATAAGAAACTTGTACAAAACCTGCCAAATAATGCCTGACAGCTCATATAGTTATGCCCAGCACCTCGCTGTTCAGGTTCCCTCCAGCTATCTGAGGTCTGGCCTATCTATTCACTTGCTCACTTATAAATGGATTCAATACATATTGAGTGTCTACCCTACCTGGCATTTGGGCATCCTGGGGTGAGCATGGTAGCCACGGCCCTTGCTCTCATGGAGCTCACCCTCTGATGTGAGACACAGTACATAATCATAAACGAGCAATAATAACCACCAGTCGTGATGAGTGCAATGAAGGGAAAGAAAAGAGAGGGAAAGAGGAGGTATCGTTTTAAGTTGGAGAATGAGAAGGAGCTGGCCATTGGGTGGAGTGCTATGAAGAGGGAACTGCAGGGGCAAAAGCAGTAGAGTAGGGCAGGGCTTACTATTTTAAGGAGTTGAAAGGTCAGTGTGGCTGGAGAAAAGAGATGGAGAAGGAAGGTGGTTCCAGTTGAGGCAGAGTCCAGGCTTTGGGGGAGTCTCCGGGGCCTCTGTCTAAGGCTTTATTGTAAGTGCAGTGGGAGGCCTTTAAAGGGGGCTATAAAAGCAGGAGAGGCCTGATCCAGTTTTCATTTTAAAAAGGCTACTCTGCTGGTGTCTGAAGAATGGATGGGGCGAATGTAGAAGATGGCAGGCCAGTTAAGAGGCCAATATGCCAGGCTGGATGGGGGGTGATCATGGCTCAGACCAGGGTGGTGACAGTGCAGACCTGGAAGAGTGGCAGACTTGAAGTACTTTTGAGGGTGAAGCTGACAGGCCTGGGGAAAGAAGTTAGCAGATGTGGGTGTTGAGGAAAAGGAAGTGTCAAAAAGGGTGGTGAGTGTCTGGCTGGAGCTGTTGGGTGATGGTGGTGGTCTTTACTGAGAAGGGGACAACTTTGGGAGGAGAGGGAGGAGATTTTGGAGTGAAGATTCAGATTATGGCCTAAGAGTTGTCCCCTCTGGCTCCCTCATGGCGCCCCCCCCACTGCATGAAAGTTGAACCCTCCTGATACCCCGTGACCCTCTGTTTGCTTATTACGACATGTGCATTATTATTATTTTTAAAAAACATTTATTTATTTATGTATTTATTTATTTATTTATTTGTGTTGGGTCTTAGTTGTGGCAGGCGGGCTCCTTAGTTGTGGCTTGCCATATCCTTAGTTGTGGCATGCAAACTCTTAGTTGCGGCATGCATGTGGGATCTAGTTCCCGGACCAGTGATCGAACCAGGGTCCCCTGCACTGGGAGCGTGGAGTCTTTTTAAATAAATTTATTTATTATTTATTTATTTATTTTTGGCTGCATTGGGTCTTCGTTGCTGTGTGCGGGCTTTCTCTAGTTGCGGCGAGCAGGGGCTACTCTTCCTTGCGGTGCGCGGGCTTCTCATTGCAGTGGCTTCTCTTGTTGCGGAGCACAGGCTCTAGGTGCGCGGGCTTCAGTAGTTGTGGCACGTGGGCTCAGTAGTTGTGGCTTGCAGGCTCTAGAGTGCAGGCTCAGTAGTTGTGGCGCATGGGCTTAGTTGCTCTGCGGCATGTGGGATCTTCCTGGACCAGGGCTCAAATTCGCGTCCCCTTCATTGGCAGGCAGATTCTTAAGCACTGAGCTACCAGGGAAGCCCTGGAGTGCAGAGTCATAACCACTGCGCCACCAGGGAAGTCCCACGACATGTACATTGTGTCCTTCGTATGCATTGATGGCATGGGCTCCCTGTGTGTTTGGGTCCCCTTTTCTGAAACCTCACTGCTGGTTGTACAGCTAGCTAAGAGTTGACACAGCAGGCCCAAGACTGATATTCTCAGAAAGGCCTGCGCACAAGATTGGCCTTGGTGGGCTTCTGGGAATTTGGATTTTGAGACGGTTCCTGCCACCGTAACTAATAAGAGTGGTTTGAGCTAGGCAGAGAGCGCCCATGTGACCAGCCCCCAGGAAGAACCCTAAGTCTCCAGTGAGCTTCCCTGGTAGATACCACTTCACATGTATTGTCACAATTCCATACTGGAGGAATGAAGTCATCCTGTGTGACTCCCCTGGGAGAGGACTCTTGGAAGCTTGCGCCTGGCTTCCTCTGGACTTCACCTCGTGCACCTCTTCCCTTTGATGATTTTGCTTTGTATTTTTGTGCTGTCGTAAATCATGGCCATGGGTACAACTGTATGCCGAGTCCTGTGAGTCCTAGTGAATCACCAAAACTAGGAGTGGTCTTGAGGGTTCCAGGCACACTAGTTTATTTGTAAGTTTTCCTAACCCCTAAAACTGTCTACCACTGGGTCTTTTGGCAGAACTGAGCTGAGTCCCAGTGCTTGTTGATTCGGTTTTGGGTGATCGTTGCTGAGTGCAGGGGATCACCATGATGTGGATTAAAGGGCACTGGACCTAGTGTCAGAGCTGGGGGTTTGGGACCCAATTCTGTGACCATTGACCTCAGGCCAATCCTTCCCCCTTCTGGGTGTCTGTCTGTTTACAAGAGAAGAGGAGTAGCTCTGAAGGCTCAGAGGGCCCTTCTTGGCTTAAGAAGTTTTGAAATTTCACTTTTCTGCCAGCAGCTGCTGTTCTTCCCTAGTGGAAGGTTGGAGCTGGGGCAACGGTAAAGACTAAGTGTGAGTATTTCCTAGGCTTCAGCTTTTTATTCTACTTTTCTGGTGATAGCTTGGGATCTTGGGATAGGGGCATATCTGGAGGCTAGGGATGACCATCCCCGTTCTGGCTATCATTCCTATTTCTCATCCTGATTCCTGCTAACATACCTGTGAGGTGACCGGAAACCATGTGTTACGAGGAACTGAGCTTACCTAGCCTGGCAAAGCTAAGACAGTGAAAGGCAGAGGATGGCTAAAGAGATGGCATGAGCCATGTTTTTGCCAGGTCTCTGGGAAGAGGAAAAGGACCAATGAATAGAAACAGATTTCAGTTGAGTATAAAGAAGGACTTCCTTATACCTAAGGCTGTCTAGCTGGAGTATAAGGATGGCATAGTCTGGCTTGGAGGTATTGAAGCCCCCTTAATTCCAGCTGTTCAAGCTGAGAGGAGGGGATTGTTTGGCAGGGATTCAAGCATCAGATAGGGTATTAGACTGGGTGGCTCTGCTGGGCACTGGTCCGAGGGGATGTGCTGTGACCCTCAGGGCTTCAGCCTGTCTTCCAAGGGTCCCTTCATTGCTTCTACTATTTGACAAAACCCCAGGGACCTCAAGGAAGCCTGGCCTGGCAGAGGGTAGGGCTTTGGTCTCTACGCCTGGTCCTGAGGATGAGGGCAGAGGTAGCAGGGTGCTCCTGGCATTGGTTACTTCAGAGTCGGGCCCGGAAAAATGGTGACATCTGGGAAGTGTGGTATTCTAGGCCTCCACTCTAGGGCACACGGTATGACTTGGTGAGAAGTTTATTTTGCTGTGTTTCTCCCTACCAGGGAGATTTTTTTTTATGCCCAGCCTTCTCAACCGTGGGGTAAAAGGCTTTGTTCCTTGTTAAATGGATTTTAGTGTTTGTCAGACAGGTGGGGAGGTGTGGAGAGATACATGTGGTGGTTACAGTGACCATATTTTCTGAATAAAAAATATCAAGACACATAGTCGTGACACAAGCGGGCAATGGCAAAAAATATTTGAAATAGGGGCTATTCCGAAAAATCCTAGGATGCCAGGTTACTATATCTTGATTGTTTAGCTGCATGTATTTTCTTGGAGTCCAATACTTGCTTCTTCCATCATGTCAGACTTCCCGGAGCCAGCTGTGTCTAATCGTATGTACATGTTCTTTCTCAGAGGCACTGGGCCAGTCCTGTCTTGGTTTTCTACAAAGCTTGAATTGCCTGTCATTTTCCCCTCCATTTAAAAAACTTGAAATAAACACTGAGAGGAATGAGTCATGGTGAGTGGGTTTGGTTTGGATGTGACTTCTTGGGTGTGCCTGCCCCCGTGGACCTGGCCTGTTGCCCACATATCTGAAGGATGGTGTAGTAGAAAGAGTGCTTCACTGCAAACCAAGAAGCTGAGTTTTGTCCTGCTTTGCCGCTGACTCACTCTGCAGTTCTGGGCCAACCCCTTCTCTTCTCTGAGTTCCATTATCTTCTTAGGGGCTGTGAAAGGGCACATCAAGAATGTGTTTGGCTACGTGAAGCAGAAAATGAAACCAACAGGGATTTTTCTTTCTCACATAACAAGAAGTCCTGAAGTCAGCGCCAGGGCTGGTGTGGTGGCTTCACGATGAAGCAATTTCTCTCTCTCTCCTTTGCAGTTCTTGACTTTGTCTTCATACTGGTTGCCTCCTGGTTGCAAGAAGGCTGCTCTGATTCCTTGCCTGTCTTTGGACTGGAAGAAGCAAGAAACGAGGGGGCAGTTTGACAGTTGTATTCCCTGAACCAACAATGCAAAAGTTTTCCCAGCTTATATCTTAGTTTGTGGTCACCCCTAGTTACAAGGGAATATGGGGGAAGCAAATCATTTTAGCTGACTGGCCTCACTGCCTCTCCGAACAAGCCTGGGATTCTATTCACAAGTGCTTCAGTTATTTATTGCCACCTAACAAACCATCCCCAAACTTAGCGACTTAACACAGTGCATTCTTTTTTTTTTTTTTTTTCCCCCAAAGCCCCAATCCTGAAGTCATCAACATTAACACAGTGCATTCTTTCTCACAGTTGTGTGGGTTTGTGGGTTGGCTTGGCTTGGCTGGGCTTAGCCGGGCAGTTCTTATACCCAGTGGCTCAGCTGAGGTCCTTCATGCAGCTGGGAGCTCCCTGGCAAGTTCCACTGTGGCTGGAATGTCCAGGATGGCCTCTCCTCCTCCAGGTTCTCCCTCCGGAGGCGTCTCATTATCCCGCGGCCTAGCCCAAGCTGCTTTACAGCATGGTGGCTGGTTTCCAAGAGGGAGTGTTCAAGCCCCAGTATGCAAGTGTTGCTCAAGCCTCTGCTTGCATCATACTTGGCTGGTGTCCTGTTGGTCAAAGCAAGTCACCCAGTCAAGCCCAGAGACAGCATGGGAGGGGGCTACCCAAGAGCATGTATTCCAGCAGCCAGCAGTGTTGATGTCGACCACAGTAAGCAGGGAGGGAGGATGAATATGGAGGTGAGAGCTAGTGCGTTTGCCACAATGTGTTAGACCTCAACAGTGCTTTTCGGTCTGTGAGTCTGGATATCTATTTAGTATTTTGCAGTCGGCATTAAAAATAAAAAAGAAATAGAATATAAAGTGTCAGCGTTGCATATACATGTATGCACATAAATATGTACATTTTACACATAAATAGGTATAAAATACACACGGGACTCAATGGAAAATGTATTTTGTACTCAGAGTCCCAATAAAAATGACTGGAAACACGGGGCTTGAACACCTCTGGGCCCCAATGCTCTGATTTTATGGCAGAGTTTGGCGGTGAGTGTCCTGCCGACCCCCTTCCGTGTGAAGAGCTGTGTGATGGGGACGCATCCTGTCCTCAGGGGCATAAGTGCTGCAGCACCGGCTGTGGCCGTGCCTGCCATGGAGACATTAAGGGAGGTATGTCGGCTCTTTGGGGAAGACTTGAGTGCTCCTGGGGTCCCAGGGTTGGCTTGGGAGGGAGCCATCTGTGGCCTCCTTCTCTTTCTCTTCGTGGGAGGAGTCAGGGTTCTCATCTTTCCACTCCTCCTAGCCCCTCAACCCAAAGCAACCCTCCTCCAAGGACCAAGGGGCCCATGTTGGCATTGAAAGAACTAGAGGAAGGCAGTGGGTGTTAGTAGGAAGCCCAAGCATAGGGGGAGAGGGTGGTGCTCTGGGAGCCTTGCTCCTTCTGCATCCCACCCCGCCCCAGCCCCAAACCCACAGAGGTATCAAGTCCCAAGGTACCTCTAGGGAACTCCCTGTGGGATGCCATTTGGAAATCATTAGTCCAGATGCTCTCTTGGGGCCCTGCAGGGGCTCGGATCCTTGAACTTCAAGGTTTCCCAGCCAGATCTTTGGTTAAGATCTAGTTAGAATCAGGGATGGATTCATCTGGAGCCTCTAAGTCCCAGATGGGAACTTCGAGTCATTGGAGCCAACCGTCCTGTCTCTATACCTATGCCTGTTTATCCCACAGGGCGGGGTGGTGATTGTCCAAAAATTTTGGCGGGCCTGTGCATTGTCAGCTGCATGGCGGATGAGAACTGCCAAGCTGGGGAAAAGTGCTGCAAGTCAGGCTGTGGCCGTTTCTGTGTCCCGCCAGTCCTGCCACCCCAGCTGGCCCTGAACCCCAACCGGACCATCAGGTCTAATTTTGAATTAGGTGAGTACAGCCCATTGTTATCAATAACAACGGCCTTAACTGCTATGTACAGAGCACTGGCTTAGGTGCTGGGTGGGGACTCCAGAAGGGCAAGACAGTTTTTGCCCTGGAGAGTCTAGTTGGAGAGAAAGATTCTATGTCACAGATCAGAACCCTTGTATAGGCAGTATGCGTGTATAGGTGATGAGAGTAAGTGTGGCTCCTTGGGAAGGTCCTTCTCCTAGAAGTAGGATTTGATCTGGGCCCTAAGGCCTAGGCAGGATGTGACCAAGGGAGGAGAGCACAGAGAACATGCTGCATGGGTGGTCTGGTGACGGTCAGCAAAGGCACAGAGGG
This sequence comes from Balaenoptera borealis, assembly GCF_965194805.1. Classification (NCBI taxonomy): domain Eukaryota; kingdom Metazoa; phylum Chordata; class Mammalia; order Artiodactyla; family Balaenopteridae; genus Balaenoptera; species Balaenoptera borealis. The sequence continues at coordinate 15,146,897 of NC_138872.1, forward strand.
GGTAATGTATGTGACGTGTTTGGGGAGCTGGGATGGAGGTGGTGAGAGAGTGGGTAAGGGAACAGACAGGCTGTTTTTTGAACAGGAAATATAAGGTTGGTCAATGAATGATAAGAGTCTTCAATGCCAGTTTGGACAGGATTGTCTGGGAAGCAGGGAGCCATTTAAGGCCTTTGAGAGCAATCTTTGCCAAACTTCTCCAGGGTGGAAGGGAAAAAAAAACATGTTGGGGAACTGGAGCCAGGAGGGCACAGTTGTGACCTGATGTTTCTTCTGCTTGCAGAGATCCTGGTGCCCTAGCTGTCCTGAGGTGTCCTGAGTTTCTTTGGTGACTCCGGGGGGCTTGTCCTGGTAGCCAGGAGAGAATGATGTCCTGGGGCTTGTGACACCCCCAGGGACTTTAATTGCCCCCTCTGCTCTGTTTCTGTTCTTGCTGCTGCCCTGAGCGTAGGAAACCCAGCCCTGGGCTTGGGCAGTGGGTGTGTGGTGCTTCTTTTCCCCAATAAAGGCCGATGCTGAACCTCTTGTCTGTGCTCTTTGAGGGCTAAGGTGAGGAAAGAGAGCAAGGGGGTCTGAACGTGGCTGTGGGATTATGGGACTGACTTATTTAGGAAGGATAGGGGATCCCTTCTTTCTGAGAACACTGGAAATGGATGCTGGTTGGGCGTGGCCGGGGGGAGAAGGATGGAAGCCAAACCCGGGGTGACTTGCCATAGACTTGTCCAGGAGTGGGACAGTCAGGCCTCTTTTTGGACTTGCTGACCTTACTTTTTTTTTTTTTAAAGAAACTCCTTTATTTACTTATTTATTTTTGGCTGTGTTGGGTCTTCGTTTCTGTGCGAGGGCTTTCTCCAGTTGCGGCAAGTGGGAGCCACTCTTCATTGCGGTGCACGGGCCTCTCACTATTGCGGCCTCTCTTGTTGCGGAGCACAGGCTCCAGACGCGCAGGCTCAGTAGTTGTGGCTCACAGGCCTAGTCGCTCCGCGGCATGTGGGATCCTCCCAGACCAGGGCTCGAACCCGTGTCCCCTGCATTGGCAGGCAGACTCCCAACCACTGTGCCACCAGGGAAGCCCCGCTGACCTTAGTTTTGTTGGAGAATATGAGTTGGGGAATGGAACTGGGGTGAGTGGCTAGTTTTTTGAGTCCCTTGGATGGTCCCACCTTGGGTCACCTTCCTTGGGGGCCAGCCCTTGGCTCCAAGACAGGTGTTTTGTCCCCTCCAGGTAGCTTTGCTGTAGGGAGGGATGTCTTTAGGTTCTTGGGACCAAGATAATTTAAAAAATATATATTTTTTATGTAGACAAAAAATATATTCTATATCTTGGAGATCCTTTATGCCATCACATACATTCTTTTAGTAGAGCTCCATGAAAATAACCAGTTACCTCTTGTTGGACATTAACATTTTTGCACATATAAAAATCATGGCCTACTTTTGCAGATAAATCTGGGTAAATTCTTAGCAGTAGAATCCTAGTTTCTTAAATAGAACCTGGCAAAAAACAAGCTCTCAGTAAATATTTGTTGAATGAATGAAAGAATGAATGTAATTCCCAAGTCTATCTCATTAGGAGTTTGTTGGGCTGAAATGAATAGAAAACCCAACTAATAGTGGCTTAGCCAATAAAGACATTTAATTTTCTCACGTCAGAGTCTGGAGAGAGGCGGTGAGGCTGGTTCAGCAGCTGGACCGAAACACTGATGGCCAGGGTCACTTCTTCCGTCTCCACCATCCTCAGTGTGCTGGCTTTTGTTCTTGTGCCGGTCACCTCATGGGTATGGGATGGTTGCTGCAGCTCTAAATGTCACAACAGGAAGCTGTGTGTAGAGGGCAGTGGTGAAAAGACCTGTACAGCAAACCATGCTCTCCTTTTCTTGATGGAGAGTGGCTTCCCCAGAAGCCACGGCCTTCCCAGGCTTCCCTTGTCACCTCATTGGCTGGAGCTGCAAGGAAGGCCCAGAAAGCAAATGTCTGCAAACGCTAATGGGAAAGTGACCTAAGATCTGAAATTAGTCCTGCTTCATCCCTGAGGCTGAGGCAGGTGACCACGTGGCTATAAAAATCGAGGTTCTAGAATGGATAAACAACAAGGTCCTACTGAATAGCACAGGGAACTATATTCAATATCCTGTGATACATCATAATGGAAAAGAATATGAAAAAAGAATGTATATATATATATAAATGAATCACTTTGCTGTACAGCAGAAATTAACACAACCTTGTAAATCAACTAACAACAACAAAAAAATTGATGGGACTTCCCTGGTGGTTCAATGGTTAAGAATCCACCTGTCAATGCAGGGGACGCGGGTTCGATCCCTGGTCCGGGAAGATCCCACATGCCGCGGAGTAACCAAGCCTGTGTGCCACAACTACTGAGCCTGTGCTCTAGAGCCTGCGAGCCACAACTACTGGGCCCATGTGCCCCAATTACTGAAGCCTGCGTGCTCTAGGGCCCGCATGCTGCAACTACTGAGCCTGTGTGCTGCAGCTACTGAAGCCCGAGCGCCTAGCGCCCGTGCTCCTCAACAAGAGAAGCCACTGCAATGAGGGGCCTGGGCACTGCAACGAAGAGTAGCCCCTGCTCGCCACAACTAGAGAAAGCCCACGTGCAGCAACGAAGACCCAATGCAGCCAAAAAAAATAAAATAAAATACACAACTTAAAAAAAAAGCGCTGAGAATTAAAAAAAAAAAAAAATCGAGGTTCTATTAGCAAGAAGGAAGGAGGGGATGCTTTTGGGATAGGTAGGTAATGAACTGTGTGTACCATACTGGGTCAAAGGACATACGCATTTAAAATTCGGACAGAAATTTCTAAGTAGGCAGGGCTTTTGTAACAAGAAAAAAAAAAGGTATCACTGCTCATGTTGAATATTGCAGAAATGCTTTTGTAATTCCCAACTTTAATGGAAAAAGGTGAAGTATAAATTTTAAAAAATCTTCTCACCACTGCTGGGTTTTTGTGCCCCCTTTTCCTCCTCTGTCTTCATACTGGCATGTGGTATTCTGGTTTCTGCTGATTTAGAACATTCATCTCTTGGAGTAGAGGAGACATATGACAGCGTTGCCTGATCTGAAAAAGAGTGGCTGGCATGAGCCTCGGGGTGGTCATCCTAGGGACACCCATGGCTCCAGGCTCACATTGCAGGGAGCTGGGAAGGACCGGGGTCTGTGATGGGCTGATGAACATTTTAGCCAATCCCTCTTCCATTGTTTTGCTTGCTTATCATTATTTATTTGATAAGCAATGTTTATTTGTTAATTATTGTTTATTAAAACAATCAAAATAATATTATACATGCATCTAGTTGGAAAAATCAATATGGAAGAGTTTTCAATGAAAGATAATCTGGGGATCTTAAAATACTGTAGGATGATTTTCTGCCGGGTGGGGAGCAGGACTGGAGAGGGAGGTGTGAGCTCCAGGTGCAGCTCAGGCTGAGCACTGGGAGAGGGGTCCCTTCCAGATCTTTCCTTCTCATCTGGGGCAGCCCATCCTGTCTGCATGGGAGCTGCTGACCTGCCTATAGGTAGCAAGTTCCTGAGAGAGAGAGGAAGATAGAAAGGGGAGGGAGGGAGAGAGGGAGAGAGAGAGAGGAGGAAAGGGCTGAAGGGCTGAATTTGAACTTGGAGCTGGAGGTCAAGGGCTGAGAGGAGGCCAAATTCCACGTCTGGCACCCTACAACACCCCACCCCTCCCCCCTGCGCGCCTCCAAGACCTTTCTAGGCAGCTTTTCCTACTGTTGTACTTTAAACCAAAGAAGCCATCAGAACCTTTCCTTCCTGCGAGTGTAAGGCCTCTGTGGACCCTGGTCCTACTCCCTAACCTTACACCCTGAAATTAGCTTCTGACCTGGTAGAAAAGCCACACACCTCCCCCTCCCTAATTCTCAGCTTCCTGCTGGTTCACCTTGTGAACTTCCTGGGTGAAATTTGAAACCAGCCCCTTACTCTGGAGGGCACACAGAGGGCAGAGAGAGAAGAAAGAGGCAGACCACTCGGATTGGTAGGTGGCAGTTTTAACCAGCAAGGGAACTTACTTGTTTGTTTGGGGGCGGGCTCAAGACCAGCCAATCTCTGCACCCGCCTCCAGAAGCTTAAAAGTTTACCGGGAGGCCTTAGCCTGGTTCAGCCGCATACACCGTACACCGTGCAGAAGGTCTCAACAGCATCCCTCTCTTAAGGCTGCATCCTTGGAACACCTCCCACTGTGGGAACAGTGGGCAGAAGGTACATTCCAAGCACGGGGGAGGGGGTGAGGAGCCTCCGATTGCCCGGGTCCCATGCACGGGTCAACCAGCGGTCACGTCCTCTTGATGACCTCCTCTAATAAATCCTCACCCTGGGCAGGATTTTCTGAGGTTCTGACACTTGCCAGTCCTCAAGTATGGGTTGACCAAGACCTGTTCTTTGACCAGAGCCAGTGAGTCTTGCAAGTCTTCCCTTCTCCATTCCTTTCCTGACCATCTGGTGGTAGAAGTCCCTAGCTCCACACGTGCACTGAGCCCTCACAGCACCATGAACCCCTGCATCCTCTCCCTGTCGTCCTTCTGGATCTCACTGCTGTCTGGTGGGGCACAATGTAATTGGGGAGTGGTGCACGTGGGATGAGAGGGGCAGGAGGCTCAACCCATGCCCCAGGCAAGGGGCCCTCTTGTCAAAGAGGTCAGTGCAGAGAAGGGCAGCCTCATTTAGATTCACAAGCATCAGTAAAGAATGAAGAAACTCCCCCATAGGAGTTCACAGGGAACACTTTTTGAGCACTATGTCCCAGGCGCCAAGCTAAGAACTTTCCATGCACAATCTCATTTAATCCTCATAGTGGCCTTGAGAAGTCCCATGTTTTTCAGGTGAAGAAACTGAGTCAGAAGTTTATTTTTTTATTTTTTATTTAAAAAATTTTTATTTTATTGAAGTATAGTTGATTTACAATGTTGTGTTAATTTCTACTGTACAGCAAAGTGATTCAGGTATACATATACACACATTCTTTTTCATATTCTTTTCCATGATGGTTTATCACAGGATATTGAATATAGTTCCCTGTGCTATACAGTAGGACCTTGTTGTTTATCCATTCTCTATATAATCGCTTACACCTGCTAACCCCAAACTCCCAATCCATCCCTCCCTCACCCTCCTCCCCCTTGGCAACCACAAGCCTGTTCTCTATGTCTGTGAGTCTATTTCTGTTTTGTAGATATGTTCATTTGTGTCGTATTTTAGATTCCACATATAAGTGATATCATACGGTATTTGTCTTTCTCTTTCTGCAGAGTCAGAAAGTTTAAATAACTTGCCCGAAGTCCCAGAGTAAGTCAGAGGGCTAGTTTGAACCTTGGTCTGTTTGACCTCAAAATTCTTCTAAATTATTTTTTTTTATATTTACTTATTTATTTATTTTGACTGCACAGGGTCTTAGTTGCGGCATGTGGTATCTTCGTTGCGGCATGTAGGCTTCTTAGTTGCAGCATGTGGACTCTTAGTTGCGGCATGCATGCGGGATCTAGTTCCCCGACCAGGGATCGAACCCAGGCCCCCTGCTTTGGGAGCATGCAGTCTTACCCATTGGACCACCAGGGAAGTCCCTCTTCTAATTTTAATATTCTACTTTCTCTAACTATAAAGTAGTGGTAGGCTAGTGGTTTGGGATCCACTGCGACAGTCTGAGAAGTAAGAAAAAGAGGGACAGGCAAAGATAACTCTGCATCATATTCTCCCTTTCATACGTCCTCATTTATACTCTGTCATCATGTCCTTATATACTGACTGTCAGACCATCAGGTAACAGCTCTTAAATTGTTTTCTTCCAACGACAACCTGGACCCCAGCTCCAGTCTGGACCAGGACACCAGCGCACTCAGGACAGGGAAATTGTTACCGAGTCCAAGCTCGCTCTGCTAGCTGCACGACAGGCCAATAAATTGGAGACGAGGTGTTGAGGGAAGGAATACAAAGCCGGCAGACCAAGGAGATGGCAGAATAGTGTCTCCGATAAATCATTTTATCAGGGTTTGGATGCCAGTTTCTTTTATAGCCCAGAGAGGGGGAGGAGATCAGGAAGTAAAGTAAAAAGGCCATAAATTTTGCAAGTATCCCTTGGAATGGCCAGCCTTGGTGAGGGGATGTGTTAATTTCTTCTTTCTTGCAGCCATCTACAGGTGGGCAGGGTTCCCTGAGGCAGGCCATTATGTCTGATTATAGTAACAAAACGCAAAGCAAAGGTTAAAGTCAAAGAAACAGATCGAACATGGAGTCCGATTTAGCTCTTCCTGTTAAAAAATGAAATGGAGTTTGTGAGGGTGTCTCATCCAGGCACTGAAGATGAGGCGTAGGGTGCTCAGTGAGGGATCAAGACCTATTTGGAGTGGTAGTGGGGCTCAGATGCTCCTCCTCTGGGACCCCAGGCTTAGCTGCGCTTTGGGGCTGGGAGTTTTGAGTGGAAGGAATTCCTTGTTGGTGCTTTTATGCTCAGAGCCACCAGAGGGCAGCAGAGGTCGTCATAGACCATTTCCAGGCAGGAGAAACGTTATTCTGAGTTCGTCCCAGCTTTTTCAATCCACTTTGAGAAAAAGTTACATAGCTGGGTCTATACTCCAGATCCCTACTGAATTACATGTAATAAAGTAAGACCTAACATTATGGCCTTCCTTTTCATATGATGTGGAATGCTTCTGCACTTTTGGTAACATTTATCTTGGGGACATTATCCATTATGTTGTATCAATGTTTCTTGTACCAAAGTCACAGGGCAAATTCCTTGTGGAGCTCAAGATCAGGGTTTCCCTCTCATGATAAGCTCTTATGAGAATGGGAAATAATTTATTGGACATCTCTTATGTTGCTATCGAGAGATGACGTTTCATTTTGACTACCAGGAAGCCAAGAGCTTGTTTTTTTGTTTTTTTTTTTAATTGGAGTAGAGTTGCTTTACAATGTTGTATTAGTTTCTACTGTACAGCAAAGTGAATCAGCTATACGTATACATATATCCCCTCTTTTTTGGATTTCCTTCCCATGTAGGTCACCACAGAGCATTGAGTAGAGTTCCCTGTGCTAGGCAGTGGGTTCTCATTAGTTATCTATTTTATACACAGTATCAATAGTGTATATATGTCAATCCCCATCTCCCAATTCATCCTACCCAAGAGCCTGGGTTTTGGAGCCAGAGCTGGCTTTGAATTTAGACTCTTTGTTGCTTATTATCTCTATGCAAAATGAATGAGGATAATAACATTATCACTTTGCCCACCTCACAAGATTTCTGGGAAGAGTCAATACATAAAGTAAGCACTTAGCACAGAGCCTGACACAAAATGCACACCCAATGAATGTTAGCTATTGTTACTCAGTTTCTCTACCTTCTTTTACTGTCTCTGACTTTTTTTTTTTTTTTATTCTCAGTTCAATGATTTTTCAGTTTTATGGAATCTGTTTTATAGTATTAAGTTCCTCAAATCCTGTTTGGAGGAAAGTGGTGTATACATGTATGAGAGGTTAGTAAGAGTTAGAATTCTTAGGCAGAAAGAAATATCTAGAGCAGCACTCTCCAATAGAAATATTTTGCAAGCCACATTTGCATTTCAAATTTTCTAGTAGCCACATTAAAAAAGGAAAAAGTTTGGTGTTTACTCAAAAAGTGAAATATAGAATTACCCTGTGACCCAGCAATTCCATTCTCAGGCATATACCTAAAGGAATTGAAAACAGGTGTTTAAACAAAAACTTGCACATGAATGCTCATTGATATGCTATTTACAATTGCCAAAAGCTGGAAGCAACCCAAATGTCCATCAGGGGATAAATGGATAAACAAAATAGAGCATATCCATCCAATGGAATATTATTTGGCCTTAAAAGGAATGAAGTACTGACATATGCTACAGCCTGGATGAACCTGGAAAACATCATGGTAAGTGAAAGAAGCCAGACACAAAAGGCCACATTCAAAGGAAATATCTAGAATAGGCAAGTCCATGGAGACAGAAAGCCAGTTAGTGGTTGTCAGGTCTGGTTTTAGAACAGAATTACAGTTTACCCTTGAACAACATGGTTTTGAACTGTGTGGGTCCACTTAAGTGTGGATATTTTCCAATAGTAAACACTGCAGTGCTGGTTGGTTGAATCAGAGGATGTGGGACTGTGGATCCAGAGGAGCTTCGTATAGGGAGGGCTGCCTATAAGTTATACTCAAATTTTCTACTGTGTGGAGGGTCGGTTCCCCTAACCCTGGCCTGGTTCAATGGTCATCGGTACTCAAGTGGGCTTTTTAATGTACAGATTTCCAAATCCCATCCCAGATATAAAATTTATTTATTTATTTATTTATGGCTGTGTTGGGTTTTCTGTGCGTTGCTGTGCGCGGTCTTCTCATTGCGGTCGCTTTTCTTGCCGTGCGGTCGCTTTTCTTGCCGTGGAGCACCGGCTCTAGGGGGCTTTAGCAGTTGTGGTACCTGGGCTCAGTAGTTGTGGTTCGCGGGCTTAGTTGCTCCGCAGCATGTGGGATCTTCCCGGACCAGGGCTTGAACCCGTGTCCCCTGCATTGGCAGGCGGATTCTTACCCAGTGCGCCACCAGGGAGGTCTCCCATCCCAGATATTTTGATTCAGTAGGTCAAAACTAGGGCAGGCCAAAGAAGCTGCTTGTTTATTTATTAGTAGTTATTTTAAAAGTGCTCCTCAGGGGATTCTAGTAGGTGATCTGGTTTGGGGATCTCTGAATTAGAAGTTTGTGAAAATGAAACTGAGCAGGACCCTGTGGGGCTTCTGGGCACGGAAGCCTTTCTGTGTCCCCCCATTTCTTGGTAATAGGCTTCAGCCTCCACGACCTTCCCTGAGTCCCAAAGGGCAGATTCAAACAGTTGCTAATCAGGGAAGGGAGGGGATGCAGAGACAAGGAAGGAGCAGCCGAGAAACTGTAGTGCAGCCTTGGGGCGGGTTCCCAGTTCTGCCTCAAGGGATACACATAACAATATCTTTGAGCTCTTCTGCAGAACTAAAACCCCCAACAGATGGAAGATAAACTACTTGATGAGGCATTCTTCATTCCAGAGAGAAGGTCATAGTTTGATAACATCGAGAACCATAAAAGCTCATCAGGAGAACGCCTGAGGCCAGATGAAACAGGCCCTGCACACACCCTGATCTTTATCAGCGGCCCACTCCTCACCAAATTCCCCTCCCCGCCTTTGCCAGGCAAAACAATAAAGCTATTCTTTTCTACTTCACCCAAAACTCTGTTTCCGAGATTCCATTTGGCATCAGTGCGCAGAGGCCAAGTGTTCAGCATCAAAAGCCCCTCTCAGCTACAAGGATCTGTGAGCCCAATTCAATAAACTTTTCTCTTTTTTTGGCCGTGCAGTGCGGCAAGCCAGATTTTAGTTCCCTGACCAGGGATCAAACCCCTGCCCCCCTGCAGTGGAAGCGTGGAGTCTTAACCACTGGACTGCTGGGGAAGTCCCATCCTAATTCAGTAATCTGAAATGTTCATCCAGCCTTTACCATTCTCTTGTTTTTCTTCAGCTTTCCCATTTGTTCAGAGCTGTTTATATGCTTGGAGTCATGAGTCTTTTTTGTTATTCCTTTTCTCCTCCCTCTCCCCCTTCCTTCATCTCTTCCTTTTCCAGTTTATTATCTTTTGAAAAAACTGCATAATCATTGTTGAGATATCCAAACAATACAGAAAAGTTCAAAGAGGAAGATCTCCTGGCCCATAGATAACCGTCACAAGTGTTGATATGGGTAGCAATCAGGGGAAGTGCCCGTGGTTCTGTAATATAGGCGTTTGTCATTCAACAGTATGTCATAGAGAGCCGTGATTTTTAATTGTTAAAGTATTCTGTTTCCTTAACTATTTATTAATTTTTTAATATTTAACAAGGCTTTTGCTGTTTCCCATGATCTTTGCCAAATGGTTTCAAAGGCTTTTATTTTCAATTTTATTTCAATGAAGCCAATAAGTGTTTTAGGTGACAAAGCCTCTATCTTTTTGCAACACTTCTTGGGCTTGCAGATAAGATTGCTATTGATTTTTCTTGATATAGAGTGTTCTTGGTTTCAATGTTAAGGTTCTTCTGTTCTGCATTGATCCATTTGATATGGAGCTTATATCTTTCCATTTTTAGAGTTCTCCCAGTTAAAATTATTTTCCTTTATTTATTTATTATTATTATTTTTGGCCATACCTCGCGGCTTGCGGGATCTTAGTTCCCTGACCAGGGATCGAACCCGGGTCCTGAGCAGTGAAAGCTCTGAGTCCTAACCACTGGACTGCCAGGGAATTCCCTTTTTTTTCCCCTTTAAATACAGGGTTTTCTTTCGAGCCTTCTCTCACCCAAGGCCACATAAAATGAACAACTTGCTCCCTTCTCTTCCCCTTGTTTTCTTCTGCCTTCTTAGCGCTGAAACTCAAAACCAAAGCAAACATGCCTCAGTCTCCATCAAATAGCCCAGACCATCAGGGTCCCTAAGAATGAACAGTTGAAGGTACTCAATGCAAAACTTACACTTATACTGAAATGAAAATAGTATCTTTCTAGTTTTCCTGATTACAAATTCTGGTTAAGTTCATTAAGGCTGAACTGTTTAAATTAGTTTGCTCATGCTTTAAGTGCATGTTTAACCTAGCAACTGAGTGAGCCTGCCTTGCCCTGGAATGAAGCCCTCATCCAACTGGGTAGTTGTGTGTTAAGGTTCTTGGTTACCAGCAACAGAAAGATGCTGGCTAACTCATGCAAATGGGAGTGTGCTGGAACAATATCGGAGCTCACATGATTCATGGGAAGCTGGGCCTCCATGGTTGGAACTGATGCACCCTGGAGGGTCAAGAGGGAGAAAGCATCATCTAGGCAGGAAGGTCATCTAGGTTGGGTCCCAGTGGCACTACTGTGGGCAGTTTGGTGGGCATTGCTGGCCCTGCACTGGTTGGTTGCCAGGCATTTCCTTGTGTGGAGGCTGCCAGCCCACTTGTAGGTGGGGCTGGGTCCTGGGGCAGCTGGCTTCCTGGTCCAGGGGGTCCCAGGGCTAGTGCCTGCCTGCTGGTGGGTGGAGGGGCCCCTGCAGAGAGGAAGGAGGCCCCTGCAGAGAGGAAGGAGTCCAAACTGGTGTTTGCCAGCACCAGTGTCCTCGTGGTAGACTGAGCTCCAAAAAATGGCTGCTGCCAGTGTCTATGTCCTACCTTCTCTCCAGGAGGCTTTCCAAGATCAGCAAGTGGGTCTGACCTCGGCTTCTTTCAAATTACTGCCTCTGCACTGGGATTCTGAGCGTATGAGATTTTGTGCCCTTGAAGAGTGGAGTCTGTGTTTCCTTCAGCCCTCTGGCTTTCCTGTATACAAGTCTTACTGGCCTTCAAAGCCAGACAGTTCTGGGGGTTCATCTTCCCGATGCAGGACCCCCAGGCTGGGGAGATTGGTTTGGGGCTCAGATGCTTTGCTCCTTGGGGGGAACCTCTGTAATTGTGATTATCCTCCTGTTTGTGGGTTGCCTACCTGGCAGTGTGGGTCTTGACTATACCGTGACTCCGCCCCTCCTACCCATCTCATTGTGGTTCCTCCTTTCATCGTGGAAAATCTTTTCTGCTAATCTTTAGGCCATTCTCAGAGATAGTTGCTCAGTAAATAGTTGTGATTTTGGTGTGCCAGTGGGAGGAGGTGAGCTCATGGTCTTCCTATTCTGCCACCTTGGCCACACCCTCCCCAAACCTTCACCCTCATTTGTGATGACCAACTCTCCCCAGATACTGACACGTGTCCTCTGGGGGAAAAATGGCCCCTGGTTGAGAACTTAGATCCTAACTGATGTGCTGCCCCTTCGTGGTGAGATGTGTAGACAAAAGGTCTGTTTCCTAGACTTCTGACTTGTGTTGTGGTTAGCAGGCACCTGGAACCAACCCTCATAAGACACTAGAATGGAGGAAGAGGATTCCCTGGAAGGAAATAGGCTGCTACTAGGAAAGAGAAAGGGATACTAAACAGCTTGCTTGAAGTCCTTAGGGCCATAAAGATCCCTGTTAAGAACCTTTCACATTTTATGGGTCCAAGTCATAGATGGCTGATGCAGGAGAAACTTTCATTCTAAGAAGTAATGTCAGGGAATTCCCTGGTGGTCCAGTGGGTAAGACTCTGCGCTCCCAATGCAGGGGGCCCGGGTTTGATCCCTGGTCGGGAAACTAGATCCTGCATGCGTGCTGCAACTAAAAGTCCGCGTGACACAATGAAGATCCCGTGTGCTGCAACTAAGACCCGGTGCAGCCAAAATAAATAATAAATAAATAAACATTAAAAAAAAAGGAAGTTATGTCAGGGACCTCCTTGAGGGTCCAGTGGTGAAGACTCCACGCTTCCACTGCAGGGGGCATGGGTTCGATCCCTGGTTGGGGAAACTAAGATCCCACATAACACGTGGCCAAAAGAAAAAAACAAAGAAAGAAAAGAAGTTATGTCAGCTAGATCTCCTTTCCTGACAGCTTCCTGATTTTTCACAGGTTAGTACTTGTGAAATGAGAATATACATGGCCAAGTGGTCTCTTTTTTTTTTTTTTTTTGGTGGGAATTCCCCCAAGGGGTCTTGTTAACATGCAAATTCCACTGTTCTCAGCTGGGACCCAGGATCTGCATTTCTAACAAGCTCCCAGGGAGTGCTGGTGCTGCTGGCTTTTTTTTTTAAATTGTCCTTCTTATATTCTTTTTTTTTCCCCACCCATTTAATTAAAATTCACAAAAGTCATTCTTTGGAATACCAGAATATAGTTCTGAGAGACTTTCAAGGAAATGATACTTGAGTCTTTATATAACACTGTGTTTCACAATAGTCAGAGGGAGGAAAGTCTTCAGAATCCATGAATGGGCACCAGGTAGGTTATAACCATGATGTCAGGCCTGGAACAATATATATGTATATATTCTTTTAAAATTTTATTTATTTATTTATGGCTGTGTTGGGTCTTCGTTTCTGTGCGAGGGCTTTCTCCAGTTGCGGCAAGTGGGGGCCACTCTTCATCGCGGTGCGTGGGCCTCTCACTATCGCGGCCTCTCTTGTTGAGGAGCACAGGCTCCAGACGCGCAGGCTCAGTAATTGTGGCTCACGGGCCCAGCTGCTCCGCGGCATGTGGGATCTTCCCAGACCAGGGCTCGAACCTGTGTTCCCTGCATTGGCAGGCAGATTCTCAACCACTGAGCCACCAGGGAAGCCCTGGAACAATATTTTATATGGACTCAGAACTGTCGGGATGCTAGACTCTGACTCAACACCCAGAGGCTACTTTCTTGTTTCATTTGTCCTTTTCTGCACAGGATTAATTCCTGGGTGAGGGGCTATGGTGACATCTCTAACCTATGCTTTCTTCCAACTGCTGAGGTTTCTCCAATGCTGTTCCCATAGTCCAGAGGCAGGGATTCAGCACATTCACATGTGGCTTTACCCTAAGGTATAGTTCCCCCTACTGTTTATGGCCCGTAGCATATTGACCTTCTTTACTCATATCTCTGAACTCATTTGTGAGGCTGGGTCCTTGATGAGACTATGAATAAGGCAGTTAGGGCAAAGGGGAATGATCCTCTATACTCTGACTGTAGAGGTTCAGCTTGGTTTAAGACTTGTACTTCCCAGCTGTAAAGTCACAATTTCTGTATTGCTGGCCCTTGGGGCACCAGAGATATTTCCCTAGCATATGAGCATTGTTGGGGGTTGGATGCTCATTGATTGGGGGCAGAGGAAATAATTTAATGATGATTGTTTTTGTGCCACTTACATGGAAATCCACTGGGGTCAGTGACAAAATACAGAAACAAACTCAGTTTTGGAAGGTCATGCCAAGGAGATAGCAACAATGATTGCCTTTATACAGACTGACTCATTACATGGCTAGGTTGGTACCTCGGAGAGGTCACTTGTTTATGTTGGAGGAATCTAGGATGAGAGAGATGAGTGAATTTACATCAGGGCTGACATACAGGAATTTTTCATTTAAAATTTTATATATCTAATCAACATGAAAGACAAAGCTGGGCAAGGAAATTAGTAAGAATTCTGAATTCAAAAACCTTCAAGCAGTATAGTCCAATTTATTTACTCAGAATAATTTGGGCATAATTCTTCATGAAGAATATTTCTTTTTCCTTGTTTCTTCCTTCTGTCGTATTAAGCTGATTTTCCTTAACTTCTGTCACTGTTAACAAATAAATTTAGTGATTCATACAGTCATTGGAAGAATCAATAGTTCCTTTACATGTTAGCAGAACTTCATAGCTGTTTTTAACACTAATACTCTCTCCTGATCCATACATCTATCCGTAAAATATTAGTGAGCAAATCTAGTGCTAGACCCTGAGGAGAGACAAGTTAATAAAGTGATGTTTCTGTTCTTGAGCATGTCTATAGTTTAGCCATTCACTATGGATATTGAACCGTGGTATTTGTCTTCGCCTACTCTCCACACTCCCATAACTTCTCTTTTAACTGTGCAACCATATGGTGTTGGACAGGATCTCCAAGACCTGAGGCCATCATGGTAGTAGTGACATGCTGGGGGAAGAACTCAGAGGGTCCGGATCTATGTCATTTTTCTAAGTGAGTTTAGCAAGTCATTAACTTCTCTGGGCCTCAATTTTGACAATTTCAAAAGAGTTTCGTTGGACTAAATGACTTGAGACATTGAAATTTGTGCCTATGACTGACTGTCCCCAACCCAAGTATAATGTCTTGTCACCTTGCTCCATTTCTCCTCACCTCTCACTCGATTTTTCTGGAAAAACCATGGTTCCAGGACTTCCCTGGTGGCACAGTGGTTAAGACTGTGTGCTCCCAATGCAGGGGGTCGGGGTTTGATCCCTGATCAGGGAACTAGATCCCACACGCATGACGCAACTAAGAGTTCGTATGCCACAACTAAGGGGCTGGCGAGCTGCAACTAAGGAGCCTGCCTGCTGCAACTAAGATCCAGCTCAACCAAATAAATAAATAAATAAAATAAATATATATATAAAAAAAAGATGTGTGAGTGGTCCAAAAATGGTGTATACTGTTAGTAAGGAGACTGCTGAGTATACACCAAGCTTTAACGTGCAGGCTGGTAAATGCCAAAACACAGTTACCCAGCAAGAAGTACCTTCAAACATCCTTCCTGAACCAAAAATCTGAGGTCTTGGGACTTCCCTGGTGGTCCAGTGGGTAAGACTCTGCGCTCCCAATGCAGGGGGCCCGGGTTTGATCCCTGGTCAAGGAACTAGATCCCACATGCACGCTGCAACTAAGAGTTCACATGCCACAACTAAGGAGCCAGTGAGCCGCAACGAAGGAGCCCTCCAGCTGCAACTGAGACCCAGCAGAAACAAATAAATAAATTAATTAAAACCCCCCCCCACAAACCATGGTTCCTAGTATTTGGTGTCGTTGGAATTGAAGGAGGGGGTGGCTGAGAGATCTACCTTTCAGGAAGACAAAATTTTTCACAGAGATATTTTTGTTTAAAGTTGTTTCTGTTGCCTCCGCAGCCAGTGAACACGAAGGGCTCGCACATGTATGTCAAGGTGTTGTAGTAGTATCTGGTCAAAGTTAACTTACAGGTGCCGGCCATTGGAGGGTAGTTGCAGACATCTGCGCAGGAGAATGCCAGAGTCAGGTTATCTTTTCTATGGCCAAGTTGGCATTCTTCTCCTCACGGACTCAGCCTACTAATGCTCATCAACCCACGGGAATCTGCCTGATCCTTGAACACTGGGAGATTTCCTTGAGCATAAATTTCGCTGTGTATGTGATATGGGGCAATGATTCTAGTTGGAGCCTGGGTCTGTGACTCAGATACACAGCTGGAGAAGGACAGTAAGGTAGCTCTACTACCTTAGAGATGAAAGCAGGAAAGACCTGAGGCTTTCTCCATTTATCACAGTACTCCTTCTGGATTTTAAATCTATCTCACTTCCTGATTCTCCACATGCTTTCCCATGTGGAAAGCATCTCCCAGGGACACAGGTCAGAGCCCTGACTTTCACCTCCATAGTGTCTCTGCAAACATACAAGCTAAAAAGGCCTTTGACCCTCTCCATCTACTCCGGAAGGGTAGGCTTAAAATGCCCAGTCTGGCAGAAGATGTTCCTCTCCTCCACCAGAGTCTGTGTCCTCCTCTGTCCAGCCTCCCTTTTGGCCTACCCATTCACACTCACCTTGTCTCACTGAGACCATGGAGATCAGTGGTTAGAGCAGGAGCAATGATGACCATATTGGAGACAAAGAAGGAGTTAATATCAGTCTTCTGGAAGTTCAACTACAGCCCTTATCCACAATGAGGAGTTTGCTCTGTTTACCCTGAGTATTTCATGCATGTCCGTCAGAATGTGAATCGAGCAAATTAATTTAAATAAGTAGAATGTGTGCCCTAAGTCTGTGAATGATAGCTTCTGCTTCCCTGTATCTGTGGAATATAACACAGTGGTCCCGTATGTATGTGTTAAATAGAATTGAAACTCACCTAGTACACACACATACACACACACACACACACACTCTCACTCTCACACACATATATCCCACCAATAAAGGAATTTCCTGGACACTCCAGATATCGACCCAATTTTCATAATCTCCACTCCTCTTACACTGAAATCTCTTGGAAAAAACTTAAGTCAAGTCGATTGTATTTTCTGTCTTCCTCCTTCTCCTGTCCTCAGGCAGAACTCAGTATAACTCCCAAAATCAGATGCTCTAGAGCCATACGGTTTGAGATAGAAGGAGGACTTGATTCCTGCTTATTGGCAGCAGCAACCTCTGGGCTGCTTAGACCCCCTTCTCCTTCACAGTGTCCTCCTGGGTGTTCCCTCCTATTTTGCCTTACTTCCAAGATATCCACTTTCACACAGTTGTCTTCTGAGAGCTGGAGGAAAGATGAAACCTGAAGGTGTGTGGAGGGCCATGGAAAAGATGAGGCCCAGAGAAAAGTGAATCCATTCAGACTTCATGGTGTTGCCGTTAGTAGATAGGAGAGTCCTGGACTGGGCTGATATTATATATTGCGGGCAGAGCTCCTTCTCTTGAGAGGAGGTGAACCCATCTCTCTGATTCCATCTCCTCGGGGCCTGTGCCTGGGCAGGGTTTTGGTGCATCCAGAATTAGCCTAGTGGGCAGGACAGTAAGTGCTTGGGTACCCAGCCATGTAGCTTGCAAGGTCACGGTTTGTCAAAGCTCTGTGGTGAACCTCAGCCTCCCCATCTCACCTCCACATCAAGGGATCATGATGACTCATGCTCAGGACGTCAGCATCACATCAGTATCTCAATAATGAACAGTTGTAGATGAATTATTATCCGTGCTTTAATATATAAATGTAAACATTGGAAAATCAGTTAATGTAGCCTTGAACTTAAACTGGAAGGAAAATAGCAAAATAAATATAAAATAAGATATTGATGAGGATAGTAATTGAAATGAATGAATTAGAAAAAAAGAAACACTAAAACTGCCAAAAAAAAATGAGAAGTTTGTACTTTAAAAGCACCATCAAAATGACAAAACTTTGACAAGCATGGTTAAGAAAAACAGAGAAGAAATAAACATCTTCAATAAAAAGAATGTGAAAAGGATAGAACTCAAACATGGAGGAGATGAAAAATTTACTAGGAAATGTTTTGTGTGTGTTTTTATGGTTAAAAGTATAAAAATCTCCATAAAATGAAATTAGTCAAACGGACTCAGTACATAACAAAATGCCTAACTTCATTTGTAAACATGCATGCAGTTTAAATAAATGCCGATTTTACTGGTGAGATGAGTGATTATACTGGTAAGTTTGATCAAACATTTGTTAATCATTTTCTGTATCTTTTAAACCCCCTTACTAGAAAAATATTTAAAAATTACAGAAAAATAAAAAGGTATCTATCCCTCTCAATTTCTTTTTTAAATAAATGTCTTTATTTTTATTTATTTTATTTAAAAAAATTTTAATATTTGATATCTATAGATGGTTTATTTTATTTTATTTTTTGGCTACGCCAGGCAGCATGTGGGATCTTAGTTCCCAGACCAGGGATCGAACCCGTGCCCCCTGCATTAGGAGCGTGGAGTCTTAACCACTGGACCACCAGGGAAGCCCCTCCCTATCAACTTCTTTATTGACTTGGAGAAAGTAAAGAAAGTCACTTCTCTCAATCCCTCCCTTCAATCTCCAACTTTTCCCCATATGCTTAGAAACCTACTTCTAGGTTTCAGTGTTCTTCGCTCCTCCAAATGCTAGAATCACCATTTTGAGGGTAAATTATGTTTTAGTCGTCTACTACCCATGCCTCCCAAGGTGGGAACAAATCAGTCAGTATATATTATACAGGAAATGGAATGCCAATTAATTCATTAAGTGTGTTTCATTAAGAGAGCTTCTATCTTAGTTTAAAAAAACCAAAGCCATAATTGAAATCATGCTATGCAGATGCATCTGGGACTTTTTTTTTTTTTTTTAATTTATTTTTGGCTGCGTTGGGTCTTCATTGCGGTGCGCGGGCTTCTCATTGCGGTGGCTTCTCCCGTTGCGGAGCCTGGGCTCTAAGCCGGCGGGCTTCAGTAGTAGTGGCTCGCGGGTTCTAGAGTGCAGGCTCACTAATTGTGGCACGTGGGATTAGTTGCCCCACGGCATGTGGGATCTTCCCTGACCAGGGCTTGAACCCCTGTCCCCTCCATTGGCAGGCAGATTCTTAACCACTACGCCACTGGGGAAGCCGTGGGACTTACTTTTATCCCTTAACATTATATTGCTGAGCTTTTAAAATAGCTACATGGATTACATCAATGTATCATAATTTAATTTTTTGGTATTAATGGCCAATTAGATAGTTTTTTAAGATTTTATCAAAATATAGTTGATTTATAATGTGGTGTTAATTTCTGCTGTACAGCAAAGTGATTCAGTTATATATGTATATATATGTGTGTGTATATATAAATATTCTTTTTCATATTCTTTTTTTTTTCTTTTTGGCTGTGTGGCACGGCACGTGGGATCTTAGTTCCCTGACCAGGGGTTGAACCCACGCCCTCTGTATTGGAAGGTGGATTCTTAACCACTGGACCACCAGGGAATTCCCTCATATTCTTTTCCATTATGGTTTATCACGGGATATTGAATATAGTTCCCTCTGCTATACAGTAGGACCTTGTTGTTTACCCATCCTATATATAAGTTTGCATCTGCTAATCCCAAATTCCCAGTCCTTCCCTCCCCCGCACCCCTTGGCAACCACAGGTCTGTTCTCTATGCCTGTGAGTCTGTTTCTATTTTGTAGATATGTTCATTTGTCTTGTTTTATTAATAGATTCCACATATAAGCGATATCATATGTTACTTGTCTCTCTCTCTCTTTTTTTTTGACCGTGCCACACAGCATGCAGGATCTTCCCCTGACCAGGGGTTGAACTCATGCCCCCTGCATTGGGAGCGTGGAGTCTTAACTACTGGACCACCAGGGAAGTCCTGTCTTTCTCTTTCTGACTTACTTCGCTTAGTATGACAATCTCTAAGTCCATCCATGTTGCTGCAAATGGCATTATTTCATTCTTTTTTATGGCTGAGTAATATTCTATTGTATATATGTACCACATCTTCTTTATCCATTCATCTGTCAATGGACATTTAGGTTGTTTCCATGTCTTGGCTATTGTAAATAGTGCTGCTATGAACATAGTAGATTGTTTTTGATAGATAATTACAAATAATGCTGTAGTGAATATTCTTGAACATGGATCTTTATGTACAATTATTTCTATGACATAAGTTTTTAGAGGTGAGCTTTGGGGTCAAAAGCATGTATTATACATTATAAAATTCAGCAGATATTACCCAGTTCATCACAGCCTTGCCAACGCTCATTTATCTGTAAATTTAAAGGGTGAAAAATGGCAGACCATTAACTTATATTTCCCTGACTACTAGTGGGGATGAGATTATTTTAGCATGGTATTGACATTTTGAATTTGTGAATTGCCTTGCCTCTTCTTGCACTTTGGTTATTTTTATCTTGGGATATCTTTTTTCTTACTGATTTATGAGAGTACTTTATAAATTATGAGTCTTAATTTGCTGTAAGTGTTTTCTCCCAGGGTATTATTTGCCCTCTCATCCTGTTGTGGTTTCTTCAATTGTGTACTTTTAATGTTTATATAATTATATACATATAGTTATATGCTGAAATCTGTCATTCATAAATACATGAACACACAAACAAACATAGGGGCTTCTGAGGTTTCTGTCTTAGAAAGTCCTCTATCACTCCAAATTTAGAAAAATGTTTTCATATATTTTCTTCTATTAGTTTATCATTTTATTTTTTTTACATTTACAACCTTAATATATTTGATATTTATTTTTGTATAAATGTGTGGAGTAGGGATCTAATTTGACTACCGTATCAAATGAACAGCAAATTGTCTGATCATTTATTGAAGGATATATAAAATTTCCCTTGATTTGAAATGCTACTTCATCATTTTCTCAATTATACTTGGATCACTTTCTGGATTTTCTATCTCATTTATCTATGAATGTTTTTATTCCTGTACAACTACCACACTGCTTTTAAAAAATTGAGATATAATTTACATGCTCACAAATTTAATAGTTTTTAGCAAAGTCACAAATTGTGCAACCATCACCACTATTTAATTCCAGAACATTTTCACCACCCCAGAAAGAAAACTCATACACCATTCTCCCATTGCCCTAGCCCCTGGCAACCACTAATCTACTTTCTGTCGCTATAAATTTGCCTTGTCTGTATATTTCACATAAATAGAATCATACAATTTTGGGCCTTTTGTGTCTGGATCCTTTCACTTAATCTTTCCTTTCCCTTTCTCTCTCTCTCTCTTTTTTAAAAAAGATATTTGAAATAAAACTTTATTCTGATTCTAAACGAAAGGGAGGAATGACAGTAACAAGATTTCACCACTGAATATTGTGATGTGATAGTAGCAATCTTCTATTCGACACTAAAGGAATAAACAGCTGCATTCTAAAACAGCTAAATATGCAGGTCCAAAAAAAAAAAGAAGGTATTTTTAAAACTGCCACATTCACTCTGAAGCCTGTCCTTCTCCTTCAGCACCCCAAAGGTTAAGCACATATCCTGCTCAACTTATATAATAATAAAGTGGCAAACATGCTGCACCACTGACATCATAGGACAGTTGCCTGTAAAACTAGACTTCTGACATTGTTCTCCAGACTCATTTTCTCACAGGTCGTCATCCTCATTTGGGTGAACAGTTGTCTGAGCAACCTCTCAGTCATGCTCATGTTACACAGCCAAAGCCAGGTGCATGACAGTCTGGTAGGGCAAGAGTAGGCATGCCACAAACTCCAAGTTAGGGTCTCTAATTAATTTTCTAGCCAGCCAGAGGAAGGGTTTTTCAAAGTTGAATTTACTTAGGACAGAAATTTCATAGTACTGAAATTTCTTTTTTTTAAAATTTATTTATTTATTTATTTGCTTCAGCAGTTGCGGCACATGGGCTCAGTAGTTGTGGCTGGCGGGCTCTAGAGCGCACGCTCAGTAGGTGTGGCGCACGGGCTTAGTTGCTCTGCGGCATGTGGGATCTTCCTGGACCAGGGATCCAACCCGTGTCCGCTGCATTGGCAGGCAGATTCTTAACCACTGCACCGCCAGGGAAGTCCCTGAAGATTCTTTTTTAGTGGAAGACAATTTTGTCTTACCTTTCCTGTCCTTAATATCCACTTTGTTGCCACACAGCACAGTGGGGGTGTTTTACATACTCCTACGAGATCTCCATGCCAGTTAAGCACATCCTTGTAAGTAACTCTTGATGTTACATCCAACATTATAATGCACACTGGGCTTAGATATAATAGCCATCTCTCAGTCCACCAAATTTCTTCTGACCAACTGACCATACATTGAACTTAATAGATCCTCTGCTGGTATGGAACACAAGGGGATGGACCTCAACACCCAAAGTAGCTGCATACTTCTTCTCAAATTCACCAGGCAAATGATGTTTCATGAAAATAGTTTTTCCAGTAACACCATCACCAACCAGTATAAGTTTGAACTGAACTTGGGGTTCTCCTTGGGTAGTCATTGTGATATTTCTTCCAGAAGCATCTCTGTGCCCCATCTTAACATAATATTTTTAAGGTTCATCCATGTTGTAGCATGTATCAGTACTTCATTCCTTTTTATTGCTAAATAATATTCCATTGTAGGAATATAGCACATTTTGTTCACCCATTCATCAACTGATGGGCATCTGGTTTATTTCCATTTTTTGGCAATTATGAATAAAACTTTTTCTTTTTTTGGCTGACTGCAGGGCTTGCGGGATCTTAGTTCCCCAACCAGGCATCAAACCCGTGCCCCCTGCAGTGGAAGCGTGGAATCGTAACCACTGGACCTCTAGGGAATTCCCTCCACTTTCTTGTTAGTGCCCTTTAAAGCACAATTTTTAAAAATTTGATGAAGACCAATGTATCTATTTTTTCTTTTGTCCCTTGTACTTTTAGTGTCATTCTAACAAACCATTGCCTAACCCAAGGTGACAAAGATTTGCCTCTGTGCATTTTCTTCTAAGAGTTTTATAGTTTTGGCTCTTACAGTTAGGTCTTTGATCCATTTTGTGTTAGTTATTGTATATGATGTGAGGTAGAGGTCCAATTTTACTCTTTTGCATGGGTATATCCTATCGTCCCAGCACCCAAGTGTTGAAAAAACGACTGAGTTCCCCACTGAATTATTTTGGCCCCTTTGTTGGAAATCAATTGATCAAAAATGTAAGAATTTATTTCTGGATGCTCAATTTTATTCAGTTGACCATATCGGGAGAAAATAGGGTTAATGTATCACAATAGGGTAAGTGAAGCAAACACCGAATTGCATAATACCATTGTATTAAGCAGTAAAGTTTAATAGAAGATAAAAAGCTTGAAATGTAGAAACATGAGGTGACTAGTCAGGCCTACCCCCCCGCCAGCTTTATTGAAGTACAGTTGATAAATAAAAATTATATTTAAGGTGTGGAACATGATGTTTTGATATACGTATACACTGTGAAGTGATAGCAAATTAACATATCCATCACCTCATATAATTACCATTTGTGTGTGTGTGTGTGTGTGTTGTGAGAATATTTAAGATCTACCTAGTAGAAGCTAAACTCTTGATGTCTATTCCTCACCGTTAGGCCAGGAGTCTGGAGGTGCCTTGTTCCATGGTTCCAACGGTGTCAACATTTTTGTTTAACTTACTAACTAGCCCAGCTCCCAATAAGGAGAAGGAAAACTGAATGGGAGAGGGTCTAGGCTATAATGAATTGAATAAATATCCCCCAGCATGCTGGAAACCTTGGTGTTTTGCATGAAGTATCTCTGTTATCATGTGCAGTGAAAGTCCTGCGCTGCATGTCTCTGGGGGAAGAAAGTGAGATGTTCCATTTCAGTGGAAAGCACACAGCACAAATTTTAGATGAAAGAGGTGTGAGGCAGAAAACAATGAGGGTCATTAAATTTCCTTTATTTTTTTTTCCATTGCGTTTTCTGTTCTGTCTAGTAGAAAACTAACAATTGAAAGTTCTTGAGAAATGCTTGAGACACTCACGTACCCAGTAGCATTCCACTAGAGGGAAGGACTTTGTATCGGACCAGGCAATTTCATTGCAGTTATATTTCACTTCCGGCTAAGCCTCTTTTTTCTGTGGTGTCACAGCTTCCTTAACCCACATTTATGGGCTCAATTGGAATTCTCTTTCATCTGGTAAAGCAGGAAAAGAAGGATTATATTTTTATCTAAAGTGAATGAGCCTATCAAGGGGGATATGGTTAATGCGTCACCGAAGGGACTCTGAAGCCCTAGAGCATGTATTGTACATCATCTGAGGCGGTAAAGGTTCATGGAAGTTAGAAAGCATGAAAGCCTGAAAGATGGAAAGATTAAAAACTACCCAGGAAGTCCCACCATGAGCTTATATTTCTTCTGTCTAGAATGTTACTTTGGGTTACCCAATGTGTAAAGAGCCCAGTTAAACAGAGGTTCTGGCCAAAGGTGGGGCAATATGGAATGTACAATATTTGGAGGAGGAATGTTTTTAAAACAAGTTACAGCCTTATAAGATACAGCACAAATATGCTACGTATTTTTCCTTGCTTGTATTATAGAATTAAATGAAATTCCCTCTTCTCCATTTTACTTACTGTTTTATTTAAGATATGTTGGTTGATGTTGAAACTTGCCATTTGATACGCTGGTTGCAGAATTTCCTGGCAGGATTCAGGTAGTGCTAAAAGAGAAGGGACTTTACCTGTACAACCCTAGCTCTGAAGGTAGTTGAGGTAGTGAACGGGACTTCCAATGGTCTCTTTTTGGGTTGTGTTAAATGCTTTTGGCTATTTTAATCATAAGCCTTAAAAAGTTTATGAATGGAAAACAGTGCATATTAGTTAAAGACTCAAGGGGTGGAATGTAGTGAGTATTTTTGGTTTTGTCCACTATCCTCCATCTGGTAATAGCACCCCAATTTTTCTTTGCAGAACTTTCCCTCCACATATTGGACTCTCAGTCATGGTGTCCTTTCTTTCCTATAAGTGTGGGCAGGAACAACTCATGAATGGGAGAATGGGGAGCTGTGAGTATTTGGATAAGAGTCAGAGAATCTAGGCTTTTAATGTTCAGGGATTTTGGTTCATATTGGGCAAATTTTTTTTTTTTTAAATTTTTTGGCCTTGCCATGCAGCATGTGGGATCTTAATTCCCTGATCAGGGATCGAACCTGTGCCTGCTACATTGGAAGCGTGGAGTCTTAACCACTGGACCGCCAGGGAAGTCCCAGGCAAATCTTAATTCTGTTATCTTATTAGTGCCAGGATATTTTCTTTTTGCTAAGGTGATAAATTATTATTTTGTACTTGGACATTATGAGTGAGAAAGGTTTAAAACATTTTAGCTTGTAATGCATAGACTGTATCAATTCTGTTATATATATTATGACTCCACATCTCCATGTGATTAATAATATATATTCTATGTGGCAACAAATATAAGCAACCTTGATATGGATCTAGGTGGAACATTATTTTTGAAAAATGTTAAACTTATGTTTTAAAATTTCTGATACCCTTTAAATGTTTTTGCATACTTGAGTTCTAGAGTGTCATTATGATCCAGTCCTGTGCTGATAACGTAATCAATATACAATTAGTTTCTCTGCTATGCAAGGTCATATATTGTTAGAGGAAGCCAAGGGAGGCATAATTCCTTTTTTATTTTTAAGGCTTTCATAATTAAACTGTATAAAAGACTTGGAATCTGATTTAATAGTCAGTGGGTAGAGGCTAAGTATCTTGTGTTGGCTGGAGTACATTCTCCACAGCATGGAGAAAGATCAGGCCAAAAGCTGGAGTAAAAGGTATCTGAAGGTTCTGGTTCCATGGTTCCAGCAAGGTTAACATCTTTGCTTCTCCTGATCACCAGCTCCATTGTCCTTATTAGGACAAGGCTGAATAGTGGCAGGGCTGGGTGGGAGAGGCCCTAGGCTATAATGAAGGAATAAACATATTCCAGAGTGCTGAATACCTTGTATTTTTCCCCTATGTGTTCAGAAGAAGGGCTAATTGATGGCACCATTATTTAAATATTGGGTTCCCGAAGTTCCTGTGTGGTCGTGTGCAAGCATGGGAGTGAATGTTCAGAACTGCAGGTCCTCAGGGAGAGAAGATGAAATGTTCCATTTCAGTGTGTGAGGTCTAAGACACTGGGTGAAAATGTTATGGGGTGGAAAACAGTGAGGGTCATTAACTCCCTGCTTTGTCTGGGTAAAACTTTTAAAAGAAGGATGCTTGAGAAAAGCTTGGAGTACCTAGTAAACCCATTAGAAGTCTATTTAAATAAGGAAGGAGTCTACATTAGACCAGTTATGACATGGTCCAAAGGCACAAGTACATTTTATGAGAAAGCAAATTACACTCTCAGCCCATGAAATATACTCTTCTTGTTGTGTTGTGTTGTGTTGTCACAGTATTTGAAATCCACACTTATGGTTTCTTCAGGAATTCTCAAAGACCAGATGACTAATGGTGAAAAAAGGGTCTGATTTGCACAGTCCTTCTGTGTCTGTGTGTTAGGACCGATTGAAAACAACTGCTTCAACATTTATAGCTCCATTACCCTGAAGGACAGCGAGGAATGAAAATTTTCCAAGTGGCAAGAGCTTGAGGAAATATCTGTCCTTGTCCACTTTACCTGGAAGCAAAGACAACCTAATTCATGGATTTATGGGAAGTTGTAATGGTCTGCCTGTATTACAAGGATAGTGGAATCAGTAAGATTAAAAATTGGTGAGAACAGGGACTTCCCTGGTGGTGCAGTGGTTAAGAGTCTGCCTGCCAATGCAGGAGACACGGGTTCAAGCCCTAGTCCGGGAAGATCCCACATGTTCTGGAGCAACTAAGCCCGTGCACCACAACTACTGAGCCTGTGCTCTAGACCCTGCAAGCCACAACTACTGAGTCCGAGTGCCACAACTACTGAAGCCCGCGTGATCTAGGGCCCATGCTCCGTAACAGGAGAAGCCACCGCAATGAGAAGCACCGCAATGAAGAGTAGCCCCCGCTCTCCTGGAATGAGAGAAAGCCTGCATGCTGCAACAAAGACCCAATGCAGCCAAAAAATTAATTAATTAATTAATTAAAAAAAATCTGGCCAGAGAGGAAAAAAATGTATATTTATCTACAAGAGATATGTATCTTGTTCATCTTGCAGTTATTTTACTTCTTGGATATTTATATTCATATCTTTCACCAAATTTGGGAAGTTTTCAGTCATATTTTGTCAAATATTCTTTCCTCCTTTTCTGTCTCACTTCTTCTGGGACTCCCACAACGAGTACGTTGATATATTTTGATGATGTCCTACAGGTGTATTTTCTTTCTGTCCTTGAGACTTGATAATTTCCATTGTCTTATGTTCAAGTTCACTGCTTTTTTCTTTTGCCTGCTTAAATCTGCCTTTGAATTCCTCTAATGAATTTTTCATTTCAGTTATTGTACTTTTCAGCTCCAGAATTTCTTTTCTGTTTGTTTTTAGTTAAAAAAATCTCTTTATTGATATTTCCATTTTATTCATACATTTTCTTTACTTTCTTCATGTTAGTTCTTTGAGCATCTTTAAGACAGTTGTTTTAAAATCTTTATCTAGTAGATCTTCTATCAGATCTTCTTCAGGGACAGTTTTGGTTGATTTATTTTTTAAAATTTGAATGGTCCATACTTTCATATTTCTTCGTATGCCTTGTGATTTTTTTTTTTTTTTTTTGGTGAAAATTGGACATTTGAATCTAATAATGTGGTAACTCTGGAAATCAGATTCTCCCCCTTCTCCAGGGAGTGGTTTTATTTTGTTACTGTTTTTGTGCTTTTTCTTTCTTTTTTTTTTTGATTGCCTTAGGTTGTCCCTGTGATCAGCCTGAAATGTAAACTTAAGATATTCTCACATCTTTTCTGAGCCCTTTCCTGGACATGCATGCTCACTTTCTAATTTTTCCTATATATGTAGTTATTTTTTAAATGTCCTAATCTTTAACGTCCGGCTCCCAAAAAGAAAAAAATGAAGGGTAGGGAAAGGGCACTGGCCCTTTAAATCCCTGGAAGTCACTTTGGCCTGAAGGGGAGGGGCTTGTAACAATGAGAGGAAGTGCTTCTTTATATGATCAGAAGTAGAAATCAGCAGTCAGAGCATAGATCCCTGATATCTAGAGAACAGTATTCTTTTTGCCCAAGTTGGCTGCCACAGCTATGTTAAGCTGCTCCAGGAACATGTGCACAGCTGTCAGCCATGTGGCTGGGGGTGGAGAATATGTAGCTGCTGCTCTGCTAAGACCTGAAATTGACTGAAATTAATTGCAACTATTATCCAAGCCCTCCCCTGGAAGTTGCAAGCCTTCAATAGACTCCAGAGTTTCAAAATAATTACCTCAGAAGATTCTGCCAGTGCCACTGTTGTCTAGGTGGGCAGACAGATTTCTGGTGCTTCTTACTATGCCATCTTCCCCTACCTTAATTTTTATATTTTAAAGTTCTGGGAATTCCCTGGCGGTCCAGTGGTTAGGACTTGGTGCTTTCACTGCCATGGCTGGGGTTCAGTCCCTGGTTGGGGAACTGAGATCCCGCAAGCCGAGTGGCTTGGCCAACTACAACAGCAGCAACAACAAAACTTCTTTATTCTTCTCTGATATTTGTGAGGGCTCCTCGACCTCATCTGCTACCATCACTAATTCGTACTTTGGCTGTATGCTTTTGATTTATCTCAGCTATTGTGTCATTTACGTTACCTATTAAATTTTCCAAACCCTGTATTTTTTGTTGGTTCTTCTTTGTTAATATATGTTCCTGCTTAACATATCAATATGCACTCTTATCTAGTTGAGAATATTAATTATGTCTATTTCATTTATCTCTTCAATTAATTCAGGGTTATTTCCTATTGGTTATTTAGCTTGTTGTTTCTCTTTGTTGACATGTTTGTGGTAAAATTTGTTTGTGATCATTTGTCCATCGGAATATGAGCAGTTTTTGCTTTTATTGTGTATGTATGTGGTGGATGGGTTAGTGTGAGAGGGACAAGGCAGTGTTGGGAAGAAGGGCCAAAGCCCATATCTCTTACCTGGCACTTCTCTTGGTTGATTTAAAGTGGATGGTGGAAAATTCCAGCCAGAGACTCACAATAATACAATCTGGGCTTATTTATACCCATTTGCTACTTCCTGAATAACACTATTCCCCCGCAAGCTCAGGGAACATATCTTCTGCCTTTGATGTGTTTTCTATGGAAATTTTTTTTCTCTTAGGTTCAGTTATCTATCCCTCAGTGTGTATAGGAAGAAGGGAAAACAAACTCTGTGTCTGGCTAGTCCAATTGCACCTGTTTTTATACACCCCTTACTCTAGCTGGGCTCTGAGACCACCACTATGTCATCTCAATTGCCCTTGCAGTATCTTGGGGCTGTTACTGCTTTGGTAAGGGAGCAGACACTGACAGACTCAGATTTTTGTGTTGGGGAGAATAACACAACTCAAAAGCTGTCACACAACTCATTCTCCCACCTTTGGTGCCCAGCTCTCTGTCTTAGGCATCAAAATATCCTTTTCTCTCCAAGATACAACTGCCCTCTTTCTTCAAAGGATTCTTAGTCTTGACTTTAGTTATTAATATTTATATACCTTCTTTTTACTTCTCTGGCTTTTCCAGGAGTTGACTGAAAGAGGGAGCAAACAGACCATGGGTATATGTTATTTTGTCTCCAACAAACTTTCCACTTCTGGGACACCCAGCTTCATGACTCATGATAGGAAAATCTCAGAACTTCCATTTACGTGGACCAGTCAGATTAACCTAGTCCCTATATTTCAGGGTCCACAGCATGTCTCCTGCAGCTGTTGGGGCTCAAGAATGACTTGTAATTCTAGAGTCTTCACCAAAGTTCGAATGTACACATGTTCAGAGTAAACCCTGTCTGGATGAGGGTCTGATTTTGAAGTAATCAGAATTTTTGCAAAAAATTGTCTCTGCTTAGGGGACTGGTTTTCTTATTCTTAAGACTGAGCAGACACCAGACTTACATGTCTAGCTACAGGATCTCACTGGTTCACAGTGCCTCTGACATTGGCCCTAGCCACCAGTGGTCGAGGATGTGATTCACAGGTGAGGGATTGGACTTTGTCAATAAGATGGACAGGAAAGGTATGCAGGGAAGGGATGCCTGAAGAAATTCAGAGATGAGATGGCCAAGCTGAGTATCCCACAGCTGGGAAGATCATGGTCATGCCGAACCTTGCAGCATTATATTCAGAAGACTTGCAAAACAGTGTTAGGATGACCATTCTCTTGGGAGCTAAAACACAGTCACTGAATTGAAGCTGAGAGTTCTTTTCCCAGAAGGATGGAGAAGAGCCAAGTCGAATGTCCATGATGAAGGTACTAAAAAATGTCCAAATAACTATGATAAATAGAGATTATGTCAGCAAGTTAGTTTAACTAATCGGGACTCCTGGTTTGGTAAACATGAATCAGAAAACAACACAGAGAAAAATTTGTTATGAGTGCAAGAACATTTCACTTGAGTGTCAGGTTCACTGCTTGGTTTGATTTTCAGGACAAAGAGTAGCACAGATTTGGTACTTTGGTTCTACCAATTACGCAACCTGAGAGGCAAAGTGATACAAACCTATCCATATTTGGCTCATCACACCTGTAACAGTGTAAGCATTGAGTACATGCGTGAGGAATGGCTCAGTGGGGAGAGGGGAGTAATGGCTAGGACCAGCTCACATTCCAGCTCCGGATAAGGTGGTGGGGGTCTGGGGGAGGATGTTCAGAGAGGAGGAAGGGCTGACACATAAAGTTCTTTCATTTTAATGATCATACAACTAGTTCTCAGGAAACACAACACTGCAGTCAGGAAAATAGCAAATGGATGCAACTTTCAAGGATTATGGGACTTACAAAGATCTTAAAATTGGTCTGATTTTTCCTACATCTGTGTTTCAGACGGTGTATCAAGAAGCTCCAGAATTTTTAAACTTGTAATCCACTATGACCTGTTTAAGCAAAACAAAAAAACAGACCTGTGTTATAGGTTTTGGAAAGTCTCCCTCTACTAATTTAAGTCATTTTTATCTCAGGGGAAGCCCAGAGGATGCCATCTTTTTCAATATCCTTCCTCTTGCATTGATTAAGCTCTCATTCTTCATTAATCTCTCATTCTTTCATTCCCTCAAAACTTAGTCTTTGTCTTCTAGGTGCCAGGAACTGCAAAGAGTCACTAGGAGGGACTTCCCTGGTGGTCCAGTGGTTAAGACTTCGCCTTCCAATGCAGAGGGTGCAGGTTTGATCCCTGGTCGGGGAGCTAAGATCCCACATGCCTCGGGCCAAAAAACCAAAACATAAAACAGAAGCAATATTGTAACAAATTCAATGAAGACTTTAAAAATAGTCCACATCAAAAAAATCTAAAAAAAAAAAGAGTCACTGGGGATATTAAATAAATAAAACAAAATTTCTGCTTTTGAGTTACTCCCAAGGCCATGCTCCATCTCAGTTTCATGGAAATCAGCCATGCCATAGTGGTGTTACCTCCATGGACCTCTTTCTAGTTCCTATGACTTGGAAATGGTGCAGTGTGGGCTGGGACCTTAGCTGTATAAAACGGTATGTTGCTATGGGAAGTTCACAGGTCTGGGAGTTCAAGCTTGGGTCTGGGTGATCACATAAGATGATCACGTAAGATGATCCAGCCCTGGATGATCAGATTTGTTTAGGAATCTTGCCATGTCATTTAATAATGTGATCTGGGGCCAGTTAGTTACCTCTACTGGACGTGGTTTCCTCGTCTGCCATATAAAAATAATGGTACACATCTATCTTAGGGTGTTTTTAGTTTTAAATTCTATCAATATATGTAAATTACTTAGTGTAGTACCCAGCACATGGTAATTGTCCAATAAATGATGGCTATTATGTTCTCTCTGGACTTTTGATTTCCTAACTGCAAACTGACAAGTGATTCTGAGATCCAACCCAACTATTAAACCTTTTGATTATGACAGTCCTCCCTCTTCCCATCCCAAACCAGGGTTTGTCCTGGGATCTCAGAGCCTCTCCGTTTCCTCTCCCCAAGGACCAAGGACAAGATTGAATTCCTTACTTCACCGCTGCTTTGTACTCTTCATCGCAGGCTACTTGACATTCTATTTTAAGCTTGTAGTTGTTAAGATTGCCATCACAGCCAGAGTAGACAAAACTTTCACATCTTTTGGAAGTTTTGTTGTAGAAATATCTAAGGTGAATTTCAAAGCAGCTGCCAAATCGGTAGTCCATTAAGCAGGGATCTGCATGAGAGGTTCCCACTGAGTTAGGGGGAAATAGAGAGTTGTCTTCACAGGCCCTTAAAAATTTCTCACATTAGTCTGGAGATATTCCCTATTCAAGGTCACTGAAAGGCATTTGGTTTTCTCTTGGTATTAGGATCACTTGGCAAGGTTGCCCTTGGGCATGGAAATTGATTAAAACTCTAGGTTCTGGTCCTGGGCAGTGACTTGGAGACATAGTGAGCAGTGAAAAAGGAAGTTCTATCAGGTATCTTGTGCAAAGTAATGAGGTTTACCTGTCACATCTTACATTTTATTAAAGCACAATCTCCTGCTTCTCCATACTTTCATCCTTCTCTCCTCTTAACTGCCTGCATGGGACATACAATGCTTACCCTCCAGTTTTCATAGACTCACTATACTAACCATGCCCCCAGTTTGAGGTAACTGTGCCTGCTACTCGACACAGGATACATACCAAGATGCATAACCCTGGAGGTGACGCTCTTTCACCCTCATACCCTGTCATCTCTCCCCCTGTCCCCTTGCCAGAGGCAAATCTTCTGTTTTTATTCAACATGGTTGTATTGGCAACCCAGAGATCGTTATTCATCCTATTCAAGCAGCCAGACTGGAATATATTCCTTGGTAAAAGTAACTATTTAAATACAGTTACATACATAATCTTATTTTATACAAACACACTCTGATACAGGCATTTTTCTGATCTATGTGTAACACAAGGGAAACTGAAGCTAAGGGATGGTAAGGGATTGAGTGACTTGAACGAGTGTACATATTTGCTAAGAGGCAGGGCCGAAATTTGGGGTGTCTGACTCACGGTGTAGACTGTGCTATCTCCCCATGTTACGGAAGCACTCGAGCCTGTACACATTATCTGTGGAAGAAAACATCACTGCCTTTCACATCTGCATGTTGAGCTCCTCTGAACAGCGACCATGTGTTCAAGCATTCTCTACTCCCCCAGAGCCTAGATATTGAAAATGCCTGTCTGTTCAGTTTTCCTTTTTTTTCCCCTCTCATCTCAGTACATACTCTTGAATGGCCTGAGATCTTTGAAATTTGCCATGAAACCCCTAATTCAGAATACTTCTAGTCCTTTGCACCTCCTACAAAAGAGAGTCCCATGCAGAAAGGACTTATTGGTGTCATAGTTTGTTTTTTTTTCTCATCAGATGCCTAGAGTAGATAATGCCCCAAGTCAAGGTAGTAAGAGTTTATGGGTATTGACACAAAAGGAGGACCTTCTTGGACCACCTGGATATCAAGTTTTTTCTAACTCTTTCTTCCTCCTTCATAATTAGTCTTTGGATTTATTTTCTGTTTCAGTTTCATACCTTTGAGTTTTCCACATATTTTCTCAGAAATCCTAGTAACACCACCCATTAGTGGGGTAGTCAGCAAGAAGAAGGCGAAGAACCCCAAAAGAAATCCCAGCTCAGTAGACTTCATGGTGCAGCTAGCAGCAAGTAGGAGAGTCTTGGTATCAACTGGTGTTATATTTTGGACCTGATACTTGAGAGGGCTGAACCCACTTACCCCAAGGGCCAGGACTGGGCATTTCCAGGTATTGAGTTGGACGGTGAGTACTTGGGTATCCAGCCATGAAGCTGAAAGTCCCAGGCTGATTAGACCCCTGATAGTGAGTCTCATGTTTATCTAGAATGCAGAGCTTCTGGGTATGTTTAACCATGGAGGGTAGAACCATCGGAGCATTGAATTAAAAAGGGATTGCTTCCTTTCCTCACCTTACCCTTCTACAGCAAGGAAGAGACTGATCCTGGTACAACAGAAAGAATGTAATAAACACAGTAGTAATGATAGTAGCTGTATGGTCAGGTCATTCAAGATGGCTGTTCTCTTGCTCTCTGTACATCCCCTGCTTGACCAGTGCCTGCTTCACCTACACCCTACTCACAGGACTGACCTTCCTACATACTTGCCCCAAGCCCCAGCTAATGATTGTTCTTATCAAAGGGGTGGTGAAGGGCATGCCCCTTTGCTAGTTTACCTGGTAACCAATAAGCCAACCTGACAGTCAATTCCCCCTTTAACTGCTAACCCCCCCCCCCCCACTGCTGGCCCCCAGAGCGAAGACTGCTTCCATGTCCTGCCCACTGTCTGCTGCACATGATGGTGTGTCGCTCCAGGACCTTGCTTCAGCCGTGTAAATCCCCCTCTCCATTAAACAGATGTCTCTGTTGCTGACTCTGTGCTCTTTCTTCAGTCTTGAAGCTGGGCAAGTACAGGCCTTGCAGGACTGTGGGGTGCAGCCCAAGAGTAGCTAACCCCTATAGTAATTCCTTCATGCAAAACACTATTTAAAGCCTTATATCTATATCTATATCTACTTCTATCTCACTAAATTATCACATGCACCCCATGAGTTAGGTGCAATTACGATCATCACTTACAGATGAAGAAACTGAGGCTGAGGTTAAGTTATATGTACAAGGTCACACATCTATTATGTAGTGGACACAAGATGTGAACTCATGACACTCTATTACCTAGGAATGTGGGACACCTTTGTTCTGTCTTCCTGTAAGACTTTTGAAATTTTGACTTTTACATTTGAAACTTTAAGCCACCTGAAGTTGATTATTTTTGGTAAGGTATAAAATAAAGATATGATTTCATTTTTTCAATGCTTCCAGACCCATTTAATGATGAGTGCCTCTTTTATTCAGTTTCTGAACTCTTTATTTCACTACACTGTATATTCCTGCTCCAAAACCATTCTTAATTGCTTGAATTTTGCATTACTTTAGGATTTTGCATTTTCATATACATTTTGTTTTTATTTTATTTTATTTTTTGGAGCAGAGAAAAGTTTACTGTGGGGCCAAGCAAGGAGAATGGGTGGCTCGTGCTCAAAAACCCTGAACTCCCCAATGGTTCTGGGGGAAAAGTTTTTATAGGCAAAATTTGGGGTGAAGGCTGCAGGGTGTGAGGCTTTCTTCTTTTTTTTTTTTTTTTTTTTTTTATAATTTGTCATTGTACATTAATTGTTTATTTACTTGTTGTCAACAGGCTTACTTGTTTATTTATTTATTTATTATTAATTAATTTATTTATTTTTGGTTGTGTTGGGTCTTCGTTTCTGTGCGAGGGCTTTCTCTAGTTGCGGCGAGCGGGGGCCACTCTTCATCGCGGTGCGCGGGCCTCTCACTATCGCGGCCTCTCTTATTGCGGAGCACAGGCTCCAAACGTGCAGGCTCAGTAGTTGTGGCTCACGGGCCCAGTTGCTCCGTGGCATGTGGGATCTTCCCAGACCAGGGCTCGAACCCGTGTCCCCTGCATTGGCAGGCGGATTCTCAACCACTGCACCACCAGGGAAGCCCGAGGCTTTCTTCTGATTGGTTGGTGGTGAGGTAATTGGGTGGGCCTCCAGGAATCTTGTGCTCAGCCTGAAGTTACCATCCTCCACCTAGGTGGGGGCCTTAGTTCCTGAAGAAGAACTCAAAGATATTGTTATATATATTCCTTAAGAAGGAACCAGGACCCAGCCCCAAGGCTGCACTATTGTTTCTTGACTGCTCCTCCCTTGTTTCTGTGTCCCCTCACTTCCCTGATTAGTACTTGTTTGAATCTGCTCATATACATTTTAGAGACAGTTTGTTAAGCACTTCAGAAGACCCATCTTGGTTATTGATTTGAATTGCATTGGATTTACAGATCACTTTGAGGAGAATGACGTCCTTACTATATTGTCTTTTGTATACAGTTCTTCTATACTGGCTTTCATTAATATCTGCCAAGAAAGGTTTATGGTATTTACCATACAGGTCTTGCAATCTTATTTATATTTTTGATATTACTGTAAAAGTTATCTTCAAACATTACATTTCTTTCTGTTTGTTTCTGATGTATAAAATGTTATTCATATTATATATTAATCTTATGTCCAGCATAAGCATTTCCTTAATGAGTAGTGATGTTTATGACCCTTTCATATACTTGTTCATTTGTATGTCTTCTTGGACAAATGTCTAGTCAGGACCTTGTCCTTTTTAAAATCAGACGTTTTGGGTTTTTCCCCCTAATGAGTTGTGTAATTTCCTTATATATTTTGGATATTAACCCTTTACGAGATATATAGTTTGCAAATATTTTCTCTCATTCCGTAGGTTGCCTTTCATTTTGTTGATTGTTTCCTTTGTTGTGTAGAGCTTTTTAATTTGATGTAGTCCCACTTGTTTATTTTTGCTTTTGTTGCAGGAAGGGGGACCCTTCCAGGGCCCGAGAGTGGGCTCTTGTCTAACACTCAAAAATGAATTGTCTGAGGAGACACAGGTGCTGACAAAGCAAGAGACTTTATTGGGAAGGGGCATCCGGGTGGAGAGCAGGAGGGTAAGGGAACCAAGGAGGACTGCTCTGCCACGTGGCTCGCAGTCTCAGGTTTTATGGTAATAGGGTTAGTTTCTGGGTTGTCTCTGGCCAATCATTCTGACTCAGGGTCCTTCCTGGTGGCCCGTGCAGCACTCAGCCAAGATCGATTCCGGTGAGGAGGATTCTGGGAGGTTGGTAGGACATATGGACTGGTGTCTCCTCTCTCCTTTTAACCTTTCCCGAATTCTTCCTGTTGGTGGTGGCTTGTTAGTTCCGTGTTCCTTACCAGGACCTCCTGTTGCAAGATAACTCATGCAAATGGTTACTGTGGTGCCTGGCCAGGGTGGGTGGTTTCAGTCAGTGGTTCCCCTAACACTTTTGATGTTATATCAAAGGAGATTTCTCCTTATGTCTTCTTCTAGGAGTTTTGCAGTTTCAAGTTTTATGTTAAAGTCCTTATCAGTTTCGAGTTAATTTTTGAGAGTGGTGTAAGATAAGGGTCCTATTTCATTGTTTTGCATGTGAATATGTAGTTTCCCTAACATCATTTATTGAAAAGACTATCCTTTTCTGAGTGTGTATTCTTGGTTCCTATGTCAAGTTGATCCTTTATGGGTTTATTTCTGGGCTCTTGATCCTGTTCCATTGGTCTATGTGTCTGTTTTTATGCAAGTACAATAATGTTTTGATTACAATAGCTTTGTAGTATTGTTTGAAATCAGGAAGTGTGATGCCACCAGATCTGTTTTTCTTTTTCTTTTCTTTCTTTCTTTTTTTTTTTTTTTTTATAAATTTCTTTATTTTTTGGCTGTGTTGGGTTTTCATTGCTGGGTGCAGGCTTTCTCTAGCTGTGGTGAGCGGGGGCTACTCTTCATTGCAGTGTGTGGGCTTCTCATTGCAGTGGCTTCTCTTGTTGCGGACCATGGGCTCTAGGCACACGGGTTTCAGTAGTTGTGGCACAGGGGCTCAGTAGTTGTGGCTTGCGGGCTCTAGAGTGCAGGCTCAGTAGTTGTCACGCATGGGCTTAGTTGCTCTGCGGCATGTGGGATCTTCCCGGACCAGGGCTCAAACCTGTGTCCCCTGCATTGGCAGGCGGATTCTTAACCACTGCACCACCAAGGAAGTCCCCAGATCTGTTTTTCTTATTCAAGGTTGTTTTGGCTCTTTGGGATCTTTTGTGGTCCATATAAATTTTAGGATTTTTTTTTCTGTTTCTGTGAAAAATGACATTGGAATTTTGACAAGGATTGCATGGAAACTATAAATCACTTTGGGTAGTAAAAGGGAAAAACACACTCCTCCTGTGTGTTCTTTACCCTCTCCACTCTACAATAACACTGCTTCACTTCTGAGACAAGAGGTGTGTGTGTGTGTGTGTGTGTGTGTGTGTGTGTGTGTGTGTGTGTATTTCAACACATCAAGCAGTTCTGTAACACCAGCAGGGTGTCCTACAGTTTAACTAATTCTGACATTATCTACCTGGAAATATCATCAGATCACACAGGTTAAGGGCTCAGTCTCACAAGACTGCACCCCCTCTCCCCATGTCAGATACCAATGGCAAGTCAATGTTGTTAGCCATGTTTTTGACCAACTGGCTATAAATTGGAAATTCCCATGACCCTCTCCTTGGTTTCAATTAATATGCTAGAGTGGCTCACAGAACTCATGAAAACAGTTTACTTACTATAATGCTGGTTTATTTTAAAGGGTATAGCTAAGGAACAACTGGATGGAAGAGATGCATAGGGCAATGTGTGTAGGAAGAGATGTGGAGCTTCCATGCTCTTTCCCAGCACACCGCTCTCCCAGCACCTCCACATGTTCACCAGCCCAGATGCACTCAGAACCCTGCAGTTCAGGGATTTTTATGGAGGCTTCATTACATAGGCATGATTGATTAAATTTTGGCTATTAGTAATTGAACTCAATCTCCAGGCCCTTTTCCTTCCCTGGAGGTCAGAGGGTGGGGCAGAAGTTTCAACCCTCTAATCACTTGGTTGGTTCCCCTGGCAATCAGCTTCCATTCTTGTGTTACCTAAGGACATCCAAAATCACTTAACATAAACTCAACTACAGTGGAAAGGAGGTTATTGTAAATAATAAGACACTTATTCACCTTTGTGGATCTGGAGTGATTTCAGGAACTGAGGACAAAAGATCAAATATTACAACAAGAGATGCTCCCATTGCTCTTTTCACTTAAGAAATACAAAGTATTTTGGGAAATGTGAGCCAGGAACTGTGGATCAAGATGAGAACATATATTTATTATAAATCAAAATATCACCAGTAGTATGGACATTTTAACAGTATTAATTCTTCTGATCCATAAGCATGAGCTATCTTTCCATTAATTTGTGTCTTCTTCAGTTTCTTTCATTGATGTTTTATGGCTTTCAATGTACATATATTTCACCTCCTTGGTTAAATTTATTCCTAAGTTTTAAAAAATTCTATTTATGCTACTGTAATTGGGATTGCTTTCTTTATTTCTTTTTCAGATATTTCACTGTAAGTGTTTAGAAATGCAACTGATTTTTGTATGTTGATTTTGTATCCTGAAACTTTACTGAATTCTAACAGGTTTTTTTGTGGAGTCTTTAGGGTTTTCTCTAAATAACATCATATCATCTGCAAACAGACAATTTAACTTCTTCCTTCCAATCTAGATGAATTTTATTTCTTTTTCTTGCCTAATTGCTCTAGCTAGGACTTCCAGTACTATGTTGGATATGAGTGGTGAAAGTGGGCACCCTTGTCTTGTTCCTGATCTTAGAGGAAAACCTTCTAGCTTTTCACTGTTGAGTATGATATTATTTATGGGCTTGTCATATATGATCTTTATTTCATTAAGGTGCATTTCTTCTATATTCAATTTGTAGAGCATTTTTAAAATGAAAGGATGTTCAATTTTGTCAAATACTTTTTCTACATCTTTTGAGATGATCATGTGATTTTTATCCTTCATTCTGTTAATGTGGTATATCACATTTATTGATTTGCAGATGTTGAACCATCATGCATCCCAGGGACAAATTCCACTTGATCATGCTCTATGATCTTTTTAATGTGTTCTTGAGTTGGTTTGTTAGTATGTTGTTGAGGATTTTTGCATCTATGCTTATTAGGGATATTGGCCTGTAATTTTCTTTTCTTGTTGTGTTCTTATCTGGTTTTGGAGTGAAGGTAATGCTGGCCTTGTAAAATGAGTTTGGAAGTGTTCCCTCTTCTTCTTAAATTTTGAAGAGTTTGAGAAGGATTAATATTAATTCTTCTTTAAATGTTTTATAGAATTCACCTGTGAAGCCATCTGGTCTTGGGCTTTTCTTTATTGGAAGTTTTTTGGTTTGCTGATTCAATCTCCTTTCTCATTATTGTTCTGCTCAGATTTTCTATTTCTTCATGATTTGGTCTCAGTAGGTTGTGTATTTCTAGGAATTATCCATTTCTTCTAGGTTGTCTGGGTTTTTGATGTGTAAGTGTTTATAATAGTCTCTTATCATCCTTTGTATTTGTGTGGTATCAGTTGCAATGTCTCCTCTTTCATTTGTTTTATTTATTTGAGTCTTCTTTTTTTTTCTTGGATAGTCTAGCTAAAACTTCGTCAATCTTGTTTGTCATCTCATAAAAAGTAACTTAGTTTTTTTGCACTTTTCTCTTGTCTAGTTCACTTATTTCTGCTCTAATCTTTATTGTTTCCTTCCTTCTGCTAAGTTTGGGCATAGTTTGTTCTTCTTTTTCTAGTTCCTTGAAGTGTGAAGTTAGGTTGTTTATTTAAGATATTTCTTTTTGCTTAATGTACACATTTATTACTATAAATACTTCCCTCCTAGAACTGCTTTTGCTGCATCCCGTAAGTTTTGGTATTTTGTGGTTCCATTTTCATTTGTTTTGAGATACTTTCTAATTTCTCTTTTGATTTCTTCTTTGACCTATTGATTGTTCAGTAATGTGTTATTTAATTTTTACATACTTGTGGATTTTCCAATTTTCCTCCTATTATTGATTTCTAATTTCATATCATTTTGGTCAGAATATATATTTATTACTCAATCTTCTTGTTTTTTTTAAAAAAAACTTGTTTTGTGGTCCAACATATGATCTATCCTAAAGAGTGTTCTGTGTACACTTGAGAAGAATGAATATTCTGTGGCTGTTGGGTGGAATGTATTGTATATTTCTGTTAGGTCCATTTGCTCTACTGTATAGTTCAAATTCAGTGTTTCCTTATTGATTATGTTATCAATGTATCCATTGTTGGATCATATATCCATTGTTGAAAGTGGGAAATTGAATTTGTCTACTATTATTGTATTATTGTTTATTTCTCCCATCGGATATGTTAATATTTGCTTTGTATTTTTAGGTGCTCTAATATTGTGTGCATATCTATTTACTATTGTTATATCCTCTTGATAAATTGACCCCCTTATCATTATATAGTGACCTTCTTTGTCTTTCATGACAGATTTTGACAAAAGTGTATTTTATCTGATATAAATATGCCAGTCTTGCTGTCTTTTGATTACATTTGCATGGAATATCTTTTTTTCACTTTCAGGCTATACGTGTCTATAAAGCCTCATTTTTTAAAAATTGAAGTATAATTGAAGTACAATATTATATAAGTTACAGGTTACAATATAGTGATTCACAATTTTTAAAGGTTATACTCCATTTATAATTAGTATAAAATATTGACTATATTCCTTGTGTTGTACAATATATCCTTGTAGCTTATTTTATACGTAATAAATATACCTCAAGCCTCACGTATTTTGATGTTCTATTGTTATATGCATACACATTAAGGATTGTTATATCTTCTTGAAGTATTGACTCCTTTATAATTATGTAATGCCTCTCTTTACCCCAGATAGCTTTCCTTGCTGTGAAGTCTACTTTGTCTGCAATTATTATAGCTACTCCTGCTTGCTTGCTTGCTTGCTTGCTTTCTTCTTTTAGATTTTTTTTTTTTTTGATGTGGACCATTTTAAAAGTCTTTATTGAATTTGTTACAATATTGCTTCTGTTTTACGTTTTAGTTTTTTGACTGTGAAGCCTGTGGGATCTTAGCTTCCCGACCAGGGATCGAGCCCACACCCCCTGTGAATGTGAATGTGAATTTGG
This sequence comes from Balaenoptera borealis, assembly GCF_965194805.1. Taxonomy (NCBI): domain Eukaryota; kingdom Metazoa; phylum Chordata; class Mammalia; order Artiodactyla; family Balaenopteridae; genus Balaenoptera; species Balaenoptera borealis. The sequence continues at coordinate 15,188,232 of NC_138872.1, forward strand.
AAAAACCTCTTCTCTTTGATGTGACAAAGCACATTCCCTCCAGGTAGGTATATGGCTCTCCTTCAGTCTCATCAAAATCTAACAAAAAAGGCAGCTGGAGACCAATTTGTACCTCTCCTGTAAGACTGCTAGGGTTTAATTTCTTAAAATATCAAGCGAACAAGCTTTCATTATACCAAATGTTTGTATAATTTCAATGTGAAAAAAACTTACATACATTTGTTAAGGTCTCATTGTAATCTGTGAGATGGATCACCAAGAAAGAGGTGAGTGATATAAGCCAGTGCTCCAAAAAAAATTCACTCCATACATTTTTGATCTCCACAGTGTACTTTTTGTGTAAGTGTTTACCTTGAAGATGATTTCTCAGATGTAGTTGTAAACCCTTCTATCAAGTGAGTTTAGATCAGCAAATTGGGCAAGGAATTCACAAGGAAGTTATTTCTAAATCTAAAGCCCAGGATGGGCTGGGTCAGGCCCTAGTCACCTGCTTTTAGTTGCCATCATCACAGACTTATTGGGTATCTCACAATATTAAATGTGAAATAAAAAACACCACAATAACCATAAAAAAGAATGAAATAATGCCATGTGCAGTGACATGGATGGACCTAGCAATTGTCATACTGAGTGAAGTAAGACAGAGAAGGACAAATACCATATGATAACACTTATATGTAGAATCTAAAAAATGGTACAAATAAACTTATTTACAAAACAGAAATAGAGTCACAGATGTAGAAAACAAACTTATGGTTACTGGGGGGAAAAGGGGGGAGGGATAAATTGGGAGACTGGGATTGACATATACACACTACTATATATAAAATAGATAACTAATAACCTAATGTATAGCACAGGGAACTCTACTCGGTACTCTATAATGACCTATATGGGAAAAGAATCTGAAAAAGAGTGGATATATGTATCTGTATAACTGATTCACTTTGCTGTACAGTAGAAACTAACACAACATTGTAAATCAACTATACTCCAATAAAAATTAACTTTAAAAATCCTCAAAAAACCCCCCACAAAACCCCAAAAAACCACCCCAAGTCTTACACCAAAATATAGACTCTGACTTAGAAGTATGTTTTTAGCTTTAAAAAAAAATAAGACATTTTGGGAGGGCAGAGTTTGAGACATAGTTAACACTTATTTTGGCAAGATAGCAAAGAAAGCCTAAAAAGCATAAGCTATGTGTCCAAATGCAAAAGGCATCAAAGAACCATAGTATCGGGAAAAATCCACACTGGACAAAAGATACACTATGTCTAAATATTTTGAAATTGTAATTTGAATCAAGAGTAAATGTTGAAAAATTATGCTCAGTTTTTACTAGAGATTAAGTGTACCTTTTCCTGCTTCCCCCGAATAAAATCGTAGAGATCACTATTTAATCACTCCCCAGAGTTTCAGTTTTCTCTCAGTATAAAGCAACAGCTACATACACATAATAAAATGCTTATATGTTAATGTAATAACTCCCCTGGCTTATCCAACGTGCAATGCACATGACTTCAAAGACTACAACTTGGGGCAAGTACAGAAGAACTGAAAAAAAAACACAATTCAAGTTTCGAAACCTGCTCTTAAAATTATTTATAGGACACTCAGTTCATTTGAACTTCTTAGTAAGATAAAGGTGTTGCATTGTCATTTGATTAACAATCCACCTTGGCATGTGAAGGATGTACATTACCAGATGCCAACTAGAGGGACTAGAGATAAGACTAAAAAGTACTGTATTTCTTAATGACTGAGTAAGGTATTTATAAGTAAGTTTATGTTCACTTTCTGCTGAAGACTTTATAGTCTCAGCACCTAACAATATCTAACAGGCTCCAATAATCCTATCAGGTTAAATGATGGTACAGCATTTTTTAAGGAGCCAATTATTTCAGCTTACTTAAGTCATTCAGTCTGCTCTATTTTTTCTTCTTTTTTTTCCCGCACCGTGCAATTTGTGGGATCTTAGTTTCCTAGCGAGGGATCGAACTCATGCCCCCTGCAATGGAAGGGTGGAGTCTTAGCCACTAGATCACCAGGGAAGTCTTTAGTCTGCTCTGTTTTCTTACTATTTTTTTTGTGAGTCTCCAGTTACACCTACATTAACAATTTCACTCAATTTTTCTTATATCTTATGCATTTTCTTGATTTTCCATTTTTTCTTGGTCTGTGCCTTGTTCTGAAATTTTATTGTGATCTACCTTACAGTTCACCAGTTTCCCTCTCAATTTATCTAATCTGCTTTTAGACACTCCCAGTTAGCATTGAATTTTATAACAGTACTTATCAGTTCTAGAATTTCAATTTTGGGGGAGTAAATCTCTGCTGGAAATTTCTATCTTCTTTCATTTTCTTAACATATTAAGCACAGTTATGTTAACTCTGTGTCCAAAAACTCCATTATCAGATCCCTTTTGGGTCTGCTTCCATTGCCTATTCTTAATTTTGTTTTTGGTCATATGTTCTTGTCCCTTTGTATGTGTGGTCATTAAAAAATTTCACGCTGGCCATGTTCTATGAAAAATTACAGAGGTAGTTTGGGGAACTTGATTTATATTGCTTCTGGAAAGCAATAGGCTATAGTAGCATCTCTCAACCTTGGCCCTATTGGCATTTTTGGGCTGGATAATTTTTTTGTTGGGGATTGATCTATGCTTTGTGGGATGTTTAGTTGCATCCCTTCCCTCTATTCACTACATTTCAGTAGAAACCGACTCCTCCACAGTTTTGCTAATCTCAAATTTCTCTACACATTGCCAAATGTTCCTTTTGGACAAAATTGCCTCTGGTTGAGTGCCTTGGTCAGAGGCACTGAATTCCAGATCACCTTAATCCAATGAGTCATTGTGGTGGTTCAAACTTAGGTTTATATTCCCTGTAAAAGATCGTCTATTTCTATTTCATCCTTTACTTTTGGGGTAAAGGTATTTGGATGTTCATTCCAAAAACTTTGATGTTCACTAGAGCCTCCCCTCCCCTGTCAATAGCAAGCAAGTATTGACAAATATGACCAGCAGGTCAAATCTGCCATGTCATTTATGACTGTAAATAAGGTTTTATTGGAACACAGCCCCACTCATTCATTTATGTATTGTCTATGGCTGCTTTTGTGCTAAACAGCAGGTTTGAGTAGTTCTGACAGAGATCACATAGCCTGAACAGACTAAAATATTTACTGTCTGGTCCTTTCCAGAAAAAGTTTGCCAACCCTTGAGGTAAAACCTTAGCATCTATTTAATTATACTTATTTTATATATTGTAATCCTTGGAGAGGACATGACAGAGTGACAAGGGTGTTCTCCAAGGGATCATAGTCTTTGTATATTCATATTCAGCCTCCTCCCAGGTGAAAGAAAGTAAAAAAAAAAAAGACTCTTCTTTCATTCTGTCCCCCAAGTATCATTATTGCCTTGATATAGCCCCCTCCTGAGAACTGAGGGTCTGTTGATCTTTCACTATCTCTGCTGGGGTGGACTGGGAAGAGAACTCCCAGCAGTCATCGACAATATATTCATAAGCATCATTGTCTTTCTTGGCCCATTTTATTCTGGCCATTATTGTAGCCAAACCCTTGTCCCCCAGCTTCTCAACTTTTATCCCTTGCCCTGGGAATAGCTGGACCCACTTATTAGAGCACCTTCTCCCAGATTCCCCATTCTTGTCACTTTTTTCTTTAAAACATTAAATAAACTCAGCTTGGGTGAAACATCCCTTCAAGAGATTCCATCCTGGAATATTACTCAGCCATCAAAAAGAATGAAATAATTCCATTTGCAGCAACATGGATGGACCTAAAGATTATCATACCAAGTGACGTAAGTGAGAAAGAGAAGGGCAAATACCATATGATGTTTCTTATATGTGGAATCTAAAATATGACACTAATGAACAGAAACAGACTCACAGACATAGAGAACTGACTTGTGGTTGCCAAAGGGGAGAGGGGGTAGGGGAGGGAAGGAATGGGAATTTGGGATTAGCAGAGGCAAACTATTATATATAGGATGGATAAACAACAAGGTCCTACTGTCTAGCACAGGGAACTATATTCAATACCTTGTGATAAACCATAAAGGAAAAGAATGTGGGGAGTGGTGGTGGTGGGATGAATTGGGAGATTGGGATTGACATATATACACTAATATGTTTAAATAGATAACTAGTAAGAACCTACTGTATAAAAAATAAATAAATAAAATAAAATTAGAAAAACAAATATATACACACACACACACACACACATATATACATATACTTCAATACAATTAAAAAAACAAAACAAAAGAAATTCCATCTTGGAATGTCAGTCCCTTTTGTGTGGTATATGCGCCAGGTACTTTCTAGTCCAGTCTCATCTCCCTCTAAGCAAGTCATGGTGCTTAGATTGTATTAGTTAAGGAAGGGGGTGATAATTCTTTTCTCTTCTTCCTTAATGCCATTATTTTTTTTCAGTATCATTTTTTTAAATTGAAGTATAGTTGAATTACAATGCTATGTTAATTTCTGCTGTACAGCTAAATGATTCAGTTACATATATATATATATATATATATTATTTTTTAATATTCTTCTCCATTATGGTTTCTGGTAAGATATTGAATATAGTTCTCTGTGCTATACAGTAGGACCTTGTTGTCTTAATGCCATTCTTTATATCCCACCCTTTTCAGTAAATTCTCAAAATTTTAATACTGATGATAATCATAACTACTCATATTTCTTTCATAGTCAGGAGCATACAATGTATTTTTATGCTCATTAGTTCATTTGATCTTTCTCTTTGCTTAATCCTGTGGAAGAGGAGGAACAGAACTGCTTATGCCATTTTTCTAAAGAGAACACAAGGCTCAAAGGGACAGAGTTGGAAGTGATGGAGCCAAGCAGAGAAAGGAACCCTACTTTAGAAAAACAATGCAAAACTACAAACCTACAAAATTAGGTAAGTGAATATTTATTTGGAATGAGAAAAGAAATAACAAATCACAAATGTACAAAAGCTTACAAATAAAATAGGTAAATCATTAGCCAGACTCATCAAGAAAAAAAGGGAGAAGATTCAAATCAACAGAATTAGAAATGAAAAAGGAGAAGCAACAACTGACACTGCAGAAATACAAAGGATCATGAGAGATTACTACAAGCAACTCTATGCCAATAAAATGGACAACCTGGAAGAAATGGACAAATACTTAGAAAAGCACAACCTTCCGAGACTGAACTGGGAAGAAATGGAAAATATAAACAGACCAATCACAAGCACTGAAATTGAAACTGTGATTAAAAATCTTCCAACAAACAAAAGCCCTAGACCAGATGGCTTCACAAGTGAATTCTATCAAACATTTAGAGAAGAGCTAACACCTATCCTTCTCAAACGCTTCCAAAATATAACAGAGGGAGGAACACTCCCAAACGCATTCTACGAGGCCACCATCACCCTAATACCAAAACCAGACAAAGATGTCACAAGAAAAGAAAACTACAGGCCAATATCACTGATGAACATAGATGCAAAAATCCTCAGCAAAATATTAGCAAACAGAATCCAACAGCACATTAAAAGGACCATACACCATGATCAAGTGGGGTTTATCCCAGGAATGGAAGGATTCTTCAATATATGCAAATCAATCAATGGGATAAACCATATTAACAAAATGAAGAATAAAAACCATATGATCATCTCAATAGATGCAGAAAACTTTCAACAAAATTCAGCACCCATCTATTCAGTAGATATAGAGGGAACCTACCTCAATATAATAAAGGCCATATATGACAAACCCACAGCCAACATCATTCTCAATGGTGAAAAACTGAAACCATTTCCCTTAAGATCAGGAACAAGACAAGGTTGCCCACTCTCACCACTATTATTCAACATAATTTTGGAAGTTGTAGCCACAGCAATCAGAGAAGAAAAAGAAATAAAAGGAATCCAAATCGGAAAAGAAGTAAAACTGTCGCTGTTTGCAGATGACTTGATACTATACATAGAGAATCCTAAAGATGCTACCAGAAAACTACTAGAGCTAATCAATGAATTTGGTAAAGTAGCAGGATACAAAATTAATGTACAGAAATCTCTTGCATTCCTATATACTAATGATGAAAAATCTGAAAGAGAAATTAAGGAAACACTCCCATTTACCATTGCAACAAAAAGAGTAAAATACCTAGGAATAAACCTACCTAAGGAGACAAAAGACCTGTATGCAGAAAACTATAAGACACTGCTGAAAGAAATTAAAGATGTTACAAACAGATGGAGAGATATACCATGTTCTTGGATTGGAAAATCAACATTGTGAAAATGACTACACTACCCAAAGCAATCTACAGATTCAATGCAATCCCTATCAAACTACCAGTGGCATTTTCCACAGAACTAGAACAAAAAATTTCACAATTTGTATGGAAACACAAAAGTCCCCAAATAGCCAAAGCAATCCTGAGAACGAAAAATGGAGCTGGAGGAATCAGGCGCCCTGACTTCAGACTATACTACGAAGCTACAGTAATCAAGACAGTATGATACTGGCACAAAAACAGAAATATAGATCAATGGAACAGGATAGAAAGCCCAGAGATAAACCCATGCACATATGGTCACCTTATCTTTGATAAAGGAGGCAAGAATATACAATGGAGAAAAGACAGCCTCTTCAATCAGTGGTGCTGGGAAAACTGGGCAGCTACATGTAAAAGAATGAAATTAAAACACTTCCTAACACCATACACAAAAATAAACTCAAAATGGATTAAAGACCTAAATGTGAGGCCAGGCACTATAAAACTCTTAGAGGAAAACATAGGCAGAACACTCTATGACATAAATCACAGCAAGATCCTTTTTGATCCACCTCCTACAAAAATGGAAATAAAACCAAAAATAAACAAATGGGACCTAATGAAACTTAAAAGGTTTTGCACAGCAAAGGAAACCATAAACAAGATGAAAAGACAACACGCAGAATGGGAGAAAATATTTGCAAACGAAGCAACTGACAAAGGATTAATCTCCAAAATATGCAAGCAGCTCATGCAGCTCAATATCAAAAAACCAAAAACCCAATCCAAAAATGGGCAAAGACCTAAATAGACATTTCTCCAAAGAAAATATACAGATTGCCAAAAAACACATGAAAGGATGCTCAACATCACTAATTATTAGAGAAATGCAAATCAAAACTACAATGAGGTATCACATCACACCTGTCAGAATGGCCATTATCAAAAATCTAGAAACAATAAATGCTGGAGAGAGTATGGAGAAAAGGGAACCCTCTTGCACTGTTGGTGGGAATGTAAATTGATACAGCCACTATGGAGAACAGTATGGAGGTGCCTTAAAAAACTAAAAATAGAACTAACATATGACCCAGCAATCCCACTACTGGGCATATACCCTGAGAAAACCATAATTCAAAAAGAGTCATGTACCACAATGTTCATTGCAGCACTATTTACAATAGCCAAGACATGGAAGCAACCTAAGTGTCCATTGACAGATGAATGGATAAAGAAGATATGGCACATATATACAATGGAATATTATTCAGCCATAAAAAGAAACGAAATTGAGTTATTTGTAGTGAGGTGGATGGAGTTAGAGTCTGTCATACAGAGTGAAGTAAGTCAGAGAGAGAAAAACAAATACCGTATGCTAACACATATATATGGAATCTAAAAAAAAATGGTTCTGATGAACCTAGGGGCAGGACAGGAATAAAGATGAAGACGTAGAGAATGGATTTGAGGATGTGGGAAAGGGGAAGGGTAAGCTGGGACAAAGTGAGAGAGTAGAATTGACATATACACACTACCAAATGTAAAATAGATAGCTAGTGGGAAACAGCTGCATAGCACAGGGAGATCAGCTTGGTGCTTTGTGACCACCTAGAGGAGTGGGATAGGGAGGGTGAGAGGGAGACGCAAGAGGGAGGGGATATGGGGATATATGTATGCATATAGCTGGTTCACTTTGTTATACAGCAGAAACTAACACAACATTGTAAAGCAATTATACTCCAATAAAGATGTTTAAAAAAAAAAGCTTAGAAATACATCAAATATCATGAATCTCAAAAAAATAAAATACTTCATCATTATTATTTAAAACATATTTATAATACCTTCTTCCTATATATTGTGGCTGATTATTCTTTGATTGCCTCTTCTTATGACAGTGATTTTTATACTTTTTTTTTCTGTAGATAGAACGGAAAGGTAATTCAGTCTTTGCTGTAGCATAGTTGATCAAAATTTTAAAGTTATAGTCCTGGAGATCTAATGCACAGCAGAGTGATTATAGTCAGTAATACTGTATTATACTCTTCAAGTTGCTAAGAGACCAGATCTTAATCATTCCCACCACTAAAGAAAGAATAGTGATTGTGTGAGGTGATGGCGTTAGCTAACACTGTGGTGGTAATCACACTGCAATATATTAACGTATCAAATCAACATGTGGTATACCTTAAATTTACACAATATGTCAATTATATCTCAATAAAAAAATGAAGTCATTGATTGTTTAGGAAAGATTCTTTCTGAGCTTATAACTTTGGTAATGCCACATCTGTACCTTTCTCCCTAGTTTCTGGCTCAGGTGGCGCTACATGCCTGGGGCAAGTCCTTGGAGAATTCTCGCTCTTCGGTCTTGACCTAATAGACTCTCATTGCACCCTAACAGTCACTGATCCAGCTCTACCAAGTCCCCCTCATCCCCACTGTGCCCGTCCTTGGTTCATGATGTGGCCATGAAGCCCTGAAGGCTGGCCCCAAGCAGGTTGCAGTGCAGCATCTGATTGATTTCTCCTCGAGGTCAAATATGGGATCAATTTGCACCGTGAACGCAACAGATTGTCAGTAGGGATTGTCCAGATGTGACTATATCAGTACCTTAAGGCCACCATTAGGGCATGCAGTATCCACTGCTGGGTTGGGACGATGCTGCCTGCCTCCATGCTTGGATGAGGCTTGCTCCTTCTTCACCTCATCCTGGGAGTCACTGAGCCTTGAGAAGAGCAAGTGAGGGGCTTTGAAGCTTAAGCTTCGTGAGTTTCATGGTAAATTAGCCTTTGCAGCCAAGCTCAAACTCTATTTGCCAGTCAGATCTTGTTGGGGAGACTGGTCTCAAATCTATTGCTTCTCGGGCATTCCTTGGTGGTCCAGTGCTTAGGACTCCACGGTTTCACTGCCGAGGGCCCAGGTTCAGTCCCTGGTCGGGGAACTAGGATCCCGCAAGCTGCGCGGTGCGGCCAAAAGAAAAAAAAAATATTGCTTCCAATATGTTCCTAAAAGTGGACTAAGAAAAACAATAGTGTGGAGCCCTATGGAAGAAAACGGGGGATAATGAACCCATTTTTTTTTCTGGATTTTTTTTTTTTTTTTTGGTTGCACCCTGCGACTTGTGGGATCTTAGTGTCCCCAACCAGGGGTTGAACCGGTGCCCTCAGCACTGAAAGCACGGAGTCCTAACCATTGGACCACCAGGAAGTTCCCTCTTCCGGGTTCTTTAAACACATCCATAGATTACACCATGTTGGGCCTCCGGAGAACTACTGTCACAGAATTGTGTGTTGTCAGCCTATGCTTAATAATCCTTAAAGAAGTAGCCCCAGGAAATTCTTCCTGGAATCTAATGGGAGGCTGTCTTGGAGAGTGTGGTTCACATCACCACACAACTTTCCTCTTTGAGAACATGTTAAAGAGCTTGTCTCTCTCACCATTTACTACCATAAATATATCTCCTTTTCTTGAGTATCTTCTTGGGTCAAGGTCAACCTTCATGCTTACTCTAAACTTTGTAAATGATTGTGCTCCCTTATTGTGTTGCTGTTGTAAAAGCTTACACCCAATTTAAGACATCTCATAGCCTCCTTCATGGTTCTAACATACTTTATTATCTTTTTATCTCCTTTGCTCTGTCTTATATTGGCTAAATTTATTTTTAAAAATACGTTGTGTTATGAATCTTGGTAAGTTGCCTTAAATCCTTCTGAAACCAGGTTGAGTAGCAATAAATAAATGAATAAACCCATAAGCTAGCTTGAACCCAGGTCTTCATATTAAATTACTTTTTTTCCGGGACACCATGCTGATTGGAAGGTGAGAAGGGGCTTTGGAGACTCAGGGTCCCCTTGGTTCATTAGCTTCATGGTTGGGTACCTGGCACATCCTGTTCTGCCCCAGTGGCTGAAAGGTAGTGAAGTGGGGGAAATGGGAACTAAATGCAAGTAGAACCACCAAGAATTTACGTAAAAGAATAGTCTCGTCTCAGAGAAGATATCTCTTACCTTCTCCCAATAGCATCAGGCAGGAGGTTCATCTGAACCCTTCTTGGTGCTTTACTTGCTGCTACAGATGACTAGAAAAGATGGTAAGAGCAGTGGTGGGACCCCCAGGAGAGGCTATATTCTTGCCTTAGCCTTTACCCTGAAAGAAACTTAGAATATTGTGAGGCTAGACTCTAGGTTAGGATTTCCTAATGCCCTAGGAGGTATACTCTTCCTGAAGTCAAAACCCACAATTTTGGGACTTCCTTGGTGGTCCAGTGGTTAAGAATCCGCCTTCCAATGCAGGCGACGTGGGTTCCATCCCTGGTAGGAGACCTAAGATCCCACATCCCATGGGGCAATTAAGCCTGTGCACTGCAACTACAGAGCCCATGTGCCACAATGAAGAGCCTGCAGGATGATAGATCCCGTGTCCCACGACTACGACCCTAGGCAGCCAAAAATAAAAACAAAAAACAAAACAAACCCACAGTTTTGTTCCCAGTCCAGGAGGGAGCACCTAAATGATGAGAAAAGATGGTGGGACCCATCTCTGACTCCACTGAGTGGACAGTTTTCTGCAAAATGGTCCAGAGGAGTAATTAGGTACTTTGTGTTTGATCAGAGCTTAATAAACTGACACCAGCTGATGGTGGGAACAGACATGCCAATAGTACAGACAAATCCACCAGAGTCAGGAAGCATGTGCCTGGAAGGGGACCACCATGAACTAACATTGTCAGAACTTCATGGAATTCCAACTGCTGTCCTGGCCATGGCTCCTCATATATTATCTTTCAGCATGAGTTCCCAGATGAGTCTTGAAAGCTGGGATACGAGAGAAGAGGGAAGATGACATTCTTAAACATGATTGTGTTGTGAGTACGTGCTACGATGGAGGAGCTCCGCCTATTAGAGTATGGATGGACACTATGTGATAAGAGGTCTGAGATCAAGGGGAGTGTACTGCATGCTTCTGTGTCAAATGCTGTGCCAGGCGCATCAAACTCATTAGAACAAAACAAGACCCAAGATAACTTACTTTGATTCTATCAAGGCCACTTTTTATCTAAGTGGCTTTGAATCCATCCTCCTTTTCTCTGGGCTTTAATTATTCTAACTGTAAAATGCAGAGATTAGACCAGATGATTGTACAGAATCCTTCTGGGTCTAGAACTGGGCGAGGAAGGAGCATGAATTGTGTCTGTGTCCAACTATGAGTTTGAGGGTAAAAAGGGAAATAAATCTGGTATGATGTTAATAAAGGCAAAAACCGAATAAAACAGTGGGCAGCGGGGTGGGGAGAAGTATTTCAGCTGCTTGGCGCTGTTATGCTGGAGATGTGGGCTCAGACATGGTTGAGTCTAGCCATGAAAAGCTCGGTGCCAATCTGTTGGTTCCATAGGGACAGATGTGGGCACAGATTTGGCATTAGGTGGAACCATGAATTCCTTTGCAGTCAAGGAGTCTGGGGCCAGCCTCTAGGGTTTGGGCTATTGTGGACCTGCTTTCCTTCCCAGACCCTGGTACACATATCTCCTCTTCTTTGACAAACACTGGGGCCCATGGAGTTGACTGATAACATGTATACAGTGTCTGACCCAAAGTTAGCATTTAATAAGTCTTAGTTGGGATTTTATTTGTTTTGTCGTGGGTTTTTTGGAATCTTTTAGAGAAAGAGACCCTTTGGGTTCCAGTTACTCCCCCACCAAAGTAATACTTCCAGGCTTTTTTACTGTAGTATAATGTGCCGAACCCAAGGAAATTGGGCATTTCTCTGAACAACTATCCAGATGCTACTTTGAACTTGACATCCTCAGCTGTCAGAAGTTCATAAAGGAGCATGCGGTGGTTATAAGTACAGCTTTTTGACCAAAGAGGTATGTGAGGGCACCCGTGCATTTTCTAAGTAGGAATCTCACAATATACAGGAGTTCAGAAGCTGATTGTCTGCAGTCCCAGCTCTCAGCTGCTAGGTTATAAGAGCTATGAATGACGAAGCCAAAAGGTAAGATGGATGGGGGGAGGGACTTCCATGAGTGATGCACTTGACATGAGTGACGCACTCGATGCAATTGGGACATCTAGTGCCAACTGTTTGCAAAATTTTGGAAGAATCAATGATTAAAATTCCATGTCTCTCTTCATATATCTTCCTATGAAGGTAGCTTGAGTTGTGTTGGTGTCCTTGTAACTTCTGGGATATCCAAACACAGGCGTTCATCCTTATATCTTTAATTTACTGTTTACCCCAGTAATTCATCCCTTGTGGCCACCATTCACATGACTACGGTGAATGAGGGAATTCCAAGCAGGCACCTGTGGACCCAGGGAGTTTTTAGCATTTAAGCTTCAGGAAAAGCTCCTTGATTTATTGTGAACATCTAACTCTCCTAGACATGCTCTAAGGATCTTACTTTATCTCACCACTGTACTCATTACTGTATACACCTTATGTATTTCTCCCTTAGGACTGTGGCCCAAGGCTTCTGACCTTTTTCCATCAAGTCTCATTTGGAAACGTCCCAGGCTGAGTCACAAGGCTAATTGGGAAGGGATCTAATTCATAAACTCCTTACAGAATTTCCTTCCAGTCTCACTCTACTTTCTGCTCCCTTGCAGATGCAAGAGATTTTATTTATTCATTTTATTTATGAGCCTAATACTACTTGCCTACTTCAGGTTAAACAGCTCTCTCCACCACTGCACCAAAAGATTCTCTGGATTTGTCTAATGAAAAGTTTCAGCAATCAACTCCTTTCTTGGGCATCCACCTTCTAGGACAGGTTCCCTGACTGATTACTGCATTAAAGGCTTCTTAAGCAACTCAGCCCTACTGATACACTACTATACTTATTTCTATCTTGAATCAATACACCTTCTTCAAAATCTTCAGAGTCATTCCATACCTTTATATATAGCATCCTGTACAGTAGTCAACCTCCTGTGTAGGATCTTTGACTGAAGTAATTCTTTGTTCATAGGCAGATATTCACTGCCTATGAGTTCTGGTTGAATTAAAGGGGGAATTTTGTTCCAATCAGGATGTGCTGACAGGATACAAAAGGACAGAGTAAAATTCCCATTAGAAGAGTCCCAGATTCCAACCAGGGCTAAGCCTCTGACCCCTCCTTTGGCTTCACCACATTCCCTTTACTCTTTTTTTTTTTTTTAATTGACGTATAGCTGATTTACAATGTTGCGTTAATTTCTGCTGTACAGCAAAATGAGTCAGTTATACATATATATAGGTATGTACATTCTTATTTGTATTCTTTCCCATTATGGTTTATCACAGGATATTGAATATAGTTCCCTGTGCTATACAGTAGGACCTTGTTGTATATCCATTCTCTATATAATAATTTGCATCGACTAACCTGAACTTCCCACTCTGTCCCTTCCCCACCCCACATTCTCTTTACTCTTTTTTTTTTTTTTTTTTTTTTGGCTACGTTGGGTCTTTGTTGTGGCACGCGGGCTTTCTCTAGTTGTGGTGAGCGGGGACTACTCTTTGTTGTGGTGCGTGGCCTTCTCATTGCGGTGGCTTCTCTTGTTGTGGAGCACGGGCTCTAGGCGTGAGAGTTTCAGTAGTTGTGGCACACGGGCTCAATAGTTGTGGCTCGCAGGCTCTAGAGCTCAGGCTCAGCAGTTGTGGTGCGTGGGCTTAGTGGCTCCGCGGCATGTGGGATCTTCCTGGACCAGGGATTGAACCCGTGTCCCCTGCACTGGCAGGCGGATTCTTAACCACTGCACCACCAGGGAAGTCCCTGATGTGGATATTGAACCACCTTTGCATCCCTGGGATAAATCTCATCTGATTATGATACACGATTGTTTTAATGTATTGTTGAATTCTGTTTACTAATATTTTGTTGAGGATTTTTTGCATCTATGTTCTTCAGTAATATTGGCCTGTGATTTTTTTACTTTCTTTTTAAAAATAACCTATAATTTTCTTTATCTTTGTCAAATTTTGGTATCAGGGTGAGGCTGGCTTCATAGAATGAGCTTGGAACATCGATGACTGTCTTTAGCTGTGAAATCTCAGCTAAAATCTATGAGACAACAGAAGAAGTCCCACTCCATAGCCTATCATAAATACATTCATTTTGCACCATTGGTCTACTATAAGTTACATAAGTAGTCTCCTCCTTTTGAGTATTAAATCTGATTCAAATATTTTATATTCATAAGTAATATTGATGAACATCTTTGACTACATCATTATTTCATCAGCACAGCTTTTAGTCATGATCTTCACCTGGTGTGATGCCTATGGGTCCTGCAGTCCAACACCCACTTAATCCTCCAAAAACATGGGTCCATTCCTGTATCATCTCCAGTTCCTTCAGTTGGAAATCCATATTGTGGGTGCCTATGAAATAGGAGAGCTCCATTTCCCAAGTCCCTTCACTACCTGTTCCTGCCTCAGGCTCTTTTCATATCACACTCTTATGCCCTGAGTAAAAAAGTTCAAATACATGCTTCAACAATTAGTACATATCTTCGAATTTTATTCCTTTATGAATAATTGGAACTAAATACCAATACACTAAATGTAAAAAAAACTTCTATAATATTCAACCCTTGTAAAATTCTGACATCATGATTTTTTTTAACATCTTTATTGGAGTATAATTGCTCCAATAATGTTAGTTTCTGCTGTATAACAAAGTGAATCAGCTATATGTATACATATATCCCCATATCCCCTCCCTCTTGCGTCTCCCTCCCACCCTCCCTATCCCACCCCTCTAGGTGGACACAAAGCACCGAGCTGATCTCCCTGTGCTATGTGGCTGCTTCCCACTAGCTATCTATTTTACGTTTGGTAGTGTAGATATGTCCATGCCACACTCTCACTTTGTCCCAGCTTACACTTCCCCCTCCCCGTGTCCTCAAGTCCATTCTCTGTGTCTGCATCTTTATTCCTGTCCTGCCCCTAGGTTCTTCAGAACCATTTTTTTTTTTAGGTTCTATATATATGTGTTAGCATATGGTATTTGTTTTTCTCTTTCTGACTTACTTCACTCTGTATGACAGTCTCTAGGTTCATCCACCTCGCTACAAATAACTCACTTTCGTTTCTTTTTATGGCTGAGTAATATTCCATTGTATATATGTGCTACATCTTCTTTATCCATTCATCTGATGTCATGCTTTTAATTAGCAATTATTATTTAGACATCAGCTTTATAAAGCTCAAAGCAATGCTTTCCAATAGAACTTTTTCTGCAGTGATGGAAATGTTCTATGTCTGCATTGTTTAATATATTAGCCACAAGTCACATGAGATTATCAAACACTTGCAATGTGATTAGTGAGACTGAGGGGTTGATAGAATACTTTATTTTATTGAATTGTAATTAATATAAATTTACACTTAAATAGACTCCTGTGACCAGTGCCTGTGGTAACAGACAGATCAAGATTAGATGATTAAGACCGTGACAGCTGTAGTTTGAATGGGCCAACCTTAATGTGAGAGGCCTGGCTCATTAGATCAACTTGAACCACATCTGGTCAACTCATGGTGATAAAGGAGGCTGCAGAGTTTTCTGAACAATGTTTCCAGCTCTGGGCCAGGGGTTACCAGAGATCAGCCAGATTAGAAGGGTGTCAGATTAGAAGAAAGGTGTGGGACATGGAATGGTGATACATTTATCTTGGGAAAACTTCATTTGGAGGGGGTGTGATTGGGGCAAGGTGGAATCATGGGAGTAGGTGACCACAAATTTCCAAGTTGGTAACATTTACATGGGACTTGCAGAGGGAAGCAACATCTTCCATAGCTGCTGGAGGTTTAGTAGAGAAATCGAGATCATTGTTAAATTAGCTGAGCTTTTATCATTTGATTTAATCACATGATCTTTCAGGGATGGAGTACTTTCCACAAATATGCCTTGTCCCATCTGAGAAGATATTTCAGAGATCAGAGACACGATACTTGTCTTCTTTGGGAGCTAATTTATATGGAACCTAGAGGAAAAGTTTAAAAACATAGAGTTTAAGGTGGAATGTACATGTTGATTCCTTTATAAAACAAGAGTTTTGGATAAATGAAAGTTTGGGAAGACACAAATAATAATAGCAACATTTTCCTTAGACTCTCTGCCAGGCACTGTGGTATGTGCTTTGCCTGTGCCATCTCATTTTGTATCATGACACACCTGGGGTAGGTATTATTCAGCTCCATTTACAGATGAAGAGGTTGGAGCCTTGAGGACTCGGAAATACTCAGCGTCTCCAGGTCAGCAAGGGCAGAGCCGGACTGAGTCCCAGAGCAGCCAAGACCCCTAGCCCTCGCCCTTAGTCTATCCTAGTCCTCCCTCTGAATGGGATATTCCCACGCTTCTTTTTTGTTTGTTTTCCCTCCTATTCTATTTTCCAAATCAAGTATAAATTTGCCTTTAAGAAAAATAATTTGTAAAACACCTGAGTCCAGGAGACACAATTGAAGTAGACAGCTGGTATCTGAGGGCTTCTGGACTAGCCAGTGAAGATTTTCTTTGTGAGAAAAATTCATGAAGTGTTAGGATTAGGCTACACCTTGCCAGCCTGCTTCTCAGCCCATTTGAAAAGTCAGAACGATGTCCTCACTATATGCAAGGTATGGTTTTGGGTTTTAGGGTACCGTGGCAAAGAAGTCAGACACAGTTCCTACTTTTATGGGACTCATACTCTAGGTTGAGAAAATACTGAGTTAAACAATTACAGTATAAAGTGATAAAGTTTAAAGTAGGGCCAAGATAAGGTTCTGTGAAAAGAAAAGGAGAACCATTCTGTGTGGGGTGAATTGGTGAAGCTTCCATGCAGATTTTTATTTAATATGAAACTTGAAGCATGAGTGGGAGTTTGTTGAAAAGTGGGAGAAAAACATTCCGGGCAGAGATAAGAGCTTGAGTTAGAGGACAGAGGGAGAGAGTGCCTGGGGCCTTGGAGAAAGACCAAGTTTAGTGAGGCAGGTTTCTAAACGTGAAAGGGAATGGGGAGTCGTGAGGCCCGAGTTGAAAGCAGGAGGAAAAGCATCAGTGAAAACATTCAGTGGAAACAGGAAGTGTGAGAATCTACTCAGCAGAAGTGAACTAAGCCACCCAAGGAAACAATCCTTTGGGACTAAGGCATCCCAAGCCTTGGGTTTGTAATCCAGCTCCACCACTGACCAGTTGGCTAGCGCTGAGCGTATTACTTTAACTCTATGATTCTCGGTTCCCTTGTCTGTAAACTGGGTATTATGGTTGCTGTGAGGACCCCATGAGATGAAGCACAACTTGGCTAAGAATGTTAGTTCTCACTGACAAAGTTGGAAGCCCTTGACTACTCCCACCAGAGCCCCACCAAGTTTCCTGGAAGTTTGTGATCAGATCTGCTTGAGCTATTCTGTCCTCCATGCCCGGTCGCCACAGGAAGCTCAACACTGCACTTGCTGGGAATAAGATCAGTATTTTTTTCAGGCCCTCGTTGGCACTGCCATCTCCTGCCTCACCTGATCTTCCCAGCCAACACCAGGGGCTCCAGAGCAGGAATGGTCAGTTGAGGGGAACCATTCTGCAGAGGACAGGCTGCAAGATGGGGGAGAGCAAACACTGCGACACGTGGATCTAACAGATCTCGCAGTGAATGCTGCACAGGCCCTGGATTAGGTCACAATGCTGATGCATTGATTGCTGGCCAGTGTGTGACCTGGGCAGTTAATTATTATAAGGTGCAGAGGAAGTTAGTATGGTTGGCTCATGAGGGCCCGAGCAAGGGTGAAAGTGGTCGTCATGCACTTCAACACCTATACTGGCCTCTGCTTGCTACTATTTTTTGAACTCCTTTGTACAGGGTTTCTAAGCTGAAATACCACGGTTCTAACTTGGAAACTCTGGTGACTTCAGAAGGACTGTTAGAAAACCCTAAGGTCCTAATTTCTCCCCAGTCTGAAACAAATTCTACCAAGATATGAAGAGTAGCTTCCTTTTGGTGGTAGAGTTACAGAAGACTCCATTTTGCTCACCTTTCTTGTAACATTGGTAAAATAATAAAGATAATCCCCCTTTTTTTAAAGAGGAAAAATCTGGAACCCAGAAAGAGTGAGTTGCTGGCAACTTCTAACTTTTGCAGAATCTTTGCAATGACCAAGTTCTTTCATTCCGCGTGACCTCATGTAATCCTCACAAAACCCGAGGTATGGATGTCCTCTTCATCTTTCCCATGAGGAAGCTGATGGTCTCAGAGATGTAGAGTGAGCTGGCCAAGGCCACACAGTGTGAAGGGCTCAGCTTGACTCCTTGCCTAGGGCGCTGTCGACCCAGAGGCTGGCAGACACTGTTCCCTGGCAAAAGCTCAGATCTGAGTGTCCTGTGCTCCCCCTTGGGCCATGACCCTGCCTCCTTATGCTGTTCTGTGTTGCAGAACTCACCCTGGACCACATCCTGCCCCAGGGAGTGAGGACATAGCCCCAGGAGGGGAACTGTGCAGGAGGGGGCCATCAATGACAAAAGGCTCTTCTGACCTTGTGGGAATATATGAGTCCCTAGAGAGGCTGGAGAAGGAAAACTGGGGAAAACTTGTCGGGAAAGCCCAGGTCCAGCCCTGATACTTACAACATGCTCTGGGAAACATGCCTCACTTGCCAGCCCTGGTGTTTCTCAAGGTCTTGGTTTTGAGTCTGTAGAAGAAAAAGATTTTCTAATGTTATCTGGTAAAGTTTTGTTCTTAGAGATATCATTTTAAAATTTTCCATTACTTCCATCATTGAAACAAGACCGTGAAGCTAAGTCCTCATGCCATAGGGAAAGCAGAACCTCAAAGAACCCAGTGACAACAAGGAGTCAGACTTAGGCTTGTGCCTTCCAATGTGGAGCCTTGAAAGACATGGAGTTAAGTTGCAAGGGCCAGTCTTGAGAGAGAAGTGGTTAGCTCGTCGCTAAAATTTACTGAGTAATTATGCATCAAGTGATGTTTTTAGAAATTACATGGGTTATCTATTTTAATCTCACTCTTGTTGTTCCAGTTTTTAAGATGGGGAAGCTGATGTCCAGAGAGTGGTTGACTAACTTATCACTCAGCCAAGAAATGGTGGAGCCTGGATGTGGGTCCAGGTATCTGGTTCTGGGTCCATACTTGATCCCTCTGGACCTTGTCTCAGAGACAAGGTACTATGTGGGCTACTACGCTCAAGGCAGAGTATATAGCAGAGAATAAGATGTTTTAGAAGCTTGCTGGTTGAGTCTCCTGCCTTGTGGGTCTTTTGAGACCTCATGTGGACCTCCATAACAATCTTGCAAGGTTGGAAAAAAAGAGTCCCCATTTTCTGCATGAGAAAATGAAAGGCAAGAATGGGAAACTGTCTTCATCAAGGTCATAGGAAGACATTGTTGCAAGACAGGATTAGAAACCAGACATTTCATCAGGCCTGTAATGCTTTTCCTCTGTTTTGGGAGTTCTCTCCATTCGGCAGAGTTGGGGCCAGTGCTAATGCCTGGGCAAGTAACCAAAGGGTCCCTTGGGCTGGAGGATATTCAGAGCCCAGGAACATGGGGGGGACAAAGAATGGTGTTTGGCAAAAGAGGGCAAGCAAAAACAGAACAAAGTTGCTTTGGGATTCAGGTGACGCAGCTCCAGGTATGGTGTCCCAGACCCTGGGATAAAGGTGGATTCTGGGACAGGGCAGGGTCTGTGGATGGAGAGGTTTATTGGTGTGTTCAGAGAGGCTGATACAGAGATTGACAGATGTGGTGATAGGGAGAGAATGATTATGTAGTTCAGGAGCGGAGGAAGGCTCTTTTAATCAGGACATTTATGGAAATTATTCTTGGTAATGAGAAAGAGAATGTTAGAGAGAAAAAGAGATCCATTGTCTGGTAAGAGACTCTTCTGTCGAGCTCCCACCAGCAGCTCTAAGGTCAGGGCTGGGCAGAAGAAGCCCCTTACCTTTCACGGTTTACATTTTTGTTTAATGTACAGACTATACCACAGAAGGCAGAACAGCACTGAAATCCTGGATGGCAATCTTCCTGCAATGTGCAGAAATGAGTACAGTTTTCAGGGTCCGATCTGCAGGGTGGGGGTTCCAAGATATACCCTGGAACACAGAACAGGAAAGAGAAGGACCTAAACAACAGGCTGGAGTGACATTCAGGACTCCAGAAGCCCAGGGAACTGCCAGAGAACCAGCCACCCTGATCCCCTTCATGTGGCCACGGGGAGGTGGAATAAGATTTTGTCCTTAGCCGCTGTCTTCCTCTGAGTTCTCAGCAGGGAAAACCAGGGCTTGGATATTTGATCAAAGACAGAGTTTGGGAGAATCCTGCACCCACGGGTCATTCATCATCCTTGCAGATCAGATGCCAAGTCCTCACAGACCCTGGTTAAGTCCAGTTCAAGGGAATGAACGGTGTGCGTGGTGAGCAAGAGAGGGGTGTGTGGTCCATTTGCACTGATTCATTGTGTAGTCTCAAGCAAGCAATATAGTTTATCCTAGGGTTTCACCTAACATGTGTTGTTTGCATATAGGGAGAACGAGTGAAAGCGGTGATTTTTGAAAAGGATGAAGACTGCACAGCACATTCTAGTTATTGGCATCAGAATGCTAGAACCCAAGTCACAAATGAGTTCTGGGGTGACTTCTTTAATGGGGAGAAGGATGGGTGTTTCAGAATGGGGTGCAAAGATCAGCTGCTCCTTCTTCCCAGGTCTCTAGTGATGAGGAGGCCAGAGCACCAGGGTCCCCCACTTTGTTTTTTAAATAACTTTTTTTTCGTGGTTTTAAAAAAATTTTTAATTAATTTAATTTATTTTATTTTTGGCTATGTTGGGTTTTCGTTGCTGCGTGCGGGCTTTCTCTAGTTGCGGTGAGCAGGGGCTACTCTTCGTTGCGGTGCGTGGGTTTCTCATTGCGGTGGCTTCTCTTGTTGTGGAGCACAGGCTCTAGGCGCGCAGGCTTCAGTAGTTGCAGCCCGCGGGCTTGGTAGTTGTGGCTCACGGGCTCTAAAGCGCAGGCTCAGTAGTTGTGGCGCACGGGCTTAGTTGCTCCGCAGCATGTGGGATCTTCCCAGACCAGGGCTCGAACCCGTGTCCCCTGCATTGGCAGGTGGATTCTTAACCACTGCACCACCAGGGAAGCCCAGGGTCCCTCACTTTCTACTGTTAGAGAAGAATAAGCATTTCATGCTGACATCCCTTTACCCCCATCCGCCAGTAGTCAGGTCAAATCCAAGAGCACCTCCACCAGATCCTGCCCCAAGGTTCCAACTCACAATATTCTCTCTGTTCCTGAAATCTAAGGCATTAAGGATGAACCCCATAAACCCCTTTATCCAAGCCCAGCCAGATCTAATTTTTGTACCTTCTGACTTTTCTTTGGGGCAAATGTCATAGGAGGAGCATTCTATAAGCCTTTGTTGATTTATTGCTCTGAAGATACTTGCATTTATAAGAGGGTCTGTAGGATATCATGCTGATCTGAAAGGAATAAGTGATGAGTGAAGTTGGGGCTAGAATTGTAACAGCAAATGACACCAGAGACGGTGGGTAAGAAGCCGAGGCCCCAGCTGTTGACAGTTTGGCAGAGCCCAGTACTCAGCCCTCACCCGGCGCCTCCCTGTCATCCCTTAGCTCAGTGGATCAGTGCGAGAAATTGGAACTGATCCCCACTTTGGAGAGCTTGGGGCTCAATGGAACAGTGTGGAAAAGGAGTCCATGAGCCAGGAATCTCAGAGAGGTTGACCTCAAGTTTTGCCTGCTCTTCTGGGTATCTCGCTACTGTACTTACCAGTCTTTCATAAAGGCTCTTGTGTCTCTCCTCAAATCTGAGTCCTTGATTCTCCAATTAACTCTACCCTGGATACCCCTGTTCTCTTGCAGCTTGCTTAGGCTTCCTCAGTCTTATAAACCTGCATGCTCTCTCTGAGAACCCTAAAACAGGACCTTGCCTCCCCAGACACATGAAATACTACACATAGCCCTGTTCTGAGCCCCCAGTACTCTGAAAATACTCTCCCTATGGAAGAGTGCAGGTATGATGAATAACAGCTCATTTTCCATTTGGTTTTGGTCATCAGTGTAACTGTGGCCAGAGCTTTTGTTTGGTTGGATCTGGGCAACAGTGGCTGCAGAGATGTTCTCTACACCTTCCCGTTGATGCTAATCACTGATAATTGTGCAGGTACCTCTGAATGTTTACCGTGGGAAATGAAATGCAAAACTTTGTTTCCTTTCCTCCCAAAACATCCTCCAAGGCTGAGATTATGTAGGTTCCACCAACTGAATTTTCCTCTCTGTTTTAATGTTTGAAAAGTTGGCCCAAGCATCCATGAAGAAACCAGGGGTAGCAAGAAGAAGCTGGATGATGGAGCTGGTAACATTTACAGTAGTTAATACTTACTGAGCAATTACCATGGTCCAGTAAGGGTGCTCTATGTCTGCACATATTATCTCTGTTTCTTCTCCCGACTATCCCACTATCGTTGTATCCATCACAAAAATAAAATCCAAGGTCCAGACACTTTGCCCAAGATCACTCAGTAAGCATCAGAAGGGGGATTCAAACCTAGATATTGCTGACAATAAAACTTGGACTCTTGAACTCAATACTGTAATTTTTTTACGAGACGTGCCCGGCCCTCACATCCTCTCATCTCTCGAGATGCTTCTTCCCTCCCCTGGGCCCAGACCCAGCACCTACTCGAAAAATGTTGCTTGGGACTCCCAGACACCAGCTGTGGTGCTAAGCAAGTCAACAGCAGGAGCTGGAAAAGCAGCGCAGGCTTCATGCTGCTGGTGAGATGGGTGGGTAAGTCCTGGCCAAAGCTGTGACCAGACACAGCTTAGAGGAGAAGGCAGAGCGAAGGCAAGCTGTGACTGGCCTTACACTGTGTACTCCAATCAGGGGGCTTTGGCAGAAATCCAAGCCCCTCCCAGCCACGCCCACTCCAGGGCAGGTAGTGTTTTCAAACGCACACCCTCGTCACCCCACTAATCCTGACCTTGTTACATCTCTCCTCTATGTAGATCTTGTTAGAATCCTTTCACAAAAATTTAACAAAT
The DNA here is from genome assembly GCF_965194805.1 of Balaenoptera borealis. Taxonomy (NCBI): domain Eukaryota; kingdom Metazoa; phylum Chordata; class Mammalia; order Artiodactyla; family Balaenopteridae; genus Balaenoptera; species Balaenoptera borealis. The sequence continues at coordinate 15,211,559 of NC_138872.1, forward strand.
TTTTCCACGTAGTTCTGGCATGTCTTTGTTATATTTATTCCTGGAGGTTTGAATTATTAAAGTGAAATTGTAAATAGTATCCTAACTTTTTAATTATTTCTTTTCATTTGTTGCTAATGTAGATAAATGACTTTTGTATATTGATCTGTTTACCTTGCTAAACTCTCCCATTGTTTATCATAATTTCGGGTGTGTTCTTTTCAGTGTTCAATGTATTCAACATTATCTGCAAATAACGACTGTTGTATTTTTCCTCTTTGAACTTTATGCCCTTTTTAATGCCTCGTGCCGGTCAGGACTTCCAAACATGATTGTGCAGAAGGGGTGATAGTGTATGTTCTTGTCTGACTCCTGATTTAAAATGAAAGAATCTTAAGTCTCCCTTTTAGGATAGTGTCTGTGTGTTTTTTTTTTTTTTTAATTAATTAATTAAATAATTAATTAAAAAATTTTTGGCTGCGTTACTGTATGTGGGCTTTCTCTGGTTGCGGTGAGCAGGGTCTACTCTTCATTGTGGTACATGGGCTTCTCATTGCATGGCTTCTCTTGTTGCGGAGCACGGGCTCTAAGCGCGCGGGCTTCAGTAGTTGTGGCACACGAGCTCTAGAGTGCAGGCTCAGTAGTTGTGGTGCACGGGCTTAGTTGCTCCACGGCATGTGGGATCTTCCCTGGCCAGGGCTTGAACCCGTGTCCCCTGCATTGGCAGGCAGATTTTTAACCACTGCGCCACCAGGGAAGTCCTTTTTTTAAATTGGAGTTGATTTACAATGTTGTGTTAGATTCTGGTGTATAGCAAAGTGATTCAGTTATACATATATGTATATATTCTTTTTCATATTCTTTTCCATTATGGTTTATTACAGGATATTGAATATAGTTCCCTGTGCTATACAGTGAGACCTCGTTGTTTACTTATTTTATATATAGTAGTTTGTACCTGCTAATCCCAAACTCCTAATTTATCCCTTCCCCTCCTTTCCCCTTTGGTAACCATAAGTTTGTTTTCTATGCCTGTGAGTCTGTTTCTGTTTTGTAAATAAGTTCATTTGTATCATATTTTAGATTCCACATATAAGTGGTATCATATGATATTTGTCTCTCTCTTTCTGACTTACTTCACTTAGTATGATAATCTCTAGGTCCATCCATGTTGCTGCAAATGGCATTATTTCATTCTTTTTTATGGCTGAGTAGTATTTCATCATACATATGTATCACACCTTCTTTATCCATTCATCTATCAATGGACATTTAGGTTGCTTGATAGTGCCTGTTTTATGTTTCTCACAAACATCTCTTATCAGGTTTAGAAAGTTCTCTTTCTTTTCTGACATGAAAAGAAAACTTTCATCAATTTATGTGAAATTCTATTTGTTTTTTTCCTACATATGTTGAGATGATAACATTATTCTTCTCCTTTAACCTGTTCATGTATTGAATTACATTTCAGATTTTCTAACATTGAACCATTCTTGCATTTCTCTAGTCATCTAATTTGATCATTGTGTATTATCATTTTTATACTGTTTGGCTCAGTTCGCTATTTTTAAGGAATTTTATATGTATATTCATAAGGGAACCTGGCCAATAACCTTTCTGTTTCATACCATCCTCGCCTGGCTTTACAGCAAGTTTACCTCCTAGAATATGCTGAGTAGCAGCCCTTCTTTGTCAGTTCTTTGGAAAGTTTTATATAAGATAATTATTTGAAACCTTAATTACCTTTTTTTTTTCTTGCACAAATAAGCTCATTTGCACCTTGTTGTTTTCATTTAACAACATAGACTGAAAATTACTCTAAGGCAGTTCATAGCAATTTTCCCTTTCTTACAGCTGTATTCTACACCACCACCTGCATGCACCTTAGTCATACAACCAATATCCTATATATGGGCATTTATCTATTTCCCAAGATTTTGCTATTACAAATATGCCGCATGTGCATATTTTCTGTATTGTTGGAAGTGTAACATGAGGGTAAATTTCTAAAAGTGTGATTATTGGGTAAAAGGGTAAATTCATATGTAGTTTTGTTAAATATTGCCAAATTCTATGCCATAAATGTTGTACCTGTTTTATACTGCCACCAACCATGTGTGTTTCCCATAACAGAGTGTGTTGTCATACTTTGGGATTTTTGCCAAAATTATAAGTGAGAAATGTTATCTCTGTAGTTGTTGAGGTTCATTCACCTCAAGGTACTATGTATCAGTATTCATTTTTATATCTAAATAATATTCCATTGTATGTATATACTACAATTTGCTTATCCATTCATCTGTTGATGGACATTTGCGTTGTTTCTACCCTTTGGTGATTGTGAATAGTGCAGTATGAACATTTGTGTACAAGTATTTTTTTTTAGTACCTATTTTCTATTCTTTTTTTCTAGTTTCACTGAGATATAGTTGACATACAGCACTATATAAGTTTAAGGTGTACAGCACAATGATGTGACTTACATACATCATGAAATGATGACCACAGTAAGTTTAGTGAACATCCATCATCTCATATAGACACAAAATTATAGAAGCATCACTAATTTTTAGAGAAATGCAAATCAAAACTGCAGTGAGGTATCACCTCACACTGGTCAGAATGGCCACCATCAAAAAATCTACAAACAATAAATGCTAGAGAGGGTGTGGAGAAAAGGGAACCCTCCTACACCATTGGTGGGAATGTAAATTGGTACAGCCACTATGGAGAACAGTATGGAGGTTCCTTAAAAAACTAAAAATAGAACTACCATACGACCCAGCAATCCTACTCCTGGGCATATACCTGGAGAAAACCATAATTCAAAAAGATACATGCACCCCAATGTTCATTGCAGCACTATTTACAATAGCCAGGACATGGAAGGAAACTAAATGCCCATTGACAGAGGAATGGACAAAGAAGGTGTGGTGCATATATACAATGGAATATTACTCAGCCATAAAAAAGAATGAAATAATGTCATTTGCAGCAACATGGATGGACCTAGAGACTGTCATACTGAGTGAAGTAAGTCAGACAAAGACAAATATCATATGATACTGCTTATATGTGGAATCTAAAAAAATGGTACAAATAAACTTATTTACAAAACAGAAATAGAGTCACAGATGTAGAAAACAAACTTATGGTTACCAGGGGGGAAGGGGAGGAGGGATAAATTGGGAGATTGGGAATGACATACACACACTAGTATATATAAAATAGATAACTAATAATGACCTACTCTATAGCACAGGGAACTCTATATTCAATACTCTAATGGCCTATATGGGAAAAGAATCTGAAAAAGAGTGGGTATATGTGTATATATAACTGATTCACTTTGCTGTACACCTGAAACTAACACAACATTTTAAATCAGTTATACTCCAATAAAAATTTAAAAAATAAACAGAAGAAAATTTTTTCCTTGTTATGATAACTCAGGATTTACTCTCTTAAAAACTTTTATATATAATATACAGCAGTGTTCAGTATATTTATAATGTTGCACATTACATCCCTAGTACTTATTTAACTTATAACTGGAAGTTTTATTATCTTTATCAATTCTACCCCCACCCCCACCTCCCACCATCTATTTTCAATTCTTTTGAGTATATACCTAGCAGTGGGATTGCTGGGTTATATGTTTAATTTTATATGTTTACATTGAGGAAACTACAACTATTTCCACAGTGGTTGAACATTTTTATCACTAATGCATGAGGGTTTCAATTTCTCCACACCCCTGTCAACACTTACTATTTTCCTTTTTTTTTGGGCTATACTCATCCATGTGGGTATGAAGTGGCATCTGACTGTGGGTTTAATTTTCACTTCCCTAATAACCAATGATGTTGAGCATCTTTTCAGGTACTTGCTGACCATTTCTACAACTTCTTCGGAGAAATGTCTATTCAAGCTCTTTGCAATTTTTTAATTGGGTTTTTTAATCTTTTCCTTCTTGAATTGTAAGAATCCTTTATATATTCTGGATATTAGACCCTTATCAAATACGTGATTTTGAAATATTTTCTCCCTCTTTATAGGTTGTCTTTTCACTTTTTTAAAAAAAGTTTTTTTCTTTTTTGGCTGCATTGGGTCTTCATTGCGGTGCATGGGCTTCTCATTGCAGTGGCTTCTTGCTGCGGAGCACGGGCTCTAGGCACACAGGCTTCAGTAGTTGCGGCATGCAGACTCAGTCGTTGCAGCACGTGGGCCCTAGAGTGCGTGGGCTTCCGTAGTTGCGGTGCATGGGCTCAGTAGTTGTGGCTCGCGAGCTCTAGGGCTCAGGCTCAGTAGTTGTGGTGCACGGGCTTAGTTGCTCCACGGTATGTGGGATCTTCCGGGACCGGGGATTGAACCCATGTCCCCTGCATTGGCAGGCGGATTCTTAACCACTGTGCCACCAGGGAAGTCCCTTTTCACTTTTTTTGATAGCCATTTGATGCACAAACTTTTTAAAACTTTGATAAAGTCCAATTTATCTATTTGTCGTTGTTGTTGTTTCTGTGCTTCTGGTGTCATTTCTAAGAATCCATTGCCTAATCCAAGGTCATGATAATTCACCTCTATATTTTCTTCTAGGAATTTTGTAACTTATATTTAAATCATTGATCAACTTTGAATTAATCTTTATATATGGTGTGAGATAGGGGTCCAATTTCATTCTTTTCCATGTGTCCTGTCATCATGGCTACTCTGTTCATGGGTCCATTGTGAAAGCACTGGTATGGCCTAAGACAGAGTCTGACCTACATGAATTGGCCAAGGCATTCAGTGTATCCAGGTGTATCATGCCTCTTCTGCAGTGATGCACACTTAGCACCCACTTCCATTCATCCAGCGACATCTTTTCTTCAAACTCCTTGTCTCCAAGCTTCCTGGCTTGTTGTTTCTTTCAGACCTCTGGCTAACCTGCCAAGCATTCACCACTATTTAAGAGTGCCACAAATACCCCTATCTCAGATCCCTTCTCCCAACTGATACTCCAGTTGTATCATCTGAACCTCTGTCCACAGGGAGGAATTCCTCTGCCCTGTCTTAAAAACAACACCTCAGGCAGCGCATCAGTAGGAAAGTAGTGTGGCATTTTCAGCTTACACACACATAGAGACCCTGCTGCATCAGCTGATAATTAGAGAATAGCTCCTGAAGCCACAGGTGGGAGCTGACAGAGAAGCTTAGACATAACAGTGTTAGGTGACATAGAGACCTAAACCACCTGTCTGTGTATTTTTCTTGCACTATATGGACCTGTTTGGCCTTATCCCAGATGTACGACTTCTAGTGTACAATAGATTGCTTCCGGTCTTTAAAATTTATTTTAATTAAATATTTTATTTTATTTTAAAATTTAAGTATAATTAACTTACAGTGTTGTGTTAGTTTCAAGTGTACAGCAAAGTGATTCAGTTATACATACATACATACCTACATACATACATATTCCTTTTCAGATTCTTTTCCATTATAGGTTATTAAAAGATATTGAGTATAGTTCCCTGTGCTACACAGTAGGTCCTTGTTGTTTACCTATTTTATATATAGTAGTATGTATATGTTAACCCCAAACTCCTAATATTATCACCCCCACCCCCAGTTGGTTCTGGTTTTATCTGAACTTGTGTCTTGCTGGATGTGACAGCACCCAGCTAAAGACGAGCATGTTTGATAACAGCTACTTGATGCCATCATCTCAGGTACTCAGTCTTTTAAGGACCAGATTACATGCTAGAAGCTATTTTCTTAATGGTGTATAGTTTTCTCCTGCAGGAGGCTTTCCCCAAGATTAATGATAAAAGAACTAAAGTGCGTTGAGCACTAACTTTGTTTCCCACACTGAGCCGGGATATAAAGTTTGCTACTCCCTTTTCAGAATCATTCCTCCAGGAATCCTTTAGTTATTCCTCCCAATTGAGGTCAGTAGACTCTTTTTTTTAATTAATTAATTAATTAATTAATTAATTAAATTTTTGGCTGTGTTGGGTCTTAGTTTCTGTGCGAGGGCTTTCTCTAGTTGCGGCAAGTGGGGGCCACTCTTCATCGCGGTGCGCGGGCCTCTCACTATCGCGGCCTCTCTTGTTGCGGAGCACAGGCTCCAGACGCGCAGGCTCACTGACTGTGGCTCACGGGCCCAGTTGCTCCACGGCATGTGGGATCTTCCCAGACCAGGGCTCGAACCCGTGTCCCCTGCATTGGCAGGCAGATTCTCAACCACTGCGCCACCAGGGAAGCCCTCCTGGTCTTTTTAGAAGCCTGTGTGCAGCGGCCCAAGGCACCTCTTTACGGGAACCACAGTTCATATTTCCTGCAGTGTCCACACAAAACCATATGCTGTTCAACCTTCTGCGGGAACGTTTGCATGAACATCCTGTGAGTCAGAGAGCAGGCTGGGCTGTGCTTCCTGCTCTCCCCAACCCTCTACCCAGAGACTGTGCCTGCAGCCGAAGACAAGGACCTGACACCCGGAATGAGGATGTCAATAGGAATGCCACCCTCCCCACCGTCCGAACTACCTGTTCCTGTCAAATAAACCAGAACAAACGCGCAGGGACCTGCCTCATTCGCTCCCAGTGCTTGTGATCGTTGAGAACCCGGCACAGACCCCAGAGGGCCCCTGCCTTTCTGGGTCCAGGTCTCTGATCTCTTTCCCCTTGTCATGCTTCTCTACCCTCCCTCCCTTCGGCCTCCCCGCCAGACCCTGGCAGGCTCCGCCCCCTTGTTGTTCTGCTCACTGAACCAGTACTCCCAGGGGGAGAAACTGCTCATGTGTGGCATCTCTCGGTGCTAAGGAGAGCATTCCTCACCCTGGAGCCACAAGGGCAAGTTCAACGTGAGATGCGTGGAGACTAGACCCTGGGACACAGAGTGGGAGGTCCCCAAGGAGGGCTCTTCTTAAACTTGGTCCATTCTCCTCGTCCTCCTTGAGAGGTTCAGCTTACTGTCTCTTTACAATGAAGAAAATGAATCCCAGGGAAGTTAAATGACATGTTCAAGGTCAAAAGAGAGTGAGAAGTCATGATCTGGCTAGAGGAGGAGGTTTCCTCTGTGCTCCCTGTTTGCTTGCTTCTTGTGCATGTGGTGAGGCTGTCCACAGGGAAGGGAGTGCCTGTGCTGACCCTGACTCTCCCCCACTCCATCACCCACCAATAGGGCCGCTCTCGTAATGGGGCCTGGAATGGGATGCCAGGACCTGCGACTCCGGTGAATTCCTTTACCTGAGTGGTCCCCACCTTTCCCCAATCCTCCTTCTTATGGTTTCATTCTTCTTTTTTTTAATTCAGAGGGAAGCCATAGGGTGGAGGAACAGGTGGTACGTGGTGATGCGACTACGGATTAATTGGCATAGGATGGGTATGGGTCTTGCCCATGGTTTCATGGTGAGTCAGTGGAAATTCATCACTGGGGTACAGAGTCCCTACTACTCTGCACCATCACCACTCCTCTGAAATGTTCCTGGGACTAAGTCCAGAGACTGGGTCAAAACGTGTGGCCAGTTGGGACACGGGGTCAAGTGTGAAGAACTCAGGTGGGCAGGCCCTGCTGGAGGAGGGGAGGCGGTGTTATGCTCCAGTCCAGTGCTTCCTGCTGAGCATCAGTGAAGGAGACGTCAGAGGCAGGACATGCCTCCCTCGGGCTAGAGTCTCTGACCCGCCGCAGAAGCATCACAGGGCTCCTGGTACTGAAGGATCTCCTCCATTCTGCTAAGAGCTGCCCTTGCACAAAAGGAGCTTAGGAAAGAGATCGTGATCCACCACCAACACAGACATCATTGGAGGTAGTTGGGTGCTAAGAGCGTGCTGTCCAGAAACTCTTATTTGGTGCTTCCTCAGATAGCCTCACTCTCCCAAAGCTTGGCTACGCCCCAAACAACCTGGGAGAAACTGTTAAGAGAGGCAAAGTTACCTGCCAGGGGCCACATAGGGAACGACCTCACATGTCCAAGTCCTGGGCTCCCTACCACGTGGATATGCCATAGGTGCCAGGCTCACCTATTCCTTGCCACTGGCATGAACACCATGGACTATGAATTTTACTGGAAGCAGTTGCCCTTCTCCCTTGTGGTAACTGGTACCCTGACCCTCTCTGGACAGTCCACCCTGCCCTAGAGAAGTCAGAGGCTACACCTTGAATGCTATGGCTATGCCTGGACACCACTGCATGTCCTATTTTTATTGGAACAATTGCACGCCTCCAAATCAAGTAGAAGGGAGGAGTGGGGTCCCTTGGAAGACCTTGAATCCCATGGAGGCAGAAGAATAAGCAAATGCAGATTCTGCCATGATCTGGGTCTCCAAAATATTAAGTTCCAGCCTGCAGAGAATCGCAGATCAGGGCTGGTTTGTTTATGATCAAACACAAAGCCTCGTGGTTACTATGACTTATTTATTTGTTTATTTATTTATCTATTTATTTATTTATTGCGTGATTTGTTCTCTTCTCAAGCTCTAGATCTGCCCGTAGCAAATTTTTTCTTCCTATTCCTATCAACTAAGATAATCGGAAGTAGCTTTCTCACATGTATTGACCTAGCAATACACCTTCACTGTCTTACCTCTTACCTTACATACTGTCTTCACTATCTGTCATTAGAGATGACTCATTCATCTCTTTGGTCCTTTGACTTAATAGTCTGAGGAGACTTTGATCACTTGATATTCTGTAAACCATCATCCCCTTTCCTCACATCTATGACATTCTGCTCACGGGCCTTAGAGAATGGAAATAGCAGTTATCCTAGGTGCTTTGTCACATGCATGCCAGAGGGTGGGCGATACACCTGATAATAGTCCAGGACTTGCTCCACTGGTGAAATTTCCAGAGGTCAAGTTGTCTGGGGCATATAGGGATAGTCCCTCTGAGTCAGGGGACAAATTGCTGTCCACCATGAAGAAAGACACAATGCTTGGTGGGGCTCTTTGGTTTTCGTTGTTGTTGTTTTTCAGCAGCTCCACACGGCAAGTGGGATCTTAGCTCCCTGACCAGGGATCAAACCCGGGCCCCAACAGTGAAAGCCCCGAGTCCTAATCAATGGACTGCCAGGGAATTCCCTTGGTGGGGCTCTTTGGATTTTGGAGACAACAAAGGCCACTTTGGGGGCATTCTCCTTTTATCTACTTCCTGGTGGAACGCAAGGCTGCTAGTTTTGAGTGGAATCCAGATTAAGGAAAAATTCTGCAACACGTCCAGGATGTTTTGAAAGTGGCATGCCACTTGGATCTTAGCTCCTAGTATGTGCGTTATATAAAGTGTCTGTGGCAGATTAAGATGCTGGATAGAACTTTTGCAAGTCCTAGTAGCAGAATCAGAGAATACACACCTGGAGTACTGAGGTCAGCCTTTTTCTTCTTCTGTTGACATGTGGTTTCCTTTTGAGAAACAGCTTCTTACTTGCTAGTGGACCCTGGTAAAGACCCGTGCCTAACCAGGGTACATCAAATCACTCTACAACTGGAACTTTCCATCACAATTTGGGGGTTATCTGATCTATGAAGTCTCAAAATGGGGGGTGTATAGAGGTAGTCCATTGTCGAATGGAACTTGTATAAATGAGACTGGGCTTGATCAGTTCCAGAGGAAATGAGTAACCTGTATAATCAGGTGTTTGGACTCTGAGGACCCACTGATTTCTCCTCTTGCTTCATTCTTTCCCATTGCCACTAAGTCTGCAAGAGGTGCTGCCCTTTCCGCGTCACTGTTGGCACCCCAAGAAGTGGTGTCTTCCTGTCTACTTAGGTCTCTTGTACTTTCAAATCCCTTCTTTTCGATTTCTCAGGAACCAGGGATCTATTGTAAATGTCAGCCTTCCATTTGAGTTCAGACTTCCATTTTCTGAGGGTGGTTTTATCTGTGTCCTATGCTAAGGCCCCCCAGCTCCTACCTTATTTCCATGCATGCAGTCTCTTCGGTCTTTGTATACCTCTGCGTGAACACGGACTCTGACACTATGTCTGCTTGATTGGGGTGTTTATTCCTCCGCTAACAGATTGTTTGAAATTTGTAACTTTCTTTATTTCCTCATTAGGCTGAGGGTATAGGTTATGGACTGATTTATTTGCTCCTTGTTGATCTGTGTGGGTTTTCTGAAGAGAGCTAAATTTAGGCAGCCACAATTACACTGTGTCTATTTCTTTACTTATTATTTATTTATTTATCTTGCCTTTAAGAACTTAAAGGAATTTCTGGCAGTTCTGTCTTGATTTTAAGATTCAGAAACTTAAGACTTTCAGAAACAGTTTTGGTAAAAAAGGTGATCATTTCACACAATTATGGATTTAAATTTTAAAAATCCATTTAAATATTTTACACTTCTTTGCTGATTCTCTTTTGAATTTCCTAGGACTGCCATAACAAAGTACCACAAACTGGATGGCTTAAAACAACAGAAATTTATTCTCTCATAGCTTGCATGGCTAGTAGTATCAGATCAGGGTGCTGGCAGAGCCATGTGCCTTTTGAAGGCTCTAAAGAAGAATCTATTCTATGTCTTTCTTCCATCTTCCTTCAGCCCCTGAGAACCACCATTCTACTTTTAGTCCCTATGATTTTCACTACTCTGAGTATCTCATACAACTGGAATCACATAGTATTTGTTTTTTTGTGACTGGCTTATTTCACTAAGCATAATGTCCTCAAGGTTCATCTGTGTCATAGCATGTTGTAGATTTCCCTTCTTTTTAAAGGCTGCATAATATTTCATTGTATGTGTATGCTACTTTTGCTTATCCACTCACCTGTCAGTGGACACTTGGGTTGCTTCCATGTTTTAGCTATTATGAATGTGCATGTACAATTATCTCTTTGTTAATCTGCTTTAAATTCTTTGGACATATACCAAGAAGTGGAACTACTGGATCATAGGGTAATTCTATTTTTAATCTTTTGAGGAACTACCACACTGTTTTCTACAGTGGCTGTACCATTTTACATTCGTTCCCATCAATAGTGTACAAGTTTCCATTTTCTCCCATCCTCATCAACACTTGTTATTTTGTTTTTTGATAGTAGCCATCCTAATGGGCATGAGATGGTATCTTGTTGAAGTTTTGATTTGCATTTTCCTAATGATCAGTAATGTGGAATATCTTTACATGTGCTTATTGGCCATTTGTATATTGTCTTTGGAGAAAAGTCTATTCACGTCTTCGCCCATTTTAAAATTGAATTGTTATTTTGCTCTTGAGTTTTAGGAGTTCCCTATAGATTCTGGATATTAATTCTTTATCAGATATATGATTTGTAAGTATTTTCTCCCATTATGTGGGCTGTCTTTTTACTCTACTGATAGTGTCTTTTGATGCACAAAATTTAAAAATTTTCATGAAGTCTAATTTTTCTATTTTTTCTTGTTACCTGTGCTTTTGATGCCATATCCATGTAACTATTGCCAAATCCAATGTCATGAAGCTTTTGCTTAGGTTTTTTTCTAAGAGGTTTATAGTTTATAAACTACATAAAGACATTTATGTCTTTAATCTATTTTGATTTAAGTCATACACGTGGTGTTAGGTAAGGGGCCAACTTCATTCTTTTGCATGTGAATATCAAGTTTTCCCAGCACTATGTGTTGAAAAGACTGTCCTTTCCCATTGAATGGTCTTGGCACCCTTATCAGAAAATTATTTGACAGTATATGCAAAGGTTTATTTCTGGGCTCTTTCTTCTGTTCTAGTAGTCTATATGCTGCCTTTATGCCAGTATCCCACTGTTTTGATTATTATAGCTTTGCATTAAGTTTTAAAATCAAGAACTGTGAGTCCTCCAACTTTATCTTTCTTTTTCAAAATTATTTTGGCTATTTGGAGTTCCTTGAGATACTATATGAATTTTAGGATGGGTTTTTCTATTTCTGTAAAAACATTATTGGGATTTTAAAAAAGGACTATATTGAATCTATAGATCACTTTGAGTAATATTGACATCTTAACAATATTAATTCTTCCAATCTATGAACATGGGATATGTTTCCATTTATTTGTGTCTTCTCAATTTCTTTCAGCAATGTTTTGTAGTTTTCATTGTAAAGTCTTTCACTGCCTTGGTTAAGTTACTTCCTAAGTGTTTTCTTCTTTTTGATTCTATTGTAAATGAAATTGTTTTTATAATTTCCTTTTAAGGTTGTTCATTGTTAGTGTATAGAAATGCATCTGATTTTTGTGCACTGACTTTGTATCCAGCTACTTTGCTGAATTCATTTATTAGCGCTAACAGATTTTTTTGTGTGTGTGTGGAATCTTTGGGATTCCACACATAAGATCATACAATCTGCAAAGAGATAGATGTACTTCTTCTTTTCCAGTTTGGTTGTCTTTTATTTCTTTTTCTTCCCTAATTGCTCTAGCTAGAATTTCCAGTACTATGTTGAATAGAAGTGGTGAAGGCAGGCATCCTTCTCTTCCTGATCTAAGAGGAAAAGCTTTCCGTCTTTCACCATTGATTATGATGTTTGCTCTGGGTGTTTCATACATGCTTTTATTATGTTGAAGTTTTGTCCTTCTGTCCCTAGTTTGTTGAGTGTTTTTATTATGAAAGGGTATTGAAATTTGTCAAATGCGTTTTCTGAATCAATTGAGATGATTATGTTTTTTTTCCTCCTTCATTCTGTTAATGTGGTATATTACAATGATTGATTTTCATATGTTGAATCACCTTTATATTTTTAGGAATAAATCTCACCCAATCATAATGTATGATCCTCTTAATATGCTGCTTAATTCAGTTTGCTAGTATTTTGTTGTGGAGTTTTGCATTAGTGTTCATAAGGGATATTGGTCTGTAGTCTTCTTTTCTTGTAATCTCTTTGTTTGGCTATGGTATCAGTGTAATACTGGCTTTGTAAAATGAGTTAGGACGTGTTCCCTCCTCTTCAATTTTTTGAAAAAGTTTGAGAAGGATTGATATCAGTTCTTTAAATATATGGTAGAATTCACCAGTGATGTCATCAGGTCTGGAGCTTTTCTTGCTGGGAGATTTTTTGATTACTGAGTCAAACTCCTTACTAGTTTTTCATCTATCCAGATTTTCTATCCTGCAAGATTTAGTCTTGGTAGAGTTTATGTTTCTAGGAATTTGTCCATTTCATTTAGGTTATCCTATTTGTTGTTCCTAGTACTGGTATAATGCTTTTTATTTCTTTAGAATCGGTAATAATGGGCACACTTTCATTGCTGATGCCAGTAGTTTGGGTAGTCTCTCTTCTTTTCTTCTAGTCCATCTAGTGACATGTTTGTTAATCTTGGTGATCTTTTCAAAGAACCAACTTTTGGCTTCATTGATTTTTTTCCCTATTATTTTTCTATTTTGTTTATCTCTGCTTCATCTTTATTATTTCCTTCTTTCTGCTAGCTTTGGGTTTACTTTGCTCTTATTTTTCTAGGTCAAGTTGTAAAGTTAAGTTGTTCATTTGAGGTCTTTCTAATTTTTAAATGTAAGCATTTAAAGCTATAAATTTCCTTGTTAGCACAGCTTTTGCTGTGTTACATAAATTTTGATTCGTTGTGTTTTTGTTTCATTTATCTCTAAGTATTTTCTAATTTTCCTCTGGTCCAGTAGTTGTTTAAAAGTGTGTTGCTTAATTTCCACAGCTTTGTGAATTTTCCAGTTTTACCTCTGTTATTGATTTCTAACTTCAACCTATTGTGGTTGGATAATATCTATCTTTTAAAATCTACTGAGACTTAATTTGTGGTTTAAAACATATGGTCTCTCATGGAAAATGTCCCAAGTGCCCTTGAGAAGAATGTATGTTGTTGTTGGGTTGAGTGCTCTGTGTATGTCTGTTAGATCTAGTTGTTTTACTGTGTTGTTTAAGTCCTCTATTATCCTAACTTATCTTCTGCTTAGTTGTTCTATCTATTATTGAGGGTGGGGATGGAAGTCTCCAATCATTATTGTAGAACCATCTCTATCTTTCACCTCAATTCTGTCGGTTTTTGCTTCATATATTTTGATGATTATCAGTAGGTGCATAGATGTTTATAATTGTTGTACCTTCTTGTGGTATTGAACCTTTTATTAATATATATTGTTCTCTTTGTTTCTTGTAACCTTTTTTGATTTAAGATCTATTTTGTCTGATATTAGTATAGCCACCCTGCTCTATTGTGGTTACTATGTGCCTGGAACATCTTTTCCCATCCTTTCACCTTCAATCTGTTTGGATCAAAAGTGAGTCTCTTGTAGACAGCATGTGGTTCATGTGTTTTTATCTATTCTGCCAATCTTTATGTTTTGATTGGAGAGTTTAATTTGTTTACATTTAAAGTATTTATTGATGGGGAGGGACATCTGTCATTTTCCATTTATTTTCTATGTGCCTTATAGCTTTTTTGTCTTATATATATATATATAGATACATATATATGGATATACACAAATGTATGAGTGTGTATATAAAATATATGTGTCTGTGTGTATATATATATGTACACACACAAAAAAATGTTAGCACAGGGTGACAAAATTAAAATTTTAAAATTTCTTTGTCATTTTCATAGATTTGCAAGATTTATGCACTAAGCATGGGATGTTCTTTTAATAGTGCAAAAGCAACAAACGATATTCTGGAAAGAAATTATTTTTTTCTACAGAGAGAAGCAAATGGGATGAAGTGATGAGGGGCCCCATGAAGAGGTTAAGGTCAAGGATATGTTGTAGCCCCCAAGAGAACTGGGGGCTACACTGTCTGGCATACATGGCATACATGGCTCTGGACCCACTTCTTTTTAAATCCTGTACCTGGCACTTACTAGCTGTGTGGCCTTGGGCAAGTTACTTAACTCCCCTGTGCCTCAGTTTCTGCATCTGTGAAATAGGAATTATAGTAGTACTAAACTCATAGGGTCATTGAGAGTATTAGTTAATACATGTTAAATATCCGACAGGTAGTGAACTTGGTATTAAACTGGGTGATGCTTGACACTTCGTTGGTGTCTCATTTGTTTATTGAACAAACCTTACATAGCACTGCCTGTATGCCATGCATTGGTTCTAAGTGCTTAACAAATAATCATTCATGTAACCCTCACAACAACCCTATGAGGTAAGTATCGTTATTATCCACACTTTGCAAATGAAGAAACTAATGCACAGAGAGGATTAATGACTTGCCCAAAGTAACTGGGAGCTAGGATTTGAATCCAGGTTAAGTCTGTGTTCTAAATCTCCATATTAGGTGACCTTTTCCAGCTCTCTTTGCAGAACTCTCTTTTTTCATTAGATCAAAACTCACAAGACATTGTGATAAGGTAGTGTTAGGGTGATGTAGCCGTGGAGAAATCAACATAGAGATGGACAGGACTTTACAAAAGTCATCACACAAATGTTAGAGAAAAATAGATATACAGATCCTTCCCTACCTACACAATCACCCAGACATCCAGGAAATGTGTGTGTTGGGGGGAGGGGAGGCCTCTGCAATTCTACAGTGTTCTGCTTCTTCCTGTATTACCTGAAGCAAAAAGAAAAAAAGAAAGTACTCTTTGAATAGGAATTCAGTGACAATGTTCTGTACGTACCCAACTTACGGGCAGAACTCCCAGATCTGCCACAACCAGAACCATGATTACATTTTGAGTCTTTGAGCTCTGTTCTGCTCGTCAGCTTCACCCTGTGCAGGGGCTTGGTGGTTCCCAGAGACCAGGAAGAAGAGCCATCAGGCAAATAAATGCTGGCATTTCCAACTTGAACATCTTCAGAGGTAGGTGAAGGTCAGAGTCTTGGGGCTGGAAATGTGAGCCTGAAAATGCTTTCATCTGTGGCTTGTGTCCAATTTATGCCCCCAGATCATGCCAACACTATCCCTCTAGAAAAGAAGTAATTGTCCTTGTTCAAATGGAGAAACTGAGACAGAGAAAAATGACGTAGATGACACTGTGTCCCTTCACATGTGATACCCTGAGGACACTATGTGTTGTCTACAGAGTATTCCTAGTGAGAAAGTATAACCTGCGTCTAATCCTGAAGAAATTTCAAACAAACCCCACATGAGGAATGTTTAATTAAAAGAAAAAAATGCCTATATTCTTCAAAAATTTAAATGTCATAAAAGACAAAGGGCATTATTGGGTGAATTTATAAAATGGGATACTGATGATAGATTTGATAAAAATATTTTGGAAATGTTAAATTTAATGAAGTTGATAGTTGTACTGTGATCACAGAAGAGAATGTCCCTATTGTTAATACTCACTGAAGTATTATTCCTAAATAAGGAACATGATATATGATACTTACCCTCAAATTGTTAAGGAAAAAACAACAGCAACAACAACAACAACAGAGGGAGAGAGAGAAAGCAATTAGGGGTAAATTCTTTTTTAAAAATTTATTTGTTTATTTATTTATTTGGTTGTACTGGGTCTTAGTTGTGGCAGGTGGGGCCCCTCAACTGCGGCTCACGGGCTTCTTAGCTGTGGCTTGCCAGGTCCTTAGCTGCGGCTCGCTGGCTCCTCAGTTGCGGCATGCATGTGGAATCTAGTTCCCTGACCAGGGATCAAACACGGGCCCCCTGCATTGGGAATGCAGAGTCCTATCCCACTGCGCCACCAGGGAAGTCCCTAGGGGTAAATTCTTAAAATAGGTGAAACTGAGCAAATGGTATGTAGTGTTCTTTATACTACTTTTACTCTTGTAACTTGGAAATTATTTCCAAATAATAGTTTTTTAAAAGTTAAAGGCAACCCATCTAATGGTCTATGTGCCTCAAATTTTATTTTCCTATTTTATAATTTGTAACATATGCCAAGAGGAGAACTAGCTAGAGAGTTTTGCAAATTTTAAAATGTCTCTAGGTACTGTGTCTCCCTTTGAGCATCTGAGGGAATTCCAATCAATTCATATAATTTATCTTCTGCTTCGTTGAAAACTTTGACGCAAAAATAAAGACTCTGAGGGAAAACTGGTTACTTGGAGGGAAAGAGACAGTTACTCCACTGTGACTGTTTAATTCACAGTATCCAGACTTCGCCTTTGTTTTTGCTTTTTTGTCTTCCTTTCTCTTTGGCTTCAGGAGCTTGGAGCACCAGGTTGGGGGTGAGAAAGGAGTGGGGAGAGGGAATTTTTTGGAACAGTACTTAACCTTTTCTTTCAGAACCCCAAATCTCACCACCAGCGAGCTGCCTAAAATAATAGCCAGCACTTATTTTTCATATTCTGTGTTCCAGGTGCTAAACCCTCTCTTATCTTCTCTCCTGAACACTGAGAGCCATCAATTGTTACGTGTTTCTTTTATGTATCTTGTTTATTGTCTGACCCCTCTACTAGGATTAAGCTTTATGAGGGCAGGGATTTTTGCCAGTTTTGTTCATGACTGTATCCTTGGTACTTAGAATAGTGCCTGGCTTATAGTAGTCACTTAGTGTAAATATTTGTGGGACAATTAAATTTAAGGCAGATGAGCAAAGGATAAAACTTTCCAAATAGGCTAAAGAGTAAAAAAAAAAAAAAAAGACCACAAAAAAGTCAATAAAATTAAATAACTTTCACCCGTCTGGAGAAGAAAAGAGAGTCTGAGCTTAATAATAATAATAATAATAATAGCCAACATTTATTTTGCACATTCTGTGTGCCAGTGATTTATATAGTCAACATTTGCTATGTGGATACTCTCATCCTCATACTACAGATAGGGAAACTGAGGCTTTGAGAAGTTAGGTGGTTGGCTAATCATGTAGCTTATATTAAGCTAGACGTGTTGGGGCTGAGATTCAAGCCCAGGTCTCTCTGACTCCAGTGCCCATGTTTTGTTCTCTGTCTATATTACACTGACCGTCTTTAGTGTGGTACCAAGTGGGAGAGAATTTCCCTCCTATGGTAAGACAGAATGTGTATCCTGTTGGTAGAATAAACCAATCTTTTGTTTTTTTAAATTTTATTTGTTTATTTATTTATTTATTTTTGGCTGCGTTGGGTCTTCGTTGCTGCACGTGGGCTTTCTCTAGCTGCGGTGAGCGGGGGCTACTCTTCCTCGCGGTGCACGGGCTTCTCTTGTTGCGGAGCACGGGCTCTAGGTGCGCAGGCTTCAGTAGTTGTGGCACATGGGCTCAGTATTTGTAGCTCATGGGCTCTAGAGCGCAGGCTCAGTAGTTGTGGCACACGGGCTTAGTTGCTCCATGGCATGTGGGATCTTCCCAGACCAGGGCTCGAACCCATGTCTCCTGCATTGGCAGGCGGATTCTTAAACACTGCACCACCAAGGAAGTCCCAGAATAAACCAGTCTTAATAGAGGAAGAACTGACACCAACCATACCTAGGGTTTGAAACAGGCAGTATCCTTTGACCAGGACCTCTGGATCTACAAATCTGTGCTCCGAAGTTAATAATGGATTTAACCAAATTTTAGTTGCAAGGAGGTTTCCAATGACATTTTTCCCCTAAGGAAGGGAAATCACAAATTTTCAGATGTCTTATGATCCATGGGAAAATATTAATGATATGTGTAACTAGCACGTTAGGAAAATATTCATGGGGAATGTTACTAGTAATATGTCTAAAGGCTTGTCTTTTGTCTCATTTAAATTCATCCAGAAGAGCTACTTCTTTCCCTGCTTCTGTATGAGAGCTTGGCTATAGAACTAGATTTTTCTAGTCACTGCCTAAATTTAGAATATAATAATATATTATTAACTAATATAATAATATAGTATAATATAATATAATACAATATAATGATATATTTAGAAAAAAAGTCTAAGCCCATGCAATAGTCAAAACGCTAAGCTTGAATTAAAATTGTGGCTTCCTCCACACCTAGAAACCTACAACTGGAGAAGAGAGTGGTGGGTTTCCTTGCTCTTTCCTCTCCTCCTGCAGGTGGCTAAGTGCCATTTTGGAGGTGGAAGAAGAAGAGATAAAGGGGTCAGAACAGCTCTTTTTGGCAAGCAGTGTTGCACTTTTGAACTTTGTACTTTCGGGGCTTGGTATTGCTTCAAGTTGACTCTGTCGTGGCTGGTTTCATGGGTTGAGTCTTCTCCCACCCCAGCTAATGGAAGTTGCTCACCTGTGGTTCTCTTGATCTGGCTGAATCCATCTCCTTTCTGGCTGGCTTATTGTGACAGCTTTCTCTGGCCACTCACTTTCTATTTCCTTCTGTTGAGTTCTCATGGCTTTTCCCAGCAACCTGCCTGGAATGAATCTGGCATAAACCCACACTGGCTCTTTCTTGCATTCCTTTGCCCTATCAACTTCCGTAGGGCAATAAGTAGCCTCTGTCTCGTGACCATAGGTGACTTCAGCTAGCCTCCTTTCCCTTTGCGTTCTCAGGTGTGACTCAGACACCCATCTACTGTGGCTCCACAAACACTTGGGGCACATGTAGAACTCGTGAGAGGTGTCCTTAAAGCCTTTCCAGTGACTTAGGATTGAGAGCTCAGCATTCTTTAAAGAAAAGCTGCTCAAAAATCTCCTCCCCCAAATGTGTCAAATTCCTGACCATTTTCCACCTTTAAAATGAGTAAGGGTTTTAAGAGTCATTTAACCACTTTTGGGCCATCTTTTTTTCTCTTTTTAAAAAAGTCCTTCAAGTCGATCTGTGACAAGCTCACTTTAGGGTCTATCCAAAGGTCTTTGCTAAAACTTTTATTTTAATATCAAGTTACAAATTTTTAAATAAAAAGTCATGATATACAACAGCAAGCCTGATGATTTCAGTTTTATAAAAACAATTCGTATTCATATATCTGCACCTATAAAAGACAGGATAACATACACCCATATAGTGGGATTACTAGAAATACTTCATTGTCTGCCTTGTACTTTTTATGTTTTAAGGATTTTGTATGGTGACAGCTGGAAACTAAACTTTAAAAAAAATTAATTTTATTTTTGGCTGCATTGGGTCTTTGTTGCTGCGTGTGGACTTCTCTCTAGTTGCAGCGAGCGGGGGCTACTCTTCGTTGCTGTGCACGGGCTTCTCATTGCTGTAGCTTTTCTTGTTGTGGAGCACGGGCTCTAGGTGCACAGGCTTCAGTAGTTGTGGCTCGCGGGCTCTAGAGCTCAGGCTCAGTAGTTGTGGTGCACGGGCTTAGTTGCTCCGCGACATGTGGGATCTTCCCGGACCAGGGTTCGAACCCATGTCCCCTGCATTGGCAGGCGGATTCTTAACCACTGTACCACCTGGGAAGCCCCTGGGAGCTAAACTTTTGGTGGCAAGCATGCTGTAGTGTATATGGAAGTCAAAATATAATATTGTACATGTGGAACATGTAATGTTATAAACCAATGTCAGCTCAAAAAAAAAGAAGAATTAAAACAATTTTGTGGGACTTCCCTGGTGGCGCAGTGGTTAAGAATCCTCCTGCCAATGCAGGGGACACAAGTTTGAGCCCTGGTCCGGGAAGATCCCACATGCCGCGGAGCAACTAAGCCCCTGCGCAACAACTACTGAGCCTGCGCTCTGGAGCCCGCGAACCACAACTACTGAAGCCCACGTGCCTAGTGCCCGTGCTCCAGAACGAGAGAAGCCACTGCAATGAGAAGATCACGTACCACAATGAAGAGTAGCCCCCACTCGCTGCAACTAGAGAAAGCCCACGCGCAGCAATGAAGACCCAATACAGCCAAATAAATAAATAAATAAATAAAACAATTTTGTAAGCTGAATTTGAATTATTTTTTAATCAAGGGAAGGTAACACAGTAAAAAAAAAAAAGGTTTTCCTGCAAAAGGAAGGCATGAAGCTTGAGATGGAGAGACACTTTTTAGCAGAGTCTGTGTCCAGCTTTGGTGTGTACCTGTGACTGAGTGCTGGAGGGCAAGGAAGAATAACTAGAAGACAAAGTGTAAAGAAATTCCACGAGAATTTCCTCTTGCTTCACAACTCTCTTTATGTCTTTTGATCTCTGGCAACAACTGGGAAGGAAAAACTCCTGACAACACCTATTCAGACGTATATGGTCAACAGCATGAAGTGCTGGACACCCTTACTCATGATGTTCCTCTGTATGGTGCTACTGTCTGTGCTGGGAGGAATGAAGGAAAAACATAACCGCAGGTGATGAGGCTGGGTTGGGGATCAAAAGGGGTGCTGGGGCTGTGCTTGTTTCTGGACAAAAGAAGAAGTATCGTGCCTGGCACACCTGACTCAGGGCTCACCTTCCCTGGATCACCTGGAAAGGCATCAGTTACCTTTCTATATACAGAGATCCAAGAAATTATCAAGCTGAAGTCTTTCAAAGTCCTTTAATGCTTCCTTTTCCAACCTTGAAAGTAGCAATGTGTATCTGTCAGCTTTTAGATACATTCCATAAATTATAAGGATATAATATTTTCCCATGTCAGGCTATCTTTGAAGGGGAGGGGGGGTACCAGTACAGAGCTGCCATATTTTCCCATTCTTCCAGAAGCTCTGTGTCCTACCTGTGTGCACTTTGAAGAGTACCAAATGGGCATTTCTTGATATATACCATTAATTTAGTGGTAGGATATTTCAGAATGTGAAAAGATAGAAAAGAGATATGAGATGGGGCCTTAGTGGGGCAATCATGGGGGCCATATGATGAGAAAATGAAGTCAGTGGAGGGAGCCAAGAAAATTAGGTGAGAGAGATAAGAATTTGGAGAGAGGCTGAGTTATTAAAGGCAGGGTCAGCAAGGAGGGGAAGAAAAGTGGGGAGAATCTCTTCCTTACTCTCCGTGGTCTAGCTTCCCACACTATGAAATAGGTGTGATAATGAGGCTAGAGGATATCTCAGGCTCTGAGATCTCCCATTATAAAAATGTAAATTTTGTAGGAGGGCACATGAATGCTGGGAGTATATGGAGTCCTACCTCTAGGATGCTCAAAGAGGACTCAGAAGCCTGAAACACTGTAGGACTTGGGGAGCAGAGAAGGCAAAGAGGTCAGTGAAGATGCGATGGGGTCAGTGAAAATGCAATGAGGAGGATAAGGAAGGGGATTTCTCTTAGAAGGCGGATACCTTGGTGGAGACTTGGGTCTGGGATTCTAGGAGGGGCTGTTGAGCTTATGAAGGGCTTCTCTTCCCACACTTGCTATGTGGTCCCTGTCAGCTTCTTATCGTCTCATCTCAATTTCAGGGGGGAATTGTTACTTCAGGAGTGCTGGGGACAGCCAACAGTCCAAGAATGTGCCAAGAAGTGTTCTAGAACCTTTAGATGTGTAGAAATAAATCACACATGCTGCTGGACGTACTGTGGAAACATCTGCTGGGAAAACACAGTGAGTTTGGAGATGCGTGGTTGGGTCTATGTCTTCACTGATTCTCACCTTCTTCTCAGATGCTGTTATCCCTAAACAGAGGACTGAGGTACCCCAAATCCTAGGCACAAAAATAGCAGAAGACGATGTCCCCTAAACCTGGAAGGCAATTCACTGGCAAATAGACCAAGATACCAGCGTGGTGCACCTTGCTTCTTTCATTATATAATCAATGTCTGTGCTGTCTTCATTGCATTTTTCAACAGTTTGCTCTTTTCTTGTTTTTCTAGTCCAGATTTCTAGCCATTGTTTCCAGAGTCAGACTTTTCCATGAGCCCCGTTAGCTCAGCCAGGCCCCAAATCTCTACCTTTCTCTGTTCAATGAACCAATAACCCCCTAGTCAAAAGTAGACAATTTCTGTTGTTACATGAAGTATTCCTGTTCCAAGGTCTGGTGAGGATGAGTAATATTAAGCTTGGGAATGAATTCCTGCTTCTCAGAGTTTCATAGCCTCTAAGCATCTAACCTTCTTCTCTTGTAGATAATCACTGAAAGACAGCTAAAACCCTAACCTCCCACTGGGACACCAGTGGGACACCAGTGGGACACCGCTATTCTCACTGAGGGCTGGGCAGGAGTAAATCCTTGGCAAATAAACTCATTTGCCAACAGTGGTCTTTGGCTTTTTTCCACTTCATTCCACTACCCTTGAATCCCCCCCTATATTTTTCCCATCCTATAGGGTACATAAGTTTCCAACTCTTGCTTTCAACTCTTGCTTCCCCATTTGATTACCTTAGAACTAATAGGCTAAGTCATGGGCTTCACAGAATAGAAGTTTATTTCTTGCATGCTATTTTAATGAGGGTAATTGGCAAGCAACCCTTTCTTTCAGTTTTTCAGAGAGCAGTGAATTTGTCTCTGGTGAATTTGTTTTTCACAGGGTATGGGTAAACAATTCTAAAACTACTTTACATGTATAAAAGATTGAACAGATAAGTAAGTAACTTAGATAGGACAGGTTCCTGTTGGAGAAGTTACAAATAAGCAAAAGGAAAATGCTAGAATGAACCCTGGGGTACTGGATTAAAATCAGAGATATCAATATGAACTCATGTTCAGCTTTTATATATATATATATACACACACACACACACACACACACACACACACACACACAGATAGACACATGCAGAAATACTTATGGACACGTATGTATACATGGATTAGTTATACATACATATATTTCTTAGCTATGTCTGCTGAAGGGGCCTAGAAGCAGTGATACCACAGTAACAATAAGCACACAAAGAGCCCAGATCTTGGTTCTAAATACCATTCTTCAGTACATGGGCCAAGGCTTCTTAGAGAAATGACTGATTTTAGAACTGGGCTTGGAAAATACAAGATGAGACTGGGGCATCTTTTGGGGTCAGAATTTAATGAAAACCAAAAATCAAAATAATGGGAAACAGGAGCCCACCTGAAAGAGCTCCTAGTGGCCAAAGCCAAGAATAATTTAAGCATAACACTGTTACTGCTGGTCTATTAAAATAAAATGTTACAAAGTTAATGGAAAAATAGCAGACAACTTCAATGTAAAGGGCTTCCCTGGTGGCGCAGTGGTTAGGAATCCGCCTGCCAATGCAGGGGACACGGGTTCGTGCTCCGGTCCGGGAAGATCCCACATGCCTCGGAGCGGCTGGGCCCGTGACCCACAACTACTGAGCTGGCGAGTCTGGAGCCTGTGCTCCGCAACAAGAGAGGCCGCGATAGTGAGAGGCCCGCGCATCGCGATGAAGAGTGGCCCCCGCTCGCCGCAACTGGAGAAAGCCCTTGCACAGAAACGAAGACCCAACACAGCCAAAAATAAATAAATAAATAAATAAATTTATTTTTTAAAAAAAGTGAAAATTGAAACATTTCTGCTGGAAAAGAAAATTCTCCCACTAGAACAACCTTGAGTCCGAAAAGAAAAGTAATACACCACTGCAACTTTTGAAAAAAAATTAATTAATTAATTAGTTTTTTGCTGCGTTGGGTCTTCGTTGCTGCGCACGGGGCTTTCTCCAGTTGCGGTGAGCGGGGGCTACTCTTCCTTGCGGTGCGTGGCCTTCTCATTGCGGTGGCTTTTCTTGTTGTGGAGCATGGGCTCTAGGCGCACAGGCTTCAGTAGTTGTGGCTCGCGGGCTCTAGAGCTCTGGCTCAGTAGTTGTGGTGCATGGGCTTAGTTGCTCTGCGACCTGTGGGATCTTCCCGGACCAGGGCTCGAACCCATGTCTGCTGCACTGGCAGGTGGATTCTTAACCACTGCACCACCAGGGAAGCCCCAGCACTGTAACTTTAATTACATATTTCTAAGTAAACATTTTAATGTATGAAAAAATACCTTGAGTCAGAAATTTAAAAACTCAGCACATAAGTAGACAAAAAACCAGGAAGACATGAAATAAGAGGTTGATAGAACATAAAAAATTGAAGAAAAAGATAAAAGTCCTCTTAGAAATAAAGACTGTTACAAGATATTTAGGACAGAATAAATTCAATTAAACTATAATAGGAATTGAGAAAAATAATGAAAGAAGCCAAGGGACCAAAAATAAATACATAAAGTAAAAACAGTAAGAGAGGAAAAGTTTGAGTTTTAGGGTTTTTCAAAAAGAAAACCTGAATCAACAACAACAAAAAGGACCATCATAGATCCAGCAAATATGATTCAGAATAGTCTCAGATATCAGATGCTTGGTGCCTTCTAATTTAGATTCTTACTTCTACCTTCTCATACCCTCTCACCAGTGGTTTTCAGGAAGTGAACCCTTCCCAAGCCAAGACACTGGACACTATAATAACTGATGGATATACTCCTAGATAATGTAATTTTAGACTTAGGAACATCTTCTGGAGAAAAAGTCTTCCTTGAATATTTCATGTCATGCCCATTCTAATTATATTTGGACTGATGGGCATTTCTTGGTGGTAGATCTTACACTCAGCACCTAAACCCAGCTCTTACATTCCAGATACCTTCCTTTAGCTTGTTAATTAGGCATTCTGGGTCTGTTATGACATAGACAGCTACCAGAAGTGGGATGGGACACACTTTGCTGATCAGTATGAACCCACCTGTGAACACTGGGGGCAGCCAAAGGAGTTGACCAACATCATGATGTATGAGATGAGGAGGATATTTCTAGAGTCCTTCCATATGCTTGACATAGAGAAGGAGCAAGAGAAGAGAATAAATCATGCAAAAATCATTGCAACCGTGAGGCTGTGGGTTGGTCGAAAACAGATCAGTGCTGAGCTGCGATTCTCTGCAGGCTGGACTTGACATTTTGGAGACCCCGATCATGGTAGAATCTGCATTTGCTTCTTCCTTCGCCTCCAAAAATTTCAAGGTCTTCCAAGGGACCCCCAGTTCCTCCCTTCTGCATATTATAGAGGCATACAATTGTTCCAATAAAAACAGAACATGCAGTGGTGTCCAGGCAAGTACTCCTCCTAGCCATAGCATTCTAGGTGTAGCTTCTGACTTCTCTAAGGCAGGGTGGACTGTCCAGAGAGGGCCAAGGTACCAGTTACCACAAGGGAGAAGGGCAACTGCTCCCAGTAAAATTCATGGTCCATGGTGTTCATGCCAGTGGCAAGGAATAGGTGAGCCTGGCACCTATGGCATATCCACGTGGTAGGGAGCCCAGGACTTGGACATGTGAGGTCGTTCCCTATGTGGCCCCTGGCAGGTAACTTTGCCTCTCTTAACAGTTTCTCCCAGGTTGTTTGGGGCGTAGCCAAGCTTTGGGAGAGTGAGGCTATCTGAGGAAGCACCAAATAAGAGTTTCTGGACAGCACGCTCTTAGCACCCAACTACCTCCAATGATGTCTGTGTTGGTGGTGGATCACGATCTCTTTCCTAAGCTCCTTTTGTGCAAGGGCAGCTCTTAGCAGAATGGAGGAGATCCTTCAGTACCAGGAGCCCTGTGATGCTTCTGCGGCGGGTCAGAGACTCTAGCCCGAGGGAGGCATGTCCTGCCTCTGACGTCTCCTTCACTGATGCTCAGGAGGAAGCACTGGACTGGAGCATAACACCGCCTCCCCTCCTCCAGCAGGGCCTGCCCACCTGAGTTCTTCACACTTGACCCCGTGTCCCAACTGGCCACACGTTTTGACCCAGTCTCTGGACTTAGTCCCAGGAACATTTCAGAGGAGTGGTGATGGTGCAGAGTAGGGACTCTGTACCCCAGTGATGAATTTCCACTGACTCACCATGAAACCATGGGCAAGACCCATAGCCATCCTATGCCAATTAATCTGTAGTCAGGTCACCATGTACCACCCTTTCCTCCACCCTGTGGCTTCCCTCTGGATTAAAGAAAGAAGAAGAAGAATGAAACCATAAGAAGGAGGATTGGGGAAAGGTGGGGACCACTCAGGTAAAGGAATTCACCAGAGTCGCAGGTCCTGGCATCCCATTCCAGGCCCCATTACGAGAGCGGCCCTATTGGTGGGTGATGGAGTGGGGGAGAGTCAGGGTCAGCACAGGCACTCCCTTCCCTGTGGACAGCCTCACCACATGCACAAGAAGCAAGCAAACAGGGAGCACGGAGGAAACCTCCTCCTCTAGCCAGATCATGACTTCTCACTCTCTTTTGACCTTGAACATGTCATTTAACTTCCCTGGGATCCATTTTCTTCATTGTAAAGAGACAGTAAGCTGAACCTCTCAAGGAGGATGAGGAGAATGGACCAAGTTTAAGAAGAGCCCTCCTTGGGGACCTCCCACTCTGTGTCCCAGGGTCTAGTCTCCACGCATCTCACGTTGAACTTGCCCTTGTGGCTCCAGGGTGAGGAATGTTCTCCTTAGCACCGAGAGATGCCACACATGAGCAGTTTCCCCCCCCTGGGAGTACTGGTTCAGTGAGCAGAGCAACAAGGGGGTGGAGCCTGCCAGGGGCTGGCGGGGAGGCCGAAGGGAGGGAGGGTAGAGAAGCATGACAAGGGGAAAGAGGTCAGAGACCTGGACCCAGAAAGGCAGAGGCCCTCTGGGGTCTGTGCCGGGTTCTCAACGATCACAAGCACTGGGAGCGAATGAGGCAGGTCCCTGCACGTTTGTTCTGGTTTATTTGACAGGAACAGGTAGTTCGGACGGTGGGGAGGGTGGCATTCCTATTGACATCCTCATTCCGGGTGTCAGGTCCTTGTCTTCGGCTGCAGGTACAGTCTCTGGGTAGAGGGTTGGGGGGAGCAGGAAGCACAGCCCAGCCTGCTCTCTGACTCACAGTATGTTCATGCAAACGTTCCCGCAGAAGGTTGAACAGCATATGGTGTTTGCTTGGCACTGTCGGTGATGTGTGCAGGGGAATGTGCACAGATATATTTTGGCTCTCTTCTCACACTCCTTGATTTCTGGTGATAGCTGCTTTTCTGAAACAGAGCAGGAGCAGGGTCAGTGGAACCAGGCCCCTGGAGAACGCCTCTCTAAAACCTAGAGCCAGACTTCCCTGGTGACGCAGTGGTTGGGAAGCCACCTACCAATGCAGAGGACACGGGTTCGAGCCCTGGTCTGGGAAGATCCCACATGCCACGCAGCAACTAAGCCCGTGCGCCACAACTACTGAGCCTGCACTCTAGAGCCCATGAGCCACAACTACTGAGCCCACATGCCACAAACACTGAGCCCATGCACCACAACTACTGAAGCCCGTGTGCCTACAGCCCGTGCTCAGCAACAAGAGAAACCACCGCAATGAGAAGCCCGTGCACCACAACAAAGAGTAGCCCCCGCTCGCCTCAACTAGAGAAAGCCCGCGCAGCAACAAACACCCAACGCAGCCAAAAATAAAAATGAATAAATTTATAAATATAAATAAATAAATAAATAAATAAAAACTTAGAGTCTCCTCCAAAACCCCAGGCACAGTCCCATTCATGACACTCTTGGACTTTTCAGGGAATTCACCCTCTGCCCTTCACCAAATCCTGGTGATTTGCAATATCTTAAATCCGGTTCCTTCCATTTTTACCCAATAGACCTCAATGACTGGACTTCCTAGACCCTCTCCATAATCCTGTAACCAGGACCCCGCCTCCTCTATTAGTCGTGGCCTTGGCCAAGTCACCCCCATAGAATCTACACCCTAACCCTGAGAACTCAACAAGTCTGGGACATCCTGCCAACCCTCCCCCACTCTCCAGAATCTTCAGAGAGGGAGATGAACTTGCCTCTTCATCCTCTCTCTCCTCTCATACTGTCACTGTCTGCAGGATCCTTGCCCCTTCCCAGAAAATACCACTTTCCATATTTCCCTTCCACTGTCACCATCCTGCTCCTTCTGAGATAATTTTAACTTGACCTGTGCACCCCAAATTTTGCTCTCCCAATGTCCTTTCATTCTACACCTACTCCCATGAACATCTCTGGATGGTTACCCATCACATTTGTGCATAAATCAAAGAATAGTTGTTTTGTTTTCCTACCTGATTCTCAGCTCTGTTGTATCTTTCACTACTGTAGGTACCATGTGTCTCTGGATTTGGAGGATGGAGAATAAAAAGATGTAGTTTCTCCCTCCATCCCTATCACTCTTCACGTGGCCAGATAAAGGAGCTGGAGGGCCATGGTTTAGGAAGAACCAGAGTCTTCATAGTGCTGAGGTCAGAATAGGATGTGCCGAAAAGTTCCAATTCCCAGGTTCCCCTTAGACTGGACACAGCCCCCTCCCCCTCCCCCCCCCTTTCCCCCCTAGCCCATCACCTACTCTTCTTCTTCTGGTTATAGGACCCTCCCTGGGCCTGCAGCAGCAGAACACAGAGAAGCAGGATGGGCAGCAGAGCCTGGGTTCGCATGACTCTGCCCAGAGTGGGGAGCTCTCAATCTGGCCCGGACTCCCCTGGAGAGCTGAGTGAGGAGAGTGAAGGAAAGAAAGAAGAGGTGATCCTGGGCTCCTCCCTGCCTCTGCTAGCCAAGCCAGGGCAGAGCAAGGAGTCTTTGTTTCCTCCCCTTGCCTGCCCCTCACCATGGCCCATTCATGTGAGACTTGGGCTTCTCCAGAGATGACTCCTCCTCTCACATAGCTAACCCTCTCCTTTTTTTTTTTTTAAGGTGTAGGCTTATTTATTTATTTATTTTTGGTTGTGTTGGGTCTTCGTTTCTGTGCGAGGGCTTTCTCTAGTTGTGGCAAGTGGGGGCCACTCTTCATCGCGATGCGCGGGCCTCTCACTGTCGCGGCCTCTCTTGTTGCAGGGCACAGGCTCCAGACGTGCAGGCTCAGTAGTTGTGGCTCACGGGCCTAGTTGCTCCACGGCATGTGGGATCTTCCCAGACCAGGACTCGAACCCGTGTCCCCTGCATTGGCAGGCAGATTCTCAACCACTGCGCCACCAGGGAAGCCCATTAACCCTCTCCTTTTGCAAACAGAATTTTTGTTTGCTGAAAGATGTAATCTATTTCTATTTTCTAATTACAAAATAATTTATAGAAAAGGGAAAAGCGAAAAAGAATATTAAAAAAGGTGGTCATCTCACTGCCTAAAATTAACATGAGCCCTGTTGTACTAGCTTTCTAGTTTCTTTGCATATTTACTATACGCGATTTTTTGTTTTCTCACGTTTTGAATCACCCACCTTTTGTGACCCATCTTGTGCACACTCCATGAATCGTATAACTATTTCACAAAACGTGGTTTCTCATAATTGCACTGTCCTCACTTAAAATAAATGCCTGTTCAGTATCAAAATCTATACACACTGTATCTATGAGGAAGGGAAGCAAATTCTGCACACTATTTATAACCAGTATGGTAAATCCTTCAAAAAATTCAAGAGAATTTAAAATATTAATGCTGAAATTGTTGTTCATAACTGAAAATAATATATAATTGTTAGTAATCAAAAATCCTCAAAGATTGTTTTACTTTGTTAAGATTTTAAAAGCATAGTTCTTAATAAAAAATGTATCTTGTTTCTTTAGTGTTAAAAAATGCCTATTGTCAAACATCTGTATTATACTAGTTACTGATTATCTAGACAATATCCTGTTGAACATTTTATTCATGAAACCTTGAGTTTTTTAGAGTAAAGTAATTTGTGGTGGAATCTGTGGGTGAAAAAGTAAGTAGGTAATTTAAGTGTATATTGTGTGTATACACACACACACACACACACACACACACACACACACACACATGCACACACACAGCTATCCCCAGAAACCAAAGGGATATCCTCAGAAATACATATACATATATTTGTATGTATACACACATACACACACACACATAGAGAGACAGCTCAACAGAGCTGTTTTTCTAAATTCTGCACAGCTTTCTGCAAACCCATGTGCATGATCCAGAACCAAGAGTGGCAGGAATCCTGGGCAGAACCTCCCTGGCACTCGTCAGAGACTGTACTCCTTAAACAGGCCATTAAGGATTCCCAATATCCGGGCTAGATACAGAGCATGAGGCTGTGATTCTCCTGCATGAAACATCATTTTCCTGCCATAGAAACCAATGTCTTGGGAACCTGTAATCCAAGCATTTTAGGTTTGGCACCATTTGCAGTCCCCATCAAAGTTCCCTTCAGTTGGCTCCCACACCTTTGTATCCAGGTGCCCAAATTCTGCCTTTTGTCTCTGTACTGGTTCACCCTCAGCAAAATCCCCAGAATCTTGGCATGTATTTACACCACTCAATGCACCCAACAGATCCTGGGAAAAGTCACTCATATATGGACATCTCCTATCACTGTACAGAATATTCCAGTAGACAGGGTTTGGGAGGAGGAGGTCTATTCTTTGGGGGTCCCTGGCCCTTGCCCACTTGACTCTTTTTTCTAATGAACTCCAAATCATGTGTACATGTGCTCAATATAATGCACTTCTCTGATATTTGTGAACAAATCTCCCCACTCCTCAACTCACAAACCTGGACCAAGATCTCAGTGCTAGATTTGATCACTTCAAATCTATCTTTTCTAAAGTGGTCATCTATCATTTCTAAAGTGTTTCTTATTCAGTCTCTATTTATCCAATAAAAGCCATAGGCCATTCGGTGGGAGATGATGTTGTGCCTTAATCAGCAAAGGACAATCAATACAGAGAAGGATTAAACAGCACCCACAAGTCAAAGGAAAACAGACATACAGACTCTCCTCCACTCACTACCTGTGGATGAACCCAGATGCATCAGATAAAGACTCTAGACTTGAGTCTGTTGGGGGTGGCCAGAGCTGCAATCCAGGTACACAGTGTTCCTCCTGGCTTAGTAGGAGATATTGCTCACATCAAAGAAAATCCAGGACTTCTGGTTGGGTGAGTATCAAAGAGTCTGCGATATGACCACTATGTTCCTGAGTGGCAATGAAAGATTGGCCGCAAAAAAATCACCTTTAAGTTCTCAGCCTTTGAACTTGCTTTTTCTCCTCTCCTGCCC
This sequence comes from Balaenoptera borealis, assembly GCF_965194805.1. Classification (NCBI taxonomy): domain Eukaryota; kingdom Metazoa; phylum Chordata; class Mammalia; order Artiodactyla; family Balaenopteridae; genus Balaenoptera; species Balaenoptera borealis. Next base: position 15,243,132 of record NC_138872.1, read on the forward strand.
CCTGTTCCAGGCCACAACACCCCCCCCGCCGCCACAGGCCCCTACCTCCCCCAGTAGGAAGAGGCCAGATAAAAAGGTGTCAGCCCGTTACTACAGACACTCAACTCAGACACTTTCAGAGGTAGGTGGGAGTAAGGGTCTTGAGGCATGAGCTTTTACTTGTGGCTTGCTTGGATGAGTTCCCTGCCCGGGTGGCATCAACACTATTCCTGCGAGGTGAGGATTATTCCCTGTTATTCAAATAAGAAAATTGAGAGAGAGGTGACGGGAACTGTCTGAAGTGCCATAGGAATAAGGGGCAGAGATTAAACAAGATACCAGCATTCCTGACTCAAAATCCACTACTCTCTCCTTTAACATCTGGAAAGCCCAGCATCCTGAATTTGGGGGAGGGGGCCAATAGGTCTGTGTCCTTGTGATGCCTAGCGACCTTTTCATCATCATACACCCTATCTCAGGATGGCCAAAGAATTCACCCAGACCTCTGTATGTGAGTGGTACTCAGCCTGGGCAGGATGATGTTTTTCTTCCCTGGGATCATTTAGTGTACCTGAGGTGTGCAAAGAAGGGTATTGGGCATCTCCAGGATCCTGAACACCCTTTAGGGGCAAGTGAGAAACTCAGAAAACCAGACTAAGAGTGAGGCCTTTTAAATGAACAGATCTCAAAGCTCTGGAAAACTTGGGTCTCTAATGGGGTTTCTGAATACAAATAAACAGCTTCATAGGACACAGGGCTTTGGATTTATTGTGTGTCTGTCACTGGGTGCCAGACTTCCTCCTTCTGTGTGCAAAAGGCAGGTGTCAGGAATCCAGAGGCCCATCCCAATCCGTGCGCATCTTCACCCAGTTACCTCATACCTCATACCCCTGCCAGTAAGTGGATAACAGAGCATCTGCCTTACACATCTGTCTTGCTATGTGCTGGTGCCTTCAGAGGATCAGAATAACACTCTGAGCCAGGCTCAAGGACTGGGACTTCTACTACTGCTAGCTGGCTTTCCGGTGCAAAAAATGTGAGTGATTTACAGGATTTCTGGAAGCCCAATGTGTTCAAAGATATTTCTCCTTTGGCCTAGAGCTTCATCAATTAAGTTGTATCCTTCGGTATAAACATTGCCCAATGGTCAATGAGTCAGTAGGTGAACTTAGCAATTCTCCTTCACCAAGCCATGCTGAAGCAAGCTGGCAAGAATGTGGGTTCTAAAAGGAGAAGGTTGGAGCGCAGATATAAGCAGCTGAGTGGAAGCCCCCAAACATCTGATCTTTTACCTTTTAAGGGCTGTTCTCCTTTTCTTACTCTTATCTCCTTCTCTTACTCTTGTCTCTCCTTGAATTTCCTAAATCCAATTTGCCTCAAAGACAGGAGGTAGAGACACATACATTTGATGTCTTGTTGGTGGAAATACAACCCAACCCTTAGTGAGAAAACGGGGCAGCAATTATTCAAAGCCTGAAACGGACAACATCTTTTGCCCAGCAATCGTTTTCTATTGACCCACACTAAAAAAAATAATAATCTATGTGACAAAGCTTTAGCTGGAAGGAGGTTCATCAGGACATTTATATAACAAAAATAAATTGGAAATATTTGGGTCTTCATGATATGGGGAATGATCATAATATTTATCATTGGATTGTTGGCATGACTTGTGTAATGTGATCATATTTTTTTTGGTCTCCCTTGTTCTGTTAGACATTATTCAGGATAGCTAGTTATTTCCTTGCTTCTTCAGGAAAACTTAGGTAGGTCCCCACAACTTCTGTGACTTCAGTCACAAAACATCTTCTCAACCTAATAATTAAAATGTGCAGGCCCGTGAAATTAGCCACAACTTCATAAATTGTTTAGAACTGTGGACCCTCCTTTTTCTCAGAGGCTCCAGTTATGGAAGAGAATGTGGCCAACATTTTTCTCTTGAGCTCTTTGTGATTCTGTTCCTTCACCTCCAACTGGCTTAAAAAATTTCTGGCTCCTGGGTGGTAGAGGGAGGAAGCACCAATAAGAGAGAGTGGGAGTTCTTACGCAATAGATGTGATCACAGGCTGGCGTTGTACTTCTGGTCTCCTTTCTTTCCCCCTTCCTCCCTTCCTCTCTTTCTTTCTTCCTCCCTTCCTCCCTTTCTTTCTTTCTTTCTCTTTCCTCCCTCCCTCCCTCCTTCCCTTCTTTCTTCCTTTAAGAAATGTTTTCCCCATTTTTCTTTTCTTCTTCTTCTTCTTCTAATATTTTATTTTATTTTATTTTATTTGGCCACACTGTGCGGCATGTGGGATCTTAGTTCCCCAACAAGGGATCGAACCCAGGCCCTCTGCAGTGGAAAAGTGGAGTCTTAACCACTGGACCGCCAGGGAAGTCCCCTGGTCCTCTTTCATGGGAGATTTCAAGGGTTCATTGGAGACACAAAATGGCATCAGGCCATTTACAATTCAGATACTTCCCAAACTGTAGCCCTCTTCTCTGCTACTACAGGTCACGTTAGCCAAATTCCCCACCCTTCAGAGTCTTTAGTCAGGACTCGAACACAAGTCTATGGTGTCCCTGCAAACTTTTGGGGACACACCGTAAGCTCTGAGTAGTATCCACAGAGCATATTCTCCCAACTTGGAATTAGAAGGCAGTATCTCTACTTTCCTTGGCAAAGCTTTTGACTAATAACATCTCCTTCAAAATCCTCTCTTATAACTCCTTCAACTTGGGATCATCTATGTAGAGGAAAGTTTATTAAAAATTTTTTTTTAATTTTTACTTTTTAAAAAATTTTATTAAATTTTGTTGGAGTATAGTTGCTTCACAATGTTGTGTGAAAGTTTTGTTTTTAAGTTTAAGTTTGGTTAGCAATTTTTCTCAAGTCCTGCTGAGTAATCTATCTCATCCACTCTGTCTTAAGGTCTCAACTAAAACTTCCATTATATCATCCTGTTACCTATGTTCTTAATTAGCAAATCAGGACACTTCATGTGTTCTACTCTTCCAATTTCATAAAAATAATGACTACAACATGAAAGTATACATGTATACAGTTATCTCTGGGTGGTGGAATTATTAATGCTTATTCATTTCCTCTTTGTATTTAAAAAATGATACAACCTGAAGATTTATTGCTTTTTGATCAGAAAAAAAACCAATGTGTTTTTAAAAGAAATAGCTTTGTAAAGGAAGGGGTACATAATGTGAGATGGGGAAGAAGCCCGGGGAAGCCAATGGCTAGCTTGCTATATAGGTAGGTGCCAGTGGGTGGAAAGAGAAAGTAGGAGAAAGAATAACACAGTATTCACTAGCACTTTCTCTTTCTTTCCTACCCTATTCCCCTTAATTCCTTCTCTACTTTTAGCAGCATCGAGAAAAGACCTGTCTTCTGCCAAAACTTAACCCAAACACACGCAGCAACTACCATGAAGCTCTGGGCTCTCCTCCTCATCATGCTCACCTGTGAGGTTGTGATGCTTCTGCCCGTGCTGGGAGGCCTCAAGCACAAACCTTTCTGTAGGTGATGGGGCAAGGGAGGAAGGTGCTGTGCCCAGGCCTGGGATGTCTGCCACAACCGATTCAGGGCCTACCTTTCTAGGATCACCCTTTAAAGGACCAGAAACTTCTTTTAAGCGGAGACATCCAAGAAAGATTAGGTTGAATGTTCCCAATCTGGCATCGTTTCAAGCTTCCTCTCCCAGTTCTGAAAGCAATAGTGGGTACATCGAGAGGGAATGTAGCTTTTGCCCACATTCCATAAGCTAGCAGGAAACAATATTTGCCAATGTCAGACCACCTTGGGTAGAGGAAACACCAACACAGAACTTCCCTCTGAGCCCATATTTTCAGAATCTCTGTGCCTGATCTGAGTGAGCCTTTGATGAATACCAAAAGGATAATATTTAGCACAGTTGTTTAGTTTGAGGGGAAGAATCTTTTAGAATATGAAAAAATGGAAAAGACAAATAAGGGGTCCTTATGAGTGAAAGTTTGGGGGTCATACGATAAGAAAATGGGATAATGAAGTGACCTCAAGGGAGGATTATGGGCCAGTGAAAGATGTGGCATTTGGGGAGAGGCTGAGTGCTTAGGTGGTATCATCAGGGAAGTGAATAGAAAGAGGAAAAAGTAGGTTCCTATTCTCCCCTGGCTCAGTTTTCCAATCTGAAAATTGGGTATGGCAATTGGAACTAGAAAATATTACAGACCCTGAAATCTAAAGTTATATGGGAATGGACTTGGTGAGGTGGTGTCATCTGTGATGGGGTTGTCCTAGGTCCCATCTTTAGGGAACTTAGAGAGAACCCAAAGGCCTGCAATGCTGTGGGAACATGTGGAAAGAGGGAAGTCATGTCATGTCAGGATGGTCTTCTGTAAAAAAGCCACTGGCTGGAATTCACAGAAGGGATTCTCCTCAAAAGCAGAAAAATACTTTGTTGCTTAGAGCTCAGGGCTTTTTAAGCTTGAGAAGGGTCTCTTCTCTAAGTTGTGGGTGGATGGACACTGCCAAATTCTACCGTCTCAATTCCAGCTGAACTAAGAGATATTGACCAGTGCTGGGTACAGCCTCCATCACTAACGTATTGTTTAAAAAGGTGCACTAAAGCAAGGGGATGCTCCTTTCCGAATCATACATGCTGCTGGACCTACTGTGGCGACATCTGCTTGGACAATGAGTGAGTTGTTTGGGGTGGGAAGGTTGGGCCTGGGGATGCTTCCTCACTGCTCCTCACCCTCGTTCAGAAGCTATGGCCTGGAACAGAAGACATAGTCACCTCAATCCTGGTCACAGAAATAGGCAGCATAAGGCAACACCCTCCTGCCTCCACGCCTAAGCTGCCACTCACTGTAAATTAAACCAAGATACCAGCATGGGAACCTCCACATTTCTTTTCACTCTCATTCAATTCCCCCCCAAACATCACCCATCAGTTTGTTCATCCCTTCTTTGTCCAAGGTCCCAATTATTGCCTCCTTAGTCTGGCCTCTCCACTGGCCCCTTATCTCAGCCAAGCCCAAGAAGACCCAGTCTCTACCTGTCTGCTCAATTGGCAAATCTCTTGAGAGAAATTGATTAAAAGTGGGTAACTCCTGGGAATTCTCTGGTGGTCTAGTGGTTAGGACTCCGTGCTCTCACTGCTGAGGGCCTGGGTTCAATCCCTGGTCGGGGAACAAAGATTCCACAAGCTGCATTGTGTGGCAAAAAAAACCAAAAAACAAAAAACAAGTGGGTAACTCCTGATCTGACAGGAAGAATTCCTGTTCCCATTAACTGTGGCTAAGGGTGCTATTAAGTTTGGGAGTGTATGTCCCCCAGGGTTCCCTGACTTTTTTAACCACTTAACTTTTCTCTTCCAGAGAACCCTTTAAATTCATGCTAAAACCCTAGATTCTAGCTGACCCCCGACTAGTGTGGGCTGGAGGTTGACTGTGTGGTCAAGAAGAGGGCTGCCTTGTTCTCTGTCGGGATACCCACTCGCTCCAGCTCAGGACCTCTTTGTTCTCTCCTTGACCTCTCTATCCTGACAAGGCTCAAGTCTTTGCCAAATAAACTGATCCACCAACCTGAGGGCTCTGTATTTTTTGGTATTTCATCCTTGTAACTTCATTTCTTTCATTATAATCCCTAAGAGCCTCCAAAGTTTTTCCCATCCCATCACGGGCACAGGCACCCAACTCTGCCTTCCAGTTAGAACAATGTATTAGTCAGGTATGCTCATGGCTGTAGCAAAAATACAGAGATTTATAAAAATCTCATGGGGTTAACACGGTAAAAGTTTATCCTTATTCACAATACATTTCCCTGAGGGTGATCAGTGAACAGCCACCCATGTCATGATTCAAGGACCCTGGCTCCTCCCATCTATAGCTCCACTGTCTCCTAGGACCTCTTCTGCATCCAGCCAGTAGCTGGGAGAGGAAAGGTAGCACAGAGGCTCATACAGAAGGGCCAGGCATAGAAGTGGGGTTTACTATTTCTCTCCACATTCTATTTGCCATAATGTAGTCATATGGTCCCACCTATTTGCAAAGAAGACTAAGAAATATAGTCTAGTTTTATGTCCAGTAAGAACAGGAAAGGGGGTTTGGTGAACACACGGCAGTCTCTGACCTGCCTATTTATGCAAAGCCAGACTCCTTAAGTAAGACCCAGGACCCTGGCCTCCACATCACTCTGTCCCATGGAACAAGCACCTGCTGGTAAGAAGCTGGCATCTACTGTCATTACGGAAAGAGTTCCTGACCTCAAGGCGGGTACTCAGAGCTTCCAGAATGATTCCTCCTTCTGCCAAACCTAGTATCCTCTTATTTCTGCCGGGTCAGTTTTGTCTGCCTGTCAGTTTTACCTGGGTAATATTACTCATATCCTGAGATTTCAGGTAATACAAGGCAGGCTTTCCTGCCCATATTGTTTCCCCGAATTATATCTGAATTTCTACCATTTGTCATCAGTATCTTGAAGATCATTTAAAAAATACAACTTCTCCTGGATGAGGGGTACCTACTATATATCCAGGCTTGTGCCTCTTCCTGATCCAGAGGACAAGATATTCTCACTTAGATGGATGAGTCAGTCTAAGTCTAAGTTGATAGCTGAGTCATGCCTATCAATTTACAGCCTGAAGAAAGGCTCAGGAATGTGCAAAGCCCAAGGCCAGGCAAGAGACTAAGTCCTAGTAGAACACTGGTTAGTGCCTTAGAGCTCAGAATAATGAAAAGGGACAATGGCTCAGGGGCTCAGGTAAACATCCTTCAGGAGTGGGGCTCCAGGCTCCCCACTATGGAGTGCCACTGGGGATTTCCCTTCACCATTATAGTAGTGTTTTACTTTCTCCTGGATTAAAGATCCTGTTTCCAAACCCCACCTCTCTCTCTTTCTTACAACCTCATTTTGGTAATATATACCCTATAGGGGCTTCCTGAGAGAGGGTAATTGAGAACTAACTAAATAAAGTAAATTTAAAAAATTTGACATTTCATGCCTTCATTCTACCCTTATCTTAATGTATAGTTCGGCTGGTATATCAGTTTGGATTAGTTTCAACTACATGTAACAGCGACAACAAAGAAAATGGTGGCTTAAATAAGAGAGGTTAGTTGCTTTTCATGCACAAGATTCAGGATTTAGGTATCCAGAACAAGTCTGATAGCACCACAAAGCCATAGCATATCCAGGCTCTTTCTGGTCCACTGTCCTTGATGTGAGGCTTCCATTTTCAAGGTCACCTCATGACCCACAAGGACTGAGCAAGATATCAGATATTCCCCTCAATTAATATAAAATTCAGGCAGATTAAAAAGTTAAATCAGAGTAAGAAAACTCAAAGCATAGTAAAACTAGAGGAAAATGGAATAGACTATGCCTTAAAATTTGAGAAAAAGACTCCAAGGCCTTAATAATAAAAATGGCATTTGGTGTCACATTTTTGAAATATTAATCATTATTTCAGTTATTTCAGTCATTATTTCTGTAATTCCTTTTTTTTCCATCAAGCCCTCTTACCATGAAACTAGAACGTGGTTTTTGTCAGTAAAATATTTATATAATAAATAGGTACAAGTTTTTTTTGGAATTAATGAACTAAATTTTTAAAAACTGAAGTATAGTTGTTTTACAATGTTGTATTAATTACTGCTGTACAGCAAAGCGATTCGGTTATACATTCTTTTTTTAAATATTCTTTTCCATTATGGTTTATCATTGGATTACAATTTTTAAAATTTGGAAGTTTACAGCTCTCTTTTATGAAAGATAAATGACCCTAGTATCTATCTATATCTAGTTAATGGATAACTGATAACACTTCATTACTTTTCTTCATACTTTTCTGTGTTTTTCAAATTGCTAAAATGAAAAATGATAAAGTTACAAAGAATTCATTTCTGCAATGAGAGAAGTATAAAGTATAAGAGAAGGAAAGTACTTCATGAGATGTCAATGCCCAGCCCGGGAATGGTGGACAAAAAAGGAGAAGAGGTAGAAACAGATGGGGCAGTGAGACCCCAGTCACATGATCTCCCAACTCCCCACTCTGGAACCCTTCTCTACTCCCTGCAGAACCTGGCCAAAATTCTGGGTCTCCTGCCAGAGTCACCTTCAGATGTCCAAGATCAACATTATGAAGTGGTTGGGTCTCCAGTTGCTGACGCTCCCCTACGTAGCAATACTGCCAGTTTCAGGAAGCTGGAAAGAAAGAGTGGATTCTTCCCTTGAATTTCCATCTTATAGTAGGTATTCTGGCTGGGCTTCAAAATGAAGAGTGAGTAGGGAACAAAAGGACCTTTCTCAGTCCAATTGCAGAGAAGAACCAGGGGCTGGTGTGGATAAAAGCATTGGCTCTTTTTTAAAGCCAAAATACCTGAGGGAAGCTGAGTGTTTAGTTCTCAAGCTTGAGGGTCTCCTGTTGCTACAAATAACACATTTTTTTTTAAAATGTGTGTAGATGGTGTTTTTGTCGGGAGGACACTTAACAGTGAAAACCTCCATAAAGTCCAGAGCTTAGCTTGAGCTACCAGGAGTTTATATTCTCAGGAGTTCCAAGGATGAGTGGCACACTGGAAAAGGACTATTAATTATTTCTTGAAATATGCCCTGTTTACGGACCTGAATATTTCAGAACATTGGGTATGGAGAGGAGAAATAAAACACATGCTCGATGAAGAGAAATTTGGAACCGCTAGTGTAAAAAAATTGAAATAGTAAAATTGAGGGGAGAATAGTAGGTAACTAGTGATAAAGGTTTCTAGGGAAGGGGGACTTCCCTGGCAGTCCAGTGGTTAGGACTCTGCGCTTCCACTGTAGGGGGCGCAGATTCCATCCCTGGTCAGATCCTGCATAGCTGTGCGGGGGCGGCCAAAAAAAAAAAGAAAAAGTGTTTCTGGGAAAGAACTAGGTCTAGGTTTGTGGGCCATTTCCGCCAGAGGTGGAACAGTGGAGCTCCAAGGCAGGTTCCGTCCCTGTTCTGGGTCTCTGTTCCTCCCACTCTGTGAAATGAGAGTGGGGCACTAGAAGATCTCTTGCGACTCTTTGTTCTGAGACTTGGGTTTCAGGACCCAGGCTCTGTGAGTTTATTTTATTTATTTATTTATTTGGTTGCGCCGTGTATTAAGTGCGACAGGCAGGCTTCTTAGTTGTGGCACGTGGGCTTCTTAGTTGTGGCATGCCAACTCTTAGCTGTGACATGCATTTGGGATCTAGTTCCCTGACCAGGGATTGAACCCAGGCCCCCTGCATTGGGAGCGCAGAGTCTTAACCACTGCGCCACCAAGGAAGTCCCTAGGCTCTGTGAGTTTAAATTCCATGGGGGTGACTTCACGGTGGCTGGGTTTGTTGGGGGCGGGAGTGGGAGCAGGATCTTGACACCAGGCACCAAAAAGCCCACCTAGATCCTTGGGCAGGGAGAGGAAGAAGAGAAATCAATGGAGTGGGTCCTGGGTTCTTGGAGGGGCTGCTAAGAGTGAGAGAAACTCTTTTTCTGGGAGTCAGTGCTCATGTACTCCTTCTAAGTTGAACCAAAGCTGAAACTGAAGCCCTGCAACAAGATTCCCACTAATGAGCAGTGTGCCACCAACTGCAAGTTTCGCACAGTGTCAGACTGGTCGTCACTGCTGGAGGGCCTTCTGTGGAGATGTCTGCATGCTTCTCAAGGAAAACGGTAGGATCTAAGAGGCACCTTTTCCTTGCCATTTGGTTCTCAAAGACTGTGGGCTCCCAAGTGGTGGGGAGATGGACAGCAGGAGACTCGGCATCTCCAGTTCCAATGTGCAATGCAACCTGGGCACCCCTGTCTCTTCATCCATCTGAGTCCCCACTGTCCACCTATGCGTCTACCTGATTTATCCAAACTTCAGGAGGTCCGACATTTATGTCTCCTTGCTCGTGGTTGACTTAAAATATCCCAGGAGAAGCCTTGTGTGAGCCTTCCCTACACCATAGAACACATCTCTGCCCCTAGGGTTTGGGAGGATCTGTTAACGTTTAATAGAAACATGTTTCTCTGGATTGTGTGACTACTGAGTACCTACCCCTTCTCTCTTCCAGTGAGCAGCAGTCCGGATCACAAAATCAACAACATCCTGTCCACTGTTGAGCCCACAAAGCACCAGTGAGAGTCGGAGGATATGTGGGAGGCTTTGCAAGAACGTGCCATGACCTCCAGTAGGGTCATCCTCTTGCTTCAGCTCTGGGTAGGGGAGTGGGTCCAGGCCAATGTCTCTGCCAACCCTCTTCCCTAAGCTATTATGTTATCGGCTTTAATTCCTTGACAAAAAAGCTGTGACAGTAAACCAGACCTCTGTTTCTTCTTCCATAGTCCCCGTTTCGTTCACTGACCACCCCTGCCCCACTTTACCCAAGCCCCCAACTCCTGCCTCCCAGTTTGGATCTCCCTGCCTTCTCACCCTTTAGGGGCTTGATGTCCTTAGCTAAGAATTCTGGATTCTACTCTTCTTTGTCCATTGACTGACATCCCTGGATGTTCTTAAGGCTACAGAAAACACTGTTCCTCTGAGATCCCCATAACTTGGGGCAACCTTTCTCCCATTATCTCAGACCTGTGATTTAACTAATCCATGGAATTGTAATCTTACCTAAAGGTGATAGGACCAATGGTCTAGAATGGAAAGGAAATGCCACTGGCCTCCTTAGTTCCTTCCCGGACAATATCTAATGTGTTACCATTATTTATTCAATCATTTGGAATCTACAGGCATATTTTCAAATGTAAATACTCCTAGAAAGAATACGCAACCTTCAGAGGGTTATAGCCTACTATGTGCCCAAGACGGTGGCAAGGGCCAGTCTACATAAATGGGGGTGTCACTAACTCTATCTGTTGGCATATAACACCAAGAAGGGGTTAAGTCTTATGATCCAAACAGGTAGAAACCAGGATGGGACATAACAAGAAGGAGCCAATGGACAGGCAGTCAGTGCGTGAAAGTATAGAAGACAGAGGAGTTGGTATGTGTTGTGGCATCAGGGTTCCTGGAAGAAGAGATGCTTGTTCCTACCTTGAAGGATAGGGAGGAACTGGAATACCTCAAATGGTAGTTAATTTTCTTTTTTCTTTTTAACATCTTCATTGGAGTATAATTGCTTTATGATGATGTGTTAGTTTCTGCTGTATCACAAAGTGAATCAGCTATACATATACATATATCCCCATATCCCCTCCCTCTTGCGTCTCCCTCCCACCCTCCCTATCCCACCCCTCTAGGTGGTCACAAAGCACTGAGCTGATCTCCCTGTGCTGTGCGGCTGCTTCCCACTAGCTGTCTATTTTACATCTGGTAGTGTTTATATGTCCATGCCATGCTTTCACTTCGTCCCAGTTTGCCCTTCCCCCTCCCTGTGTCCTCTGATAGTTAATTTTCCTTCTCGACAGATTAAATATAGACTTGGGGGGGAGGGGAAGGGAACTTGAAGACATGAAAGCTTTGCTACCCTATCCTCCCTCTGCCTCCAATAGCAACAGATGAATGTGCAGAAAAGGCTGGATCATGAGTTTGGTATTAAGTTCTATGACCCTAGCATTTCTAATTTGCCAACTTTTCCTTTTTGGTCTGTGTTGTTATACCCATAAAACCTTCAGAGAATAAGTATTGTTTGCCAAAATTAGCAAAGGAGAACAAACAGGCGTGGACAGGTGACTGAACCTATTCAAATTCACTCAGCAAGTTGATGATGAATGAATATACAGACCCCATTCTCCAAACACCTGTGTACTTGAGTTTCCTGAAATACGTCTATGTCAGGGGCCCAAGATGTGCTTCAAGGAAGGGGTCTGGTGGGCAATAAGGTTGGGGAGGGGCACTGTGCAGAAAGAACATTAAGTGAGGTGCGTGATGGAGGACAGGTCCTTAGTGTTCTCCTGGGCCAGCAGGGGATGATTGCCTTAGGACAAAAGCAATGAACTGTTCCCTGCTGAACAATTAGAAGAAGAAGCGGTTGAGAAAAATCTCTGGAATCACTTGGCAGATAGAATACTCTCATTCACCCCCAGGTGTGCTAGGAACACACTGAACCTTTGTACTTGGTTGTCTAGCTTCAAAGCCTGGAGTTAACCCACTCTGGAAGTAGGTGGTGATTGGTATTCAAAGGTGTGGACTGGGAGTCCCCCAGGGGATCTCATTTTGTCTTTGCTGGAACGATTGGTCCCTAGTAAACTGGCCTGCCATGGCCAGAAGAATGATTGACCAGCTGACAATTTTAACATACTTCTCTCCGTAACTGATAACATAGGAAGACCCGCCTGCTCCCTACCCCCCAAAATCAGCACAGATATAGAAGATTTGAACAACATAAATAAAAATGTGACTAATCAACATATCAAAAAGAATTCAGCATTGCCATGGAATATACTTTCTTTCCCAGACCACTTGAACATTAAAAATGTCTCAACAAATGTCAATAAATTGAAATCAAACTGACTACAGTGGAAATTCAAACTGACCACTGTGGAAATAAGCTAGAAATAAATAAAATGAAATAACTGGAAGATTATCCATATGATTAAAAATTAAGCAAGGCAATTCTAAGGAACCATGGGTCAAAATGAAATCATGATAGGAAATAGAAAATATTTTGAACTGAAGAATGAAAATATGACATATCAAAACATATGGATACAGAATGATGTCAATAAAATGGTGACATAGGACCCCAACCTCTGTTCCCCCACAAAGAACAATCATTAGACAGCTTTCCATGAACAAAAACAGCTCTGGGAGAGATCTGGAGTCCACTTAAGAAAACTGAGCAACGCAGAAAACCTGAGAAGGACCGCCTGAGAAGAGAAGGGAGCCATAAGTTTGTTCTCTATGTCTGTGAGTCTGTTTCTGTTTTGTAAATAAGTTCATTTTGTAGCATATTTTAGATTCCACATATAAGTGATATCTTACATATAAATATAAATATAACTGAATCACTTTGCTGTACACTAGAAACTAACACAACATTGTAAATCAACTATACTTCAATAAAAAAATTTTAAAAAAAGGAGAAAGGAGGACGGCCTACATCATCCCATCCCCCAAGCTGGTATTGCTCAGGACCCAGTACTGAGAGGAACTCTCCCAGCTAGAAAGAGTTCCCCTCCCCAGAAAAGGAAGAAGAGCAGGGTGAGTGACCAACTTCCCTAGCCTTCTGGGACACCTCGTAAAAGTCCAGCTTCGGTTTGACCCTGCCCAGACTGGCAAAGCTGAGACACAGAGAGACAGCTAGAAACAAAGAAGAAAGCAGGGGCCGCCAGTAGCAGCCCCACACTAGGAGTGATCTTGGTGGATGGTGACCTGCTCTGCAGACAAACCTAGCAGACTTCACCCACAAAGAAACCAAAGGCCAGCATATCTGCCACAGACCCCTGCAGGTTTCACTAGCTTTTGCCGCACAGGTATTGCATACACTGACACCAGCCACTTGAGTCCCTCCCCACTCCTTATCCCCTTAGTCCCCAGTGGAGGCCAGAAACTGCACTGGTATCCAGCCCAGGCCTCTGTAGCTTCACAACTGCAAGATGCCAACCTCGACCCCCGTGGCTGACCCCTCACTGCAGTGCGCATGCTCCGGGCTGGCCCCTCCAGCTGTGCACTTGCATGCCGCTGGTCGGATGCCCGTCAAGGGCCTCCACTGCAGTGTGCACGACCCAGGGGACGCAGTGAAGCCATGGGGGAACACACCTGACAGCCAGGGCCCCTGCAGCTGCTTGTGGTCGTAGATCAGGCTCTATCTTCAGTCACTGACCTGCACCACTGCACCCATCTGCAGACGGCCCCTCCAGCTGTGCAACTGCACCCCCCCCAGCCCGACCGTTATTACAGGCTCCCACCGCCATGTACCCATGGTAATACCCAGCAGCTGTGGTAGTGCATGCCAACAGCCAGGATCCCTGTAGCTGCCAGTGAGCCCATAGTTGATCCCAGACCTTGCTGCATGCTCTGGCTCCCACCACTATGTGTGTGTCTGCCACCAGCCACTGCCTCTATACAAGCACCTGCACCTGGCCCCTGAAGCCAAGTGTATGCACATCACTGGCTCTGACCATCACCACTGCTTGCCCTGGTCCCTGTCTGCTGGACCTGGAGGTGCTGCTGAGGACTCCAATAGCCTTTGCAGCCACTGCAGCCCCCTGCTGTGCTTGCCAAGGACCACACTGCAGCCCCCTGCTGTGCTTGCCAAGGACCACACTGCAGCCCCCTGCTGTGCTTGCCAAGGACCACACAGCTGTTGATGTTGTGAACCCTATCAGCTTGAACCAAAGAAATATCATGCCCTCTCTGGACCTGGTGCCATTACATGCCCTTGCATATGGTACCCTGCACCACTAGACCTAGGGTCACAGCACCTTCAGTCATGACCCTACTTGTGGGTGAAAGTCTTCCTTTACTGAAGTCAGTCAATAAAGTCTGGAATTATTGACTGCTTCTTCAAATGCTCAGATACCTAAGCAAGGCTACAGAGAACATGAAGAATCAGGAAACTGTGACTCCACCAAAGGAAGAGAGTGTAACTCCTGTAAATGGCCCCAAAGAAATGAAAATCCAGGAATTGCCCAACAGAGAATTAAAAATTTTGTTCTAAAGATGCTTGGAGAGCTACAAGAGAATATGGATAAAAAATTTAACAAAATAGGAAGCAATATAAGAATAAAAGGAGAAGTTCAACAAAGAGATAGAAAAGAAGAAGAAAAAAAAAAAGGACCAAACAAATTTTGGAGCTGAAGAATACAATGACAGAATTGGAGAAATGAACCGAGAGCTTCAAAAGCAGAGATGGCCAAGTGGAAGTCAGCTAGAACACAGATCAACTGAAATTATCCAATCAGAGGAACAAAAAGAAAAAAGAATGAAAAAGAATGAAGAACATTTATAGTATTTATGGGACACAATTAAAAGAAAACATCTATGTATTGTTGGAATCCCGGAAGGAAAAGAGAGGGAGAAAGGGTTAGAAAACTTATGTAAAGAAATGTTGGCTGAGAACTTTGGAAACCTGAGGAGAGATTTGGACAGCTAAGTTCATGAAGCTAAGAAGTCATCCCAATTTCCAATCCAAAATGATCTTCTCGATCACATAATTATAAACCGTTAAAGTTAAGGTTCCATTAAATATAAGATCTCACACACACACAAAAAATTGCACACAGTTTAAGAAAACAAGAAAAATGGGGAAAAAAGTCAAGAGAAACAGCAGAGCACACATAAAACAATGACAACATTTGCTCACACCACACACAAAACTAAACTCAAAATAGATTAAAGACCTAAATGCAAGACTTGAAACCATAAAACTCCTAGAAGAGAACATTGGCAGAACACTCTTTGACATAACTCATAACAATGTTTTTTTGGATCTGTGTCCTATGGCAAAAGAAATAGAAACAAAAATAAACAAATGGGACCTAATTAAATATAAAAGCTTTTGCAGAGCAAAGGAAACTAGAGACAAAACAAAAAGACAACCTATGGACTGGGAGAAAATATTTGCAAATGATATGGCCAACAAGAGGTTAATATCAAAAATAAACAAACAGCTCATACAACTCAGTATCAAACAAACAAGCAAACAACCCAATCAAAAATTAGGTAGAAGGTCTGAATAGACATTTTTCCAGAGAAGACATTCAGATGACCAACAGGCACACAAAAAGATGCTCAGCATTGCTAATTGTTAGAGAAGTGCAGATCAAAACAACAATGAGGTATCAGCTCACACCTGTCAGAATGACTATCATCAAAAAGTCTACAAACCACAAATGTTGGTGAGGATGTGGAGAAAAGGGAAACCTGTGCACTGTTGGTGAGAATGTAAATTGGTGCAGCCACTGTGGAAAATGGTATGGAGGTTTCTCAAAAAAACTAAAAATAGAATTATCATATGATCCAGCAATTCCACTCCTGGGTATATATCTGGAAAAAATGAAAACACTAATTTGAAAAGATACATGCACTTCCAAGTTCATTGCAGTATTATTTACAATTGCCAAGATATGGAAACAACCCATATGTCCATTAACAGATGAATGGATAAGGAAGATGTGGTATATATATATACAATGGAATATTACTCAGCCATAAAAAATGAATGAAATTCTGCCATTTGCAGCAATGTGGATGGACCTAGAGAATATTATACTCAGTGAAATAAGTCAGACAGAGAAAGACAAACACTGTATGATATCACTTATATGTGAAATCTAAAAAAAAAAAAAATCAAACTAGTGAATATAACAAAAAAGAAAAAGACTTACTTGGGGAATTCCCTGGCGATCCAGTGGTTAGGACTTGGCACTTTCACTGTCATGGGCCCAGGCCCAATCCCTGGTCAGGGAACTAAGATCCCGTAAGCTGTGTGGTGCAGCCAAAAAAAAGGATTCACAGATATAAACAACAAACTAGTGGTAACTAATGGGGAGAGGGAAGGGGGAGGGGCAACATAGGGGTAGGGGACTAAGAGATACAAACTACTATGTATAAAATAAATAAGCTACAAGAATATATTGTGCAGCACAGGGAATATAGCCAGTAACTATAAATGGAGCATAATCTATAAAAATTTGAATCACTATGTTGTACACGTGAAACTAATATAATATTGTAAATCAACTATACCTCAATTAAAAAAAAGACACATAAATGCCTGGAAAGGTTGAAAGCAAAAAGATAGAAAAAAGTCTAGGTAATTGCAAACAAAACAAAAAATGGTATAGTTCGATTAATATCAGGCAATAGAAAACTCTAAGATGAATATTTATTTTAGGGATAGAGAGGAGGTCACCATATAATGATAAAAGATTCAGTTCACCAGGAATGCATTTGTATTTACCTAAATCAATAGAATCAGGATATATTAAACAAACACTGATGAAATTGCAGGCATAAATTGAGAAATCTATGGCTGTATTGAGAGCCCTCAACACACCTTTTTCAATTATTGATAGGTTAGAGACAAAAGAATTAGAAAGATTTAAGATATTTAAACCACACTACGGAGATATACAGTGCTTTGCACTCCACCCTTAGAGACTGCCCTTCCTCAGTATCAGAATGTAGATCACTGAGTAGGAGTTATTTAGAAGGTTAGGTCTTTGGAAGAGACATCTATGTACTCTGCCTGAACTTAGGGCAAGGTGTATTGAAGAGACCCACAGACCTAATTGTCCTCCTCACGGTCTTCTGCTCAGGGACCGAGGCTCAAGGAACGTTCCTGGTTGAGTAGCCATGCAGGAGACACACCACGCCATTGGGATGAGGAATATGTGAACAAGGAGCTCTCAGCCATGGAAACAGGGCTGGGTTTGCTCCCAGTAGGGAAGCAATAGCATAGTGGGACGTAGTGGAGTCTTAGTGGGGCCTTTACCTGTAGTTCCAAAGATTGTAACCTGGA
Organism: Balaenoptera borealis; assembly: GCF_965194805.1. Taxonomy (NCBI): domain Eukaryota; kingdom Metazoa; phylum Chordata; class Mammalia; order Artiodactyla; family Balaenopteridae; genus Balaenoptera; species Balaenoptera borealis. The sequence goes on from NC_138872.1 coordinate 15,260,485, forward strand.
AATTCACATGTTCCCCCAGCTCCTGGACATCTGTAGACCTTTTGATTGCAAAATGCTCCTCAGTTTACTGCCAAGAGCAATCTCTGCCACGAGGGGAAGCTGGGCAAAGAGGTAGGTTCAATGATGGGGCTCTGGGGAAACTCCTGACCAACCAGGCTCAGGAACCAAGGATTGCACTGGGTTTGAAACTGTCCTAAGGAAAGCTGGGAAATAGCAGAAATCTCCCTGCCACCATTCTGGGTGACTTAGATTCTTAGTGTCCCAGAAATTTAAGCTAATTACTTTAATCTCTTAAAATGTCTTGCAGTCTTACCACTATGCATCTTTAGAATGATTAAAATTAAAACATTTACATTAACATATATACACTACTATATATAAAATAGATAACCAACAAGGACCTACTATATAGAACAGGGAAGTATACTCAATATTTTGTCTTAACCGATATATATAGAACATATATATATATATATATATGTATAACTGAATCACTGTGCTGTACACCTGAAACTAACATGACATTGTAAATCAACTATACTTCAATAAAAAAAAATTTTTACAATACTAAGTGCTAGCAAGTACGTGGAACAAGTGGAACTCTCATCCACTACTAGTGGAAATGCAAAATGGTACAGCCACTTTGGAAAACAGCTTGGCAGTTTCTTATAAACATATACTTGTCATATAACCCAGCAATCCCACTCACTGGTATTTACCCAAGAGAAACGATAGCTGATGTGCATGCAAAAACCTGTATGCAAATGTTTGTAGGGGGTTTATTCATAATCACCCACACTGGAAAAAACCCAAATGTCCATTAACCAGTGAATGGATAAACAACCTGTGGGACATCCATATAAAGGACTATGACTCAGCAATAAAATGGTACAAACAACACACCACAACACGAATGAATCTCAAATGCATTACGCAAACATGCTGTAAATATTAATATTTTTAAAAATCTGCTACATAACTTTAACAAATGAACCAAAACACCATACTAATTTGATACCCACCATCATTCATTTAAAAAATATGTGAAAAGCACTTGAACAGTAGGAAAATTTAAAACACTTTTTCTTCTCCTTCAACTGCTATTTCCTTTCCTCTTACCCCACAGGCTTTTAACCTGATGAAATACAATCTTATGCTCAAAAGCCTTTTATTCATGACCTTTTCACACTGCTATGCAATAAGAACATGAGTATAAATTAAAATTTAATTTTTTCATTTACTGTGACCGTAAGACCTTAGGAATAAAATGTTTTCTTCTGGATTGAGTTTTCATTCCATTCGTTATTTAAATAACATAATAATAATGAATATATAAATAAATACATTGAAACTACAGATAAATTAAAAAATTTATTGATAAACAAAATTCCTTAGGTAATGCATCCCTTAATGAAACGTAAGTACAGGGAAACAAAAGGAGTTTTGTTATAAGTATGTCGCTTGGTGCTTTGAACCTCTAGCAAGTAGCCAAAAATCACATAATACTGCATAATCAAAAATTATTTAATGATCTAATTGAATATTAAGAAACAGTTTGATTAACCCCTCTTTCAATTTTTATTAAGGCATAGAATTTGAAACCTTACACTTGAAAATAATTTGTTTCCTGATAATTAGAATACTGATCACAAACCACAAGTGATTTTCTTAATTTCTGGAAAGTTTACCGGAAAGGCTTTACCAGCATTTACCAAATGATCAAGAATGTTATTGCTTACACCCATTACTCTTTTACTTAGACACCTTATGTAATCTTATACATTCTGTAAATGTTGGAAAGTTTGAATACTATTAACTTGGTAGACTTTGATAACATATATTTCATAAAATGCATTGATCTTATTGCATTCTCTAAATATATTTTAAAAAATCTTTGATGCTACAGATTTAACTCACTATATTTATGGAAAAATGTTAACCAAATCATCTAATTGGAAAATCAGTCCTCAATCAGCCAAATCAGATGACTTTCTCCCATAAAAAGACTGAATTCATTTTTCAGTTGGGATAAATGTTCCAATACACATCCCTGTGGCAACCATCACACTTCTGAATTCTAATTCTCTTGCCCAAGCAAATCCCCCTCCAATGGAAATGGATTTATTCTGTTTTAAAGTTGCCTGATTTAACAAATACAAATACATAATGACCAATTAAATTTGAATGTTAGATAAACAATGAATAATTTTTAGTATAACCACAGTCCTTACATTGCATGGGATATATATACTAAAAATTATAACTGGACAGCTTGTATTATATTTGGCAATCTTATTAATCTACATCCCTCCCTTTACCCCATCCCAGGAGCTCTGCTTCCTACTAATTGACTACAGGCTAATCTGATCAACTAACTTTCAAGAGTGGTTAATAGGTGTTACTAGGTTAAGTGGTAAAATTTCAAACCAAAAGGGTGACTTGATCATAAGAATTTAAGGCATCATAGGGCTTTTTGCCTAATCTTTTGGGGGAACAGAAGTAATGATATACAGTCTTTGACTAGCAGACTCAAAAGCTAAAAAGGTAATAGGTACCATTTTTTGCATTCACTGTGTTGTTTACTGACTAAAATATATTAAGCACTAATTATATGCCAGTCATCATGCTTTACACAATCGTTCAATTAATTCTCAGGTCTATGAAGTGGGTGTTATTATTATTTCCTTTAAGAAAAACTGAGGCTCAGTGAGGTTATGTGACCGAGCCAATGGGACCACATAGCTGGTATGTGAGAGATCCTGGAAGTGAACTCAGGTCCAACTCCAAACATGAAATTTTTGACCATTGCATACCACTTCATAAATAATCTTCACGCCATCTTGTCTAACACTCACAATGAGACAAAGCTTCTAGGTAGATTGTATTATTCCCATTTTCTAGATGAGGAAACTGAAGATCTAAGACATAGCTATAGCTACTAGTGACCAAAATCAAGATCCCTGTGTTTGGGGCCATAATTCCCATTACTGAACAGTCCAGGCAGTATTGTAAAATTTGGGGAGGATACAGGGTTAGAATTCTGAAAAAAAAAGGTGATAAATTACCACAGGTCTTTACTTTTAGGCAGCCATATAGTGTGGGTTCAGGAGATCTGGAAAAGATTACCTCTTTCTCAGTGTCTGAAGTTCTCCCAATAATACAGATGCATACTGTGGCATAAAGACTCTCTCTCCTTCTCTCTTCTCACCCCCCTTCCTTTATGTCTTCCTCCCTTTCTTCCTTCCTCCCTCTCTTGCTATTTTTGAAATGCATTTCCTCCAAGAGAGGTAATGCAGTAAGACATTATCAGTTCTTCACATTACTAAAACAATATACGTAAAGACCAGGAAGAGGCATATAGAAAATGGAGGCTTGAGTGAGTGGGGGAAGATGTCTGTTTATGTGGTTGTCTGAAAGTATCATAAGCTCCTAGGCTTGTATAACACCAGAAGGAATAAGAGGCAGCCCTTTGTTAACCCAAGGTCATCTGGGATCTTTTTGGCACTTGGGGCACTAAAACCTAATGGGATATGCCCAGGCCTTCCTGAAAATCCCATACCATCAGTTTCTTGTTCAGTGGAGCAAAGAAAAATTCTCACTTAGTGCCTGGGTCTGCCCCAGGAGTGATTGTGGGCAAATCAGCCCTGCAACTCTTCCAGAAAAATCCCTGTGATCTTTCATGTGTGGCCTCTCACCCAGGAGCAAGATGATGGGCCAGCGTCTGGGTAGATAGCGTACAGCATCCCGCCCGGCAGAGTGTGGGGCTACTGGGAGGGTCCTGGGACTGAAGATCCTGCCCTACTTGCCACGTGACCTCACATGATGCATCTTGGTTTTCTCATCTATGAACTGAGGAAATTGGTGGATCATCCCTAAGCTTCCTCTGCAGATGCTTGTGTCTCTCTCTGGCTTGCGCCTAATCCCTGCCCTCTTCTCACCCCCCTCCACAGGCACCTTCCTCTCCCAAGCTCCACCTTCTCCTGGAGGAATGTCGCTCTCCTGCTGCTTCTCTCCCTCTCTTTGGAGCAGACATCTGCATCACCAGGCCGCAGAGTCAAACGTGGGTTCATAAAAGCTTCAGCTGTTCTTTAGGAGGTGTTCTTGGGGACTGAGGATTAGACATGAAGCAAGGACTCGTGTCAGATGAGGCCACTTCTACTGTGGTTTCAGAGAACTAGCCCTACTCACCCACTCTGAGCCCTTCAAGTCTTCCCTTACCTGCTCCCCACCCCACCAAATTATTCCCCGAACTTTTCCTGATATGTGTCTTGTCCAGGTTTAATTTTTGAAAATTCATCAATCACTAGGCAGGAGACTGAGGACAGAGGACCAGTGAGGAGGCTGGTACAGTAGTTGAGGGGAGAGATGGGAGGAGGTCAGGAGCTGCCCTGAAGAAGTGGTAGCAAAGAGCGAGAGGAGATGGGATTTGGAGAGAGATTTAGGAGGTAGAATTGACCCAAGTCCATGACTGATAGGATGCTGGGGTGATGGTGAGCGAGGGGAATTGAATCTCAGGGTTCTGATAACAGATTAGAACTGTGGATGCCAAATATCAAGATGGGAACAGAGAGAAGGTGCTGCTTGGGCATGGGGAGATGCTAGCTCTGTTTTATTTTATTATTATTTTTTTCATTGAAATATAGTCGATTTACAATGTTGTGCCAGTCTCTGCGGTACAGCAAAGTGACTCAGTTATACACAGACATACATTCTTTTTA